>NW_028322247.1:2528862-3793293 GCF_059928025.1 Delphinapterus leucas | reverse complement strand
AAAACCCTAACCCTTACCCGAAGTCTAAACCTAACCCATCCCCTAATCCTAACTCGTACGGTAACACTAACCCATGCCCTAACACCTACGCTCACCCTAAATCATTGTCGTGCCCTAACCTGTACCCTAAACCGTCCCCGTCCCCTAACCCTAACCCTAACCCTAACCCTAACACTTAACCAAAGCCTTACCCTAACCCGTCTCCTAATCCTAAACCGTACGCTAACACTAACCCGTACCCTAACATGTATTCTCACCCTAAACCACTGTCGTACCCTAACCTGTATCCTAAACCGTACCCGTCCCCTAACCCTAACCCTAAGCCGTACCCGAAGCCTTGCCGTAACCGTCCCCTAATCCTAACCTGTACGCTAACACTAACCCGTACCCTAACACGTACGCTCACCCTAAACTTTTCTCGTACCCTAACCTGTACCCTAAACCGTCCCCATCCCCGTCCCCGTCCCCTAACCCTAACCCTAAACCTAACCCTAACCCGAAGCCTTACCCTAACCCGTACCATAATCCTAACCCGTACGCTAACACTAACCCATACCCTAACACGTACACTCACCCTAAAACGTTGTCGTACCCTAACCTGTACCCTAAACCGTCCCCGTCCCCTAACCCTAACCGTAACCCTAACCCTTACCCGAAGCCTTACCCTAACCCGTTCCCTCATCCTAACCCATACGCTAACACTAACCCATACCCTAACACGTACGCTCACCCTAAACCTTTGTCGTACCCTAACCTCTACCCTAAACCGTCCATGTCCCCTAACCCTAACCCTAACCGTAACCCTAACCCTAAACCTTACTGGAAGCGTTACCCTAACTCGTCCCCTAATCCTAACCTGTACGCTAACACTGACCCATACCCTTACACGTACGCTCACCCTAAACCGTTGTCGTACCCTAACCTGTACCCTAAACCGTCCCCGTCCGCTAACCCTAACCCTAACCCTACCCTAACCCTTACCTGAAGCCTTACCCTAACCCGTCCCCTAATCCTAACCCGTACGTTAACACTAAACCGTACCCTAAAACGTATGCTCACCCTAAACCGTTGTCGTAACCTAAGCTGTACCCTAAACCGTCCCCGTCTCCTAACGCTAACCCTAACCCAATCCCTAACCCTAAACCTTACCCGAAGCCTTACGCTAACCCGTCCCCTAATCCTAACCCGTACGCTAACACTAATCCGTACCCTAACACATACGCTTACCCTAAACCGTAGTCGTACCCTAATCTGTACCCTAAACCGTTCCCGTCCCCGTCCCCTACTCCCTAAAAGTAACCCTAACCCTAACCCTTTACCGAAGCCTTACCCTAACACGTCCCCTAATCCTAACCCGTAGGCTAACACTAACCCATACCCTAACACGTACGATTACCCTAAACCGTTTTCGTACCCTAATCTGTACCCTAAACCGTCCCCGTCCTCTAACCCTAACCCTAACCCTAAACCTAACCCTTATCCGAAGCCTTACCCTAACCCGTCACGAATCCTAACCCGTACGCTATCACGTACGCTCACCCTAAACTGTTGTCGTACACTAACCTGTACCGTAAACTGTCCCCGTCCCTTTACCCTAAGCCTTACCGGAAGCCTTACTCTAACCCGTCCCCTAATCCTAACCCGTACCCTAACACTAATCTGTACCCTAACACGTACGCTCACCCTAAACCGTTGTCGTACCCTAATATGTACCCTAAACCATACCCATCCCCTAACCCTAACACTAATCCAAACCCTAACCCTAACCCTAACCCTTACCCGAAGCCTTACCCTAACCCGTCCCCTAATCCTAACCCGTACGCTAACACTAACCCGTGCCCTAACACGTACGCTCACCCTAAAATGTTGTCGTACCCTAAACTGTACCCTAAACCGTCCCCTAAACCTAACCCTAACCATAACCCTAACCCTTACCCGAAGCCTTACCATAAAACGTCTCCTAATCCTAAGCCTTACGCTAACACGAAACCGTACTCTAACATGTACGCACACCCTAAACCGTTATCGTACCCTAACCTGTACCCTAAACCGTCCCCTTCCCCGTCCCCATCCCCTAACCCTAACCCTAACCCTTACCCGAAGCCTTACTCTAACCTGTCCCATAATCCTAACCCGTACGCTAACACTAACCCGTACCCTAACACGTACGCTCACCCTAAACCATTGTCGTACTCTAACCTGTACCCTAAACCGTCCCCGTCCCCTAACCCTAACCCTAACCCTAACCCTAACACTAACCCTTACCTGAAGCCTTACCCTATCACGTCTCCTAATCCTAACCCGTACGCTAACACTAACCCGTACCCTAACACATACGCTCACCCTAAACCGTTGTCTTACCCTAAGCTGTACCTTAAACCATCCCCGTCCCCTAACCCTAGCCCTAACCCTAACCCTAACCCTTACCCGAAGCCTTACCCTAATCCGTCCCCTAATCCTAACCCGTACGCTAACACTAACCCGTGCCCTAACACGTATGCTCATCCTAAACCGTTGTCATACTCTAACCTGTATCCTAAACCGTCCCCGTCCCCTAACCCTAACCCTAACCTTAACCCTAAGCCTAACCCTTACCCGAAGCCTTACCCTAACCCGTCCCCTAATCCTAAAATTTACGCTAACACTAACCCGTACCCTAACACGTACGCTCACCCTAAACCTTGGTCGTATGCGAACCTGTACCCTAAACCATCCCCATCCCCTAACCCTAACCCTAAACCTAACCCTAAATCTAACCCGTATCCGAAGCCTTAACCTAACCCGCCCCCTAATCTGAAACCGTACGCTAACACTAACCATTGCCCTAAAACGTATGCTCACCCTAAACCGTTGGCGTACGCTAACCTGTACCCTAAACCATCCCCGTACCATAACCCAAACCCTAACCCTTACCCGAAACCGTACCCTAACCCGTCCCCTAATCCTAACCCGTACGCAAACACTAACCCGTACCCTAACACGTACGCTCACCCTAAACCGTTGTCGTACCCTAACCTGTACCCTAAACCGTGCCCGTCCCCGTCTCCTAACCCTAAACCTAACACTAACCCGTACCCGAAGCCTTACCCTAACCCGTCCCCTAATCCTAATCCGTACGCTAACACTAACCCGTGCCCTAACACGTACACTCACCCTAAACAGTTGTCGTACACTAACCTGTATCCTAAACCGTCCCCGGACCCTAACCCTAACCCTAACCCTAACACTAAGCCTAACACTTACCCGAACCCTTACCCCAACCCGTCCCCTAATCCTAACCAGTACGCTAACACTAACCCGTACCCTAACACGTACGCTCACCCTAAACCGTGGTCGTACCCGAACCTGTAACTTAAACCGTCTCCGTCCCCTAAACCTAACCCTAACCCTAACCCTAACCCTTACCCGAAGCCTTCCCTTAACCCGTCTCATAATCCTAAACGGTACGCTAACCCTAACCCATACCCTAACACGTACGCTCACCCTAAACCGTTGTCGTACCCTAACCTGTACCCTAAACCGTCACCATCCCCTAACCCTAATCCTTAACCTAACACTTACCCGAAGCCTTACCCTAACCCGCCCCCTAATCCTAACCCGTACTCTAACACTAACACATACCCTAAAACGTACGCTCACCCTAAACCGTTTTCGTACCCTAACCTGTACCCTAAACGGTCCCCGTCCCCTAACCCTAACCCTAACCCTAAGCCTAACCCTTACCTGAAACCTTACCCTAACACGTCACCAAATCCTAACCCGTACCCTAACACTAAGCCATACCCTAACACGTACGCTCACCCTAATCTGTTGTCGTACACTAACCTGTACCGTAAACCTTCCCCGTCCCCTAACCCTTACCCTAACATTTACCCGAAGCCTTACCCTAAACCGTCCCCTAATCCTAACCCGTACGCTAACACTAACTCGTACCCTAACACATACGCTCATCCTAAACCGTTGTTGTACCATAACCTGTACCCTAAAGCGTCCCCATCCCCTAACCCTAACCCTAACCCAAACCCTAACCCTTACACGAAGCTTTACCCTAACACGTCCCCTAATCCTAACCCGTAGGCTAACACTAACCCGTACCCTAACACTTACGCTCAACCTAAACCGTTGTCGTACCCTAACCTGTACCCTAAACTGCCCCCGTACCCGTCCCCTATCCCTAACCCTAACCCTAAGCCTAAACCTTACCCAAAGCCTTACACTAACACGTCCCCTAACCCTAACCCGTATGCTAACACTAAACCGTGCCCTAACACGTACGCTCACCCTAAACCGTTGTTGTACCCTAACCTGTACATTAAACCGTCCCCGTTCCCGTCCCTGTCCCCTAACACTAACCCTAACCCTAACCCTTACCCGTAGCCTTACCCTAACCCGTCCCATAATTCTAACCTGTACGCTAACAATAAAACATACCCTAACACATACGCTCACCTTAAATCGTTGTCATACCCTAACATGTACCCTAAACCATCCCCGTCCACTAACCCTAACCCTAACCCTAAAGCTAACCCTTAACCGAAGCCTTAACCTAACCCGTCCCCTAATCCTAAACCGTAGGCTAACACTAACCCGTACACTAACACGTGCTCTCAACCTAAAACGTTGACGTACCCTAACCTGTACCCTAAACCATCCCCGTCCCCTAACCCTAACCCTAACCCTAACCCTAGCCCTTACACACAGCCTTACCTTAACCCATCCACTAATCCTAAACCGTACGCTAAAATTAATACGTACCCTAACACGTACGCTCACCCTAAACCGTTGTCGTAACCTAACCTGTACCCTAAACCGTCCCCGTCCCCGTCCCCATCCCCTAACCCTAACCCTAACCCTAACCCTTACCCGAAGCCTTACCCTAAGCCGTTCCCTAATCCTTAAGCGTACGCTATCACTAACCCGTACCCTAAAACGTACGCTCACCCTAAACCGTTGTCGTACCCTAACCTGTACCCTAAACCATCCCCGTCCCCAAACCCTAACCCGTACCCTAAACCATCCCCGTCCCCTAACCCTAACCCTCCCCCTAACCATAACTCTAAACCTTACCCGAAGCCTTACCCTAAACCGTCCCCTAATCCTAACCTGTACGCTAACACTAACCCGTACCCTAAAACGTACGCTCACCATAAACCGTTGTCCTACCCTAACCTGTACCCTAAACCGTCCCCGTCCCCTAACCCTAAGCCTAACCCTAACCCTAACACTTACCCGAAGCCTTACCCTAACCCGTCCCTAATCCTAACCCGTACGCTAACACTAACGTGTACCCTAACACATACGCTCACCCTAAACCATTGTCGTACCGTAAACTGTACCCTAAAATATCCCCATTCCCATCCCCTAACCCTAACCCTAACCCTAACCCTAAACCTTGCCCAAAGCCTTACCCTAACCCGTCCCCTAATCCTAACCCGTACGCTAACACTAACCCGTACCCTAACACGTACGCTCACCCTAAACCGTTTTCGTACCCTAACCTGTACCCTAAACCGTCCCCGTCCCCGTCCCCTAACACTAACCCTAATCCTAAACCTAACCCTTACCCGAAGCCTTACCCTAACACGTCCCCTAATCCTAACCCGTACGCTAACACTAACCCATACCCTAACACGTGCGCTCAACCTAAACCATTGTCGTACCCTAACCTGTACCGTAAACTGCCCCCATCCCCGTCCCCTAATCCTAACCCTGACCCTAACCCTAAAACTTACCCAAAGCCTTACACTAACCCGTCCCCTAAATCTAACCCGTATACTAACACTAAACCGTGCCCTAAAATCTACGCTCACCCTAATCCGTTGTCGTACCCTAACCTGTACCCTAAACCGTCCCCGTCCCCGTCCCCTAACCCTAACCCTAACCCTTTCCCGAAGCCTTACCCTAACCCGTTCCCTAATCCTAAACCATACACTAACACTAACCCATACGCTAACACGTACGCTCACCATAAACCGTGTTCATACCTTAACCTGTACCCTAAACCGTCCCCGTCCCCTAACACTAACATTAACCCTAACCCTTACCCGAAGCCTTACCCTAACACATCCCCTAATCCTAACCCGTACTCTAAAACTACCCCATACCCTAACACGTACGCTCACCCTAAACCGATGTTGTAACCTAACGTGTACCCTAAATCGTCCATGTCCCCTAACCCTAACCCTAACCCTAACTCTTACCCGAAGCCTTACACTAACCCGTCCCCTAATCCTAAACCGTACGCTAACACTAAGCCGTACCCTAAGATGTACACTCACCCTAAACCATTGTCGTACACTATCCTGTTCCCTAAACCGTCCCCGCCCCCTAACCCTCACCCTAACCCTAACACTAACCCTCATCCTTACCCAAAGCCTTACCCTAACCCGTCCCCTAATCTGAAACTCTACGCTAACAATAACCCATGCCCTAACTCGTACGCTCACCCTAAACCGTTGTCGTACCCTAACTGGTACACTAAACCGTCCCCGTCCCCTTACCCTAACCATAACACAAACCCTAACCCTTACCCGAAGCATTACCCTAACCCGTCGCATAATCCGCACACGTCCGCTAACACTAACCCGTACCCTAACACGTACACTCACCCTAAACCGTTGTCGTACCTTAACCTGTACCCTAAACCATCCCCATCCCGTAACACTAACCCTAACCCTAACCCTAGCCCTAACCCTTACCCGAAGCCTTACCCTAACCCGTCCCCTAAATCTAACACGTACACTAACACTAACCCGTGCCCTAACACGTACGCTCACCCTAAACTGTTGTCGTACACTAACATATACCCTAAACCGTCCCCGTCCCCTAACCCTAACCCTAACACTAACCCTTACCCGAAGCCTTACTCTAACCCGTTCCCTAATCCTAACCCGTACGCTAACACTAACCCGTATGCTAACACGTACACTCACCCTAAACCTTGGTCGTATGCGAACCTGTACCCTAAACCATCCCCATCCCCTAACCCTAACCCTAACCCTTACCCAAAGCCTTACCCTAACCCGTCCCTTAATCCTAACCCGTACGCTAAAACTAAACCGTACCCTAAGTGTACGCTCACTCTAAACCGTTGTCGTACCCTTACCTGTACCCTAAACCGTCGCCGTACCCTAACCCTAACCCTAAATCTAAACCTAACCCTTACCCGAAGCCTTACCCTAACCCATTCCCTAATCCTAACCCGTACGCTAACACTAACCCGTACCCTAACACGTACGCTCACCAAAAACCGTTGTCGTACCCTAACCTGTACCCTAAACCGTCCCCGTTCCCTATCCCTAATCCTAACCCTAACCCTAACCTTTACCCGAAGCCTTACCCTAAACCGTCCCCAATGCTAAACCGTACGCTAACACTAACCCGTACCCTAACACGTATGCTCACCCTAAACCGTTGTCGTACCCTAACCTGTACCCTAAACCGTTCCCGGCCCCGTCTCCGTCCCCTAACCCAAACCCTAAACCTAACCCTTACCTGGAGCCTTACCCTAACACGTCCCCTATTCCCTAACACGTCCCCTATTCCTAACCTGTACTCTAACACTAACCCGTACCCTAACACGTACGCTCACCCTAAACCGTTGCCGTACCATAACCTGTAAGCTAAACCATCCCTGTCCCCTAACCCTAACCCTAACCCTAACACTAACCTTAACCCTAACACTTCCCCGAAGCCTTACCCTAACCCGTACCCTAATCCTAACCCGTACGCTAACAGTAACCTCTACCCTAACACGTACCCTCACCCTAAACCGTTGTCGTACCCTAACCTGTACCCTAAACTGTCCCCGTCCACTAACCCTAACCCTAACACTAACACTTACCCGAAGCCTTAACCTAACACGTCCCCTAATCCTAACCCGTACGCTAACTCTAACCCATGACATAACACGTACGTTCACCCTCAACCGTTGTCCTACCCTAACCTGTACTCTAAACCGTCCCCGTCCCCAAAACCTAACCCTAAGCCATACCTAACCCTAACCCTAACCCTAACCCTAACCCTAAACCTAACCCTTACCCGAAACCTTACCCTAACACGTACTCTAATCGTAACCCGTAAGCTAACGCTAAAACGCACCCTAACACATAGGCTCAACCTAAACTGTTGTCCTACCCTAACCTGTACCCTAAACCTTCCGCTCCCCTAACCCTAAACCTAACCCTAACCCTAACCCTTACCCGAAGCCTTAACCTAACCCGTCCCATAATCCAAACCTGTACGCTAACACTAACTTGTACCCTAACATGTACGCTCACCCTAAACCATTGTCGTACCCTAACCTGTACACTTAACCATCCCCGTCCCTGCCCTCTAACCCTAACCCTAACCCTAACCCTTACCCAAAGCCTTACACTAACCCGTCCCTTAATCCTAACCTGTACGCTGACACTAACCCGTCCCCTAACACGTACGTTCAACCTAAACCATTGTCGTACCCTAACCTGTACACTAAACCGTACCCATGCCCTAACCCTAACATTAACCCTAACCCTAAGCCTTACCCAAAGCCTTACACTAACCCGTTCCCTAATCCTAACCCGTACGCTAACACTAACACTTACCTAACACGTACGCTCACCCTAAACTGTTGTCGTACCCTAACCTGTACCCTAAACCGTCCCCGTCCACTTACCTTAAACCTAACCCTAACCCTAAACCTTACCCAAAGCCTTCCCCTAACCCGTCCCCTAATCCTAACCCGTACGCTAACACTAACCCTTACCCTAACACGTATGCTCACCCTAAAACATTGTCGTACACTAACCTGTACCCTAAACCGTCCCCGTCCCCTAACCCTAAACCTAACCCTAACCCTAACCCTTACCCGAAGTCTTACACTAACCCGTCCCCCAATCCTAACCCGTACGCTAACACTAAACCATGCCGTAACACGTACGCTCAGCATAAACCGTTGTCGTACCCTAACCTGTACCCTAAACCGTCCCCGTCCCCTAACCCTAACCCTAACCCTAACCCTAAGCCTTACCCGAAGCCTTAACCTAACCCGTGCCCTAATCCTAACCCGTAGGCTAACACTAACCCATACCCTAACTCGTATGCTCACCCTAAACCGTTCTCGTACCCTAACCTCTATCCTAAACCGTCCCCGTCCCCTAACCCTAACCCTAACCCTATCCCTAACCCTTACCCGAAGTCTTACCCTACCCCGTCCCCTAATCCTAACTCGTACGCTAACACTAACTTGTACCCTAACACGTACGCTCACCATAAAACCGTTTTCGTACCCTAACCTGTACCCTAAACCATCCCCATGCCCTAACCCTAACCCTAAACCTAACCCTTACCCGAAGCCTTACTCTAACCCGTCCCCTAATCCTAACTCGTACGCTAACACTAACCCGTACCCTAACACGTACGCTCACCCTAAACCATTGTCGTACACTAACCTGTACCCTAAACCATCCCCGTCCCCTAACCCTAACCCTAACACTAACCCTTACCCGAAGCCTTACCCTAAACCGTCCCCCAATCCTAACGTGTACGCTAACACTAACATGTACCCTAACACGTACGCTCAGCCTAAACCGTTGTCGTACCCTAAACTCTACCCTAAACCGTCCCCGTCCCCTAACCCTAACCCTAAACCTAACCCTAACCCTAGCAATTACCCGAAGCCTTACCCTAACACGTCCCCTAATCCTAACCCATACGCTAACACTAACCCGTACCCTAACACGTATGCTCACCCTAAAGAGTTGTCGTACCCTAAGCTGTACCCTAAACTGTCGCCCTCCCCTATCTCTAACCCTAAACCTAACCCTAACCCTAATCCTTACCCGAAGCCTTACCATAACCCGTCCCGTAATCCTAACCCGTATGCTAACACTAACACGTACCCTAACACGTACGCTCACCTAAACCGTTGTCGTACCCTAACCTGTACCCTAAACCATCCCTTTCCCCTAACCCTAACCCTAAACTTAAACCTAACACTAACCCTTACCCGAAGCCTTACCCTAAAACGTCCCCTAATCCTAAACCGTACGCTAACACTAACACGTACCCTAACACATAAGCTCACCCTAAACCATTGTCGTACACTAACCTGTACCCTAAACTGTCCCCGTCCCCGTCCCCTAACCCTAAGCCTCACCCTAACCCTAACCCTTACCCGAAGCCTTACCCAAAACGTCCCCTAATCCAAACCCGTATGCTAACACTAACCCGTACCCTTACACGTACGCTCACCCTAAACCGTTGTCGTACCCTAACCTGTACCCTAAACCGTCCCCGTCCCCGTCCCCGTCCACATCCCCTAACCATAACCCTAACCCTAACCCTTACCCGAAGCCTTACCCTAACCCGTTCCTTAATCCTAACCCGGACGCTAACACTAACACGTACCCTAACACGTACGCTCACCCTCAATCATTGTCGTACACTAACCTGTAACCTAAACCGTCCCCGTCCCCATCCCCTAACCCTAACCCTAACGCTAATCCTTACCCGAAGCCTTACCCTAACCCGTCCCCGAAACCTAACCCGTACGCTGACACTAACCTGTACCCTAACACGTACCCTCACCCTAAAACGTTGTTGTACACTAACCTGTACCCTAAACTGTCCCCGTCCCCCTAACCCTAACCCTAAACCTAACCCTACCACTAACACTTACCTGAAGCCTTACACTAACCCGTCCCCTAATCCTAACCCGTACGCTAACACTAACACGTACCCTAACACGTACGCTCACCCTAAACCGTTGTCGTACCCTACCCTGTACCCTAAACCGTCCCCGTCCCCTTAACCTAACCCTAACCCTAACCCTAACACTTACCCGAAACCTTACCCTAACCCGTCCCCAAATCCTAACCCGTACCCTAACACTAAGCCATACCCTAACACGTACGCTCACCCTAATCTGTTGTCGTACACTAACCTGTACCGTAAACAGTCCCCGTCCCCTAACCCTTACCCTAACACTTAGCCGAAGCCTTACCCTAAACCGTCCCGTAATCCTAACCCGTACGCTAACACTAACTCGTACCCTAACATGTACGTTCAACCTAAACCGTTGTTGTACCCTAACCTGTACCCTAAACCGTCCCCGTCCCCTAACCCTAACCCTAAACCTAAACCTAACCCTTACCCGAAGCCTTACCCTAACACGTCCCTTAATCCTAACCCGTACGCTAACTCTTACCCGTACCCTAACACGTACACTCATCCTAAACCGTTGTCGTACCCTAACCTGTACCCTAAACCGTCCCCGTCCCCGTCCCCTAACCCTAACCCTTACCCGAAGCCTTACCCTAACCCGTTCCTTAATCCTTAAGCGTACGCTATCACTAACCCGTACCCTCACACGTACGCTCACCCTAAACCATTGTCGTACCCTAACCTGTACCCTAAACCATCCCCGTCCCCTAACCCTAACCCACACCCTAACCATAACTCTAAACCTTACCCGAAGCCTTACCCTAAACCGTCCCCTAATCCTAAAACGTACGCTAACACTAACCCGTACCCTAACACGTACGCTCACCCTAAACCGTTGTCGTACCCTAACCTGTACCCTAAACCGTCACCGTCCCCGTTCCCTAACCCTAACCCTAACCCTAAACCTAACCCTTACCCGAAGCCTTACCCTAACACGTCCCCTAATCCTAACCCGTACGCTAACACTAACCCATACCCTAACACGTGCGCTCAACCTAAACCATTGTCGTACCCTAACCTGTACCCTAAACTGCCCCCGTCCCCGTCCCCTAATCCTAACCCTGACCCTAACCCTAAACCTTACCCAAAGCCTTACACTAACCCGTCCCCTAATCCTAACCCGTATACTAACACTAAACCATGCCCTAAAACCTGCGCTCACCCTAATCCGTTGTCGCACCCTAACCTGTACCCTAAACCGTCCCCGTCCCCGTCCCTGTCCCCGTCCCCGAACCCTAACCCTTTCCCGAAGCCTTACCCTAACCCGTTCCCTAATCCTAAACCATACGCTAACACTAACCCATACGCTAACACGTACGCTCACCATAAACCGTGGTCATACCTTAACCTGTACCCTAAACCGTCCACGTCCCCTAACCCTAACCCTAACCCTAACTCTTACCCGAAGCCTTACACTAACCCGTCCCCTAATCCTAAACCGTACGCTAACACTAAGCCGTACCCTAAGATGTACGCTCACCCTAAACCATTGTCGTACACTATCCTGTTCCCTAAACCGTCCCCGCCCCCTAACCCTCCCCCTAACCCTAACACTAACCCTCATCCTTACCCGAAGCCTTACCCTAACCCATCCCCTAATCTGAAACTCTACGCTAACAATAACCCATGCCCTAACTCGTACGCTCACCCTAAACCGTTGTCGTACCCTAACTGGTACACTAAACCGTCCCCGTCCCCTAACCCGAACCCTAACACAAACCCTAACCCTTACCCGAAGCATTACCCTAACCCGTCGCATAATCCGCACACGTCCGCTAACACTAACCCGTACCCTAACACTTACACTCACCCTAAACCGTTGTCGTACCTTAACCTGTACCCTAAACTGTCCCCATCCCGTAACACTAACCCTAACCCTAACCCAAGCCCTAACCCTTACCCGAAGCCTTACCCTAACCCGTCCCCTAAATCTAACACGTACACTAACACTAACGCATGCCTTAACACGTACGCTCACCCTAAACCGCTGTCGTACACTAACATGTACCCTAAACCGTCCCCGTCCCCGTCCCCTAACCCTAACACTAACCCTTACCCGAAGCCTTAATCTAACCCGTTCCCTAATCCTAACCCGTACGCTAACACTAACCTGTACGCTAACACGTACGCTCACCATAAACCGTTGTCGTACCCTAACCTGTACCCTAAACCGTCCCCATCTCCTAAACCTAACCCTAACCCTTACCCGAAGTCTTACCCTAACCCGTCCCCTAATCCTAACCCATACGCTAACACTAAGCTGTACCCTAACACGTACGCTCACCCTAAACATTTGTGGTACCCTAACCTGTACACTAAACCGTCCCCGTACCCGTCCCCATCCACTAACACTAACCCTAACCCTAAACCTTACCCGAACCCTTACCCTAACCCGTCCCCTAATCCTAACCCGTACGCTAACAATAAACCGTACGCTAACACGTACGCTCACCCTATACCGTTGTCATACCCTAAGCTGTACCCTAACCCGTCCCCGTCCCCTAACCCTAACCCTAACTCTAAACCTAACCCATACCCGAAGCCATACCCTAATACGTTCCCAAATCCTAACCCGTACGCTAACACTAACCCGTAACCTAACACGTACGCTCACCATAAACTGTTTTCGTACCCTAACCTGTACCCTAAACCATCCCCGTCCCCTAACACTAACCCTAACCCTAACCCTTACCCGAAACCTTACCCTAAACCGTGCCCTAATCCTAACCCGTATGCTAACACTAACCCGTACCCTAACAGGTACGCTCACCCTAAACCATTGTCGCACCTTAACCTGTACCCTAAACCGTACCCGTCCCCTAACCCTAACCCTAACACTTACCCGAAGCGTTACCCTAACCCGTCCCCTAATCCTAACCCGTACGCTAACACTAACCCATACCCTAACACTTACGCTCACCCTAAACAGTTGTCGTACCTTAACCTCTACCCTAAACCGTCCCTGTCCCCGTCCCCGTCCCCGTCCCCTAACCCTAACCCTTACCCAAAGCCTTACCCTAACCCGTCCCTTAATCCTAACCCGTACGCTAAAACTAAACCGTACCCTAAGTGTACGCTCACTCTAAACCGTTGTCGTACCCTTACCTGTACCCTAAACCGTCGCCGTACCCTAACCCTAACCCTAAATCTAAACCTAACCCTAACCCGAAGCCTTACCCTAACCCATTCCCTAATCCTAACCCGTACGCTAACACTAACCCGTACCCTAACACGTACGCTCACCAAAAACCGTTGTCGTACCCTAACCTGTACCCTAAACCGTCCCCGTTCCCTATCCCTAATCCTAACCCTAACCCTAACCTTTACCCGAAGCCTTACCCTAAACCGTCCCCAATGCTAAACCGTACGCTAACACTAACCCGTACCCTAACACGTATGCTCACCCTAAACCGTTGTCGTACCCTAACCTGTACCCTAAACCATTCCCGGGCCCGTCTCCGTCCCCTAACCCAAACCCTAAACCTAACCCTTACCCGGAGCCTTACCCTAACATGTCCCCTATTCCTAACCCGTACTCTAACACTAACCCGTACCCTAACACGTAGGCTCACCCTAAACCGTTGCCGTACCATAACCTGTAAGCTAAACCATCCCTGTCCCCTAACCCTAACCCTAACCCTAACACTAACACTTACCCGAAGCCTTACACTAACCGGTCCCTTAATGATAACCCGTACGCTAACACTAACCCGTACCCTAACACGTACACTCACCCTAAACTGTTGACGTACCCTAACCTGTACCCCAAACCGTCCCCTTCCCTGTCCCCTAACCCTAACACTAACCCTAAACCTAACCCTTACCCGGAGCCTTACCCTAACACGTCCCCTAATCCTAACCCGTACTCTAACTCTAACCCGTACCCTAACACGTACGCTCACCCTAAACCGTTGCCGTACCCTAACCTGAAGCTAAACCATCCCTGTCCCCTAACCCTAACCCTAACTCTAACACTAACCCTTACCCGAAGCCTTACACTAACCGGTCCCCTAATGATAACCCGTACGCTAACACTAACCCGTACCCTAACACGTACACTCACCCTAAACTGTTGTCGTACCCTAACCTGTACCCTAAACCTTCCCCTTCCCCGTCCCCTAACCCTAACCCTAACCCTAACTCTAATCCTTACCCAAAGCCTTACCCTAACCCGTCCTCTACTCCTAACCCGTATGCTAACACTAACACATACCCTAACACGTATGCTCACCCTAAACCGTTGTCGTACCCTAACCTGTACCCTAAACCGTCCCCGTTCCCTAACCCTTACCCTAACCCTAACTGTAACCCTTACCCGAAGCCTTACCCTAACCCGTCCCCTAATCCTAACCTGTACGCTAACACTAACCCGTACCCTAACACGTATGCTCACCCTAAAGAGTTGTCGTACCCTAACCTGTACCCTAAACCGTCCCCTTCCCCTAACCCTAACCCTAACACTAACCTTAACCCTAATACTTCCCCGAAGTCTTACCCTAACCCGTACCCTAATCCTAACCCGTACGCTAACAGTAACCTCTACCCTAACACGTACCCTCACCCTAAACCGTTGTCGTACCCTAACCTGTACCCTAAACCGTCCCCGTCCACTAACCCTAACCCTAACACTAACCCTAACACTTACCCGAAGCCTTAACCTAACACGTCCCCTAATCCTAACCCGTACTCTAACTCTAACCCATGACATAACACGTACGTTCACCCTAAACCGTTGTCCTACCCTAACCTGTACTCTAAACCGTCCCCGTCCCCAAAACCTAACCCTAAGCCATACCTAACCCTAACCCTAACCCTAACCCTAAACCTAACCCTTACCCGAAACCTTACCCTAACCCGTACTCTAATCGTAACCCGTAAGCTAACGCTAAAACGCACCCTAACACGTAGGCTCAACCTAAACTGTTGTCCTACCCTAACCTGTACCCTATACCTTCCGCTCCCCTAACCCTAACCCTAAACCTAAACCTAACCCTTACCCGAAGCCTTACTCTAACCCGTCCCCTAATCCTAACTCGTACGCTAACACTAACCCGTACCATAACACGTACGCTCACCCTAAACCGTTGTCATACACTAACCTGTACCCTAAACCGTCCCCGTCCCCGTCCCCGTCTGCATCCCCTAACCATAACCCTAACCCTAACCCTTCCCGAAGCCTTACCCTAACCCGTTCCTTAATCCTAACCCGGACGCTAACACTAACACGTACCCTAACACGTACGCTCACCCTCAATCATTGTCGTACACTAACCTGTACCCTAAACCGTCCCCGTCCCAATCCCATAACCCTAACCCTAACCCTTACCCGAAGCCTTACCCTAACCCGTCCCCTAAACCTAACCCGTACGCTAACACTAACCTGTACCGTAACACGTACCCTCACTCTAAACCGTTGTCGTACACTAACCTGTACCCTAAACCATCCCCGTCCCAATCCCCTAACCCTAACTCTAACCCTTACCCGAAGCCTTACACTAACCCTTCCCTTAATCCTAACCCATACGCTAAAATTAACACGTACCCTAACACGTACACTCATCCTAAACCGTTGTCGTACCGTAACCTGTACCCTAAACTGTCCCCGTCCCCGTCCCCTAACTCTAACCCTAACCCTAACCCTAACCCTTACCCGAAGCCTTACCCTATCCCGTCCCCTAATCCTAACACGTATGCTAACCCTAAACTGTACCCTAACACGTACGCTCACCCTAAACCGTTGTCGTACACTAACCTGTACCCTAAACCGTCCCTGTCCACTAACCCTAACCCTAACCCTAACCCTAACACTAACCCTTACCCGAAGCCTTACCCTAAACCGTCCCCCAATCCTAACCCATACTCTAACACTAACACGTATCCTAACACGTACCCTCACCCTAAACCGTTGTCGTACCCTAACCTGTACCCTAAACCGTCCCCGTCCCCTAACCCTAACCCTAAACCTAACCCTAACCATAGCCCTTAACCGAAGCCTTACCCTAAACCGTCCCCTAATCCTAACCCGTACGCTAACACTAACCCATACCCTAACACGTATGCTCACCCTAAGGAGTTGTCGTACCCTAACCTGTACCCTAAACCGTCCCCTTCCCCTAACCCTAACCCTAACACTAACCTTAACCCTAACACTTCCCCGAAGCCTTACCCTAACCCGTCCCCTAATCCTAACCCGTACGCTAACAGTAACCTCTACCCTAACACGTACGCTCACCCTAAACCGTTGTCCTACACTAACCTGTACCTTAAACTGTCCCCGTCCACAAACCCTAAACCTAACCCTAACCCTAACCCTTACCCGAAGCCTCACCCTAACCCGTCCCCTAATCCTAACTCGTACGCTAACACTAACCCGTACCCTAACACGTACGCTCACACTAAACCGTTGTCGTACCCTAACATGTACCCTAAACTGTCCCCGTCCCCGTCCCCGTCCGCATCCCCTAACCCTAACCCTAACCCTAACACTTACCTGAAGCCTTACCCTAACCCGTTCCCTAATCCTAACCCGTACGCTAACACTAACCCGTATCCTAACACGTATGCTCCCCCTAAACCGTTGTCGTACCCTAACCTGTACCCTAAACCGTCGCCGTCACCTAACACTAACCCTAACACTAACCCTAACCCTAACCCTTACCCGAAGCCTTACCTAACCCGTCCCCTAATCCTAACCCATACGCTAACACTAAACTGTACGCTAACACGTATGCTCGCCCTAAACCGTTGTCGTACACTAACCTGTACCCTAAACCGTCCCCGTCCCCTAACCCTCACCCTTACCCTAACCCTAACCCTTACCCGAAGCCTGACACTAACCCGTCCCTTAATCCTAACCCGGACGCTAACACTAACACGAACCCTAAAAGGTACGCTCACCCTAAACTGTTGTCGTACACTAACCTGTACCCTAAACCGTCCCCGTCCCCGTCCCCTAACCATAACCCTAACGCTAATCCTTACCCGAAGCCTTCCCCTAACCCGTCCCCGAAACCTAACCCGTATGCTGACACTAACCTGTACCCTAACACGTACCCTCACCCTAAAATGTTGTTGTACACTAACCTGTACCCTAAACTGTCCCCGTCCCCTAACCCTAACCCTAACCCTAACCCTACCACTAACACTTACCCGAAGCCTTACCCTAACCCGTCCCCTAATCCTAACCCGTACGCTAACACTAACACGTACCCTAACACGTACGCTCACCCTAAACCGTTGCCGTACCCTACCCTGTACCCTAAAACGTCCCCGTCACCTAACCCTAACCATAACACTAACCCTAACACTAAACCTTACCTGAAGCCTTACCCTAAACCGTCCCCTAATCCTAACCCGTACCCTAACACTAACCTGTAACCTAACACGTACGCTCACCCTAAACCGTTGTCGTACACTAACCTGTACACTAAACCATCCCCGTCCCCTTTACCTAACCCTAACCCTAACCCTAACCCTTACCCGAAGCCTTACCCTAACCCGTCCCCTAATCCTAACCCGTACGGTAACACTAACCTGTACCCTAACACGTACGCTCCCCCTAAAACGTTGCCGTACACGAACCTGTACCCTAAACAGTCCCCGTCCTTAACCCTAACCCTAACCTTTTCCCTAACCCTAACACTTACCCGAAGCCTTACCCTAACCCGTTACCTCATTGTAACCCGTACGCTAACACTAACCTGTACCCTAACATGTACGCTCACCCGAAACCGTTGTCGTACACTAACCTGTACCCTAAACAATCCCCGTCCCCTAACCCTAACCCTAAACCTAACCCTAACCCTTACCCGAAGCCTTACCCTAACCCGTCCCCTAATCCTAACCCGTACGCTAACACTAACCCGTATCCTAACACGTACGCTCTCCCTAAAACGTTGTCGTACCCTAACCTGTACCCTAACCGTCGCCATCACCTAACCCTAACCCTAACACTAACCCTAACCCTAACCCTTACCCGAAGCCTTACCGTAACCCGTCCCCTAATCCTAACCCGTACGCTAACAGTAACCAGTACCCTAACACGTACGATCCCCCTAAACCATTGTCGTACACTAACCTGTACCCTAAACCGTCCCTGTCCCCTAACTCTAACCCTAACCCTTACCCGAAGACTTACACTAACCCGTCCCTTAATCCTAACCCGGACGCTAACACTAACACATACCCTAACACGTACGCTCACCCTAAACTGTTGTCGTACCCTAACCTGTACCCTAAACCGTCCCCGTCCCCGTCCCCTAACCCTAACGCTAACCCTTACCCGAAGCCTTACCCTAATCCGTCCCATAAACCTAACCCGTACGCTAACACTAACCTGTACCCTAACACGTACCCTCACCCTAAACCGTTGTTGTACACTAACCTGTACCCTAAACTGTCCCCGTCCCCTAACCCTAACCCTAACCCTAACCCTACCACTAACCCTTACCCGAAGCCTTACCCTATCCCGTCCCCTAATCCTAACACGTATGCTAACACTAACCCATACCCTAACACGTCCGCTCACCCTAAACCGTTGTCGTATCCTAACCTGTACCCTAAACCGTTCCCGTCCCCGTCCCCGTCCCCTAACCTTAACCCTTAGCCGAAGCCTTTCCCTAATCCGTCCCCTAATCCTAAACCGTAAGCTAACACATACCCGTACCCTAACATATACGCTAACCCTAAACTGTTGACATAGCCTAACCTGTACCCTAAACCGTCCTCATCCTCCAACCCTAACCCTAACCCTAACCCTAACACTTACCCGAAGCCTTACCCTAACCCGTCCCCTAATCCTAACCCGTTCGCTAACACTAACCCGTACCCTAACACGTATGCTCTCCCTAAACCGTTATCGTACCCTAACCTGTACCCTAAACCATCCCCGCCCCTAACCCTAACCCTAACACTAACCCTAAACCTAACCCTTACCCGAAGCCTTACCCTAACCCGTCCCCTAATCCTAACCCGTACGCTAACACTAACCTGTACCCTACTACGTACGCTCACCCTAAACCATTGTCGTACACTAACCTGTACCCTAAACCGTCCCCGTCCCCTAACCCTAACCCTAACCCTAACCCTAACACTTACCCTAAGCCTTACACGAACCCGTCACTTAATCCTAACATGTACGCTAACACTAACACGTACCCTAACACGTAAGCTCACCCTAAACCGATTTCGTACCCTAAACTGTACCCTAAACCATCCCCATCCCCTAACCTTAACTCCAACCCTAACCCTTACCCAAAGCCTTACACTAACCCATCCCCTAATCCTAACCCGTACGCTAACACTAACACGTACCCTAACACGTACGCTCACCCTAAACCGTTGTCATAATCTAAACTATAGCCTAAACCGTCCCCGTCCCCATCCCCTAACCCTAACCCTAACCCTTACCCGAATCCTTACCCTAGCCCCTCCCCTAATCCTAACCCGTACGCTAACACTAAACTGTACAATAACTCTTACGCTCACCCTAAACCGTTGTCGTACACTATCCTGTACCCTAAACCGTCCCCTACCCCGTCCCCTAACCCTAATCCTAACCCTAACCCTAAACCTTACCCGAAGCCTTACCTAACCCGTCCCCTAATCCTAACCCATACGCTAACACTAAACTGTACGCTAACACGTATGCTCGCCCTAAACCGTTGTCGTACACTAACCTGTACCCTAAACCGTCCCCGTCCCCTAACCCTCACCCTAACCCTAACCCTAACCCTTACCCGAAGCCTGACACTAACCCGTCCCTTAATCCTAACCCGGACGCTAACACTAACACGAACCCTAAAAGGTACGCTCACCCTAAACTGTTGTCGTACACTAACCTGTACCCTAAACCGTCCCCGTCCCCGTCCCCTAACCCTAACCCTAACGCTAATCCTTACCCGAAGCCTTCCCCTAACCCGTCCCCGAAACCTAACCCGTATGCTGACACTAACCTGTACCCTAACACGTACCCTCACCCTAAAACGTTGTTGTACACTAACCTGTACCCTAAACTGTCCCCGTCCCCTAACCCTAACCCTAACCCTAACCCTACCACTAACACTTACCCGAAGCCTTACCCTAACCCGTCCCCTAATCCTAACCCGTACGCTAACACTAACACGTACCCTAACACGTACGCTCACCCTAAACCGTTGTCGTACCCTACCCTGTACCCTAAAACGTCCCCGTCACCTAACCCTAACCATAACACTAACCCTAACACTAAACCTTACCTGAAGCCTTACCCTAAACCGTCCCCTAATCCTAACGCGTACCCTAACACTAACCTGTAACCTAACACGTACGCTCACCCTAAACCGTTGTCGTACACTAACCTGTACACTAAACCATCCCCGTCCCCTTTACCTAACCCTAACCCTAACCCTAACCCTTACCCGAAGCCTTACCCTAACCCGTCCCCTAATCCTAACCCGTACGGTAACACTAACCTGTACCCTAACACGTACGCTCACCCTAAAACGTTGCCGTACACGAACCTGTACCCTAAACAGTCCCCGTCCTTAACCCTAACCCTAACATTTTCCCTAACCCTAACACTTACCCGAAGCCTTACCCTAACCCGTTACCTCATTGTAACCCGTACGCTAACACTAACCTGTACCCTAACATGTACGCTCACCCGAAACCATTGTCGTACACTAACCTGTACCCTAAACAATCCCCGTCCCCTAACCCTAACCCTAAACCTAACCCTAACCCTTACCCGAAGCCTTACCCTAACCCGTCCCCTAATCCTAACCCGTACGCTAACACTAACCCGTATCCTAACACGTACGCTCTCCCTAAAACGTTGTCGTACCCTAACCTGTACCCTAACCGTCGCCGTCACCTAACCCTAACCCTAACACTAACCCTAACCCTAACCCTTACCCGAAGCCTTACCGTAACCCGTCCCCTAATCCTAACCCGTACGCTAACAGTAACCAGTACCCTAACACGTACGATCCCCCTAAACCATTGTCGTACACTAACCTGTACCCTAAACCGTCCCCGTCCCCTAACTCTAACCCTAACCCTTACCCGAAGACTTACACTAACCCGTCCCTTAATCCTAACCCGGACGCTAACACTAACACATACCCTAACACGTACGCTCACCCTAAACTGTTGTCGTACCCTAACCTGTACCCTAAACCGTCCCCGTCCCCGTCCCCTAACCCTAACGCTAACCCTTACCCGAAGCCTTACCCTAATCCGTCCCATAAACCTAACCCGTACGCTAACACTAACCTGTACCCTAACACGTACCCTCACCCTAAACCGTTGTTGTACACTAACCTGTACCCTAAACTGTCCCCGTCCCCTAACCCTAACCCTAACCCTAACCCTACCACTAACCCTTACCCGAAGCCTTACCCTATCCCGTCCCCTAATCCTAACACGTATGCTAACACTAACCCATACCCTAACACGTCCGCTCACCCTAAACCATTGTCGTATCCTAACCTGTACCCTAAACCGTTCCCGTCCCCGTCCCCGTCCCCTAACCTTAACCCTTAGCCGAAGCCTTTCCCTAATCCGTCCCCTAATCCTAAACCGTAAGCTAACACATACCCGTACCCTAACATATACGCTAACCCTAAACTGTTGACATAGCCTAACCTGTACCCTAAACCGTCCTCATCCTCCAACCCTAACCCTAACCCTAACCCTAACACTTACCCGAAGCCTTACCCTAACCCGTCCCCTAATCCTAACCCGTTCGCTAACACTAACCCGTACCCTAACACGTATGCTCTCCCTAAACCGTTATCGTACCCTAACCTGTACCCTAAACCATCCCCGCCCCTAACCCTAACCCTAACACTAACCCTAAACCTAACCCTTACCCGAAGCCTTACCCTAACCCGTCCCCTAATCCTAACCCGTACGCTAACACTAACCTGTACCCTACTACGTACGCTCACCCTAAACCATTGTCGTACACTAACCTGTACCCTAAACCGTCCCCGTCCCCTAACCCTAACCCTAACCCTAACCCTAACACTTACCCTAAGCCTTACACGAACCCGTCACTTAATCCTAACATGTACGCTAACACTAACACGTACCCTAACACGTAAGCTCACCCTAAACCGATTTCGTACCCTAAACTGTACCCTAAACCATCCCCATCCCCTAACCTTAACTCCAACCCTAACCCTTACCCAAAGCCTTACACTAACCCATCCCCTAATCCTAACCCGTACGCTAACACTAACACGTACCCTAACACGTACGCTCACCCTAAACCGTTGTCATAATCTAAACTATACCCTAAACCGTCCCCGTCCCCATCCCCTAACCCTAACCCTAACCCTTACCCGAATCCTTACCCTAGCCCCTCCCCTAATCCTAACCCGTACGCTAACACTAAACTGTACAATAACTCTTACGCTCACCCTAAACCGTTGTCGTACACTATCCTGTACCCTAAACCGTCCCCTACCCCGTCCCCTAACCCTAATCCTAACCCTAACCCTAAACCTTACCCGAAGCCTTACCCTAACCCGTCCCCTAATCCTAAACCGTACACTAACACGAACCCGTACCCTAACACATATGCTCACCCTAAACCATTTTAGTACCCTAACTTGTACCTTAAATTGTTCCCGTCCCCGTCCCCTAACCCTAACTCTAACCCTAACTCTAACACTTACCCGAAGCCTTACCCTAACCCGATCCATAATCCTAAACCGTACGCTAACACTAACCCGTACCCTAACACGTATGCTCACCCTAAACCGTTGTCGTACCCTAACCTGTACCCTAAACTGTCCCCGTCACCGTCCCCTAACCATAACTCTAACACTTACCCGAAGCCTTACCCTAACCAGTCCCCTAATTCTAACCCGTACGCTAACACTAACCCGTACCCTAACACGTACGCTCACCCTAAACCGTAGACATAGCCTAACCTGCACCCTAAACCGTCCCCGTCCTCTAACCCTAACCCTAACCCTAACACTAACCCTTACCCGAAGCCTTACCGTATCCCGTCCCCTAATCCTAACACGTACGCTAACACTAACACCTACCCTAACACGTACGCTGTCCCTAAATCGTTGTCGTACCCTAACCTGTACCCTAAACCGTCCCCGTCCCCGCCCCCTTCCCCTAACCCTAACCCTAACCCTAACCCTAACCCTTAGCCGAAGCCTTACCCTAACACATCCCCTAATCCTATCCCGTTCGCTAACACTAACCCGTACCGTAACACGTATGCTCTCCCTAAACTGTTGTCGTACACTAACCTGTACCCTAAACCATCCCCGTCCCCTAACCCTAACACTAACCCTAACCCTAACCCTTACCCAAAGCCTTACCCTAACCCGCCCCCAAATCCTAACCCGTACGCTAACACTAAACTCTACCCTAATATGTACGCTCACCCTAAACCGTTGTCGTACCCTAACCTGTACCCTAAACCGTCCCCGTCCCCTAACCCTAACCTTAACCCTAACCCTAAACATTACCCGAAACCTTACCCTAACCCATCCCCTAATCCTAAACCGTACGCTAACACTAACCCGTACCCAGACACGTACGCTCACCCTAAACCGTTGTCATATCCTAACCTGTACCCTAAACCGTCCTAGTCCTCTAACCCTAACCCTAAACCTAACCCTAACCCTTACCCGAGGCCTTACCCTAACCGGTCCCCTATTCCTCACCCGTACGCTAACACTAAACCGTACCCTAACACGTACGCTCTCCCTAAAACTTTGTCGTACCGTAACCTGTAACCTAAACCGTCTCCATCCCCTAACCCTAACCCTAACACTAAACCTAACCCAAACCCTTACCCGAAGCCTTACCCTAACCCGTCCCCTAATCCTAACCTGTACGCTAACACTAAACTGTACCCTAACTCGTACGCTCACCCTAAACCGTTATCGTACACTATCCTGTACCCTAAACCATCCCCGACCCTGTCCTCTAACCCTAAAGCTTACCCAAAGCCTTACCCTAGCCCGTCCCCTAATCCTAACCCGTACGCTAACACTGACAGGTACCCTAACATGTACGCTCACCCTAAATCTTTTCGTACACTAACCTGTACCCTAAACCGTCCCGGTCCCCGTCCCCTAACCCTAACCCTAAACCTAACCCTAAACCTTACCCGAAGCCTTACACTAACCCGTCCCCTAATCCTAAACCGTACGCTAACACGAACCAGTACCCTAACACATATGCTCACCCTAAACCATTGTCGTACCCTAACCTGTACCTTAAAATGTCCCCGTCCCTGTTCCCTAACCCTAACCCTAACCCTAACCCTAAAACTTACCCGAAGCCTTACCCTAACCCGATCTCTAATCCTAAACCGTACGCTAACACTAACCCGTACGCTAACACGTATGCTCACCCTAAACCGTTGTCGTACCCTAACCTGCACCCTAAACTGTCCCCGTCCCCATCCCCTAACCCTAACCCTAACCCTTACCCGAAGCCTTACCCTAACCCGTCACCTAATCCTAACCCGTACGCTAACACTAACCTGTGTCCTAACACGTACGCTCACCTTAACCATTGTCATAGCCTAAATTGTACCCTAAACCGTGCCCATCCTCTAACCCTAACCGTAACACTAACCCTGACCCTAACACTTACGCGAAGCGTTACCCTAAGCCGTCCCCTAATCCTAACCCGTACGCTAACATTAACCAGTACCCTAACACGTACGCTCTCCTTAAACTGTTGTCGTAACCTAATCTGTACCCTAAACCGTCCCCTTCCCCAAACCCTAACCCTAACAGTAACCCTAACCCTAAACCTTACCTGAAGCCTTACCCTAAACCATCCCCTAATCCTAACCCGTACCCTAACACTAACCTGTACCCTAACACGTACGCTCACCCTAAACCATTGTCGTACACTAACCTGTACACTAAACCGTCCCCGTCCCCTTAACCTAACCCTAAACCTAACCCTAACCCTTACCCGAAGCCTTACCCTAACCCGTCCCCTAATCCTAACACGTATGCTAACACTAACCCGTACCCTAACACGTATGCTCACCCTAAACAGTTGTCGTACCCTAACCTGTACCCTAAACTGACCCCGTCCCCCTGACAGTCCCCTAACCCTAACCCTAACCCTTACCCGAAGCCTTTCACTAACCCGTCCCTTAATCCTAACCCGTACGTTAACACTAACATGTACCCTAAAACGTACACTCACCCTAAACCGTTGTCATAGCCTAACCTGTACCCCAAACCATCCCCATCCTCTAACCATAACCCTAACCCTAACCCTAACCCTAACCCTTACCCGAAGCCTTACCCTAACCCGTCCCCTAATCCTAACCCGAACGCTAACAGTAACCCTTACCCTAACACGTACGCTCTCCCTAAACCGTTGTCGTACCCTAACCTGTACCCTAAACCGTCGCCGTCAACTAACCCTAACCCTAACCCTAACCCTAACCTTAACCGTAACCCTTAGCCGAAGCCTTACCCTAATCCGTCCCCTAATCCTAACCCGTTCGCTAACACTAACCCGTACCCTAACACGTATGCTCTCCCTAAACCGTTGTCGTACCCTAACCTGTACCCTCAATCATCCCCGTCCCATAACCCTAAACCTAACCCTAACCCTAACCCTAACCTTTACCCGAAGCCTTACCCTAACCCGTCCCCTAATACTAACCCGTATGCTAACACTAACCTGTACCCTAATACGTATGCTCACCCTAAACAGTTGTCGTACACTAACCTGTACCCTAAACCGTCCCCGTCCCCTAACCCTAACCCTAACCCTAACCCTTACACTTACCCTAAGCCTTACACTAACCCGTCACTTAACCCTAACACGTACGCTAACACTAACACGTACCCTAACACGTACGCTCACCCTAAACCGTTGCCGTACACTAACCTGTACCCTAAACCGTCCCCGTCCCCTAACCCTAACCCTAACCATTACCCAAAGCCTTACCCTAACCCGTCCCCTAATGCTAACCCGTACGCTAACACTAACCCGTACCCTAACACGTACGCTCACCCTAAACCGTTGTCATAGCCTATCATGTACCCTAAACCCTCCCCGTCCTCTAACCCTAACCCTAACCCTAACCCTTACCCGAAACCTTACCCTAACCCTTCCCCTAATCCTAAACCGAACGCTAACACGAATCCGTACCCTAACATGTACGCTCATCCTAAACCGTTGTCGTACCCTAACCTGTACCCACAAATGTCCCCGTATCCGTCCTCTAACCCTAACCCTAACCCTAACCCTAACCCTTACCCGAAGCCTTATCCTAACCCATCCCCTAATCCTAACCCGTACGCTAACACTAACACGTACCCTAACACGTATGCTCTCCCTAAACCGTTGTCGTACTTTAACCTGTACCCTAAACCGTCCCCATTCCCTAACCCTAACCCTAACCCTAACCCTAACCCTTACGCGAAGCCTTACAATAACCCGTCCCCTAATCCTAACCCGTACGCTAACACTAACACATACCCTAAAACGTACGCTCACCCTAAACCGTTGTCGTACCCTAACCTGTACCTTAAACCATCCCCGTCCCCGTCCCCTAACCCTAACCCTAAACCTAACGCTAACCCTTACCCGAAGCGTTACCCTAACACGTCCCCTAATCCTAAATCGTATGATAACACTAACACATACCCTAACACGTATGCTCACCCTAAACAGTTGTCGTACCTTAACCTGTACCCTAAACTGTCCCTGTCCCCGTGCCTGTCCCCTAACCCTAACCCTAACCCTTACCCGAAGCCTTTCACTAACCCGTCCCTTAATCCTAACCCATACGCTAACACTAACACGTACCCTAAAACGTACGCTCACCCTAAACCGTTGTCATACCTTAACCTGTACCCTAAACCATCCCCGCCCCCTAAACCTAACCCTAACCCTAACCCTAACCCTAACACTTACCCGAAGCCTTACCCTAACCCGTCCCCTAATCCTAAACCGTACGCTAACACTAACCCGTAATCTAACACGTACGCTCACCCTAAAACATAGTCATAGCCTAACCTCTACCCTATACCGTCCCCATCCTCTAACCCTAACCCTAACCCTAACCCTTACCCAAAGCCTTACCCTAACCTGTCCCCTAATCCTAACCTGTACGCTAACACTAACCCATACCCTAACACGTACGCTCTCCTTAAACAGTTGTCGTACCCTAACCTGTACCCTAAACCGTCCCCGTCCCCGTCCCCTAACCCTAACCCTAAACCTAATCCTAACCCTTTCCTGAAGCCTTACCCTAACTCGTCCCCTAATCCTAACCCGTACGCTAACACTAACCAGTAGCCTAACACGTACGCTCTCCCTAAACCATTGTCGTACCCTAACCTGTACCTTAAAACGTCCCCGTCCCCTAACCCTAACCCTAACACTAACCCTAAGCCTAACACTTACCTGTAGCCTTACCCTAACCCGTCCCCTAATCCTAACCCGTATGCTAACTCTAACCTGTACCCTAACACAAACACTCACCCTAAACCGTTGTCATACACTAACCTGTACCCTAAACCATCCCCGTGCCCTAACCCTAACCCTAAACCTAACCCTAACCCTAACCCTTACCCGAAGCCTTACCCTAACCCGTCTCCTAATCCTAACCCGTACGCTAACACTAACACGTACCCTAACTCGTACGCTCACCCTAAACCGTTGTCGTACCCTAACCTGTACCCTAAACTGTCCCCGCCCTCTAACCCTAACCCTAATGCTAACCCTTACCCGAAGCCTTACGGTAACCCGTCCCCTAATCCTAACACGTATGCTAACACTAACCCGTACCCTAACACTTACGCTCTCCCTAAACCGTTGTCGTACACTAACCTGTACTCTAAAACGTCTCCGTCCCCTAACCCTAACCCTAACACTAACCCTAACCCTAACCCTTACCCGAAGCCTTACCCTAACCCGTCCCTTATCCTAACCCGTATGCTAACACTAACCTGTACCCTAACACAAACGCTCACACTAAACCGTTGTCGTACACTAACCTGTACCCTAAATCGTCCCCGTGCCCTAACCCTAACCCTAATCCTAACCCTAACACTTACCCGAAGCCTTACACTAACCCGTCTCCTAATCCTAACCCGTACGCTAACACTAAAACGTACCCTAACACGTACGCTCACACTAAACTGATGTCTTACCGTAACCTGTACCCTAAAGCATCCCCGTCCCCTAACCCTAACCCTAACCCTTACCCGAAGCCTTACCCGAAGCCTTACCCTATCCCGTCCCCTAATCCTAACCCGTAGGCTGACAGTAACCCGTACCCAACATGTACGCTCTCCCTAAATCTTTGTCGTACCCTAACCTGTACCCTAAACCGTCCCTGTCCCCTAACCCTAACCCTAACACTACCCCTAACCCTAACCCTTACCCGAAGCCATACCCTAGCCTGTCCCCTAATCCTAACCCGTACGCTAACACTAAACTGTACAATAACTCGTACGCTCACCCTAAACCGTTGTCGTACACTATCCTGTACCCTAAACCATCCCCGACACCGTCCCATAACCCTAACCCTAACCCTAAACCTTACCCAAAGCCTTACCCTAACCCGTCCCCTAATCCTAACCCATACACTAACACTGACACGTACCCTAACATGTACGCTCACCCTAAACCATTGTCATACCCTAACCTGTACCGTAAACCGTCCCCGTCCCCGACCCCTAACACTAAACCTAAACCTAAACCTTACCTGAGGCTTTACCCTAACCCGTCCCCTAATCCTAAACCGTACACTAACACGAACCCATACCCTAACACATATGCTCACCCTAAACCATGGTAGTACCCTAACCTGTACCTTAAATTGTCCCCGTCCCCGTCCCCTAACGCTAACTCTAACCCTAACACTAACACTTACCCGAAGCCTTACCCTAACCCGATTCCTAATCCTAAACCGTACGCTAACACTAACCCGTACCCTAACACGTATGCTCTCCCGAAACCGCTGTCGTACCCTAACCTGTACCCTAAACCATCCCCGTCCCCTAAGCCTAACTCTAACGCTAACCCTAACCCTAACCCTAACCCTTACCCGAAGCCTTACACTAACCCGTAACTTAATCCTAACACGTACGCTAACACTAACACGTACCCTAACACGTACGCTCACCATAAACCGTTGTCGTACCCTAACCTGTACCCTAAACTGTCCCCGTCCCATAAACCTAACCCCAACCCTAACACTTACCCGAAGCCTTACACTAACCCGTCCCCTAATCCTAACCCGTACGCTAACACTAACACGTACCCTAACACGTACGCTCACCCTAAACCATTGTCGTAATCTAACCTGTACCCTAAACCGTCCCCATCCCCATCCCCTAACCCTAACCCTAACCCTTACCCGAAGCCTTACCCTAACCCGTCCTCTAATCCTAACCCGTACGCTAACACTAACCCGTACCCTAACACGTACTCTATCCCTAAACCATTGTCGTACACTAACCTGTACCCTAAACCGTCCCCATCCCCTAACCCTAACGCTAACACTAACCCTAACCCTAACCCTTACCCGAAGCCTTACCCTAACCCGTCCCCTAATCCTAACCCGTACGCTAACACTTACCCGTACCCTAACGTGTACGCTCAACCTAAACCGTTGTCATAGCCTAACCTGTACCCTAAACCGTCCTCATCCTCTAAACCTAACCCTAAACCTAACCTTAACCCTTACCCGAAGCCTTACCCTAACCCGTCTCCTAATCCTAACCCGTTCGCTAACACTAACCCGTACCATAACACGTAGGCTCTCCCTAAACCGTTGTCGTACCCTAACCTGTACCCTAATCCATCCCCATCCCATAACCCTAAACCTAACCCTAACCCTAAACCTAACCCTCACCTGAAGCCTTACCCTAACCCTTCCTATAATCCTAAACCGTACACTAACACGAACCCGTACCCTAACCCGTACGCTCACCCTAAACCGTTGTCGTACCTAACCTGTACCCTAAACTGTCCCCATCCCCGTGCCCGTCCCCTAACCATAACCCTAACCCTAACCCTTACTCGAAGCCTTACACTAACTCGTCCCTTAATCCTAACCCGTACGCTAACAGTAACCCGTACTCTAACACGTACCCTCAACCTAAACTGTTGTCATACCCTAAGCTGTACACTCAACCGTCCCCGTCCCCTAACCCTAACCCTAACCCTAACCCTTACCGGAAGCCTTACCCTAACCCGTCCCCTAATCGTAACCCGTACACTAACACTAACCTGTACCCTAACACGTACGCTCACCCTAAACCGTTCTCGTACAGTAACCTGTACCCTAAACTGTCCCCGTCCCCTAACCCTAACCCTAACCCTAACCCTTACCCGAAGCCTTAACCTAAACTGTCCCCTAATCCTAACCCGTACACTAACAGTAACCCGTACCCTAACACGTACGCTCTCCCTAAAACGTTGTCGTACCCTAAACTGTACCCTAAACCGTCACCGTCAACTAACCCTAACCCTAACCCTAACCCTAACCCTAATCCTAACCCTAACCCTTACCCGAAGCCTTACCCTAATCCCTCCCCTAATCCTAACCCGTACGCTAACACTAACCTGTACCCTAACACGTACGCTCACCCTAAAACGTTGTCGTACACTAATCTGTACCCTAAACCGTCCCCATCCCCTAACCCTAACCCTAACCCTAACCCTAACACTTACCCGAAGCCTTACACTAACCTGTCCCTTAATCCTAACCCGTACGCTAACACTAACACGTACCCTAACACGTACGCTCACCCTAAACCGTTGTCGTACCCTAACCTGTACCCTAAAACGTCCCCGTACCCTAACACTTACCCTAACCCTTACCCTAACCCTAACACTTACCCGAGGTCTTACCCTAACCCATCCCCTAATCCTAACACGTACGCTAACACTAACCCGTACCCTAAAACGTACGCTCACTCGAAACCTTTGTCGTACCCTAACCTGTAGCCTAAACCGTCACCGTCCCCGTCCCCTAACCCTAACCCTAACCCTTACCCGAAGCCTTACCCTAACCCATCCCCTAATCCTGACCCGTACGCTAACACTCACCCGTACACTAAAACGTACGCAAACCCTAAACCTTTTTCGTACCCTAACCTGTACCCTAAACCGTCTCTGTCCCCTAACCCTAACCGTAACCCTTACCCGAAGACTTACACTAACCCATCCCCTAATCCTAACCCGTACGCTAACACTAAACCATACCCTAACAGGTACGCTCACCCTAAACCGTTGTCGTACCCTAACCTGTACCCTAAACTGTCCCCGTCCCCTAACCCTAACCCTAACCGTAAACTTAACCGCTACCCGAAGCCTTACCCTAACCCGTCCCCTAATCCTAACCCGTACGCTAACTCTAACACATACACTAACACGTACGCTCACCTTAAACCGTTATCGTACCCTAACCTGTACCCTAAACCGTCCCCGTCCCCTAATCCTAACCCTAACCCTAACCCGTACCCGAAGCCTTACCCTAACCCGTCCCCTAATCCTAACCCGTATGCTAACACTAACCCGTACCTTATCACGTATGCTCACCCTAAACCGTTGTCGTACCCTAACCTGTACCCTAAACCGTCCCCGTCCCCTAACCCTAACCCTAACTCTAACCCTATCCCTTTCCTGAAACCTTACCCTAACCCATCCCCTAATCCTAACCCGTACGCTAACACTAACCTGTACCCTAACACGTACGCTCACCCTAAACCGTTGTCGTACCCTAACCTGTACACTAAACCGTCCCCGTCCCTTAACCCTAACCCTAACTCTAACCCTAAACCTTACCCGAAGCCTTACACTAACCCGTCCCCTAATCCTAACCCGTACACTAACACTAACCCGTACGCTAACACGTACGCACACCCTAAGCCGTTGTCGTACCCTAACCTGTACCCTAAACCGTCCCCGTCACCTAACCCTAAGCCTAACCCTAAACCTAACCCTTATCCGAAGCCTTACCATAACCCGTACGCTAACACTAAACCGTACCTTAAGATGTACGCTCACCCTAAACCGTTGTCGTACCCTAACTTCTACTCTAAACCGTACCCGTTCCCTAACACTTACCCTAACCCTAACCCTAACCGGAACACTTACCCGAAGCCTTACCCTAACACATCCCCTAATCCTAACACGTACTGTAACACTAACCCGTTCCCTAACACGTACGCTCACGCTAAACCGTTGGCGTACACTAACCTGTACCCTAAACCATCCCCGTCCCCTTCCACTAACCCTAACACTAACCCTAACCCTTACCCGAAGCCTTACCCTAACCCGTCCCCTAATCCTAACCCGTACGCAAACTCTAACCCGTACCCTAACACGTACGCTCACCCTAAAGCGTTGTCGTACCCTAACCTGTACCCTAAACTGTCCCTGTCCCCTAAACCTAACCCTAACACTAACCCTTACCTGAAGCCTTACCGTAACCCTTCCCCTAATCCTAACACGTACGCTAACACTAACCTGTACCCTAAAACATACGCTCACCCTGAACCGTTGTCGTACCCTAACCTGTACCCTAAACCGTCCCGGTCCCCGTCTCCTAACACTAACCCTAAACCTAGACCTTACCCGAAGCCTTACCCTCACCCGTCCCCTAATGCTAACCAGTACGCTAACACTAACCCGTAACCTAACACGTTTGCTCACCCTAAACTCTTGTTGTACACTAATCTGTACCCTAAGCCTTTCCCGTCCCCGTCCCCGTCCCCTAACCCTTACCCGAAACCTTTCCCTAACACTTCCCCTAATCCTAACCCGTACGCTAACACTATCCCATACCCTAACACATACGCTCACCCTAAACCGTTGTCGTACCCTAACCTTTACCCTAAAGCGTCCCCGTCCCCTAACCCTAACCGTACCCCTAAACCTAATCCTTACCCGAAGCCTTACCCTAACCCGTCACCTAATCCTAACCCGTTCGCTAACACTAACCCGTACCCTAACACGTACGCTCACCCTAAACAGTTTTCGTACACTAACCTGTACCCTAAAGCATCCCCGTCCCCTAACCCTAACCCTAACCCTAACGCTAACCCTTATCCGAAGCCTTACCCTAACCCGTCCCATAATCCTAACACGTACGCTAACACTAACCCGTACCCTAACACATACGCTCACCCTAAACCGTTGTCGTGCCCAAACCTGTACCGTAAACCGTACCCGTCCCCGTCCCCTACCCCTAACCCTAACCCTAACGCTTACCCGAAGCCTTACACTCTCCCGTCCCCTAATCCTAACCCGTACGCTAACACTAACCCGTACCCTAACACGTATGCTCACCCTAAAGCGTTGTCGTACACTAACCTGTACCCTAAACCGTCCCCGTCCACAAACCCTAACACTAACCCTAACCCTAAACCTTACCCGAAGCCTTACCCTAACCCATCCCCTAATCCTAACCCATACGCTAACACTAACCCGTACCCTAACACGTACGCTCACCCTAAACCATTGTCGTACCCTAACCTGCACCCTAAACTGTCCCCGTCCCCTAACCCTAACCCTAACGCTTACCTGAAGCCTTACCCTAACCCGTCCCCTAATCCTAATTTGTACGCTAACACTAAACCGTACCCTAACACATACGCTCACCCTAAACCGTTTTCGTTCCCTAAACTGTACCCTAAACCGTCCCCGTCCCTGTCCCCTAACCCTAACCCTTACCCGAAGCCTTACCCTAACCCATCCTCTAATCCTAAACCATACGCTAACACTAACCCGTACCCTAACAAGTACTCTCACCCTAAACCGTTGTCGTACACTAAACTGTACCCTAAACCGTCCCCGTCCCCTAAACCTAACCCTAAAACTAACCCTAACCCTAACACTTACTCGAAGCCTTACCCTAAACCGTCCCCTAAACTTAACCCGTACGCTAACATGTAAGCTCACACTAAACCGTTGTCGTACCTTAACCTGTACCCTAAACCGTCCCCCTCCCCAACCCTAACCCTAACCCTAACACTAACACTTACTCGAAGCCTTACCCTAACCCGTCCCCTAATCCTAACCCGTACTCTAACACTAACCCATACCCTAACACGTACGCTCATCCTAATCCGTTGTCGTACCCTAACCTGTACCCTAAACCGTCACCGTCCCCTAACCTAACGGTAACCCTAACCCTTAACCGAAACCTTACCCTAACCCGTCCCCTAATCCTAACCCGTACGCTAACACTAACCCATACCCTAAAACGTACGCTCACCCTAAACCTTTGTCGTACCCTAAGCTGTACCCCAAACCGTCCCAGTCCCATAAACCTAACCCTAACCCTTACCCGAACCTTACCCTAACCAGTCCGCTAATCTTAACTTGTACGCTAACACTAAACCATACCCTAACACGTACGCTCACCCTAAACCGTTTTCGTTCCCTAAACTGTACCCTAAACAGTCCCCGTCCCCGTCCCCGTCCCCTAACCCTAACCCTAATACTAACACTTACCTGAAGCCTTACCCTAACCCGTCCCCTAATCCTAAACCGTACGCTAACACTAACCCGTACCCTAACACGTACTCTCACCCTAAACCGTTGTCGTACCCTAAACTGTACCCTAAATGGTCCCCATCCCCTAAACCTAACACTAAAACTAACCCTAACCCTAACACTTACTCGAAGCCTTACCCTAAACTGTCCCCTAATCCTAACCCGTACGCTAACACTAACCCGTACCCTAACAGGTAAGCTCACACTAAACCGTTGTCGTACCCTAACCCTTACCCTAAATCATCCCCATCCCCTAACCTTAACCCTAACCCTAACCCTTAAACGAAGGCTTACCCTAACCCGTCCCCTAATCCTAACCCGTACTCTAACACTAACCCATACCCTAACACGTACGCTCATCCTAATCCATTGTCATACCCTAAACTGTACCCTAAACTGTCACCGTCCCATAACCTAACCGTAACCCTAACCCTTACCCGAAGCCTTACCCTAACCCGTCCCCTAATCCTAACCCGTACGCAAACACTAACCCATACCCTAAAACGTACACTCACCCTAAACTGTTGTCGTACACTAAGCTGTACCCCAAACCGTCCCAGTCCCCTAAACCTAACCCTAACCCTTACCCGAAGCCTTACCCTAACCCGTCCCCTAATCCTAACCCGTACGCTAACACTAACCCGTAGCCTAACACGTACGCTCACTCTAAACCATTGTCGTACCCTAACCTGTACCCTAAACCGTCCCCGTCCCCTAACCCTAACCCTAACCCTTACCTGAAGCCTTACCCTAATCCGTCCCCTAATCCTAACCCGTACGCTAACACTAACCTGTACCCTAACACGTACGCTCACCCTAAACCGTGGTCGTACCCTAACCTGTACCCTAAACCGTCCCTGTCCCCTAACCCTAACCCTAACCATTACCGGAAGCCTTACCCTAACCCGTCCCCTAATCCTAACCCGTACGCTAACACTAACCCGTACCCTAATACGTACGCTCAAACTAAACCTTTGTTCTACCCTAACCTGTACCCTAAACCGTCCCCTAACCCTAACCCTAACCCTAACCCTGACCCTAACCCTTACCCGAAGCCTTACCCTAACCCGTCACCTAATCCTAACACGTACGCTAACACTAACCCGTACCCTAACACGTATGCTCACCCTAAACCGTTGTCGTACCCTAACCTGTACCCTAAACCGTCCCCTTCCCCTAACTCTAACCCTAACACTGACCCTAACCCTTACCCGAAGCCTTACCGTAACCCCTCCCATAATCCTAACCTGTACGCTAACACTAATCCGTAACGTAACACGTACACTCACCCTAAACCATTGTCGTACCCTAAGCTGTACCCTAAACTGTCCCCTTCGCCTAACACTAACCCTAAACCTAACAATAAACCTTACCCGAAGCCTTACCCTAACCTGTCCCCTAATCCTAGCCCATACGCTAACACTAAATCGTACCTTAACACATACGCTCACTCTAAACCATTGTTGTACACTAACCTGAACCCTAAACCGTCCCCATCCCCGTCACATAACCCTAAACCTAACCCCAACCCTTACCCGAAGCCTTACCCCAAACTGTCCCCTAATCCTAACACGTACGCTAACACTAACACATACCCTAAAACGTATGCTCATCCTACACCTTTGTCATACCCTAACCTGTACCCTATGCCGTTCCCGTCCCCTAACCTTAACCCTAACACTTACCCGAAACCTTACCCTAACCCGTCCCCTAATCCTAAACCGTACGCTAACACTAACCCTTACCATAACACGTACGCTCACCCTAAACCGTTGTCATACGCTAACCTGTACCCTAAACCGTCCCCATTCCCTAACCTTAACCCAAACACTAACACTTACCCGAAGCCTTACCCTAAACCGTCCGCTAATCCTAAGGCAAACGCTAACACTAACCCGTACCCTAACACATACGGTCACCATAAACTGTTGTCGTACACTAACCTGTACACTAAAGTGTCCCCGTCCCTGTCCCCATTCCCTAACGCTAACCCTAACCCTAATCTTTACCCGAAGCCTTACCCTAACCCGTCCCCTAATCCTAACCCGTATGCTAACACTAACCCGTACCCTAACATGTACGCTCACCCTAAATCGTTGACATACAATAACCTGTACCCTAAACCGTCCCCATCCCCTAACCCTAACCCTAAGACTCACCGGAAGCCGTACCCTAATCCGTCCCCTAATCCTAACCTGTACGCTAACAGTAACCCGTACCCTAACACGTACGTTCACCCTAAACCATTGTCGTACCCTAACCTGTACCCTAAACCGTCTCCGTCCCCTAACATGAACCCTAAACCTAACCCTTACCCGAAGCCTTACCCTAATGCATCCACTAACCCTAACTCGTACGCTAACACTAATCCATACCCTAACACGTACGCTCACCCTAAACCGTTGTCGTACGCTAACATGTACCCTATACCGTCCCCATCCCCTAACCCTAACCCTAACCCTAACCATAAACCTTACTCGAAGACTTACCCTAACACGTCCCCTAATCCTAACACGTACGCTCACCCTAAACCGTTGTCGTACACTAACCTGTACCCTAAACCATCCCCGTACCCTAACCCTAACCCTAAACCTTACTAGAAGCCTTACCCTAACCCTTCCCCTAATACTAACCCGTCCGCTAACACTAACTCATACGCTAACACTAACCTGTACGCTAACACTTATGCTCACCCTAAACCTTTGTCGTACACTAACCTGTAACCTAAACCGTCCCAGTCCCCTAACCCTAACCCTTACCCGAAGCCTCACCCTAACCCTTACACTAATCCTAACCCGTACGCTAACATTAACCCGTACGCTAACACGTACACTCACCCTAAACCGTTGTCGTAACCTAACTTGTACCCTAAACCATCCTCGTCCGAAAACCCTAACCCTAACCCTAACCATATCCCTTACCCGAAGCCTTACCCTAACTCATCCCCTAATCCTAACCCGTATGCTAACACTAACCCATACCCTAACATGTACGCTCACCCTAAACCGTTGTCGTACCCTAACCTGTACCCTAAACAGTTCCCGTCCCCTAACCCTAACCCTAACCCAAACCCTTACCCGAAGCCTTACCCTAACCTGTCCCCTAATCCTAACCCGTACGCTAACACTAACCCATACCCTAACACATACACTCAAACTAAATATAATATATAATGTAAATATATATATATATCTAAATATAATATTATATTGTAATATATTCAGGAAAATATGCATACGCTCTTTTTGGCCAACCCAGAAAGCGTGTAAAGGAAATCTGCACTAAAATGAAGTCTCATTGCCCCCAGCTCAAAAGGGCCATCTGAAAAAAGTGTAAAATCCAGAAAGGCAGAAAAGGCCATGGAAAAGCGGGAGACTTGTTATGCTGATGGGCGGGATGTAAATTGCCAACAGCCATTCTGGAGAAGTGTATGGTGTTTCCTGAGAGACGTAAAAAACAGAGCAACGGATCCTACGGAACTTCCACTTACAGCCCTATAGCTTACGGAAATTAAAATAAAAAAGACACAGCCACCCCAATGTTTCGGACGTCTCTGTTTACAAGAACCTCATCTACAGTACAAATTAAATATCCCAGAAAGCGAAAAATGGATAAGGAAGTTGTGGTACGTACGTACAATGGAATATCACTCAGCAATGAAATCTATGTCATCAGGCCCGTCGCGCCATAATGAGGGGATTCAGGTACGATGATTCTAAGTGAAATAAGTCACACAGAAAAAGAAACATCATAAGATATCACTAATACAAGGAATGTAAACTTGGCTACACATGAACTGAATTACAAAACAGAACAGGGTCTCAAATTTAGAAAACCAACTTATGCTTGTTTATGGGGAAAGGTGAGTTGGGGTGCTGCATAAAACCGGAGATTGAAATCAGCACAAATACCATTCCATAAGCCAAATATGTAATAGTCAAGACCTACTCCTTGCTCAACGAAATGGAATCAACACCCCATATTCAACGCCTGGGAATATACCTGACAAGTAAGAATCTTAAAACCCATGGATTTATATGTCTCCATAACGAAATCAAGCCTGTGGACAGCAGCCTAAAGGCAGCAGTGAAAATCCGATAAATCCCATTATCAAAATAAATTACAAAAACAAAACACAGTGACAGCGAAATAGAGAGCAATTCTTAAATAATTCATTCAGGGCTTGTGATGCAACCTGGATTTACCACATCTACACCCAGAGCTGGGTGAGACATAAGGCTGGACCACTTCGGGCTGATAGCATTATTGAGGTTCGGTGAGCAATGCAGACCCTTTGAAGTCATACTGCATGGTACCCATTCCATGGGTCCCAACTCTCCAGGTTTAAGGGATTCTTCCTTCAGCTAAGACATGCATGGGAAACCCAGATTATGGTCCACCTTGTGACCGGGAAACGTTTTTAAATGCATCTCAGTTTTCATCCCCTGGTACTCTGTTCACCATTCCAGACGCTTTACTAACACTCTCTCCACTTGGTGAGTCAGTGCCTTTAACCTCCTGTTTGGCACAGTTCGCAATTTCTGCACAAGATGAACAGGAATAGGGAGAACTAATGAGAGACTAGCTGTAGGCGTCTGCACGGGCAAATTTAATGCTCATTTCCCTCCAGGAAGAGGAATTAATGAAAATCTCAGCGTGCCGTGCCGGAACCAGATTAGGGCCTGAAGCAATCCTGCGGTTTTGCAGCTAGGTCACAAGAAAGCGAGTTGAAGAAGGAGGCTCAGGGACACTGTCATTCACAAACCTGCAGAGTTATAAATGACAGCTATCATCCAAAAATATATTGAAGTAAGGCTGCGAAGAAGACTTGAAAGCGGGGCAGAATTGCCGGAATCCGATTTCAGGAGGTAGACGGGAATTCCTCTGAAAGCATAGGAAAAGAGGCAGAACCTCGACAGTGAGGCACTTGGCCAAAAAGGACGTATACGTTTTTTCCAGGGCCCTTATTAACGAGGGCAGGAGGCTCCCAGCATGCTCTATTGGCCAACAGAGGGCCCACATTACCAAGGCGGCGTGAGCTAGCCAGGCGGGGGTGACCTCACAGCAGAGGGCCTACCTCACAGAAGGGTGAGGAACCCAGCCAGGATAAGACTCTCACCAGAGGGCCCACATCAACAAGGGAATCAGAACCAGTCAGGAGTGTCCTCACGCCAGTGTGGCCACATCAGCAGAAGGTGAGGAACCCAGCACATGTGGCCTCAAAAAAGGGGACACAAATCACGAATGGGCTGGGAGTGAGGCATGCAGGAGGAGACTCACAACAGAGGGCCCATAGAATAAAAAAGGTGAGGAATCCAGGAGTTGGAAACTCAAAGCAGGCAGCCCAGAGCGCTGACGCTATGGGATACAGGCCAGAGTGAACTCACAGCAGAGGGCCCACATCATGAAACTGTGAGCAACCCAGCCGTTGGGACCACAGAACAGAAGTCCCACATGCCCATGGGGATGGGAACCTGGCAGGAGTGTCCTCACACCACTGGGCGCACATCAGAAAATGTGTGGAGCCCAGCACTTAGGGCCTGACACCAGAGGACCCTCATCACTGAGAAGAGGAGTCCCCAGCACGCTCCAACTGCAGCCAGAGAGCCTACGTCGCCAAGGCGACGTGTGCCAGCCAGGCACAATTGACCTCACAGCAGAGGGCCCACCTCACAGAATGGTGAGGAATCCAGCCACGATCAGACTCTCACCAGAGGGCCATATCACCAAGGGGATTGGAACCAGGCACGAGTGTCCTCACACCAGTGGGGCCACATCATCAAAAGATGAGGAACCCATCACATGTGGCCTCAAACCAGAGGAAACACATCACCAAGGGGCTGGGAGTGAGGCAGGCAGGAGGAGCCTCACAACACAGGGCTCAAAGGATAAAAATGGTGAGGAACCCAGCAGTTGGAACTTACCAGCAGGTGGCCCAGAGCACAGAGGTTACGGGATCCAGGAATGAGTGAACTAACACCAGAGAGCCAACATCAGGAAACTGTGAGCAACCCAGGCGTTGGGACCTCAGAGCAGAAGGCCCACATCGCCATGGGAAAGGGAACCTTACACGAATGTCCTGGCATCACTGGGCTCACATCAGAAAACGTGGGGAGCCCAGCAGTTAGGGCCTGAGGCCACAGGGCCCTCATCACCGAGGGGAGGAGGCTCCCAGCAGGCTCCAACTGCCACCATATGGCCGACGTCACCAAGGCAGGGTGTGTCAGCCAGGCAGGAAATGACCTCAGAGCAGAGGGCCCACCTCACAGAAGTGTGAGGAACCCAACCAGGATCAGACTCTCACCAGAGGGCCAACATCACCAAGGGGATGGGAACCAGGCAGGAGTGTCCTAACACCAGTGGCGCCAACATCACCAAGGGGATGGGAACCAGGCAGGAGTGTCCTCACACCAGTGGGGCCACATCAGCGAAAGGTGAGGAACCCAGCACATGTGGCCTCAAACCAGAAGACCCACATCACCAAGGGGCTCCGAGTGAGGCAGGCAGGAGTTGTCTCACAACACAGGGCCCATAGAATAAAAAAGGTAAGGAATCCAGCAGTTGGAAGCTCCAAGCAGGTGGCCCAGATCACCGAGGCTATGGGATCCATGCCAGAGTGAACTCACAGCAGAGGGCTCACATCCTGACACTGTGAGCACCCCAGCCGTTGGGACTTCATAGCAGAAGGCCCAAATCCCCATGGGGATGGGAACCTGGCAGGAGGGTCATCGCACCAGTGGGCACACATCAGAAAATGTGGGGAGCCCAGCAGTTAGGGCCTGAGGCCAGAGGGCCCTCATCACCGAGGGGAGGAGTCTCCCAGCACACTCCAATTGCAACCAGAGGGCACATGTGGCCAAGGCAACGTGTGCCAGCCAGGCAGGAGTGACCTCACAGCAGAGGGCCCTCCTCCCAGAAGTGTGAGGAACCCAGCCAGGATAAGGCTCTCACCAGACAGCCCACATCACCAAGGGGATCGGAACAAGGCAGGAGTGTCCTCACACCAGTGTGGCCACATTATAGAAAGGTGAGGAACACAGCACATGTGGCCTCAAACAAGGGGAAACACATCACGAAGGGGCTGGGAGTGAGACATGCAGGAGGAGACGCACAACAGAGGGCAAATAGAATAAAAAAGGTGAGGAATCCAGGAGTTGGAAACTCAAAGCAGGAGGCCCAGAGCACTGACGCTATGGGATACAGGGCGGAGTCAACTCACAGCAAAGGGCCCACATCATGAAACTGTGAGCAACCCAGCCGTTGGGATCACAGAACAGAAGTCCCACATGCCCATGGAGATGGGAACCTGGCAGGAGTGTCCTGGTACCGCTGGGCACACATCAGAAAATGTGTGGAGCCCAGCACTTAGGGCCTGACACCAGAGGGCCCTCATCACTGAGGGCAGGAGGCCCCAGAACGCTCCAACTGCCACCAGAGGGTCCACGTCGCCAAGGCGACGTGTCCCAGCCAGGCAGGATTGACCTCACAGCAGAGGGCCCACATCATGAAAGTGTGAGCAACCCAGCCGTTGGGACCTCAGAACAGAAGGCCCACATGCCCATGGGGATGGGAACCTGGCAGGAGTGCCCTTGCACCACTTAGAACGTATCAGAAAATGTGGGAACCCAACCGTTAGGGCCTGACGCCAGATGGCCTCATCACCGAGGGAAGGAGGCTCCCAGCAGGCTCCAACTGCCACCATAGGGCCGACGTCGCCAAGGCAGGGTGTGCCAGCCAGGCAAGAGTGACCTCAGAGAAGAGGGCCCACCTCACAGAAGTGTGAGGAACCCAACCAGGATCAGAGTCTCATCAGAGGGCCCACATCACCAAGGGGATGGGAACCAGGCAGGAGTGTCCTCACATCATTGGGGCCACATCATCAAAAGATGAGGAACCCATCATATGTAGCCTCAAACCAGAGGACACACATCACCAGGGAGCTGGGAGTGAGGCAGGTGATTGGAGGGGTACATTTAACTCTAATTTCCCACCAGGAAGAGGAATTAACCAAAGGCTCAGAGTGCTGTGCCGCACCCTGAGAACAGCCTGAAGCAAACCTGGGGTTTTGGGGCCAGCTTACAAGGAAGCGAGTTAAGAAAGGAAATCACGGGCACTGTAATTCACAAATCTGCAGAGTTATAAATGACAGCTATTGGCAAAAATATATTGAAGTAAGGCTGCAAAGAGGACTTGAAAACGAGGCAGAATTGCAGGAATCATATTTCAGGAGGTAGATTGGAATTGCATTTAAAACATATGAAAATCGGCAGATCTTTGACAGAGATGCACTTGGACAAAAAGTGCATATACATTTTTTCCTGAATATATTCAGGAAAAAACAAATATGCACTTTTTGGCCAACGAAGCACTCGAGCAATGGAAATCCGCACTACAATGAAGTCTCATTTCCCATTCGTCAAAAGGGACATCTGAAAAAAGTGTAAAAACCAGAAACAGAGGAGAGGCCATGGAGAACAGGGAGCCTTGCTATGCTGATGGGCGGGATATAATTTGCCAACAGACACTCTGGAGATATTTATGGTGTATCCTGAAACATCTAAAAAACAAAGCTACAGAGCCTAGGGCACTTCCACTTTTGGCCCTATAGCTTAGGAAAATTAAAATCAACAAAACCCAGCCAACACAAAATTTAGGGCTGCTGTGTTTACAAGAACCTCGAGTCCAGTACAAATTAAATATCCCAGAAAGAAAAAAATGGATAAAGAAGTTGTGCTACTTACGTACATCGGAATATCACTCAGCAATGAAATCAATGTCATCAGGCCTGTAGCAGCAAATTGAGTGGATTTAAGTATGATGATTCTAAGAGAAATATGTCACACACAGAAAGATAATTATCATAAGATATCACTAATTGAGGGAGTGTAAACTTGGCTACACATAAACTGAATTACAAAACCAAACAGAGTCTCACATTTAGATAAAAAACTTATGCTTGCTTAAGGGCAAAGTTGAGTTAGGGTGCTGTATAAAACCAGAGATTGAAATTAGCACACATACCGTTCCATAAGCTAAATATGTAATAGACAAGACCTACACTTTGCTCAACGAAATAGACTCATCCATGGTGTATCACCTCACATCTGTTAGAATAGGCATCATCAGAAAATCTACAAACAACAAATGCTGGAAAGGGTGTGGAGATAAGGAACCCTCTTCCACTACTGTTGGGAATGTAAATTGATACAGTCACTGTGGAGAACATTATGGAGTTTCTTATAAAACTAAGAATAGAATTACCATATGATACAGCAATCCCACTACTGGGCATATACCCAGACAAAACCATAAATCAAAAAGAGACATTTACCGCAATATTCATTACATCACTATTTACAATATCCAGGTAATGGAAGCAACCTAAATGCCCACAGACAGACGAATGCATACAAATGTGGTACATATATAAAATGGAATATTACTAAGCCATAAAAAGGAATGAAATTGGGTCATTTGTAGAGATGTTGATGGATCTAGAGACTGTCATACAGAGTGAAGTAAGTCAGAAAGAGAAAAACAAATCTTGCATATTAATGCATATATGTGGAAACTAGAAAAGTTGTACAGATGAACCGTTTTGCAAGGCAGAAATAGAGCAACAGATGTAGACAACAAACGTATGGACACCAAGGGGGGAAAGCTGTTGGGGGGGGTGGTGGGAGGAGTTGAGAGATTGGGATTGGCATATATACATTTATATGGATAAAAGAGATAACCAAAAACAACCTGCTTTATAAAAAAATAAAATTAAATTAAAAATTAAAAAAATAAAATTAAAAAAATTAAAACAGAAAAAATATTCTTCCCTTCACATACATGTATTTATATGAATAAATTATTTCCATGCTTATATCTGTAAATACAAAAAAGAGGAATAAAATCTACCTTGAACTAAAAACGGAAAAAAGAAAAAAAAAGACAGAACCCACCAGTTACACAGAGGAAAACCCTATCAGGGCACTTGCTCCAGTTGTATACAATTCTGAAGTTGGTCAGTGGTGGGGAATCATCTCCCATTCAGCCAGCAGGCCCCACACAACAAGCGTCCTCATTGCAAAGCTGGGAGACCGTGCCGAGACATCTGTGAGTAAACGTGGGCTGAGCCCCAGGCCAGCTGCTGCTGAAATGTTCCCACCCTTCCCAGGTAAAACACCTGAATATGTACAAGGACTTGAAAGCCTAGAGGAAGGGCCATGGAGCCACATGAGCGACAGCATGCCAGCCGACTTGGTGCCTGCAGGCCAGCCAGGATGGTCCTGGCCCTGGGTGCTCTTCTGGAAGCTTTCCATTTCCCTGCCTGAGATACCCCTGCTGTCCGGGCCCCCACTGCTTTCTTCCTCACTCACCTCTGCCCAGGGAGAAATTCCAGAGGCAGGTATGGGTGACACATCCTCTTCTTTAGCAGGTGGCATCTTGGTAACTGCTGCAGAAAGTCCAGCAGAGCCCCACTCACACTGGGCCACCCACAAAGCCGTGGCCTCTCACTCCCTCCCACCAGTCCAGCCCCGAGACTGCTGACAGGGCAGAGAAAATGGCGTCAGGCACAGCTGCAGGGGCTCTTGCTGCCTGCAGCGGTGTTTATATTGATCTCAAACAGGCACACCTGGGGAGGGCTGGCCGGCACGGTCAGGCTTCCCAGGCCAGCCAATAATCACCCCTCAGGCACTCACAGTTGCAGAAACTGGAACTTGCTGAATCGGCCAGGTCCAAGGAACAGGTGTGGGCTCCTGAGAGTCAGGATAGAAAAGGGGTTGCAGCTCTGGCTTGTTTTCTAATTATATTATCTGGCCCATGAGTGGGAGACAACTTCAAGAAAACCCTCTCCTAATGAGAGGAACCCAGGAGTCAGGGAGAGGATGGGTGGGTGGTGGGTCTAGACAGAGGCCTGGTGCCCCAGGTGCAGTGGAAGTCTCTGGAAGACCAGGTGGAGGGAGGCCACACAGAGTGATGCCCAGGGTCACAGACCTGTTGGAGCTGCTGTTTCTTAGTTCAAGTCCTGCTCTGAGGTGCTCTGTGTCAGATCTGAGTGACAGGTGAGCTGGAAGTGCTCTGCAATGAGGGCGATGTGCACGGTACCTGTGTGCCCAGCCCTGCCAGGGTAACTGCACGGGTAGCTCTGTATCCTGGGAGGGGCCTGACCACGAGAGCCCCATGGGCTGCAGGGGAACCTGCCCAGGGAACCCCATATCCTGGGATGGGCCTGAACAGGAGAGCACCGTGGGCTGCGGTGGGGGTGGGGTACCTGCCCAGGTGAGCTCCATATCCTGGGATTGGCCTGACCTCGAGAGCCCCATGGGCTGCTGGAGTCCTGGTAAAGGATGTCAGGACAGTCAGTGAAGCCACAGAGGATATGCCTCCAGTAGTTCCTAAATCCTACACCCTGCTGGTCATTCTACCAACCACCGGGACATGGTATTCTGTATTAGTCTTCAATGATGCCTTCTTTTGTATTCTATTAGTCCGAGAGTCACAAGAAATTTTGGCTTGTGAGTGGCAGGACTCAACATACAACTAAAACAATACTTCTGGGCCGTGTTGCCCCAAGGGTTCAAAAATTCCCACACCATCTTTGGGGAAAGCTCAGTTAAAGACCTAAAAGTTCTACCTCTGGAAAAGGAAACACTCCTTCAATATGCAGACGACATTCTGATCGCCAGCCCTACTAAGGAGACCTCTGAACTACCAAGCCAATAAAGGATACAAGTTGTCAAATAAAAAGCTCAAATATCACAGACTACGGTGACCTGCCTGGCCTTCATTCTCACAGAAGGTCGGAGAAGCCCATCTCAGGAAAGGGAAGAAACAATTTACAGCCTTACCCATTTCTAAAACTAGAAGACAGCTTAGGGGTTCCTGGGGAGGCCAGGGTTGGTGCTTCTGGATCCCTAACTACAGTCTACTAGCTGGGCCTCTATATGAAACACTGAAAGGAAAAGATGATGATCCTTTTGAATAGAATCCAGAAGTGGCCTTTCAAGAATGGAAAGAGCAGTCAATTCAGACCCTTGCCCTAGAACTCCCTAATTTAGCTAAACCCTTTGACTTTTACATTCCTCGTGAATGGTGAATCGCTATTGGAGTATTAGTGCAAAAACTGGGACCACTTGAAATGGAACAATGCAAGAATGCCATCCCGGTAGGATAAACTACGGTCACCAATGGGCTTGGCCCACCGCCACATCTGGCCAAGATACTGGCGGTATCTGAAAACCTGGAAATCAGCAGCCCAAAAGGCCACCTCCCTCCTAAGGGAAAAGGACCCCACGTGGTGATCCTAACCCCCAACCATGCCCTGAAGTTGCAGGGTTTGCTCCGTGGGCACACTGACCTCGAGTGAGGAGGCCCTCCAACTCCAACCTCCAGAGAGATAACCGGGGCAAAGGGGCACCATGACGACTCGTGTGACCATCACTTGACCTGGAGTTTCTCTCATAAAACAACAAGAGTGTGTCCCAAAAGAGTAGACTACTGCTTGCAGGACTTACTGCACCCAGAGCGGACCTAATAATCTTGGCGGGGGAACCGTATATCACGCTGTAACCATAGAAAAGCCTACAGACACTGTGATGATGGTGGCCAATAAGACTGGCTGGACTGCTGTTTACTTCAAAAGGCTGTTGACTCAGTGGCCATCATGGTCCTTCATCACCACTGACGCTGGACTGTCTGGGAATTGAGCAGGCAGGGTCCTGACACCTGGTGCTGTTTTTACGTTAATTCAGGGGCCTAATTGAAGAAAGCACAGACTACTGGTCAGAGCATCTAGGCTGGCAGAAACGGTCAGCCTAAAGTGGCCGAACAAATGTGGGGCGGGGTGAAACTGGACCTCACAGCGTCACTGCACATCTCCTTCCTGGAACCTTAAAGGTCATTAGAATCTATAACGCTTCCAATACTGGTGCTCAGGCGGACGAGCAGTGAGGCAGGAGGCCTGGGGACAATCAACGTCACCTGGAGGCTGCTGGGGAGAAGTTCTGACCCTCGCCAACGGGTATGAGGGCTCCTAACTCAGCACTCAGCAGTTAGAGAAGAAGGGTCTGCACCCTCAGCACTCTAAGAATGAGGAAGGGGAAAAAGGCAGAAGAGGGCTTTGTCCCAGGCAAAGCCCCTTAAAAATCCCTGGGAGATAAAAATAGAATCTGGGCAATAAAATAAAGTCTAACCTTTTTTATCCTTTGTGCTTTGTCTAATTTCACGTGCTCCTAGGGTCCCGCATACAGAAGTTCAACAGCTGGCGCTTCAGACCAGATTTCCTAGTGCGGAATGGCTGGGTCGACACCTCAGCTCCTGGGGCACAGTGCACACTCCGCGATATAGAGCCTGAGCTGCAGCCAACCGGGCCCTCGAGAGCTCCGCCCCCTCCCTCCCACTGACTCTGACAGGATCTCTACACAGCAGCCCAGCCCACAGCCCACAGGGTAGCACATGCTCTCACCTCTCCATTCTCTGATCAAAATATAAAGTTTCCTTTGCTTCTGAACCAAACTCAGTCTCAATCTGTTGGCTCCAATGACACTGGGCAGGGGGACACTTGTTGGGGTCCACTCTGGAGGATCAGTAACAGAAATCGAGAACATTGTAACTTCAATGAACAGATGTTTGAGCCAAACTGTAATTAACATAGAACAGTGTATAAGGCTCGGGTAAAATAAGATGTTTCTAACACTCCCATTTGATATTTCCATCACTTTATTATAAGCAAGTTCAGTGAAAAGGTTTGTCTTATTTGTCAGGTCAATATTAGAGAAATGAAGTGATTTCTTTCCAAGGATGTATATCTAATAATCTTGGTTAAAGCTTCAATCTTGTTTTAAATGCTTTTCCATTGAAAATGATACCTCTCTTTCAGCTCCCACAATTCTGAGAAGTATAAAATCTTATAATTTATTATTACCAAAGGGGAAAGGTGGGAGGAGGGATAAATTAACAGTTTGGGATTAACACATACACACTGCTATGTATAAAATCGATCATCAACAAGGAACTACTGTATAGCACAGGGAACTACACTCAATATTTTACAATAACCTATAAGGGGAAATAATCTGAAAAAGAATAGATATTTTTATTGACATCATCTATTAATGACAGTTAAAATGGAACCTAAGGGAAGCCGGTGGTGAGTGCTTCTGACCCTGAAGACTTCAATCATCTAAAGTTTGGACTCTGCCTACTTCCCAAGGCCCTTAATGAACATATGTGTAGCCGTAGCTTAAAAAATTCCCCAGTTTGGGTTGTGGAGAGACACTGATTTTGTAAAAGCCCTGGTGTTCTCCTCACATGAATGGGACACTTCCTACAGCTAAAACATGCCTGTCACATCCAGAGGATGGTATACCGTCTGATCGGGAAGAGTTTGGAAAAGGCATCTCATCTCCTCATCTCCTGGTGCTCGGGTTCACCCCTCCAGCGTCTTTACGAACAGTCTCCCCACTTGGAGATGTCAGCACTGTCAACATCCTGTTGCAGACAGTTTGGAATTTGTCCAGAGGATGAAGCAGAAGGAGGAGGAACAATGAGAGACAAGTCCTAGGTGTTCGGACAGGCACATGTCACTCTTATTTCCAATCAGGAAGACGAAGTGACCAAAGGCTAGTGTTGCCCATGGAAACAGAATAGGGCTTGAGGAAATCTCGCTGCTTTGTGGCCAGTTCCCATAAACACAAGTTGAAAAATGGAACTCAGGGACACTAAAATTCACAAAACTGCAGAGTTGAAAATATCTATCACTGAAAAATGTCTTGAGGAAAGTCAGAGAAAAGGACTTGTAAGCAATGGAGAATGGCAGGAAAGGGATTGGAAGAGGTAGAAAGGACTCGCCATTAAGCACAAGAAAAGGGGCTGAACATTGCCAACATTGCAGTTGGCTAAAAAGGGTGTATGCGTCTTTTTCTGTATGTATTCAAGAAAAGGGCATATACATTTTTAGCCAACCAAACAGGTGGGCACTGGAAATCAATACTACAAAAGATATCACTTCGCATCAGTCAGAAGGGCCTTCCTCATAAATTGTAAACACCAGAAATGCAGGACAGGGCAAGGAGAAAAGGGAGCCCTCTGAGGCTTATACTGGAAATGTATATTGCCAACGGTCACTCTGGAGAAGTGTATTGTGTTTACTAAAGCACCTAAAAAATGAGCTACAGAGCACAGGGCACTTGCACTCATGGACGTATATCTTGGGAAAAACAAAAATCGAGAGGACACAGGCACCCCAATGTTTACCGCCTCTATGTTTAAAAGATCCTCGACTAGGATATAATATATATGTCTCTGGAGGGAAAAAATGGATAGAGATGTGGCACTTATGTAGAGTGGAATATTACTCAGCCTGGAAATCAATGAAATATGGCCAGTTGTAACAACCCCAGAGGAGTTACGTATGATCATTCGAAGTCACATAATTCAAAAAGAAAAAGACATACGATATTACTAATACATGGAATGTAAACGTGGCTACAAATGAACTGAATTACAAAACAGAACGGGGTCTCAAATTTAGAAAACCAACATATGCTTGCTTAAGGATAAAGAAGAGTTGGGGTGCTGCATAAAACCAGAGATAGAAATTAGCACAGATACCTTTCCATAAGCCAAATATGTAATAGTCAAGACCTACCACTTGCTAAACGAAATGGACTAAACACCCCATATTCAACGCCTAGGAATACACCTGACTAGTAAAAATCTTCAAACCCATGGATTTATATGTCTCCGTAAGAGAATCAAGCGTGTGTATAGATTTATGAATGCAGCAGAGAAAATCCAATAAATCCAATTATCAAAATGAATTACAAAAACAAAACACAATGACAGTGAAATAGAGAGCTATTCTGAAATAATTCATTCAGAGCATGTGATGCAACCTGGATTAACCACATCTGCACCAAGAGCTGAGTGAGACATAAGGTTGGACACTTCGGGCGGATAGCATTGGTGAGGTACAATGAGCAAATGCAGAACCTTTGAAGTCATACTGCATGGTACCCATTCCATGGGTCCCAACTCTCCAGGTTTAAGAGATTCTTCCTTCAGCTAAAACATGCATGGGAAACCCAAAGTATGGTCCACCGTGTGACTGGGAAGCGTTTTCAAATGCATCTCAGTTTTCGTCCCCATTTACTCGTGTTCACCATTCCAGACCCTTTAATAACACTCTCTCCACATGGAGAGTCAGTGCCTTTAACCTCCTGTTTGACACAGTTTGGAAATTCTGCGCAAGGTGAACAGGAATTGGGAGAACCAATGAGACACTAGCTGTAGGTGTCTGCACAGGCGAATGGAATGCTCATTTCCCTCCAGGAAGAGGAAATAACCAAAGGCTCAGCGTGCCCTGCCGGAACCAGATGAGGGCCTGAAGCAATCCTGCGGTTTTGCGGCCAGCTCAAAAGAAAGCGAGTTGAAGAAAGGAGCTCAGGGGCACTGTAATTCAGAAACCTGCAGAGTTATGAATGACAGCTATCGTCCAAAAATATATTGAAGTAAGTCTTCGAAGAGGACTTGAAAGCGCGGCAGAATTTCAGGAAAACGATTTTAGGGGGTAGACTGGAATTGCACTTAAAGCATAGGAAAAGAGGCAGAATGTCGACAATGATGCACTTGGCCAAAAAGGGCGTATGCGTTTTTTCCTGAATATATTCAGGAAAAAACGCATACGCCCTTTTTGGCCAACCAAGCAAGCCTGTAAAGGAAATCTGCACTACAATGAAGTCTCACTGCCCCCCGGTCCAAAGGGCCATCTGAAAAAAGTGTAAAATCCAGAAAGGCAGGACAGGTCATGGAGAACAGGGAGCCTTGTTATGCTGATGGGCGGGATGTAAATTGCCAACAGCCACTCTGGAGAACTGTATGGTGTTTCCTGAAACACGTAGGAAACAAAGCAACACAGCCTATGGCACTTCACTTACGATCCTATAGCTTAGGGAAATTAAAATCAAAAACACACAGCCACCCCAAAGTTTGGGACGGCTCTGTTTACAAGAACCTCGTCTACGGTACAAGTTAAATATCCGAGAAAGCAAAAAATGGATAAAGAAGTTGTGGTACGTACGTACAATGGAATATCACTCAGCAATGAGATCCACGTCATCAGCCCCGTAGCGGCATAATGAGTGGATTCAGGTAGGACGATTCTACGAGAAATAAGTCACACAGAAAAAGAAACATCATAAGATATCACTAATACACGGAACGTAAACTTGGCTACACATGAACTGAATTACAAAACAGAACAGGGTCTCAAATTTAGAAAACCAACTTATGCTTGCTTATGGTGAAAGGTGAGGTGGGGTGCTGCATCAAACCAGAGATTGAAATTAGCACAGATACCGTTCCATAAGATAAATATATAATAGACAAGACCTACTCCTTGCTCAACGAAATGGACTCAACACCCCATATTCAACGACTGGGAATATACCTGAGAAGTAATAATCTTAAGACACATGGATTTATATGTCTCCATAAGGAAATCAAGTCTGTGTACAGCGGCATAAAGGCAGCAGTGAAAATCCGATAAATCCAATTATGAAAGTAAATTTCAAAAACAAAACACAAGGACAGTGAAATAGAGAGCAATTCTTAAATAATTCATTCAGGGCCTGTGATGCAACCTGGATTTACCACATCTACACCCAGAGCTGGGTGAGACATAAGGCTGGACACTTCGGGCTGATAGCATTGCTGAGGTTCGGTGAGCAAACGCAGACCCTATGAAGTCATACTGCATGGTACCAATTCCATGGGTCCCAACTCTCCAGGTTTAAGGGATTCTTCCTTCAGCTAAAACATGCATGGGAACCCAGAGTATGGTCCACCATGTGATTGGGAAACGTTTTCAAATGCATCTCAGGTTTCGTCCCCTGGTACTCGGGTTCACCGTTCCAGACGCGTTACTAACACTCTCCCCACTTGGAGAGTCAGTGCCTTTAACCTCCTGTTTGGCACACTTTGCAATTTCTGTGCAAGATGAACAGGAATAGGGAGAACCAATGAGAGACTAGCTGTAGGTGTCTGCACGGGCAAACGGAATGTTCATTTCCCACCAGGAAGAGAAATTGACCAAAGGCTCAGCGTGCCCTGCCGGAACAAGATGAGTGCCTGAAGCAATCCTGCGGTTTTGCGGCCAGCTCACAAGAAAGCGAGTTGAAGAAAGGAGTTCACGGGCACTGTAATTCACAAACCTGCAGAGTTATGAATGACAGCTATCGTCCAAAAATGTATTAAAGTAAGTCTTGGAAGAGGACTTGAAAGCGGGGCAGAATTTCAGGAAAACGATTTCAGGGGGTAGACTGGAATTGCACTTAAAGCATAGGAAAAGAGGCAGAATGTCCACAATGATGCACTTGGCGAAAAAGGGCGTATAAGTTTTTTCCTGAATATATTCAGGAAAAAACGCATACGCCCTTTTTGGCCAACCAAGCAAGCGTGTAAAGGAAATCTGCACTAAAATGAAGTCTCACTGCCTCCCGGTCAAAAGGGCCATCTAAAAATGTGTAAAATCCAGAAAGGCAGGACAGGTCATGGAGAAGAGGGAGCCTTGTTATGCTGATGGGCTTGAGGTAAATTGCCAACAGCCACTCTGGAGAAGTGTATGGTGTTTCCTGAAACACGTAGGAAACAAAGCAACACAGCCTATGGCACTTCCACTTAGGGTCCTATAGCTTAGGGAAATTAAAATCAAAAACACACAGCCACCCCAAAGGTTGGGACGGCTCTGTTTACAAGAACCTCGTCTACGGTACAAGTTAAATATCCGAGAAAGCAAAAAATGGATAAAGAAGTTGTGGTACATACATACAATGGATATCACTCAGCAATGAAATCAACGTCATCAGGCCAATAGCGGCATAATGAGTGGATTCGGGTACGACGATTCTACGAGAGATAAGTCACACAGAAAAAGAAACATCATAAGATATCACTAATACATGGAACGTAAACATGGCTACACATGAACTGAATTACAAAACAGAACAGGGTCTCAAATTTAGAAAACCAACTTATGCTTGCTTATGGTGAAAGGTGAGTTGGGGTGCTGCATCAAACCAGAGATTGAAATTAGCACAGATACCGTTCCATAAGCCAAATATATAATAGACAAGACCTACACCTTGCTCTATGAAATGGACTCAACACCCCATATTCAAAGCCTGGGAATATACCTGACAAGTAAGAATCTTAAAACCCATGGATTTATATGTCTCCATAAGGAAATCAAGTGTGTGAACAGCGGCCTAAACGCAGCAGTGAAAATCCGATAAATCCCATTATCAAAATAAATTTCAAAAACACAACACAATGACAGTGAAATAGAGAGCAATTCTTAAATAATTCATACAGGGCTTGTCATGCAACCTGGATTTACCACATCTACACCCAGAGCTGCGTGAGACATAAGGCTGGACAGTTCGGGCTGATAGCATTGGTGAGGTTCGGTGAGCAAATGCAGACCCTTTGAAGTCATACTACATGGTACCCATTCCATGGGTCCCAACTCTCCAGGTTTAAGGGATTCTTCCTTCAGCTAAAACATGCATGGGAAACCCAGAGTATGGTCCACCATGTGATTGGGAAACGTTTTCAAATGCATCTCAGGTTTCGTCCCCTGGTACTCGGGTTCACCATTCCAGAAGCATTACTAACACTCTCCCCACTTGGAGAGTCAGTGCCTTTAACCTCCTGTTTGGCACAGTTTGCAATTTCGGCGCAAATGAACAGGAATAGGGAGAACCAATGAGAGACTAGCTGTAGGTGTGTGCACGGGCAAACGGAATGCTCATTTCCCATCAGGAAGAGGAATTAACCAAAAGCTCATCGTGCCCTGCCGGAACCAGATTAGGGCCTGAAGCAATCCTGCGGTTTTGCGGCCAGCTCACAAGAAAGCGTGTTGAAGAAAGGAGCTCAGGGGCACTGTAATTCACAAACCTGCAGAGTTATGAATGACAGCTATCGTCAAAAAATGTACTGAAGTAAGTCTTCGAAGAGGACTTGAAAGCGGGGCAGAATTTCAGGAAAACGATTTCATGGGGTAGACTGGAATTGCACTTAAAGCATAGGAAAAGAGGCAGAATGTCCACAATGATGCACTGGGCCAAAAAGGGCGTATGCTTTTTCCTGAATATATTTAGGAAAAAATGCATACACAGTTTTTGGCCAACCAAGCAAGCGTGTAAAGGAAATCTGCACTACATTGAAGTCTCACTGCCTCCCGGTCAAAAGGGCCATCTGAAAAAAGTGTAAAATCCAGAAAGGCAGGACAGGTCATGGAGAACAGGGAGCCTTGTTATGCTGATGGGCGGGATGTAAATTGCCAACAGCCACTCTGGAGAAGTGTATGGTGTTTCCTGAAACACGTAGGAAACAAAGCAACACAGCCTATGGCACTTCCACTTACGGTCCTATAGCTTAGGGAAATTAAAATCAAAAACACACAGCCACCCCAAAGTTTGGGACGGCTCTGTTTACAAGAACCTCGTCTACAGTACAAGTTAAATATCCGAGAAAGCAAAAAATGGATAAAGAAGTTGTGGTACGTACGTACAATGGAATATCACTCAGCCATAAGATCTACGACATCAGGCCCGTAGCGGCATAACGAGTGGATTCAGGTACGACGATTCTACGAGAAATAAGTCACACAGAAAAAGAAACATCATAAGATATCACTAATACAGGGAACGTAAACTTGGCTACACATGAACTGAATTACAAAACAGAACACGGTCTCAAATTTAGAAAACCAACTTATGCTTGCTTATGGGGAAAGCTGAGTTGGGGTGCTGCATAAAACCAGAGATTGAAATTAGCACAGATACCGTTCCATAAGCCAAATATATAATAGACAAGACCTATTCCTTGCTCAGTGAATTGGACTCAGCACCCCATATTCAACGTCTTGGAATATACGTGACAAGTAAGAATCTTAAGACCCATGGATTTATATGTCTCCATAAGGAAGTCAAGCGTGTGTACAGCGGCATAAACGCAGCAGTGAAAATCCGATAAATCCCATTATCAAAATAAATTTCAAAAACAAAACACAATGACAGTGAAATAGAGAGCAATTCTTAAATAATTCATTCAGGGCCTGTGATGCAACCTGGATTTACCACATCTACACCCAGAGCTGGGTGAGACATAAGCCTGGACACTTCGGGCTGAGAGCATTCGTGAGGTTCGGTGAGCAAAGGCAGACACTTTGAAGTCATACTGCATGGTGCCCATTCCATGGGTCCCAATTCTCCAGGTTTAAGGGATTCTTCCTTTAGCTAAAACATGCATGCGAAACCCAGAGTATGGTCCACTGTGTGATTGGGAAACGTTTTCAAATGCATCTCAGGTTTCGTCCCCTGGTACTCGGGTGCACAATTCCAGACGCTTTACTAACACGCTTCCCATTGGAGAGTCAGTGCCTTTAACCTCCTGTTTGGCACAGTTTGCAATTTCTGCGCAAGATGAACAGGAATACTGAGTACCAATGAGAGACTAGCTGTAGGTGTCTGCACGGGCAAATGGAACGCTCATTTTGCACCAGGAAGAGGAATTAACCAAAGGCTCAGTGTGCCCTGCCGGAACCAGATTAGGGCCTGAAGCAATCCTGCGGTTTTGCGGCCAGCTCACAAGAAAGCGAGTTGAAGAAAGGAGCTCAGGGGCACTGTAATTCATAAACCTGCAGAGTTATGAATGACAGCTATCGTCCAAAAATGTATTGAAGTAAGTCTTCGAAGAGGACCTGAAAGCGGGGCAGAATTTCAGGAAAACGATTTCAGGGGTAGACGGGAATTGCACTTAAAGCATAGGATAAGAGGCAGAATGTCGACAATGATGCACTTGGCCAAAAAGGGCATATGCACTTTTTGGTCAACCAAGCAAGCGTGTAAAGGATATCTGCACTACAATGAAGTCTCACTGCCCCCCGGTCAAAAGGGCCATCTGAATAAAGTGTAAAATCCAGGAAGGCAGGACAGGCCATGGAGAACAGGGAGCCTTGTTATGCTGATGGTCGGGATGTAAATTGCCAACAGCCACTCTGGAGAAGTGTATGGTGTTTCCTGAAACACGTAGGAAACAAAGCAACACAGTCTATGGCACTTCCACTTAGGGTCCTATAGCTTAGGGAAATTAAAATCAAAAACACACAGCCACCCCAAAGGTTGGGACGGCTCTGTTTACAAGAACCTCGTCTACGGTACAAGTTAAATATCCGAGAAAGCAAAAAATAGATAAAGAAGTTGTGGTACGTACGTACAATGGAATATCACTCAGCAATGAGATCTACGTCATCAGGCCGTAGCGGCATAATGAGTGGATTCAGGTACGACGATTCTACGAGAAATAAGTCACACAGAAATAGAAACATCATAAGATATCACTAATACACGGAACGTAAACTTGGCTACACATGAACTGAATTACAAAACAGAACAGGGTCTAAAATTTAGAAAACCAACTTATGCTTGCTTATGGGGAAAGGTGAGTTGGGGTGCTGCATAAAACCAGAGATTGAAATTAGCACAGATACCGTTCCATAAGCCAAATATATAATAGACAAGACCTACTCCTTGCTCAACGAAATGGACTCAACACCCCATATTCAACGCCTGGGAATATACCTGACAAGTAAGAATCTTAAGACCCATGGATTTATATGTCTCCATAAGGAAATCAAGCGTGTGTACAGCGGCCTAAACGCAGCAGTGAAAATCCGATAAATCCCATTATCAAAATAAATTTCAGAAACAAAACACAATGACAGTGAAATAGAGAGCAATTCTTAAATAATTCATTCAGGGCTTGTGATGCAACCTGGATTTACCACATCTACACCCAGAGCTGGGTGAGACATAAGGCTGGACACTTCGGGCTGATAGCATTGGTGAGGTTGGGTGAGCAAACGCAGACCCTTTGAAGTCATACTGCATGGTAGCCATTCCATGGGTCCCAACTCTCCAGGTTTAAGGGATTCTTCCTTCAGCTAAAACATGCATGGGAAACCCACAGTATGGTCCACCGTGTGATTGGGAAACGTTTTCAAATGCATCTCAGGTTTCGTCCCCTGGTACTCGGGTGCACAATTCCAGACGCTTTACTAACACTCTTCCCATTGAAGAGTCAGTGCCTTTAACCTCCTGTTTGGCACAGTTTGCAATTTCTGCGCAAGATGAACAGGAATAGGGAGAACCAATGAGAGACTAGCTGTAGGTGTCTGCACGGGAAAATGGAACGCTCATTTCCCACCAGGAAGAGGGATTAACCAAAGGCTCAGCGTGCCCTGCCGGAACCAGATTAGGGCCTGAAGCAATCCTGAGGTTTTGCTGCCAGCTCACAAGAAAGCGAGTTGAAGAAAGGAGCTCAGGGGCACTGTAATTCACAAACCTGCAGAGTTATGAATGACAGCTATCATCAAAAATATATTGAAGTAAGTCTTCGAAGAGGACTTGAAAGCGGGGCAGAATTACAGGAAAACGATTTCAGGGAGTAGACTGGAATTGCACTTAAAGCCTAGGAAAAGAGGCAGAATGTCGACAATGATGCACTTGGCCAAAAAGGGCGTATGCGTTTTTTCCTGAATATATTCAGGAAAAAACGCATACGCCCTTTTTGGCCAACGAAGCAAGCGTGTAAAGGAAATCTGCACTACAATGAAGTCTCACTGCCCCCCGGTCCAAAGGGCCATCTGAAACAAGTGTAAAATCCAGAAAGTCAGGACAGGTCATGGAGAACAGGGAGCCTTGTTATGCTGATGGGCGGAATGTAAATTGCCAACAGCCACTCTGGAGAACTGTATGTTGTTTCCTGAAACACGTAGGAAACAAAGCAACACAGCCTATGGCACTTCCACTTCCGATCCTATAGCTTAGGGAAATTAAAATCAAAAACACACAGCCACCCAAAAGTTTGGGACGGCTCTGTTTACAAGAACCTCGTCTACGGTACAAGTTAAATATCCGAGCAAGCAAAAAATGGATAAAGAAGTTGTGGTACGTACGTACAATGGAATATCACTCAGCAATGAGATCCACGTCATCAGCCCCATAGCGGCATAATGAGTGGATTCAGGTAGGACGATTCTACGAGAAATAAGTCACACAGAAAAAGAAACATCATAAGATATCACTAATACACGGGACGTAAACTTGGCTACACATGAACTGAATTACAAAACAGAACAGGGTCTCAAATTTAGAAAACCAACTTATGCTTGCTTAGGGGGAAAGGTGAGTTGGGGTGCTGCATCAAACCAGAGATTGAAATTAGCACAGATACCGTTCCATAAGATAAATATATAATAGACAAGACCTACTCCTTGCTCAATGAAATGGACTCAACACCCCATATTGAACGACTGGGAATATACCTGAGAAGTAATAATCTTAAGACCCATGGATTTATATGTCTCCATAAGGAAATCAAGCCTGTGTACAGCGGCCTAAAGGCAGCAGTGAAAATCCGATAAATCCAATTATGAAAGTAAATTTCAAAAACAAAACACAAGGACAGTGAAATAGAGAGCAATTCTTAAATAATTCATTCAGGGCCTGTGATGCAACCTGGATTTACCACATCTACACCCAGAGCTGGGTGAGACATAAGCCTGGACACTTCGGGCTGATAGCATTGGTGAGGTTCGGTGAGCAAACGCAGACCCTTTGAAGTCATACTGCATGGTACCCATTCCATGGGTCCCAACTCTCCAGGTTTAAGGGATTCTTCCTTCAGCTAAAACATGCATGGGAAACCCAGAGTATGGTCCACCATGTGATTGGGAAACGTTTTCAAATGCATCTCAGGTTTCGTCCCCTGGTACTCGGGTTCACCGTTCCAGACGCGTTAATAACACTCTCCCCACTTGGAGAGTCAGTGCCTTTAACCTCCTGTTTGGCACAGTTTGCAATTTCTGCGCAAGATGAACAGGAATAGGGAGAACCAATGAGAGACTAGCTGTAGGTGTCTGCACGGGCAAATTTAACGATAATTTCCCACCAGGAAGAGGATTTAACGAAACGCTCAGCATGCCGTGCCGGAACCAGATTAGGGCCTGAAGCAATCCTGCGGGTTTGCGGCCAGCTCACAAGAAAGCGATTTGAAGAAAGGAGGTCAGGGGCATTGTAATTCACAAACCTGCAGAGTTAAAAATGACAGCTATCGTCCAAAACTATATTGAAGGAAGGCTGCGAAGAGGACTTGAAAGCGGGGCAGAATTGCAGGAAAACGATTTCAGGGGGTAGACTGGAATTGCATTTAAAGCATAGGAAAGGAGGCAGAACGTCGACAATGATGCACTTGGCCAAAAAGGGCGTATGTGTATTTTCCTGAATATATTCAGGAAAAAACGCATACGCACTTTTTGGCCAACCAAGCAAGCATGTAAAAAAAATCTGCACTACAGTGAAGTCTCACTGCCCCCCGGTCCAAAGGGCCATCTGAAAAAAGTGTAAAATCCAGAAAGGCAGCACAGGCCATGGAGAACAGGGAGCCTTGTTATGCTGATGGGCGGGATGTAAATTGCCAAGAGTCACTCTGGAGAAGTGTATGCTGTGTCCTCAAACACCTAAAAAACAAAGCAACGGAGCCTACGGCATTTCCACTTATGGTCCTATAGCTTAGGGAAATTAAAATCAGAAACACACAGCCACCCCAAACTGTCGGACGGCTCTGTTTATAAGAACCTCGTGTACGGCACAAGTTAAATATTGCAGAAAGCAAAAAATGGATAAAGAAGTTGTGGTACGTATGTACAATGGAATATCACTTTCCAATGAAATCTATGTCATCAGGCCCGTCGAGGCATAATGAGTGGATTCAGGTACGATGATTCTAAGTGAAGTAAGTCTCACAGAAAATGAAACATCATAAGATATCACTAATACACCGAATGTAATCTTGGCTACACATGAACTGAATTACAAAACAGAACAGGGTCTCAAATTTAGAAAACCAACTTATGTTTGCTTAAGGGGAAAGTTGAGTTGGGGTGCTGCATTAAAGCAGAGATAGAAATTAGCACAGATACCATTCCATACGTCAAATATGTAATACTCAAGAGCTACCCCTTGCTCAACGAAATGGACTAACAACCCTATATTCAATGCCTAGGAATACACCTGACTAGTAAGAATATTCAAACCCATGGATTTATATGTCTCCATAAGAGAATCAAGCGTGTGTACAGCTGCATGAAGGCAGCAGACATAATCCGATAAATCCCATTATCAAAATGAATTACAAAAACAAAACACAATGACAGTGAAATAGAGAGAAATTCTTAAATAATTCATTCAGGGCTTGTGATGCAACCTGGATTTACCTCATCTACACCCAGAGCTGAGTGAGACATAAGGTTGGACACTTCGGGCTGATAGCATTGGTGAGGTTCGATGAGGAAATGCAGACCCTTTGAAGTCATACTGCATGGGACCCATTCCATGGGTCCCAACTCTCCAGGTTTAAGGGATTCTTCCTTCAGCTAAAACACGCATGGGAAACCCAGACTATGGTACACTGGGTGATTGGGAAATGTTTTCAAATGCATCTCAGTTTTTGTCCCCTGGTACTCGGGTTCACCATTCCAGACCCTTCACTAACACTCTCCCCACTCGGAGAGTCAGTGCCTTTAACCTCCTGTTTGGCACAGTTTGCAATTTCGGCGCAAATGAACAGGAATAGGGAGAACCAATGAGAGACTAGCTGTAGGAGTCTGTACGGGCAAATGTATCGCTCGCTGCCCCCCAGGAAGAGGAATTAATCAAAGGCTCAGCGTGCCCTGCCGGAAACAGATTAGGGACTGAAGCAATCCTGCAGTTTTGCAGCCAGCTCAGAAGAATGCGAGTTGAAGAAAGGAGCTCAGGGGCACTGTAATTCACAAACCTGCAGAGTTATGAATGACAGCTATCGTCCAAAAATATATTGAAGTAAGTCTGCGAAGAGGAGTAGAAAGCAGGGCAGAATTCCAGGAAAACGATTTCAGGGGGTAGACTGGAATTGCACTTAAAGCACAGGAAAAGGGACAGAATGTTGACAATGATGCACTTGGCCAAAATGGGCGTAAGCGTTTTTTCCTTAATATATTCAGGAAAAAACGCATACGCACTTTTTGGCCAACCAAGCAAGCGTGTACAGGAAATCTGCACTACAATGAAGTCTCACTGCGCCCCAGTCAAAAGGGTCATCTGAAAAAAGTGTAAAATCCAGAAAGACAGGACAGGCCATGGAAAACAGGGAGCCTTATAATATTGACTTACGGGATGTAAATTGCCAACAGCCACTCTGGAGAAGTGTATGGTGTTTCCTGAAACACGTAGGAAACAAAGCAACACAGCCTATGGCACTTCCACTTATGGTCCTATAGCTTTGGGAAATTAAAATCAAAAACACACAGCCACCCCAAAGTTTGGGACGGCTCTGTTTACAAGAACCTCATCTACGGTACGAGTTAAATATCCCAGAAAGTGAAAAATGGATAAAGAAGTTCTGGTACATACGTACAATGGAATATCACTCAGCAATTATATCTATGTCATCAGGCCCATAGCGGCATAATGAGAGTATTCAGGTACGATGATTCTACGTGAAATAAGTCACACAGAAAAAGAAACATCATAAGATATCACTAATACACGGAATGTAAACTTGGCTACACATGAACTGAATTACAAAACAGAACAGGGTCTCAAATATAGAAAACCAACTTATGCTTGCTTATGGGGAAAGGTGAGTTGGGGTGCTGCATAAAACCAGAGATTGAAATTAGCACAGATACCGTTCCATAAGCCAAATAAGTAATAGACCAGACCTACTCCTTGCTCAACGAAATGGACTCAACACCCCATATTCAAGGCCTAGGAATATACCTGACTAGTAAGAATCTTAAAACCCACGGATTTATATGTCTCCGTAAGAGAAACATGCGTGTGTACAGCGGCATAAAGGTAGCAGTGAAAACCCGATAAATCCCATTATCAAAATAATTTTCAAATACAAAACACAATGACAGTGAAATAGAGAGGAATTTTTAAATAATTCATTCAGGGTTGTGATGCAACCTGGATTTACCACATCTACACCCAGAGCTGGGTGAGACATAAGGCTGGACACTTCGGGCTGATAGCATTGGTGATGTTCGGTGAGCAAATGCAGATCCTTTGAAGTCATACTGCATGGAACCCTTTCCATGGGTCCCAACTCTCCAGGTTTAAGGGATTCTTCCTTCAGCTAAAACATGCATGGGAAACCCAGAGTATGGTCCACCGTGTGATTGGGAAACGTTTTCAAATGCATCTCAGTTTTCGTCCCCTGGTACTCGGGTTCACCATTCCAGACGCTTTACTAACCCTCTCCCCACTTGGAGAGTCAGTGCCTTTAAACTCCTGTTTGGCACAGTTTGCAATTTCTGCGCAAGGTGAACAGGAATAGGGAGAACAAATGAGAGACTAGCTGTAGGTGTCTGCACGGGCAAATGTCACGCTCATTTCCCACCAGGAAGAGGAATTAACCAATGGCTCAGCATGCCCTACCAGAAAGAGAGTAGGGCCTAAAGCAATCCTGCGGTTTTGCTGCCAGCTCACAAGAAAACGAGTTGAAGAAATGAGCTCAGGGGCACTGTAATTCACAAACCTGCAGAGTTATGAATGACAGCTATCGTCCAAAAATATATTGAAGTAAGTCTGCGAAGCGGACTTGAAAGAGGGGCAGAATTTCAGGAAAACGGTTTCAGGGAGTAGACTGGAATTACACTTAAAGCATAGGAAAAGAGGCAGAATGTCGAAAATGATGCACTTGGCCAAAAAGGGCGTATGCGTTTTTTCCTGAATATATTCAGGAAAAAACGCATACGCCCTTTTTGGCCAACTAAGCAAGCGTGTAAAGAAATGTGCACTACAAGGGAAGTCTCACTGCCCCCCAGTCAACAGGGCCATCTGGAAAAAGTGTAAAACCCAGAAAGGCAGGACAGGCCATGGAGAACATGGAGACTTGTTATGCTGATGGGCAGGATGTAAATTGGCAACAGCCACACTGGAGAAATGTATGGTGTTTCCTGAAACATGTAGGAAACAAAGCAACACAGCCTATGGCACTTCCACTTAGGGTCCTATAGCTTAGGGACATTAAAATCAAAAACACACATCCACCCCAAAATTTGGGATGGCTCTGTTTACAAAAACCTCATCTACGGTACAAGTTAAATATCCCAGAAAGCGAAAAATGGATTAAGAAGTTGTGGTACGTACGTACAATGTAATATCACTCAGCAATGAAATCTATGTCATCAGGCCCGTAGCGGCATAATGAGTGGATTCAGGTACGATGATTCTACGTGAAATAAGTCTCACAGAAAAAGAAACATCATAAGATATCACTAATACACGGAATGTAAACTTGGCTACAGATGAACTGAACTACAAAACAGAACAGGGTCTCAAATTTAGAAAACCAACTTATGCTTGCTTATGTGGAAAGGTGAGTTGTGGTGCTGCATAAAACCAGAGATTTTAATTAGCACAGATACCGTTCCATAAGCCAAATATGTAAGAGACAAGACCTACTTCTTGCTCAACGAAATGGGCTCAACACCACATATTCTACCCTTAGGAATATACGTGATTAGTAAGAATGTTAAAACCCATGGATTTATATGTCTCCGTAAGAGAATCAAGCGTGTGTACAGCGGCCTAAACGCAGCAATGAAAATCCGATAAATCCCGTTATAAAAAAAATTTCTAAAACAAAACACAATGACAGTGAAATAGAGAGCAATTCTTAAATAATTCATTCAGAGCTTGTGATGCAACCTGGATTTACCACATCTACACCCAGAGCTCGGTGAGACATAAGTTTCGACACTTCTGGCTGATAGCATTGGTGAGGTTCGGTTAGCAAATGCAGACCCTTTGAAGTCATACTGCTTGGTACCCATTCCAAGGGTCCCAACTCTCTAGGTTTAAGAAATTCTTCCTTCAGCTAAAACACGCATGGGAAACCCAGACTATGGTACACTGGGTGATTGGGAAATGTTTTCAAATGCATCTCAGTTTTTGTCCCCTGGGACTCGGGTTCACCATTCCAGACCCTTCACTAACACTCTCCCCACTCGGAGAGTCAGTGCCTTTAACCTCCTATTTGGCACAGTTTGCAATTTCTGCGCAAGATGAACAGGAATAGGGAGAACCAATGAGAGGCTAGCTGTAGGAGTCTGTACAGGCAAATGTATCCCTCACTGCCCACCAGGAAGAGGAATCAATCAAAGGCTCAGCGTGCCCTGCTGGAAACAGATTAGGGACTGAAGCAATCCTGCGGTTTTGCAGCCAGCTCAGAAGAATACGAGTTGAAGAAAGGAGCTCAGGGGCACTGTAATTCACAAGCCTGCAGAGTTATGAATGACAGCTATCGTCCAAAAATATATTGAAGTAAGTCTGCGAAGAGGACTAGAAAGCGGGGCAGAATTCCAGGAAAACGATTTCAGGGGGTAGACTGGAATTGCACTTAAAGCACAGGAAAAGAGACAGAATGTTGACAATGATGCACTTGGCCAAAATGGGCGTAAGCGTTTTTTCCTTAATATATTCAGGAAAAAACGCATACGCACTTTTTGGCCAACCAAGCAAGCGTGTACAGGAAATCTGCACTACAATGAAGTCTCACTGCGCCCCAGTCAAAAGGGCCATCTGAAAAAAGTGTAAAATCCATAAGACAGGACAGGCCATGGAGAACAGGGAGCCTTATAATATTGATTTATGGGATGTAAATTGCCAACAGCCACTCTGGAGAAGTGTATGGTGCTTCCTGAAACACGTAGGAAACAAAGCAACACAGCCTATGGCACTTCCACTTATGGTCCTATAGCTTTGGGAAATTAAAATCAAAAACACACAGCCACCCCAAAGTTTGGGACGGCTCTGTTTACAAGAACCTCATCTACGGTACGAGTTAAATATCCCAGAAAGTGAAAAATGGATAAAGAAGTTCTGGTACATACGTACAATGGAATATCACTCAGCAATTATATCTATGTCATCAGGCCCATAGCGGCATAATGAGAGTATTCAGGTACGATGATTCTACGTGAAATAAGTCACACAGAAAAAGAAACATCATAAGATATCACTAATACACGGAATATAAACTTGGCTACACATGAACTGAATTACAAAACAGAACAGGGTCTCAAATTTAGAAAACCAACTTATGCTTGCTTATGGGGAAAGGTGAGTTGGGGTGCTGCAAAAAACCAGAGATTGAAATTAGCACAGATACCGTTCCATAAACCAAATAAGTAATAGACCAGACCTACTCCTTGCTCAACGAAATGGACTCAACACCCCATATTCAAGGCCTAGGAAATTACCTGACTAGTAAGAATCTTAAAACCCACGGATTTATATGTCTCCATAAGAGAAACATGCGTGTGTACAGCGGCATAAAGGTAGCAGTGAAAACCCGATAAATCCCATTATCAAAATAATTTTCAAATACAAAACACAATGACAGTGAAATAGAGAGCAATTCTTAAATAATTCATTCAGGGCTTGTGATGCAACCTGGATTTACCACATCTACACCCAGAGCTGGGTGAGACATAAGGCTGGACACTTCGGGCTGATAGCATTGGTGAGGTTCAGTGAGCAAATGCAGACCCTTTGAAGTCATACTGCATGGAACCCTTTCCATGGGTCCCAACTCTCCAGGTTTAAGGGATTCTTCCTTCACCTAAAACATGCATGGGAAACCCAGAGAATGGTCCACCGTGTGATTGGGAAACGTTTTCAAATGCATCTCAGTTATCATCCCCTGGTACTCGGGTTCACCATTCCAGACGCTTTACTAACCCTCTCCCCACTTGGAGAGTCAGTGCCTTTAAGCTCCTGTTTGGCACAGTTTGCAATTTCTGCGCAAGGTGAACAGGAATAGGGAGAAACAATGAGAGACTAGCTGTAGGTGTCTGAACGGGCAAATGTAACGCCCATTTCCCACCAGGAAGAGGAATTAACCAATGGCTCAGCGTGCCCTGCCAGAAAGAGAGTAGGGCCTAAAGCAATCCTGCGGTTTTGCTGCCAGCTCACAAGAAAACGAGTTGAAGAAATGAGCTCGGGGCACTGTAATTCACAAACCTGCAAAGTTATGAATGACAGCTATCGTCCAAAAATATATTGAAGTAAGTCTGCGAAGAGGACTTGAAATAGGGGCAGAATTTCAGGAATACGATTTCAGGGGGTAGACTGGAATTGCACTTAAACCATAGGAAAAGAGGCAGAATGTCGACAATGATGCACTTGGCCAAAAAGGGCATATGCGTTTTTTCCTGAATATATTCAGGAAAAAATCATACGCCCTTTTTGGCCAACCAAGCAAGCATGTTAAAGAAATCTGCACTACAATGAAGTCTCACTGCCCCCAGGTCAATAGGGCCATCTGAAAAAAGTGTAAAATCCAGAAATGCAGCACAGGCCATGGAGAACAGGGAGCCTTGTTATGCTGATGGGTGCGGTGTAAATTGCCAACAGCCACTCTGGAGAATTGTATGGTGTTTCCTGAAACACCTATAAAACAAAGCAACGGAGCCTATGGCACTTCCACTTATGGTCCTATAGCTTAGGGAAATTAAAATCAAAAACACACAGCCACCCCAATGTTTCAGACGGCTCTGTTTACAAGAACCTCGTCTACGGTACAGGTTAAATATCCCAGAAAGCAAAAAATGGATAAAGAAATTGTGGTACGTACGTACAATGGAATTTCACTCACCAATGAAATCTATGTCATCTGGCAATTCGTGGCATAATGAGTGGATTCAGGTACGATGATTCTAAGTGAAATAAGTCACACAGAAAATGAAACATCATAAGGTGTCACTAATACACGGAATATAATCTTGGCTACACATGAACTGAATTACAAAACAGAACAGGGTCTCAAATTTAGAAAACCAACTTATGTTTGCGTAAGGGGAAAGGTGAGTTGGGGTGCTGCATAACACCAGAGATAGAAAGTAGCACAGATACCATTCCATATGTCAAATACGTAATAGTCAAGACCTACCCCTTGCTCAACGAAATGGGCTAAACACCCTATATTCAACACCTAGGAATACACCTGACTAGAAAGAATCTTCAAACACATGGATTTATATGTCTCCATAAGAGAATCAAGCGTGTGTACAGCTGCATGAAGGCAGCAGAGAAAATCCGATAAATCCTATTATCAAAATGAATTACAAAAACAAAACACAATGACAGTGAAATAGAGAGCAATTCTTAAATAATTCATTCAGGGCTTGTGATGCAACCTGTATTTACCTCAATTACACCCAGAGCTGATTGAGACATAAGGTTGGACACATCGGGCTGATAGCATTGGTGAGGTTCGATGAGCAAATGCAGACCATTTGAAGTCATAATACATGGTACACATTCCATGGGTCCCAACTCTCCAGTTTTAAGCGATTCTTCCTTCAGCTAAAGCATGCATGGGAAACCCACAGTATGGTGCACCGTGTGACCGGGAAACGTTTTCAAATGCATCTCAGTTTTCGTCCCCTTTTACTCGGGTTCAGAATTCCAGACCCTTTACTAACACTCTCCCCACTTGGAGAGTCAGTGCCTTTAACCTCCTGTTTGGCACAGTTTGCAATTTCTGCGCAAGATGAACAGGAATAGGGAGAACCAATGAGAGACTAGCTGTAGGTGTCTGCACGGGCAAATTTAACGCTCATTTCCAACCAGGAACAGGAATTAACCAAAGGCTCAGCATGCCGTGCCGGAACCAGATTAGGGCCTGAAGCAATCCTGCGGGTTTGTGGCCAGCCACAAGAAAGCGATTTGAAGAAAGGAGCTCAGGGGCACTGTAATTCTCAAACCTGCAAAGTTATAAATGACAGCTATCGTCCAAAAATATATTGAAGGAAGGCTGCGAAGAGGACTTGAAATCGGGGCAGAATTGCAGGAAAACGGTTTCAGGGAGTAGAGTGGAATTGCATTTAAAGCATAGGAAAAGAGGCAGAACGTCGACAATGATGCACGTGGCCACAAAGGGCGTATGCGTTTTTTCCTGAATATATTCAGGAAAAAACGCATATGCACTTTTTGAACAACCAAGCAAGCATGTTAGAGAAATCTGCACTACAATGAAGTCTCACTGCCCCCCAATCAAAAGGGCCATCTGAAAAAAGTGTAAAATCCAAAAAGGCAGCACAGGCCATGGAGAACAGGGAGCCATGTTATGCTGAAGGGTGGGATGTAAATTGCCAACAGCCACCCTGGAGAAGTGTATGGTGTTTCCTGAAACAGCTAAAAAACAAAGCAACGGAGCCTACGGTACTTCCACTTATGGTCCTATAGCTTAGGGAAATTAAAATCAAAAACACACAGCCGCCCCAATGTTTCAGACGGCTCTGTTTACAAGAACATCTTCTACGGTACAAGTTAAATATCCCAGAAAGCGAAAAATGGATAAAGAAGTTGTGGTACGTACGTACAATGGAATATCACTCACCAATGAAATCTATATCATCAGGCCCGTCGTGGCATAATGATTGAATTCAGGTACAATGATTCTAAGTGAAATAAGTCACACAGAAAATGAAACATCATAAGATATCACTAATACACCGAATGTAATCTTGGCTACACATGAACTGAATTACAAAACAGAACAGGGTCTCAAATTTAGAAAACCAACTTATGTTTGCTTAAGGGGAAAGGTGAGTTGGGTGCTGCATAAAACCAGAGATAGAAATTAGCACAGATACCATTCCATAAGTCAAATATGTAATAGTCAAGTCCTACCACTTGCTCAACGAAATGGGCTAAACACCCTATACTCAACACCTAGGAATACACCTGACTAGTAAAATCTTCAAACCCATGGATTTATATGTCTCCATAAGAGAATCAAGCGTGTGTACAGTTGCATGAAGGCAGCAGAGAAAATCCGAGAAATCCTGTTATCAAAATGAATTACAAAAACAAAACACAATGACAGTGAAATAGAGAACAATTCTTAAATAATTCATTCAGGGCTTGTGATGCAACCTGGATTTACCTCATCTAAACCCAGAGCTGAGAGAGACATAAGGTTGGACACTTCGGGATGATAGCATTGGTGAGGTTCGATGAGCAAATGCAGACCATTTGAAGTCATACTGCATGGTACCCATTCCATGGGTCCCAACTCTCCAGGTTTAAGTGATTCTTCCTTCAGCTAAAGCATGCATGGGAAACACACAGTATGGTGCACCGTGTGACCGGGAAACGTTTTCAAATGCATCTCAGTTTTCGTCCCCTTTTACTCGGGTTCACAATTCCAGACCCTTTACTAACACTCTCCCCGCTTGGAGAGTCAGTGCCTTTAACCTCCTGTTTGGCACAGTTTGCAATTTCTGCGCAAGATGAACAGGAATAGGGAGAACCAATGAGAGACTAGCTGTAGGTGTCTGCACGGGCAAATTTAATGGTCATTTCCCACCAGGAAGCCGAATTAACCAAACGCACAGCATGCCTTGCCTGAACCAGATTAGGGCCTGAAGCAATCCTGCGGGTTTGCGGCCAGCTCACAAGAAAGCGATTTGAAGAAAGGAGCTCAGGGGCACTGTAATACTCAAACCTGCAAAGTTATAAATGACAGCTATTGTCCAAAAATATATTGAAGGAGGGCTGCGAAGAGGACTTGAAATCGGGGCAGAATTGCAGGAAAGCGGTTTCAGGGAGTAGAGTGGAATTGCATTTAAAGCATAGGAAAAGAGGCAGAATGTCGACAATGATGCACGTGGCCAAAAAGGGCGTATGCGTTTTTTCCTGAATATATTCAGGAAAAAACGGATACGCCCTTTTTGGCCAACCAAGCAAGCATGTTAGAGAAATCTGCACTACAATGAAGTCTCACTGCCCCCTGGTCAAAAGGGCCATCTGAAAAATGTGTAAAATCCAGAAAAGCAGCACAGGCCATGGAGAACAGGGAGCCTTGTTATGCTGATGGGTGGGATGTAAATTGCCAAGAGCCACTCTGGAGAAGTGTATGGTGTTTCCTGAAACACCTAAAAAACAAAGCAACGGAGCCTACGGCACTTCCACTTATGGTCCTATAGCTTAGGGAAATTAAAATCAAAACCACACAGCCGCCCCAAAGTTTCAGACGGCGCTGTTTACAAGAACATCTTCTACGGTACAAGTTAAATATCCCAGAAAGCGAAAAATGGATAAAGAAGTTTTGGTACGTACGTACAATGGAATATCACTCACCAATGAAATCTATATCATCAGGCCCGTCGTGGCAGAATGATTGAATTCAGGTACAATGATTCTAAGTGAAATAAGTCACACAGAAAATGAAATATCATAAGATATCACTAATACACGGAATGTAATCTTGGCTACACATGAACTGAATTACAAAACAGAACAGGGTCTCAAATTTAGAAAACCAACTTTTGTTTGCTTAAGGGGAAAGGTGAGTTGGGTGCTGCATAAAACCAGAGACAGAAATTAGCACAGATTCCATTCCATAAGTCAAATACGTAATAGTCAAGACATACCACTTGCTCAACGAAATGGGCTAAACACCCTATATTCGACGCCTAGGAATACACCTGACTAGTAAGAATCTTCAAACCCATGGATTTATATGTCTCCATAAGAGAATCAAGCATGTGTACAGCTGCATGAAGGCAGCAGAGAAAATCCGATAAATCCTATTATCAAAATGAATTACAAAAACAAAACACAATGACAGTGAAATAGAGAGCAATTCTTAAATAATTCATTCAGGGCTTGTGATGCAACCTGGATTTACCTCATCTAAACCCAGAGCTGAGAGAGACATAAGGTTGGACACTTCGGGCTGATAGCATTGGTGAGGTTCGATGAGCAAATGCAGACCATTTGAAGTCATACTTCATGGTACCCATTCCATGGGTCCCAACTCTCCAGGTTTAAGTGATTCTTCCTTCAGCTAAAGCATGCATGGGAAACCCACAGTATGGTGCACCGTGTGACCGGGAAACGTTTTCAAATGCATCTCAGTTTTGTCCCCTTTTACTCGGGTTCACAATTCCAGACCCTTTACTAACACTCTCCCCACTTGGAGTGTCAGTGCCTTTAACCTCCTGTTTGGCACAGTTTGCAATTTCTGCGCAAGATGAACAGGAATAGGGAGAACCAATGAGAGACTAGCTGTAGGTGTCTGCACGGGCAAATTTAATGCTCATTTCCCACCAGGAAGTGGAGTTACCCAAAGGCTCAGCATGCCGTGCCGGAACCAGATTAGGGCTTGAAGCAATCCTGCGGGTTTGCGGCCAGCTCACAAGAAAGAGATTTGAAGAAAGGAGCTCATGGGCACTGTAATTCACAAACCTGCAGAGTAATAAATGACAGCTATCGTCCAAAAATATATTGAAGGAAGGCTGCGAAGAGGACTTGAAAGCGGGGCAGAATTGCAGGAAAACGATTTCAGGGGGTAGACTGGAATTGCATTTAAAGCATAGGAAAAGAGGCAGAACGTCGACAATGATGCACTTGGCCAAAAAGTGCGTATGCGTTTTTTCCTGAATATATTCAGGAAAAAACGCATACGCTCTTTTTGGCCAACCAAGCAAGCATGTTAAAGAAATCTGCACTACAATGAAGTCTCACTGCCCCCAGGTCAATAGGGCCATCTGAAAAAAGTGTAAAATCCAGAAATGCAGCACAGGCCATGGAGAACAGGGAGCCTTGTTATGCTGATGGGTGGGATGTAAATTGCCAACAGCCACTCTGGAGAAGTGTATGGTGTTTCCTGAAACACCTAAAAAACAAAGCAACGGAGCCTATGGCACTTCCACTTATGGTCCTATAGCTTAGGGAAATTAAAATCAAAAACACACAGCCAACCCAAAGTTTCAGACGGCTCTGTTTACAAGAACATCGTCTACGGTACAGGTTAAATATCCCAGAAAGCAAAAAATGGATAAAGAAATTGTGGTACGTACGTACAATGGAATATCACACACCAATGAAATCTATGTCATCTGGCCCGTCGTGGCATAATGAGTGGATTCAGGTACGATGATTCTAAGTGAAATAAGTCACACAGAAAATGAAACATCATAAGGTGTCACTAATACACGGAATGTAATCTTGGCTACACATGAACTGAATTACAAAACAGAACAGGGTCTCAAATTTAGAAAACCAACTTATGTTTGCGTAAGGGGAAAGGTGAGTTGGGGTGCTGCATAACACCAGAGATAGAAAGTAGCACAGATACCATTCCATATGTCAAATACGTAATAGTCAAGACATACCCCTTGCTCAACGAAATGGGCTAAACACCCTATATTCAACACCTAGGAATACACCTGACTAGAAAGAATCTTCAAACCCATGGATTTATATGTCTCCATAAGAGAATCAAGCGTGTGTACAGCTGCATGAAGGCAGCAGAGAAAATCCGATAAATCCTATTATCAAAATGAATTACAAAAACAAAACACAATGACAGTGAAATAGAGAGCAATTCTTAAATAATTCATTCAGGGCTTGTGATGCAACCTGGATTTACCTCAACTACACCCAGAGCTGAGTGAGACATAAGGTTGGACACATCGGGCTGATAGCATTGGTGAGGTTCGATGAGCAAATGCAGACCATTTGAAGTCATAATACATGGTACACATTCCATGGGTCCCAACTCTCCAGTTTTAAGCGATTCTTCCTTCAGCTAAAGCATGCATGGGAAACCCACAGTATGGTGCACCGTGTGACCGGGAAACGTTTTCAAATGCATCTCAGTTTTCGTCCCCTTTTACTCGGGTTCATAATTCCAGACCCTTTACTAACACTCTCCCCACGTGGAGAGTCAGTGCCTTTAACCTCCTGTTTGGCACAGTTTGCAAATTCTGCGCAAGATGAACAGGAATAGGGAGAACCAATGAGAGACTAGCTGTAGGTGTCTGCACGGGCAAATTTAACGCTCATTTCCAACCAGGAACAGGAATTAACCAATGGCTCAGCATGCAGTGCCGGAACAAGTTTAGGGCCTGAAGCAATCCTGCGGGTTTGCGGCCAGCTCACAAGAAAGAGATTTGAAGAAAGGAGCTCAGGGGCACTGTAATTCTCAAACCTGCAAAGTTATAAATGACAGCTATCGTCCAAAAATATATTGAAGGAAGGCTGCGAAGAGGACTTGAAATCGGGGCAGAATTGCAGGAAAGCGGTTTCAGGGAGTAGAGTGGAATTGCATTTAAAGCATAGGAAAAGAGGCAGAACGTCGAAAATGATGCACGTGGCCACAAAGGGCCTATGCGTTTTTTCCTGAATATATTCAGGAAAAAACGCATATGCACTTTTTGAACAACCAAGCAAGCATGTTAGAGAAATCTGCACTACAATGAAGTCTCACTGCCCCCCAATCAAAAGGGCCATCTGAAAAAAGTGTAAAATCCAAAAAGGCAGCACAGGCCATGGAGAACAGGGAGCCATGTTATGCTGATGGGTGGGATGTAAATTGCCAACAGCCACCCTGGAGAAGTGTATGGTGTTTCCTGAAACACCTAAAAAACAAAGCAACGGAGCCTACGGCACTTCCACTTATGGTCCTATAGCTTAGGGAAATTAAAATCAAAAACACACAGCCGCCCCAATGTTTCAGACGGCTCTGTTTACAAGAACATCTTCTACGGTACAAGGTAAATATCCCAGAAAGCGAAAAATGGATAAAGAAGTTGTGGTACGTACGTACAATGGAATATCACTCACCAATGAAATCTATATCAGCAGGCCCGTCGTGGCATAATGATTGAATTCAGGTACAATGATTCTAAGAGAAATAAGTCACACAGAAAATGAAACATCATAAGATATCAATAATACACGGAATGTAATCTTGGCTACACATGAACTGAATTACAAAACAGAACAGGGTCTCAAATTTAGAAAACCAACTTATGTTTGCTTAAGGGGAATGGTGAGTTGGGTGCTGCATAAAACCAGAGATAGAAATGAGCACAGATACCATTCCATAAGTCAAATATGTAATAGTCAAGACCTACACCTTGCTCAACGAAATGACCTAAACAACCTATATTCAACGCCTAGGAATACACCTGATTAGTAAGAATCTTCAAACCCATGGATTTATATGTCTCCATAAGAGAATCAAGCGTGTGTACAGCTGCATGAAGGCAGCAGAGAAAATCCGATAAATCCTATTATCAAAATGAATTACAAAAACAAAACACAATGACAGTGAAATAGAGAGCAATTCTTAAATAATTCATTCAGGGCTTGTGATGCAACCTGGATTTACCTCATTAAAACCCAGAGCTGAGTGAGACATAAGGTTGGACACTTCGGGCTGATAGCATTGGTGAGGTTCGATGAGCAAATGCAGACCATTTGAAGTCATACTGCATGGTACCCATTCCATGGGTCCCAACTCTCCAGGTTTAAGTGATTCTTCCTTCAGCTAAAGCATGCATGGGAAACCCACAGTGTGGTGCACCGTGTGACCGGGAAACATTTTCAAATGCATCTCAGTTTTGTCCCCTTTTACTCAGGTTCACAATTCCAGACCCTTTACTAACACTCTCCCCACTTGGAGAGTCAGTGCCTTTAACCTCCTGTTTGGCACAGTTTGCAATTTCTGCGCAAGATGAACAGGAATAGGGAGAACCAATGAGAGACTAGCTGTAGGTGTCTGCACGGGCAAATTTAATGCTCATTTCCCACCAGGAAGAGGAATTAACCAAAGGCTGAGCATGCCGTGCCGGAAACAGATTAGGGCCTGAAGCAATCCTGCGGGTTTGCGGCCAGCTCACAAGAAAGCGATTTGAAGAAAGGAGCTCAGGGGCACTGTAATTCACAAACCTGCAGAGTTATAAATGACAGCTATCGTCCAAAAATATATTGAAGGAAGGCTGCGAAGAGGACTTGAAAGCGGGGCAGAATTGCAGGAAAACGATTTCAGGGGGTAGACTGGAATTGCATTTAAAGCATAGGAAAAGAGGCAGAACGTCGACAATGATGCACTTGGCCAAAAAGGGCGTATGCGTTTTTTCCTGAATATATTCAGGAAAAAACGCATACGCCCTTTTTGGCCAACCAAGCAAGCATGTTAAAGAAATCTGCACTACAATGAAGTCTCACTGCCCCCCGGTCAAAAGGGCCATCTGAAAAAAGTGTAAAATCCAGGAATACAGCACAGGCCATGGAGAACAGGGAGCCTTGTTATGCTGATGGGTGGGATGTAAATTGCCAACAGCCACTCTGGAGAATTGTATGGTGTTTCCTGAAACACCTATAAAACAAAGCAACGGAGCCTATAGCACTTCCACTTATGGTCCTATAGCTTAGGGAAATTAAAATCAAAAACACACAGCCACCCCAATGTTTCAGACGGCTCTGTTTACAAGAACCTCGTCTACGGTACAAGTTAAATATCCCAGAAAGCGAATAATGGATAAAGAAGTTGTGGTACGTACGTACAATGGAATATCACTCACCAATGAAATCTATGTCATCTGGCCCGTCGTGGCATAATGAGTGGATTCAGGTACGATGATTCTAAGTGAAATAAGTCACACAGAAAATGAAACATCATAAGATATCACTAATACACCGAATGTAATCTTGGCTACACATGAACTGAATTACAAAACAGAACAGGGTCTCAAATTTAGAAAACCAACTTATGTTTGCGTAAGGGGAAAGGTGAGTTGGGGTGCTGCATAAAACCAGAGTTAGAAATTAGCACAGATACCATTCCATATGTCAAATACCTAATAGTCAAGACCTACCCCTTGCTCAACGAAATGGGCTAAACACCATATATTCAACGCCTAGGAATACACCTGACTAGTAAGAATCTTCAAACCCATGGATTTATATGTCTCCATAAGAGAATCAAGCGTGTGTACACCTGCATGAAGGCAACACAGAAAATCCGATAAATCCTATTATCAAAATGAATTACAAAAACAAAACACAATGACAGTGAAATAGAGAGCAATTTTTAAATAATTCATTCAGGGCTTGTGATGCAACCTGGATTTACCTCATTAAAACCCAGAGCTGAGTGAGACATAAGGTTGGACACTTCGGGCTGATAGCATTGGTGAGGTTCGATGAGCAAATGCAGACCTTTTGAAGTCATACTGCATGGTACCCATTCCATGGGTCCCAACTCTCCAGGTTTAAGTGATTCTTCCTTCAGCTAAAGCATGCATGGGAAACCCACAGTATGGTGCACCATGTGACCGGGAAACGTTTTCAAATGCATCTCAGTTTTTGTCCCCTTTTACTCGGGTTCACAATTCCAGACCCTTTAAAAACACTCTCCCCACTTGGAGAGTCAGTGCCTTTAAACTCCTGTTTGGCACAATTTGCAATTTCTGCGCAAGATGCACAGGAATAGGGAGAACCAATGAGAGACTAGCTGTAGGTGTATGCATGGGCAAATTTAACGCTCATTTCCAACCAGGAAGAGGAATTAACCAAAGGCTCAGCATGCCGTGCCGGAACCAGATTAGGGCCTGAAGCAATCCTGCGGGCTTGCGGCCAGCTCACAAGAAAGAGATTTGAAGAAAGGAGCTCAGGGGCACTGTAATTCACAAACCTTCAGAGTTATAAATGACAGCTATCGTCCAAAAATATATTGAAGGAAGGCTGCGAAGAGGACTTGAAAGCGGGGCAGAATTGCAGGAAAACGATTTCGGGGGGTAGACTGGAATTGCATTTAAAGCATAGGAAAAGAGGCAGAACGTCGACAATGATGCACTTGGCCAAACAGGGCGTATGCGTTTTTTCCTGAATATATTCAGGAAAAAACGCATACGCTCTTTTTGGCCAACCAAGCAAGCATGTTAAAGAAATCTGCACTACAATGAAGTCTTACTGCCCCCAGGTCAATAGGGCCATCTGAAAAAAGTGTAAAATCCAGAAAATCAGCACAGACCATGGAGAACAGGGAGCCTTGTTATGCTGATGGGTGGGATGTAAATTGCCAACAGCCACTCTGGAGAAGTGTATGGTGTTTCCTGAAACACCTAAAAAACAAAGCAACGCAGCCTATGGCACTTCCACTTATGGTCCTATAGCTTAGGGAAATTAAAATCAAAAACACACAGCCAACCCAAAGTTTCAGACGGCTCTGTTTACAAGAACCTCGTCTACGGTACAGGTTAAATATCCCAGAAAGCAAAAAATGGATAAAGAAATTGTGGTACGTACGTACAATGGAATATCACTCACCAATGAAATCTATGTCATCTGGCCCGTCGTGGCATAATGAGTGGATTCAGGTACGATGATTCTAAGTGAAATAAGTCACACAGAAAATGAAACATCATAAGGTGTCACTAATACACGGAATGTAATCTTGGCTACACATGAACTGAATTACAAAACAGAACAGGGTCTCAAATTTAGAAAACCAACTTATGTTTGCGTAAGGGGAAAGGTGAGTTGCGGTGCTGCATAACACCAGAGATAGAAAGTAGCACAGATACCATTCCATATGTCTAATACGTAATAGTCAAGACATACCCCTTGCTCAACGAAATGGGCTAAACACCCTATATTCAACACCTAGGAATACACCTGACTAGAAAGAATATTCAAACCCATGGATTTATATGTCTCCATAAGAGAATCAAGCGTGTTTACAGCTGCATGAAGGCAGCAGAGAAAATCCGATAAATCCTATTATCAAAATAAATTACAAAAACAAAACACAATGACAGTGAAATAGAGAGCAATTCTTAAATAATTCATTCAGGGCTTGTGATGCAACCTGGATTTACATCAACTACACCCAGAGCTGAGTGAGACATAAGGTTGGACACATCGGGCTGATAGCATTGGTGAGGTTCGATGAGCAAATGCAGACCATTTGAAGTCATAATACATGGTACACATTCCATGGGTCCCAACTCTCCAGTTTTAAGCGATTCTTCCTTCAGCTAAAGCATGCATGGGAAACCCACAGTATGGTGCACCGTGTGACCGGGAAACGTTTTCAAATGCATCTCAGTTTTCGTCCCCTTTTACTCGGGTTCAGAATTCCAGACCCTTTACTAACACTCTCCCCACTTGGAGAGTCAGTGCCTTTAACCTCCTGTTTGGCACAGTTTGCAATTTCTGCGCAAGATGAACAGGAATAGGGAGAACCAATGAGAGACTAGCTGTAGGTGTCTCCACGGGCAAACTTAACGCTCATTTCCAACCAGGAACAGGAATTAACCAAAGGCTCAGCATGCCGTGCGGGAACCAGATTAGGGCCTGAAGCAATCCTGTGGGTTTGCGGCCAGCTCACAAGAAAGCGATTTGAAGAAAGGAGCTCAGGGGCACTGTAATTCTCAAACCTGCAAAGTTATAAATGACAGCTATCGTCCAAAAATATATTGAAGGAAGGCTGCGAAGAGGACTTGAAATCGGGGCAGGATTGCAGGAAAGCGGTTTCAGGGAGTAGAGTGGAATTGCATTTACAGCATAGGAAAAGAGGCAGAAGGTCGACAATGATGCACGTGGCCAAAAAGGGCGTATGCGTTTTTTCCTGATTATATTCAGGAAAAAACGCATATGCACTTTTTGAACAACCAAGCAAGCATGTTAGAATAATCTGCACTACAATGAAGTCTCACTGCCCCCCAATCAAAAGGGCCATCTGAAAAAAGTGTAAAATCCAAAAAGGCAGCACAGGCCATGGAGAACAGGGAGCCATGTTATGCTGATGGGTGGGATGTAAATTGCCAACAGCCACCCTGGAGAAGTGTATGGTGTTTCCTGAAACAGCTAAAAAACAAAGCAACGGAGCCTACGGTACTTCCACTTATGGTCCTATAGCTTAGGGAAATTAAAATCAAAAACACACAGCCGCCCCAATGTTTCAGACGGCTCTGTTTACAAGAACATCTTCTACGGTACAAGTTAAATATCCCAGAAAGCAAAAAATGGATAAAGAAGTTGTGGTACGTACGTACAATGGAATATCACTCACCAATGAAATCTATATCATCAGGCCCGTCGTGGCATAATGATTGAATTCAGGTACAATGATTCTAAGTGAAATAAGTCACACAGAAAATGAAACATCATAAGATATCACTAATACACGGAATGTAATCTTGGCTACACATGAACTGAATTACAAAACAGAACAGGGTCTCAAATTTAGAAAACCAACTTATGTTTGCTTAAGGGGAAAGGTGAGTTGGGTGCTGCATAAAACCAGAGATAGAAATTAGCACAGATACCATTCCATAAGTCAAATATGTAATAGTCAAGTCCTACCACTTGCTCAACGAAATGGGCTAAACACCCTATATTCAACACCTAGGAATACACCTGACTAGTAAAATCTTCAGACCCATGGATTTATATGTCTCCATAAGAGAATCAAGCGTGTGTACAGTTGCATGAAGGCAGCAGAGAAAATCCGATAAATCCTATTATCAAAATGAAATACAAAAAGAAAACACAATGACAGTGAAATAGAGAACAATTCTTAAATAATTCATTCAGGGCTTGTGATGCAACCTGGATTTACCTCATCTAAACCCAGAGCTGAGTGAGACATAAGGTTGGACACTTCGGGCTGATAGCATTGGTGAGGTTCGATGAGCAAATGCAGACCATTTGAAGTCATACTGCATGGTACCCTTTCCATGGGTCCCAACTCTCCAGGTTTAAGTGATTCTTCCTTCAGCTAAAGCATGCATGGGAAACCCACAGTATGGTGCACCGTGTGACTGGGAAACGTTTTCAAATGCATCTCAGTTTTGTCCCCTTTTACTCGGGTTCACAATTCCAGACCCTTTACTAACACTCTCCCCACTTGGAGAGTCAGTGCCTTTAACCTCCTGTTTGGCACAGTTTGCAATTTCTGCGCAAGATGAACAGGAATAGGGAGAAGCAATGAGAGACTAGCTGTAGGTGTCTGCACGGGCAAATTTAATTCTCATTTCCCACCAGGAAGAGGAATTAACCAAAGGCTCAGCATGAGGTGCCGGAAACAGATTAGGGCCTGAAGCAATCCTGCGGGTTTGCGGCCAGCTCACAAGAAAGCGATTTGAAGAAAGGAGCTCAGGGGCACTGTAATTCACAAACCTGCAGAGTTATAAATGACAGCTATCGTCCAAAAATATATTGAAGGAAGGCTGCGAAGAGGACTTGAAAGCGGGGCAGAATTGCAGGAAAACGATTTCAGGGGGTAGACTGGAATTGCATTTAAAGCATAGGAAAAGAGGCAGAACGTCGACAATGATGCACTTGGCCAAAAAGGGCGTATGCGTTTACGCCCTTTTTGGCCAACCAAGCAAGCATGTTAAAGAAATCTGCACTACAATGAAGTCTCACTGTCCACCGGTCAAAAGGGCCATCTGAAAAAAGTGTAAAATCCAGGAATACAGCACAGGCCATGGAGAACAGGGAGCCTTGTTATGCTGATGGGTGGGATGTAAATTGCCAACAGCCACTCTGGAGAATTGTATGGTGTTTCCTGAAACACCTAAGAAACAAAGCAACGGAGCCTATGACACTTCCACTTATGGTCCTATAGCTTAGGGAAATTAAAATCAAAAACACACAGCCACCCCAAAGTTTCAGACGGCTCTGTTTACAAGAACCTCGTCTACGGTACAAGTTAAATATCCCAGAAAGCGAAAAATGGATAAAGAAGTTGTGGTACGTACGTACAATGGAATATCACTCACCAATGAAATCTATGTCATCTGGCCCGTCGTGGCATAATGAGTGGATTCAGGTACGATGATTCTAAGTGAAATAAGTCACACAGAAAATGAAACATCATAAGATATCACTAATACACCTAATGAAATCTTGGCTACACATGAACTGAATTACAAAACAGAACAGGGTCTCAAATTTAGAAAACCAACTTATGTTTGCGTAAGGGGAAAGGTGAGTTGGGGTGCTGCATAAAACCAGAGATAGAAATTAGCACATGTACCATTCCATATGTCAAATACATAATAGTCAAGACCTACCCCTTGCTCAACGAAATGGGCTAAACACCCTATATTCAACGCCTAGGAATACACCTGACTAGTAAGAATCTTCAAACCCATGGATTTATATGTCTCCATAAGAGAATCAAGCGTGTGTACACCTGCATGAAGGCAGCAGAGAAAATCCGATAAATCCTATTATCAAAATGAATTACAAAAACAAAACACAATGACAGTGAAATAGAGAGCAATTCTTAAATAATTCAATCAGGGCTTCTGATGCAACCTGGATTTAACTCATCTAAACCCAGAGCTGAGAGAGACATAAGGTTGGACACTTCGGGCTGATAGCATTGGTGAGGTTCGATGAGCAAATGCAGACCATTTGAAGTCATACTGCATGGTACCCATTCCATGGGTCCCAACTCTCCAGGTTTAAGTGATTCTTCCTTCAGCTAAAGCATGCATGGGAAACCCACAGTATGGTGCACCGTGTGACCGGGAAACGTTTTCAAATGCATCTAAGTTTTGTCCCCTTTTACTCGGGTTCACAATTCCAGACCCTTTACTAACACTCTCCCCACTTGGAGAGTCAGTGCCTTTAACCTCCTGTTTGGCACAGTTTGCAATTTCTGCGCAAGATGAACAGGAATAGGGAGAACCAATGAGAGACTAGCTGTAGGTGTCTGCACGGGCAAATTTAATGCTCATTTCCGACCAGGAAGAGGAATTATCCAAAGGCTCAGCATGCCTTGCCGGAAAGAGATTAGGGCCTGAAGCAATCCTGCGGGTTTGCGGCCAGCTCACAAGAAAGCGATTTGAAGAAAGGAGCTCAGGGGCACTGTAATTCACAAACCTGCAGAGTTATAAATGACAGCTATCGTCCAAAAATATATTGAAGGAAGGCTGCGAAGAGGACTTGAATGCGGGGCAGAATTGCAGGAAAGCGGTTTCAGGGAGTAGAGTGGAATTGCATTTAAAGCATAGGAAAAGAGGCAGAACGTCGACAATGATGCACGTGGCCAAAAAGGGCGTATGCGTTTTTTCCTGAATATATTCAGGAAAAAACGCATATGCACTTTTTGAACAACCAAGCAAGCATGTTAGAGAAATCTGCACTACAATGAAGTCTCACTGGCCCCCAATCAAAAGGGCCATCTGAAAAAAGTGTAAAATCCAAAAAGGCAGCACAGGCCATGGAGAACAGGGAGCCATGTTATGCTGATGGGTGGGATGTAAATTGCCAACAGCCACCCAGGAGAAGTGTATGGTGTTTCCTGAAACAGCTAAAAAACAAAGCAACGGAGCCTACGGTACTTCCACTTATGGTCCTATAGCTTAGGGAAATTAAAATCAAAAACACACAGCTACCCCAATGTTTCAGACGGCTCTGTTTACAAGAACATCTTCTACAGTACAAGTTAAATATCCCAGAAAGCGAAAAATGGATAAAGAAGTTGTGGTACGTACGTACAATGGAATATCACTCACCAATGAAATCTATATCATCAGGCCCGTCGTGGCATAATGATTGAATTCAGGTACAATGATTCTAAGTGAAATAAGTCACACAGAAAATGAAACATCATAAGATATCACTAATACACGGAATGTAATCTTGGCTACACATGAACTGAATTACAAAACAGAACAGGGTCTCAAATTTAGAAAACCAACTTATGTTTGCTTAAGGGGAAAGGTGAGTTGGGTGCTGCATAAAACCAGAGATAGAAATTAGCACAGATACCATTACATAAGTCAAATATGTAATAGTCAAGTCCCACCACTTGCTCAACGAAATGGGCTAAACACCCTATATTCAACACCTAGGAATACACCTGACTAGTAAAATCTTCAAACCCATGGATTTATATGTCTCCATAAGAGAATCAAGCGTGTGTACAGTTGCATGAAGGCAGCAGAGAAATTCCGATAAATCCTATTATCAAAATGAATTACAAAAACAAAACACAATGACAGTGAAATAGAGAACAATTCTTAAATAATTCATTCAGGGCTTGTGATGCAACCTGGATTTACCTCATCTAAACCCAGAGCTGAGAGAGACATAAGGTTGGACACTTCGGGCTGATAGCATTGGTGAGGTTCGATGAGCAAATGCAGACCATTTGAAGTCATACTGCATGGTACCCTTTCCATGGGTCCCAACTCTCCAGGTTTAAGTGATTCTTCCTTCAGCTAAAGCATGCATGGGAAACCCACAGTATGGTGCACCGTGTGACCGGGAAACGTTTTCAAATGCATCTCAGTTTTGTCCCCTTTTATTCGGGTTCAGAATTCCAGACCCTTTACTAACACTCTCCCCACTTGGAGAGTCAGTGCCTTTAACCTCCTGTTTGGCACAGTTTGCAATTTCTGCGCAAGATGAACAGGAATAGGGAGAACCAATGAGAGACTAGCTGTAGGTGTCTCCACGGGCAAACTTAACGCTCATTTCCAACCAGGAACAGGAATTAACCAAAGGCTCAGCATGCCGTGCGGGAACCAGATTAGGGCCTGAAGCAATCCTGTGGGTTTGCGGCCAGCTCACAAGAAAGCGATTTGAAGAAAGGAGCTCAGGGGCACTGTAATTCTCAAACCTGCAAAGTTATAAATGACAGCTATCGTCCAAAAATATATTGAAGGAAGGCTGCGAAGAGGACTTGAAATCGGGGCAGGATTGCAGGAAAGCGGTTTCAGGGAGTAGAGTGGAATTGCATTTACAGCATAGGAAAAGAGGCAGAAGGTCGACAATGATGCACGTGGCCAAAAAGGGCGTATGCGTTTTTTCCTGATTATATTCAGGAAAAAACGCATATGCACTTTTTGAACAACCAAGCAAGCATGTTAGAATAATCTGCACTACAATGAAGTCTCACTGCCCCCCAATCAAAAGGGCCATCTGAAAAAAGTGTAAAATCCAAAAAGGCAGCACAGGCCATGGAGAACAGGGAGCCATGTTATGCTGATGGGTGGGATGTAAATTGCCAACAGCCACCCTGGAGAAGTGTATGGTGTTTCCTGAAACACCTAAAAAACAAAGCAACGGAGCCTACGGTACTTCCACTTATGGTCCTATAGCTTAGGGAAATTAAAATCAAAAACACACAGCCGCCCCAATGTTTCAGACGGCTCTGTTTACAAGAACATCTTCTACGGTACAAGTTAAATATCCCAGAAAGCAAAAAATGGATAAAGAAGTTGTGGTACGTACGTACAATGGAATATCACTCACCAATGAAATCTATATCATCAGGCCCGTCGTGGCATAATGATTGAATTCAGGTACAATGATTCTAAGTGAAATAAGTCACACAGAAAATGAAACATCATAAGATATCACTAATACACGGAATGTAATCTTGGCTACACATGAACTGAATTACAAAACAGAACAGGGTCTCAAATTTAGAAAACCAACTTATGTTTGCTTAAGGGGAAAGGTGAGTTGGGTGCTGCATAAAACCAGAGATAGAAATTAGCACAGATACCATTCCATAAGTCAAATATGTAATAGTCAAGTCCTACCACTTGCTCAACGAAATGGGCTAAACACCCTATATTCAACACCTAGGAATACACCTGACTAGTAAAATCTTCAGACCCATGGATTTATATGTCTCCATAAGAGAATCAAGCGTGTGTACAGTTGCATGAAGGCAGCAGAGAAAATCCGATAAATCCTATTATCAAAATGAAATACAAAAAGAAAACACAATGACAGTGAAATAGAGAACAATTCTTAAATAATTCATTCAGGGCTTGTGATGCAACCTGGATTTACCTCATCTAAACCCAGAGCTGAGTGAGACATAAGGTTGGACACTTCGGGCTGATAGCATTGGTGAGGTTCGATGAGCAAATGCAGACCATTTGAAGTCATACTGCATGGTACCCTTTCCATGGGTCCCAACTCTCCAGGTTTAAGTGATTCTTCCTTCAGCTAAAGCATGCATGGGAAACCCACAGTATGGTGCACCGTGTGACTGGGAAACGTTTTCAAATGCATCTCAGTTTTGTCCCCTTTTACTCGGGTTCACAATTCCAGACCCTTTACTAACACTCTCCCCACTTGGAGAGTCAGTGCCTTTAACCTCCTGTTTGGCACAGTTTGCAATTTCTGCGCAAGATGAACAGGAATAGGGAGAAGCAATGAGAGACTAGCTGTAGGTGTCTGCACGGGCAAATTTAATTCTCATTTCCCACCAGGAAGAGGAATTAACCAAAGGCTCAGCATGAGGTGCCGGAAACAGATTAGGGCCTGAAGCAATCCTGCGGGTTTGCGGCCAGCTCACAAGAAAGCGATTTGAAGAAAGGAGCTCAGGGGCACTGTAATTCACAAACCTGCAGAGTTATAAATGACAGCTATCGTCCAAAAATATATTGAAGGAAGGCTGCGAAGAGGACTTGAAAGCGGGGCAGAATTGCAGGAAAACGATTTCAGGGGGTAGACTGGAATTGCATTTAAAGCATAGGAAAAGAGGCAGAACGTCGACAATGATGCACTTGGCCAAAAAGGGCGTATGCGTTTACGCCCTTTTTGGCCAACCAAGCAAGCATGTTAAAGAAATCTGCACTACAATGAAGTCTCACTGTCCACCGGTCAAAAGGGCCATCTGAAAAAAGTGTAAAATCCAGGAATACAGCACAGGCCATGGAGAACAGGGAGCCTTGTTATGCTGATGGGTGGGATGTAAATTGCCAACAGCCACTCTGGAGAATTGTATGGTGTTTCCTGAAACACCTAAGAAACAAAGCAACGGAGCCTATGACACTTCCACTTATGGTCCTATAGCTTAGGGAAATTAAAATCAAAAACACACAGCCACCCCAAAGTTTCAGACGGCTCTGTTTACAAGAACCTCGTCTACGGTACAAGTTAAATATCCCAGAAAGCGAAAAATGGATAAAGAAGTTGTGGTACGTACGTACAATGGAATATCACTCACCAATGAAATCTATGTCATCTGGCCCGTCGTGGCATAATGAGTGGATTCAGGTACGATGATTCTAAGTGAAATAAGTCACACAGAAAATGAAACATCATAAGATATCACTAATACACCTAATGAAATCTTGGCTACACATGAACTGAATTACAAAACAGAACAGGGTCTCAAATTTAGAAAACCAACTTATGTTTGCGTAAGGGGAAAGGTGAGTTGGGGTGCTGCATAAAACCAGAGATAGAAATTAGCACATGTACCATTCCATATGTCAAATACATAATAGTCAAGACCTACCCCTTGCTCAACGAAATGGGCTAAACACCCTATATTCAACGCCTAGGAATACACCTGACTAGTAAGAATCTTCAAACCCATGGATTTATATGTCTCCATAAGAGAATCAAGCGTGTGTACACCTGCATGAAGGCAGCAGAGAAAATCCGATAAATCCTATTATCAAAATGAATTACAAAAACAAAACACAATGACAGTGAAATAGAGAGCAATTCTTAAATAATTCAATCAGGGCTTCTGATGCAACCTGGATTTAACTCATCTAAACCCAGAGCTGAGAGAGACATAAGGTTGGACACTTCGGGCTGATAGCATTGGTGAGGTTCGATGAGCAAATGCAAACCATTTGAAGTCATACTGCATGGTACCCATTCCATGGGTCCCAACTCTCCAGGTTTAAGTGATTCTTCCTTCAGCTAAAGCATGCATGGGAAACCCACAGTATGGTGCACCGTGTGACCGGGAAACGTTTTCAAATGCATCTAAGTTTTGTCCCCTTTTACTCGGGTTCACAATTCCAGACCCTTTACTAACACTCTCCCCACTTGGAGAGTCAGTGCCTTTAACCTCCTGTTTGGCACAGTTTGCAATTTCTGCGCAAGATGAACAGGAATAGGGAGAACCAATGAGAGACTAGCTGTAGGTGTCTGCACGGGCAAATTTAATGCTCATTTCCGACCAGGAAGAGGAATTATCCAAAGGCTCAGCATGCCTTGCCGGAAAGAGATTAGGGCCTGAAGCAATACTGCGGGTTTGCGGCCAGCTCACAAGAAAGCGATTTGAAGAAAGGAGCTCAGGGGCACTGTAATTCACAAACCTGCAGAGTTATAAATGACAGCTATCGTCCAAAAATATATTGAAGGAAGGCTGCGAAGAGGACTTGAATGCGGGGCAGAATTGCAGGAAAGCGGTTTCAGGGAGTAGAGTGGAATTGCATTTAAAGCATAGGAAAAGAGGCAGAACGTCGACAATGATGCACGTGGCCAAAAAGGGCGTATGCGTTTTTTCCTGAATATATTCAGGAAAAAACGCATATGCACTTTTTGAACAACCAAGCAAGCATGTTAGAGAAATCTGCACTACAATGAAGTCTCACTGGCCCCCAATCAAAAGGGCCATCTGAAAAAAGTGTAAAATCCAAAAAGGCAGCACAGGCCATGGAGAACAGGGAGCCATGTTATGCTGATGGGTGGGATGTAAATTGCCAACAGCCACCCAGGAGAAGTGTATGGTGTTTCCTGAAACAGCTAAAAAACAAAGCAACGGAGCCTACGGTACTTCCACTTATGGTCCTATAGCTTAGGGAAATTAAAATCAAAAACACACAGCTGCCCCAATGTTTCAGACGGCTCTGTTTACAAGAACATCTTCTACAGTACAAGTTAAATATCCCAGAAAGCGAAAAATGGATAAAGAAGTTGTGGTACGTACGTACAATGGAATATCACTCACCAATGAAATCTATATCATCAGGCCCGTCGTGGCATAATGATTGAATTCAGGTACAATGATTCTAAGTGAAATAAGTCACACAGAAAATGAAACATCATAAGATATCACTAATACACGGAATGTAATCTTGGCTACACATGAACTGAATTACAAAACAGAACAGGGTCTCAAATTTAGAAAACCAACTTATGTTTGCTTAAGGGGAAAGGTGAGTTGGGTGCTGCATAAAACCAGAGATAGAAATTAGCACAGATACCATTACATAAGTCAAATATGTAATAGTCAAGTCCCACCACTTGCTCAACGAAATGGGCTAAACACCCTATATTCAACACCTAGGAATACACCTGACTAGTAAAATCTTCAAACCCATGGATTTATATGTCTCCATAAGAGAATCAAGCGTGTGTACAGTTGCATGAAGGCAGCAGAGAAATTCCGATAAATCCTATTATCAAAATGAATTACAAAAACAAAACACAATGACAGTGAAATAGAGAACAATTCTTAAATAATTCATTCAGGGCTTGTGATGCAACCTGGATTTACCTCATCTAAACCCAGAGCTGAGAGAGACATAAGGTTGGACACTTCGGGCTGATAGCATTGGTGAGGTTCGATGAGCAAATGCAGACCATTTGAAGTCATACTGCATGGTACCCTTTCCATGGGTCCCAACTCTCCAGGTTTAAGTGATTCTTCCTTCAGCTAAAGCATGCATGGGAAACCCACAGTATGGTGCACCGTGTGACCGGGAAACGTTTTCAAATGCATCTCAGTTTTGTCCCCTTTTATTCGGGTTCACAATTCCAGACCCTTTACTAACACTCTCCCCACTTGGAGAGTCAGTGCCTTTAACCTCCTGTTTGGCACAGTTTGCAATTTCTGCGCAAGATGAACAGGAATAGGGAGAACCAATGAGAGACTAGCTGTAGGTGTCTGCACGGGCAAATTTAATTCTCATTTCCCACCAGGAAGAGGAATTAACCAAAGGCTCAGCATGAGGTGCCGGAAACAGATTAGGGCCTGAAGCAATCCTGCGGGTTTGCGGCCAGCTCACAAGAAACCGATTTGAAGAAAGGACCTCAGGGGCACCGTAATTCACAAACCTGCAGAGTTATAAATGACAGCTATCATCCAAAAATATATTGAAGGAAGGCTGCGAAGAGGACTTGAAAGCGGGGCAGATTTGCAGGAAAACGATTTCAGGGGTAGACTGGAATTGCATTTAAAGCATAGGAAAAGAGGCAGAACGTCGACAATGATGCACTTGGCCAAAAAGGGCGTATGCGTTTACGCCCTTTTTGGCCAACCAAGCAAGCATGTTAAAGAAATCTGCACTACAATGAAGTCTCACTGTCCACCGGTCAAAAGGGCCATCTGAAAAAAGTGTAAAATCCAGGAATACAGCACAGGCCATGGAGAACAGGGAGCCTTGTTATGCTGATGGGTGGGATGTAAATTGCCAACCGCCACTCTGGAGAATTGTATGGTGTTTCCTGAAACACCTAAAAAACAAAGCAACGGAGCCTATGGCACTTCCACTTATGGTCCTATAGCTTAGGGAAATTAAAATCAAAAACACACAGCCACCCCAAAGTTTCAGACGGCTCTGTTTACAAGAACCTCGTCTACGGTACAAGTTAAATATCCCAGAAAGCGAGAAATGGATAAAGAAGTTGTGGTACGTACGTACAATGGAATATCACTCACCAATGAAATCTATGTCATCTGGCCCGTCGTGGCATAATGAGTGGATTCAGGTACGATGATTCTAAGTGAAATAAGTCACACAGAAAATGAAACATCATAAGATATCACTAATACACCGAATGAAATCTTGGCTACACATGAACTGAATTACAAAACAGAACAGGGTCTCAAATTTAGGAAACCAACTTATGTTTGCGTAAGGGGAAAGGTGAGTTGGGGTGCTGCATAAAACCAGAGTTAGAAATTAGCACAGGTACCATTCCATATGTCAAATACATAATAGTCAAGACCTACCCCTTGCTCAACGAAATGGGCTAAACACCCTATATTCAACGCCTAGGAATACACCTGACTAGTAAGAATCTTCAAACCCATGGATTTATATGTCTCCATAAGAGAATCAAGCATGTGTACAGCTGCATGAAGGCAGCAGAGAAAATCCGATAAATCCTATTATCAAAATGAATTACAAAAACAAAACACAATGACAGTGAAATAGAGAGCAATTCTTAAATAATTCATTCAGGGCTTGTGATGCAACCTGGATTTACCTCATCTAAACCCAGAGCTGAGAGAGACATAAGGTTGGACACTTCGGGATGATAGCATTGGTGAGGTTCGATGAGCAAATGCAGACCATTTGAAGTCATACTGCATGGTACCCATTCCATGGGTCCCAACTCTCCAGGTTTAAGTGATTCTTCCTTCAGCTAAAGCATGCATGGGAAACCCACAGTATGGTGCACCGTGTGACCGGGAAACGTTTTCACATGCATCTCAGTTTTGTCCCCTTTTACTCGGGTTCACAATTCCAGACCCTTTACTAACACTCTCCCCACTTGGAGAGTCAGTGCCTTTAACCTCCTGTTTGGCACAGTTTGCAATTTCTGCGCAAGATGAACAGGAATAGGGAGAAGCAATGAGAGACTAGCTGTAGGTGTCTGCACGGGCAAATTTAATGCTCATTTCCGACCAGGAAGAGGAATTAACCAAAGGCTCAGCATGCCGTGCCGGAACCAGATTAGGGCCTGAAGCAATCCTGCGGGTTTGCGGCCAGCTCACAAGAAAGCGATTTGAAGAAAGGAGCTCAGGGGCACTGTAATTCACAAACCTACAGAGTTATAAATGACAGCTATCGTCCAAAAATATATTGAAGGAAGGCTGCGAAGAGGACTTGAAAGCGGGGCAGAATTGCAGGAAAGCGGTTTCAGGGAGTAGAGTGGAATTGCATTTAAAGCATAGGAAAAGAGGCAGAACGTCGACAATGTTGCACGTGGCCAAAAAGGGCGTATGCGTTTTTTCCTGAATATATTCAGGAAAAAACGCATATGCACTTTTTGAACAACCAAGCAAGCATGTTAGAGAAATCGGCACTACAATGAAGTCTCACTGGCCCCCAATCAAAAGGGCCATCTGAAAAAAGTGTAAAATCCAAAAAGGCAGCACAGGCCATGGAGAACAGGGAGCCATGTTATGCTGATGGGTGGGATGTAAATTGCCAACAGCCACCCTGGAGAAGTGTATGGTGTATCCTGAAACACCTAAAAAACAAAGCAACGGAGCCTACGGTACTTCCACTTATGGTCCTATAGCTTAGGGAAATTAAAATCAAAAACACACAGCTGCCCCAATGTTTCAGACGGCTCTGTTTACAAGAACATCTTCTACGGTACAAGTTAAATATCCCAGAAAGCGAAAAATGGATAAAGAAGTTGTGGTACGTACGTACAATGGAATATCACTCACCAATGAAATCTATATCATCAGGCCCGTCGTGGTATAATGACTGAATTCAGGTACAATGATTCTAAGTGAAATAAGTCACACAGAAAATGAAACATCATAAGATATCACTAATACACGGAATGTAATCTTGGCTACACATGAACTGAATTACGAAACAGAACAGGGTCTCAAATTTAGAAAACCAACTTATGTTTGCTTAAGGGGAAAGGTGAGTTGGGTGCTGCATAAAACCAGAGATAGAAATTAGCACAGATACCATTCCATAAGTCAAATATGTAATAGTCAAGTCCTACCACTTGCTCAACGAAATGGGCTAAACACCCTATATTCAACACCTAGGAATACACCTGACTAGTAAAATCTTCAAACCCATGGATTTATATGTCTCCATAAGAGAATCAAGCGTGTGTACAGTTGCATGAAGGCAGCAGAGAAAATCCGATAAATCCTATTATCAAAATGAATTACAAAAACAAAACACAATGACAGTGAAATAGAGAACAATTCTTAAATAATTCATTCAGGGCTTGTGATGCAACCTGTATTTACCTCATCTAAACCCAGAGCTGAGAGAGACATAAGGTTGGACACTTCGGGCTGATAGCATTGGTGAGGTTCGATGAGCAAATGCAGACCATTTGAAGTCATACTGCATGGTACCCTTTCCATGGGTCCCAACTCTCCAGGTTTAAGTGATTCTTCCTTCAGCTAAAGCATGCATGGGAAACCCACAGTATGGTGCACCGTGTGACCGGGAAACGTTTTCAAATGCATCTCAGTTTTGTCCCCTTTTATTCGGGTTCACAATTCCAGACCCTTTACTAACACTCTCCCCACTTGGAGAGTCAGTGCCTTTAACCTCCTGTTTGGCACAGTTTGCAATTTCTGCGCAAGATGAACAGGAATAGGGAGAACCAATGAGAGACTAGCTGTAGGTGTCTGCACGGGCAAATTTAATTCTCATTTCCCACCAGGAAGAGGAATTAACCAAAGGCTCAGCATGAGGTGCCGGAAACAGATTAGGGCCTGAAGCAATCCTGCGGGTTTGCGGCCAGCTCACAAGAAACCGATTTGAAGAAAGGACCTCAGGGGCACCGTAATTCACAAACCTGCAGAGTTATAAATGACAGCTATCATCCAAAAATATATTGAAGGAAGGCTGCGAAGAGGACTTGAAAGCGGGGCAGATTTGCAGGAAAACGATTTCAGGGGTAGACTGGAATTGCATTTAAAGCATAGGAAAAGAGGCAGAACGTCGACAATGATGCACTTGGCCAAAAAGGGCGTATGCGTTTACGCCCTTTTTGGCCAACCAAGCAAGCATGTTAAAGAAATCTGCACTACAATGAAGTCTCACTGTCCACCGGTCAAAAGGGCCATCTGAAAAAAGTGTAAAATCCAGGAATACAGCACAGGCCATGGAGAACAGGGAGCCTTGTTATGCTGATGGGTGGGATGTAAATTGCCAACCGCCACTCTGGAGAATTGTATGGTGTTTCCTGAAACACCTAAAAAACAAAGCAACGGAGCCTATGGCACTTCCACTTATGGTCCTATAGCTTAGGGAAATTAAAATCAAAAACACACAGCCACCCCAAAGTTTCAGACGGCTCTGTTTACAAGAACCTCGTCTACGGTACAAGTTAAATATCCCAGAAAGCGAGAAATGGATAAAGAAGTTGTGGTACGTACGTACAATGGAATATCACTCACCAATGAAATCTATGTCATCTGGCCCGTCGTGGCATAATGAGTGGATTCAGGTACGATGATTCTAAGTGAAATAAGTCACACAGAAAATGAAACATCATAAGATATCACTAATACACCGAATGAAATCTTGGCTACACATGAACTGAATTACAAAACAGAACAGGGTCTCAAATTTAGGAAACCAACTTATGTTTGCGTAAGGGGAAAGGTGAGTTGGGGTGCTGCATAAAACCAGAGTTAGAAATTAGCACAGGTACCATTCCATATGTCAAATACATAATAGTCAAGACCTACCCCTTGCTCAACGAAATGGGCTAAACACCCTATATTCAACGCCTAGGAATACACCTGACTAGTAAGAATCTTCAAACCCATGGATTTATATGTCTCCATAAGAGAATCAAGCATGTGTACAGCTGCATGAAGGCAGCAGAGAAAATCCGATAAATCCTATTATCAAAATGAATTACAAAAACAAAACACAATGACAGTGAAATAGAGAGCAATTCTTAAATAATTCATTCAGGGCTTGTGATGCAACCTGGATTTACCTCATCTAAACCCAGAGCTGAGAGAGACATAAGGTTGGACACTTCGGGATGATAGCATTGGTGAGGTTCGATGAGCAAATGCAGACCATTTGAAGTCATACTGCATGGTACCCATTCCATGGGTCCCAACTCTCCAGGTTTAAGTGATTCTTCCTTCAGCTAAAGCATGCATGGGAAACCCACAGTATGGTGCACCGTGTGACCGGGAAACGTTTTCAAATGCATCTCAGTTTTGTCCCCTTTTACTCGGGTTCACAATTCCAGACCCTTTACTAACACTCTCCCCACTTGGAGAGTCAGTGCCTTTAACCTCCTGTTTTTCACAGTTTGCAATTTCTGCGCAAGATGAACAGGAATAGGGAGAAGCAATGAGAGACTAGCTGTAGGTGTCTGCACGGGCAAATTTAATGCTCATTTCCGACCAGGAAGAGGAATTAACCAAAGGCTCAGCATGCCGTGCCGGAACCAGATTAGGGCCTGAAGCAATCCTGCGGGTTTGCGGCCAGCTCACAAGAAAGCGATTTGAAGAAAGGAGCTCAGGGGCACTGTAATTCACAAACCTACAGAGTTATAAATGACAGCTATCGTCCAAAAATATATTGAAGGAAGGCTGCGAAGAGGACTTGAAAGCGGGGCAGAATTGCAGGAAAGCGGTTTCAGGGAGTAGAGTGGAATTGCATTTAAAGCATAGGAAAAGAGGCAGAACGTCGACAATGTTGCACGTGGCCAAAAAGGGCGTATGCGTTTTTTCCTGAATATATTCAGGAAAAAACGCATATGCACTTTTTGAACAACCAAGCAAGCATGTTAGAGAAATCGGCACTACAATGAAGTCTCACTGGCCCCCAATCAAAAGGGCCATCTGAAAAAAGTGTAAAATCCAAAAAGGCAGCACAGGCCATGGAGAACAGGGAGCCATGTTATGCTGATGGGTGGGATGTAAATTGCCAACAGCCACCCTGGAGAAGTGTATGGTGTATCCTGAAACACCTAAAAAACAAAGCAACGGAGCCTACGGTACTTCCACTTATGGTCCTATAGCTTAGGGAAATTAAAATCAAAAACACACAGCCGCCCCAATGTTTCAGACGGCTCTGTTTACAAGAACATCTTCTACGGTACAAGTTAAATATCCCAGAAAGCGAAAAATGGATAAAGAAGTTGTGGTACGTACGTACAATGGAATATCACTCACCAATGAAATCTATATCATCAGGCCCGTCGTGGTATAATGACTGAATTCAGGTACAATGATTCTAAGTGAAATAAGTCACACAGAAAATGAAACATCATAAGATATCACTAATACACGGAATGTAATCTTGGCTACACATGAACTGAATTACGAAACAGAACAGGGTCTCAAATTTAGAAAACCAACTTATGTTTGCTTAAGGGGAAAGGTGAGTTGGGTGCTGCATAAAACCAGAGATAGAAATTAGCACAGATACCATTCCATAAGTCAAATATGTAATAGTCAAGTCCTACCACTTGCTCAACGAAATGGGCTAAACACCCTATATTCAACACCTAGGAATACACCTGACTAGTAAAATCTTCAAACCCATGGATTTATATGTCTCCATAAGAGAATCAAGCGTGTGTACAGTTGCATGAAGGCAGCAGAGAAAATCCGATAAATCCTATTATCAAAATGAATTACAAAAACAAAACACAATGACAGTGAAATAGAGAACAATTCTTAAATAATTCATTCAGGGCTTGTGATGCAACCTGGATTTACCTCATCTAAACCCAGAGCTGAGAGAGACATAAGGTTGGACACTTCGGGCTGATAGCATTGGTGAGGTTCGATGAGCAAATGCAGACCATTTGAAGTCATACTGCATGGTACCCATTCCATGGGTCCCAACTCTCCAGGTTTAAGTGATTCTTCCTTCAGCTAAAGCATGCATGGGAAACCCACAGTATGGTGCACCGTGTGACCGGGAAACGTTTTCAAATGCATCTCAGTTTTGTCCCCTTTTACTCGGGTTCACAATTCCAGACCCTTTACTAACACTCTCCCCACTTGGAGAGTCAGTGCCTTTAACCTCCTGTTTGGCACAGTTTGGAAATTCTGCGCAAGATGAACAGGAATAGGGAGAACCAATGAGAGACTAGCTGTAGGTGCCTGCACGGGCAAATTTAACGCTCATTTCCAACCAGGAAGAGGAATTAACCAAAGGCTCAGAATGCCGTGCCGGAACCAGATTAGGGCCTGAAGCAATCCTGCGGGTTTGCGGCCAGCTCACAAGAAAGCGATTTGAAGAATGGAGCTCAGGGGCACTGTAATTCACAAACCTGCAGAGTTATAAATGACAGCTATCGTCCAAAAATATATTGAAGGAAGGCTGCGAAGAGTACTTGAAAGTGGGGCAGAATTGCAGGAAAACGATTTCAGGGGGTAGGCTGGAATTGCATTTAAAGCATAGGAAAAGAGGCAGAATGTCGACAATGATGCACTTGGCCAAAAAGGGCGTATGCGCTTTTTCCTGAATATATTCAGGAAAAAACGCATAAGCTCTTTTTGGGCAACCAAGCAAGCATGTTAAAGAAATCTGCACTACAATGAAGTCTCACTGCCCCCAGGTCAAAAAGGCCATCTGACAAAAGTGTAAAATCCAGAAATGCAGCACAGGCCATGGAGAACAGGGAGCCTTGTTATGCTGATGGGTGGGATGTAAATTGCCAAGAGCCACTCTGGAGAAGTGTATGGTGTTTCCTGAAACACCTAAAAAACAAAGCAACGGAGCCTAAGGCACTTCCACTTATGGTCCTATAGCTTAGGGACATTAAAATCAAAAACACACAGCCACCCCAAAGTTTCAGACGGCTCTGTTTACAAGAACCTCGTCTACGGTACAAGTTAAATATCCCAGAAAGCGAAAAATGGATAAAGAAGTTGTGGTACGTACGTACAATGGAATATCACTCACCAATGAAATCTATATCATCTGGCCCGTCGTGGCATAATTAGTGGATTCAGGTACAATGATTCTAAGTGAAATAAGTCACACAGAAAATGAAACATCATAAGATATCACTAATACACGGAATGTAACCTTGGCTACACATGAACTGAATTACAAAACAGAACAGGGTCTCAAATTTAGAAAAGCAACTTATGTTTGCTTAAGGGGAAATGTGAGTTGGGGTGCTGCATAAAACCAGAGATAGAAATTAGCACAGATACCATTCCATACGTCAAATATGTAATAGGCAAGACCTACACCTTGCTCAACGAAATGGGCTAAACACCCTATATTCAACGCCTAGGAATACACCTGAGTAGAAAGAATATTCAAACCCATGGATTTATATGTCTCCATAAGAAAATCAAGCGTGTGTACAGCTGCATGAATGCAGCAGAGAAAATCCGATAAATCCCATTATCAAAATGAATTTCAAAAACAAAACACAATGACAGTGAAATAGAGAGCAATTCTTAAATAATTCATTCAGGGCTTGTGATGCAACCTGGATTTACCTCATCTACACCGAGCTGAGTGAGACATAAGGTTGGACACTTCGGGCTGATAGCATTGTTGAGGTTCGATGAGCAAATGCAGACCATTTGAAGTCATAATACATGGTACACATTCGATGGGTCCCAACTCTCCAGGTTTAAGCGATTCTACCTTCAGCTAAAGCATGCATGGGAATCCCACAGTATGGTGCACCGTGTGACCGGGAAACATTTGCAAATGCATCTCAGATTTTGTCCCCTTTTACTCGGGTTCACAATTCCAGACCCTTTACTAACACTCTCCCCACTTGGAGAGTCACTGCCTTTAACCTCCTGTTTGGCACAGTTTGCAATTTCTGCGCAAGATGAACAGCAATAGGGAGAACCAATGAGAGAGTAGCTGTAGGTGTCTGCACGGGCAAATTTAACGCTCATTTCCCACCAGGAAGAGGAATTAACCAAAGGCTCAGCATGCCATGCCAGAACAAGATTAGGGCCTGAAGCAATCCTTCGGGTTTGCGGCCAGCTCACAAGAAAGCGATTTGAAGAAAGGAGCTCAGGTGCACTGTAATTCACAAACATGCAGAGTTATAAATGACAGCTATCGTCCAAAAATATATTGAAGGAAGGCTGCGAAGAGGACTTGAAAGCGGGGCAGAATTGCAGGAAAACGATTTCAGGGGGTAGACTGGAATTGCATTTAAAGCATAGGAAAAGAGGCAGAAGGTCGACAATGATGCACTTGGCCAAAAAGGGCGTATGCGTTTACGCCCTTTTTGGCCAACCAAGCAAGCATGTTAAAGAAATCTGCACTACAATGAAGTCTCACTGCCCCCAGGTCAATAGGGCCATCTGAAAAAAGTGTAAAATCCAGAAATGCAGCACAGGCCATGGAGAACAGGGAGCCTTGTTATGCTGATGGGTGGGATGTAAATTGCCAACAGCCACTCTGGAGAAGTGTATGGTGTTTCCTGAAACACCTAAAAAACAAAGCAACGGAGCCTATGCCACTTCCACTTATGGTCCTATAGCTTAGGGAAATTAAAATCAAAAACACACAGCCAACCCAAAGTTTCAGACGGCTCTGTTTACAAGAACCTCGTCTACGGTACAGGTTAAATATCCCAGAAAGCAAAAAATGGATAAAGAAGTTGTGGTACGTACGTACAATGGAATATCACTCACCAATGAAATCTATGTCATCTGGCCCGTCGTGGCATAATGAGTGGATTCAGGTACGATGATTCTAAGTGAAATAAGTCACACAGAAAATGAAACATCATAAGGTGTCACTAATACACGGAATGTAATCTTGGCTACACATGAACTGAATTACAAAACAGAACAGGGTCTCAAATTTAGAAAACCAACTTATGTTTGCCTAAGGGGAAAGGTGAGTTGGGGTGCTGCATAACACCAGAGATAGAAATTAGCACAGATACCATTCCATATGTCAAATACGTAATAGTCAAGACATACCCCTTGTTCAACGAAATGGGCTAAACACCCTATATTCAACACCTAGGAATACACCTGTCTAGAAAGAACTTCAAACCCATGGATTTATATGTCTCCATAAGAGAATCAAGCGTGTGTACAGCTGCATGAAGGCAGCAGAGAAAATCCGATAAATCCTATTATCAAAATGAATTACAAAAACAAAACACAATGACAGTGAAATAGAGAGCAATTCTTAAATAATTCATTCAGGGCTTGTGATGCAACCTGGATTTACCTCAACTACACCCAGAGCTGAGTGAGACATAAGGTTGGACACATCGGGCTGATAGCATTGGTGAGGTTCGATGAGCAAATGCAGACCATTTGAAGTCATAATACATGGTACACATTCCATGGGTCCCAACTCTCCAGTTTTAAGCGATTCTTCCTTCAGCTAAAGCATGCATGGGAAACCCACAGTATGGTGCACCGTGTGACCGGGAAACGTTTTCAAATGCATCTCAGTTTTCGTCCCCTTTTACTCGGGTTCATAATTCCAGACCCTTTACTAACACTCTCCCCACTTGGAGAGTCAGTGCCTTTAACCTCCTGTTTGGCACAGTTTGCAATTTCTGCGCAAGATGAACAGGAATAGGGAGAACCAATGAGAGACTAGCTGTAGGTGTCTGCACGGGCAAATTTAACGCTCATTTCCAACCAGGAACAGGAATTAACCAAAGGCTCAGCATGCCGTGCTGGAACCAGATTAGGGCCTGAAGCAATCCTGCGTGTTTGCGGCCAGCTCACAAGAAAGCGATTTGAAGAAAGGAGCTCAGGGGCACTGTAATTCTCAAACCTGCAAAGTTATAAATGACAGCTATCGTCCAAAAATATATTGAAGGAAGGCTGCGAAGAGGACTTGAAATCGGGGCAGAATTGCAGGAAAGCGGTTTCAGGGAGTAGAGTGGAATTGCATTTAAAGCATAGGAAAAGAGGCAGAATGTCGACAATGATGCACGTGGCCAAAAAGGGCGTATGCGTTTTTTCCTGAATATATTCAGGAAAAAACGCATATGCACTTTTTGAACAACCAAGCAAGCATGTTAGAGAAATCTGCACTACAATGAAGTCTCACTGCCCCCCAATCAAAAGGGCCATCTGAAAAAAGTGTAAAATCCAAAAAGGCAGCACAGGCCATGGAGAACAGGGAGCCATGTTATGCTGATGGGTGGGATGTAAATTGCCAACAGCCACCCTGGAGAAGTGTATGGTGTTTCCTGAAACACCTAAAAAACAAAGCAACGGAGCCTACGGTACTTCCACTTATGGTCCTATAGCTTAGGGAAATTAAAATCAAAAACACACAGCCGCCCCAATGTTTCAGACGGCTCTGTTTACAAGAACATCTTCTACGGTACAAGTTAAATATCCCAGAAAGCGAAAAATGGATAAAGAAATTGTGGTACGTACGTACAATGGAATATCACTCACCAATGAAATCTATATCATCAGGCCCGTCGTGGTATAATGATTGAATTCAGGTACAATGATTCTAAGTGAAATAAGTCACACAGAAAATGAAACATCATAAGATATCACTAATACACGGAATGTAATCTTGGCTACACATGAACTGAATTACAAAACAGAACAGGGTCTCAAATTTAGAAAACCAACTTATGTTTGCTTAAGGGGAAAGGTCAGTTGGGTGCTGCATAAAACCAGAGATAGAAATTAGCACAGATACCATTCCATAAGTCAAATATGTAATAGTCAAGTCCTACCACTTGCTCAACGAAATGGGCTAAACACCCTATATTCAACGCCTAGGAATACACCTGACTAGTAAAATCTTCAAACCCATGGATTTATATGTCTCCATAAGAGAATCAAGCGTGTGTACAGTTGCATGAAGGCAGCAGAGAAAATCCGATAAATCCTATTATCAAAATGAATTACAAAAACAAAACACAATGACAGTGAAATAGAGAACAATTCTTAAATAATTCATTCAGGGCTTGTGATGCAACCTGGATTTACCTCATCTAAACCCAGAGCTGAGAGAGACATAAGGTTGGACACTTCGGGCTGATAGCATTGGTGAGGTTCGATGAGCAAATGCAGACCATTTGAAGTCATACTGCATGGTACCCATTCCATGGGTCCCAACTCTCCAGGTTTAAGTGATTCTTCCTTCAGCTAAAGCATGCATGGGAAACCCACAGTATGGTGCACCGTGTGACCGGGAAACGTTTTCAAATGCATCTCAGTTTTGTCCCCTTTTACTCGGGTTCACAATTCCAGACCCTTTACTAACACTCTCCCCACTTGGAGAGTCAGTGCCTTTAACCTCCTGTTTGGCACAGTTTGGAAATTCTGCGCAAGATGAACAGGAATAGGGAGAACCAATGAGAGACTAGCTGTAGGTGCCTGCACGGGCAAATTTAACGCTCATTTCCAACCAGGAAGAGGAATTAACCAAAGGCTCAGAATGCCGTGCCGGAACCAGATTAGGGCCTGAAGCAATCCTGCGGGTTTGCGGCCAGCTCACAAGAAAGCGATTTGAAGAATGGAGCTCAGGGGCACTGTAATTCACAAACCTGCAGAGTTATAAATGACAGCTATCGTCCAAAAATATATTGAAGGAAGGCTGCGAAGAGTACTTGAAAGCGGGGCAGAATTGCAGGAAAACGATTTCAGGGGGTAGGCTGGAATTGCATTTAAAGCATAGGAAAAGAGGCAGAATGTCGACAATGATGCACTTGGCCAAAAAGGGCGTATGCGTTTTTTCCTGAATATATTCAGGAAAAAACGCATAAGCTCTTTTTGGGCAACCAAGCAAGCATGTTAAAGAAATCTGCACTACAATGAAGTCTCACTGCCCCCAGGTCAAAAAGGCCATCTGAAAAAAGTGTAAAATCCAGAAATGCAGCCCAGGCCATGGAGAACAGGGAGCCTTGTTATGCTGATGGGTGGGATGTAAATTGCCAAGAGCCACTCTGGAGAAGTGTATGGTGTTTCCTGAAACACCTAAAAAACAAAGCAACGGAGCCTAAGGCACTTCCACTTATGGTCCTATAGCTTAGGGACATTAAAATCAAAAACACACAGCCACCCCAAAGTTTCAGACGGCTCTGTTTACAAGAACCTCGTCTACGGTACAAGTTAAATATCCCAGAAAGCGAAAAATGGATAAAGAAGTTGTGGTACGTACGTACAATGGAATATCACTCACCAATGAAATCTATATCATCTGGCCCGTCGTGGCATAATTAGTGGACTCAGGTACAATGATTCTAAGTGAAATAAGTCACACAGAAAATGAAACATCATAAGATATCACTAATACACGGAATGTAACCTTGGCTACACATGAACTGAATTACAAAACAGAACAGGGTCTCAAATTTAGAAAAGCAACTTATGTTTGCTTAAGGGGAAAGGTGAGTTGGGGTGCTGCATAAAACCAGAGATAGAAATTAGCACAGATACCATTCCATACGTCAAATATGTAATAGGCAAGACCTACACCTTGCTCAACGAAATGGGCTAAACACCCTATATTCAACGCCTAGGAATACACCTGAGTAGAAAGAATATTCAAACCCATGGATTTATATGTCTCCATAAGAAAATCAAGCGTGTGTACAGCTGCATGAATGCAGCAGAGAAAATCCGATAAATCCCATTATCAAAATGAATTTCAAAAACAAAACACAATGACAGTGAAATAGAGAGCAATTCTTAAATAATTCATTCAGGGCTTGTGATGCAACCTGGATTTACCTCATCTACACCGAGCTGAGTGAGACATAAGGTTGGACACTTCGGGCTGATAGCATTGTTGAGGTTCGATGAGCAAATGCAGACCATTTGAAGTCATAATACATGGTACACATTCGATGGGTCCCAACTCACCAGGTTTAAGCGATTCTACCTTCAGCTAAAGCATGCATGGGAATCCCACAGTATGGTGCACCGTGTGACCGGGAAACATTTGCAAATGCATCTCAGATTTTGTCCCCTTTTACTCGGGTTCACAATTCCAGACCCTTTACTAACACTCTACCCACTTGGAGAGTCACTGCCTTTAACCTCCTGTTTGGCACAGTTTGCAATTTCTGCGCAAGATGAACAGCAATAGGGAGAACCAATGAGAGACTAGCTGTAGGTGTCTGCACGGGCAAATTTAACGCTCATTTCCCACCAGGAACAGGAATTAACCAAAGGCTCAGCATGCCATGCCAGAACAAGATTAGGGCCTGAAGCAATCCTTCGGGTTTGCGGCCAGCTCACAAGAAAGCGATTTGAAGAAAGGAGCTCAGGTGCACTGTAATTCACAAACATGCAGAGTTATAAATGACAGCTATCGTCCAAAAATATATTGAAGGAAGGCTGTGAAGAGGACTTGAAAGCGGGGCAGAATTGCAGGAAAACGATTTCAGGGGGTAGACTGGAATTGCATTTAAAGCATAGGAAAAGAGGCAGAACGTCGACAATGATGCACTTGGCCAAAAAGGGCGTATGCGTTTTTTCCTGAATATATTCAGGAAAAAACGCATACGCACTTTTTGGCCAACCAAGCAAGTATGTTAAAGAAATCTGCACTACAATGAAGTCTCACTGCCCCCCGGTCAAAAGGGCCATCTGAAAAAAGTGTAAAATCGAGAAAGGCAGCACAGGCCATGGAGAACAGGGAGCCTTGTTATGCTGATGGGTGGGATGTAAATTGCCAACAGCCACTCTGGAGAAGTGTATGGTGTTTCCTGAAACACGTAGGAAACAAAGCAACACAGCCTATGGCACTTCCACTTAGGGTCCTATAGCTTAGGGAAATTAAAATCAAAAACACACAGCCACCCCAAAGTTTCAGACGGCTCTGTTTACAAGAACCACCTCTACGGTACAAGTTAAATATCCCAGAAAGCGAAAAATGGATAAAGAAGTTGTGGTACGTACGTACAACGGAATATCACTCACCAATGAAATCTATATCATCTGGCCCGTCGTGGCATAATGAGTGGATTCAGGTACAATGATTCTAAGTGAAATAAGTCACACAGAAAATGAAACATCATAAGATATCACTAATACACGGAATGTAATCTTGGATACACATGAACTGAATTACAAAACAGAACAGAGTCTCAAATTTAGAAAACCAACTTATATTTGCTTAAGGGGAAAGGTGAGTTGGGGTGCTGCATAAAACCAGAGATAGAAATTAGCACAGACACCATTCCATACGTCAAATATGTAATAGTCAAGATCTACAACTTGCTCAACGAAATGGGCTAAACACCCTATATTCAACGCCTAGGAATACACCTGACTATAAAGAATCTTCAAACCCATGGATTTATATGTCTCCATAAGAGAATCAAGCGTGTGTACAGCTGCATGAAGGCAGCAGAGAAAATCCGATAAATCCAATTATCAAAATGAATTACAAAAACAAAACACAATGACAGTGAAATAGAGAGCAATTCTTAAATAATTCATTCAGGGCTTGTGATGCAACCTGGATTTACCTCATCTACATCCAGAGCTGAGTGATACATAAGGTTGGACACTTCGGGCTGATAGCATTGGTGAGGTTCGATGAGCAAATGCAGACCATTTGAAGTCATACTGCATGGTACCCATTCCATGGGTCCCAACTCTCCAGGTTTAAGCGATTCTTCCTTCAGCTATAACATGCATGGGAACCCACAGTATGGTGCACCGTGTGACCGGGAAAAGTTTTCAAATGCATCTCAGTTTTTGTCCCCTTTTACTCGGGTTCACAATTCCAGAACCTTTAATAACACTCTCCCCACTTGGAGAGTCAGTGCCTTTAACCTGCTGTTTGGCACAGTTTGCAATTTCTGCGCAAGATGAACAGGAATAGTGAGAACCAATGAGAGACTAGTTGTAGGTGTCTGCACGGGCAAATTTAACGCTCATTTCCAACCAGGAAGAGGAATTAACCAAACGCTCAGCATGCCGTTTCGGAACCAGATTAGGGCCTGAAGCAATCCTGCGAGTTTGCGGCCAGCTCACAAGAAAGCGATTTGAAGAAAGGAGCTCAGTGGCACTGTAATTCACAAACCTGCAGAGTTATAAATGACAGCTATCGCCCAAAAATATATTGAAGGAATGCTGCGAAGAGGACTTGAAAGCGGGGCAGAATTGCAGGAAATCGATTTCAGGGGGTAGACTGGAATTGCATTTAAAGCATAGGAAAAGAGGCAGAATGTCGACAATGATGCACTTGGCCAAAAAGGGCGTATGCGTTTTTTCCTGAATATATTCAGGAAAAAACGCATATGCAGTTTTTGGCCAACCAAGCAAGCATGTTAAAGAAATCTGCACTACAATGAAGTCTCACTGCCCCCCAGTCAAAAGGGCCATCTGAAAAAAGTGTAAAATACAGAAATGCAGCACAGGCCATGGAGAACAGGGAGCCTTGTTATGCTGATGGGTGGGATGTAAATTGCCAAGAGCCACTCTGGACAAGTGTATGGTGTTTCCTGAAACACCTAAAAAACAAAGCAACGGAGCCTCCGGCACTTCCACTTATGGTCCTATAGCTTAGGGAATTTAAATTCAAAAACACACAGCCACCCCAATGTTTCAGACGGCTCTGTTTACAAGAAAATCGTCTACGGTACAAGTTAAATATCCCAGAAAGCGAAAAATGGATAAAGAAGTTGTGGTACGTACGTACAATGGAATATCACTCACCAATGAAATCTATGTCATCTGGCCCATCGTGGCATAATGAGTGGATTCAGGTACGATGATTCTAAGTGAAATAAGTCACACAGAAAATGAAACATCATAAGATATCAATAATACACGGAATGTAATCTTGGCTACACATGAACTGAATTACAAAACAGAACAGGGTCTAAATTTAGAAAACCAACTTATGTTTGCTTAAGGGAAAAGGTGAGTTGGGGTGCTGCATAAAACCAGAGATGGAAATTAGCACAGACACCATTCCATACGTCAAATATATAATAGTCAAGACCTACCCCTTGCTCAACGAAATGAGCTAGACACCCTATATTCAACGCCTAGGAATACACCGTACTAGAAAGAGTTTTCAAACCCATGGATTTATATGTCTCCAAAAGAGAATCAACCGTGTGTACAGCTACATGAAGGCAGCAGAGACAATCCGATAAATCCCATTATCAAAATGAATTACAAAAACAAAACACAATGACAGTGAAATAGAGAGCAATTCTTAATAATTCATTCAGGGCTTGTGATGCAACCTGGATTTACCTCATCTACACCCAGAGCTTAGTGAGACATAAGGTTGGACACTTCGGGCTGATATCATTGGTGAGGTTCGATGAGCAAATGCAGACCATTTGAAGTCATACTGCATGGTACCCATTCCATGGGTCCCAACTCTCCAGGTTTAAGCGATTCTTCCTTCAGCTAAAGCATGCATGGGAAACCCACAGTATGCTGCACAGTGTGACCGGGAAACGTTTTCAAATGCATCTCAATTTTGTCCTCTTTTACTCGGGTTCACAATTCCAGACCCTTTACTAACACTCTCCCCACTTGTAGAATCAGTGCCTTTAACCTCCTGTTTGTCACAGTTTGCAATTTCTGCGCAAGATGAACAGGAATAGGGAGAACCAATGAGAGACTAGCTGTAGGTGTCTGCAGGGGCAAATTTAACACTCATTTCCGACCAGGAAGAGGAATTAACCAAAGGCTCAGCATGCCGTGCCGGAACCAGATTAGGGCCTGAAGCAATCCTGCGGGTTTGGGGCCAGCTCACAAGAAAGCGATTTGAAGAAAGGAGCTCAGGTGCACTGTAATTCACAAACCTGCAGAGTTATAAATGACAGCTATCGTCCAAAAATATATTGAAGGTAGTCTGCGAAGAGGACTTGAATGCGGGGCAGAATTGCAGGAAAACGATTTCAGGGGGTAGACTGGAATTGCATTTTAAGTATAGGAAAAGAGGTAGAACGTCGACAATGATGCACTTGGCCAAAAAGGGCGTATGCGTTTTTTCCTGAATATATTCAGGAAAAAACGCATACGCCCTTTTTGGCCAAACAAGCAAGCATGTTAAAGAAATCTGCACTACAATGAAGTCTCACTGTCCACCGGTCAAAAGGGCCATCTGAAAAATATGTAAAATCCAGGAATACAGCACAGGCCATGGAGAACAGGGAGCCTTGTTATGCTGATGGGTGGGATGTAAATTGCCAACAGCCACTCTGGAGAATTGTATGGTGTTTCCTGAACCACCTATAAAACAAAGCAACGGAGCCTATGGCACTTCCACTTATGGTCCTATAGTTTAGGGAAATTAAAATCAAAAACACACAGCCACCCCAAAGTTTCAGACGGCTCTGTTTACAAGAACCTCGTCTACGGTACAAGTTAAATATCCCAGAAAGCGAAAAATGGATAAAGAAGTTGTGGTACGTACGTACAATGGAATATAACTCACCAATGAAATCTATGTCATCTGGCCGGTCGTGGCATAATGAGTGGATTCAGGTACGATGATTCTAAGTGAAATAAGTCACACAGAAAATGAAACATCATAAGATATCACTAATACACCGAATGTAATCTTGGCTACACATGAACTGAATTACAAAACAGAACAGGGTCTCAAATTTAGAAAACCAACTTATGTTTGCATAAGGGGAAAGGTGAGTTGGGGTGCTGCATAAAACCAGAGTTAGAAATTAGCACAGATACCATTCCATATGTCAAATACGTAATAGTCAAGACCTACACCTTGCTCAACGAAATGGGCTAAACACCCTATATTCAACGCCTAGGAATACAACTGACTAGTAAGAATCTTCAAACCCAGGGATTTATATGTCACCATAAGAGAATCAAGCGTGTGTACAGCTGCATGAAGGCAGCAGAAAATCCGATAAATCCTATTATCAAAATGAATTACAAAAACAAAACACAATGACAGTGAAATAGAGAGCAATTCTTAAATAATTCATTCAGGGCTTGTGATGCAACCTGGATTTACCTCATCAAAACCCAGAGCTGAGTGAGACTTAAGGTTGGACACTTCAGGCTGATAGCATTGGTGAGGTTCGATGAGCAAATGCAGACCATTTGAAGTCATACTGCATGGTACCCATTCCATGGGTCCCAACTCTCCAGGTTTAAGTGATTCTTCCTTCAGCTAAAGCATGCATGGGAAACCCACAGTATGGTGCACCATGTGACCGGGAAACGTTTTCAAATGCATCTCAGTTTTTGTCCCCTTTTACTCGGGTTCACAATTCCAGACCCTTTACTAACACTCTCCCCACTTGGAGAGTCAGTGCCTTTAACCTCCTGTTTGGCACAGTTTGCAATTTCTGCGCAAGATGAACAGGAATAGGGAGAACCAATGAGAGACTAGCTGTAGGTGTCTTCATGGGCAAATTTAACGCTCATTTCCAACCAGGAAAAGGAATTAACTAAAGGCTCAGCATGCCGTGCCGGAACAAGATTAGGGCCTAAAGCAATCCTGTGGGTTAGCGGCCAGCTCACAAGAAAGAGATTTGAAGAAAGGAGCTCAGGGGCACTGTAATTCACAAACCTGCCGAGTTATAAATGACAGCTATCGTCCAAAAATATATTGAAGGAAGGCTGCGAAGAGGACTTGAAAGCGGGGCAGAATTGCAGGAAAACGATTTCAGGGGGTAGACTGGGATTGCATTTAAAGCATAGGAAAAGAGGCAGAACGTCGACAATGATGCACTTGGCCAAAAAGGGCGTATGCGTTTTTTCCTGAATATATTCAGGAAAAAACGCATACGCACTTTTTCGCCAACCAAGCAAGCATGTTAAAGAAATCTGCACTACAATGAAGTCTCACTGCCCCCCGGTCAAAAGGGCCATCTGAAAAAAGTGTAAAATCCAGAAATGCAGCACAGGCCATGGAGAACAGGGAGCCTTGTTATGCTGATGGGTGGGATGTAAATTGCCAACAGCCACTCTGGAGAAGTGTATGGTGTTTCCTGAAACACCTAAAAAACAAAGCAACGGAGCCTATGGCACTTCCACTTATGGTCCTATAGCTTAGGGAAATTAAAATCAAAAACACACAGCCACCCCAAAGTTTCATACGGCTCTGTTTACGAGAACCTCGTCTACGGTACAAGTTAAATATCCCAGAAAGCGAAAAATGGATAAAGAAGTTGTGGTACGTACGTACAATGGAATATCACTCACCAATGAAATCTATGTCATCTGGCCCGTCGTGGCATAATGAGTGGATTCAGGTACGATGATTCTAAGTGAAATAAGTCACACAGAAAATGAAACATCATAAGATATCACTAATACACCGAATGTAATCTTGGCTACACATGAACTGAATTACAAAACAGAACAGGGTCTCAAATTTAGAAAACCATCTTATGTTTGCGTAAGGGGAAAGGTGAGTTGGGGTGCTGCATAAAACCAGAGATAGAAATTAGCACAGATACCATTCCATATGTCAAATACGTAATAGTCAAGACATACCCCTTGCTCAACGAAATGGGCTAAACACCCTATATTCAACGCCTAGGAATACACCTGACTAGTAAGAATCTTCAAACCCATGGATTTATATGTCTCCATAAGAGAATCAAGTGTGTGTACAGCTGCATGAAGGCAGCAGAGAAAATCTGATAAATCCCATTATCAAAATGAATTAAAAAACCAAACACAATGACAGTGAAATAGAGAGCAATTCTTAAATAATTCATTCAGGGCTTGTGATGCAACCTGGATTTACCTCATCTACACCCAGAGCTGAGTGAGACATAAGGTTGGACACTTCGGGCTGATAGCATTGGTGAGGTTCGATGAGCAAATGCAGACCATTTGAAGTCATACTGCATGGTACCCATTCCAAGGGTCCCAACTCTCCAGGTTTAAGTGATTCTTCCTTCAGCTAAAGCATGCATGGGAAACCCACAGTATGGTGCACCATGTGACCGGGAAACGTTTTCAAATGCATCTCAGTTTCTGTCCCCTTTTACTCGGGTTCACAATTCCAGACCCTTTACTAACACTCTCCCCGCTTGGCGAGTCAGTGCCTTTAAACTCCTGTTTGGCACAGTTTGCAATTTCTGCACAAGATGTACAGGAATACGGAGAACCAATGAGAGACTAGCTGTAGGTGTCTGCATGGGCAAATTTAACGCTCATTTCCAACCAGGAAGAGGAATTAACCAAAGGCTCAGCATGCCGTGCAGGAACCAGATTAGGGCCTGAAGCAATCCTGCGGGTTTGCGGCCAGCTCACAAGAAAGCGATTTGAAGAAAGGAGCTCAGGGGCACTGTAATTCACAAACCTGCAGAGTTATAAATGTCAGCTATCGTCCAAAAATATATTGAAGGAAGGCTGCGAAGAGGACTTGAAAGCGGGGCAGAATTGCAGGAAAACGATTTCAGGGGGTAGACTGGAATTGCATTTAAAGCATAGGAAAAGAGGCAGAACGTCGACAATGATGCACTTGGCCAAAAAGGGCGTATGCGTTTTTTCCTGAATATATTCAGGTAAAAACGCATACGCCCTTTTGGGCCAACCAAGCAAGCATGTTAAAGAAATCTGCACTACAATGAAGTCTCACTGCCCACCGGTCAAAAGGGCCATCTGAAAAAAGTGTAAAATCCAGAAATGCAGCAAAGGCCTTGGAGAACAGGGAGCCTTGTTATGCTGATGGGTGGGATGTAAATTGCCAACAGCCACTCTGGAGAATTGTATGGTGTTTCCTGAAACACCTAAAAAACAAAGCAACGGAGCCTACGGCACTTCCACTTATGGTCCTATAGCTTAGGGAAATTAAAATCAAAAACACACAGCCATCCCAAAGTTTCAGACGGCTCTGTTTACAAGAACCTCGTCTACGGTACAAGTTAAATATCCCAGAAAGCGAAAAATGGATAAAGAAGTTGTGGTACGTACGTACAATGGAATATCACTCACCAATGAATTCTATGTCATCTGGCCCGTCGTGGCATAATGAGTGGATTCAGGTACGATGATTCTAAGTGAAATAAGTCACACAGAAAATGAAACATCATAAGATATCACTAATACACCGAATGTAACCTTGGCTACACATGAACTGAATTACAAAACAGAACAGGGTCTCAAATTTTGAAAACCAACTTATGTTTGCGTAAGGGGAAATGTGAGTTGGGGTGCTGCATAAAACCAGAATTAGAAATTAGCACAGATACCATTCCATATGTCAAATATGTAATAGTCAAGACCTACCCCTTGCTCAACGAAATGGGCTAAACACCCTATATTCAATGCCTAGGAGTACACCTGACTAGTAAGAATATTCAAACCCATGGATTTATATGTCTCCATAAGAGAATCAAGCGTGTGTACAGCTGCATGAAGGCAGCAGAAAAAATCCGATAAATCCCATTATCAAAATGACTTACAGAAACAAAACAGAATGAAAGTGAAATAGAGAGCCATTCTTAAATAATTCATTCAGGGCTTGTTATGCAACCTGGATTTACCTCATCTACACCCAGAGCTGAGTGAGACATAAGTTGGACACTTCAGGCTGATAGCATTGGTGAGATTCGATGAGCAAATGCAGACCATTTGAAGTCATACTGCATGGCACCCATTCCATGGGTCCCAAATCTCCAGGTTTAAGCGATTTTTCCTTCAGCTAAAACATGCATGGGAAACCCACAGTATGGTGCACCGTGTGACCGGGAAACGTTTTCAAATGCATCTCAGTTTTCGTCCCCTTTTAGTCGGGTTCACAATTCCAGACCCTTTACTAACACTCTCCCCACTTGGAGAGTCAGTGCCTTTAAACTCCGGTTTGGCACAGTTTGCAATTTCTGCGCAAGATGAACAGGAATAGGGAGAACCAATGAGAGACTAGCTGTAGGTGTCTGCACGGGCAAATTTAACGCTCATTTCCAACCAGGAAGAGGAATTAACCAAAGGCTCAGCATGCCGTGCAGGAACCAGATTAGGGCCTGAAGCAATCCTGCGGGTTTGCGGCCAGCTCACAAGAAAGCGATTTGAAGAAAGGAGCTCAGGGGCACTGTAATTCACAAACCTGCAGAGTTATAAATGACAGCTATCGTCCGAAAATATATTGAAGGAAGGCTGCGAAGAGGACTTGAAAGCGGGGCAGAATTGCAGGAAAACGATTTCAGGGGGTAGACTGGAATTGCATTTAAAGCATAGGAAAAGAGGCAGAACGTCGACAATGATGCACTTGGACAAAAAGGGCGTATGCGTTTTTTCCTGAATATATTCAGGAAAAAACGCATACGCCCTTTTTGGCCAACCAAGCAAGCATGTTAAAGAAATCTGCACTACAATGAAGTCTCACTGCCCCCCGGTCAAAAGGGCCATCTGAAAAAAGTGTAAAATCCAGAAATGCAGCACAGGCCATGGAGAACAGGGAGCCTTGTTATGCTGATGGGTGGGATGTAAATTGCCAACAGCCACTCTGGAGAAGTGTATGGTGTTTCCTGAAACAACTAAAAAACAAAGCAACGGAGCCTACGGCACTTCCACTTATGGTCCTATAGCTTATGGAAATTAAAATCAAAAACACACAGCCACCCCAAAGTTTCAGACGGCTCTGTTTACAAGAACCTCGTCTACGGTACAAGTTAAATATCCCAGAAAGCGAAAAATGGATAAAGAAGTTGTGGTACGTACGTACAATGGAATATCACTCACCAATGAAATCTATGTCATCTGGCCCGTCGTGGCATAATGAGTGGATTCAGGTACGATGATTCTAAGTGAAATAAGTCACACAGAAAATGAAACATCATAAGATATCACTAATACACCGAATGTAATCTTGGCTACACATGAACTGAATTACAAAACAGAACAGGGTCTCAAATTTAGAAAACCAACTTATGTTTGCGTAACGGGAAAGGTGAGTTGGGGTGCTGCATAAAACCAGAGTTAGAAATTAGCACAGATACCATTCCATATGTAAAATACGTAATAGTCAAGACATACCCCTTGCTCAACGAAATGGGCTAAACACCCTATATTCAACGCCTAGGAATACACCTGACTAGTAAGAATCTTCAAACGCATGGACTTATATGTCTCCATAAGAGAATCAAGCGTGTGTACAGCTGCATGAAGGCAGCAGAGAAAATCTGATAAATCCCATTATCAAAATGAATTAAAAAACCAAACACAATGACAGTGAAATAGAGAGCAATTCTTAAATAATTCATTCAGGTCTTGTGATGCAACCTGGATTTACCTCATCTAAACCCAGAGCTGAGTGAGACATAAGGTTGGACACTTCGGGCTGATAGCATTGGTGAGGTTCGATGAGCAAATGCAGACCATTTGAAATCATACTGCATGGTACCCATTCCATGGGTCCCAACTCTCCAGGTTTACGTGATTCTTCCTTCAGCTAAAGCATGCATGGGAAACCCACAGTATGGTGCACCATGTGACCGGGAAACGTTTTCAAATGCATCTCAGATTTTGTCCCCTTTTACTCGGGTTCACAATTCCAGACCCTGTACTAACACTCTCCCCACTTGGAGAGTCAGTGCCTTTAACCTCCTGTTTGGCACAGTTTGCAATTTCTGCGCAAGATGAACAGGAATAGGGAGAAACAATGAGGGACTAGCTGTAGGTGTCTGCACGGGCAAATTTAACGCTCATTTCCAACCAGGAAGAGGAATTAACCAAAGGCTCAGCATGCCGTGCAGGAACTAGATTAGGGCCTGAAGCAATCCTGCGGGTTTGCGGCCAGCTCACAAGAAAGCGATTTGAAGAAAGGAGCTCAGGGGCCAAGTAATTCACAAACCTGCAGAGTTATAAATGACAGCTATCGTCCGAAAATATATTGAAGGAAGGCTGCGAAGAGGACTTGAAAGCGGGGCAGAATTGCAGGAAAACGATTTCAGGGGGTAGACTGGAATTGCATTTAAAGCATAGGAAAAGAGGCAGAACGTCGAAAATGATGCACTTGGCCAAAAAGGGCTTATGCGTTTTTTCCTGAATATATTCAGGTAAAAACGCATACGCCCTTTTTGGCCAACCAAGCAAGCATGTTAAAGAAATCTGCACTACAATGAAGTCTCACTGCCCACCGGTCAAAAGGGCCATCTGAAAAAAGTGTAAAATCCAGAAATGCAGCAAAGGCCTTGGAGAACAGGGAGCCTTGTTATGCTGATGGGTGGGATGTAAATTGCCAACAGCCACTCTGGAGAATTGTATGGTGTTTCCTGAAACACCTAAAAAACAAAGCAACGGAGCCTACGGCACTTCCACTTATGGTCCTATAGCTTAGGGAAATTAAAATCAAAAACACACAGCCATCCCAAAGTTTCAGACGGCTCTGTTTACAAGAACCTCGTCTACGGTACAAGTTAAATATCCCAGAAAGCGAAAAATGGATAAAGAAGTTGTGGTACGTACGTACAATGGAATATCACTCACCAATGAATTCTATGTCATCTGGCCCGTCGTGGCATAATGAGTGGATTCAGGTACGATGATTCTAAGTGAAATAAGTCACACAGAAAATGAAACATCATAAGATATCACTAATACACCGAATGTAACCTTGGCTACACATGAACTGAATTACAAAACAGAACAGGGTCTCAAATTTTGAAAACCAACTTATGTTTGCGTAAGGGGAAATGTGAGTTGGGGTGCTGCATAAAACCAGAATTAGAAATTAGCACAGATACCATTCCATATGTCAAATATGTAATAGTCAAGACCTACCCCTTGCTCAACGAAATGGGCTAAACACCCTATATTCAATGCCTAGGAGTACACCTGACTAGTAAGAATATTCAAACCCATGGATTTATATGTCTCCATAAGAGAATCAAGCGTGTGTACAGCTGCATGAAGGCAGCAGAAAAAATCCGATAAATCCCATTATGAAAATGACTTACAGAAACAAAACAGAATGAAAGTGAAATAGAGAGCCATTCTTAAATAATTCATTCAGGGCTTGTGATGCAACCTGGATTTACCTCATCTACACCCAGAGCTGAGTGAGACATAAGTTGGACACTTCAGGCTGATAGCATTGGTGAGATTCGATGAGCAAATGCAGACCATTTGAAGTCATACTGCATGGCACCCATTCCATGGGTCCCAAATCTCCAGGTTTAAGCGATTTTTCCTTCAGCTAAAACATGCATGGGAAACCCACAGTATGGTGCACCGTGTGACCGGGAAACGTTTTCAAATGCATCTCAGTTTTCGTCCCCTTTTAGTCGGGTTCACAATTCCAGACCCTTTACTAACACTCTCCCCACTTGGAGAGTCAGTGCCTTTAAACTCCGGTTTGGCACAGTTTGCAATTTCTGCGCAAGATGAACAGGAATAGGGAGAACCAATGAGAGACTAGCTGTAGGTGTCTGCACGGGCAAATTTAACGCTCATTTCCAACCAGGAAGAGGAATTAACCAAAGGCTCAGCATGCCGTGCAGGAACCAGATTAGGGCCTGAAGCAATCCTGCGGGTTTGCGGCCAGCTCACAAGAAAGCGATTTGAAGAAAGGAGCTCAGGGGCACTGTAATTCACAAACCTGCAGAGTTATAAATGACAGCTATCGTCCGAAAATATATTGAAGGAAGGCTGCGAAGAGGACTTGAAAGCGGGGCAGAATTGCAGGAAAACGATTTCAGGGGGTAGACTGGAATTGCATTTAAAGCATAGGAAAAGAGGCAGAACGTCGACAATGATGCACTTGGACAAAAAGGGCGTATGCGTTTTTTCCTGAATATATTCAGGAAAAAACGCATACGCCCTTTTTGGCCAACCAAGCAAGCATGTTAAAGAAATCTGCACTACAATGAAGTCTCACTGCCCCCCGGTCAAAAGGGCCATCTGAAAAAAGTGTAAAATCCAGAAATGCAGCACAGGCCATGGAGAACAGGGAGCCTTGTTATGCTGATGGGTGGGATGTAAATTGCCAACAGCCACTCTGGAGAAGTGTATGGTGTTTCCTGAAACAACTAAAAAACAAAGCAACGGAGCCTACGGCACTTCCACTTATGGTCCTATAGCTTATGGAAATTAAAATCAAAAACACACAGCCACCCCAAAGTTTCAGACGGCTCTGTTTACAAGAACCTCGTCTACGGTACAAGTTAAATATCCCAGAAAGCGAAAAATGGATAAAGAAGTTGTGGTACGTACGTACAATGGAATATCACTCACCAATGAAATCTATGTCATCTGGCCCGTCGTGGCATAATGAGTGGATTCAGGTACGATGATTCTAAGTGAAATAAGTCACACAGAAAATGAAACATCATAAGATATCACTAATACACCGAATGTAATCTTGGCTACACATGAACTGAATTACAAAACAGAACAGGGTCTCAAATTTAGAAAACCAACTTATGTTTGCGTAACGGGAAAGGTGAGTTGGGGTGCTGCATAAAACCAGAGTTAGAAATTAGCACAGATACCATTCCATATGTAAAATACGTAATAGTCAAGACATACCCCTTGCTCAACGAAATGGGCTAAACACCCTATATTCAACGCCTAGGAATACACCTGACTAGTAAGAATCTTCAAACGCATGGACTTATATGTCTCCATAAGAGAATCAAGCGTGTGTACAGCTGCATGAAGGCAGCAGAGAAAATCTGATAAATCCCATTATCAAAATGAATTAAAAAACCAAACACAATGACAGTGAAATAGAGAGCAATTCTTAAATAATTCATTCAGGTCTTGTGATGCAACCTGGATTTACCTCATCTACACCCAGAGCTGAGAGAGACATAAGGTTGGACACTTCAGGCTGATAGCATTGGTGAGGTTCGATGAGCAAATGCAGACCATTTGAAGTCATACTGCATGGTACCCATTCCATGGGTCCCAACTCTCCAGGTTTAAGCGATTCTTCCTTCAGCTAAAACATGCATGGGAAACCCACAGTATGGTGCACCGTGTGACCGGGAAACGTTTTCAAATGCATCTCAGTTTTCGTCCCCTTTTAGTCGGGTTCACAATTCCAGACCCTTTACTAACACTCTCCCCACTTGGAGAGTCAGTGCCTTTAACCTGCTGTTTGGCACAGTTTGCAATTTCTGCGCAAGATGAACAGGAATAGGGAGAACCAATGAGAGACTAGCTTTAGGTGTCTGCACGGGCAAATTTAACGCTCATTTCCCACTAGGAAGAGGAATTAACCAAAGGCTCAGCATGCCGAGCCGGAAACAGATTAGGACCTGAAGCAATCCGGCGGGTTTGCGGCCAGCTCACAAGAAAGCGATTTGAAGAAAGGAGCTCAGGGGCACTGTAATTCACAAACCTGCAGAGTTATAAATGTCAGCTATCGTCCAAAAATGTATTGAAGGAAGGCTGCGAAGAGGACTTGAAAGCGGGGCAGAATTGCAGGAAAACGATTTCAGGGGGTAGACTGGAATTGCATTTAAAGCATAGGAAAATAGGCAGAACATCGACAATGATGCACTTGGCCAAAAAGGGCGTATGCGTTTTTTCCTGAATATATTCAGGAAAAAACGCATACGCACTTTTTGGCCAACCAAGCAAGCATGTTAAAGAAATCTGCACTACAATGAAGTCTCACTGCCCACCGGTCAAAAGGGTCATCTGAAAAAAGTGTAAAATCCAGAAATGCAGCACAGGCCATGGAGAACAGGGAGCCTTGTTATGCTGATGGGTGGGATGTAAATTGCCAACAGCCACTCTGGAGAAGTGTATGGTGTTTCCTGAAACACCTAAAAAACAAAGCAACGGAGCCTACGGCACTTCCACTTATGGTCCTATAGCTCAGGGAAATTAAAATCAAAAACACACAGCCACCCCAAAGTTTCAGACGGCTCTGTTTACAAGAACCTCGTCAACGGTACAAGTTAAATATCCCAGAAAGCGAAAAATGGATAAAGAAGTTGTGGTACGTACGTACAATGGAATATCACTCACCAATGAAATCTATGTCATCTGGCCCGTCGTGGCATAATGAGTGGATTCAGGTACGATGATTCTAAGTGAAATAACTCACACAGAAAATGAAACATCATAAGATGTCACTGATACACGGAATGTAATCTTGGCTACACATGAACTGAATTACAAAACAGAACAGGGTCTCAAATTTAGAAAACCAACTTATGTTTGCTTAAGGGGAAAGGTGAGTTGGGGTGCTGCATAAAACCAGAGATAGAAATTAGCACAGATACCATTCCATACGTCAAATATGTAATAGCCAAGACCTACCCCTTGCTCAACCAAATGGGTTAAACACCCTATATTCAACGTCTAGGAATACACCTGACTAGAAAGAATATTCAAACCCATGGATTTATATGTCTCCATAAGAGAATCAAGCGTGTGTACAGCTGCATGAAGGCAGCAGAGAAAATCCGATAAATCCCATTATCAAAATGAATTACAAAAACAAAACAGAATGACAGTGAAATAGAGAGCAATTCTTAAATAATTCATTCAGGGCTTGTGATGCAACCTGGATTTACCTCATCTACACCCAGAGCTGAGAGAGACATAAGGTTGGACACTTCGGGCTGATAGCATTGGTGAGGTTCGATGAGCAAATGCAGACCATTTGAAGTCATACTGCATGGTACCCATTCCATGGGTCCCAACTCTCCAGGTTTAAGCGATTCTTCCTTCAGCTAAAACATGCATGGGAAATCCACAGTATGGTGCACCGTGTGACCGGGAAACGTTTTCAAATGCATCTCAGTTTTCGTCCCCTTTTACTCGGGTTCACAATTCCAGACCCTTTACTAACACTCTCCCCACTTGGAGAGTCAGTGCCTTTAACCTGCTGTTTGGCACAGTTTGCAATTTCTGCGCAAGATGAACAGGAATAGGGAGAACCAATGAGAGACTAGCTGTAGGTGTATGCACGGGCTAATTTAATGCTCATTTCCCACCAGGAAGAGGAATTAACCAAAGGCTCAGCATGCCGAGCCGGAAAGAGATTAGGGCCTGAAGCAATCCTGCGGGTTTGCGGCCAGCTCACAAGAAAGCGATTTGAAGAAAGGAGCTCAGGGGCACTGTAATTCACAAACCTGCAGAGTTATAAATGACAGCTTTCGTCCGAAAATATATTGAAGGAAGGCTGCGAAGAGGACTGGAAAGCAGGGCAGAATTGCAGGAAAACGATTTCAGGGTGTAGACTGGAATTGCATTTAAAGCATAGGAAAAGAGGCAGAACGTCGACAATGATGCACTTGGCCAAAAAGGGCGTATGCGTTTACGCCCTTTTTGGCCAACCAAGCAAGCATGTTAAAGAAATCTGCACTACAATGAAGTCTCACTGCCCCCTGGTCAAAAGGGCCATCTGAAAAAAGTGTAAAATCCAGAAATGCAGCACAGGCCATGGAGAACAGGGAGCCTTGTTATGCTGATGGGTGGGATGTAAATTGCCAACAGCCACTCTGGAGAAGTGTATGGTGTTTCCTGAAACACCTAAAAAACAAAGCAACGGAGCCTACGGCACTTCCACTTATGGTCCTATAGCTTAGGGAAATTAAAATCAAAAACACACAGCCACCCCAAAGTTTCAGACGGCTCTGTTTACAAGAACCTCGTCTACGGTACAAGTTAAATATCTCAGAAAGCGAAAAATGGATAAAGAAGTTGTGGTACGTACGTACAATGGAATATCACTCACCAATGAATTCTATGTCATCTGGCCCGTCGTGGAATAATGAGTGGATTCAGGTACGATGATTCTAACTGAAATAAATCACACAGAAAATGAAACATCATAAGATATCACTAATACACCGAATATAAACTTGGCTACACATGAACTGAATTACAAAACAGAACAGGGTCTCAAATTTTGAAAACCAACTTATGTTTGCGTAAGGGGAAATGTGAGTTTGGGTGCTGCATAAAACCAGAGTTAGAAATTAGCACAGATACCATTCCATATGTCAAATATGTAATAGTCAAGACCTACCCCTTGCTCAACCAAATGGGCTAAAAACCCTATATTCAATGCCTAGGAGTACACCTGACTAGTAAGAATCTTCAAACGCATGGATTTATATGTCTCCATAAGAGAATCAAGCATGTGTACAGCTGCATGAAGGCAGCAGAGAAAATCTGATAAATCCCATTATCAAAATGAATTAAAAAACCAAACACAATGGCAGTGAAATAGAGAGCAATTCTTAAATAATTCATTCAGGGCTTGTGATGCAACCTGGATTTACCTCATCTAAACCCAGAGCTGAGTGAGACATAAGGTTGGACACTTCGGGCTGATAGCATTGGTGAGGTTCGATGAGCAAATGCAGACCATTTGAAATCATACTGCATGGTACCCATTCGATGGGTCCCAAATCTCCAGGTTTAAGTGATTTTCCCTTCAGCTAAAGCATGCGTGGGAAACCCACAGTATGGTGCAACATGTGACCGGGAAACGTTTTCAAATGCATCTCAGTTTTGTCCCCTTTTACTCGGGTTCACAATTCCAGACCCTTTACTAACACTCTCCCCACTTGGAGAGTCAGTGCCTTTAACCTCCTGTTTGGCACAGTTTGCAATTTCTGCGCAAGATGAACAGGAATAGGGAGAACCAGTGAGACACTAGCTGTAGGTGTCTGCACGGGCAAATTTAACGCTCATTTCCAACCAGGAAGGGGAATAAACCAAAGGCTCAGCATGCCGTGCAGGAACCAGATTAGGGCCTGAAGCAATCCTGCGGGTTTGCGGCCAGCTCACAAGAAAGCGATTTGAAGAAAGGAGCTCAGGGACACTGTAATTCCCAAATCCTGCAGAGTTATAAATGACAGCTATCGTCCGAAAATATATTGAAGGAAGGCTGCGAAGAGGACTTGAAAGCGGGGCAGAATTGCAGGAAAACGATTTCAGGGGGTAGACTGGAATTGCATTTAAAGCATAGGAAAAGAGGCAGAACGTCGACAATGATGCACTTGGCCAAAAAGGGCGTATGCGTTTTTTCCCGAATATATTCAGGAAAAAACGCATACGCACTTTTTGGCCAACCAAGCAAGCATGTTAAAGAAATCTGCACTACAATGAAGTCTCACTGCCCCCCGGTCAAAAGGGCCACGTGAAAAAAGTGTAAAATCCAGAAATGCAGCACAGGCCATGGAGAACAGGGAGCCTTGTTATGCTGATGGGTGGGATGTAAATTGCCAACAGCCTCTCTGGAGAAGTGTATGGTGTTTCCTGAAACACCTAAAAAACAAAGCAACGGAGCCTACGGCACTTCCACTTATGGTCCTATAGCTTAGGGAAATTAAAATCAAAAACACACAGCCACCCCAAAGTTTCAGACGGCTCTGTTTACAAGAACCTCGTCTACGGTACAAGTTAAATATCCCAGAAAGCGAGAAATGGATAAAGAAGTTTTGGTACGTACATACAATGGAATATCACTCACCAATGAAATCTATGTCATCTGGCGCGTCGTGGCATAATGAGTGGATTCAGGTACGATGATTCTAAGTGAAATAAGTCACACAGAAAATGAAATATCGTAAGATATCACTAATACACCGAATGTAATCTTGGCTACACATGAACTGAATTACAAAACAGAACAGGGTCTCAAATTTAGAAAACCAACTTATGTTTGCGTAAGGGGAAAGGTGAGTTGGGGTGCTGCAGAAAACCAGAGATAGAAATTAGCACAGATACCATTCCATACGTCAAATATGTAATAGCCAAGACCTACCCCTTGCTCAACGAAATGGACTAAACACCCTATATTCAACACCTAGGAATACACCTGACTAGTAAGAATCTTCAAACCCATGGATTTATATGTCTCCATAAGAGAATCAAGCGTGTGTACAGCTGCATGAAGGCAGCAGAGATAACCTGATAAATCCCATTATCAAAATGAATTAAAAAACCAAACACAATGACAGTGAAATAGAGAGCAATACTTAAATAATTCATTTTGGGCTTGTGATGCAACCTGGATTTACCTCATCTAAACCCAGAGCTGAGTGAGACATAAGGTTGGACACTTCGGGCTGATAGCATTGGTGAGGTTCGATGAGAAAATGCAGACCATTTGAAATCATACTGCATGGTACCCATTCCATGGGTCCCAAGTCTCCAGGTTTAAGTGATTCTTCCTTCAGCTAAAGCATGCATGGGAAACCCACAGTATGGTGCACCGTGTGACCGGGAAACGTTTTCAAATGCATCTCAGTTTTCGTCCCCTTTTAGTCGGGTTCACAATTCCAGACCCTTTACTAACACTCTCCCCACTTGAAGAGTCAGTGCCTTTAACCTGCTGTTTGGCACAGTTTGCAATTTCTGCGCAAGATGAACAGGAATAGGGAGAACCAATGAGAGACTAGCTGTAGGTGTCTGCACGGGCTAATTAAACGCTCATTTCCCACTTGGAAGAGGAATTAACCAAAGGCTCAGCATGCCGAGCCTGAAACAGATTAGGGCCTGAAGCAATCCTGCGGGTTTGCGGCCAGCTCACAAGAAAGCGATTTGAAGAAAGGAGCTCAGGGGCACTGTAATTCACAAACCTGCAGAGTTATAAATGACAGCTATCGTCCAAAAATATATTGAAGGAAGTCTGCGAAGAGGACTGGAAAGCGGGGCAGAATTGCAGGAAAACGATTTCAGGGGGTAGACTGGAATTGCATTTAAAGCATAGGAAAAGAGGCAGAACGTCGACAATGATGCACTTGGCCAAAAAGGGCGTATGCGTTTTTTCCTGAATATATTCAGGAAAAAACGCATACGCCCTTTTTGGCCAACCAAGCAAGCATGTTAAAGAAATCTGCACTACAATGAAGTCTCACTGCCCCCCGGTCAAAAGGGCCATTTGAAAAAAGTGTAAAATCCAGAAATGCAGCACAGGCCATGGAGAACAGGGAGCCTTGTTATGCTGATGGGTGGGATGTAAATTGCCAACAGCCACTCTGGAGAAGTGTATGGTGTTTCCTGAAACACCTAAAAAACAAAGCAACGGAGCCTACGGCACTTCCACTTATGGTCCTATAGCTTAGGGAAATTAAAATCAAAAACACACAGCCACCCCAAAGTTTCAGACGGCTCTGTTTACAAGAACCTCGTCTACGGTACAAGTTAAATATCCCAGAAAGCGAGAAATGGATAAAGAAGTTGTGGTACGTACGTACAATGGAATATCACTCACCAATGAAATCTATGTCATCTGGCCCGTCGTGGCATAATGAGTGGATTCACGTACGATGATTCTAAGTGAAATAAGTCACACAGAAAATGAAACATCATAAGATATCACTAATACACCGAATGTAATCTTGGCTACACATGAACTGAATTACAAAACAGAACAGGGTCTCAAATTTAGAAAACCAACTTATGTTTGCGTAAGGGAAAGGTGAGTTGGGGTGCTGCATAAAACCAGAGTTAGAAATTAGCACAGATACCATTCCATATGTCAAATACGTAATAGTCAAGACATACCCCTTGCTCAACGAAATGGGCTAAACACCCTATATTCAACGCCTAGGAATACACCTGACTAGTAAGAATCTTCAAACCCATGGATTTATATGTCTCCATAAGAGAATCAAGCGTGTGTACAGCTGCATGAAGGCAGCAGAGAAAATCTGATAAATCCCATTATCAAAATGAATTAAAAAACCAAACACAATGACAGTGAAATAGAAAGCAATTCTTAAATAATTCATTCAGGGCTTGTGATGCAACCTGGATTTACTTCATCTAAACCCAGAGCTGAGTGAGACATAAGGTTGGACACTTCGGGCTGATAGCATTGGTGAGGTTCGATGAGCAAATGCCGACCATTTGAAATCATACTGCATGGTACCCATTCCATGGGTCCCAACTCTCCAGGTTTAAGTGATTCTCCCTTCAGCTAAAGCATGCATGGGAAACCCACAGTATGGTGCAACATGTGACCGGGAAACGTTTTCAAATGCATCTCAGTTTTGTCCCCTTTTACTCGGGTTCACAATTCCAGACCCTTTACTAACACTCTCCCCAATTGGAGAGTCAGTGCCTTTAACCTGCTGTTTGGCACAGTTTGCAATTTCTGCGCAAGATGAACAGGAATAGGGAGAACCAATGAGAGACTAGCTGTAGGTGTCTGCACGGGCAAATTTAACGCTCATTTCCAACCAGGAAGGGGAATAAACCAAAGGCTCAGCATGCCGTGCAGGAACCAGATTAGGGCCTGAAGCAATCCTGCGGGTTTGCGGCCAGCTCACAAGAAAGCGATTTGAAGAAAGGAGCTCAGGGGCACTGTAATTCACAAACCTGCAAGGTTATAAATGACAGCTATTGTCCGAAAATATATTGAAGGAAGGCTGCGAAGAGGACTTGAAAGCGGGGCAGAATTGCAGGAAAACGATTTCAGGGGGTAGACTGGAATTGCATTTAAAGCATAGGAAAAGAGGCAGAACGTCGACAATGATGCACTTGGCCAAAAAGGGCGTATGCGTTTTTTCCCGAATATATTCAGGAAAAAACGCATACGCCCTTTTTGGCCAACCAAGCAAGCATGTTAAAGAAATCTGCACTACAATGAAGTCTCACTGCCCCCCGGTCAAAAGGGCCATCTGAAAAAAGTGTAAAATCCAGAAATGCAGCACAGGCCATGGAGAACAGGGAGCCTTGTTATGCTGATGGGTGGGATGTAAATTGCCAACAGCCACTCTGGAGAAGTGTATGGTGTTTCCTGAAACACCTAAAAAACAAAGCAACGGAGCCTACGGCACTTCCACTTATGGTCCTATAGTTTAGGGAAATTAAAATCAAAAACACACAGCCACCCCAAAGTTTCAGACGGCTCTGTTTACAAGAACCTCGTCTACGGTACAAGTTAAATATCCCAGAAAGCGAGAAATGGATAAAGAAGTTGTGGTACGTACGTACAATGGAATATCACTCACCAATGAAATCTATGTCATCTGGCGCGTCGTGGCATAATGAGTGGATTCAGGTACGATGATTCTAAGTGAAATAAGTCACACAGAAAATGAAATATCATAAGATATCACTAATACACCGAATGTGATCTTGGCTACACACGAACTGAATTACAAAACAGAACAGGGTCTCAAATTTAGAAAACCAACTTATGTTTGCGTAAGGGGAAAGGTGAGTTGGGGTGCTGCATAAAACCAGAGATAGAAATTAGCACAGATACCATTCCATACGTCAAATATGTAATAGTCAAGACCTACCCCTTGCTCAAAGAAATGGACTAAACACCCTATATTCAACACCTAGGAATACACCTGACTAGTAAGAATCTTCAAACCCATGGATTTATATGTCTCCATAAGAGAATCAAGCATGTGTACAGCTGCATGAAGGCAGCAGAGAAAATCTGATAAATCCCATTATCAAAATGAATTAAAAAACCAAACACAATGACAGTGAAATAGAGAGCAATTCTTAAATAATTCATTCAGGGCTTGTGATGCAACCTCGATTTACCTCATCTAAACCCAGAGCTGAGTGAGACATAAGGTTGGACACTTCGGGCTGATAGCATTGGTGAGGTTCGATGAGCAAATGCAGACCATTTGAAGTCATACTGCATGGTACCCATTCCATGGGTCCCAACTCTCCAGGTTTAAGTGATTCTCCCTTCAGCTAAAGCATGCATGGGAAACCCACAGTATGGTGCAACATGTGACCGGGAAACGTTTTCAAATGCATCTCAGTTTTTGTCCCCTTTTACTCGGGTTCACAATTCCAGACCCTTTACTAACACTCTCCCCACTTGGAGAGTCAGTGCCTTTAACCTCCTGTTTGGCACAGTTTGCAATTTCTGCGCAAGATGAACAGGAATAGGGAGAACCAATGAGAGACTAGCTGTAGGTGCCTGCACGGGCAAATTTAACGCTCATTTCCAACCAGGAAGAGGAATTAACCAAAGGCTCAGCATGCCGTGCAGGAACCAGATTAGGGCCTGAAGCAATCCTGCGGGTTTGCGGCCAGCTCACAAGAAAGCGATTTGTAGAAAGGAGCTCAGGGGCACTGTAATTCACAAACTTGCAGAGTTAAAAATGACAGCTATCGTCCGAAAATATATTGAAGGAAGGCTGCGAAGAGGACTGGAAAGCGGGGCAGAATTGCAGGAAAACGATTTCAGGGGGTAGACTGGAATTGCATTTAAAGCATAGGAAAAGAGGCAGAATGTCGACAATGATGCACTTGGCCAAAAAGGGCGTATACGTTTTTTCCTGAATATATTCAAGAAAAAACGCATACGCCCTTTTTGGCCAACCAAGCAAGCATGTTAAAGAAATCTGCACTACAATGAAGTCTCACTGCCCCCCGGTCAAAAGGGCCATCTGAAAAAAGTGTAAAATCCAGAAAGTCAGCACAGGCCATGGAGAACAGGGAGCCTTGTTATGCTGATGGGTGGGATGTAAATTGCCAACAGCCACTCTGGAGAATTGTATGGTGTTTCCTGAAACACCTAAAAAACAAAGCAACGGAGCCTACGGCACTTCCACTTATGGTCCTATAGCTTAGGGAAATTAAAATCAAAAACACACAGCCACCCCAAAGTTTCAGACGGCTCTGTTTACAAGAACCTCGTCTACGGTACAAGTTAAATATCCCAAAAAGCGAAAAATGGATAAAGAAGTTGTGGAACGTACGTACAATGGAATATCACTCACCAATGAATTCTATGTCATCTGGCCCGTCGTGGCATAATGAGTGGATTCAGGTACGATGATTCTAAGTGAAATAACTCACACAGAAAATGAAACATCATAAGATATCACTAATACACCGAATGTAATCTTGGCTACACATGAACTGAATTACAAAACAGAACAGGGTCTCAAATTTTGAAAACCAACTTATGTTTGCATAAGGGGAATGGTGAGTTGGGGTGCTGCATAAAACCAGAGATAGAAATTAGCACAGATACCATTCCATACGTCAAATATGTAATAGTCAAGACCTACACCTTCCTCAACGAAATGGGCTAAACACCTTATATTCAACACCTAGGAATACACCTGACTAGTAAGAATCTTCAAACCCATGGATTTATATGTCTCCATAAGAGAATCAAGCGTTTGTACAGCTGCATGAAGGCAGCAGAGAAAATCCGATAAATCCTATTATCAAAATGAATTACAAAAACAAAACACAATGACAGTGAAATAGAGAGCAATTCTTATATAATTCATTCAGGTCTTGTGATGCAACCTGGATTTACCTCATCTACACCCAGAGCTGAGTGAGACATAAGGTTGTACACTTCGGGCTGATAACATTGGTGAGGTTCGATGAGCAAATGCAGACCATTTGAAGTCATACTGCATGGTATCCATTCCATGGGTCCCAACTCTCCAGGTTTAAGCGATTCTTCCTTCAGATAAAGCATGCATGGGAAACCCACAGTATGGTGCACCATGTAACTGGGAAACGTTTTCAAATGCATCTGAGTTTTCGTCCCCTTTTACTCGGGTTCAGAATTCCAGACCCTTTACTAACACTCTCCCCACTTGGAGAGTCAGTGCCTTTAACCTCCTGTTTGGCACAGTTTGCAATTTCTGCGCAAGATGAACAGGAATAGGGAGAACCAATGAGAGACTAGCTGTAGGTGTCTGCACGGGCAAATTTAACGCTCATTTCCAACCAGGAAGAGGAATTAACCAAAGGCTCAGCATGCCGTGCAGGAACCAGATTAGGGCCTGAAGCAATCCTGCGGGGTTGCGGCCAGTTCACACGAAAGCGATTTGTAGAATGGAGCTCAGGGGCACTGTAATTCACAAACCTGCAGAGTTATAAATGACAGCTATCGTCCGAAAATATATTGAAGGAAGGCTGCAAAGAGGACTGGAAAGCGGGGCAGAATTGCAGGAAAACGATTTCTGTGGGTAGACTGGAATTGCATTTAAAGCATAGGAAAAGAGGCAGAACGTCGACAATGATGCACTTGGCCAAAAAGGGCGTATGCGTTTTTTCCTGAATATATTCAGGAAAATACGCATACGCACTTTTTGGCCAACCAAGCAAGCATGTTAAAGAAATCTGCACTACAATGAAGTCTCACTGCCCCCCGGTCAAAAGGGCCATCTGAAAAACGTGTAAAATCCAGAAATGCAGCACAGGCCATGGAGAACAGGGAGCCTTGTTATGCTGATGGGTGGGATGTAAATTGCCAACAGCCACTCTGGAGAAGTGTATGGTGTTTCCTGAAACACCAAAAAACAAAGCAACGGAGCCTACGGCACTTCCACTTATGGTCCTATAGCTTAGGGAAATTAAAATCAAAAACACACAGCCACCCCAAAGTTTCAGACGGCTCTGTTTACAAGAACCTCGTCTACGTACAAGTTAAATATCTCAGAAAGCGAAAAATGGATAAAGAAGTTGTGGTACGTACGTACAATGGAATATCACTCACCAATGATTTCTATGTCATCTGGCCCGTCGTGACATAATGAGTGGATTCAGGTACGATGATTCTAAGTGAAATAAGTCACACAGAAAATGAAACATCATAAGATATCACTAATACACGGAATGTAATCTTGGCTACACATGAACTGAATTACAAAACAGAACAGGGTCTCAAATTTTGAAAACCAACTTATGTTTGCGTAAGGGAAAAGGTGAGTTGGTGTGCTGCATAAAACCAGAGTTAGAAATTAGCACAGATACCATTCCATACGTCAAATATGTAATAGTCAAGACCTACCCCTTGCTCAACCAAATGGGCTAAACACCCTATATTCAACGTCTAGGAATACACCTGACTAGAAAGAATATTCAAACCCATGGATTTATATGTCCCCATAAGAGAATCAATCGTGTGTACAGCTGCATGAAGGCAGCAGAGAAAATCCGATACATCCCATTATCAAAATAAATTACAAAAAGCAAACAGAATGACAGTGAAATAGAGAGCAATTCTTAAATAATTCATTCAGGGCTTGTGATGCAACCTGTATTTACCTCATCTACACCCAGAGCTGTGTGAGACATAAGGTTGGACACTTCGGGCTGATAGCATTGGTGAGGTTCGATGAGCAAATGCAGACCATTTGAAGTCATACTGCATGGTACCCATTCCATGAGTCCCAACTCTCCAGGTTTAAGTGATTCTTCCTTCAGCTAAAGCATGCATGGGAAACCCACAGTATGGTGCACCGTGTGACCGGGAAACGTTTTCAAATGCATCTCAGTTTTGTCCCCTTTAACTCGGGTTCACAATTCCAGACCCTTTACTAACACTCTCCCCACTTGGAGAGTCAGTGCCTTTAACCTCCTGTTTGGCACAATTTGAAATTTCTGCGCAAGATGAACAGGAATAGGGAGAACCAATGAGAGACTAGCTGTAGGTGTCTGCACGGGCAAATTTAATGCTCATTTCCAACCAGGAAGAGGAATTAACTAAAGGCTCAGCATGCCTTGCCGGAAACAGATTAGGGCCTGAAGCAATCCTGCGGGTTTGCGGCCAGCTCACAAGAAAGCGATTTGAAGAAAGGAGCTCAGGGGCACTGTAATTCACAAACCTGCAGAGTTATAAATGACAGCTATCGTCCAAAAATATATTGACGGAAGGCTGCGAAGAGAACTTGTAAGCGGGGCAGAATTGCAGGAAAACGATTTCAGGGGGTAGACGGGAATTGCATTTAAAGCATAGGAAAAGAGGCAGAACGTCGACAATGATGCTCTTGGCCAAAAAGGGCGTATGCGTTTTTTCCTGAATATACAGGAAAAAACGCATATGCACTTTTTGGCCAACCAAGCAAGCATGTTAAAGAAATCTGCACTACAATGAAGTCTCACTGCCCCCGGTCAAAAGGGCCATCTGAAAAAGTGTAAAATCCAGAAAGGCAGCACAGGCCATGGAGAACAGGGAGCCTTGTTATGCTGATGGGTGGGATGTAAATTGCCAACAGCCACTCTGGAGAAGTGTATGGTGTTTCCTGGAACACCTAAAAAACAAAGCAACGGAGCCTACGGCACTTCCACTTATGGTCCTATAGCTTAGGGAAATTAAAATAAAAAACACACAGCCACCCCAAAATTTCGGAAGGCTCTGTTTACAAGAACATCGTCTACGGTACAAGTTAAATATCCCAGAAAGCGAAAAATGGATAAAGAAGTTGTGGTACGTACGTACAATGGAATATCACTCACCAATGAAATCTATGTCATCTGGCCTGTCGTGGCATAATGAGTGGATTCAGGTACCATGATGCTAAGTGAAATAAGTCACACAGAAAATGAAACATCATAAGATATCACTAATACACCGAATGTAATCTTGGCTACACATGAACTGAATTACAAAACAGAACAGGGTCTCAAATTTAGAAAACCAACTTATGTTTGCGTAAGGGGAAAGGTGAGTTGGGGTGCTGCATAAAACCAGAGATAGAAATTAGCGCAGATACCATTCCATACGTCAAATATGTAATAGTCAAGACCTACGCCTTGCTCAACGAAATGGGCTAAACACTCTATATTCAATACCTAGGAATACACCTGACTAGTAAGAATCTTCAAACCCATGGATTTATATGTCTCCGTAAGAGAATCAAGCGTGTGTACAGCTGCATGAAGGCAGCAGAGAAAATCCGATAAATCCCATTATCAAAATGAATTACAAAAACAAAACACAATGACAGTGAAATAGAGAGCAATTCTTAAATAATTCATTCAGGGCTTGTGATGCAACCTGGACTATGTCTCCTATCAGCGTGTGTACAGCTGCATGAAGGCAGCAGAGAAAATCCGATAAATCCCATTATCAAAATGAATTACAAAAACAAAACACAATGACAGTGAAATAGAGAGCAATTCTTAAATAATTCATTCAGGGCTTGTGATGCAACCTGGATTTACCTCATCAAAACCCAGAGCTGAGTGAGACATAAGGTTGGACACTTCGGGCTGATAGCATTGGTGAGGTTCGATGAGCAAATGCAGATCATTTGAAGTCATACTGCATGGTACCCATTCCATGGGTCCCAACTCTCCAGGTTTAAGTGATTCTTCCTTCAGCTAAAGCATGCATGGGAAACCCACAGTATGGTGCACCATGTGACCGGGAAACGTTTTCAAATGCATCTCAGTTTTTGTCCCCTTTTACTCGGGTTCACAATTCCAGACCCTTTACTAACACTCTCCCCACTTGGAGAGTCAGTGCCTTTAACCTGCTGTTTGGCACAGTTTGCAATTTCTGCGCAAGATGAACAGGAATACGGAGAACCAATGAGAGACTAGCTGTAGGTGTCTGCACGGGCAAATTTAATGCTCATTTCCCACCAGGAAGAGGAATTAAGCAACGGCTCAGCATGCCATGCCGGAACCAGTTTAGGGCCTGAAGCAATCCTGCGGGTTTGCGGCCAGCTCACAAGAAAGCGATTTGAAGAAAGGAGGTCAGGGGCACTGTATTTCACAAAACTGCAGAGTTATAAATGACAGCTATCGTCCAAAAACATATTGAAGGAAGGCTGTGAAGAGGACTTGAAAGCGGGGCAGAATTGCAGGAAAACGATTTCAAGGGGTAGACTGGAATTGCATTTAAAACATAGGAAAAGAGGCAGAACGTCGACAATGATGCACTTGGCCAAAAAGGGCGTATGCGTTTTTTCCTGAATATATTCAGGAAAAAACGCATACGCACTTTTTGGCCACCCAAGCAAGCATGTTAAAGAAATCTGCACTACAATGCAGTCTCACTGCCCACCGGTCAAAAGGGCCATCTGAAAAAAGTGTAAAATCCAGAAATGCAGCACAGGCCATGGAGAACAGGAAGCCTTGTTATGCTGATGGGTGGGATGTAAATTGCCAACAGCCACTCTGGAGAAGTGTATGGTGTTTCCTGAAACACCTAAAAAACAAAGCAACGGAGCCTACGGCACTTCCACTTATGGTCCTATAGCTTAGGGAAATTAAAATCAAAAACACACAGCCACCCCAAAGTTTCAGACGGCTCTGTTTACAAGAACCTCGTCTACGGTACAAGTTAAATATCCCAGAAAGCGAAAAATGGATAAAGAAGTTGTGGTACGTACGTACAATGGAATTTCACTCACCAATGAAATCTATGTCACCTGGCCCGTCGTGGCATAATGAGTGGATTCAGGTACGATGATTCTAAGTGAAATAAGTCACACAGAAAATGAAACATCATAAGATGTCACTAATACACGGAATGTAATCTTGGCTACACATGAACTGAATTACAAAACAGAACAGGGTCTCAAATTTAGAAAACCAACTTATGTTTGCTTAAGGGGAAAGGTCAGTTGGGGTGCTGCATAAAACCAGAGATAGAAATTAGCACAGATACCATTCCATAAGCCAAATATGTAATAGTCAAGACCTACCCCTTGCTCAACCAAATGGGCTAAACACCCTATATTCAACGCCTAGGTATACACCTGACTAGAAAGAATATTCAAACCCATGGATTTATATGTCTCCATAAGAGAATCAAGCGTGTGTACAGCTGCATGAAGAGCAGCAGAGAAAATCCGATAAATCCCATTATCAAAATGAATTACAAAAACAAAACACAATGACAGTGAAAGAGAGAGCAATTCTTAAATAATTCATTCAGGGCTTGTGATGCAACCTGGATTTACCTCATCAAAACCCAGAACTGAGTGAGACATAAGGTTGGACACTTCGGGCTGATAGCATTGGTGAGGTTCGATGAGCAAATGCAGATCATTTGAAGTCATACTGCATGGTACCCATTCCATGGGTCCCAACTCTCCAGGTTTAAGTGATTCTTCCTTCAGCTAAAACATGCATGGGAAACCCACAGTATGGTGCACTGTGTGACCAGCAAACGTTTTCAAATGCATCTCAGTTTTCATCCCCTTTTACTCGGGTTCACCATTCCAGACCCTATACGAACACTCTCCCCACTTGGAGAGTCAGTGCTTTAACCTCCTGTTTGGCACAGTTTGCAATTTCTGCGCAAGATGAACAGGAATAGGGAGAACCAATGAGAGACTAGCTGTAGGTGTCTGCACTGGCAAATTTAACGCTCATTTCCCGCCAGGAAGAGGAATTAACCTAAGGCTCAACATGCCGTGCTGGAACCAGATTAGGGCCTGAAGCAATCCAGCGGGTTTGCGGCCAGCTCACAAGATAGCGAGTTGAAGAAAGGAGCTCAGGGTCACTGTAACTCACAAACCTGCAGAGTTATAAATGACAGCTATCGTCCAAAAATATATTGAAGGAAGGCTGCGAAGAGAACTTGTAAGCGGGGCAGAATTGCAGGAAAACGATTTCAGGGGGTAGACGGGAATTGCATTTAAAGCATAGGAAAAGAGGCAGAACGTTGACAATGATGTTCTTGGCCAAAAAGGGCGTATGCGTTTTTCCTGAATATATTCAGGAAAAAATGCATACCCGCTTTTTGGCCAACCAAGCAAGCATGTTAAAGAAATCTCCACTAAAATGAAGTCTCACTGCCCCACGGTCAAAAGGGCCATCTGAAAAAAGTGTAAAATCCAAAAAGGCAGCACAGGCCATGGAGAAGAGGGAGCCTTGTTATGCTGATGGGCGGGATGTAAATTGCCAACAGCCGCTCTGGAGAAGTGTATGGTGTTTCCTGGAACACCTAAAAAACAAAGCAACGGAGCCTACGGCACTTCCACTTCTGGTCCTATAGCTTAGGGAATTTAAAATCGAAAACACACAGCCACCCCAAAGTGTCGGACGGCTCTGTTTACAAGAACCCCGTCTACGGTACAAGTTAAATATCCCAGAATGTGAAAAATGGATAAAGAAGTTGCGGTACGTACGTACAATGGAATATCACTCAGCAATGAAATCTATGTCATCAGGCCCGTCGCGGCATAATGAGTGGATTCAGGTACGATGATTCTAAGTGAAATAAGTCACACAGAAAATGAAACATCATAAGATATCACTAATACAAGGAATGTAAACTTGGCTACACATGACCTGAATTGCAAAACAGAACAGGGTCTCAAATTTAGAACACCAACTTATGCTTACTTAAGGGGAAAGCTGAGTTGGGGTGCTGCATAAAACCAGAGATAGAAATTAGCACAGATACCTTTCCATAAGCCAAATATGTAATAGTCAAGACCTACCCCTTGCTCAACGAAATGGACTAAACACCCCATATTCAACGCCTAGGAATACATCTGACTAGTAAGAATCGTCAAACCCATGGATTTATATGTCTCCGTAAGAGAATGAAGCGTGTGTACAGCGGCATGAATGCAGCAGAGAAAATCCGATAAATCCCATTATCAAAATGAATTACAAAAACAAAACTCAAGGACAGTGAAATAGAGAGCAATTCTTAAATAATTCATTCAGGGCTTGTGATGCAACCTGGATTTACCACATCTACACCCAGAGCTGAGTGAGACATAAGGTTGGGCACTTCGGGTTGATAGCATTGGTGAGGTTCGATGAGCAAATGCAGACCCTTTGAAGTCATACTGTATGGTACCCGTTCCATGGGTCCCAACTCTCCAGGTTTAAGGGATTCTTCCTTCAGCTAAAACATGCATGGGAAACCCACAGTATGGTGCACCGTGTGACCGGGAAACGTTTTAAATGCATCTCAGTTTTCGTTCCCTTTTACTCGTGTTCACCATTCCAGACCCTTTACTCACACTCTCCCCACTTGGAGAGTCAGTGCCTTTAACCTCCTGTTTGGCACAGTTTGCAATTTCTGCGCAAGATGAACAGGAATAGGGAGAACCAATGAGAGACTAGCTGTAGGTGTCTTCACGGGCAAATTTAACGCTCATTTCCCACCAGGAAGAGGAATTAACCTAAGGCTCATCATGCTGTGCTGGAACCAGATTAGGGCCTGAAGCAATCCTGCGGGTTTGCGGCCAGCTCACAAGAGAGCGAGTTGAAGAAAGGAGCTCAGGGGCACTGTAACTCACAAACCTGCAGAGTTATAAATGACAGCTATCGTCCAAAAATATATTGAAGGAAGCATGCGAAGAGAACTTGTAAGCGGGGAAGAATTGCAGGAAAATGATTTCAGGGGGTAGACGGGAATTGCATTTAAAGCATAGGAAAAGAGGCAGAACGTCGACAATGATGCTCTTGGCCAAAAAGGGCGTATGCGTTTTTTCCTGAATATACAGGAAAAAACGCATATGCACTTTTTGGCCAACCAAGCAAGCATGTTAAAGAAATCTGCACTACAATGAAGTCTCACTGCCCCCGGTCAAAAGGGCCATCTGAAAAAGTGTAAAATCCAGAAAGGCAGCACAGGCCATGGAGAACAGGGAGCCTTGTTATGCTGATGGGTGGGATGTAAATTGCCAACAGCCACTCTGGAGAAGTGTATGGTGTTTCCTGGAACACCTAAAAAACAAAGCAACGGAGCCTACGGCACTTCCACTTATGGTCCTATAGCTTAGGGAAATTAAAATAAAAAACACACAGCCACCCCAAAATTTCGGAAGGCTCTGTTTACAAGAACATCGTCTACGGTACAAGTTAAATATCCCAGAAAGCGAAAAATGGATAAAGAAGTTGTGGTACGTACGTACAATGGAATATCACTCACCAATGAAATCTATGTCATCTGGCCCGTCGTGGCATAATGAGTGGATTCAGGTACCATGATGCTAAGTGAAATAAGTCACACAGAAAATGAAACATCATAAGATATCACTAATACACCGAATGTAATCTTGGCTACACATGAACTGAATTACAAAACAGAACAGGGTCTCAAATTTAGAAAACCAACTTATGTTTGCGTAAGGGGAAAGGTGAGTTGGGGTGCTGCATAAAACCAGAGATAGAAATTAGCGCAGATACCATTCCATACGTCAAATATGTAATAGTCAAGACCTACGCCTTGCTCAACGAAATGGGCTAAACACTCTATATTCAATACCTAGGAATACACCTGACTAGTAAGAATCTTCAAACCCATGGATTTATATGTCTCCGTAAGAGAATCAAGCGTGTGTACAGCTGCATGAAGGCAGCAGAGAAAATCCGATAAATCCTATTATCAAAATAAATTACAAAAACAAAACACAATGACAGTGAAATAGAGAGCAATTCTTAAATAATTCATTCAGGGCTTGTGATGCAACGTGGATTTACCTCATCAAAACCCAGAGCTGAGTGAGAAATAAGGTTGGACACTTCGGGCTGATAGCATTGGTGAGGTTCGATGATCAAATGCAGACCATTTGAAGTCATACTGCATGGTACCCATTCCATGGGTCCCAACTCTCCAGGTTTAAGCGATTCTTCCTTCAGCTAAAGCATTCATGGGAAACCCACAGTATGGTGCACCGTGTGACTGGGAAACGTTTTCAAATGCATCTCAGTTTTCGTCCCCTTTTACTCGGGTTCACAATTCCAGACCCTTTACTAACACTCTCCCCACTTGGAGAGTCAGTGCCTTTAACCTCCTGTTTGGCACAGTTTGCAATTTCTGCGCAAGATGAACAGGAATAGGGAGAACCAATGAGAGACTAGCTGTAGGTGTATGCACGGGAAAATTTAACGCTCATTTCCCACCAGGAAGAGGAATTAACCAAAGGCTCAGCATGCCGTGCCGGAACCAGATTAGGGCCTGAAGCAATCCTGCGGGTTTGCGGCCAGCTCACAAGAAAGCGATTTGAAGAAAGGAGCTCAGGGGCACTGTAATTCACAAACCTGCAGAGTTATAAATGACAGCTATCGTCCAAAAATATATTGAAGGAAGGCTGCGAAGAGGACTTGAAAGCGGGGCAGAATTGCAGGAAAACGATTTCAGGGGGTAGACTGGAATTGCATTTAAAGCATAGGAAAAGAGACAGACCTTCGACAATGCTTCACTTGGCCAAAAAGAGCGTATGCGTTTGTTCCTGAATATATTCAGGAAAAACCGTATACGCCCTTTTTGGCCAACCAAGCAAGCAGGTTAAAGAAATCTGCACTACAATGAAGTCTCTCTGCCCCCCGGTCAAAAGGGCCATCTGAAAAAAGTGTAAAATCCAGAAATGCAGCACAGGCCATGGAGAACAGGGAGCCTTGTTATGCTGATGGGTGGGATGTAAATTGCCAAGAGCCACTCTGGAGAAGTGTATTGTGTTTCCTGAAACACCTAAAAAACAAAGCAACGGAGCCTACGGCACTTCCACTTATGGTCCTATAGCTTAGGGAAATTAAAATCAAAAACACACAGCAACCCCAAAGTTTCAGACGGCTCTGTTTACAAGAACCTCGTCTACGGTACAAGTTAAATATCCCAGAAAGCGAAAAATGGATAAAGAAGTTGTGGTACGTACGTACAATGGAATATCACTCACCAATGAAATCTATGTCATCTGGCCCGTCGTGGCATAATGAGTGGATTCAGGTACGATGATTCTAAGTGAAATAAGTCACACAGAAAATGAAACATCATAAGCTATCACTAATGCACCGAATGTAATCTTGGCTACACATGAACTGAATTACAAAACAGAACAGGGTCTCAAATTTTGAAAACCAACTTATGTTTGCTTAAGGGGAAAGGTGAGTTGGGGTGCTGCATAAAACCAGAGATAGAAATTAGCACAGATACCATTCCATACGTCAAATATGTAATAGTCAAGACCTACCCCTTGCTCAACCAAATGGGCTAAACACCCTATATTCAACGTCTAGGAATACACCTGACTAGAAAGAATATTCAAACCCATGGATTTATATGTCTCCATAAGAGAATCAAGCGTGTGTACAGCTGCATGAAGAGCAGCAGAGAAAATCCGATAAATCCCATTATCAAAATGAATTACAAAAACAAAACACAATGACAGTGAAATAGAGAGCAATTCTTAAATAATTCATTCAGGGCTTGTGATGCAACCTGGATTTACCTCATCAAAACCCAGAGCTGAGTGAGACATAAGGTTGGACACTTCGGGCTGATAGCATTGGTGAGGTTCGATGAGCAAATGCAGATCATTTGAAGTCATACTGCATGGTACCCATTCCATGGGTCCCAACTCTCCAGGTTTAAGTGATTCTTCCTTCAGCTAAAGCATGCATGGGAAACCCACAGTATGGTGCACCATGTGACCGGGAAACGTTTTCAAATGCATCTCAGTTTTTGTCCCCTTTTACTCGGGTTCACAATTCCAGACCCTTTACTAACACTCTCCCCACTTGGAGAGTCAGTGCCTTTAACCTGCTGTTTGGCACAGTTTGCAATTTCTGCGCAAGATGAACAGGAATACGGAGAACCAATGAGAGACTAGCTGTAGGTGTCTGCACGGGCAAATTTAATGCTCATTTCCCACCAGGAAGAGGAATTAAGCAACGGCTCAGCATGCCATGCCGGAACCAGTTTAGGGCCTGAAGCAATCCTGCGGGTTTGCGGCCAGCTCACAAGAAAGCGATTTGAAGAAAGGAGGTCAGGGGCACTGTATTTCACAAAACTGCAGAGTTATAAATGACAGCTATCGTCCAAAAACATATTGAAGGAAGGCTGTGAAGAGGACTTGAAAGCGGGGCAGAATTGCAGGAAAACGATTTCAAGGGGTAGACTGGAATTGCATTTAAAACATAGGAAAAGAGGCAGAACGTCGACAATGATGCACTTGGCCAAAAAGGGCGTATGCGTTTTTTCCTGAATATATTCAGGAAAAAACGCATACGCACTTTTTGGCCACCCAAGCAAGCATGTTAAAGAAATCTGCACTACAATGCAGTCTCACTGCCCACCGGTCAAAAGGGCCATCTGAAAAAAGTGTAAAATCCAGAAATGCAGCACAGGCCATGGAGAACAGGAAGCCTTGTTATGCTGATGGGTGGGATGTAAATTGCCAACAGCCACTCTGGAGAAGTGTATGGTGTTTCCTGAAACACCTAAAAAACAAAGCAACGGAGCCTACGGCACTTCCACTTATGGTCCTATAGCTTAGGGAAATTAAAATCAAAAACACACAGCCACCCCAAAGTTTCAGACGGCTCTGTTTACAAGAACCTCGTCTACGGTACAAGTTAAATATCCCAGAAAGCGAAAAATGGATAAAGAAGTTGTGGTACGTACGTACAATGGAATTTCACTCACCAATGAAATCTATGTCACCTGGCCCGTCGTGGCATAATGAGTGGATTCAGGTACGATGATTCTAAGTGAAATAAGTCACACAGAAAATGAAACATCATAAGATGTCACTAATACACGGAATGTAATCTTGGCTACACATGAACTGAATTACAAAACAGAACAGGGTCTCAAATTTAGAAAACCAACTTATGTTTGCTTAAGGGGAAAGGTCAGTTGGGGTGCTGCATAAAACCAGAGATAGAAATTAGCACAGATACCATTCCATAAGCCAAATATGTAATAGTCAAGACCTACCCCTTGCTCAACCAAATGGGCTAAACACCCTATATTCAACGCCTAGGTATACACCTGACTAGAAAGAATATTCAAACCCATGGATTTATATGTCTCCATAAGAGAATCAAGCGTGTGTACAGCTGCATGAAGAGCAGCAGAGAAAATCCGATAAATCCCATTATCAAAATGAATTACAAAAACAAAACACAATGACAGTGAAAGAGAGAGCAATTCTTAAATAATTCATTCAGGGCTTGTGATGCAACCTGGATTTACCTCATCAAAACCCAGAACTGAGTGAGACATAAGGTTGGACACTTCGGGCTGATAGCATTGGTGAGGTTCGATGAGCAAATGCAGATCATTTGAAGTCATACTGCATGGTACCCATTCCATGGGTCCCAACTCTCCAGGTTTAAGTGATTCTTCCTTCAGCTAAAACATGCATGGGAAACCCACAGTATGGTGCACTGTGTGACCAGCAAACGTTTTCAAATGCATCTCAGTTTTCATCCCCTTTTACTCGGGTTCACCATTCCAGACCCTATACGAACACTCTCCCCACTTGGAGAGTCAGTGCTTTAACCTCCTGTTTGGCACAGTTTGCAATTTCTGCGCAAGATGAACAGGAATAGGGAGAACCAATGAGAGACTAGCTGTAGGTGTCTGCACTGGCAAATTTAACGCTCATTTCCCGCCAGGAAGAGGAATTAACCTAAGGCTCAACATGCCGTGCTGGAACCAGATTAGGGCCTGAAGCAATCCAGCGGGTTTGCGGCCAGCTCACAAGATAGCGAGTTGAAGAAAGGAGCTCAGGGTCACTGTAACTCACAAACCTGCAGAGTTATAAATGACAGCTATCGTCCAAAAATATATTGAAGGAAGGCTGCGAAGAGAACTTGTAAGCGGGGCAGAATTGCAGGAAAACGATTTCAGGGGGTAGACGGGAATTGCATTTAAAGCATAGGAAAAGAGGCAGAACGTTGACAATGATGTTCTTGGCCAAAAAGGGCGTATGCGTTTTTCCTGAATATATTCAGGAAAAAATGCATACCCGCTTTTTGGCCAACCAAGCAAGCATGTTAAAGAAATCTCCACTAAAATGAAGTCTCACTGCCCCACGGTCAAAAGGGCCATCTGAAAAAAGTGTAAAATCCAAAAAGGCAGCACAGGCCATGGAGAAGAGGGAGCCTTGTTATGCTGATGGGCGGGATGTAAATTGCCAACAGCCGCTCTGGAGAAGTGTATGGTGTTTCCTGGAACACCTAAAAAACAAAGCAACGGAGCCTACGGCACTTCCACTTCTGGTCCTATAGCTTAGGGAATTTAAAATCGAAAACACACAGCCACCCCAAAGTGTCGGACGGCTCTGTTTACAAGAACCCCGTCTACGGTACAAGTTAAATATCCCAGAATGTGAAAAATGGATAAAGAAGTTGCGGTACGTACGTACAATGGAATATCACTCAGCAATGAAATCTATGTCATCAGGCCCGTCGCGGCATAATGAGTGGATTCAGGTACGATGATTCTAAGTGAAATAAGTCACACAGAAAATGAAACATCATAAGATATCACTAATACAAGGAATGTAAACTTGGCTACACATGACCTGAATTGCAAAACAGAACAGGGTCTCAAATTTAGAACACCAACTTATGCTTACTTAAGGGGAAAGCTGAGTTGGGGTGCTGCATAAAACCAGAGATAGAAATTAGCACAGATACCTTTCCATAAGCCAAATATGTAATAGTCAAGACCTACCCCTTGCTCAACGAAATGGACTAAACACCCCATATTCAACGCCTAGGAATACATCTGACTAGTAAGAAACGTCAAACCCATGGATTTATATGTCTCCGTAAGAGAATGAAGCGTGTGTACAGCGGCATGAATGCAGCAGAGAAAATCCGATAAATCCCATTATCAAAATGAATTACAAAAACAAAACTCAAGGACAGTGAAATAGAGAGCAATTCTTAAATAATTCATTCAGGGCTTGTGATGCAACCTGGATTTACCACATCTACACCCAGAGCTGAGTGAGACATAAGGTTGGGCACTTCGGGTTGATAGCATTGGTGAGGTTCGATGAGCAAATGCAGACCCTTTGAAGTCATACTGTACGGTACCCGTTCCATGGGTCCCAACTCTCCAGGTTTAAGGGATTCTTCCTTCAGCTAAAACATGCATGGGAAACCCACAGTATGGTGCACCGTGTGACCGGGAAACGTTTTAAATGCATCTCAGTTTTCGTTCCCTTTTACTCGTGTTCACCATTCCAGACCCTTTACTCACACTCTCCCCACTTGGAGAGTCAGTGCCTTTAACCTCCTGTTTGGCACAGTTTGCAATTTCTGCGCAAGATGAACAGGAATAGGGAGAACCAATGAGAGACTAGCTGTAGGTGTCTTCACGGGCAAATTTAACGCTCATTTCCCACCAGGAAGAGGAATTAACCTAAGGCTCATCATGCTGTGCTGGAACCAGATTAGGGCCTGAAGCAATCCTGCGGGTTTGCGGCCAGCTCACAAGAGAGCGAGTTGAAGAAAGGAGCTCAGGGGCACTGTAACTCACAAACCTGCAGAGTTATAAATGACAGCTATCGTCCAAAAATATATTGAAGGAAGCATGCGAAGAGAACTTGTAAGCGGGGAAGAATTGCAGGAAAATGATTTCAGGGGGTAGACGGGAATTGCATTTAAAGCATAGGAAAAGAGGCAGAACGTCGACAATGATGCTCTTGGCCAAAAAGGGCGTATGCGTTTTTTCCTGAATATACAGGAAAAAACGCATATGCACTTTTTGGCCAACCAAGCAAGCATGTTAAAGAAATCTGCACTACAATGAAGTCTCACTGCCCCCGGTCAAAAGGGCCATCTGAAAAAGTGTAAAATCCAGAAAGGCAGCACAGGCCATGGAGAACAGGGAGCCTTGTTATGCTGATGGGTGGGATGTAAATTGCCAACAGCCACTCTGGAGAAGTGTATGGTGTTTCCTGGAACACCTAAAAAACAAAGCAACGGAGCCTACGGCACTTCCACTTATGGTCCTATAGCTTAGGGAAAATAAAATCAAAAACACACAGCAACCCCAAAGTTTCAGACGGCTCTGTTTACAAGAACCTCGTCTACGGTACAAGTTAAATATCCCAGAAAGCGAAAAATGGATAAAGAAGTTGTGGTACGTACGTACAATGGAATATCACTCACCAATGAAATCTATGTCATCTGGCCCGTCGTGGCATAATGAGTGGATTCAGGTACGATGATGCTAAGTGAAATAAGTCACACAGAAAATGAAACATCATAAGCTATCACTAATGCACCGAATGTAATCTTGGCTACACATGAACTGAATTACAAAACAGAACAGGGTCTCAAATTTTGAAAACCAACTTATGTTTGCTTAAGGGGAAAGGTGAGTTGGGGTGCTGCATAAAACCAGAGATAGAAATTAGCACAGATACCATTCCATACGTCAAATATGTAATAGTCAAGACCTACCCCTTGCTCAACCAAATGGGCTAAACACCCTATATTCAACGTCTAGGAATACACCTGACTAGAAAGAATATTCAAACCCATGGATTTATATGTCTCCATAAGAGAATCAAGCGTGTGTACAGCTGCATGAAGAGCAGCAGAGAAAATCCGATAAATCCCATTATCAAAATGAATTACAAAAACAAAACACAATGACAGTGAAATAGAGAGCAATTCTTAAATAATTCATTCAGGGCTTGTGATGCAACCTGGATTTACCTCATCAAAACCCAGAGCTGAGTGAGACATAAGGTTGGACACTTCGGGCTGATAGCATTGGTGAGGTTCGATGAGCAAATGCAGATCATTTGAAGTCATACTGCATGGTACCCATTCCATGGGTCCCAACTCTCCAGGTTTAAGTGATTCTTCCTTCAGCTAAAGCATGCATGGGAAACCCACAGTATGGTGCACCATGTGACCGGGAAACGTTTTCAAATGCATCTCAGTTTTTGTCCCCTTTTACTCGGGTTCACAATTCCAGACCCTTTACTAACACTCTCCCCACTTGGAGAGTCAGTGCCTTTAACCTGCTGTTTGGCACAGTTTGCAATTTCTGCGCAAGATGAACAGGAATACGGAGAACCAATGAGAGACTAGCTGTAGGTGTCTGCACGAGCAAATTTAATGCTCATTTCCCACCAGGAAGAGGAATTAAGCAACGGCTCAGCATGCCATGCCGGAACCAGTTTAGGGCCTGAAGCAATCCTGCGGGTTTGCGGCCAGCTCACAAGAAAGCGATTTGAAGAAAGGAGGTCAGGGGCACTGTATTTCACAAAACTGCAGAGTTATAAATGACAGCTATCGTCCAAAAACATATTGAAGGAAGGCTGTGAAGAGGACTTGAAAGCGGGGCAGAATTGCAGGAAAACGATTTCAAGGGGTAGACTGGAATTGCATTTAAAACATAGGAAAAGAGGCAGAACGTCGACAATGATGCACTTGGCCAAAAAGGGCGTATGCGTTTTTTCCTGAATATATTCAGGAAAAAACGCATACGCACTTTTTGGCCACCCAAGCAAGCATGTTAAAGAAATCTGCACTACAATGCAGTCTCACTGCCCACCGGTCAAAAGGGCCATCTGAAAAAAGTGTAAAATCCAGAAATGCAGCACAGGCCATGGAGAACAGGAAGCCTTGTTATGCTGATGGGTGGGATGTAAATTGCCAACAGCCACTCTGGAGAAGTGTATGGTGTTTCCTGAAACACCTAAAAAACAAAGCAACGGAGCCTACGGCACTTCCACTTATGGTCCTATAGCTTAGGGAAATTAAAATCAAAAACACACAGCCACCCCAAAGTTTCAGACGGCTCTGTTTACAAGAACCTCGTCTACGGTACAAGTTAAATATCCCAGAAAGCGAAAAATGGATAAAGAAGTTGTGGTACGTACGTACAATGGAATTTCACTCACCAATGAAATCTATGTCACCTGGCCCGTCGTGGCATAATGAGTGGATTCAGGTACGATGATTCTAAGTGAAATAAGTCACACAGAAAATGAAACATCATAAGATGTCACTAATACACGGAATGTAATCTTGGCTACACATGAACTGAATTACAAAACAGAACAGGGTCTCAAATTTAGAAAACCAACTTATGTTTGCTTAAGGGGAAAGGTCAGTTGGGGTGCTGCATAAAACCAGAGATAGAAATTAGCACAGATACCATTCCATAAGCCAAATATGTAATAGTCAAGACCTACCCCTTGCTCAACCAAATGGGCTAAACACCCTATATTCAACGCCTAGGTATACACCTGACTAGAAAGAATATTCAAACCCATGGATTTATATGTCTCCATAAGAGAATCAAGCGTGTGTACAGCTGCATGAAGAGCAGCAGAGAAAATCCGATAAATCCCATTATCAAAATGAATTACAAAAACAAAACACAATGACAGTGAAAGAGAGAGCAATTCTTAAATAATTCATTCAGGGCTTGTGATGCAACCTGGATTTACCTCATCAAAACCCAGAACTGAGTGAGACATAAGGTTGGACACTTCGGGCTGATAGCATTGGTGAGGTTCGATGAGCAAATGCAGATCATTTGAAGTCATACTGCATGGTACCCATTCCATGGGTCCCAACTCTCCAGGTTTAAGTGATTCTTCCTTCAGCTAAAACATGCATGGGAAACCCACAGTATGGTGCACTGTGTGACCAGCAAACGTTTTCAAATGCATCTCAGTTTTCATCCCCTTTTACTCGGGTTCACCATTCCAGACCCTATACGAACACTCTCCCCACTTGGAGAGTCAGTGCTTTAACCTCCTGTTTGGCACAGTTTGCAATTTCTGCGCAAGATGAACAGGAATAGGGAGAACCAATGAGAGACTAGCTGTAGGTGTCTGCACTGGCAAATTTAACGCTCATTTCCCGCCAGGAAGAGGAATTAACCTAAGGCTCAACATGCCGTGCTGGAACCAGATTAGGGCCTGAAGCAATCCAGCGGGTTTGCGGCCAGCTCACAAGATAGCGAGTTGAAGAAAGGAGCTCAGGGTCACTGTAACTCACAAACCTGCAGAGTTATAAATGACAGCTATCGTCCAAAAATATATTGAAGGAAGGCTGCGAAGAGAACTTGTAAGCGGGGCAGAATTGCAGGAAAACGATTTCAGGGGGTAGACGGGAATTGCATTTAAAGCATAGGAAAAGAGGCAGAACGTTGACAATGATGTTCTTGGCCAAAAAGGGCGTATGCGTTTTTCCTGAATATATTCAGGAAAAAATGCATACCCGCTTTTTGGCCAACCAAGCAAGCATGTTAAAGAAATCTCCACTAAAATGAAGTCTCACTGCCCCACGGTCAAAAGGGCCATCTGAAAAAAGTGTAAAATCCAAAAAGGCAGCACAGGCCATGGAGAAGAGGGAGCCTTGTTATGCTGATGGGCGGGATGTAAATTGCCAACAGCCGCTCTGGAGAAGTGTATGGTGTTTCCTGGAACACCTAAAAAACAAAGCAACGGAGCCTACGGCACTTCCACTTCTGCTCCTATAGCTTAGGGAATTTAAAATCGAAAACACACAGCCACCCCAAAGTGTCGGACGGCTCTGTTTACAAGAACCCCGTCTACGGTACAAGTTAAATATCCCAGAATGTGAAAAATGGATAAAGAAGTTGCGGTACGTACGTACAATGGAATATCACTCAGCAATGAAATCTATGTCATCAGGCCCGGCGCGGCATAATGAGTGGATTCAGGTACGATGATTCTAAGTGAAATAAGTCACACAGAAAATGAAACATCATAAGATATCACTAATACAAGGAATGTAAACTTGGCTACACATGACCTGAATTGCAAAACAGAACAGGGTCTCAAATTTAGAACACCAACTTATGCTTACTTAAGGGGAAAGCTGAGTTGGGGTGCTGCATAAAACCAGAGATAGAAATTAGCACAGATACCTTTCCATAAGCCAAATATGTAATAGTCAAGACCTACCCCTTGCTCAACGAAATGGACTAAACACCCCATATTCAACGCCTAGGAATACATCTGACTAGTAAGAATCATCAAACCCATGGATTTATATGTCTCCGTAAGAGAATGAAGCGTGTGTACAGCGGCATGAACGCAGCAGAGAAAATCCGATAAATCCCATTATCAAAATGAATTACAAAAACAAAACTCAAGGACAGTGAAATAGAGAGCAATTCTTAAATAATTCATTCAGGGCTTGTGATGCAACCTGGATTTACCACATCTACACCCAGAGCTGAGTGAGACATAAGGTTGGGCACTTCGGGTTGATAGCATTGGTGAGGTTCGATGAGCAAATGCAGACCCTTTGAAGTCATACTGTATGGTACCCGTTCCATGGGTCCCAACTCTCCAGGTTTAAGGGATTCTTCCTTCAGCTAAAACATGCATGGGAAACCCACAGTATGGTGCACCGTGTGACCGGGAAACGTTTTAAATGCATCTCAGTTTTCGTTCCCTTTTACTCGTGTTCACCATTCCAGACCCTTTACTCACACTCTCCCCACTTGGAGAGTCAGTGCCTTTAACCTCCTGTTTGGCACAGTTTGCAATTTCTGCGCAAGATGAACAGGAATAGGGAGAACCAATGAGAGACTAGCTGTAGGTGTCTTCACGGGCAAATTTAACGCTCATTTCCCACCAGGAAGAGGAATTAACCTAAGGCTCATCATGCTGTGCTGGAACCAGATTAGGGCCTGAAGCAATCCTGCGGGTTTGCGGCCAGCTCACAAGAGAGCGAGTTGAAGAAAGGAGCTCAGGGGCACTGTAACTCACAAACCTGCAGAGTTATAAATGACAGCTATCGTCCAAAAATATATTGAAGGAAGCATGCGAAGAGAACTTGTAAGCGGGGAAGAATTGCAGGAAAATGATTTCAGGGGGTAGACGGGAATTGCATTTAAAGCATAGGAAAAGAGGCAGAACGTCGACAATGATGCTCTTGGCCAAAAAGGGCGTATGCGTTTTTTCCTGAATATACAGGAAAAAACGCATATGCACTTTTTGGCCAACCAAGCAAGCATGTTAAAGAAATCTGCACTACAATGAAGTCTCACTGCCCCCGGTCAAAAGGGCCATCTGAAAAAGTGTAAAATCCAGAAAGGCAGCACAGGCCATGGAGAACAGGGAGCCTTGTTATGCTGATGGGTGGGATGTAAATTGCCAACAGCCACTCTGGAGAAGTGTATGGTGTTTCCTGGAACACCTAAAAAACAAAGCAACGGAGCCTACGGCACTTCCACTTATGGTCCTATAGCTTAGGGAAATTAAAATCAAAAACACACAGCCACCCCAAAATTTCGGAAGGCTCTGTTTACAAGAACATCGTCTACGGTACAAGTTAAATATCCCAGAAAGCGAAAAATGGATAAAGAAGTTGTGGTACGTACGTACAATGGAATATCACTCACCAATGAAATCTATGTCATCTGGCCCGTCGTGGCATAATGAGTGGATTCAGGTACCATGATGCTAAGTGAAATAAGTCACACAGAAAATGAAACATCATAAGATATCACTAATACACCGAATGTAATCTTGGCTACACATGAACTGAATTACAAAACAGAACAGGGTCTCAAATTTAGAAAACCAACTTATGTTTGCGTAAGGGGAAAGGTGAGTTGGGGTGCTGCATAAAACCAGAGATAGAAATTAGCGCAGATACCATTCCATACGTCAAATATGTAATAGTCAAGACCTACGCCTTGCTCAACGAAATGGGCTAAACACTCTATATTCAATACCTAGGAATACACCTGACTAGTAAGAATCTTCAAACCCATGGATTTATATGTCTCCGTAAGAGAATCAAGCGTGTGTACAGCTGCATGAAGGCAGCAGAGAAAATCCGATAAATCCTATTATCAAAATAAATTACAAAAACAAAACACAATGACAGTGAAATAGAGAGCAATTCTTAAATAATTCATTCAGGGCTTGTGATGCAACGTGGATTTACCTCATCAAAACCCAGAGCTGAGTGAGAAATAAGGTTGGACACTTCGGGCTGATAGCATTGGTGAGGTTCGATGATCAAATGCAGACCATTTGAAGTCATACTGCATGGTACCCATTCCATGGGTCCCAACTCTCCAGGTTTAAGCGATTCTTCCTTCAGCTAAAGCATTCATGGGAAACCCACAGTATGGTGCACCATGTGACTGGGAAACGTTTTCAAATGCATCTCAGTTTTCGTCCCCTTTTACTCGGGTTCACAATTCCAGACCCTTTACTAACACTCTCCCCACTTGGAGAGTCAGTGCCTTTAACCTCCTGTTTGGCACAGTTTGCAATTTCTGCGCAAGATGAACAGGAATAGGGAGAACCAATGAGAGACTAGCTGTAGGTGTATGCACGGGAAAATTTAATGCTCATTTCCCACCAGGAAGAGGAATTAACCAAAGGCTCAGCATGCTGTGCCGGAACCAGATTAGGGCCTGAAGCAATCCTGCGGGTTTGCGGCCAGCTCACAAGAAAGCGATTTGAAGAAAGGAGCTCAGGGGCACTGTAATTCACAAACCTGCAGAGTTATAAATGACAGCTATCGTCCAAAAATATATTGAAGGAAGGCTGCGAAGAGGACTTGAAAGCGGGGCAGAATTGCAGGAAAACGATTTCAGGGGGTAGACTGGAATTGCATTTAAAGCATAGGAAAAGAGACAGACCTTCGACAATGCTTCACTTGGCCAAAAAGAGCGTATGCGTTTGTTCCTGAATATATTCAGGAAAAACCGTATACGCCCTTTTTGGCCAACCAAGCAAGCAGGTTAAAGAAATCTGCACTACAATGAAGTCTCTCTGCCCCCCGGTCAAAAGGGCCATCTGAAAAAAGTGTAAAATCCAGAAATGCAGCACAGGCCATGGAGAACAGGGAGCCTTGTTATGCTGATGGGTGGGATGTAAATTGCCAAGAGCCACTCTGGAGAAGTGTATTGTGTTTCCTGAAACACCTAAAAAACAAAGCAACGGAGCCTACGGCACTTCCACTTATGGTCCAATAGCTTAGGGAAATTAAAATCAAAAACACACAGCAACCCCAAAGTTTCAGACGGCTCTGTTTACAAGAACCTCGTCTACGGTACAAGTTAAATATCCCAGAAAGCGAAAAATGGATAAAGAAGTTGTGGTACGTACGTACAATGGAATATCACTCACCAATGAAATCTATGTCATCTGGCCCGTCGTGGCATAATGAGTGGATTCAGGTACGATGATTCTAAGTGAAATAAGTCACACAGAAAATGAAACATCATAAGCTATCACTAATGCACCGAATGTAATCTTGGCTACACATGAACTGAATTACAAAACAGAACAGGGTCTCAAATTTTGAAAACCAACTTATGTTTGCTTAAGGGGAAAGGTGAGTTGGGGTGCTGCATAAAACCAGAGATAGAAATTAGCACAGATACCATTCCATACGTCAAATATGTAATAGTCAAGACCTACCCCTTGCTCAACCAAATGGGCTAAACACCCTATATTCAACGTCTAGGAATACACCTGACTAGAAAGAATATTCAAACCCATGGATTTATATGTCTCCATAAGAGAATCAAGCGTGTGTACAGCTGCATGAAGAGCAGCAGAGAAAATCCGATAAATCCCATTATCAAAATGAATTACAAAAACAAAACACAATGACAGTGAAATAGAGAGCAATTCTTAAATAATTCATTCAGGGCTTGTGATGCAACCTGGATTTACCTCATCAAAACCCAGAGCTGAGTGAGACATAAGGTTGGACACTTCGGGCTGATAGCATTGGTGAGGTTCGATGAGCAAATGCAGATCATTTGAAGTCATACTGCATGGTACCCATTCCATGGGTCCCAACTCTCCAGGTTTAAGTGATTCTTCCTTCAGCTAAAGCATGCATGGGAAACCCACAGTATGGTGCACCATGTGACCGGGAAACGTTTTCAAATGCATCTCAGTTTTTGTCCCCTTTTACTCGGGTTCACAATTCCAGACCCTTTACTAACACTCTCCCCACTTGGAGAGTCAGTGCCTTTAACCTGCTGTTTGGCACAGTTTGCAATTTCTGCGCAAGATGAACAGGAATACGGAGAACCAATGAGAGACTAGCTGTAGGTGTCTGCACGGGCAAATTTAATGCTCATTTCCCACCAGGAAGAGGAATTAAGCAACGGCTCAGCATGCCATGCCGGAACCAGTTTAGGGCCTGAAGCAATCCTGCGGGTTTGCGGCCAGCTCACAAGAAAGCGATTTGAAGAAAGGAGGTCAGGGGCACTGTATTTCACAAAACTGCAGAGTTATAAATGACAGCTATCGTCCAAAAACATATTGAAGGAAGGCTGTGAAGAGGACTTGAAAGCGGGGCAGAATTGCAGGAAAACGATTTCAAGGGGTAGACTGGAATTGCATTTAAAACATAGGAAAAGAGGCAGAACGTCGACAATGATGCACTTGGCCAAAAAGGGCGTATGCGTTTTTTCCTGAATATATTCAGGAAAAAACGCATACGCACTTTTTGGCCACCCAAGCAAGCATGTTAAAGAAATCTGCACTACAATGCAGTCTCACTGCCCACCGGTCAAAAGGGCCATCTGAAAAAAGTGTAAAATCCAGAAATGCAGCACAGGCCATGGAGAACAGGAAGCCTTGTTATGCTGATGGGTGGGATGTAAATTGCCAACAGCCACTCTGGAGAAGTGTATGGTGTTTCCTGAAACACCTAAAAAACAAAGCAACGGAGCCTACGGCACTTCCACTTATGGTCCTATAGCTTAGGGAAATTAAAATCAAAAACACACAGCCACCCCAAAGTTTCAGACGGCTCTGTTTACAAGAACCTCGTCTACGGTACAAGTTAAATATCCCAGAAAGCGAAAAATGGATAAAGAAGTTGTGGTACGTACGTACAATGGAATTTCACTCACCAATGAAATCTATGTCACCTGGCCCGTCGTGGCATAATGAGTGGATTCAGGTACGATGATTCTAAGTGAAATAAGTCACACAGAAAATGAAACATCATAAGATGTCACTAATACACGGAATGTAATCTTGGCTACACATGAACTGAATTACAAAACAGAACAGGGTCTCAAATTTAGAAAACCAACTTATGTTTGCTTAAGGGGAAAGGTCAGTTGGGGTGCTGCATAAAACCAGAGATAGAAATTAGCACAGATACCATTCCATAAGCCAAATATGTAATAGTCAAGACCTACCCCTTGCTCAACCAAATGGGCTAAACACCCTATATTCAACACCTAGGTATACACCTGACTAGAAAGAATATTCAAACCCATGGATTTATATGTCTCCATAAGAGAATCAAGCGTGTGTACAGCTGCATGAAGAGCAGCAGAGAAAATCCGATAAATCCCATTATCAAAATGAATTACAAAAACAAAACACAATGACAGTGAAAGAGAGAGCAATTCTTAAATAATTCATTCAGGGCTTGTGATGCAACCTGGATTTACCTCATCAAAACCCAGAACTGAGTGAGACATAAGGTTGGACACTTCGGGCTGATAGCATTGGTGAGGTTCGATGAGCAAATGCAGATCATTTGAAGTCATACTGCATGGTACCCATTCCATGGGTCCCAACTCTCCAGGTTTAAGTGATTCTTCCTTCAGCTAAAACATGCATGGGAAACCCACAGTATGGTGCACTGTGTGACCAGCAAACGTTTTCAAATGCATCTCAGTTTTCATCCCCTTTTACTCGGGTTCACCATTCCAGACCCTATACGAACACTCTCCCCACTTGGAGAGTCAGTGCTTTAACCTCCTGTTTGGCACAGTTTGCAATTTCTGCGCAAGATGAACAGGAATAGGGAGAACCAATGAGAGACTAGCTGTAGGTGTCTGCACTGGCAAATTTAACGCTCATTTCCCGCCAGGAAGAGGAATTAACCTAAGGCTCAACATGCCGTGCTGGAACCAGATTAGGGCCTGAAGCAATCCAGCGGGTTTGCGGCCAGCTCACAAGATAGCGAGTTGAAGAAAGGAGCTCAGGGTCACTGTAACTCACAAACCTGCAGAGTTATAAATGACAGCTATCGTCCAAAAATATATTGAAGGAAGGCTGCGAAGAGAACTTGTAAGCGGGGCAGAATTGCAGGAAAACGATTTCAGGGGGTAGACGGGAATTGCATTTAAAGCATAGGAAAAGAGGCAGAACGTTGACAATGATGTTCTTGGCCAAAAAGGGCGTATGCGTTTTTCCTGAATATATTCAGGAAAAAATGCATACCCGCTTTTTGGCCAACCAAGCAAGCATATTAAAGAAATCTCCACTAAAATGAAGTCTCACTGCCCCACGGTCAAAAGGGCCATCTGAAAAAAGTGTAAAATCCAAAAAGGCAGCACAGGCCATGGAGAAGAGGGAGCCTTGTTATGCTGATGGGCGGGATGTAAATTGCCAACAGCCGCTCTGGAGAAGTGTATGGTGTTTCCTGGAACACCTAAAAAACAAAGCAACGGAGCCTACGGCACTTCCACTTCTGCTCCTATAGCTTAGGGAATTTAAAATCGAAAACACACAGCCACCCCAAAGTGTCGGACGGCTCTGTTTACAAGAACCCCGTCTACGGTACAAGTTAAATATCCCAGAATGTGAAAAATGGATAAAGAAGTTGCGGTACGTACGTACAATGGAATATCACTCAGCAATGAAATCTATGTCATCAGGCCCGTCGCGGCATAATGAGTGGATTCAGGTACGATGATTCTAAGTGAAATAAGTCACACAGAAAATGAAACATCATAAGATATCACTAATACAAGGAATGTAAACTTGGCTACACATGACCTGAATTGCAAAACAGAACAGGGTCTCAAATTTAGAACACCAACTTATGCTTACTTAAGGGGAAAGCTGAGTTGGGGTGCTGCATAAAACCAGAGATAGAAATTAGCACAGATACCTTTCCATAAGCCAAATATGTAATAGTCAAGACCTACCCCTTGCTCAACGAAATGGACTAAACACCCCATATTCAACGCCTAGGAATACATCTGACTAGTAAGAATCATCAAACCCATGGATTTATATGTCTCCGTAAGAGAATGAAGCGTGTGTACAGCGGCATGAATGCAGCAGAGAAAATCCGATAAATCCCATTATCAAAATGAATTACAAAAACAAAACTCAAGGACAGTGAAATAGAGAGCAATTCTTAAATAATTCATTCAGGGCTTGTGATGCAACCTGGATTTACCACATCTACACCCAGAGCTGAGTGAGACATAAGGTTGGGCACTTCGGGTTGATAGCATTGGTGAGGTTCGATGAGCAAATGCAGACCCTTTGAAGTCATACTGTATGGTACCCGTTCCATGGGTCCCAACTCTCCAGGTTTAAGGGATTCTTCCTTCAGCTAAAACATGCATGGGAAACCCACAGTATGGTGCACCGTGTGACCGGGAAACGTTTTAAATGCATCTCAGTTTTCGTTCCCTTTTACTCGTGTTCACCATTCCAGACCCTTTACTCACACTCTCCCCACTTGGAGAGTCAGTGCCTTTAACCTCCTGTTTGGCACAGTTTGCAATTTCTGCGCAAGATGAACAGGAATAGGGAGAACCAATGAGAGACTAGCTGTAGGTGTCTTCACGGGCAAATTTAACGCTCATTTCCCACCAGGAAGAGGAATTAACCTAAGGCTCATCATGCTGTGCTGGAACCAGATTAGGGCCTGAAGCAATCCTGCGGGTTTGCGGCCAGCTCACAAGAGAGCGAGTTGAAGAAAGGAGCTCAGGGGCACTGTAACTCACAAACCTGCAGAGTTATAAATGACAGCTATCGTCCAAAAATATATTGAAGGAAGCATGCGAAGAGAACTTGTAAGCGGGGAAGAATTGCAGGAAAATGATTTCAGGGGGTAGACGGGAATTGCATTTAAAGCATAGGAAAAGAGGCAGAACGTCGACAATGATGCTCTTGGCCAAAAAGGGCGTATGCGTTTTTTCCTGAATATACAGGAAAAAACGCATATGCACTTTTTGGCCAACCAAGCAAGCATGTTAAAGAAATCTGTACTACAATGAAGTCTCACTGCCCCCGGTCAAAAGGGCCATGTGAAAAAGTGTAAAATCCAGAAAGGCAGCACAGGCCATGGAGAACAGGGAGCCTTGTTATGCTGATGGGTGGGATGTAAATTGCCAACAGCCACTCTGGAGAAGTGTATGGTGTTTCCTGGAACACCTAAAAAACAAAGCAACGGAGCCTACGGCACTTCCACTTATGGTCCTATAGCTTAGGGAAATTAAAATAAAAAACACACAGCCACCCCAAAATTTCGGAAGGCTCTGTTTACAAGAACATCGTCTACGGTACAAGTTAAATATCCCAGAAAGCGAAAAATGGATAAAGAAGTTGTGGTACGTACGTACAATGGAATATCACTCACCAATGAAATCTATGTCATCTGGCCCGTCGTGGCATAATGAGTGGATTCAGGTACCATGATGCTAAGTGAAATAAGTCACACAGAAAATGAAACATCATAAGATATCACTAATACACCGAATGTAATCTTGGCTACACATGAACTGAATTACAAAACAGAACAGGGTCTCAAATTTAGAAAACCAACTTATGTTTGCGTAAGGGGAAAGGTGAGTTGGGGTGCTGCATAAAACCAGAGATAGAAATTAGCGCAGATACCATTCCATACGTCAAATATGTAATAGTCAAAACCTACGCCTTGCTCAACGAAATGGGCTAAACACTCTATATTCAATACCTAGGAATACACCTGACTAGTAAGAATCTTCAAACCCATGGATTTATATGTCTCCGTAAGAGAATCAAGCGTGTGTACAGCTGCATGAAGGCAGCAGAGAAAATCCGATAAATCCTATTATCAAAATAAATTACAAAAACAAAACACAATGACAGTGAAATAGAGAGCAATTCTTAAATAATTCATTCAGGGCTTGTGATGCAACGTGGATTTACCTCATCAAAACCCAGAGCTGAGTGAGAAATAAGGTTGGACACTTCGGGCTGATAGCATTGGTGAGGTTCGATGATCAAATGCAGACCATTTGAAGTCATACTGCATGGTACCCATTCCATGGGTCCCAACTCTCCAGGTTTAAGCGATTCTTCCTTCAGCTAAAGCATTCATGGGAAACCCACAGTATGGTGCACCGTGTGACTGGGAAACGTTTTCAAATGCATCTCAGTTTTCGTCCCCTTTTACTCGGGTTCACAATTCCAGACCCTTTACTAACACTCTCCCCACTTGGAGAGTCAGTGCCTTTAACCTCCTGTTTGGCACAGTTTGCAATTTCTGCGCAAGATGAACAGGAATAGGGAGAACCAATGAGAGACTAGCTGTAGGTGTATGCACGGGAAAATTTAACGCTCATTTCCCACCAGGAAGAGGAATTAACCAAAGGCTCAGCATGCCGTGCCGGAACCAGATTAGGGCCTGAAGCAATCCTGCGGGTTTGCGGCCAGCTCACAAGAAAGCGATTTGAAGAAAGGAGCTCAGGGGCACTGTAATTCACAAACCTGCAGAGTTATAAATGACAGCTATCGTCCAAAAATATATTGAAGGAAGGCTGCGAAGAGGACTTGAAAGCGGGGCAGAATTGCAGGAAAACGATTTCAGGGGGTAGACTGGAATTGCATTTAAAGCATAGGAAAAGAGACAGACCTTCGACAATGCTTCACTTGGCCAAAAAGAGCGTATGCGTTTGTTCCTGAATATATTCAGGAAAAACCGTATACGCCCTTTTTGGCCAACCAAGCAAGCAGGTTAAAGAAATCTGCACTACAATGAAGTCTCTCTGCCCCCGGTCAAAAGGGCCATCTGAAAAAAGTGTAAAATCCAGAAATGCAGCACAGGCCATGGAGAACAGGGAGCCTTGTTATGCTGATGGGTGGGATGTAAATTGCCAAGAGCCACTCTGGAGAAGTGTATTGTGTTTCCTGAAACACCTAAAAAACAAAGCAACGGAGCCTACGGCACTTCCACTTATGGTCCTATAGCTTAGGGAAATTAAAATCAAAAACACACAGCAACCCCAAAGTTTCAGACGGCTCTGTTTACAAGAACCTCGTCTACGGTACAAGTTAAATATCCCAGAAAGCGAAAAATGGATAAAGAAGTTGTGGTACGTACGTACAATGGAATATCACTCACCAATGAAATCTATGTCATCTGGCCCGTCGTGGCATAATGAGTGGATTCAGGTACGATGATTCTAAGTGAAATAAGTCACACAGAAAATGAAACATCATAAGCTATCACTAATGCACCGAATGTAATCTTGGCTACACATGAACTGAATTACAAAACAGAACAGGGTCTCAAATTTAGAAAACGAACTTATGCTTGCTTAAGGGGAAAGGTGAGTTGGGGTGCTGCATAAAACCAGGGATAGAAATTAGCACAGATACCATTCCATTCGTCAAATATGTAATAGTCAAGACCTACCCCTTGCTCAATGAAATGGACAAAACACGCCATATTCAACACCTAGGAATACACCTGACTAGTAAGAATCTTCAAACCCATGGATTTATATGTCTCCATAAGAGAATGAAGCGTGTGTATAGCGGCATGAACGCAGCAGAGAAAATCCGATAAATCCCATTATCAAAATGAATTACAAAAACAAAACACAAGGACAGTGAAATAGAGAGCAATTCTTAAATAATTCATTCAGGGATTGTGATGCAACCTGGATTTACCACATCTACATCCAGAGCTGAGTGAGACATAAGGTTGGGGACTTCGGGCTGATAGCATTGGTGAGGTTCGATCAACAAATGCAGACCCTTTGAAGGCATACTGCATGGTACCCATTCCATGAGTCCCTAACTCTCCAGGTTTAAGGGATTCTTCCTTCAGCTAATACATGCATGGGAAACCCACAGTATGGTGCAGCGTGTGACCGGGAAACGTTTTCAAATGCATCTCAGATTTTGTCCCCTTTTACTCGGGTTCACCATTCCAGACCCCTTACTAACACTCTCCCCACTTGGAGAGTCAGTGCCTTTAACCTCCTGTTTGGCACAGTTTGCAATTTCTGCGCAAGATGATCAGGAATAAGGAGAACCAATGAGAGACTAGCTGTAGGTGTCTGCACGGGCAAATGGAACGCTCATTTCCCACCAGGAAAAGGAATTAACCAAAGGCTCAGCGTGCCTGCTGGAAAAAGATTAGGGCCTGAAGCAATCCTGCGGTTTTGCGGCCAGCTCACAAGAAAACGAGATGAAGAAAGGAGCTCAGGGGCACTGTAATTCACAAACCTGCAGAGTAATGAATGAGAGCTATCGTCCAAAAATATATTGAAGTTAGTCTTCGAAGAGGACTTGAAAGCGGGGCAGAATTTCAGGAAAACGATTTCAGGGGGTAGACTGGAATTGCACTTAAAGCATAGGAAAAGAGGCAGAATGTCGACAATGATGCACTTGGCCAAAAAGGTCGTATGCGTTCTTTTCCTGAATATATTCAGGAAAAAACGCATACGCACTTTTTGGCCAACCAAGCAAGCGTGTAAAGGAAATCTGCACTACAATGAAGTCTCACTGCCCCCCGGTGAAAAGGGCCATCTGAAAAATGTGTAAAATCCAGAAAGGCAGGACAGGCCATGGAGAACAGGGAGCCTTGTTATGCTGATGGGCGGGATATAAATTGCCAACAGCCACTCTGGAGAAGTGTATGGTGTTTCCTGAAACACCTAAAAAACAAAGTAACGGTGCGTACGGCACTACCACTTATGGTCCTATACCTTAGGGAAATTAAAATCAGAAACACACAGCCACCCCAAAGTTTTGGACGGCACTGTTTACAAGAACCTCGTCTACGGTACAAGTTAAATATCCGAGAAAGCAAAAAATGGATAAAGAAGTTGTGGTACGTACGTACAATGGAATATCACTCACCAATGAAATCTATGTCATCAGGCCCATAGCGGCATAATGAGTGGATTCAGGTAGGAGGATTCTAAGTGAAATAAGTCACACAGAAAAAGAAACATCATAAGGTATCACTAATACACGGAATGTAAACTTGGCTACACATGAACTGAATTACAAAACAGAACAGGGTCTCAAATTTAGAAAACCAACTTATGCTTGCTTATGGGGAAAGGTGAGTTGGGGTGCTGCATAAAACCAGAGATTGAAATTAACATAGATACCGTTCCATAGGCCAAATATATAATAGAGAAGACCTACTCCTTGCTCAACGAAATGGACTCAACACCCCATATTCAACGCCTGGGAATATACCTGACAAGTAAGAATCTTAAAACCCATGGATTTATATGTCTCCATAAGGAAATCAAGCGTGTGTACAGCGGCCTAAACGCAGCAGTGAAAATCCGATAAATCCCATTACCAAAATAAATTTCAAAAACAAAACACAATGACAGTGAAATAGAGAGCAATTCTTACATAATTCATTCAGGGCTTGTGATGCAACCTTGATTTCCACATCTACACCCAGAGCTGGGTGAGACATAAGGCTGGACACTTCGGGCTGATAGCATTGGTGAGGTTAGGTGAGCAAACGCAGGCCCTTTGGAGTCATACTGCATGGTACCCATTCCATGGGTCCCAACTCTCCAGGTTTAAGGGATTCTTCCTTCAGCTAAAACATGCATGGGAAACCCAGAGTATGGTCCACCGTGTGATTGGGAAACGTTTTCAAAAGCATCTTAGTTTTCGTCCCCTGGTACTCGGGGTCACCGTTCCTGACGCCTTACTAACACTCTCCCCACTTGGAGAGTCAGTGCCTTTAACCTCCTGTTTGGCACAGTTTGCAATTTCTGTGCAAGATGATCAGGAATAAGGAGAACCAATGAGAGACTAGCTGTAGGTGTCTGCACGGGCAAATGGAACGCTCATTTCCCACCAGGAAGAGGAATTAACCAAAGGCTCAGCGTGCCTGCTGGAAAAAGATTAGGGCCTGAAGCAATCCTGCGGTTTTGCGGCCAGCTCACAAGAAAGCGAGTTGAAGAAAGGAGGTCAGGGGCACTGTAATTCACAAACCTGCAGAGTTATGAATGAGAGCTATCGTCCAAAAATATATTGAAGTTAGTCGTCGAAGAGGACTTGAAAGCGGGGCAGAATTTCAGGAAAACGATTTCAGGGGGTAGACTGGAATTGCACTTAAAGCATAGGAAAAGAGGCAGAATGTCGACAATGATGCACTTGGCCAAAAAGGTCGTATGCGTTCTTTTCCTGAATATATTCAGGAAAAAACGCATACGCACTTTTTGGCCAACCAAGCAAGCGTGTAAAGGAAATCTGCACTACAATGAAGTCTCACTGCCCCCCGGTGAAAAGGGCCATCTGAAAAATGTGTAAAATCCAGAAAGGCAGGACAGGGCATGGAGAACAGGGAGCCTTGTTATGCTGATGGGCGGGATGTAAATTGCCAACAGCCACTCTGGAGAAGTGTATGGTGTTTCCTGAAACACGTAGGAAACAAAGAAACACAGCCTATGGCACTTCCACTTATGGTCGTATAGCTTAGGGAAATTAAAATCAAACACACACAGCCACCCCAAATTTTGGGACGGCTCTGTTTACAAGAACCTCGTCTACGATGCAAGTTAAATATCCGAGAAAGCAAAAAATGAATAAAGAAGTTGTTGTACGTACGTACAATGGAATATCACTCAGCAATGAAATCTACGTCATCAGGCCCGTAGCGGAATAATGAGTGGATTCAGGTACGATGATTCTACGAGAAATAAGTCACACAGAAAAACAAACATCATAAGATATCACTAATACACAGAATGTAAACTTGGCTACACATGAACTGAATTACAAAACAGAACAGGGTCTCAAATTTAGAAAACCAACTTATGCTTGCTTATGGGGAAAGGTGTGTTGGGGTTCTGCATAAAACCAGAGATTGAAATTAGCACAGATACCGTTCCATAAGCCAAATATATAATAGAAAAGACCTACGCCTTGCTCAACGAAATGGACTCAACACCCCATATTCAACGCCTTGGAATATACCTGAGAAGTAAGAATCTTAAAACCCATGGATTTATATGTCTCCATAAGGAAATCAAGCGTGTGTACAGCGGCCTAAACGCAGCAGTGAAAATCCGATAAATCCCATTATCAAAATAAATTTCAAAAAAAAACACAATGACAGTGAAATAGAGAGCAATTCTTAAATAATTCATTCAGGGCTTGTGATGCAATCTGGATTTACCACATCTACAACCAGACCTGGGTGAGACATAAGGCTGGACACTTCGGGCTCATAGCATTGGTGAGGTTCGGTGAGCAAATGCAGACCCTTTGAAGTCATACTGTATGGTACCCATTCCATGGGTCCCAACTCTGCAGGTTTAAGGGATTCTTCCTTCAACTAAACCATGCATGGCAAACCCAGAGTAAGGTCCACCGTGTGATTGGGAAACGTTTTGAAATGCATCTCAGTTTTCGTCCCCTGGTACTCGGGTTCACCATTCCAGACGCTTTACTAACACTCTCCCCACTTGGAGAGTCAGTGCCTTTAACCTCCTCTTTGGCACAGTTTGCAATTTCTGCGCAAGATGAACAGGAATAGGGAGAACCAATGAGAGACTAGCTGTAAGTGTCTGCACGGGCAAATGGAACGCTCATTTCCCACCAGGAAGAGGAATTAACCAAAGGCTCAGCGTGCCCTGCCTGAAACAGATTAGGGCCTGAAGCAATCCTGCAGTTTTGTGGCCAGCTCACAAGAAAGCGAGTTGAAGAAAGGAGCTCAGGGGCACTGTAATTCACAAACCTGCAGAGTTATGAATGACAGCTATCGTCCAAAAATGTACTGAAGTAAGTCTTCGAAGAGGACTTGAAAGCGGGGCAGAATTGCAGGAAAACGATTTCAGGGGGTAGACAGGAAATCCACCTAAAGCTTAGGAAAATAGCAGAATGTCGACAATGATGCACTTGGCCAAAAAGGGCGTATGCGTTTTTTCCTGAATATATTCAGGAATAAACGCATACGCCCTTTTTGGCCAACCAAGCAAGCGTGTAAAGAAATCTGCACTACAATGAAGTCTCATTGACCCCTGGTCAAAAGGGCGATCTGAAAAAAGTATAAAAATCAGAAAAGCAGGACAGGCCATGGAGAAAAGGGAGCCTTGTTATGCAGATGGGCGGGACGTAAATTGCCAACAGCCAAACTGGAGAAGTGTATGGCGTTTCCTGAAACACATAGGAAACAAAGCAACGCAGCCTATGGCACTTCCACTTATGGTCCTGTAGCTTAGGGAAAGTAAAATCAAAAACACACAGCCAACCCAAAATTTCAGACGACTCTGTAGACAAGAACCTCGTCTATGGTACAAGTTAAATATCCCAGAAAGCGAAAAATGGATAAAGAAGTTGTGGTACGTACGTACAATGTAATATCACACAGCAATGAAATCTACGTCATCAGGCCCATAGCGGCATAATGAGTGGATTCAGGTAGGACGATTCTACGAGAAATAAGTCACACAGAAAAAGAAACATCATAAGATATCACTAATACACGGAATGTAAACTTGGCTACACATGAACTGAATTACAAAACAGAACAGGGTCTCAAATTTAGAAAACCAACTTATGCTTGCTTAAGGGGAAAGGTGAGTTGGGGTGCTGCATAAAACCAGAGATAGAAATTAGCACAGATACCTTTCCATAAGCCAAATACGTAATAGTCAAGACCTACCCCTTGCTCAACGAAATGGACTAAACACCCCATATTCAACGCCTAGGAATACACCTGACTAGTAAGAATCTTCAAACCCATGGATTTATATGTCTCCATAAGAGAATGAAGCGTGTGTACAGTGTCATGAATGCAGCAGAGAATATCTGATAAATCCCATTATCAAAATGAATTACAAAAACAAAACACTAGGACAGTGAAATAGAGAGCAATTCTTAAATAATTCATTCACGGCTTGTGATGCAACCTGGATTTACCACATCTACACCCAGAGCTGAATGAGACATAATGTTGGGCACTTTGGGCTGATAGCATTGGTGTGGTTCGATGAGCAAATGCAGACCCTTTGAAGTCATACTCTATGGTACCCTTTCCATGGGTCCCAAATCTCCAGGGTTAAGGGATTCTTCCTTCAGCTAAAACATGCATGGGAAACCCACAGTATGGTGCACCGTGTGACCGGGAAACGTTTTCAAATGCATCTCAGATTTCGTCCCCTTTTACTCGGGTTCACCATTCCAGAACCTTTACTAACACTCTCCCCACTTGGAGAGACAGTGCCTTTAAAATCCTGTTTGGCACAGTTTGCAATTTCTGCGCAAGATGAACAGGAATAGGGAGAAGCAATGAGAGACTAGCTGTAGGTGTCTGCACGGGCAAAGGGAACGCTCATTTCCCACCAGGAAGAGGAATTAACGAAAGGCTCAGCATGCCATGCCGGAACCAGATTAGGGCCTGAAGCAATCCTGCGGGTTTGCGGCCAGCTCACAAGAAAGCGAGTTGAAGAAAGGAGCTCAGGGACACTGTAATTCACAAACCTGCAGAGTTATAAATGACAGCTACCGTCCAAAAATATATTGAAGTAAGTCTTGGAACAGGACTTGAAAGCGGGGCAGAATTGCAGGAAAACGATTTCAGGGGGTAGACTGGAATTGCATTTAAAGCATAGGAAAAGAGGCAGAACCTTGACAACGATGCACTTGGCCAAAATGGGCATATGCGTTTCTCCTGAATATATTCAGGAAAAAATGCATACGCACTTTTTGGCCAACCTAGCATGCACGTTAAAGAAATCTGCACTACAATGAAGTCTCACTGCCCCCCAGTCAAAAGGGCCATCTGAAAAAAGTGTAAAATCCAAAAAGTCAGCACAGGCCATGGAGAACATGGAGCCTTGTTATGCTGATGGGCGGGATGTAAATTGCCAACAGCCACTCTGGAGAAGTGTATGGTGTTTCCTGAAACACCTAAAAAACAAAGTAACGGTGCATACGGCACTACCACTTATGGTCCTATACCTTAGGGAAATTAAAATCAGAAACACACATCCACCCCAAAGTTTTGGACGGCACTGTTTACAAGAACCTCGTCTACGGTACAAGTTAAATATCCGAGAAAGCAAAAAATGGATAAAGAAGTTGTGGTACGTACGTACAATGGAATATCACTCACCAATGAAATCTATGTCATCAGGCCCATAGCGGCATAATGAGTGGATTCAGGTAGGAGGATTCTAAGTGAAATAAGTCACACAGAAAAAGAAACATCATAAGGTATCACTAATACACGGAATGTAAACTTGGCTACACATGAACTGAATTACAAAACAGAACAGGGTCTCAAATTTAGAAAACCAACTTATGCTTGCTTATGGGGAAAGGTGAGTTGGGGTGCTGCATAAAACCAGAGATTGAAATTAACACAGATACCGTTCCATAGGCCAAATATATAATAGAGAAGACCTACTCCTTGCTCAACGAAATGGACTCAACACCCCATATTCAACGCCTGGGAATATACCTGACAAGTAAGAATCTTAAAACCCATGGATTTATATGTCTCCATAAGGAAATCAAGCGTGTGTACAGCGGCCTAAACGCAGCAGTGAAAATCCGATAAATCCCATTACCAAAATAAATTTCAAAAACAAAACACAATGACAGTGAAATAGAGAGCAATTCTTATATAATTCATTCAGGGCTTGTGATGCAACCTTGATTTTCACATCTACACCCAGAGCTGGGTGAGACATAAGGCTGGACACTTCGGGCTGATAGCATTGGTGAGGTTCGGTGAGCAAACGCAGGCCCTTTGGAGTCATACTACATGGTACCCATTCCATGGGTCCCAACTCTCCAGGTTTAAGGGATTCTTCCTTCAGCTAAAACATGCATGGGAAACCCAGAGTATGGTCCACCGTGTGATTGGGAAACGTTTTCAAAAGCATCTTAGTTTTCGTCCCCTGGTACTCGGGGTCACCGTTCCTGACGCCTTACTAACACTCTCCCCACTTGGAGAGTCAGTGCCTTTAACCTCCTGTTTGGCACAGTTTGCAATTTCTGCGCAAGATGATCAGGAATAAGGAGAACCAATGAGAGACTAGCTGTAGGTGTCTGCACGGGCAAATGGAATGCTCATTTCCCACCAGGAAGAGGAATTAACCAAAGGCTCAGCGTGCCTGCTGGAAAAAGATTAGGGCCTGAAGCAATCCTGCGGTTTTGCGGCCAGCTCACAAGAAAGCGAGTTGAAGAAAGGAGCTCAGGGGCACTGTAATTCACAAACCTGCAGAGTTATGAATGAGAGCTATCGTCCAAAAATATATTGAAGTTAGTTGTCGAAGAGGACTTGAAAGCGGGGCAGAATTTCAGGAAAGCGATTTCAGGGGGTAGACTGGAATTGCACTTAAAGCATAGGAAAAGAGGCAGAATGTCGACAATGATGCACTTGGCCAAAAAGGTCGTATGCGTTCTTTTCCTGAATATATTCAGGAAAAAACGCATACGCACTTTTTGGCCAACCAAGCAAGCGTGTAAAGGAAATCTGCACTACAATGAAGTCTCACTGCCCCCCGGTGAAAAGGGCCATCTGAAAAATGTGTAAAATCCAGAAAGGCAGGACAGGGCATGGAGAACAGGGAGCCTTGTTATGCTGATGGGCGGGATGTAAATTGCCAACAGCCACTCTGGAGAAGTGTATGGTGTTTCCTGAAACACGTAGGAAACAAAGAAACACAGCCTATGGCACTTCCACTTATGGTCGTATAGCTTAGGGAAATTAAAATCAAACACACACAGCCACCCCAAATTTTGGGACGGCTCTGTTTACAAGAACCTCGTCTACGATGCAAGTTAAATATCCGAGAAAGCAAAAAATGAATAAAGAAGTTGTTGTACGTACGTACAATGGAATATCACTCAGCAATGAAATCTACGTCATCAGGCCCGTAGCGGAATAATGAGTGGATTCAGGTACGATGATTCTACGAGAAATAAGTCACACAGAAAAACAAACATCATAAGATATCACTAATACACGGAATGTAAACTTGGCTACACATGAACTGAATTACAAAACAGAACAGGGTCTCAAATTTAGAAAACCAACTTATGCTTGCTTATGGGGAAAGGTGTGTTGGGGTTCTGCATAAAACCAGAGATTGAAATTAGCACAGATACCGTTCCATAAGCCAAATATATAATAGAAAAGACCTACGCCTTGCTCAACGAAATGGACTCAACACCCCATATTCAACGCCTTGGAATATACCTGAGAAGTAAGAATCTTAAAACCCATGGATTTATATGTCTCCATAAGGAAATCAAGCGTGTGTACAGCGGCCTAAACGCAGCAGTGAAAATCCGATAAATCCCATTATCAAAATAAATTTCAAAAAAAAACACAATGACAGTGAAATAGAGAGCAATTCTTAAATAATTCATTCAGGGCTTGTGATGCAATCTGGATTTACCACATCTACAACCAGACCTGGGTGAGACATAAGGCTGGACACTTCGGGCTCATAGCATTGGTGAGGTTCGGTGAGCAAATGCAGACCCTTTGAAGTCATACTGTATGGTACCCATTCCATGGGTCCCAACTCTGCAGGTTTAAGGGATTCTTCCTTCAACTAAACCATGCATGGCAAACCCAGAGTAAGGTCCACCGTGTGATTGGGAAACGTTTTGAAATGCATCTCAGTTTTCGTCCCCTGGTACTCGGGTTCACCATTCCAGACGCTTTACTAACACTCTCCCCACTTGGAGAGTCAGTGCCTTTAACCTCCTCTTTGGCACAGTTTGCAATTTCTGCGCAAGATGAACAGGAATAGGGAGAACCAATGAGAGACTAGCTGTAAGTGTCTGCACGGGCAAATGGAACGCTCATTTCCCACCAGGAAGAGGAATTAACCAAAGGCTCAGCGTGCCCTGCCTGAAACAGATTAGGGCCTGAAGCAATCCTGCAGTTTTGTGGCCAGCTCACAAGAAAGCGAGTTGAAGAAAGGAGCTCAGGGGCACTGTAATTCACAAACCTGCAGAGTTATGAATGACAGCTATCGTCCAAAAATGTACTGAAGTAAGTCTTCGAAGAGGACTTGAAAGCGGGGCAGAATTGCAGGAAAACGATTTCAGGGGGTAGACAGGAAATCCACCTAAAGCTTAGGAAAATAGCAGAATGTCGACAATGATGCACTTGGCCAAAAAGGGCGTATGCGTTTTTTCCTGAATATATTCAGGAATAAACGCATACGCCCTTTTTGGCCAACCAAGCAAGCGTGTAAAGAAATCTGCACTACAATGAAGTCTCATTGACCCCTGGTCAAAAGGGCGATCTGAAAAAAGTATAGAAATCAGAAAAGCAGGACAGGCCATGGAGAAAAGGGAGCCTTGTTATGCAGATGGGCGGGACGTAAATTGCCAACAGCCAAACTGGAGAAGTGTATGGCGTTTCCTGAAACACATAGGAAACAAAGCAACGCAGCCTATGGCACTTCCACTTATGGTCCTGTAGCTTAGGGAAAGTAAAATCAAAAACACACAGCCAACCCAAAATTTCAGACGACTCTGTAGACAAGAACCTCGTCTATGGTACAAGTTAAATATCCCAGAAAGCGAAAAATGGATAAAGAAGTTGTGGTACGTACGTACAATGTAATATCACACAGCAATGAAATCTACGTCATCAGGCCCATAGCGGCATAATGAGTGGATTCAGGTAGGACGATTCTACGAGAAATAAGTCACACAGAAAAAGAAACATCATAAGATATCACTAATACACGGAATGTAAACTTGGCTACACATGAACTGAATTACAAAACAGAACAGGGTCTCAAATTTAGAAAACCAACTTATGCTTGCTTAAGGGGAAAGGTGAGTTGGGGTGCTGCATAAAACCAGAGATAGAAATTAGCACAGATACCTTTCCATAAGCCAAATACGTAATAGTCAAGACCTACCCCTTGCTCAACGAAATGGACTAAACACCCCATATTCAACGCCTAGGAATACACCTGACTAGTAAGAATCTTCAAACCCATGGATTTATATGTCTCCATAAGAGAATGAAGCGTGTGTACAGTGTCATGAATGCAGCAGAGAATATCTGATAAATCCCATTATCAAAATGAATTACAAAAACAAAACACTAGGACAGTGAAATAGAGAGCAATTCTTAAATAATTCATTCACGGCTTGTGATGCAACCTGGATTTACCACATCTACACCCAGAGCTGAATGAGACATAATGTTGGGCACTTCGGGCTGATAGCATTGGTGTGGTTCGATGAGCAAATGCAGACCCTTTGAAGTCATACTCTATGGTACCCTTTCCATGGGTCCCAAATCTCCAGGGTTAAGGGATTCTTCCTTCAGCTAAAACATGCATGGGAAACCCACAGTATGGTGCACCGTGTGACCGGGAAACGTTTTCAAATGCATCTCAGATTTCGTCCCCTTTTACTCGGGTTCACCATTCCAGAACCTTTACTAACACTCTCCCCACTTGCAGAGTCAGTGCCTTTAAACTCCTGTTTGGCACAGTTTGCAATTTCTGCGCAAGATGAACAGGAATAGGGAGAAGCAATGAGAGACTAGCTGTAGGTGTCTGCACGGGCAAAGGGAACGCTCATTTCCCACCAGGAAGAGGAATTAACGAAAGGCTCAGCATGCCATGCCGGAACCAGATTAGGGCCTGAAGCAATCCTGCGGGTTTGCGGCCAGCTCACAAGAAAGCGAGTTGAAGAAAGGAGCTCAGGGACACTGTAATTCACAAACCTGCAGAGTTATAAATGACAGCTACCGTCCAAAAATATATTGAAGTAAGTCTTGGAACAGGACTTGAAAGCGGGGCAGAATTGCAGGAAAACGATTTCAGGGGGTAGACTGGAATTGCATTTAAAGCATAGGAAAAGAGGCAGAACCTTGACAACGATGCACTTGGCCAAAATGGGCATATGCGTTTCTCCTGAATATATTCAGGAAAAAATGCATACGCACTTTTTGGCCAACCTAGCATGCACGTTAAAGAAATCTGCACTACAATGAAGTCTCACTGCCCCCCAGTCAAAAGGGCCATCTGAAAAAAGTGTAAAATCCAAAAAGTCAGCACAGGCCATGGAGAACATGGAGCCTTGTTATGCTGATGGGCGGGATGTAAATTGCCAACAGCCACTCTGGAGAAGTGTATGGTGTTTCCTGAAACACCTAAAAAACAAAGTAACGGTGCATACGGCACTACCACTTATGGTCCTATACCTTAGGGAAATTAAAATCAGAAACACACAGCCACCCCAAAGTTTTGGACGGCACTGTTTACAAGAACCTCGTCTACGGTACAAGTTAAATATCCGAGAAAGCAAAAAATGGATAAAGAAGTTGTGGTACGTACGTACAATGGAATATCACTCACCAATGAAATCTATGTCATCAGGCCCATAGCGGCATAATGAGTGGATTCAGGTAGGAGGATTCTAAGTGAAATAAGTCACACAGAAAAAGAAACATCATAAGGTATCACTAATACACGGAATGTAAACTTGGCTACACATGAACTGAATTACAAAACAGAACAGGGTCTCAAATTTAGAAAACCAACTTATGCTTGCTTATGGGGAAAGGTGAGTTGGGGTGCTGCATAAAACCAGAGATTGAAATTAACACAGATACCGTTCCATAGGCCAAATATATAATAGAGAAGACCTACTCCTTGCTCAACGAAATGGACTCAACACCCCATATTCAACGCCTGGGAATATACCTGACAAGTAAGAATCTTAAAACCCATGGATTTATATGTCTCCATAAGGAAATCAAGCGTGTGTACAGCGGCCTAAACGCAGCAGTGAAAATCCGATAAATCCCATTACCAAAATAAATTTCAAAAACAAAACACAATGACAGTGAAATAGAGAGCAATTCTTATATAATTCATTCAGGGCTTGTGATGCAACCTTGATTTTCACATCTACACCCAGAGCTGGGTGAGACATAAGGCTGGACACTTCGGGCTGATAGCATTGGTGAGGTTCGGTGAGCAAACGCAGGCCCTTTGGAGTCATACTACATGGTACCCATTCCATGGGTCCCAACTCTCCAGGTTTAAGGGATTCTTCCTTCAGCTAAAACATGCATGGGAAACCCAGAGTATGGTCCACCGTGTGATTGGGAAACGTTTTCAAAAGCATCTTAGTTTTCGTCCCCTGGTACTCGGGGTCACCGTTCCTGACGCCTTACTAACACTCTCCCCACTTGGAGAGTCAGTGCCTTTAACCTCCTGTTTGGCACAGTTTGCAATTTCTGCGCAAGATGATCAGGAATAAGGAGAACCAATGAGAGACTAGCTGTAGGTGTCTGCACGGGCAAATGGAATGCTCATTTCCCACCAGGAAGAGGAATTAACCAAAGGCTCAGCGTGCCTGCTGGAAAAAGATTAGGGCCTGAAGCAATCCTGCGGTTTTGCGGCCAGCTCACAAGAAAGCGAGTTGAAGAAAGGAGCTCAGGGGCACTGTAATTCACAAACCTGCAGAGTTATGAATGAGAGCTATCGTCCAAAAATATATTGAAGTTAGTTGTCGAAGAGGACTTGAAAGCGGGGCAGAATTTCAGGAAAGCGATTTCAGGGGGTAGACTGGAATTGCACTTAAAGCATAGGAAAAGAGGCAGAATGTCGACAATGATGCACTTGGCCAAAAAGGTCGTATGCGTTCTTTTCCTGAATATATTCAGGAAAAAACGCATACGCACTTTTTGGCCAACCAAGCAAGCGTGTAAAGGAAATCTGCACTACAATGAAGTCTCACTGCCCCCCGGTGAAAAGGGCCATCTGAAAAATGTGTAAAATCCAGAAAGGCAGGACAGGGCATGGAGAACAGGGAGCCTTGTTATGCTGATGGGCGGGATGTAAATTGCCAACAGCCACTCTGGAGAAGTGTATGGTGTTTCCTGAAACACGTAGGAAACAAAGAAACACAGCCTATGGCACTTCCACTTATGGTCGTATAGCTTAGGGAAATTAAAATCAAACACACACAGCCACCCCAAATTTTGGGACGGCTCTGTTTACAAGAACCTCGTCTACGATGCAAGTTAAATATCCGAGAAAGCAAAAAATGAATAAAGAAGTTGTTGTACGTACGTACAATGGAATATCACTCAGCAATGAAATCTACGTCATCAGGCCCGTAGCGGAATAATGAGTGGATTCAGGTACGATGATTCTACGAGAAATAAGTCACACAGAAAAACAAACATCATAAGATATCACTAATACACGGAATGTAAACTTGGCTACACATGAACTGAATTACAAAACAGAACAGGGTCTCAAATTTAGAAAACCAACTTATGCTTGCTTATGGGGAAAGGTGTGTTGGGGTTCTGCATAAAACCAGAGATTGAAATTAGCACAGATACCGTTCCATAAGCCAAATATATAATAGAAAAGACCTACGCCTTGCTCAACGAAATGGACTCAACACCCCATATTCAACGCCTTGGAATATACCTGAGAAGTAAGAATCTTAAAACCCATGGATTTATATGTCTCCATAAGGAAATCAAGCGTGTGTACAGCGGCCTAAACGCAGCAGTGAAAATCCGATAAATCCCATTATCAAAATAAATTTCAAAAAAAAACACAATGACAGTGAAATAGAGAGCAATTCTTAAATAATTCATTCAGGGCTTGTGATGCAATCTGGATTTACCACATCTACAACCAGACCTGGGTGAGACATAAGGCTGGACACTTCGGGCTCATAGCATTGGTGAGGTTCGGTGAGCAAATGCAGACCCTTTGAAGTCATACTGTATGGTACCCATTCCATGGGTCCCAACTCTGCAGGTTTAAGGGATTCTTCCTTCAACTAAACCATGCATGGCAAACCCAGAGTAAGGTCCACCGTGTGATTGGGAAACGTTTTGAAATGCATCTCAGTTTTCGTCCCCTGGTACTCGGGTTCACCATTCCAGACGCTTTACTAACACTCTCCCCACTTGGAGAGTCAGTGCCTTTAACCTCCTCTTTGGCACAGTTTGCAATTTCTGCGCAAGATGAACAGGAATAGGGAGAACCAATGAGAGACTAGCTGTAAGTGTCTGCACGGGCAAATGGAACGCTCATTTCCCACCAGGAAGAGGAATTAACCAAAGGCTCAGCGTGCCCTGCCTGAAACAGATTAGGGCCTGAAGCAATCCTGCAGTTTTGTGGCCAGCTCACAAGAAAGCGAGTTGAAGAAAGGAGCTCAGGGGCACTGTAATTCACAAACCTGCAGAGTTATGAATGACAGCTATCGTCCAAAAATGTACTGAAGTAAGTCTTCGAAGAGGACTTGAAAGCGGGGCAGAATTGCAGGAAAACGATTTCAGGGGGTAGACAGGAAATCCACCTAAAGCTTAGGAAAATAGCAGAATGTCGACAATGATGCACTTGGCCAAAAAGGGCGTATGCGTTTTTTCCTGAATATATTCAGGAATAAACGCATACGCCCTTTTTGGCCAACCAAGCAAGCGTGTAAAGAAATCTGCACTACAATGAAGTCTCATTGACCCCTGGTCAAAAGGGCGATCTGAAAAAAGTATAAAAATCAGAAAAGCAGGACAGGCCATGGAGAAAAGGGAGCCTTGTTATGCAGATGGGCGGGACGTAAATTGCCAACAGCCAAACTGGAGAAGTGTATGGCGTTTCCTGAAACACATAGGAAACAAAGCAACGCAGCCTATGGCACTTCCACTTATGGTCCTGTAGCTTAGGGAAAGTAAAATCAAAAACACACAGCCAACCCAAAATTTCAGACGACTCTGTAGACAAGAACCTCGTCTATGGTACAAGTTAAATATCCCAGAAAGCGAAAAATGGATAAAGAAGTTGTGGTACGTACGTACAATGTAATATCACACAGCAATGAAATCTACGTCATCAGGCCCATAGCGGCATAATGAGTGGATTCAGGTAGGACGATTCTACGAGAAATAAGTCACACAGAAAAAGAAACATCATAAGATATCACTAATACACGGAATGTAAACTTGGCTACACATGAACTGAATTACAAAACAGAACAGGGTCTCAAATTTAGAAAACCAACTTATGCTTGCTTAAGGGGAAAGGTGAGTTGGGGTGCTGCATAAAACCAGAGATAGAAATTAGCACAGATACCTTTCCATAAGCCAAATACGTAATAGTCAAGACCTACCCCTTGCTCAACGAAATGGACTAAACACCCCATATTCAACGCCTAGGAATACACCTGACTAGTAAGAATCTTCAAACCCATGGATTTATATGTCTCCATAAGAGAATGAAGCGTGTGTACAGTGTCATGAATGCAGCAGAGAATATCTGATAAATCCCATTATCAAAATGAATTACAAAAACAAAACACTAGGACAGTGAAATAGAGAGCAATTCTTAAATAATTCATTCACGGCTTGTGATGCAACCTGGATTTACCACATCTACACCCAGAGCTGAATGAGACATAATGTTGGGCACTTCGGGCTGATAGCATTGGTGTGGTTCGATGAGCAAATGCAGACCCTTTGAAGTCATACTCTATGGTACCCTTTCCATGGGTCCCAAATCTCCAGGGTTAAGGGATTCTTCCTTCAGCTAAAACATGCATGGGAAACCCACAGTATGGTGCACCGTGTGACCGGGAAACGTTTTCAAATGCATCTCAGATTTCGTCCCCTTTTACTCGGGTTCACCATTCCAGAACCTTTACTAACACTCTCCCCACTTGCAGAGTCAGTGCCTTTAAACTCCTGTTTGGCACAGTTTGCAATTTCTGCGCAAGATGAACAGGAATAGGGAGAAGCAATGAGAGACTAGCTGTAGGTGTCTGCACGGGCAAAGGGAACGCTCATTTCCCACCAGGAAGAGGAATTAACGAAAGGCTCAGCATGCCATGCCGGAACCAGATTAGGGCCTGAAGCAATCCTGCGGGTTTGCGGCCAGCTCACAAGAAAGCGAGTTGAAGAAAGGAGCTCAGGGACACTGTAATTCACAAACCTGCAGAGTTATAAATGACAGCTACCGTCCAAAAATATATTGAAGTAAGTCTTGGAACAGGACTTGAAAGCGGGGCAGAATTGCAGGAAAACGATTTCAGGGGGTAGACTGGAATTGCATTTAAAGCATAGGAAAAGAGGCAGAACCTTGACAACGATGCACTTGGCCAAAATGGGCATATGCGTTTCTCCTGAATATATTCAGGAAAAAATGCATACGCACTTTTTGGCCAACCTAGCATGCACGTTAAAGAAATCTGCACTACAATGAAGTCTCACTGCCCCCCAGTCAAAAGGGCCATCTGAAAAAAGTGTAAAATCCAAAAAGTCAGCACAGGCCATGGAGAACATGGAGCCTTGTTATGCTGATGGGCGGGATGTAAATTGCCAACAGCCACTCTGGAGAAGTGTATGGTGTTTCCTGAAACACCTAAAAAACAAAGTAACGGTGCATACGGCACTACCACTTATGGTTCTATACCTTAGGGAAATTAAAATCAGAAACACACAGCCACCCCAAAGTTTTGGACGGCACTGTTTACAAGAACCTCGTCTACGGTACAAGTTAAATATCCGAGAAAGCAAAAAATGGATAAAGAAGTTGTGGTACGTACGTACAATGGAATATCACTCACCAATGAAATCTATGTCATCAGGCCCATAGCGGCATAATGAGTGGATTCAGGTAGGAGGATTCTAAGTGAAATAAGTCACACAGAAAAAGAAACATCATAAGGTATCACTAATACACGGAATGTAAACTTGGCTACACATGAACTGAATTACAAAACAGAACAGGGTCTCAAATTTAGAAAACCAACTTATGCTTGCTTATGGGGAAAGGTGAGTTGGGGTGCTGCATAAAACCAGAGATTGAAATTAACACAGATACCGTTCCATAGGCCAAATATATAATAGAGAAGACCTACTCCTTGCTCAACGAAATGGACTCAACACCCCATATTCAACGCCTGGGAATATACCTGACAAGTAAGAATCTTAAAACCCATGGATTTATATGTCTCCATAAGGAAATCAAGCGTGTGTACAGCGGCCTAAACGCAGCAGTGAAAATCCGATAAATCCCATTACCAAAATAAATTTCAAAAACAAAACACAATGACAGTGAAATAGAGAGCAATTCTTACATAATTCATTCAGGGCTTGTGATGCAACCTTGATTTCCACATCTACACCCAGAGCTGGGTGAGACATAAGGCTGGACACTTCGGGCTGATAGCATTGGTGAGGTTCGGTGAGCAAACGCAGGCCCTTTGGAGTCATACTACATGGTACCCATTCCATGGGTCCCAACTCTCCAGGTTTAAGGGATTCTTCCTTCAGCTAAAACATGCATGGGAAACCCAGAGTATGGTCCACCGTGTGATTGGGAAACGTTTTCAAAAGCATCTTAGTTTTCGTCCCCTGGTACTCGGGGTCACCGTTCCTGACGCCTTACTAACACTCTCCCCACTTGGAGAGTCAGTGCCTTTAACCTCCTGTTTGGCACAGTTTGCAATTTCTGCGCAAGATGATCAGGAATAAGGAGAACCAATGAGAGACTAGCTGTAGGTGTCTGCACGGGCAAATGGAACGCTCATTTCCCACCAGGAAGAGGAATTAACCAAAGGCTCAGCGTGCCTGCTGGAAAAAGATTAGGGCCTGAAGCAATCCTGCGGTTTTGCGGCCAGCTCACAAGAAAGCGAGTTGAAGAAAGGAGCTCAGGGGCACTGTAATTCACAAACCTGCAGAGTTATGAATGAGAGCTATCGTCCAAAAATATATTGAAGTTAGTCGTCGAAGAGGACTTGAAAGCGGGGCAGAATTTCAGGAAAACGATTTCAGGGGGTAGACTGGAATTGCACTTAAAGCATAGGAAGAGGCAGAATGTCGACAATGATGCACTTGGCCAAAAAGGTCGTATGCGTTCTTTTCCTGAATATATTCAGGAAAAAACGCATACGCACTTTTTGGCCAACCAAGCAAGCGTGTAAAGGAAATCTGCACTACAATGAAGTCTCACTGCCCCCCGGTGAAAAGGGCCATCTGAAAAATGTGTAAAATCCAGAAAGGCAGGACAGGGCATGGAGAACAGGGAGCCTTGTTATGCTGATGGGCGGGATGTAAATTGCCAACAGCCACTCTGGAGAAGTGTATGGTGTTTCCTGAAACACGTAGGAAACAAAGAAACACAGCCTATGGCACTTCCACTTATGGTCGTATAGCTTAGGGAAATTAAAATCAAACACACACAGCCACCCCAAATTTTGGGACGGCTCTGTTTACAAGAACCTCGTCTACGATGCAAGTTAAATATCCGAGAAAGCAAAAAATGAATAAAGAAGTTGTTGTACGTACGTACAATGGAATATCACTCAGCAATGAAATCTACGTCATCAGGCCCGTAGCGGAATAATGAGTGGATTCAGGTACGATGATTCTACGAGAAATAAGTCACACAGAAAAACAAACATCATAAGATATCACTAATACACGGAATGTAAACTTGGCTACACATGAACTGAATTACAAAACAGAACAGGGTCTCAAATTTAGAAAACCAACTTATGCTTGCTTATGGGGAAAGGTGTGTTGGGGTTCTGCATAAAACCAGAGATTGAAATTAGCACAGATACCGTTCCATAAGCCAAATATATAATAGAAAAGACCTACGCCTTGCTCAACGAAATGGACTCAACACCCCATATTCAACGCCTTGGAATATACCTGAGAAGTAAGAATCTTAAAACCCATGGATTTATATGTCTCCATAAGGAAATCAAGCGTGTGTACAGCGGCCTAAACGCAGCAGTGAAAATCCGATAAATCCCATTATCAAAATAAATTTCAAAAAAAAACACAATGACAGTGAAATAGAGAGCAATTCTTAAATAATTCATTCAGGGCTTGTGATGCAATCTGGATTTACCACATCTACAACCAGACCTGGGTGAGACATAAGGCTGGACACTTCGGGCTCATAGCATTGGTGAGGTTCGGTGAGCAAATGCAGACCCTTTGAAGTCATACTGTATGGTACCCATTCCATGGGTCCCAACTCTGCAGGTTTAAGGGATTCTTCCTTCAACTAAACCATGCATGGCAAACCCAGAGTAAGGTCCACCGTGTGATTGGGAAACGTTTTGAAATGCATCTCAGTTTTCGTCCCCTGGTACTCGGGTTCACCATTCCAGACGCTTTACTAACACTCTCCCCACTTGGAGAGTCAGTGCCTTTAACCTCCTCTTTGGCACAGTTTGCAATTTCTGCGCAAGATGAACAGGAATAGGGAGAACCAATGAGAGACTAGCTGTAAGTGTCTGCACGGGCAAATGGAACGCTCATTTCCCACCAGGAAGAGGAATTAACCAAAGGCTCAGCGTGCCCTGCCTGAAACAGATTAGGGCCTGAAGCAATCCTGCAGTTTTGTGGCCAGCTCACAAGAAAGCGAGTTGAAGAAAGGAGCTCAGGGGCACTGTAATTCACAAACCTGCAGAGTTATGAATGACAGCTATCGTCCAAAAATGTACTGAAGTAAGTCTTCGAAGAGGACTTGAAAGCGGGGCAGAATTGCAGGAAAACGATTTCAGGGGGTAGACAGGAAATCCACCTAAAGCTTAGGAAAATAGCAGAATGTCGACAATGATGCACTTGGCCAAAAAGGGCGTATGCGTTTTTTCCTGAATATATTCAGGAATAAACGCATACGCACTTTTTGGCCAACCAAGCAAGCGTGTAAAGAAATCTGCACTACAATGAAGTCTCATTGACCCCTGGTCAAAAGGGCGATCTGAAAAAAGTATAAAAATCAGAAAAGCAGGACAGGCCATGGAGAAAAGGGAGCCTTGTTATGCAGATGGGCGGGACGTAAATTGCCAACAGCCAAACTGGAGAAGTGTATGGCGTTTCCTGAAACACATAGGAAACAAAGCAACGCAGCCTATGGCACTTCCACTTATGGTCCTGTAGCTTAGGGAAAGTAAAATCAAAAACACACAGCCAACCCAAAATTTCAGACGACTCTGTAGACAAGAACCTCGTCTATGGTACAAGTTAAATATCCCAGAAAGCGAAAAATGGATAAAGAAGTTGTGGTACGTACGTACAATGTAATATCACACAGCAATGAAATCTACGTCATCAGGCCCATAGCGGCATAATGAGTGGATTCAGGTAGGACGATTCTACGAGAAATAAGTCACACAGAAAAAGAAACATCATAAGATATCACTAATACACGGAATGTAAACTTGGCTACACATGAACTGAATTACAAAACAGAACAGGGTCTCAAATTTAGAAAACCAACTTATGCTTGCTTAAGGGGAAAGGTGAGTTGGGGTGCTGCATAAAACCAGAGATAGAAATTAGCACAGATACCTTTCCATAAGCCAAATACGTAATAGTCAAGACCTACCCCTTGCTCAACGAAATGGACTAAACACCCCATATTCAACGCCTAGGAATACACCTGACTAGTAAGAATCTTCAAACCCATGGATTTATATGTCTCCATAAGAGAATGAAGCGTGTGTACAGTGTCATGAATGCAGCAGAGAATATCTGATAAATCCCATTATCAAAATGAATTACAAAAACAAAACACTAGGACAGTGAAATAGAGAGCAATTCTTAAATAATTCATTCACGGCTTGTGATGCAACCTGGATTTACCACATCTACACCCAGAGCTGAATGAGACATAATGTTGGGCACTTCGGGCTGATAGCATTGGTGTGGTTCGATGAGCAAATGCAGACCCTTTGAAGTCATACTCTATGGTACCCTTTCCATGGGTCCCAAATCTCCAGGGTTAAGGGATTCTTCCTTCAGCTAAAACATGCATGGGAAACCCACAGTATGGTGCACCGTGTGACCGGGAAACGTTTTCAAATGCATCTCAGATTTCGTCCCCTTTTACTCGGGTTCACCATTCCAGAACCTTTACTAACACTCTCCCCACTTGGAGAGTCAGTGCCTTTAAACTCCTGTTTGGCACAGTTTGCAATTTCTGCGCAAGATGAACAGGAATAGGGAGAAGCAATGAGAGACTAGCTGTAGGTGTCTGCACGGGCAAAGGGAACGCTCATTTCCCACCAGGAAGAGGAATTAACGAAAGGCTCAGCATGCCATGCCGGAACCAGATTAGGGCCTGAAGCAATCCTGCGGGTTTGCGGCCAGCTCACAAGAAAGCGAGTTGAAGAAAGGAGCTCAGGGACACTGTAATTCACAAACCTGCAGAGTTATAAATGACAGCTACCGTCCAAAAATATATTGAAGTAAGTCTTGGAACAGGACTTGAAAGCGGGGCAGAATTGCAGGAAAACGATTTCAGGGGGTAGACTGGAATTGCATTTAAAGCATAGGAAAAGAGGCAGAACCTTGACAACGATGCACTTGGCCAAAATGGGCATATGCGTTTCTCCTGAATATATTCAGGAAAAAATGCATACGCACTTTTTGGCCAACCTAGCATGCACGTTAAAGAAATCTGCACTACAATGAAGTCTCACTGCCCCCCAGTCAAAAGGGCCATCTGAAAAAAGTGTAAAATCCAAAAAGTCAGCACAGGCCATGGAGAACATGGAGCCTTGTTATGCTGATGGGCGGGATGTAAATTGCCAACAGCCACTCTGGAGAAGTGTATGGTGTTTCCTGAAACACCTAAAAAACAAAGTAACGGTGCGTACGGCACTACCACTTATGGTCCTATACCTTAGGGAAATTAAAATCAGAAACACACAGCCACCCCAAAGTTTTGGACGGCACTGTTTACAAGAACCTCGTCTACGGTACAAGTTAAATATCCGAGAAAGCAAAAAATGGATAAAGAAGTTGTGGTACGTACGTACAATGGAATATCACTCAGCAATGAAATCTATGTCATCAGGCCCATAGCGGCATAATGAGTGGATTCAGGTAGGAGGATTCTAAGTGAAATAAGTCACACAGAAAAAGAAACATCATAAGGTATCACTAATACACGGAATGTAAACTTGGCTACACATGAACTGAATTACAAAACAGAACAGGGTCTCAAATTTAGAAAACCAACTTATGCTTGCTTATGGGGAAAGGTGAGTTGGGGTGCTGCATAAAACCAGAGATTGAAATTAACACAGATACCGTTCCATAGGCCAAATATATAATAGAGAAGACCTACTCCTTGCTCAACGAAATGGACTCAACACCCCATATTCAACGCCTGGGAATATACCTGACAAGTAAGAATCTTAAAACCCATGGATTTATATGTCTCCATAAGGAAATCAAGCGTGTGTACAGCGGCCTAAACGCAGCAGTGAAAATCCGATAAATCCCATTACCAAAATAAATTTCAAAAACAAAACACAATGACAGTGAAATAGAGAGCAATTCTTACATAATTCATTCAGGGCTTGTGATGCAACCTTGATTTCCACATCTACACCCAGAGCTGGGTGAGACATAAGGCTGGACACTTCGGGCTGATAGCATTGGTGAGGTTCGGTGAGCAAACGCAGGCCCTTTGGAGTCATACTACATGGTACCCATTCCATGGGTCCCAACTCTCCAGGTTTAAGGGATTCTTCCTTCAGCTAAAACATGCATGGGAAACCCAGAGTATGGTCCACCGTGTGATTGGGAAACGTTTTCAAAAGCATCTTAGTTTTCGTCCCCTGGTACTCGGGGTCACCGTTCCTGACGCCTTACTAACACTCTCCCCACTTGGAGAGTCAGTGCCTTTAACCTCCTGTTTGGCACAGTTTGCAATTTCTGCGCAAGATGATCAGGAATAAGGAGAACCAATGAGAGACTAGCTGTAGGTGTCTGCACGGGCAAATGGAATGCTCATTTCCCACCAGGAAGAGGAATTAACCAAAGGCTCAGCGTGCCTGCTGGAAAAAGATTAGGGCCTGAAGCAATCCTGCGGTTTTGCGGCCAGCTCACAAGAAAGCGAGTTGAAGAAAGGAGCTCAGGGGCACTGTAATTCACAAACCTGCAGAGTTATGAATGAGAGCTATCGTCCAAAAATATATTGAAGTTAGTTGTCGAAGAGGACTTGAAAGCGGGGCAGAATTTCAGGAAAGCGATTTCAGGGGGTAGACTGGAATTGCACTTAAAGCATAGGAAAAGAGGCAGAATGTCGACAATGATGCACTTGGCCAAAAAGGTCGTATGCGTTCTTTTCCTGAATATATTCAGGAAAAAACGCATACGCACTTTTTGGCCAACCAAGCAAGCGTGTAAAGGAAATCTGCACTACAATGAAGTCTCACTGCCCCCCGGTGAAAAGGGCCATCTGAAAAATGTGTAAAATCCAGAAAGGCAGGACAGGGCATGGAGAACAGGGAGCCTTGTTATGCTGATGGGCGGGATGTAAATTGCCAACAGCCACTCTGGAGAAGTGTATGGTGTTTCCTGAAACACGTAGGAAACAAAGAAACACAGCCTATGGCACTTCCACTTATGGTCGTATAGCTTAGGGAAATTAAAATCAAACACACACAGCCACCCCAAATTTTGGGACGGCTCTGTTTACAAGAACCTCGTCTACGATGCAAGTTAAATATCCGAGAAAGCAAAAAATGAATAAAGAAGTTGTTGTACGTACGTACAATGGAATATCACTCAGCAATGAAATCTACGTCATCAGGCCCGTAGCGGAATAATGAGTGGATTCAGGTACGATGATTCTACGAGAAATAAGTCACACAGAAAAACAAACATCATAAGATATCACTAATACACGGAATGTAAACTTGGCTACACATGAACTGAATTACAAAACAGAACAGGGTCTCAAATTTAGAAAACCAACTTATGCTTGCTTATGGGGAAAGGTGTGTTGGGGTTCTGCATAAAACCAGAGATTGAAATTAGCACAGATACCGTTCCATAAGCCAAATATATAATAGAAAAGACCTACGCCTTGCTCAACGAAATGGACTCAACACCCCATATTCAACGCCTTGGAATATACCTGAGAAGTAAGAATCTTAAAACCCATGGATTTATATGTCTCCATAAGGAAATCAAGCGTGTGTACAGCGGCCTAAACGCAGCAGTGAAAATCCGATAAATCCCATTATCAAAATAAATTTCAAAAAAAAACACAATGACAGTGAAATAGAGAGCAATTCTTAAATAATTCATTCAGGGCTTGTGATGCAATCTGGATTTACCACATCTACAACCAGACCTGGGTGAGACATAAGGCTGGACACTTCGGGCTCATAGCATTGGTGAGGTTCGGTGAGCAAATGCAGACCCTTTGAAGTCATACTGTATGGTACCCATTCCATGGGTCCCAACTCTGCAGGTTTAAGGGATTCTTCCTTCAACTAAACCATGCATGGCAAACCCAGAGTAAGGTCCACCGTGTGATTGGGAAACGTTTTGAAATGCATCTCAGTTTTCGTCCCCTGGTACTCGGGTTCACCATTCCAGACGCTTTACTAACACTCTCCCCACTTGGAGAGTCAGTGCCTTTAACCTCCTCTTTGGCACAGTTTGCAATTTCTGCGCAAGATGAACAGGAATAGGGAGAACCAATGAGAGACTAGCTGTAAGTGTCTGCACGGGCAAATGGAACGCTCATTTCCCACCAGGAAGAGGAATTAACCAAAGGCTCAGCGTGCCCTGCCTGAAACAGATTAGGGCCTGAAGCAATCCTGCAGTTTTGTGGCCAGCTCACAAGAAAGCGAGTTGAAGAAAGGAGCTCAGGGGCACTGTAATTCACAAACCTGCAGAGTTATGAATGACAGCTATCGTCCAAAAATGTACTGAAGTAAGTCTTCGAAGAGGACTTGAAAGCGGGGCAGAATTGCAGGAAAACGATTTCAGGGGGTAGACAGGAAATCCACCTAAAGCTTAGGAAAATAGCAGAATGTCGACAATGATGCACTTGGCCAAAAAGGGCGTATGCGTTTTTTCCTGAATATATTCAGGAATAAACGCATACGCACTTTTTGGCCAACCAAGCAAGCGTGTAAAGAAATCTGCACTACAATGAAGTCTCATTGACCCCTGGTCAAAAGGGCGATCTGAAAAAAGTATAAAAATCAGAAAAGCAGGACAGGCCATGGAGAAAAGGGAGCCTTGTTATGCAGATGGGCGGGACGTAAATTGCCAACAGCCAAACTGGAGAAGTGTATGGCGTTTCCTGAAACACATAGGAAACAAAGCAACGCAGCCTATGGCACTTCCACTTATGGTCCTGTAGCTTAGGGAAAGTAAAATCAAAAACACACAGCCAACCCAAAATTTCAGACGACTCTGTAGACAAGAACCTCGTCTATGGTACAAGTTAAATATCCCAGAAAGCGAAAAATGGATAAAGAAGTTGTGGTACGTACGTACAATGTAATATCACACAGCAATGAAATCTACGTCATCAGGCCCATAGCGGCATAATGAGTGGATTCAGGTAGGACGATTCTACGAGAAATAAGTCACACAGAAAAAGAAACATCATAAGATATCACTAATACACGGAATGTAAACTTGGCTACACATGAACTGAATTACAAAACAGAACAGGGTCTCAAATTTAGAAAACCAACTTATGCTTGCTTAAGGGGAAAGGTGAGTTGGGGTGCTGCATAAAACCAGAGATAGAAATTAGCACAGATACCTTTCCATAAGCCAAATATGTAATAGTCAAGACCTACCCCTTGCTCAACGAAATGGACTAAACACCCCATATTCAACGCCTAGGAATACACCTGACTAGTAAGAATCTTCAAACCCATGGATTTATATGTCTCCATAAGAGAATGAAGCGTGTGTACAGTGTCATGAATGCAGCAGAGAATATCTGATAAATCCCATTATCAAAATGAATTACAAAAACAAAACACTAGGACAGTGAAATAGAGAGCAATTCTTAAATAATTCATTCACGGCTTGTGATGCAACCTGGATTTACCACATCTACACCCAGAGCTGAATGAGACATAATGTTGGGCACTTCGGGCTGATAGCATTGGTGTGGTTCGATGAGCAAATGCAGACCCTTTGAAGTCATACTCTATGGTACCCTTTCCATGGGTCCCAAATCTCCAGGGTTAAGGGATTCTTCCTTCAGCTAAAACATGCATGGGAAACCCACAGTATGGTGCACCGTGTGACCGGGAAACGTTTTCAAATGCATCTCAGATTTCGTCCCCTTTTACTCGGGTTCACCATTCCAGAACCTTTACTAACACTCTCCCCACTTGGAGAGTCAGTGCCTTTAAACTCCTGTTTGGCACAGTTTGCAATTTCTGCGCAAGATGAACAGGAATAGGGAGAAGCAATGAGAGACTAGCTGTAGGTGTCTGCACGGGCAAAGGGAACGCTCATTTCCCACCAGGAAGAGGAATTAACGAAAGGCTCAGCATGCCATGCCGGAACCAGATTAGGGCCTGAAGCAATCCTGCGGGTTTGCGGCCAGCTCACAAGAAAGCGAGTTGAAGAAAGGAGCTCAGGGACACTGTAATTCACAAACCTGCAGAGTTATAAATGACAGCTACCGTCCAAAAATATATTGAAGTAAGTCTTGGAACAGGACTTGAAAGCGGGGCAGAATTGCAGGAAAACGATTTCAGGGGGTAGACTGGAATTGCATTTAAAGCATAGGAAAAGAGGCAGAACCTTGACAACGATGCACTTGGCCAAAATGGGCATATGCGTTTCTCCTGAATATATTCAGGAAAAAATGCATACGCACTTTTTGGCCAACCTAGCATGCACGTTAAAGAAATCTGCACTACAATGAAGTCTCACTGCCCCCCAGTCAAAAGGGCCATCTGAAAAAAGTGTAAAATCCAAAAAGTCAGCACAGGCCATGGAGAACATGGAGCCTTGTTATGCTGATGGGCGGGATGTAAATTGCCAACAGCCACTCTGGAGAAGTGTATGGTGTTTCCTGAAACACCTAAAAAACAAAGTAACGGTGCGTACGGCACTACCACTTATGGTCCTATACCTTAGGGAAATTAAAATCAGAAACACACAGCCACCCCAAAGTTTTGGACGGCACTGTTTACAAGAACCTCGTCTACGGTACAAGTTAAATATCCCAGAATGCAAAAATGGATAAAGAAGTTGTGGTACGTACGTACAATGTAATATCACTCAGCAATGAAATCTATGTCATCAGGCCCATAGCGGCATAATGAGTGGATTCAGGTAGGAGGATTCTAAGTGAAATAAGTCACACAGAAAAAGAAACATCATAAGGTATCACTAATACACGGAATGTAAACTTGGCTACACATGAACTGAATTACAAAACAGAACAGGGTCTCAAATTTAGAAAACCAACTTATGCTTGCTTATGGGGAAAGGTGAGTTGGGGTGCTGCATAAAACCAGAGATTGAAATTAACACAGATACCGTTCCATAGGCCAAATATATAATAGAGAAGACCTACTCCTTGCTCAACGAAATGGACTCAACACCCCATATTCAACGCCTGGGAATATACCTGACAAGTAAGAATCTTAAAACCCATGGATTTATATGTCTCCATAAGGAAATCAAGCGTGTGTACAGCGGCCTAAACGCAGCAGTGAAAATCCGATAAATCCCATTACCAAAATAAATTTCAAAAACAAAACACAATGACAGTGAAATAGAGAGCAATTCTTACATAATTCATTCAGGGCTTGTGATGCAACCTTGATTTCCACATCTACACCCAGAGCTGGGTGAGACATAAGGCTGGACACTTCGGGCTGATAGCATTGGTGAGGTTCGGTGAGCAAACGCAGGCCCTTTGGAGTCATACTGCATGGTACCCATTCCATGGGTCCCAACTCTCCAGGTTTAAGGGATTCTTCCTTCAGCTAAAACATGCATGGGAAACCCAGAGTATGGTCCACCGTGTGATTGGGAAACGTTTTCAAAAGCATCTTAGTTTTCGTCCCCTGGTACTCGGGGTCACCGTTCCTGACGCCTTACTAACACTCTCCCCACTTGGAGAGTCAGTGCCTTTAACCTCCTGTTTGGCACAGTTTGCAATTTCTGCGCAAGATGATCAGGAATAAGGAGAACCAATGAGAGACTAGCTGTAGGTGTCTGCACGGGCAAATGGAACGCTCATTTCCCACCAGGAAGAGGAATTAACCAAAGGCTCAGCGTGCCTGCTGGAAAAAGATTAGGGCCTGAAGCAATCCTGCGGTTTTGCGGCCAGCTCACAAGAAAGCGAGTTGAAGAAAGGAGCTCAGGGGCACTGTAATTCACAAACCTGCAGAGTTATGAATGAGAGCTATCGTCCAAAAATATATTGAAGTTAGTCGTCGAAGAGGACTTGAAAGCGGGGCAGAATTTCAGGAAAGCGATTTCAGGGGGTAGACTGGAATTGCACTTAAAGCATAGGAAAAGAGGCAGAATGTCGACAATGATGCACTTGGCCAAAAAGGTCGTATGCGTTCTTTTCCTGAATATATTCAGGAAAAAACGCATACGCACTTTTTGGCCAACCAAGCAAGCGTGTAAAGGAAATCTGCACTACAATGAAGTCTCACTGCCCCCCGGTGAAAAGGGCCATCTGAAAAATGTGTAAAATCCAGAAAGGCAGGACAGGGCATGGAGAACAGGGAGCCTTGTTATGCTGATGGGCGGGATGTAAATTGCCAACAGCCACTCTGGAGAAGTGTATGGTGTTTCCTGAAACACGTAGGAAACAAAGAAACACAGCCTATGGCACTTCCACTTATGGTCGTATAGCTTAGGGAAATTAAAATCAAACACACACAGCCACCCCAAATTTTGGGACGGCTCTGTTTACAAGAACCTCGTCTACGATGCAAGTTAAATATCCGAGAAAGCAAAAAATGAATAAAGAAGTTGTTGTACGTACGTACAATGGAATATCACTCAGCAATGAAATCTACGTCATCAGGCCCGTAGCGGAATAATGAGTGGATTCAGGTACGATGATTCTACGAGAAATAAGTCACACAGAAAAACAAACATCATAAGATATCACTAATACACGGAATGTAAACTTGGCTACACATGAACTGAATTACAAAACAGAACAGGGTCTCAAATTTAGAAAACCAACTTATGCTTGCTTATGGGGAAAGGTGTGTTGGGGTTCTGCATAAAACCAGAGATTGAAATTAGCACAGATACCGTTCCATAAGCCAAATATATAATAGAAAAGACCTACGCCTTGCTCAACGAAATGGACTCAACACCCCATATTCAACGCCTTGGAATATACCTGAGAAGTAAGAATCTTAAAACCCATGGATTTATATGTCTCCATAAGGAAATCAAGCGTGTGTACAGCGGCCTAAACGCAGCAGTGAAAATCCGATAAATCCCATTATCAAAATAAATTTCAAAAAAAAACACAATGACAGTGAAATAGAGAGCAATTCTTAAATAATTCATTCAGGGCTTGTGATGCAATCTGGATTTACCACATCTACAACCAGACCTGGGTGAGACATAAGGCTGGACACTTCGGGCTCATAGCATTGGTGAGGTTCGGTGAGCAAATGCAGACCCTTTGAAGTCATACTGTATGGTACCCATTCCATGGGTCCCAACTCTGCAGGTTTAAGGGATTCTTCCTTCAACTAAACCATGCATGGCAAACCCAGAGTAAGGTCCACCGTGTGATTGGGAAACGTTTTGAAATGCATCTCAGTTTTCGTCCCCTGGTACTCGGGTTCACCATTCCAGACGCTTTACTAACACTCTCCCCACTTGGAGAGTCAGTGCCTTTAACCTCCTCTTTGGCACAGTTTGCAATTTCTGCGCAAGATGAACAGGAATAGGGAGAACCAATGAGAGACTAGCTGTAAGTGTCTGCACGGGCAAATGGAACGCTCATTTCCCACCAGGAAGAGGAATTAACCAAAGGCTCAGCGTGCCCTGCCTGAAACAGATTAGGGCCTGAAGCAATCCTGCAGTTTTGTGGCCAGCTCACAAGAAAGCGAGTTGAAGAAAGGAGCTCAGGGGCACTGTAATTCACAAACCTGCAGAGTTATGAATGACAGCTATCGTCCAAAAATGTACTGAAGTAAGTCTTCGAAGAGGACTTGAAAGCGGGGCAGAATTGCAGGAAAACGATTTCAGGGGGTAGACAGGAAATCCACCTAAAGCTTAGGAAAATAGCAGAATGTCGACAATGATGCACTTGGCCAAAAAGGGCGTATGCGTTTTTTCCTGAATATATTCAGGAATAAACGCATACGCACTTTTTGGCCAACCAAGCAAGCGTGTAAAGAAATCTGCACTACAATGAAGTCTCATTGACCCCTGGTCAAAAGGGCGATCTGAAAAAAGTATAAAAATCAGAAAAGCAGGACAGGCCATGGAGAAAAGGGAGCCTTGTTATGCAGATGGGCGGGACGTAAATTGCCAACAGCCAAACTGGAGAAGTGTATGGCGTTTCCTGAAACACATAGGAAACAAAGCAACGCAGCCTATGGCACTTCCACTTATGGTCCTGTAGCTTAGGGAAAGTAAAATCAAAAACACACAGCCAACCCAAAATTTCAGACGACTCTGTAGACAAGAACCTCGTCTATGGTACAAGTTAAATATCCCAGAAAGCGAAAAATGGATAAAGAAGTTGTGGTACGTACGTACAATGTAATATCACACAGCAATGAAATCTACGTCATCAGGCCCATAGCGGTATAATGAGTGGATTCAGGTAGGACGATTCTACGAGAAATAAGTCACACAGAAAAAGAAACATCATAAGATATCACTAATACACGGAATGTAAACTTGGCTACACATGAACTGAATTACAAAACAGAACAGGGTCTCAAATTTAGAAAACCAACTTATGCTTGCTTAAGGGGAAAGGTGAGTTGGGGTGCTGCATAAAACCAGAGATAGAAATTAGCACAGATACCTTTCCATAAGCCAAATATGTAATAGTCAAGACCTACCCCTTGCTCAACGAAATGGACTAAACACCCCATATTCAACGCCTAGGAATACACCTGACTAGTAAGAATCTTCAAACCCATGGATTTATATGTCTCCATAAGAGAATGAAGCGTGTGTACAGTGTCATGAATGCAGCAGAGAATATCTGATAAATCCCATTATCAAAATGAATTACAAAAACAAAACACTAGGACAGTGAAATAGAGAGCAATTCTTAAATAATTCATTCACGGCTTGTGATGCAACCTGGATTTACCACATCTACACCCAGAGCTGAATGAGACATAATGTTGGGCACTTCGGGCTGATAGCATTGGTGTGGTTCGATGAGCAAATGCAGACCCTTTGAAGTCATATTCTATGGTACCCTTTCCATGGGTCCCAAATCTCCAGGGTTAAGGGATTCTTCCTTCAGCTAAAACATGCATGGGAAACCCACAGTATGGTGCACCGTGTGACCGGGAAACGTTTTCAAATGCATCTCAGATTTCGTCCCCTTTTACTCGGGTTCACCATTCCAGAACCTTTACTCACACTCTCCCCACTTGGAGAGTCAGTGCCTTTAAACTCCTGTTTGGCACAGTTTGCAATTTCTGCGCAAGATGAACAGGAATAGGGAGAAGCAATGAGAGACTAGCTGTAGGTGTCTGCACGGGCAAAGGGAACGCTCATTTCCCACCAGGAAGAGGAATTAACGAAAGGCTCAGCATGCCATGCCGGAACCAGATTAGGGCCTGAAGCAATCCTGCGGGTTTGCGGCCAGCTCACAAGAAAGCGAGTTGAAGAAAGGAGCTCAGGGACACTGTAATTCACAAACCTGCAGAGTTATAAATGACAGCTACCGTCCAAAAATATATTGAAGTAAGTCTTGGAACAGGACTTGAAAGCGGGGCAGAATTGCAGGAAAACGATTTCAGGGGGTAGACTGGAATTGCATTTAAAGCATAGGAAAAGAGGCAGAACCTTGACAACGATGCACTTGGCCAAAATGGGCATATGCGTTTCTCCTGAATATATTCAGGAAAAAATGCATACGCACTTTTTGGCCAACCTAGCATGCACGTTAAAGAAATCGGCACTACAATGAAGTCTCACTGCCCCCCAGTCAAAAGGGCCATCTGAAAAAAGTGTAAAATCCAAAAAGTCAGCACAGGCCATGGAGAACATGGAGCCTTGTTATGCTGATGGGCGGGATGTAAATTGCCAACAGCCACTCTGGAGAAGTGTATGGTGTTTCCTGAAACACCTAAAAAACAAAGTAACGGTGCGTACGGCACTACCACTTATGGTCCTATAACTTAGGGAAATTAAAATCAAAAACACACAGCCACCCCAAAGTTTTGGACGGCACTGTTTACAAGATCGTCGTCTACGGTACAAGTTAAATATCCCAGCATGCAAAAATGGATAAAGAAGTTGTGGTAAGTACGTACAATGTAATATCACTCAGCAATGAAATCTATGTCATCAGGCCCATAGCGGCATAATGAGTGGATTCAGGTAGGAGGATTCTAAGTGAAATAATTCACACAGAAAAAGAAACATCATAAGGTATCACTAATACACGGAATGTAAACTTGGCTACACATGAACTGAATTACAAAACAGAACAGGGTCTCAAATTTAGAAAACCAACTTATGCTTGCTTATGGGGAAAGGTGAGTTGGGGTGCTGCATAAAACCAGAGATTGAAATTAACACAGATACCGTTCCATAGGCCAAATATATAATAGAGAAGACCTACTCCTTGCTCAACGAAATGGACTCAACACCCCATATTCAACGCCTGGGAATATACCTGACAAGTAAGAATCTTAAAACCCATGGATTTATATGTCTCCATAAGGAAATCAAGCGTGTGTACAGCGGCCTAAACGCAGCAGTGAAAATCCGATAAATCCCATTACCAAAATAAATTTCAAAAACAAAACACAATGACAGTGAAATAGAGAGCAATTCTTACATAATTCATTCAGGGCTTGTGATGCAACCTTGATTTCCACATCTACACCCAGAGCTGGGTGAGACATAAGGCTGGACACTTCGGGCTGATAGCATTGGTGAGGTTCGGTGAGCAAACGCAGGCCCTTTGGAGTCATACTGCATGGTACCCATTCCATGGGTCCCAACTCTCCAGGTTTAAGGGATTCTTCCTTCAGCTAAAACATGCATGGGAAACCCAGAGTATGGTCCACCGTGTGATTGGGAAACGTTTTCAAAAGCATCTTAGTTTTCGTCCCCTGGTACTCGGGGTCACCGTTCCTGACGCCTTACTAACACTCTCCCCACTTGGAGAGTCAGTGCCTTTAACCTCCTGTTTGGCACAGTTTGCAATTTCTGCGCAAGATGATCAGGAATAAGGAGAACCAATGAGAGACTAGCTGTAGGTGTCTGCACGGGCAAATGGAACGCTCATTTCCCACCAGGAAGAGGAATTAACCAAAGGCTCAGCGTGCCTGCTGGAAAAAGATTAGGGCCTGAAGCAATCCTGCGGTTTTGCGGCCAGCTCACAAGAAAGCGAGTTGAAGAAAGGAGCTCAGGGGCACTGTAATTCACAAACCTGCAGAGTTATGAATGAGAGCTATCGTCCAAAAATATATTGAAGTTAGTCGTCGAAGAGGACTTGAAAGCGGGGCAGAATTTCAGGAAAGCGATTTCAGGGGGTAGACTGGAATTGCACTTAAAGCATAGGAAAAGAGGCAGAATGTCGACAATGATGCACTTGGCCAAAAAGGTCGTATGCGTTCTTTTCCTGAATATATTCAGGAAAAAACGCATACGCACTTTTTGGCCAACCAAGCAAGCGTGTAAAGGAAATCTGCACTACAATGAAGTCTCACTGCCCCCCGGTGAAAAGGGCCATCTGAAAAATGTGTAAAATCCAGAAAGGCAGGACAGGGCATGGAGAACAGGGAGCCTTGTTATGCTGATGGGCGGGATGTAAATTGCCAACAGCCACTCTGGAGAAGTGTATGGTGTTTCCTGAAACACGTAGGAAACAAAGAAACACAGCCTATGGCACTTCCACTTATGGTCGTATAGCTTAGGGAAATTAAAATCAAACACACACAGCCACCCCAAATTTTGGGACGGCTCTGTTTACAAGAACCTCGTCTACGATGCAAGTTAAATATCCGAGAAAGCAAAAAATGAATAAAGAAGTTGTTGTACGTACGTACAATGGAATATCACTCAGCAATGAAATCTACGTCATCAGGCCCGTAGCGGAATAATGAGTGGATTCAGGTACGATGATTCTACGAGAAATAAGTCACACAGAAAAACAAACATCATAAGATATCACTAATACACGGAATGTAAACTTGGCTACACATGAACTGAATTACAAAACAGAACAGGGTCTCAAATTTAGAAAACCAACTTATGCTTGCTTATGGGGAAAGGTGTGTTGGGGTTCTGCATAAAACCAGAGATTGAAATTAGCACAGATACCGTTCCATAAGCCAAATATATAATAGAAAAGACCTACGCCTTGCTCAACGAAATGGACTCAACACCCCATATTCAACGCCTTGGAATATACCTGAGAAGTAAGAATCTTAAAACCCATGGATTTATATGTCTCCATAAGGAAATCAAGCGTGTGTACAGCGGCCTAAACGCAGCAGAGAAAATCCGATAAATCCCATTATCAAAATGAATTACAAAAACAAAACACATGACAGTGAAATAGAGAGCAATTCTTAAATAATTCATTCAGGGCTTGGGATGCAACCTGGATTTACCTCATCTACACCCAGACCTGAGTGAGACATAAGGTTGAACACTTCGGGCTGATAGGATTGGTGAGGTTCGCTGAGCAAATGCAGACCATTTGAAGTCATACTGCATTGTACCCATTCCATGGGTCCCAACTCTCCAGGTTTAAGCGAATCTTCCTTCAGGTAAAACATGCATGGGAAACCCACAGTATGGTACACCGTGTGACCGGGAAACGTTTTCAAATGCATCTCAGTTTTCGTCCCCTTTTACTAGGGTTCACAATTCCAGATCTTTTACTTACCCTCTCCCCACTTGGAGAGTCAGTGCCTTTAACCTGCTGTTTGGCACAGTTTGCAATTTCTGCGTAAGATGAACAGGAATCGGGAGAACCAATGAGAGACTAGCTATAGGTTTCTGCACGGGCAAATTTAACGCTCATTTCCCACCAGGAAGAGGAATTAACCAAAGGCTCAGCATGCCGAGCCGGAAAGAGATTAGGGCCTGAAGCAATCCTGCGGGTTTGCGGCCAGCTCACAAGATAGCGAGTTGCAGAAATGAGCTCAGGGGCACTGTAACTCAAAAACCTGCAGAGTTATAAATGACAGCTCTCGTCCAAAAAAATATTGAAGGAAGGCTGCGAAGACGACTTGTAAGCAGGGCAGAATTGCAGGAAAACGATTTCAGGGGGTAGACGGGAATTGCATTTAAAGCATAGGAAAAGACGCAGAACGTTGACAATGATGCTCTTGGCCAAAAAGGGCGTATGCGTTTTTTCCTGAATATATTCAGGAAAAAACGCATACGCACTTTTTGGCCAACCAAGCAAGCATGTTAAAGAAATCTGCCGTACAATGAAGTCTCACTGCCCCCCGGTCAAAAGGGCCATCTGAAAAATGTGTAAAATCCAGAAAGGCAGCACAGGCCATGGAGAACAGGGAGCCTTGTTATGCTGATGGGCGGGATGTAAATTGCAAACAGCCACTCTGGAGAAGTGTATGGTGTTTCTTGGAACACCTAAAAAACAAAGCAACGGAGCCTACGGCACTTCCACTTATGGTCCTATAGCTTAGGGAAATTAAAATCAAAAACACACAGCCACCCCAATGTTTCACACGGCTCTGTTTACAAGAACCTCGTCTACGGTAAAAGTTAAATATCCCAGAATGTGAATAATGGATAAAGAAGTTGTGGTATGTACGTACAATGGAATATCACTCATCCATGAAATCTATGTCATCACGCCCGTCACGGCACAATGAGTGGATTCAGGCACGATGATTCTAAGTGAAATAAGTCACACAGAAAATGAAACATCATAAGATATCACTAATACACGGAATGTAAACTTGGCTACACATGAACTGAATTACAAAACACAACAGGGTCTCAAATTTAGAAAACCAACTCACGCTTGCTTAAGGGGAAAGGTGAGTTGGGGTGATGCATAAAACCAGAGATAGAAATTAGCACAGATACCTTTCCATAAGCCAAATATGTAATAGTCAACACCTACCCCTTGCTCAACGAAATGGACTAAACACCCCATATTCAATGCCTAGGAATACACCTGACTAGTAAGAATCTTCAAACCTATGGATTTATATGTCTCTGTAAGAGAATGAAGCGTGTGTACAGTGGCATGAATGCAGCAGAGAAAATCCGATAAATCCCATTATCAAAATGAATTACAAAAACAAAACACAAGGACAGTGAAATAGAGAGCAATTCTTAAATAATTCATTCAGGGCTTGTGATGCAACCTGGATTTACCACATCTACACCCAGAGCTGAGTGAGACATAAGGTTGGACACTTCGGGCTGATAGCATTGGTGAGGTTCGATGAGCAAATGCAGACCCTTTGAAGTCATACTGCATGGTACCCATTCCATGGGTCCCAACTCTCCAGGTTTAAGGGATTCTTCCTTCAGCTAAAACATGCATGGGAAACCCACAGTATGGTGCACTGTGTGACCGGGAAACTTTTTCAAATGCATCTCAATTTTCGTCCCCTTTTACTTGGGTTCACCATTCCAGAGCCTTTACTAACACTCTCCCCACTTGGAGATTCAGTACATTTACCCTTCTGTTTGGCACAGTTTCCAGTTTCTGCCCAAGATGAAATGGAATAGGGAGAACCAATGAGAGACTAGCTGTAGGTTTCTGCACGGGCAAATTTAATGCTCATTTCTCACCAGGAAGGGGAATTAACCAAAGGCTCAGCTTGCCATGCCGGAACCAGATTAGGGCCTGAAGCAATACTGCGGGTGTGCAGGCAGCTCACAAGATAGCGAGTTGAAGAAAGGAGCTCAGGGGCACTGTAATTCACAAATCTGCAGAGTTATAAATGACAGCTATCGTCCAAAAATATATTGAAGGAAGGCTGCGAAGAGGACTTGAAAGCGGGGCAGAATTCCAGGAAAACGATTTCAGGAGGTAGACGGGAAGTGCACTGAAAGCATAGGAGAATAGGCAGAACCTCGACAATGATGCACTTGTTCAAAAAGTGCATATGCGTTTTTTCCAAGGCCCTCCTTAAAGAGGGTAGGGGGCTCCCAGCATGCTTCAGTGGCCAACAGAGGGCCCACATCGCCAAGGTGACGTGAGCCAGCCAGGCAGGAGTGACCTCACATCAGAGGGCCCACCTCACAGGAGGGTAAGGGACCCAGCTATTATCAGACTCTCACCAGAGGGCCCACATCAGCAAGGGGCTGGGAATCAGGCAGGAGTGTCTTCACACCCGTGGGGCCACATCATCACAAGTTGAGGTACCCAGCACATGTGGCCTCAAACCAGAGGACCCACATCTCCATGGGTCTCGGAGCGACGCAGGCAGGATGAACCTCAAAACACGTGGCCCATTGTATAAAAAAGGTGAGGAATCCAGCAGTTGGAACATCCCAGCAGGTGGCCTAGAGCACCGAGGCTATGGGATCCAGGCGATGATGAACTCACAACAGAGGGCCCTCATCATGAAACTGTGAGCAACCTAGCCATTGTGACCTCAGAGCACAAGGCCCACATCCCCATGGGGAAGCGAACCAAGCAGGAGTGTCATCGTACCAGTGGGCACACATCAGAAAATGTGGGGAGCCCAGCAGTTAGGGCCTGACGCCAGAGGCCCCTCATCACCGAGGAGAGGAGGCTCCCAGCAGGCTCCAACTGCTACAAGAGGGCCAACGTCGCCAATGCGGGGTGTGCCAGCCAGGCAGGAGTGACCTCCGAGCAGAGGGCCAACCTCAAAAATGTGTGAGGAACCCAAAGAGGATTAGACTCTCACCAGAGGGCCCACATCACCAAGAGGATCAGAACCAGGCAGGACTGTCTGCACACCAGTGTGACCACATCATAGAAAGGTGAGGAACCCAGCACATGTGGCCTAAACCAGAAGACCCACATCTCCAAGGGGCTCGGAGTGAGGCACGCAGGAGTAACCTCACAACACAGGGCCCACAGAATAAAAAAGCTGAGGAATCCTGCAGTGGGAACCTCCCAGAAGGCGGCCCAGAGCACCGAGTCTATGCGATCCAGGCTGCAGTGAACTCACAGCAGAGGGCCCATATCATGAAACTGTGAGCAACCCAGCCATTGGGACCTCACAGCAGAAGGCCCACATCCCCATGGGGTTGGGAACATGGCAAGAGTGTCCTCGCACCACTTAGCACGTATCAGAAAAAGTGGGTACCCAGAAGTTACGGCCTGACGCTAGAGAGTCCTCATCACTGAGGGGAGGTGGCTCCCAGCAGGCTCCAACTGCCACAAGAGGGCCGATGTCACCAAGGCGGGGTGTGCCAGCCAGTCAGTAGTGACCTCACAGCAGAGGGCCCACCTCACAGAAGGGTGAGGAACCCAGCCAGGATCAGACTCTCACCAGAGGGCCCACATCAACAAGGGGATAGAAACCAGGCAGGAGTGTCCTCACACCAGTGGGGCCACATCATCGAAAGGTGAGGGACCCAGCACACGTGGCCTCAAACCAGAGGACACACATCACCAAGGGGCTGGGAGTGAGTCAGGCAGGAGGAGTCTCCAAACAGAGGGCCCATAGAAGAAAAAAGGTGAGGAATCCCGCAGTTGGAACCTCCCCGCAGGCGGCCAGGAGCAGCGAGGCTATGGGATCCAGGCCGGAGTGAACTCACACCAGAGGGCCCTCATCATGAAACTGAGCCACCCAAGGTTGGGACCTCAGAGCAGAAGGCCCATATTCCCATGGGGTTGGAAACCTGGCAGGAGTGTACTCACACCACAGGGCGCACATCAGAAAATTTTGGGAGCCCAGGAGTTAGAGCCTGACGCCAGAGGGCCCTCATTACCGAGGGGAGGAGACTCCCAGCAGGCACCAACTCCCAACTGAGGGCCCACGTCGCCAAGGTGACGTGTGCCAGTCAGGCAGGAGTGACCTCACAGCAGAGGGCCTTCCTCACAGAAGGGTGAGGAAACCAGCCAGGATAAGACTCTCACCAGAGAGCCCACATCACCAAGGGGACCGGAACAAGGCAGGAGTGTCCTCACACCAGTGTGGCCACATTATAGAAAGGTGAGGAACCCAGCACATGTGGCCTAAACCAGAGGACCCACATTTCCAAGGTGCTCCGAGTGAGGCAGGCAGGAGTAGCCTAACAACACAGGGCCCACAGAATAAAAAATGTGAGGAATCCAGCAGTTGGAACCCCCCAGCAGGTGGCCCAGAGTACGGAGTCTATGGGATCCAGGCCACAGTGAACTCACAGCAGAGGGCTCACATCATGACACTGTGAGCAACCCAGCTGGTGGGACCTCAGAGCAGAAGGCCCACATCCCCATGGGGATGGGAACGTGGCAGGAGTGTACTCGCACGACAGGGCACATATCAGAAAATTTTGGGAGCCCATGAGTTAGGGCCTGACGCCAGAGGGCCCTCATTACCGAGGGGAGGAGACTCCCAGCAGGCACCAACTCCCAACTGAGGGCGCACATCGCCAAGGTGATGTGTGCCAGCCAGGCAGGAGTGACCTCACAGCAGAGGGCCCACCTCCCAGAAGGGTGAGGAATCCAGCCAGGATCAGACTCTCACCAGAGGGCCCCCATCACCAAGGGGATGGGAACCAGGCAGGAGTGTCCTCACACCAGTGGGGCCACATCAATAAAGGTGAGGAAACCGGCACATGTGGCCTCAAACCAGAGGACCTACATCACAAAAGGGCTGGGAGTGAGTCAGGAAGGAGGAGCATGAAAACACAGGACCCAAAGAATAAAAATGGTAAGGAATCCAGCAGTAGGAACCTCCCAGCAGGCGGCTCAGAGCACAGAGTCTATGGGATCTAGGTCTGAGTGAACTAACACCAGAGAGCCAACATCCTGAAACTGTGAACAACACAGGTGTTGGGACCATAGAGCAGAAGGCACATGGGGATGGGAACCTGGCAGGAGTGCCCTCACACCACTTAGCACGTATCAGAAAATGTGGGTAACCAGCAGTTAGGGCCTGATGCCAGAGGGCCTCATCACTGAGGGGAGGAGGCTCCCAGCGGGCTCCAACTGCCACCAGAGGGCCGACGTCGCCAAGGCGGGGTGTGTCAGCCAGGCAGGAGTGACCTCAGAGAAGAGGGCCCACCTCACAGAAGTGTGAGGAGCCCAACCAGGATCAGACTCTCACTGGAGGGCTCACATCACCAAGGGGATGGGAACCAGGCAGGAGTGTCCGCACACCAGTGGGGCCACATCTGCGAAAGGTGAGGAACCCAGCACATGTGGCCTCAAACCAGAGGACACACATCACCAAGGGGCTGGGAGTGAGGCAGGTGTCTGGAGGGGCACATTTAACTCTAATTTCCCACCAGGAAGAGGAATTAACCAAAGGCTCAGAGTGCCGTGCGGGACCCTGATTATGGCCTGAAGCAAACCTGCGGTTCTGTGGCCAGCTTTCAAGGAAACGAGTTAAGAAAGGAAATCACAGGCACTGTAATTCACAAACCTGCAGAGTTATAAATGACAGCTATTGGCAAAAATATATTGAAGTAAGTCTGCACAGAGGACTTGAAAACGAGGCAGAATTGCAGGAATCATATTTCAGGAGGTAGATTGGAATTGCATTTAAAGCATGTGAAAAGCGGCAGATCTTTGACAGTGATGCACTTGGACAAAAAGTGCGTATACATTTTTTCCTGAATATATTCAGGAAAAAACGCATATGCCCTTTGTGGCCAACCAAGAATTCCAGCAATGGAAATCCGCACTACAATGAACTCTCATTTCCCATTCGTCAAAAGAGCCATCTGAAAAAAGTGTAAAACCCAGAAACACAGGACAGGCCATGGAGAACAGGGAGCCTTGTTATGCTGATGGACGGGATGTAAATTGCCAACAGACACTCTGGTGATGTTTATGGTGTATGCTGAAACATCTAAAAAACAAAGCTACAGAGCCTAGGGCACTTCCACTTTTGGCCCTATAGCTTAGGAAAATTAAAATCAACAAGACACAGCCAACACAATATCCAGGGCTGCTGTGTTTACAAGAACCTCGAGTCCAGTACAAATTAAATATCCCAGAAAAAAAAAATGGATAAGGGAGTTGTCCTACTTACGTACAACGGAATATCACTCAGCAATGAAATCAATGTCATCAGGCCTGTAGCAGCAAATTGAGTGGATTTAAGTATGATGATTCTAAGAGAAATATGTCACACAGTGAAACATAATTATCATAAGATATCACAAATAGCGGGAGTGTAAACTTGGCTACACATAAACTGAATTACAAAACCGAACAGAGTCTCACATTTAGATAAAAACTTATGCTTGCTTAAGGGGAAAGTTGAGTTGGGGTGCTGTATAAAACCAGAGATTGAAATGAGCACACATACCGTTCCATAAGCCAAATATGTAATAGACAAGACCTACTCTTTGCTCAACGAAATAGACTAATCCATGGTGTATCACCTCACACCTGTTAGAATGGGCATCATCAGAAAATCTACAAACAACAAATGCTGGAAAGGGTACGGAGATAAGGAAACCTCTTCCACAATTGTTGGGAATGTAAATTGATGCAGTCACTGTGGAGAACATTATGGAGTTTCTTATAAAACTAAGAATAGAATTACCATATAATACAGCAATCCCACTACTGGGCATATACCCAGACAAAACCATAAAACGAAAAGAGACATTCACCGCAATGTTCATTGCATCACTATTTACAATATCCAGGTAATGGAAGCAACCTAAATGCCCACAGACAGACGAATGCATAAAGATGAGGTACATATATAAAATGGAATATTACTAAGCCATAAAAAGGAATGAAATTGGGTCATTTGTAGAGACGTTGATGGATCTAGAGACTGTCATACAGAGTGAAGTAAGTCAGAAAGAGAAAAACAAATCCTGTATATAAATGCATATATGTGGAACCTAGAAAAATTGTACAGATGAACCGTTTTGCAAGGCAGAAATAGAGCAACAGATGTAGACAACAAACGTATGGACACCAAGGGGGGAAAGCTGTTAGGGGGGTGGTGGTGGGAGGAGTTGAGAGATTGGGATTGGCATGTATACATTTCTATTTATAAAATAGGTAACCAAAAAGAACCTGCTGTATAAAAAAATAAAATAAAATTCAAAATTACAAAAAGTAAAACAGAAAAAATATTCTTCCCTTCACATACATGTATTTATATGAATAAATTATTTCCATGCTTATATCTGTAAATACAAAAAAGAGGAATAAAATCTACCTTGAACCAAAAACGAAAAAAAGAAAAAAAAACAGAACCCACCAGTTACACAGAGGAAAACCGTATCAGGGCACTTGCTCCAGTTGTAAACAATTCTGAAGTTGGTCAGTGGTGGGGAATCATCTCCCATTCAGCCAGCAGGCCCCACGCAACAAGCGTCCTCATTGCAAAGCTGGGGGCCCATGCTGAGGCATCTGTGAGTAAACGTGGGCCGAGCCCCAGGCCAGCTGCTGCTGAAATGTTCCCACCCTTCCCAGGTAAAACACCTGAATATGTACAAGGACTTGAAAGCCTAGAGGAAGGGCCATGGAGCCACATGAGCGACAGCATGCCAGCCGACTTGGTGCCTGCAGGCCAGACAGGATGGTCCTGGCCCTGGGTGCTCTTCTGGAAGCTTTCCATTTCCCTGCCTGAGATACCCCTCCTGTCCCGGCCCCCACTGCTTTCTTCCTTACTCACCTCTGCCCAGGGAGAAATTCCAGCAGCAGGTATGGGTGACACATCCTCTTCTTTAGCAGGTGGCATCTTGGCAACTGCTGCAGAAAGTCCAGCAGAGCCCCACTCACACTGGGCCACCCACAAAGCCGTGGCCTCTCACTCCCTCCCACCAGCCCAGCCCCGAGACTGCTGACTGGGCAGAGAAAATGGCGTCAGGCACAGCTGCAGGGGCTCTTGCTGCCTGGAGCGGTGTTTATATTGATCTCAACCCAGGCACACCTGGGGAGGAGTGGCCGGCATGGTCAGGCTTCCAGGGCCAGCCAATAATCACCACTCAGGGGCTCACAGTTGCAGAAAATGGAACTTTCTGAATCGGCCAGGTCCAAGGAACAGGTGTGGGCTCCTGAGAGTCAGGATAGACAAGGGGCTGCAGCTCTGGCTTGTTTTCTAATTATATTATCTGGCCCATGAGTGGGAGACAACTTCAAGAAAACCCTCTCCTAATGAGAGGAACCCAGGAGTCAGGGAGAGGAGGGGTGGGTGGTGGGTGGAGACAGAGGCCTGGTGCCCCGGGTGCAGTGGAAGTCTCTGGAAGACCAGGTGGAGGGAGGCCACACAGAGTGATGCCCAGGGTCACAGACCTGTCGGAGCTGCTGTTTGTTAGTTCAAGTCCTGCTCTGAGGTGCTCTGTGTCAGATCTGAGTGACAGGTGAGCTGGGAGTGCTCTGCAATGAGGGCGATGTGCACGGTTCCTGTGTGCCCAGCCCTGCCACCGTAACTGCAAGGGTAGCTCTGTATCCTGAGAGGGGCCTGACCATAAGAGCCCCGTGTTCTGGGGTGGGGGTAGGGTACCTGCACAGGTGATCTAAATATCCTGGGATTGGCCTGATCTCGAGAGCCCCATGGGCTGCTGGAGCCCTGGTAAAGGATGTCAGGACAGTCAGTGAAGCCACCGAGGATATACCTCCAGTAGTTCCTAAATCCTACACACTGCTGGTCATTCTACCAACCTCCAGGACATGGTATTCTGTATTAGTCTTCAATGATGCCTTCTTTTGTATTCCATTAGTGTCAGAGTCACAAGAAATTTTGGCTTGTGAGTGGCAGGACTCAACATACAACTAAAACAATACTTCTGGGCCGTCTTGCCCCAAGGGTTCAAAAATTCCCACACCATCTTTGGGGAAAGCTCAGCTAAAGACCTAAAAGTTCTACCACTGGAAAAGGAAACACTCCTTCAATATGCAGACGAGATTCTGATCACCAGCCCTACTAAGGGGACCTCTGAACTACCAAGCCAATAAAGGATACAAGTTGTCCAAGAAAAAGCTCAAATATCACAGACTACGGCGACCTGCCTGGGCTTCATTCTCACAGAAGGTCGGAGAAGCCCATCCCAGGAAAGGGAAGAAACAATTTACAGCCTTACCCATATCTAAAACTAGAAGACAGCTTAGGGGTTCCTGGGGAGGCCAGGGTTTGCTGCTTCTGGATCCCTAACTACAGTCTACTAACTGGGCCTCTATATGAAACACTGAAAGGAAAAGATGATGATCCTTTTGAATAGAATCCAGAAGTGGCCTTTCAAGAATGGAAAGAGCAGTCAATTCAGACCCTTGCCCTGGAACTCCCTAATTTAGCTAAACCCTTTGATCTTTACATTCCTGGTGAAAAGTGAATCGCCATTGGAGGATTAGTGCAAAAACTGGGACCACTTGAAATGGAACAATGCAAAAATGCCATCCAGGTAGGATAAATTACAGTCACCAAGGGGCTTGGCCCACTGCCACATCTGGCCAAGATACTGGCAGTATCTAAAAACCTGGAAATCAGCAGCCCAAAAGGCCACCTCCCTCCTAAGGGAAAAGGGTCCCACGTGGTGATCCTAACCCCCAACCATGCCCTGAAGTTGCAGGGTTTGCTCCGTGGGCACACTGACCTCGAGTGAGGAGGCCCTCCAACTCCAACCTCCAGAGAGATAACCGGGGGCAACGGGGCACCATGACGACTCATGTGACCATCACTTGACCTGGAGTTTCTCTCCTAAAACAACAAGAGTGTGTCCCAAAAGAGTAGACTACTGCTTGCAGGACTTACTGCCCCCAGATCGGACCTAATAATCTTGGTGGGGGAACCGTATATCATGCTGTCACCATAGAAAAGCCTACAGACACTGTGATAATGGTGGCCAATAAGACCGGCTGGACTCCTGTTTACTTCAAAAGGCTGTTGACTCAGTGGCCATCATGGTCCTTCATCACCACTGACCCTGGACTGTCTGGGAGTTGAGCGGACAGGGTCCTGACACCTGGTGCTGTTTTTACGTTAATTCAGGGGCCTAATTGAAGAAAGCGCAGACTACTGGTCAGAGCATCTACGCTGGCAGAAACAGTCAGCCTAGGGTGGCCGAACAAATGAGGGGCGCGGTGAAACTGGACCTCACAGCGTCACTGCACATCTCCTTCCTGGACCCTTAAAGGTCATTAGAATCTATAACACTTCCAATACTGGTGCTCAGGCGGACGAGCAGGGAGGCAGGAGACCTGGGGACAATCAACGTCACCTGGAGGCTGCTGGGGAGAAGTTCTGACCCTCGCCCACGGGTATGAGGGCTCCTAACTCAGCACTCAGCAGTTACAGAAGAAGGGTCTGCACCCTCAGCACTCCAAGAATGAGGAAGGGGACAAAAGGCAGAAGAGGGGTTTGTCCGAGGCAAAGCCCCTTAAAAATCCCTGGGAGAGAAACATAGAATCTGGGCAATAAAATAAAGTCTAACCTTTTTTATCCTTTGTGCTTTGTCTAATTACACGTGCTCCTAGGGTCCCGCATACAGAGGTTCCACACCCGGCACTTCAGACCAGATTTCCTAGTGCAGAATGGCTGGGTCGACACCTCAGCTCCTGGGGCACAGTGCACACTCCGTGATATAGAGCCTGAGCTGCAGCCAGCCGGGCCCTCAAGAGCTCCGCCCCCTCCCTCTGACTGACTCTGACAGGATCTCTACACAGCAGCCCAGCCCACAGCCCACGGGGTAGCACATGCTCTCACCTCTCCATTCTCTGATCAAAATATAAAGTTTCCTTTCCTTCTGAACCAAACTCAGTCTCGATCTGTTGGCTCCAATGACCCTGGGCAGGGGGACACTTGTTGGGGTCCACTCTGGAGGATCAGTAACAGAAATTCAGAACATTGTAACTTCAATGAACAGATGTGTGAGCCAAACTGTAATTAACATAGAACAGTGTATAAGGCTCGGGTAAAATAAGATGTTTCTAACACTTCCATTTGGTATTTCCATCACTTTATTATAAGCAAGTTCAGTGAAAAGGTTTGTCTTATTTGTCAGGTCAATATTAGAGAAACGAAGTGTTTTCTTTCCAAGGATGTACATCTAATAATCTTGGTTAAAGCTTCAATCTTGTTTTAAATGCTTTTCCATTGACAATGATACCTCTCTTTCAGCTCCCCCATTTCTGAGAAGTATAAAGTCTTATAATTTATTATTACCAAAGGGGAAAGGTGAGAGGAGGGATAAATTAACAGTTTGGGATTAACACATACACACTGCTATGTATAAAATCGATCATCAACAAGGAACTGCTGTATAGCACAGGGAACTACACTCAATATTTTGCAATAACCTATAAGGGGAAATAATCTGAAAAAGAATAGATATTTTTATTGACATCATCTATTAATGACAGTTAAAATGGAACCTAAGGGAAGCCGGTGGTGAGTGCTTCTGACCCTGAAGACTTCAATCATCTAAAGTTTGGACTCTGCCTACTTCCTAAGGCCCTTAATGAACATATGTGTAGCCGTAGCTTAAAACATTCCCCACTTTGGGTTGCGGAGAGACACTGATTTTGAAAAAGCCCTGGTGTTCTCCTCACATGAATGGGACCCTTCCTACAGCTAAAGCTTGCCTGTCACACCCAGAGGATGGTATGCCGTCTGATCAGGAAGAGTTTGGAAAAGGCATCTCATCTCCTCATCTCCTGGTGCTCGGGTTCACCCCTCCAGCGTCTTTACGAACAGTCTCCCCACTTGGAGATGTCAGCACTGTCAACATCCTGTTGCATACAGTTTGGAATTTGTCCAGAGGATGAAGCAGAAGGAGGAGGAACAATGAGAGACAAGTCCTAGGTGTTCGGACAGGCACATGTCACTCTAATTTCCAATCAGGAAGACGAATTGACCAAAGGCTAGGGTTGCCCATGGAAACAGAATAGGGCTTGAGGAAATCCCGCTGCTTTGTGGCCAGTTCCCATAAACACAAGTTGAAAAATGGAGCTCAGTGGCACTAAAATTCACGAAACTGCAGAGTTGAAAATATCTATCACTGAAAAATGTCTTGAGGAAAGTCAGAGAAAAGGACATGTAAGCAACGGAGAATGGCAGGAAAGGGATTGGAAGAGGTAGAAAGAACTCGCCATTAAGCACAAGAAAAGGGGCTAAACATTGCCAACATTGCAGTTGGCCAAAAAGGGTGTATGCATCATTTTCTGTATATATTCAAGAAAAGGGCATACACTTTTTTAGCCAACCAAACAGGTGGGCACTGGAAATCAATACTACAAAACATATCACTTCGCATCAGTCAGAAGAGCCGTCCTCATAAAGTGTAAACACCAGAAATGCAGGACAGGGCAAGGAGAAAAGGGAGCCCTGTGAGGCTTATACTGGAAATGTATATTGCCAACGGTCACTCTGGAGAAGTGTACTGTGTTTACTAAAGCATCTAAAAAATGAGCTACAGAGCACAGGGCGCTTGCACTCATGGACGTATATCATGGCAAAACAAAAATCGAGAGGACACAGGCACCCCAATGTATACCGCCTCACTGTTTAAAAGATCCTCGACTAGGATATAACTTAAATGTCTCTGGAGGGAAAAAATGGATACAGATGTGGTGCTTATGTAGAGTGGAATATGACTCAGCCTGGAAATCAATGCAATATGGCCACGTGAAACAACTCCAGAGGAGTTACGTATGATCATTCAAAGTCACAGAATTCAAAAAGAAAAAGACATACTATATCACTAATACATGGAATGTAATCTTGGCTACACATGAACTGAATTACGAAACAGAACAGGGTCTCAAATATAGAAAACCAACTTATTCTTGCTTAAGCATAAAGGTGAGTTGGGGTGCTGCATAAAACCAGAGATTGAAATTAGCACAGATACTGGTCCATAAGCCAAATATGTAATAGTCAAGACCTACTGCTTGCTCAACAAAATGGACTCAAAACCCCATATTCAACGCCTAGGAATATACCTGACTAGTAAGAATCTTCAAACCCATGGGTTTATATGTCTCCGTAAGAGAATCAAGCGTGTCTACAGAGGCATGAACACAGCAGTGAAAATACGATAAATCCCATTATCAAAATAAATTACAGAAACAAAAAACACAATGACAGTGAAATAGAGAGCAATTCTTAAATAATTCATTCAGGGCCTGTGATGCAACCTGGATTTACCACATCTACACCCAGAGCTGAGTGAGACATAAGGTTGGGCACTTCGGGCTGATAGCATTGGTGTGGTTCGATGAGCAAATGCAGACCCTTTGAAGTCATACTGCATGGTACCCATTCCATGGGTCCCAACTCTCCAGGTTTAAGGGATTCTTCCTTCAGCTAAAACATGCATGGGAAACCCACAGTATGGTGCACCGTGTGACCGGGAAACGTTTTCAAATGCATCTCAGTTTTCGTCCCCTTTTACTCGGCTTCACCATTCCAGACCCTTTACTAACACTCTCCCCACTTGGAGAGTCAGTGCCTTTAACCTCCTGTTTGGCACAGTTTGCAATTTCTGCGCAAGATGAACAGGAATAGGGAGAACCAATGAGAGACTAGCTGTAGGTGTCTGCACGGGCAAATTTAATGCTCAGTTCCCACCAGGAATAGGAATTAACCAAAGGCTCAGCATGCCGTGCCGGAACCAGATTAGGGCCTGAAGCAATCCTGCGGGTTTGCGGCCAGCTCACAAGATAGCGAGTTGAAGAAAGGAGCTCAGGGGCACTGTAACTCACAAACATGCAGAGTTATATATGACAGCTATCGTCCAAAAATATATTGAAGGAAGGCTGCGAAGACGATTGTAAGCGGGGCAGAATTGCAGGAAACGATTTCAGGGGGTAGACGGGAATTGCATTTAAAGCATAGGAAAAGAGGCAGAACGTCGACAATGTTGCTCTTGGCCAAAAAGTGCGTATGCGTTTTTTCCTGAATATATTCAGGAAAAAACGCATACGTCCTTTTTGGCCAACCAAGCAAGCATGTTAAAGAAATCTGCACTACAATGAAGTCTCACTGCCCCCCGGTCAAAAGGGCCATCTGAAAAAAGTGTAAAATGCAGAAAGGCAGCACAGGCCATGGAGAAGAGGGAGCCTTGTTATGCTGATGGGCGGGATGTAGATTGCCAACAGCCGCTCTGGAGAAGTGTATGGTGTTTCCTGGAACACCTATAAAACAAAGCAACGGAGCCTACGACACTTCCACTTATGGTCCTATAGCTTAGGGAATTTAAAATCAAAAACACACAGCCACCCCAAAGTGTCGGACGGCTCTGTTTACAAGAACCTCGTCTACGGTACAAGTTAAATATCCCAGAATGTGAAAAATGGATAAAGAAGTTGTGGTATGTACGTACAATGGAATATCACTCAGCAATGAAATCTATGTCATCAGGCCCGTCGCGGCATAATGAGTGGATTCAGGTACGATGATTCTAAGTGTAATAAGTCACACAGAAAATGAAACATCATAAGATATCACTAATACAAGGATTGTATACTTGGCTACACATGACCTGAATTGCAAAACAGGACAGGGTCTCAAATTTAGGACACCAACTTATGCTTGCTTAAGGGGAAAGGTGAGTTGGGGTGCTGCATAAAACCAGAGATAGAAATTAGCACAGATACCTTTCCATAAGCCAAATATGTAATAGAAAAGACCTACTTTTTGGTCAACGAAATGACTCAACACCCCATATTCACCACCTAGGAATATACCTGACTAGTAAGAGTCTTAAAACGTATGGATTTATATGTCTCCATAAGAGAATCAAGCGTGTGTAGAGCGACATAAACGCAGCAGTGAAAATCAGCTAAATCACATTTTCAAAATAAATTTCAAAAACATAACAAAATGGCAGTGAAATAGAGAGCAATTCTTAAAAAATTCTTTCAGGGCTTGTGATGCAACCTGGATTTAACACATCTACACCCACAGCTGGATGAGACATAAGGCTGGACACTTCGAGCTGATAGCATTGGTGAGGTTCTGTGAGCAAATGCAGACCATTTGAAGTCATACAGCATTTTACCCATTCCATGGGTTTCAACTCTCCAGGTTTAAGGGATTCTTCCTTCAGCTAAAACGTGCATGGGAAACCCAGTGTATGGTCCACCGTGTGATTGGCAAACGTTTTTAAATGCATCTCAGTTTTCGTCCCCTGGTACTCGGGTTCACCATTCCAGACGCTTTACTAACACTCTCCCCACTTGGAGAGTCAGTGTCTTTAACCTCCTGTCTGGCTCAGTTTGCAATTTACGCAGAAGATGTACAGGAATAGGGAGAACCAATGAGAGATTAGCTGTAGGTGTCTGCATGGGCAAATGTAATGCTCATTTCCCACCAGGAAGGAGAATTAAACAAACGGTCAGCGTGCAATGCCGGAACAAGATTAGGGCCAGAAGCAATCCTATGGTTTTGCAGCCAGCTCAAAAGAAAACGAGTTGAAGAAACGAGCTCAGGGGCACTGTAATTCACAAACATGCAGAGTTATAAATGACAGCTATTGTCCAAAAATATATTGAAGTAAGGACGCGAAGAGGACTTGAAAGTGGGGCAGAATTGCAGGAAACCGATATCAGGAGTTAGACTGAAAATGCATTTAAAGCATAGGAAAAGAGGCAGGACGTTGACAATGATGCACTTGGCTAAAAAGGGCGTATTCGATTTTTCCTGAATATAGTCAGGAAAAAACGCATACACGCTTTTTGGCCAACCAAGCAAGCTTGCAAAGGAAATCTGCACTACAATGAAGTCTCACTTCTCCCTGGTCATAAGGGCCATCTGAAAAAACTGTAAAATCCAGAAAGACAGGACAGGCCATGGAGAAAACAGAGCATTGTTATGCTGATGGGTGGGATGTAAATTGCCAACAGCCACTCTGGAGAAGTGTATGGCGTTTCCTGAAACACCTAAAAAAGAAAGGAACTGAGCCCAGTGCACTTCCACATATGGTCTTTTAGCTTAGAGAAATTAAAATCAGAAAGACGCAGCCACCACAAACTTTGGGACAGCTCTGTGTAGAACCTTGTCTACCCTACAAGTTAAATATCCCAGAGAGCAAAAAAGGGATAAAGAAGTTGTAGTACTTACGTAAAATGGAATATCACTCAGCAAGGAAATCTATGTCATCAGGCCCAAAGCAGCATAAGGACTGGATTCAGGTACGATGTCTCTAAGTGAAATAAATCACACAGATAAAGAAACCTCATAAGATGTCACTAATACACGGAATGTACACTTGGCTACACATGAACTGAAATACAAAACAGAACAGGGTCTCAAATTTAGAAAACCAACTTATGCTTGCTTATGGGGAAAGGTGAGTTGGGGTGCTGCATAAAAACAGAGATTGAAATTAGCACAGATACAGTTCCATAAGGCAAATACGTAAGAGACAAGACCTACTCCTTGCTCAACGAAATGCACTAAACACCCTATATTCAACGCCTAGGAATACACCTGGCTAGTAAGAATCTTCAAACCCATGGATTTATATGTCTCCATAAGAGAATCAAGCGTGTGTACAGCTGCATGAAGGCAGCAGAGAAAATCCGATAAATCCCATTATCAAAATGAATTACAAAAACAAAACACAATGACAGTGAAATAGAGAGCAATTCTTAAATAATTCATTCAGGGCTTGTGATGCAACCTGGATTTACCTCATCTACACCCAGAGCTGAGTGAGACATAAGGTTGGACACTTCGGGCTGATAGCATTGGTGAGGTTCGATGAGCAAATGCAGACCATTGGAAGTCATACTTCATGGTACCCATTCCATGGGTCCCAACTCTCCAGGTTTAAGCAATTCTTCCTTCAGCTATAACATGCGTGGGAAACCCACAGTATGGTGCACCGTGTGACTGGGAAACGTTTTCAAATGCATCTCAGTTTTCGTCCCCTTTTACTCGGGTTCACCATTCCAGACGCTTTTCTAACACTCTCCCCACATGGAGAGTCAGTTTCTTTAAACTCCTGTTTGGCAAAATTTGCAATTTCTGCTCAAGCTGAACAGGAATAGGGAGAACCAATGAGAGACTAGCTGTAGGTGTCTGCACGGGTAAATGGAACGCTCATTTCCCACCAGGAAGGGGAGTTAACCAAAGGATCAGCGTGCCTTGCCGGAAACAGATTAGGGCCTGAAGCAATCCTGCAGTTTTGCGGCCGGCTCAGAAGAAAGCGAGTTGAAGAAAGGTGCTCAGGGACACTGTAATTCACAAACCTGCAGAGTTATGAATGACAGCTATCGTCCAAAAATGTATTGAAGTAAGTCTTCGAAGAGGACTTGAAAGCGGGGCAGAAATTCAGGAAAACGATTTCAGGGGGTAGACGGGAATTTTACTTAAAGCATAGGAAAAGAGGCAGAATGTAGACAATGATGCACTTGGCCAAAAAGGGCGCATGCGTTTTTTCCTGAATATATTCAGGAAAAAACGCATACGTACTTTTTGCCAACCAAGCAAGCGTGTAAAGGAAATATGCACTACAATGAAGTCTCACTGTCCCCGCGTCAAAAGGGCCATCTGAAAAAAGTGTAAAATCGAAAAAGTCAGGAGAGGTCTTGGAAAACAGGGAGCCTTGTTATGCTGATGGGCGGTATGTAAATTGCCAACAGCCACTCTGGAGAAGTGTATGGTGTTTCCTGAAACAGCTAAAAAACAAAGCAACGGAGCCTACGGCACTTCAACTTATGGTCCTATAGCTTAGAGAAATGAAAATCAAAAGCACACAGCCACCCCAAAGTTTCGGACAGCTATGTTTAGAAGAACCTCGTCTACGGAGAAGTAAAATATCCCAGAAGGTGAAAAATGGATAAAGAAGAAGTTGTATAACGTACATACAATGGAATATCACTCAGCAAGGAAATCTATGTCATCAGGCCCGTCGTGGCATAATGAGTGGATTCAGGTACGATGATTCTAAATGAAATAAGTCACACAGAAAATGAAACATAAGATATCACTAATCCACGGAATGTAAACTTGGCTACACATGAACTGAATTACAAAACAGAACAGGGTCTCAAATTTAGAAAACCAACTTATGCTTATTTATGGGGAAAGGTGAGTTGGGGTGCTGCATAAAACCACAGACAGAAATTAGCACAGATACCTTTCCATAAGCCAAATATGTAATAGTCAAGACATACCCCTTGCTCAACGAAACGGACTAAACACCCCATATTCAACGCCTAGGAATACACCTGACTAGTAAGAATCTTCAAACCCATGGATTTATATGTCTCTGTAAGAGAATGAAGAGTGTGTACAGCGGCATGAATGCCGCAGAGAAAATCCGATAAATACCATTATCAAAATGAAATACAAAAACAAAACACAAGGACAGTGAAATAGAGAGCAATTCTTAAATAATTCATTCAGGGCTTGTGATTCAACCTGGATTTCCCACATCTACACCCAGAGCTGAGTGAGACATAAGGTTGGGCACTTCGGGCTGATAGCATTGGTGAGGTTCGATGAGCAAATGCAGGCCCTTTGAAGTCATACTGCATGGTACCCATTCCATGGGTCCCAACTCTCCAGGTTTAAGGGATTCTTCCTTCAGCTAAAACATCCATGGGAAACCCACAGTATGGTGCACCGTGTGACCGGCAAACGTTTTCAAATGCATCTCAGTTTTCGTCCCCTTTTACTCGGGTTCACCATTCCAGACCCTTTACTCACACTCTCCCCACTTGGAGAGTCAGTGCTTTAACCTCCTGTTTGGCACAGTTGGCAATTTCTGCGCAAGATGAACAGGAATAGGGAGAACCAATGAGAGACTAGCTTTAGGTGTCTGCACGGGCCAATTTAACTCTCATTTCCCACCAGGAAGAGGAATTAACCAAAGGCTCAGCATGCCGTGCCGGAACCAGATTAGGGCCTGAAGTAATCCTGCGGGTTTGCGACCAGCTCACAAGATAGCGAGTTGAAGAAAGGAGCTCAGGGGCACTGTAACTCACAAACCTGCAGAGTTATAAATGACAGCTATCATCCATAAATATATTGAAGGAAGGCTGCCAAGAGAACTTGTAAGCATGGCAGAATTGCAGGAAAACGATTTCAGGGGGTAGACGGGAATTGCATTTAAAGCATAGGAAAAGAGGCAGAACGTCGACAATGATGCTCTTGGCCAAAAAGGGCGTATGCCTTTTTTCCTGAATATATTCAGGAAAAAACGCATACGCCCTTTTTGGCCAACCAAGCAAACATGTTAAAGAAATCTGCACTACCATGAAGTCTCACTGCCCCACGGTCAAAAGGGCCATCTGAAAAAGTGTAAAATCCAGAAAGGCAGCACAGGCCATGGAGAACAGGGAGCCTTTTTATGCTGATGGGCGGGATGTAAATTGCCAACAGCCACTCTGGAGAAGTGTATTGTGTTTCCTGGAACACCTAAAAAACAAAGCAACGGAGCCTACGGCACTTCCACTTATGGTCCTATAGCTTAGGGAAATTAAAATCAAAAACACACAGCCACCCCAAAGTTTCGGACGGCTCTGTTTACAAGAACCTCGTCTACGGTACAGGTTAAATATCCCAGAATGTGAAAAATGGATAAAGAAATTGTGGTACGTACGTACAATGGAATATCACTCACCAATGAAATCTATGTCATCAGGCCCGTCGCGGCATAATGTGTGGATTCAGGTACGATGATTCTAAGTGAAATAAGTCACACAGAAAAAGAAACATCATCAGATATCACTAATACACGGAATGTAAACTTGGCTACACATGAACTGAATTACAAAACAGAACAGGGTCTCAAATTTAGAAAACCAACTTATGTTTGCTTAAGGGGAAAGGTGAGTTGGGGTGCTGCATCAAACCAGAGATAGAAATTACCACAGATACCATTCCATACGTCAAATATGTAATAGTCAAGACCCACCCCTTGGTCAACGAAATGGACTAAACACCACATATACAAATCCTAGGAGTACACCTGACTAGTAAGAATCTTCAAACCCATGGATTCATATGTCTCCGTAAGAGAATCAAGAGTGTGTACAACTGCATGAATGCAGCAGAGAAAATCCGATAAATCCCATTATTAAAATGAATTACAAAATCAAAACACAATGACACTGAAATAGAGAGCAATTCTTAAATAATTCATTCAGGGCTTGTAATGCAACCTGGATTTACCACATCTACACCCAGAGCTGAGTGAGACATAAGGTTGGACACTTCAGGCTGATAGCATTGGTGAGGTTCGATGAGCAAACGCAGACCCTTTGAAATCATACTGCATGGTACCCATTCCATGGGTCCCAACTCTCCAGGTTTACGGGATTCTTCCTTCACCTAAAACATGCATCTGAGTCCCAGAGTATGGTCCACCGTGTGACTGGGAAACGATTTTAAATGCCTCTCAGGTTTCGTCCCCTGGTACTCGGGTTCACCATTCCAGACGCTTTACTAACTCTCTACCCACTTGGAGAGTCAGTGCCTTTAACCTCCTGTTTGGCACAGTTTGCAATTTCTGCGCAAGATGAACAGGAATAGGGAGAACCAATGAGAGACTAGCTGTAGGTGTCTGCACGCGCAAATTGAATGCTCATTTCCCACCAGAGAAGGGAATTTACCAAAGGCTCACCATGCTGTGCAGAAACCAGATTAGGGCCTGAAGCAAACCTGCGGGTTTGCGGCCAGCTCACAAGAAAGCGAGTTGAAGAAAGGAGCTCAGGGACACTGTATTTAACAAACCTGCAGAGTTATAAATGGCAGGTATCATACAAAAATATATTGAAATAAGGCTGCGAAGAGGACTTGAAAGCGGGGCAGAATTACAGGAATATGATTTCAAGAGGTAGACGGGAAGTGCTCTGAAAGCATAGGAGAAGAGGCAGATCCTCGACAATGATGCACTTGGTCAAAAAGTGCATATGCGTTTTATCAGGGCCCTAATTAAAGAGGGTAGGGGGCTCCCAGCATGCTTTCATGGCCAACAGGAGGCCCACATCGCCAAGGCGATGTGAGCCAGCCAGGCAGGAGTGACCTCACATCAGAGGGCCCACCTCACAGAAGAGTAAGGAACCCAGCCAGGATCAGACTCTCACCAGAGTGCCCACATCAGCAAGGGGCTGTGAACCAGGCAGGAGTGTCATCACACCCGTGGGGCCACATCATCAAAAGTTGGGGTACCCAGGAAATGTGGTCTCAAACCAGAGGAACCACATCTCCATGGGTCTCAGAGCGAGGCAGGCAGGATTAACCTCACAACACATGGCCTATTGTATAAAAAGGTGAGGAATCCAGCAGTTGGAACATCCCAGCAGGCGTCGCAGAGCACCAGGGCTATGGGATCCAGGCAGTGATGAACTCACAACAGAGGGCCCTCATCATGAAACTGTGAGCAAACCAGCCGTTGTGACCTCAGAGCACAAGGCCCACATCCCCATGGGGAAGGGAACCAAGCAGGAGTGTCATCGCACCAGTGGGCACACATCAGAAAATGTGGGGAGCCCAGCAGTTAGGGCCTGACGCCAGAGGGCTCTCATCAACGAGGAGAGGAGGCTCCCAGCAGGCTCCAACTGCTACCAGAGGGCCGCCATTGTCAATGCGGGATGTGCCAGCCAGGCAGGAGTGACCTCAGAGCAGAGGGCCCACCTCACAAAAGTGTGAGGAACCCAAAGAGAATCAGACTCTCACCACAGGGCCCACATCACCAAGGGAATGGGAACCAGGCTGGAGTGTCCTCACACCAGTGAGGCCTCATCACCGAAATGTGAGTGACCCAGCATATGTGGCTTCAAACCAGAGGACACATATCACCAAGGGGCTGGGAGTGAGGCAGGCAGGAGGAGCCTCAAAACATAGGGACCATAGAATAAAAATGGTGAGGAATCCCGCAGTTGGAACCTCCTAGCAGGCGGCCAGGAGCAGCGAGGCTATGGGATCCAGACCTGACTGAACTCAAAACAGAGGGCCCTCATCATGAAACTGTGAGCAACCCAGCCGTTGGGACCTCAGAGCAGAAGGCCCACATTCCCATGTGGTTGGGAACATGGCATAAGTGTACTCGCACCACAGGGCACACATCAGAGAATTTTGGAAGCCCAGAAGTTAGGGCCTGACGTCAGAGGGCCCTCATTACCAAGGGGAGGAGACTCCAAGCAGGCACCAACTCCCAACTGAGGGCCCATGTCGCCAAGGTGACATGTGACAGCCAGGCAGGAGTGACCTCACAGCAGAGGGCCTACCTCACAGAAGTGTGAGGAACCCAGCCAGGATAAGACTCTCACCAGAGGGCCCACATCACCAATGGGATCTGAACCAGGCAGGACTGTCTTCACACCTGTGTGGTCACATGATAGAAAGGTGAGGAACCCAGCACATGTGGCCTAAACCAGAGGACCCACATCTCCAAGGGGCTCGGAGTGAGGCAGGCAGGAGGAGCCTCACAACACAGGGCCCATAGAATAAAAAAGCTGAGGAATCTTGCAGTGGGAACCTCTCAGCAGGCGGCCCAGAGCACCGAGTCTATGCGATCCAGGCTGCAGTGAACTCACAGCAGAGGGCCCACATCATGAAACTGTGAGCAACCCAGACATTGGGACCTCAGAGCAGAAGGCCCACATCCCCATGGGGATGGGAACTTCGCAGGAGTGTCCTCGCACCACTTAGCAGGTATCAGAAAATGTGGGTACCCAGCAGTTAGTGCCTGACGCAAGAGGGCCCTCATCACTGAGGGGAGGAGGCTCCCAGCAGGCTCCAACTGCCACAAGAGGGCCGATGTTGCCCAGGTGGGGTGTGCCAGCCAGGCAGGAGTGACCTCACAGCAGAGGGCACACCTCACAGAAGGGTGAGGAACCCAAAGAGGATCAGACTCTCACCAGAGGGCCCACATCATCAAGGGGATAAGAACCAGGCAGGAGTGTCCTCACACCAGTGGGGCCACATCATCAAAAGGTGAGGGACGCAGCACACCTGGCCTCAAACCAGAGGACACACATCACCAAGGGGCTGGGAGTGAGGCAGGCAGGAGGAGTCTCAAAACAGAGGGCCCATAGAAGAAAAAAGGTGAGGAATCCCGCAGTTGTAACATCCCAGCAGGTGGCCAGGAGCAGCGTGGCTATGGGATCCAGGCCGGAGTGAACTCACACCAGAGGGCCCTCATCATGAAACTGAGCAACACACCGTTGGGACCGCAGAGCAGAAGGCCAACATTCCCATGGGGTTGGGAACTTGGCAGGAGTGTACTCGCACCACAGGTCGCACATCAGAAAATTTTGGGAGCCCAGGAGTTAGGGCCTGACGGCAGAGGGCCCTCATTACCGAGGGGAGGAGACTCCCAGCAGGCACCAACTCCCACCAGATGGCCGACGTCGCCAAGGCTGGGTGTGCCAGCCAGGCAGGAGTGACCTCAGAGAAGAGGGCACACCTCACAGAAGTGTGAGTAACCCAACCAGGATCAGACTCTCACCGGAGGGCCCACATCACCAAGGGGATGGGAACCAAACAGGAGTGTCCTCACACCAGTGGGGCCACATCAGCCAAAGGTGAGGAACCCAGCACATGTGGCCTCAAACCAGAGGACAGACATCACCAAGGGGCTGGGAGTGAGGCAGGTGTCTGGAGGGGCACATTTAACTCTAATTTCCCACCAGGAAGAGGAATTAACCAAAGGCTCAGAGTGCCGTGCGGGACCCAGATTATGGCCTGAAGCAAACCTGCGGGTCTGTGGCCAGCTTTCAAGGAAACGAGTTAAGAACGGAAATCACGGGCACTGTAATTCACAAACCTGCAGAGTTATAAATGACAGCTATTGGCAAAAATATATTGAAGTAAGTCTGCACAGAGGACTTGAAAACGAGGCAGAATTGCAGGAATCATATTTCAGGAGGTAGATTGGAATTGCATTTAAAGCATGTGAAAAGCGGCAGATCTTTGACAGTGATGCACTTGGACAAAAGTGCGTATACATTTTTCCTGAATATATTCAGGAAAAAACGCATATGCCCTTTTTGGCCAACCAAGCACTCGAGCAATGGAAATCCGCACTACAATGAAGTCTCATTTCCCATTCGTCAAAAGGGCCATCTGAAAAAAGTTTAAAAACCAGAAACACAGGACAGGCCATGGAGAAAAGGGAGCCTTGTTATGCTGATGGGCGGGATGTAAATTGCCAACAGACACTCTGGAGATGTTTATAGTGTATCCTGAAACATCTGACAAACAAAGCTACAGACCCTAGGGCACTTCCACTTTTGGCCCTATAGCTTAGGAAAATTAAAATCAAGAAGACACAGCCAACACAAAATTTAGGGCTGCTGTGTTTCCAAGAACCTCGAGTCCAGTACAAATTAAATATCCCAGAAAGAAAAAAATGGATAAAGGAGTTGTGCTACTTACGTACAACGGAATATCACTCAGCAATGAAATCAATGTCATCAGGCTTGTAGCAGCAAATTGAGTGGATTTAAGTATGATGATTCTAAGAGAAATAGGTCACACAGAGTAAGATAATTATCATAAGATATCACTAATAGAGAGAGTGTAAACTTGGCTACACATAAACTGAATTACAAAACCGAACAGAGTCTCACATTTAGATAAAAACTTATGCTTGCTTAAGGGGAAAGTTGAGTTGGGGTGCTGTATAAAACCAGTGATTGAAATGAGCACACATACCGTTCCATAAGCCAAATATGTAATAGACAAGACCTACTCTTTGCTCAACGAAATAGACTCATCCATGGTGTATCACCTCACACCTGTTAGAATGGGCATCATCAGAAAATCTACAAACAACAGATGCTGGAAAGGGTGTGGAGATAAGGAACCCTCTTCCACTATTGTTGGGAATGTAAATTGATACAGTCACTGTGGAGATTATGGAGTTTCTTATAAAACTAAGAATAGAATTACCATATGATACAGCAATGTCACTACTGGGCCTATACCCAGACAAAACCATAAATCAAAAAGAGACATTCACCGCAATGTTCATTGCATCACTATTTACAATATCCAGGTAATGGAAGCAACCTAAATGCCCACAGACAGACGAATGCATAAAGATGAGGTACATATATAAAATGGAATATTACTAAGCCATAAAAAGGAATGAAATTGGGTCATTTATAGAGACGTTGATGGATCTAGAGACTGTCATACAGAGTGAAGTAAGTCAGAAATAGAAAAACAAATCTTGTATATTAATGAATATATGTGGAACCTAGAAAAATTGTACAGATGAACCGTTTTGCAAGGCAGAAATAGAGCAACAGATGTAGACAACAAACGTATGGACACCAAGGGGGGAAAGCTGTTAGGGGGTGGTGGTGGGAGGAGTTGAGAGATTGGGATTGGCATGTATACATTTATATGTATAAAATCGATAACCAAAAATAACCTGCTGTATAAAAAAATAAAATAAATTCAAAATTACAAAAAGTAAAACAGAAAAAATATTCTTCCCTTCACATACATGTATTTATATGAATAAATTATTTCCATGCTTATATCTGTAAATACAAAAAAGAGGAATAAAATCTACCTTGAACCAAAAACGAAAAAAAGAAAAAAAAAACAGAACACACCAGTTACACAGAGGAAAACCGTATCAGGGCACTTGCTCCAGTTGTAAACAATTCTGAAGTTGGTCAGTGGTGGGGAATCATCTCCCATTCAGCCAGCAGGCCCCACGCAACAAGCGTCCTCATTGCAAAGCTGGGGGCCCATGCCGAGGCATCTGTGAGTAAACGTGGGGCGAGCCCCAGGCCAGCTGCTGCTGAAATGTTCCCACCCTTCCCGGGTAAAACACCTGAATATGTACAAGGACTTGAAAGCCTAGAGGAAGGGCCATGGAGCCACATGAGCGACAGCATGCCAGCCGACTTGGTGCCTGCAGGCCAGCCAGGATGGTCCTGGCCCTGGGTGCTCTTCTGGAAGCTTTCCATTTCCCTGCCTGAGATACCCCTGCTGTCCCGGCCCCCACTGCTTTCTCCCTCACTCACCTCTGTCCAGGGAGAAATTCCAGCAGCAGGTATCGGTGACACATCCTCTTCTTTAGCAGGTGGCATCTTGGCAACTGCTGCAGAAAGTCCAGCAGAGCCCCACTCACACTGGGCCACCCACAAAGCCGTGGCCTCTCACTCCCTCCCACCAGTCCAGCCCCGAGACTGCTGACAGGGCAGAGAAAATGGCGTCAGGCACAGCTGCAGGGGCTCTTGCTGCCTGGAGCGGTGTTTATATTGATCTCAACCCAGGCACACCAGGGGAGGGCTGGCCGGCACGGTCAGGCTTCCCAGGCCAGCCAATAATCACCCATCAGGGGCTCACAGTTGCAGAAACTGGAACTTGCTGAATCGGCCAGGTCCAAGAAACAGGTGTGGGCTCCTGAGAGTCAGGATAGACAAGGGGCTGCAGCTCTGGCTTGTTTTCTAATTATATTATCTGGCCCATGAGTGGGAGACAACTTCAAGAAAACCCTCTCCTAATGAGAGGAACCCAGGAGTCAGGGAGAGGAGGGGTGGGTGTTGGGTGGAGACAGAGGACTGGTGCCCCGGGTGCAGTGGAAGTCTCTGGAAGACCAGGTGGGGGGAGGCCACACAGAGTGATGCCCAGGGTCACAGACCTGTCGGAGCTGCTGTTTGTTAGTTCAAGTCCTGCTCTGAGGTGCTCTGTGTCAGATCTGAGTGACAGGTGAGCTGGGAGTGCTCTGAAATGAGGGCGATGTGCACGGTTCCTGTGTGCCCAGCCCTGCCACGGTATCTGCAAGGGTAGCTCTGTATCCTGGGAGGGGCCTGACCACGAGAGCCCCATGGGCTGCAGGGGAACCTGCCCAGGGAACCCCATATCCTGGGAGGGGCCTGAACCGAGAGCCCCGTGGGCTGGGGTGGGGGTGGGGTACCTGTCCAGGTGAGCTCCATATCCTAGGATTGGCCTGACCTCGAGAGCCCCATGGGCTGCTGGAGTCCTGGTAAAGTATGTCAGGACAGTCAGTGAAGCCACCGAGGATATACCTCCAGTAGTTCCTAAATCCTACACCCTGCTGGTCATTCTACCAACCACCAGGACTTGGTATTCTGTATTAGTCTTCAATGATGCCTTCTTTTGTATTCTACTAGTCCCAGAGTCACAAGAAATTTTGGCTTGTGAGTGGCAGGACTCAACATAAAACTAAAACAATACTTCCGGGCCGTGTTGCCCCAAGGGTTCAAAAATTCCCACACCATCTTTGGGGAAAGCTCAGCTAAAGACCTAAAAGTTCTACCTCTGGAAAAGGAAACACTCCTTCAATATGCAGACGACATTCTGATCGCCAGCCCTACTAAGGAGACCTCTGAACTACCAAGCCAATAAAGGATACAAGTTGTCCAAGAAAAAGCTCAAATATCACAGACTACGGTGACCTGCCTGGGCTTCATTCTCAGAGAAGGTCGGAGAAGCCCAACCCAGGAAAGGGAAGAAACAATTTACAGCCTTACCCATTTCTAAAACTAGAAGACAGCTTAGAGATTCCTGGCGAGGCCAGGGTTTGCTGCTTCTGGATCCCTAACTACAGTCTACTAGCTGGGCCTCTATATGAAACACTGAAAGGAAAAGATGATGATCCTTTTGAATAGAATCCAGAAGTGGCCTTTCAAGAATGGAAAGAGCAGTCAATTCAGACCCTTGCCCTGGAACTCCCTAATTTAGTTAAACCCTTTGACCTTTACTTTCCTGGTGAACGGTGAATCACCATTGGAGTATTAGTGCAAAACCTGGGACCACCTGAAATGGAACAATGCAAGAATGCCATCCAGGTAGGATAAACTACGGTCACCAAGGGGCTTGGCCCACCGCCACATCTGGCCAAGTAACTGGCAGTATCTGAAAACCTGGAAATCAGCAGCCCAAAAGGCCGCCTCCCTCCTAAGGGAAAAGGACCCCACGTGGTGATCCTAACACCAAACGATGCCCTGAAGTTGCAGGGTTTGCTCCGTGGGCACACTGACCTTGAGTGAGGAAGTCCTCCAACTCCAACCTCCAGAGAGATAACTGGGGCAAAGGGGCACCATGACGACTCGTGTGACCATCACTTGACCTGGAGTTTCTCTCATAAAACAACAAGAGTGTGTCCCAAAAGAGTAGACTACTGCTTGCAGGACTTACTGCGCCCAGAGGGGAGGTAATAATCTTGGCGGGGGAACCGTATATCACGCTGTCACCATAGAAAATCCTACAGACACTGTGATCATGGTGGCCAATAAGACCGGCTGGACTCCTGTTTACTTCAAAAGGCTGTTGACCCAGTGGCCATCATGGTCCTTCATCACCACTGACCCTGGACTGTCTTGGAGTTGAGCAGGCAGGGTCCTGACACCTGGTGCTGTTTTTACGTTAATTCAGGGGCCTAACTGAAGAAAACACAGACTACTGGTCAGAGCATCTAGGCTGGCAGAAACGGTCAGCCTAAGGTGGCCGAACAAATGTGGGGCGGGGTGAAACTGGACCTCACAGCGTCACTGCACATCTCCTTCCTGGACCCTTAAAGGTCATTAGAATCTATAACACTACCAATACTTGTGCTCAGGCGGACGAGCAGGGAGGCAGGAGGCCTGCGGACAATCAACGTCACCTGGAGGCTGCTGGGGAGAATTTCAGACCCTTGCCCACGGGTATGAGGGCTCCTAACTCAGCACTCAGCAGTTACAGATGAAGGGTCTGCACCCTCAGCACTCTAAGAATGAGGAAGGGGACAAAATGCAGAAGAGGGGTTTGTCCCAGGCAAAGCCCCTTAAAAATCCCTGGGAGATAAAAATAGAATCTGGGCAATAAAATAAAGTCTAACCTTTTTTATCCTTTGTGCTTTGTCTAATTTCACGTGCTCCTAGGGTCCCGCATACATAGGTTCAACAGCCGGCACTTCAGACCAGATTTCCTAGTGCAGAATGGCTGCGTCGACACCTCAGCTCCTGGGGCACAGTGCAGACTCCATGATATAGAGCCTGAGCTGCAGCCAACCGGGCCCTCGAGAGCTCCGCCCCCTCCCTCCCACTGACTCTGACAGGATCTCTACACAGCAGCCCAGCCCACAGCCCACGGGGTAGCACATGCTCTCACCTCTCCATTCTCTGATCAAAATATAAAGTTTCCTTTGCTTCTGAACAAAACTCAGTCTCAATCTGTTGGCTCCAATGACACTGGGCAGGGGGACACTTGTTGGGGTCCACTCTGGAGGATCAGTAACAGAAATTGAGAACCTTGTAACTTCAATGAACAGATGTGTGAACCAAACTGTAATTAACATAGAACAGTGTATAAGGCTCGGGTAAAATAAGATGTTTCTAACACTTCCATTTGATATTTCCATCACTTTATTATAAGCAAGTTCAGTGAAACGGTTTGTCTTATTTGTCAGGTCAATACTAGAGAAACGAAGTGGTTTTTTTCCAAGGATGTACATCTAATAATCTTGGTTAAAGCTTCAATCTTGTTTTAAATGCTTTTCCATTGAAAATGTTACCTCTCTTTCAGCTCCCCCATTTCTGAGAAGTATAAAATCTTATAATTTATTATTACCAAAGGGGAAAGGTGGGAGGAGGGATAAATTAACAGTTTGGGATTAACACATACACACTGCTATGTATAAAATCGATCATCAACAAGGAACTACTGTATAGCACAGGGAACTACACTCAATATTTTGCAATAACTTATAAGGGGAAATAATCTGAAAAAAGAATAGATATTTTTATTGACATCATCTATTAATGACAGTTAAAATGGAACATAAGGGAAGACGGTGGTGAGTGCTTCTGACCCTGAAGACTTCAATCATCTAAAGTTTGGACTCTGCCTACTTCCCAAGGCCCTTAATGATCATATGTGTAGCCGTAGCTTAAAAAATTCCCCAGTGTGGGTTGTGGAGAGACAGTGATTTTGAAAAAGCCCTGGTGTTCTCCTCACATGAATGGGACACTTCCTACGCTAAAACATGCCTGTCACACCCAGAAGATGGTATACCGTCTGATCGGGAAGAGTTTGGAAAAGGCATCTCATCTCCTCATCTCCTGGTGCTCGGGTTCACCCCTCCAGCGTCTTTACGAACAGTCTCCCCACTTGGAGATGTCAGCACTGTCAACATCCTGTTGCATACAGTTTGGAATTTGTCCAGAGGATGAAGCAGAAGGAGGAGGAACAATGAGAGACAAGTCCTAGGTGTTCGGACAGGCACATGTCACTCTAATTTCCAATCAGGAAGACGAATTGACCAAAGGCTAGTGTTGCCCATGGAAACAGAATAGGGCTTGAGGAAAGCCCGCTGCTTTGTGGCCAGTTCCCATAAACCCAAGTTGAAAAATGGAACTCAGGGCCGCTAAAATTCACAAAACTGCAGAGTTGAAAATATCTCTCACTGAAAAATGTCTTGAGGAAAGTCAGAGAAAAGGACTTGTAAGCAACGGAGAATGGCAGGAAAGGGATTGGAAGAGGTAGAAAGGACTCGCCATTAAGCACAAGAAAAGGGGCTGAACATTGCCAACATTGCAGTTGGCCAAAAAGGGTGTATGCGTCTTTTTCTGTATATATTCAAGAAAAAGGCATACACTTTTTTAGCCAACCAAACAGGTGGGCACTGGAAATCAGTACTACAAAACATATCACTTCGCATCAGTCAGAAGAGCCTTCCTCATAAAGTGTAAACACCAGAAATGCAGGACAGGGCAAGGAGAATAGGGAGCCCTGTGAGGCTTATAGTGGAAATGTATATTGCCAATGGTCACTCTTGAGAAGTGTATTGTGTTTACTAAAGCATCTAAAAAATGAGCTACAGAGCACAGGGCACTTGCACTCATGGACGTATATCTTGGGAAAGACAAAAATCGAGAGGACACAGGCACCCCAATGTTTACCGCCTCTCTGTTTAAAAGATCTTCGACTAGGATATAATTTATATGTCTCTGGAGGGAAAAAATGGATAGCGATGTGGCACTTATGTAGAGTGGAATATTACTCAGCCTGAAAATCAGTGGAATATGGCCAGTTGTAACAACCCCAGAGGAGTTACGTATGATCATTCGAAGTCACATAATTCAAAAAGAAAAAGACATACGATATTACAAATACATGGAATGTAAACGTGGCTACAAATGACCTGAATTACAAAACAGAACGGGGTCTCAAATTTAGAAAACCACCTTATGCTTGCTTAAGGGGAAAGCTAAGTTGGGGTGCTGCATAAAACCACAGATTGAAATTAGCACAGATACCGTTCCATAAGCCAAATATGTAATAGACAAGACCTACTCCTTGCTCAACGAAATGGACACAACACCCCATATTCAACGCCTGGGAATATACCTGACATGTAAGAATCTAAAAACCCATGGATTTATATGTCTCCGTAAGAGTATCAAGCGTGTGTACAGTGGCATAAAGGTAGCAGTGAAAATCCGGTAAATCCCACTATCAAAATAATTTTCAAATACAAAACACAATGAGAGTGAAATAGAGAGCAATTCTTAAATAATTCATTCAGGGCTTGTGATGCAAGCTGGATTTACCACATCTACACCCAGAGCTGAGTGAGACATAAGGCTGGATACTTCGGGCTGATAGCATTGGTGAGGTTCGGTGAGCAAATGCAGACCCTTTGAAGTCATACTGCATGGTACCCTTTCCATGGGTCCCAACTCTACAGGTTTAAGGGATTCTTCCTTCAGCTAAAGCATGCATGGGAAACCCAGAGTATGGTCCACCGTGTGATTGGGAAATGTTTTCAAATCCATCTCAGTTTTCGTCCCCTGGTACCCGGGTTCACCATTCCAGATGCTTTACTAACACTCTCCCCACCTGCAGAGTCAGTGCCTTTAACCTCCTGTTTGGCACAGTTTGCAAAATCTGCGCAAGGTGAACAGGAAAAGGGAGAACCAATGAGAGACCAGCTGTATGTGTCTGCACGGGCAAATGTAATGCTCATTTCCCACCAGGAAGAGGAATTAACCAAAGGCTCAGCATGCCCTGCTGGAAACAGATTAGGGCCTGAAGCAATCCTGCGGGTTTGCGGCCAGCTCACAAGAAAGCGATTTAAAGAAAGGAGCTCAGGGGCACTGTAATTCACAAACCTGCAGAGTTATAAATGACAGCTATCGTCCAAAAATATATTGAAGGAAGGCTGCGAAGAGGACTTGAAAGCGGGGCAGAATTGCAGGAAAACGATTTCAGGGGGTAGACTGGAATTGCATTTAAAGCATAGGAAAAGACGCAGAACGTCGACAATGATGCACTTGGCCAAAAAGGGCGTATGCGTTTTTTCCCGAATATATTCAGGAAAAAACGCATACGCCCTTTTTGGCCAACCAAGCAAGCATGTTAAAGAAATCTGCACTACAATGAAGTCTCACTGCCCCCCGGTCAAAAGGGCCATCTGAAAATAGTGTAAAATCCAGAAATGCAGCACAGGCCATGGAGAACAGGGAGCCTTGTTATGCTGATGGATGGGATGTAAATTGCCAACAGCCCCTCTGGAGAAGTGTATGGTGTTTCCTGAAACACCTAAAAAACAAAGCAACGGAGCCTACGGCACTTCCACTTATGGTCCTATAGCTTAGGGAAATTAAAATCAAAAACACACAGCCACCCCAAAGTTTCAGACGGCTCTGTTTACAAGAACCTCGTCTACGGTACAAGTTAAATATCCCAGAAAGCGAGAAATGGATAAAGAAGTTGTGGTACGTACGTACAATGGAATATCACTCACCAATGAAATCTATGTCATCTGGCGCGTCGTGGCATAATGAGTGGATTCAGGTACGATGATTCTAAGTGAAATAAGTCACACAGAAAATGAAATATCATAAGATATCACTAATACACCGAATGTAATCTTGCCTACACATGAACTGAATTACAAAACAGAACAGGGTCTCAAATTTAGAAAACCAACTTATGTTTGCGTAAGGGGAAAGGTGAGTTGGGGTGCTGCATAAACCAGAGATAGAAATTAGCACAGATACCATTCCATACGTCAAATATGTAATAGTCAAGACCTACCCCTTGCTCAACGAAATGGGCTAAACACCCTATATTCAACACCTAGGAAGACACCTGACTAGTAAGAATCTTCAAACCCATGGATTTATATGTCTACATAAGAGAATCAAGCGTGTGTACAGCTGCATGAAGGCAGCAGAGAAAATCCGATAAATCCCATTATCAAAATGAATTACAAAAACAAAACACAATGACAGTGAAATAGAGAGCAATTCTTAAATAATTCATTCAGGGCTTGTGATGCAACCTGGATTTACCTCATCTACACCCAGAGCTGAGAGAGACATAAGGTTGGACACTTCAGGCTGATAGCATTGGTGAGGTTCGATGAGCAAATGCAGATCATTTGAAGTCATACTGCATGGTACCCATTCCATGGGTCCCAACTCTCCAGTTTTAAGCGATTCTTCCTTCAGCTAAAACATGCATGGGAAACCCACAGTATGGTGCACCGTGTGACCGGGAAACGTTTTCAAATGCATCTCAGTTTTTGTCCCCTTTTACTCGGGTTCACAATTCCTGACCCTTTACTAACAGTCTCCCCACTTGGAGAGTCAGTGCCTTTAACCTGCTGTTTGGCACAGTTTGCAATTTCTGCGCAAGATGAACAGGAATAGGGAGAACCAATGAGAGACTAGCTGTAGGTGTCTGCACGGGCTAATTTAACGCTCATTTCCCACCAGGAAGAGGAATTAACCAAAGGCTCAGCATGCCGAGCTGGAAAGAGATTAGGGCCTGAAGCAATCCTGCGGGTTTGCGGCCAGCTCACAAGAAAGCGATTTGAAGAAAGGAGCTCAGGGGCACTGTAATTCACAAACCTGCAGAGTTATAAATGACAGCTATCGTCCGAAAATATATTGAAGGAAGGCTGCGAAGAGGACTGGAAAGCGGGGCAGAATTGCAGGAAAACGATTTCAGGGGGTAGACTGGAATTGCATTTAAAGCATAGGAAAAGAGGCAGAACGTCGACAATGATGCACTTGACCAAAAAGGGCGTATACGTTTTTTCCTGAATATATTCAGGAAAAAACGCATACGCCCTTTTTGGCCAACCAAGCAAGCATGTTAAAGAAATCTGCACTACAATGAAGTCTCACTGCCCCCCGGTCAAAAGGGCCATCTGAAAAAAGTGTAAAATCCAGAAATGCAGCACAGGCCATGGAGAACAGGGAGCCTTGTTATGCTGATGGGTGGGATGTAAATTGCCAACAGCCACTCTGGAGAAGTGTATGGTGTTTCCTGAAACACCTAAAAAACAAAGCAACGGAGCCTACGGCACTTCCACTTATGGTCCTATAGCTTAGGGAAATTAAAATCAAAAACACACAGCCACCCCAAAGTTTCAGACGGCTCTGTTTACAAGAACCTCGTCTACGGTACAAGTGAAATATCCCAGAAAGCGAAAAATGGATAAATAAGTTGTGGAACGTACGTACAATGGAATATCACTCACCAATGAAATCTATGTCATCTGGCCCGTCGTGGCATAATGAGTGGATTCAGGTACGATGATTCTAAGTGAAATAAGTCACACAGAAAATGAAACATCATAAGATATCACTAGTACACCGAATGTAATCTTGGCTACACATGAACTGAATTACAAAACAGAACAGGGTCTCAAATTTACAAAACCAACTTATGTTTGCATAAGGGGAAAGGTGAGTTGGGGTGCTACATAAAACCAGAGATAGAAATTAGCACAGATATCATTCCATACGTCAAATATGTAATAGTGAAGACCTACCCCTTGCTCAACCAAATGGGCTAAACACCCTATATTCAACACCTAGGAATACACCTGACTAGTAAGAATATTCAAACCCATGGATTTATATGTCTCCATAAGAGAATCAAGCGTTTGTACAGCTGCATGAAAGCAGCAGAGTAAATCCGATAAATCCAAATATCAAAATGAATTACAAAATCAAAACACAATGACAGTGAAATAGAGAGCAATTCTTATATAATTCATTCAGGGCTTGTGATGCAACCTGGATTTACCTCATCTACACCCAGAGCTGAGTGAGACATAAGGTTGTACACTTCGGGCTGATAACATTGGTGAGGTTCGATGAGCAAATGCAGGCCATTTGAAGTCATACTGCATGGTAACCATTCCATGGGTCCCAACTCGCCAGGTTTAAGTGATTCTTCCTTCAGCTAAAGCATGCATGGGAAACCCACAGTATGGTGCACCATGTGACCGGGAAACGTTTTCAAATGCATCTCAGTTTTTGTCCCCTTTTACTCGGGTTCACAATTCCAGACCCTTTACTAACACTCTCCCCACTTGGAGAGTCAGTGCCTTTAACCTGCTGCTTGGCACAGTTTGCAATTTCTGCGCAAGATGAACAGGAATAGGGAGAACCAATGAGAGACTAGCTGTAGGTGTCTGCATGGGCAAATTTAACGCTCATTTCCAACCAGGAAGAGGAATTAACCAAAGGCTCAGCATGCCGTGGAGGAACCAGATTAGGGCCTGAAGCAATCCTGCGGGTTTGCGGCCAGCTCACAAGAAAGCGATTTGAAGAAAGGAGCTCAGGGGCACTGTAATTCACAATCCTGCAGAGTTATAAATGACAGCTATCGTCCAAAAATATATTGAAGGAAGGCTGCGAAGAGGACTTGAAAGCGGGGAAGAATTGCAGGAAAACGATTTCAGGGGGTAGACTGGAATTGCATTTAAATCATAGGAAAAGAGACAGCAGGTCGACAATGATGCACTTGGCCAAAAAGGGCGTATGCGTTTTTTCCTGAATATATTCAGGAAAAAACGCATACGCCCTTTTTGGCCAACCAAGCAAGCATGTTAAAGAAATCTGCACTACAATGAAGTCTCACTGCCCACCGGTCAAAAGGGCCATCTGAAAAATGTGTAAAATCCAGAAATGCAGCACAGGCCATAGAGAACAGGGAGCCTTGTTATGCTGATGGGTGGGATGTAAATTGCCAACAGCCACTCTGGAGAAGTGTATGGTGTTTCCTGAAACACCAAAAAACAAAGCAACGGAGCCTCCGGCACTTCCACTTATGGTCCTATAGCTTAGGGAAATTAAAATCAAAAACACACAGCCACCCCAAAGTTTCAGACGGCTCTGTTTACAAGAACCTCGTCTACGGTAAAAGTAAAATATCCGAGAAAGCGAAAAATGGATAAAGAAGTTGTGGTACGTGCGTACAATGGAATATCACTCACCAATGAATTCTATGTCATCTGGCCCGTCGTGGCATAATGAGTGGATTCAGTTACGATGATTCTACGTGAAATAAGTCACAAGAAAATGAAACATCATAAGGTGTCACTAATACACCGAATGTAATCTTGGCTACACATGAACTGAATTACAAAACAGAACAGGGTCTCAAATTTAGAAAACCAACTTTTGTTTGCGTAAGGGGAAAGGTGAGTTGGGGTGCTGCATAAAACCAGAGTTAGAAATTAGCACAGATACCATTCCATATGTCAAATATGTAATAGTCAAGACCTACACCTTGCTCAACGAAATGGGCTAAACACCCTATATTCAACGCCTAGGAATACACCTGACTAGTAAGAATCTTCAAACCCATGGATTTATATGTCTCCATAAGAGAATCAAGCGTGTGTACAGCTGCATGAAGGCAGCAGAGAAAATCCGATAAATCCCATTATCAAAATGAATTACAATAACAAAACAGAATGACAGTGAAATAGAGAGCAGTTCTTAAATAATTCATTCAGGGCTTGTGATGCAACCTGGATTTACCTCATCTACACCCAGAGCTGAGTGAGACATAAGGTTGGACACTTCAGGCTGATAGCATTGGTGAGGTTCGATGAGCAAATGCAGACCATTTGAAGTCATACTGCATGGTACCCATTCCATAGGTCCCAACTCTCCAGGTTTAAGCAATTCTTCCTTCAGCTAAAACATGCATGGGAAACCCACAGTATGGTGCACCGTGTGACCGGGAAACGTTTTCAAATGCATCTCAGGTTTCGTCCCCTTTTAGTCGGGTTCACAATTCCAGACCCTTTACTAACACTCTCCCCACTTGGAGAGTCAGTGCCTTTAACCTGCTGTTTGGCACAGTTTGCAATTTCTGTGCGAGATGAACAGGAATAGGGAGAACCAATGAGAGACTAGCTGTAGGTGTCTGCACGGGCTAATTTAACGCTCATTTCCCACCAGGAAGAGGAATTATCCAAAGGCTCAGCATGCCGAGCCGGAAACAGATTAGGGCCTGAAGCAATCCTGCGGGTTTGCGGCCAGCTCACAAGAAAGCGATTTGAAGAAAGGAGCTCAGGGGCACTGTAATTCACAAACCTGCAGAGTTATAAATGTCAGCTATCGTCCAAAAATATACTGAAGTAAGGCTGCGAAGAGGACTTGAAAGCGGGGCAGAATTGCAGGAAATCGATTTCACGGGGTAGACTAGAATTGCATTTAAAGCATAGGAAAAGAGGCAGAACATCGACAATGATGCACTTGGACAAAAAGGGCATATGCGTTTTTTCCTGAATATATTCAGGTAAAAACGCATACGCCCTTTTTGGCCAACCAAGCAAGCATGTTAAAGAAATCTGCACTACAATGAAGTCTCAGTGCCCACCGGTCAAAAGGGCCATCTGAAAGAAGTGTAAAATCCAGAAATGCAGCACAGGCCATGGAGAACAGAGAGCCTTGTTATGCTGATGGGTGGGTTGTAAATTGCCAACAGCCACTCTGGAGAATTGTATGGTGTTTCCTGAAACACCTAAAAAACAAAGCAATGGAGCCTACGGCACTTCCACTTATGGTCCTATAGCTTAGGGAAATTAAAATCAAAAACACACAGCCACCCCAAAGTTTCAGACGGCTCTGTTTACAAGAACCTCGTCTACAGTACAAGTTAAATATCCCAGAAAGCGAAAAATGGATAAAGAAGTTGTGGTACGTACGTACAATGGAATATCACTCACCAATGAATTCTATGACATCTGGCCCGTCGTGGCATAATGAGTGGATTCAGGTACGATGATTCTAAGTGAAATAAGTCACACAGAAAATGAAACATCATAAGATATCACTAATACACCGAATGTAAACTTGGCAACACATGAACTGAATTACAAAACAGAATAGGGTCTCAAATTTTGAAAACCAACTTATGTTTGCGTAAGGGGAAATGTGAGTTGGGGTGCTGCATAAAACCAGAGTTAGAAATTAGCACAGATACCATTCCATATGTCAAATATGTAATAGTCAAGACCTACCCCTTGCTCAACGAAATGCGCTAAACACCCTCTATTCAATGCCTAGGACTACACCTGACTAGTAAGAATCTTCAAACCCATGGATTTATATGTCTCCATAAGAGAATCAAGCGTTTGTACAGCTGCATGAAGGCAGCAGAGAAAATCCGATAAATCCTATTATCAAAATGAATTACAAAAACAAAACACAATGACAGTGAAATAGCGAGCAATTCTTAAATAATTCTTTCAGGGCTTGTGATGCAACCTGGATTTACCTCATCAAAACCCAGAGCTGAGTGAGACATAAGGTTGGACACTTCGGGCTGATAGCATTGGTGAGGTTCGATGAGCAAATGCAGACCATTTGAAGTCATACTGCATGGTACCCATTCCATGGGTCCCAACTCTCCAGGTTTAAGTGATTTTTCCTTCAGCTAAAGCATGCATGGGCAACCCACAGTATGGTGCACCATGTGACCGGGAAACGTTTTCAAATGCATCTCAGTTTTTGTCCCCTTTTACTCGGGTTCACAATTCCAGACCCTTTACTAAAACTCTCCCCACTTGGAGAGTCAGTGCCTTTAACCTCCTGTTTGGCACAGTTTGCAATTTCTGCGCAAGATGAACAGGAATAGGGAGAACCAATGAGAGACTAGCTGTAGGTGTCTGCACGGGCAAATTTAACGCTCATTTCCGACCAGGAAGAGGAATTAACCAAAGGGTCAGCATGCCGTGCAGGAACCAGATTAGGGCCTGAAGCAATCCTGCGGGTTTGCGGCCAGCTCACAAGAAAGCGATTTGAAGAAAGGAGCTCAGGGGCACTGTAATTCACAAACCTGCAGAGTTATAAATGACAGCTATCGTCCAAAAATATATTGAAGGAAGGCTGCGAAGAGGACTTGAAAGCGGGGCAGAATTGCAGGAAAACGATTTCAGGGGGTAGACTAGAATTGCATTTAAAGCATAGGAAAAGAGGCAGAACGTCGACAATGATGCACTTGGCCAAAAAGGGCGTATACGTCTTTTCCTGAATATATTCAGGAAAAAACGCATACGCCCTTTTTGGCCAACCAAGCAAGCATGTTAAAGAAATCTGCACTACAATGAAGTCTCACTGCCCCCCGGTCAAAAGGGCCATCTGAAAAAGTGTAAAATCCAGAAATGCAGCACAGGCCATGGAGAACAGGGAGCCTTGTTATGCTGATGGGTGGGATGTCAATTGCCAACAGCCACTCTGGAGAAGTGTATGGTGTTTCCTGAAACACCTAAAAAAGAAAGCAACGGAGACTACGGCTCTTCCACTTATGGTCCTATAGATTAGGGAAATTAAAATCAAAAACACACAGCCACCCTAAAGTTTCAGACGGATCTGTTTACAAGAACCTCGTCTACGGTACAAGTTAAATATCCCAGAAAGCGAAAAATGGATAAAGAATTTGTGGTACGTACGTACAATGGAATATCACTCACCAATGAAATCTATGTCATCTGGCCCGTCGTGGCATAATAAGTGGATTCAGGTACGATGTTTCTAAGCGAAATAAGTCACACAGAAAATGAAACATCATAAGATGGCATTAATACACGGAATGTAATCTCGGCTACACATGAACTGAATTACAAAACAGAAAAGGGTCTCAAATTTAGAAAACCAACTTATGTTTGCATAAGGGGAAAGGTGAGTTGGGGTGCTGCATAACACCAGAGATAGAAATTAGCACAGATACCATTCCATATGTCAAATACGTAATAGTCAAGACATACCCCTTGCTCAACGAAATGGGCTAAACACCCTATATTCAACGCCTAGGAATACACCTGACTAGAAAGAATCTTCAAACCCATGGTTTTATATGTCTCCATAAGAGAATCAAGCGTGTGTACAGTTGCATGAAGGCAGCAGGGAAAATCCGATAAATCCAATTATCAAAATGAATTACAAAAACAAAACACAATGACAGTGAAATAGAGAGCAATTCTTAAATAATTCATTCAGGGCTTGTGATGCAACCTGGATTTACCTCATCTAAACCCAGAGCTGAGTGAGACATAAGGTTGGACACTTCGGGCTGATAGCATTTGTGAGGTTCGATGAGCAAATGCAGACCATTTGAAATCATACTGCATGGTACCCATTCCATGGGTCCCAACTCTCCAGGTTTAAGCGATTCTTCCTTCAGCTAAAGCATGCATGGGGAACCCACAGTATGGTGCACCGTGTGACTGGGAAACGTTTTCAAATGCATCTCAGTTTCTGTCCCCTTTTACTCGGGTTCACAATTCCAGACCCTTTACTAACACTCTCCCCACTTGGAGAGTCAGTGCCTTTAACCTCCTGTTTGGCACAGTTTGCAATTTCTGCGCAAGATGAACAGGAATAGGGAGAACCAATGAGAGACTAGCTGTAGGTGTCTGCATGGGCAAATTTAACGCTCATTTCCAACCAGGAAGAGGAATTAACCAAAGGCTCAGCATGCCGTCCCGGAACCAGATTAGGGCCTGAAGCAATCCTGTGGGTTTGCGGCCAGCTCACAAGAAAGCGATTTGAAGAAAGGAGCTCAGGGGAACTGTAATTCACAAACCTGCAAAGTTATAAATGACAGCTATAGTCCAAAAATATATTGAAGGAAGGCTGCGAAGAGGACTTGAAAGTGGGGCAAAATTGCAGGAAAACGATTTCAGGGGGTAGACTGGAATTGCATTTAAAGCATAGGAAAAGAGGCAGAACGTCGACAATGATGCACTTGGCCAAAAAGGGCGTATGCGTTTTTTCCTGAATATATTCAGGAAAAAACGCATACGCCCTTTTTGGCCAACCAAGCAAGCATGTTAAAGAAATCTGCACTACAATGAAGTTTCACTGCCCCCCGGTCAAAAGGGCCATCTGAACAAAGTGTAAAATCCAGAAATGCAGCACAGGCCATGGAGTACAGGGAGCCGTGTTATGCTGATGGGTGGGATGTAAATTGCTAACAGCCACTCTGGAGAAGAGTATGGTGTTTCCTGAAACACCTAAAAAACAAAGCAACGGAGCCTACGGCACTTCCACTTATGGTCCTATAGCTTAGGGAAATTAAAATCAAAAACACACAGCCACCCCAAAGTTTCTGACGGCTCTGTTTACAAGAACTTCATCTACGGTACAAGTTAAATATTCCAGAAAGCGAAAAATGGATAAAGAAGATGTGGTACGTACGTACAATGGAATATCATTCACCAATGAAAACTATTTCATCTGGCCCATCGTGGCATAATGAGTGGATTCAGGTACGATGATTCTAAGTGAAATAAGTCACACAGAAAATGAAACATCATAAGATATCACTAATACACGGAATGTAATCTTGGCTACACATGAACTGAATTACAAAACAGAACAGGGTCTCAAATTTAGAAAACCAACTTATGTTTGCTTAAGGGGAAAGGTGAGTTGGGGTGCTGCATAAAACCAGAGATAGAAATTAGCACAGATACCATTCCATACGTCAAATATGTAATAGTCAAGACCTACCCCTTGCTCAACGAAATGGGCTAAACACCCTATATTCAACGGCTAGGAATACACCTGACTAGTAAGAATCTTCAAACCCATGGATTTATATGTCTCCATAAGAGAATCAAGCGTGTGTACAGCTGCATGAAGGCAGCAGAGAAAATCCGATAAATCCCATTCTCAAAATAAATTACAAAAACAAAACACAATGACAGTGAAATAGAGAGCAATTCTTAAATAATTCATTCAGGGCTTGTGATGCAACCTGGATTTACCTCATCTACACCCAGAGCTGAGTGAGACATAAGGTTGGACACTTCGGGCTGATAGCATTGGTGAGGTTCAATGAGCAAATGCAGACCATTTGAAGTCATACTGCATGGTACCCATTCCATGGGTCCCAACTCTCCAGGTTTAAGCGATTCTTCCTTCAGCTAAAACATGCATGGGAAACCCATAGTATGGTGCACCGTGTCACAGGGAAACGTTTTGAAATGCATCTCAGTTTTCGTCCCCTTTTACTCGGGTTCACAATTCCAGACCCTTTACTAACACTCTCCCCACTTGGAGAGTCAGTGCTTTTAACCTCCTGTTTGGCACAGTTTGCAATTTCTGCGCAAGATGAACAGGAATAGGGAGAACCAATGAGAGACTAGCTGTAGGTGTCTGCACGGGCAAATTTAATGCTCATTTCCCACTAGGAAGCGGAATTAACCAAACGCTCATCATGCCTTGCCAGAACCAGATTAGGGCCTGAAGCAATCCTGCGGGTTTGCCGCCAGCTCACAAGAAAGAGATTTGAAGAAAGGAGCTCAGGGGCACTGTAATTCTCAAACCTGCAAAGTTATAAATGACAGCTATTGTCTAAAAATATATTGAAGGAAGGCTGCGAAGAGGACTTGAAATCGGGGCAGAATTGCAGGAAAGCGGTTTCAGGGAGTAGAGTGGAATTGCATTTAAAGCATAGGAAAAGAGGCAGAACGTCGACAATGATGCACGTGGCCAAAAAGGGCGTATGCGTTTTTTCCTGAATATATTCAGGAAAAAACGCATACGCCCTTTTTGGCCAACCAAGCAAGCATGTTAGAGAAATCTGCACTACAATGAAGTCTCACTGTCCCCCAATCAAAAGGGCCATCTGAAAAAAGTGTAAAATCCAGAAAGGCAGCACAGGCCATGGAGAACAGGGAGCCTTGTTATGCTGATGGGCGGGATGTAAATTACTAACAGCCACTCTGGAGAAGTGTATGGTATTTCCTGAAACACCTAAAAAACAAAGCAACGGAGCCTACGGCACTTCCACTTATGGTCCTATAGCTTACGGAAATTAAAATCAAAAACACACAGCCACCCCAAAGTTTCAGACGGCTCTGTTTACAAGAACCTCGTCTACAGTACAAGTTAAATATCCCAGAAAGCGAAAAATGGATAAAGAAGTTGTGGTACGTACGTACAATGGAATATCACTCACCAATGAAATCTATGTCATCTGGCCCGTCGTGGCATAATGAGTGGATTCAGGTACAATGATTCTAAGTGAAATAAGTCTCACAGAAAATGAAACATCATAAGATATCACTAATACACGGAATGTAATCTTGGCTACACATGAACTGAATTACAAAACAGAACAGGGTCTCAAATTTAGAAAACCAACTTATGTTTGCTTAAGGGGAAAGGTGAGTTGGGTGCTGCATAAAACCAGAGATAGAAATTAGCACAGATACCATTCCATACGTCAAATATGTAATAGTCAAGACCTACCACTTGCTCAACGAAATGGGCTAAACACCCTATATTCAACGCCTAGGAATACACCTGACTAGTAAGTATCTTCAAACCCATGGATTTATATGTCTCCATAAGAGAATCAAGCGTGTGTACAGCTGCATGAAGGCAGCAGAGAAAATCCGATAAATCCTATTATCAAAATGAATTACAAAAACAAAACACAATGACAGTGAAATAGAGAGCAATTCTTAAATAATTCATTCAGGGCTTGTGATGCAACCTGGATTTACCTCATCTAAACCCAGAGCTGAGTGAGACATAAGGTTGGACACTTCGGGCTGATAGCATTTGTGAGGTTCGATGAGCAAATGCAGACCATTTGAAGTCATACTGCATGGTACCCATTCCATGGGTCCCAACTCTCCAGGTTTAAGCGATTCTTCCTTCAGCTAAAGCATGCATGGGAAACCCACAGTATGGTGCACCGTGTGACCGGGAAACGTTTTCAAATGCATCTCAGTTTCTGTCCCCTTTTACTCGGGTTCACAATTCCAGACCCTTTACTAACACTCTCCCCACTTGGAGAGTCAGTGCCTTTAACCTCCTGTTTGGCACAGTTTGCAATTTCTGCGCAAGATGAACAGGAATAGGGAGAACCAATGAGAGACTAGCTGTAGGTGTCTGCATGGGCAAATTTAACGCTCATTTCCAACCAGGAAGAGGAATTAACCAAAGGCTCAGCATGCCGTGCAGGAACCAGATTAGGGCTTGAAGCAATCCTGCGGGTTTGCGGCCAGCTCACAAGAAAGCGATTTGAAGAAAGGAGCTCAGGGGCACTGTAATTCACAAACCTGCAGAGTTATAAATGACAGCTATCGTCCGAAAATATATTGAAGGAAGGCTGCGAAGAGGACTTGAAAGCGGGGCAGAATTGCAGGAAAACGATTTCAGGGGGTAGACTGGAATTGCATTTAAAGCATAGGAAAAGAGGCAGAACGTCGACAATGATGCACTTGGCCAAAAAGGGCGTATGCGTTTTTTCCTGAATATATTCAGGAAAAAACGCATACGCCCTTTTTGGCCAACCAAGCAAGCATGTTAGAGAAATCTGCACTAAAATGAAGTCTCACTGCCCCCCAATCAAAAGGGCCATCTGAAAAAAGTGTAAAATCCAGAAAGGCAGCACAGGCCATGGAGAACAGGGAGCCATGTTATGCTGATGGGTGGGATGTAAATTGCCAACAGCCACTCTGGAGAAGTGTATGGTGTTTCCTGAAACACCTAAAAAACAAAGCAACGGAGCCTACGGCACTTCCACTTATAGTCCTATAGCTTAGGGAAATTAAAATCAAAAACACACAGCCACCCCAAAGTTTCAGACGGCTCTGTTTACAAGAACATCTTCTACGGTACAAGTTACATATCCCAGAAAGCGAAAAATGGATAAAGAAGTTGTGGTACGTACGTACAATGGAATTCACTCACCAATGAAATCTATATCATCAGGCCCGTCGTGGCATAATGATTGAATTCAGGTACAATGATTCTAAGTGAAATAAGTCACACAGAAAATGAAATATCATAAGATATCACTAATACACTGAATGTAATCTTGGCTACACATGAACTGAATTACAAAACAGAACAGGGTCTCAAATTTAGAAAACCAACTTATGTTTGCTTAAGGGGAAAGGTGAGTTGGGTGCTGCATAAAACCAGAGATAGAAATTAGCACAGATACCATTCCATAAGTCAAATATATAATAGTCAAGACCTACCACTTGCTCAACGAAATGGGCTAAACACCCTATATTCAACGCCTAGGAATACACCTGACTAGTAAGAATCTTAAAACCCATGGATTTATATGTCTCCATAAGAGAATCAAACGTGTGTACAGCTGCATGATGGCAGTAGAGAAAATCCGATAAATCCTATTATCAAAATGAATTACAAAAACAAAACACAATGACAGTGAAATAGAGAGCAATTCTTAAATAATTCATTCAGGGCTTGTGATGCAACCTGGATTTACCTCATCTAAACCCAGAGCTGAGTGAGACATAAGGTTGGACACTTCGGGCTGATAGCATTGGTGAGGTTCGATGAGCTAATGCAGACCATTTGAAGTCATACTGCATGGTACCCATTCCATGGGTCCCAACTCTCCAGGTTTAAGTGATTCTTCCTTCAGCTAAAGCATGCATGGGAAACCCACAGTATGGTGCACCATGTGACCGGGAAACGTTTTCAAATGCATCTCAGTTTTTGTCCCCTTGTACTCGGGTTCACAATTCCAGACCCTTTACTAAAACTCTCCCCACTTGGAGAGTCAGTGCCTTTAACCTCCTGTTTGGCACAGTTTGCAATTTCTGCGCAAGATGAACAGGAATAGGGAGAACCAATGAGAGACTAGCTGTAGGTCTCTGCACGGGCAAATTTAACGCTCATTTCCAACCAGGAAGAGGAATTAACCAAACGCTCAGCATGCCGTGTTGGAACCAGATTAGGGCCTGAAGCAATCCTGCGGGTTTGCGGCCAGCTCACAAGAAAGCGATTTGAAGACAGGAGCTCAGGGGCCAAGTAATTCACAAACCTGCAGAGTTATAAATGACAGCTATCGTCCAAAAATATATTGAAGGAAGGCTGCGAAGATGACTGGAAAGCGGGGCAGAATTGCTGGAAAACGATTTCAGGGGGTAGACTGGAATTGCATTTAAAGCATAGGAAAAGAGGCAGAACGTCGACAATGATGCACTTGGCCAAAAAGGGCGTATGCGTTTTTTCCTGAATATATTCAGGGAAAAACGCATACGCACTTTTTGGCCAACCAAGTAAGCATGTTAAAGAAATCTGCACTACAATGAAGTCTCACTGCCCCCGGTCAAAAGGGCCATCTGAAAAAAGTGTAAAATCCAGAAAGGCAGCACAGGCCATGGAGAACAGGGATCCTTGTTATGCTGATGGGTGGGATGTAAATTGCCAACAGCCACTCTGGAGAAGTGTATGGTGTTTCCTGAAACACCTAAAAAACAAAGCAACGGAGCCTACGGCACTTCCACTTATGGTCCTATAGATTAGGGAAATTAAAATCAAAAACACACAGCCACCCCAAAGTTTCAGACGGCTCTGTTTACAAGAACCTCGTCTACGGTACAAGTAAAATATCCCAGAAAGCGAAAAATGGATAAAGAAGTTGTGGTACGTACGTACAATGGAATATCACTCACCAATGAAATCTATGTCATCTGGCCCGTCGTGGCATAATGAGTGGATTCAGGTACGATGATTCTAAGTGAAATAAGTCACACAGAAAATGAAACATCATAAGATGTCACTAATACACGGAATGTAATCTTGGCTACACATGAACTGAATTACAAAACAGAACAGGGTCTCAAATTTAGAAAACCAACTTATGTTTGCGTAAGGGGAAAGGTGAGTTGGGGTGCTGCATAACACCAGAGATAGAAATTAGCACAGATACCATTCCATATGTCAAATACGTAATAGTCAAGACATACCCCTTGCTCAACGAAATGGGCTAAACACACTATATTCAACGCCTAGGAATACACCTGACTAGAAAGAATCTTCAAACCCATGGATTTATATGTCTCCATAAGAGAATCAAGCGTGTGTACAGCTGCATGAAGGCAGCAGAGACAATCCGATAAATCCCATTATCAAAATGAATTACAAAAACAAAACACAATGACAGTGAAATAGAGAGCAATTCTTAAATAATTCATTCAGGTCTTGTGATGCAACCTGGATGTACCTCATCTACACTCAGAGCTGAGTGAGACATAAGGTTGGACACTTCGGGCTGATAGCATTGGTGAGGTTCGATGAGCAAATGCAGACCATTTGAAGTCATACTTCATGGTACCCATTCCAAGGGTCCCAACTCTCCAGGTTTAAGCGATTCTTCCTTCAGCTAAAGCATGCATGGGAAACCCACAGTATGGTGCACCGTGTGGCCGGGAAACATTTTCAAATGCATCTCAGTGTTCGTCCCCTTTTACTCGGGTTCACAATTCCAGACCCTTTACTAAAACTCTCCCCACTTGGAGAGTCAGTGCCTTTAACCTCCTGTTTGGCACAGTTTGCAATTTCTGCGCAAGATGAACAGGAATATGGAGAACCAATGAGAGACTAGCTGTAGGTGTCTGCACGTTCAAATTTAATGCTCATTTCCCCCCAGGAAGCGGAATTAACCAAACGCTCAGCATGCCTTGCCAGAACCAGATTAGGGCCTGAAGCAATCCTGCGGGTTTGCGGCCAGCTCACAAGAAAGCGATTTGAAGAAAGGAGCTCAGGGGCACTGTAATTCTCAAACCTGCAAAGTTATAAATGACAGCTATTGTCCAAAAATATATTGAAGGAAGGCTGCGAAGAGGACTTGAAATCGGGGCAGAATTGCAGGAAAGCGGTTTCAGGGAGTAGAGTGGAATTGCATTTAAAGCAGAGGAAAAGAGGCAGAACGTCGACAATGATGCACGTGGCCAAAAAGGGCCTATGCGTTTTTTCCTGAATATATTCAGGAAAAAACGCATAGGCCCTTTTTGGCCAACCAAGCAAGCATGTTAGGCAAATCTGCACTACAATGAAGTCTCACTGCCCCCCAATCAAAAGGGCCATCTGAAAAAAGTGTAAAATCCAGAGAGGCAGCACAGGCCATGGAGAACAGGGCGCCATGTTATGCTGATGGGTGGGATGTAAACTGCCAACAGCCACTCTGGAGAAGTGTATGGTGTTTCCTGAAACACCTAAAAAACAAAGCAACGGAGCCTACGGCACTTCCACTTATGGTCCTATAGCTTAGGGAAATTAAAATCAAAAACACACAGCCACCCCAAAGTTTCAGACGGCTCTGTTTACAAGAACCTCGTCTACGGTACAAGTTAAATATCCCAGAAAGTGAAAAATGGATAAAGAAGTTGTGGTACGTACGTACAATGGAATATCACTCAGCAATGAAATCTATGTCATCTGGCCCGTCGTGGCATAATGAGTGGATTCAGGTACGATGATTCTAAGTGAAATAACTCACACAGAAAATGAAACATCATAAGATGTCACTAATGCACGGAATGTAATCTTGGCTACACATGAACTGAATTACAAAACAGAACAGGGTCTCAAATTTAGAAAACCAACTTATGTTTGCTTAAGGGGAAAGGTGAGTTGGGGTGCTGCATAACTCCAGAGATAGAAATTAGCACAGATACTATTCCATACGTCAAATATGTAATAGTCAAGACCTACCCCTTGCTCAACCAAATGGGCTAAACACCCTATATTCAAAGTCTAGGAATACACCTGACTAGAAAGAATATTCAAACCCATGGATTTATATGTCTCCATAAGAGAATCAAGCGTGTGTACAGCTGCATGAAGGCAGCAGAGAAAATCCGATAAATCCCATTATCAAAATGAATTACAAAAACAAAACAGAATGACAGTGAAATAGAGAGCAATTCTTAAATAATTCATTCAGGGCTTGTGATGCAACCTGGATTTACCTCATCTACACCCAGAGCTGAGAGAGACATAAGGTTGGACACTTCAGGCTGATAGCATTGGTGAGGTTCGATGAGCAAATGCAGACCATTTGAAGTCATACTGCATGGTACCCATTCCATGGGTCCCAACTCTCCAGGTTTAAGCGATTCTTCCTTCAGCTAAAACATGCATGGGAAACCCACAGTATGGTGCACCGTGTGACCGGGAAACGTTTTAAAATGCATCTCAGTTTTCGTCCCCTTTTAGTCGGGTTCACAATTCCTGACCCTTTACTAACAGTCTCCCCACTTGGAGAGTCAGTGCCTTTAACCTGCTGTTTGGCACAGTTTGCAATTTCTGCGCAAGATGAACAGGAATAGGGAGAACCAATGAGAGACTAGCTGTAGGTGTCTGCACGGGCTAATTTAACGCTCATTTCCCACCAGGAAGAGGAATTAACCAAAGGCTCAGCATGCCGAGCTGGAAACAGATTCGGGCCTGAAGCAATCCGGCGGGTTTGCGGCCAGCTCACAAGAAAGCGATTTGAAGAAAGGAGCTCAGGGGCACTGTAATTCACAAACCTGCAGAGTTATAAATGACAGCTATCGTCCGAAAATATATTGAAGGAAGGCTGCGAAGAGGACTTGAAAGCGGGGCAGAATTGCAGGAAAACGATTTCAGGGGGTAGACTGGAATTGCATTTAAAGCATAGGAAAAGAGGCAGAACGTCGACAATGATGCACTTGGACAAAAAGGGCGTATACGTTTTTTCCTGAATATATTCAGGAAAAAACGCATACACCCTTTTTGGCCAACCAAGCAAGCATGTTAAAGAAATCTGCACTACAATGAAGTCTCACTGCCCCCCGGTCAAAAGGGCCATCTGAAAAAAGTGTAAAATCCAGAAATGCAGCACAGGCCATGGAGAACAGGGAGCCTTGTTATGCTGATGGGTGGGATGTAAATTGCCAACAGCCACTCTGGAGAAGTGTATGGTGTTTCCTGAAACACCAAAAAACAAAGCAACGGAGCCTACGGCACTTCCACTTATGGTCCTATAGCTTAGGGAAATTAAAATCAAAAACACACAGCCACCCCAAAGTTTCAGACGGCTCTGTTTACAAGAACCTCGTCTACGGTACAAGTTAAATATCCCAGAAAGCGAAAAATGGATAAAGAAGTTGTGGTACGTACGTACAATGGAATATCACTCACCAATGAAATCTATGTCATCTGGCCCGTCGTGGCATAATGAGTGGATTCAGGTACGATGATTCTAAGTGAAATAAGTCACACAGAAAATGAAACATCATAAGATATCACTAATACACCGAATGTAATCTTGGCTACACATGAACTGAATTACAAAACAGAACAGGGTCTCAAATTTAGAAAACCAACTTATGTTTGCATAAGGGGAAAGGTGAGTTGGGGTGCTGCATAAAACCAGAGATAGAAATTAGCACAGATACCATTCCATACGTCAAATATGTAATAGTCAAGACCTACCCCTTGCTCAACCAAATGGGCTAAACACCCTATATTCAACGCCTAGGAATACACCTGACTACTAAGAATCTTCAAACCCATGGATTTATATGTCTCCATAAGAGAATCAAGCGTTTGTACAGCTTCATGAAAGCAGCAGAGAAAATCTGATAAATCCAATTATCAAAATGAATTACAAAACCAAAACACAATGACAGTGAAATAGAGAGCAATTCTTAAATAATTCATTCAGGGCTTGTGATGCAACCTGGATGTACCTCATCTAAACCCAGAGCTGAGTGAGACATAAGGTTGGACACTTTGGGCTGATAGCATTGGTGAGGTTCGATGAGCAAATGCAGACCATTTGAAGTCATACTTCATGGTACCCATTCCATGGGTCCCAACTCTCCAGGTTTAAGCGATTCTTCCTTCAGCTAAAGCATGCATGGGAAACCCACAGTATGGTGCACCGTGTGACCGGGAAACGTTTTCAAATGCATCTCAGTTTTTGTCCCCTTTTACTCGGGTTCAGAATTCCAGACCCTTTACTAACACTCTCCCGACTTGGAGAGTCAGTGCCTTTAACCTCCTGTTTGGCACAGTTTGCAATTTCTGCGCAAGATGAACAGGAATAGGGAGAACCAATGAGAGACTAGCTGTAGGTGTCTGCATGGGCAAATTTAACGCTCATTTCCAACCAGGAAGAGGAATTAACCAAAGGCTCAGCATGCCGTCCCGGAACCAGATTAGGGCCTGAAGCAATCCTGCGGGTTTGCGGCCAGCTCACAAGAAAGCGATTTGAAGAAAGGAGCTCAGGGGCACTGTAATTCACAAACCTGCAAAGTTATAAATGACAGCTATAGTCCAAAAATATATTAAAGGAAGGCTTCGAAGAGGACTTGAAAGCGGGGCAGAATTGCAGGAAAACGATTTCAGGGGGTAGACTGGAATTGCATTTAAAGCATAGGAAAAGAGGCAGAACGTCGACAATGATGCACTTGGCCAAAAAGGGCGTATGCGTTTTTTCCTGAATATATTCAGGAAAAAACGCATACGCCCTTTTTGGCCAACCAAGCAAGCATGTTAAAGAAATCTGCACTACAATGAAGTCTCACTGCCCCCCGGTCAAAAGGGCCATCTGAAAAAAGTGTAAAATCCAGAAATGCAGCACAGGCCATGGAGAACAGGGAGCCGTGTTATGCTGATGGGTGGGATGTAAATTGCCAACAGCCACTCTGGAGAAGTGTATGGTGTTTCCTGAAACACCTAAAAAACAAAGCAACGGAGCCTACGGCACTTCCACTTATGGTCCTATAGCTTAGGGAAATTAAAATCAAAAACACACAGCCACCCCAAAGTTTCAGACGGCTCTGTTTACAAGAACCTCGTCTACGGTACAAGTTAAATATCCCAGAAAGCGAAAAAATGGATAAAGATGTTGTGGTACGTACGTACAATGGAATATCACTCACCAATGAAATCTATGTCATCTGGCCCGTTGTGGCATAATAAGTGGTTCAGGTACGATGATTCTAAGTGAAATAAGTCCCACAGAAAATGAAACATCATAAGATATCACTAATACATCGAATGTAATCTTGGCTACACATGAACTGAATTACAAAACAGAACAGGGTCTCAAATTTAGAAAACCAACTTATGTTTGCTTAAGGGGAAAGGTGAGTTGGGGTGCTGCATAAAACCAGAGATAGAAATTAGCACAGATACCATTCCATACGTCAAATATGTAATAGTCAAGACCTACCCCTTGCTCAACGAAATGGGCTAAACACCCTATATTCAACGGCTAGGAATACACCTGACTAGTAAGAATCTTCAAACCCATGGATTTATATGTCTCCATAAGAGAATCAAGCGTGTGTACAGCTGCATGAAGGCAGCATAGAAAATCCGATAAATCCCATTATCAAAATAAATTACAAAAACAAAACACAATGACAGTGAAATAGAGAGCAATTCTTAAATAATTCATTCAGGTCTTGTGATGCAACCTGGATTTACCTCATCTACACTCAGAGCTGAGTGAGACATAAGGTTGGACACTTCGGGCTGATAGCATTGGTGAGGTTCGATGAGCAAATGCAGACCATTTGAAGTCATACTTCATGGTACCCATTCCAAGGGTCCCAACTCTCCAGGTTTAAGCGATTCTTCCTTCAGCTAAAGCATGCATGGGAAACCCACAGTATGGTGCACCGTGTGGCCAGGAAACATTTTCAAATGCATCTCAGTGTTCGTCCCCTTTTACTCGGGTTCACAATTCCAGACCCTTTACTAAAACTCTCCCCACTTGGAGAGTCAGTGCCTTTAACCTCCTGTTTGGCACAGTTTGCAATTTCTGCGCAAGATGAACAGGAATATGGAGAACCAATGAGAGACTAGCTGTAGGTGTCTGCACGTTCAAATTTAATGCTCATTTCCCCCCAGGAAGCGGAATTAACCAAACGCTCAGCATGCCTTGCCAGAACCAGATTAGGGCCTGAAGCAATCCTGCGGGTTTGCGGCCAGCTCACAAGAAAGCGATTTGAAGAAAGGAGCTCAGGGGCACTGTAATTCTCAAACCTGCAAAGTTATAAATGACAGCTATTGTCCAAAAATATATTGAAGGAAGGCTGCGAAGAGGACTTGAAATCGGGGCAGAATTGCAGGAAAGCGGTTTCAGGGAGTAGAGTGGAATTGCATTTAAAGCAGAGGAAAAGAGGCAGAACGTCGACAATGATGCACGTGGCCAAAAAGGGCCTATGCGTTTTTTCCTGAATATATTCAGGAAAAAACGCATAGGCCCTTTTTGGCCAACCAAGCAAGCATGTTAGGCAAATCTGCACTACAATGAAGTCTCACTGCCCCCCAATCAAAAGGGCCATCTGAAAAAAGTGTAAAATCCAGAGAGGCAGCACAGGCCATGGAGAACAGGGCGCCATGTTATGCTGATGGGTGGGATGTAAACTGCCAACAGCCACTCTGGAGAAGTGTATGGTGTTTCCTGAAACACCTAAAAAACAAAGCAACGGAGCCTACGGCACTTCCACTTATGGTCCTATAGCTTAGGGAAATTAAAATCAAAAACACACAGCCACCCCAAAGTTTCAGACGGCTCTGTTTACAAGAACCTCGTCTACGGTACAAGTTAAATATCCCAGAAAGTGAAAAATGGATAAAGAAGTTGTGGTACGTACGTACAATGGAATATCACTCAGCAATGAAATCTATGTCATCTGGCCCGTCGTGGCATAATGAGTGGATTCAGGTACGATGATTCTAAGTGAAATAACTCACACAGAAAATGAAACATCATAAGATGTCACTAATGCACGGAATGTAATCTTGGCTACACATGAACTGAATTACAAAACAGAACAGGGTCTCAAATTTAGAAAACCAACTTATGTTTGCTTAAGGGGAAAGGTGAGTTGGGGTGCTGCATAACTCCAGAGATAGAAATTAGCACAGATACTATTCCATACGTCAAATATGTAATAGTCAAGACCTACCCCTTGCTCAACCAAATGGGCTAAACACCCTATATTCAAAGTCTAGGAATACACCTGACTAGAAAGAATATTCAAACCCATGGATTTATATGTCTCCATAAGAGAATCAAGCGTGTGTACAGCTGCATGAAGGCAGCAGAGAAAATCCGATAAATCCCATTATCAAAATGAATTACAAAAACAAAACAGAATGACAGTGAAATAGAGAGCAATTCTTAAATAATTCATTCAGGGCTTGTGATGCAACCTGGATTTACCTCATCTACACCCAGAGCTGAGAGAGACATAAGGTTGGACACTTCAGGCTGATAGCATTGGTGAGGTTCGATGAGCAAATGCAGACCATTTGAAGTCATACTGCATGGTACCCATTCCATGGGTCCCAACTCTCCAGGTTTAAGCGATTCTTCCTTCAGCTAAAACATGCATGGGAAACCCACAGTATGGTGCACCGTGTGACCGGGAAACGTTTTAAAATGCATCTCAGTTTTCGTCCCCTTTTAGTCGGGTTCACAATTCCTGACCCTTTACTAACAGTCTCCCCACTTGGAGAGTCAGTGCCTTTAACCTGCTGTTTGGCACAGTTTGCAATTTCTGCGCAAGATGAACAGGAATAGGGAGAACCAATGAGAGACTAGCTGTAGGTGTCTGCACGGGCTAATTTAACGCTCATTTCCCACCAGGAAGAGGAATTAACCAAAGGCTCAGCATGCCGTGCAGGAACCAGATTAGGGCCTGAAGCAATCCTGCGGGTTTGCGGCCAGCTCACAAGAAAGCGATTTGAAGAAAGGAGCTCAGGGGCACTGTAATTCACAAACCTGCAGAGTTATAAATGACAGCTATCGTCCGAAAATATATTGAAGGAAGGCTGCGAAGAGGACTTGAAAGCGGGGCAGAATTGCAGGAAAACGATTTCAGGGGGTAGACTGGAATTGCATTTAAAGCATAGGAAAAGAGGCAGAACGTCGACAATGATGCACTTGGCCAAAAAGGGCGTATGCGTTTTTTCCTGAATATATTCAGGAAAAAACGCATACGCCCTTTTTGGCCAACCAAGCAAGCATGTTAAAGAAATCTGCACTACAATGAAGTCTCACTGCCCCCCGGTCAAAAGGGCCATCTGAAAAAAGTGTAAAATCCAGAAATGCAGCACAGGCCATGGAGAACAGGGAGCCTTGTTATGCTGATGGGTGGGATGTAAATTGCCAACAGCCACTCTGGAGAAGTGTATGGTGTTTCCTGAAACACCTAAAAAACAAAGCAACGGAGCCTACGGCACTTCCACTTATGGTCCTATAGCTTAGGGAAATTAAAATCAAAAACACACAGCCACCCCAAAGTTTCAGACGGCTCTGTTTACAAGAACCTCGTCTACGGTACAAGTTAAATATCCGAGAAAGCGAAAAATGGATAAAGAAGTTGTGGTACGTACGTACAATGGAATATCACTCACCAATGAAATCTATGTCATCTGGCCCGTCGTGGCATAATGAGTGGATTCAGGTACGATGATTCTAAGTGAAATAAGTCACACAGAAAATGAAACATCATAAGATATCACTAATACACCGAATGTAATCTTGGCTACACATGAACTGAATTACAAAACAGAACAGGGTCTCAAATTTAGAAAACCAACTTATGTTTGCATAAGGGGAAAGGTGAGTTGGGGTGCAGCATAAAACCAGAGATAGAAATTAGCACAGATACCATTCCATATGTCAAATACGTAATAGTCAAGACCTACCCCTTGCTCAACGAAATGGGCTAAACACCCTATATTCAACGCCTAGGAATACACCTGACTACTAAGAATCTTCAAACCCATGGATTTATATGTCTCCATAAGAGAATCAAGCGTTTGTACAGCTTCATGAAGGCAGCAGAGAAAATCTGATAAATCCCATTATCAAAATGAATTAAAAAACCAAACACAATGACAGTGAAATAGAGAGCAATTCTTAAATAATTCATTCAGGGCTTGTGATGCAACCTGGATTTACCTCATCTACACCCAGAGCTGAGTGAGACATAAGGTTGGACACTTTGGGCTGATAGCATTGGTGAGGTTCGATGAGCAAATGCAGACCATTTGAAGTCATACTGCATGGTACCCATTCCATGGGTCCCAACTCTCCAGGTTTAAGCGATTCTTCCTTCAGCTAAAGCATGCATGGGAAACCCACAGTATGGTGCACCGTGTGACCGGGAAACGTTTTCAAATGCATCTCAGTTTTTGTCCCCTTTTACTCGGTTTCAGAATTCCAGACCCTTTATTAACACTCTCCCGACTTGGAGAGTCAGTGCCTTTAACCTCCTGTTTGGCACAGTTTGCAATTTCTGCGCAAGATGAACAGGAATAGGGAGAACCAATGAGAGACTAGCTGTAGGTGTCTGCATGGGCAAATTTAACGCTCATTTCCAACCAGGAAGAGGAATTAACCAAAGGCTCAGCATGCCGTCCCGGAACCAGATTAGGGCCTGAAGCAATCCTGCGGGTTTGCGGCCAGCTCACAAGAAAGCGATTTGAAGAAAGGAGCTCAGGGGAACTGTAATTCACAAACCTGCAAAGTTATAAATGACAGCTATAGTCCAAAAATATATTAAAGGAAGGCTTCGAAGAGGACTTGAAAGCGGGGCAGAATTGCAGGAAAACGATTTCAGGGGGTAGACTGGAATTGCATTTAAAGCATAGGAAAAGAGGCAGAACGTCGACAATGATGCACTTGGCCAAAAAGGGCGTATGCGTTTTTTCCTGAATATATTCAGGAAAAAACGCATACGCCCTTTTTGGCCAACCAAGCAAGCATGTTAAAGAAATCTGCACTACAATGAAGTCTCACTGCCCCCCGGTCAAAAGGGCCATCTGAAAAAAGTGTAAAATCCAGAAATGCAGCACAGGCCATGGAGAACAGGGAGCCGTGTTATGCTGATGGGTGGGATGTAAATTGCCAACAGCCACTCTGGAGAAGTGTATGGTGTTTCCTGAAACACCTAAAAAACAAAGCAACGGAGCCTACGGCACTTCCACTTATGGTCCTATAGCTTAGGGAAATTAAAATCAAAAACACACAGCCACCCCAAAGTTTCAGACGGCTCTGTTTACAAGAACCTCGTCTACGGTACAAGTTAAATATCCCAGAAAGCGAAAAATGGATAAAGAAGTTGTGGTACGTACGTACAATGGAATATCACTCACCAATGAAATCTATGTCATCTGGCCCGTCGTGGCATAATAAGTGGATTCAGGTACGATGATTCTAAGTGAAATAAGTCCCACAGAAAATGAAACATCATAAGATATCACTAATACATCGAATGTAATCTTGGCTACACATGAACTGAATTACAAAACAGAACAGGGTCTCAAATTTAGAAAACCAACTTATGTTTGCTTAAGGGGAAAGGTGAGTTGGGGTGCTGCATAAAACCAGAGATAGAAATTAGCACAGATACCATTCCATACGTCAAATATGTAATAGTCAAGACCTACCCCTTGCTCAACGAAATGGGCTAAACACCCTATATTCAACGTCTAGGAATACACCTGACTAGTAAGAATCTTCAAACCCATGGATTTATATGTCTCCATAAGAGAATCAAGCGTGTGTACAGCTGCATGAAGGCAGCAGAGAAAATCCGATAAATCCCATTATCAAAATGAATTACAAAAACAAAACACAATGACAGTGAAATAGAGAGCAATTCTTAAATAATTCATTCAGGGCTTGTGATGCAACCTGGATTTACCTCATCTACACTCAGAGCTGAGTGAGACATAAGGTTGGACACTTCGGGCTGATAGCATTGGTGAGGTTCGATGAGCAAATGCAGACCATGTGAAGTCATACTTCATGGTACCCATTCCGAGGGTCCCAACTCTCCAGGTTTAAGCGATTCTTCCTTCAGCTAAAGCATGCATGGGAAACCCACAGTATGGTGCACCGTGTGACCGGGAAACGTTTTCAAATGCATCTCAGTTTTTGTCCCCTTTTACTCGGGTTCACAATTCCAGACCCTTTACTAAAACTCTCCCCACTTGGAGAGTCAGTGCCTTTAACCTCCTGTTTGGCACAGTTTGCAATTTCTGCGCAAGATGAACAGGAATAGGGAGAACCAATGAGAGACTAGCTGTAGGTGTCTGCACGGGCAAATTTAACGCTCATTTCCAACCAGGAAGAGGAATTAACCAAAGGCTCAGCATGCCGTGCCGGAACCAGATTAGGGCCTGAAGCAATCCTGCGGGTTTGCGGCCAGCTCACAAGAAAGCGATTTGAAGAAAGGAGCTCAGGGGCACTGTAATTCACAAACCTGCAAAGTTATAAATGACAGCTATCGTCCAAAAATATATTAAAGGAAGGCTTCGAAGAGGACTTGAAAGCGGGGCAGAATTGCAGGAAAACGATTTCAGGGGGTAGACTGGAATTGCATTTAAAGCATAGGAAAAGAGGCAGAACGTCGACAATGATGCACTTGGCCAAAAAGGGCGTATGCGTTTTTTCTTGAATATATTCAGGAAAAAACGCATACGCCCTTTTTGGCCAACCAAGCAAGCATGTTAAAGAAATCTGCACTACAATGAAGTCTCACTGCCCCCCGGTCAAAAGGGCCATCTGAACAAAGTGTAAAATCCAGAAATGCAGCACAGGCCATGGAGAACAGGGAGCCTTGTTATGCTGATGGGTGGGATGTATATTGCCAACAGCCACTCTGGAGAAGAGTATGGTGTTTCCTGAAACACCTAAAAAACAAAGCAACGGAGCCTACGGCACTTCCACTTATGGTCCTATAGCTTAGGGAAATTAAAATCAAAAACACACAGCCACCCCAAAGTTTCAGAGGGCTCTGTTTAAAAGCACCTCGTCTACGATACAAGTTAAATATCCCAGAAAGCGAAAAAATGGATAAAGATTTTGTGGTACGTACGTACAATGGAATATCACTCACCAATGAAATCTATGTCATCTGGCCCGTTGTGGCATAATAAGTGGTTCAGGTACGATGATTCTAAGGGAAATAAGTCCCACAGAAAATGAAACATCATAAGATATCACTAATACATCGAATGTAATCTTGGCTACACATGAACTGAATTACAAAACAGAACAGGGTCTCAAATTTAGAAAACCAACTTATGTTTCCTTAAGGGGAAAGGTGAGTTGGGGTGCTGCATAAAACCAGAGATAGAAATTAGCACAGATACCATTCCATACGTCAAATATGTAATAGTCAAGACCTACCCCTTGCTCAACGAAATGGGCTAAACACCCTATATTCAACGGCTAGGAATACACCTGACTAGTAAGAATCTTCAAACCCATGGATTTATATGTCTCCATAAGAGAATCAAGCGTGTGTACAGCTGCATGAAGGCAGCATAGAAAATCCGATAAATCCCATTATCAAAATAAATTACAAAAACAAAACACAATGACAGTGAAATAGAGAGCAATTCTTAAATAATTCATTCAGGGCTTGTGATGCAACCTGGATTTACCTCATCTACACCCAGAGCTGAGTGAGACATAAGGTTGGACACTTCGGGCTGATAGCATTTGTGAGGTTCGATGAGCTAATGCAGACCATTTGAAGTCATACTGCATGGTACCCATTCTAGGGGTCCCAACTCTCCAGTTTTAAGCGATTCTTCCTTCAGCTAAAGCATGCATGGGAAACCCACAGTATGGTGCACCGTGTGACCGGGAAACGTTTTCAAATGCATCTCAGTTTTTGTCCCCTTTTACTCGGGTTCACAATTCCAGACACTTAATTAACACTCTCCCGACTTGGAGAGTCAGTGCCTTTAACCTCCTGTTTGGCACAGTTTGCAATTTCTGCGCAAGATGAACAGGAATAGGGAGAACAAATGAGAGACTAGCTGTAGGTGTCTGCACGGGCAAATTTAACGCTCATTTCCAACCAGGAAGAGGAATTAACCAAAGGCTCAGCATGCCGTCCCGAAACCAGATTAGGGCCTGAAGCAATCCTGCGGGTTTGCGGCCAGCTCACAGGAAAGCGATTTGAAGAAAGGAGCTCAGGGGCTCTGTAATTCACAAACCTGCAGAGTTATAAATGACAGCTATAGTCCAAAAATATATTGCAGGAAGGCTGCGACGAGGACTTGAAAGCGGGGCAGAATTGCAGGGAAACGATTTCAGGGGGTAGACTGGAATTGCATTTAAAGCATAGGAAAAAAGGCAGAACGTCGACAATGATGCACTTGGCCAAAAAGGGCGTATACGTTTTTTCCTGAATATATTCAGGAAAAAACGCATACGCCCTTTTTGGCCAACCAAGCAAGCATGTTAAAGAAATCTGCACTACAATGAAGTCTCACAGCCCCCTGGTCAATAGGGCCATCTGAAAAAAGTGTAAAATCCAGAAATGCAGCACAGGCCATGGAGAACAGGGAGCCGTGTTATGCTGATGGGTGGGATGTAAATTGCCAAGCGCCACCTGGAGAAGTGTATGGTGTTTCCTGAAACACCTAAAAAACAAAGCAACGGAGCCTACGGCACTTCCACTTATGGTCCTATAGCTTAGGGAAATTAAAATCAAAAACACACAGCCACCCCAAAGTTTCAGACGGCTCTGTTTACAAGAACCTCGTCTACGGTACAAGTTAAATATCCCAGAAAGCGAAAAATGGATAAAGAAGTTGTGGTACGTACGTACAATGGAATATCACTCACCAATGAAATCTATGTCATCTGGCCCGTCGTGGCATAATGAGTGGATTCAGGTACGATGATTCTAAGTGAAATAAATCACACAGAAAATGAAACATCATAAGATGTCACTAATACACGGAATGTAATCTTGGCTACACATGAACTGAATTACAAAACAGAACAGGGTCTCAAATTTAGAAAACCAACTTATGTTTGCTTAAGGGGAAAGGTGAGTTGGGGTGCTGCATAAAACCAGAGATAGAAATTAGCACAGATACCATTCCATACGTCAAATATGTAATAGTCAAGACCTACCCCTTGCTCAACCAAATGGGCTAAACACCCTATATTCAACGTCTAGGAATACACCTGACTAGAAAGAATCTTCAAACCCATGGATTTATATGTCTCCATAAGAGAATCAAGCGTGTGTACAGCTGCATGAAGGCAGCAGATAAAATCCGATAAATCCCATTATCAAAATGAATTACAAAAAGCAAACAGAATGACAGTGAAATAGAGAGCAATTCTTAAATAATTCATTCAGGGCTTGTGATGCAACCTGGATTTACCTCATCTACACCCAGAGCTGAGTGAGACATAAGGTTGGACACTTCGGGCTGATAGCATTGTTGAGGTTCGATGAGCAAATGCAGACCATTTGAAGTCATACTGCATGGTACCCATTCCATGGGTCCCAAGTCTCCAGGATTAAGTGATTCTTCCTTCGGCTAAAGCATGCATGGGAAACCCACAGTATGGTGCACCATGTGACCGGAAAACGTTTTCAAATGCATCTCAGTTTTTGTCCCCTTTTACTCGGGTTCACAATTCCAGACCCTTTACTAACACTCTCCCCACTTGGAGAGTCAGTGCCTTTAACCTCCTGTTTGGCACAGTTTGCAATTTCTGCGCAAGATGAACAGAAATAGGGAGAACCAATGAGAGACTAGCTGTAGGTGTCTGCACGGGCAAATTTAACGCTCATTTCCAACCAGGAAGAGGAATTAACCAAAGGCTCAGCATGCCGTGCATGAACCAGATTAGGGCCTGAAGCAATCCTGCAGGTTTGCGGCCAGCTCACAAGAAAGCGATTTGTAGAAAGGAGCTCAGGGGCACTGTAATTCACAAACCTGCAGAGTTATAAATGACAGCTATCGTCCGAAAATATATTGAAGGAAGGCTGCGAAGAGGACTGGAAAGCGGGGCAGAATTGCAGGAAAACGATTTCAGGGGGTAGACTGGAATTGCATTTAAAGCATAGGAAAAGAGGCAGAACGTCGACAATGATGCACTTGGCCAAAAAGGGCGTATGCGTTTTTTCCTGAATATATTCAGGAAAAAACGCATACGCCCTTTTTGGCCAAACAAGCAAGCATGTTATAGAAATCTGCACTACAATGAAGTCTCACTGCCCCCCGGTCAAAAGGGCCATCTGAAAAAGTGTAAAATCCAGAAATGCAGCACAGGCCATGGAGAACAGGGAGCCTTGTTATGCTGATGGGTGGGATGTAAATTGCCAACAGCCACTCTGGAGAAGTGTATGGTGTTTCCTGAAACACCAAAAAACAAAGCAACGGAGCTTACGGCACTTCCACTTATGGTCCTATAGCTTAGGGAAATTAAAATCAAAAACACACAGCCACCCCAAAGTTTCAGACGGCTCTGTTTACAAGAACCTCGTCTACGGTACAAGTTAAATATCCCAGAAAGCGAAAAATGGATAAAGAAGTTGTGGTACGTACGTACAATGGAATATCACTCACCAATGAAATCTATGTCATCTGGCCCGTCGTGGCATAATGAGTGGATTCAGGTACGATGATTCTAAGTGAAATAAGTCACACAAAAAATGAAACATCATAAGATATCACTAATACAACGAATGTAATCTTGGCTACACATGAACTGAATTACAAAACAGAACAGGGTCTCAAATTTAGAAAACCAACTTATGTTTGCTTAAGGGGAAAGGTGAGTTGGGGTGCTGCATAAAACCAGAGATAGAAATTAGCACAGATACCATTCCATACGTCAAATATGTAATAGTCAAGACCTACCCCTTGCTCAACCAAATGGGCTAAACACCCTATATTCAACGCCTAGGAATACACCTGACTACTAAGAATCTTCAAACCCATGGATTTATATGTCTCCATAAGAGAATCAAGCGTGTGTACAGCTGCATGAAGGCAGCAGAGAAAATCCGATAAATCCCATTATCAAAATGAATTAAAAAACCAAACACAATGACAGTGAAATAGAGAGCAATTCTTAAATAATTCATTCAGGGCTTGTGATGCAACCTGGATGTACCTCATCTAAACCCAGAGCTGAGTGAGACATAAGGTTGGACACTTTGGGCTGATAGCATTGGTGAGGTTCGATGAGCAAATGCAGACCATTTGAAGTCATACTTCATGGAACCCATTCCATGGGTCCCAACTCTCCAGGTTTAAGCGATTCTTCCTTCAGCTAAAGCATGCATGGGAAACCCACAGTATGGTGCACCGTGTGACCGGGAAACGTTTTCAAATGCATCTCAGTTTTTGTCCCCTTTTACTCGGGTTCAGAATTCCAGACCCTTTATTAACACTCTCCCGACTTGGAGAGTCAGTGCCTTTAACCTCCTGTTTGGCACAGTTTGCAATTTCTGCGCAAGATGAACAGGAATAGGGAGAACCAATGAGAGACTAGCTGTAGGTGTCTGCATGGGCAAATTTAACGCTCATTTCCAACCAGGAAGAGGAATTAACCAAAGGCTCAGCATGCCGTCCCGGAACCAGATTAGGGCCTGAAGCAATCCTGCGGGTTTGCGGCCAGCTCACAAGAAAGCGATTTGAAGAAAGGAGCTCAGGGGAATGTAATTCACAAACCTGCAAAGTTATAAATGACAGCTATAGTCCAAAAATATATTAAAGGAAGGCTTCGAAGAGGACTTGAAAGCGGGGCAGAATTGCAGGAAAACGATTTCAGGGGGTAGACTGGAATTGCATTTAAAGCATAGAAAAGAGGCAGAACGTCGACAATGATGCACTTGGCCAAAAAGGGCGTATGCGTTTTTTCCTGAATATATTCAGGAAAAAACGCATACGCCCTTTTTGGCCAACCAAGCAAGCATGTTAAAGAAATCTGCACTACAATGAAGTCTCACTGCCCCCCGGTCAAAAGGGCCATCTGAACAAAGTGTAAAATCCAGAAATGCAGCACAGGCCATGGAGAACAGGGAGCCGTGTTATGCTGATGGGTGGGATGTAAATTGCCAACAGCCACTCTGGAGAAGTGTATGGTGTTTCCTGAAACACCAAAAAACAAAGCAACGGAGCCTACGGCACTTCCACTTATGGTCCTATAGCTTAGGGAAATTAAAATCAAAAACACACAGCCACCCCAAAGTTTCAGAGGGCTCTGTTTAAAAGAACCTCGTCTACGATACAAGTTAAATATCCCAGAAAGCGAAAAAATGGATAAAGATTTTGTGGTACGTACGTACAATGGAATATCACTCACCAATGAAATCTATGTCATCTGGCCCGTTGTGGCATAATAAGTGGTTCAGGTACGATGATTCTAAGGGAAATAAGTCCCACAGAAAATGAAACATCATAAGATATCACTAATACATCGAATGTAATCTTGGCTACACATGAACTGAATTACAAAACAGAACAGGGTCTCAAATTTAGAAAACCAACTTATGTTTCCTTAAGGGGAAAGGTGAGTTGGGGTGCTGCATAAAACCAGAGATAGAAATTAGCACAGATACCATTCCATACGTCAAATATGTAATAGTCAAGACCTACCCCTTGCTCAACGAAATGGGCTAAACACCCTATATTCAACGGCTAGGAATACACCTGACTAGTAAGAATCTTCAAACCCATGGATTTATATGTCTCCATAAGAGAATCAAGCGTGTGTACAGCTGCATGAAGGCAGCATAGAAAATCCGATAAATCCCATTATCAAAATAAATTACAAAAACAAAACACAATGACAGTGAAATAGAGAGCAATTCTTAAATAATTCATTCAGGGCTTGTGATGCAACCTGGATTTACCTCATCTACACCCAGAGCTGAGTGAGACATAAGGTTGGACACTTCGGGCTGATAGCATTGGTGAGGTTCGATGAGCTAATGCAGACCATTTGAAGTCATACTGCATGGTACCCATTCTAGGGGTCCCAACTCTCCAGTTTTAAGCGATTCTTCCTTCAGCTAAAGCATGCATGGGAAACCCACAGTATGGTGCACCGTGTGACCGGGAAACGTTTTCAAATGCATCTCAGTTTTTGTCCCCTTTTACTCGGGTTCACAATTCCAGACCCTTTTAACACTCTCCCCACTTGGAGAGTCAGTGCCTTTAACCTCCTGTTTGGCACAGTTTGCAATTTCTGCGCAAGATGAACAGGAATAGGGAGAACCAATGAGAGACTAGCTGTAGGTGTCTGCACGGGCAAATTTAACGCTCATTTCCAACCAGGAAGAGGAATTAACCAAACGCTCAGCATGCCGTCCCGGAACCAGATTAGGGCCTGAAGCAATCCTGCGGGTTTGCGGCCAGCTCACAAGAAAGCGATTTGAAGAAAGGAGCTCAGGGGCTCAGTAATTCACAAACCTGCAGAGTTATAAATGACAGCTATAGTCCAAAAATATATTGAAGGAAGGCTGCGAAGAGGACTTGAAAGCGGGGCAGAATTGCAGGAAAACGATTTCAGGGGGTAGACTGGAATTGCATTTAAAGCATAGGAAAAAAGGCAGAACGTCGACAATGATGCACTTGGCCAAAAAGGGCGTATGCGTTTTTTCCTGAATATATTCAGGAAAAAACGCATACGCCCTTTTTGGCCAACCAAGCAAGCATGTTAAAGAAATCTGCACTACAATGAAGTCTCACTGCCCCCCGGTCAAAAGGGCCATCTGAAAAAAGTGTAAAATCCAGAAATGCAGCACAGGCCATGGAGAACAGGGAGCCTTGTTATGCTGATGGGTGGGATGTAAATTGCCAACAGCCACTCTGGAGAAGTGTATGGTGTTTCCTGAAACACCTAAAAAACAAAGCAACGGAGCCTACGGCACTTCCACTTATGGTCCTATAGCTTAGGGAAATTAAAATCAAAAACACACAGCCACCCCAAAGTTTCAGACGGCTCTGTTTACAAGAACCTCGTCTACGGTACAAGTTAAATATCCCAGAAAGCGAAAAATGGTTAAAGATGTTGTGGTACGTACGTACAATGGAATATCACTCACCAATGAAATCTATGTCATCTGGCCCGTCGTGGCATAATAAGTGGTTCAGGTACGATGATTCTAAGTGAAATAAATCACACAGAAAATGAAACATCATAAGATGTCACTAATACACGGAATGTAATCTTGGCTACACATGAACTGAATTACAAAACAGAACAGGGTCTCAAATTTAGAAAACCAACTTATGTTTGCTTAAGGGGAAAGGTGAGTTGGGGTGCTGCATAAAACCAGAGATAGAAATTAGCACAGATACCATTCCATACGTCAAATATGTAATAGTCAAGACCTACCCCTTGCTCAACCAAATGGGCTAAACACCCTATATTCAACGTCTAGGAATACACCTGACTAGAAAGAATCTTCAAACCCATGGATTTATATGTCTCCATAAGAGAATCAAGCGTGTGTACAGCTGCATGAAGGCAGCAGAGAAAATCCGATAAATCCCATTATCAAAATGAATTACAAAAAGCAAACAGAATGACAGTGAAATAGAGAGCAATTCTTAAATAATTCATTCAGGGCTTGTGATGCAACCTGGATTTACCTCATCTACACCCAGAGCTGAGTGAGACATAAGGTTGGACACTTCGGGCTGATAGCATTGTTGAGGTTCGATGAGCAAATGCAGACCATTTGAAGTCATACTGCATGGTACCCATTCCATGGGTCCCAAGTCTCCAGGATTAAGTGATTCTTCCTTCAGCTAAAGCATGCATGGGAAACCCACAGTATGGTGCACCATGTGACCGGGAAACGTTTTCAAATGCATCTCAGTTTTTGTCCCCTTTTACTCGGGTTCACAATTCCAGACCCTTTATTAACACTCTCCCGACTTGGAGAGTCAGTGCCTTTAACCTCCTGTTTGGCACAGTTTGCAATTTCTGCGCAAGATGAACAGGAATAGGGAGAACCAATGAGAGACTAGCTGTAGGTATCTGCACGGGCAAATTTAACGCTCATTTCCAACCAGGAAGAGGAATTAACCAAACGCTCAGCATGCCGTGCCGGAACCAGATTAGGGCCTGAAGCAATCCTGCGGGTTTGCGGCCAGCTCACAAGAAAGCGATTTGAAGAAAGGAGCTCAGGGGCCCAGTAATTCACAAACCTGCAGAGTTATAAATGACAGCTATCGTCCAAAAATATATTGAAGGAAGGCTGCGAAGAGGACTTGAAAGCGGGGCAGAATTGCAGGAAAACGATTTCAGGGGGTAGACTGGAATTGCATTTAAAGCATAGGAAAAAAGGCAGAACGTCGACAATGATGCACTTGGCCAAAAAGGGCGTATGCGTTTTTTCCTGAATATATTCAGGAAAAAACGCATACGCCCTTTTTGGCCAACCAAGCAAGCATGTTAAAGAAATCTGCACTACAATGAAGTCTCACTGCCCCCCGGTCAAAAGGGCCATCTGAAAAAAGTGTAAAATCCAGAAATGCAGCACAGGCCATGGAGAACAGGGAGCCTTGTTATGCTGATGGGTGGGATGTAAATTGCCAACAGCCACTCTGGAGAAGTGTATGGTGTTTCCTGAAACACCTAAAAAACAAAGCAACGGAGCCTACGGCACTTCCACTTATGGTCCTATAGCTTAGGGAAATTAAAATCAAAAACACACAGCCACCCCAAAGTTTCAGATGGCTCTGTTTACAAGAACCTCGTCTACGGTACAAGTTAAATATCCCAGAAAGCGAAAAAATGGATAAAGATGTTGTGGTACGTACGTACAATGGAATATCACTCACCAATGAAATCTATGTCATCTGGCCCGTCGTGGCATAATAAGTGGTTCAGGTACGATGATTCTAAGGGAAATAAGTCCCACAGAAAATGAAACATCATAAGATATCACTAATACATCGAATGTAATCTTGGCTACACATGAACTGAATTACAAAACAGAACAGGGTCTCAAATTTAGAAAACCAACTTATGTTTCCTTAAGGGGAAAGGTGAGTTGGGGTGCTGCATAAAACCAGAGATAGAAATTAGCACAGATACCATTCCATACGTCAAATATGTAATAGTCAAGACCTACCCCTTGCTCAACGAAATGGGCTAAACACCCTATATTCAACGGCTAGGAATACACCTGACTAGTAAGAATCTTCAAACCCATGGATTTATATGTCTCCATAAGAGAATCAAGCGTGTGTACAGCTGCATGAAGGCAGCAGACAAAATCCGATAAATCCCATTATAAAAATAAATTACAAAAACAAAACACAATGACAGTGAAATAGAGAGCAATTCTTAAATAATTCATTCAGGGCTTGTGATGCAACCTGGATTTACCTCATCTACACCCAGAGCTGAGTGAGACATAAGGTTGGACACTTCGGGCTGATAGCTTTGGTGAGGTTCGATGAGCTAATGCAGACCATTTGAAGTCATACTGCATGGTACCCATTCTATGGGTCCCAACTCTCCAGTTTTAAGCGATTCTTCCTTCAGCTAAAGCATGCATGGGAAACCCACAGTATGGTGCACCGTGTGACCGGGAAACGTTTTCAAATGCATCTCAGTTTTTGTCCCCTTTTACTCGGGTTCACAATTCCAGACCCTTTATTAACACTCTCCCGACTTGGAGAGTCAGTGCCTTTAACCTCCTGTTTGGCACAGTTTGCAATTTCTGCGCAAGATGAACAGGAATAGGGAGAACAAATGAGAGACTAGCTGTAGGTGTCTGCACGGGCAAATTTAACGCTCATTTCCAACCAGGAAGAGGAATTAACCAAAGGCTCAGCATGCCGTCCCGAAACCAGATTAGGGCCTGAAGCAATCCTGCGGGTTTGCGGCCAGCTCACAGGAAAGCGATTTGAAGAAAGGAGCTCAGGGGCTCTGTAATTCACAAACCTGCAGAGTTATAAATGACAGCTATAGTCCAAAAATATATTGCAGGAAGGCTGCGACGAGGACTTGAAAGCGGGGCAGAATTGCAGGGAAACGATTTCAGGGGGTAGACTGGAATTGCATTTAAAGCATAGGAAAAGAGGCAGAACGTCGACAATGATGCACTTGACCAAAAAGGGCGTATACGTTTTTTCCTGAATATATTCAGGAAAAAACGCATACGCCCTTTTTGGCCAACCAAGCAAGCATGTTAGAGAAATCTGCACTAAAATGAAGTCTCACTGCCCCCCAATCAAAAGGGCCATCTGAAAAAAGTGTAAAATCCAGAAAGGCAGCACAGGCCATGGAGAACAGGGAGCCATGTTATGCTGATGGGTGGGATGTAAATTGCCAACAGCCACTCTGGAGAAGTGTATGGTGTTTCCTGAAACACCTAAAAAACAAAGCAACGGAGCCTACGGCACTTCCACTTATGGTCCTATAGCTTAGGGAAATTAAAATCAAAAACACACAGCCGCCCCAAAGTTTCAGACGGCTCTGTTTACAAGAACATCTTCTACGGTACAAGTTAAATATCCCAGAAAGCGAAAAATGGATAAAGAAGTTGTGGTACGTACGTACAATGGAATTCACTCACCAATGAAATCTATATCATCAGGCCTGTCGTGGCATAATGATTGAATTCAGGTACAATGATTCTAAGTGAAATAAGTCACACAGAAAATGAAATATCATAAGATATCACTAATACACTGAATGTAATCTTGGCTACACATGAACTGAATTACAAAACAGAACAGGGTCTCAAATTTAGAAAACCAACTTATGTTTGCTTAAGGGGAAAGGTGAGTTGGGGTGCTGCATAAAACCAGAGATAGAAATTAGCACAGATACCATTCCATAAGTCAAATATGTAATAGTAAAGACCTACCACTTGCTCAACGAAATGGGCTAAACACCCTATATTCAACGCCTAGGAATACACCTGACTAGTAAGAATCTTCAAACCCATGGATTTATATGTCTCCAAAGAGAATCAAACGTGTGTACAGCTGCATGAAGGCAGCAGAGAAAATCCGATAAATCCTATTATCAAAATGAATTACAAAAACAAAACACAATGACAGTGAAATAGAGAGCAATTCTTAAATAATTCATTCAGGGCTTGTGATGCAACCTGGATTTACCTCATCTAAACCCAGAGCTGAGTGAGACATAAGGTTGGACACTTCGGGCTGATAGCATTGGTGAGGTTCGATGAGCAAATGCAGACCATTTGAAGTCATACTGCATGGTACCCATTCCATGGGTCCCAACTCTCCAGGTTTAAGCGATTCTTCCTTCAGCTAAAGCATGCATGGGAAACCCACAGTATGGTGCACCGTGTGACCGGGAAACCTTTTCAAATGCATCTCAGTTTCTGTCCCGTTTTACTCGGGTTCACAATTCCAGACCCTTTACTAATACTCTCCCCACTTGGAGAGTCAGTGCCTTTAACCTCCTGTTTGGCACAGTTTGCAATTTCTGCGCAAGATGAACAGGAATAGGGAGAACCAATGAGAGACTAGCTGTAGGTGTCTGCACGGGCAAATTTAACGCTCATTTCCAACCAGGAAGAGGAATTAACCAAAGGCTCAGCATGCCGTGCAGGAACCAGATTAGGGCCTGAAGCAATCCTGCGGGTTTGCGGCCAGCTCACAAGAAAGCGATTTGAAGAAAGGAGCTCAGGGGCCAAGTAATTCACAAACCTGTAGAGTTATAAATGACAGCTATCGTCCAAAAATATATTGAAGGTAGGCTGCGAAGAGGACTTGAAAGCGGGGCAGAATTGCAGGAAAACGATTTCAGGGGGTAGACTGGAATTGCATTTAAAGCTTAAAAAAGAGGCAGAACGTCGACAATGATGCACTTGGCCAAAAAGGGCGTATGCGTTTTTTCCTGAATATATTCAGGAAAAAACGCATACGCCCTTTTTGGCCAACCAAGCAAGCATGTTAAAGAAATCTGCACTACAATGAAGTCTCACTGCCCCCCGGTCAAAAGGGCCATCTGAACAAAGTGTAAAATCCAGAAATGCAGCACAGGCCATGGAGAACAGGGAGCCTTGTTATGCTGATGGGTGGGATGTAAATTGCCAAGAGCCACTCTGGAGAAGTGTATGGTGTTTCCTGAAACACCTAAAAAACAAAGCAACGGAGCCGACGGCACTTCCACTTATGGTCCTATAGCTTAGGGAAATTAAAATCTAAAACACACAGCCACCCCAAAGTTTCAGATGGCTCTGTTTACAAGAACCTCGTCTACGGTACAAGTTAAATATCCCAGAAAGCGAAAAAATGGATAAAGATTTTGTGGTACGTACGTACAATGGAATATCACTCACCAATGAAATCTATGTCATCTGGCCCGTCGTGGCATAATAAGTGGTTCAGGTACGATGATTCTAAGGGAAATAAATCACACAGAAAATGAAACATCATAAGATATCACTAATACATCGAATGTAATCTTGGCTACACATGAACTGAATTACAAAACAGAACAGGGTCTCAAATTTAGAAAACCAACTTATGTTTCCTTAAGGGGAAAGGTGAGTTGGGGTGCTGCATAAAACCAGAGATAGAAATTAGCACAGATACCATTCCATACGTCAAATATGTAATAGTCAAGACCTACCCCTTGCTCAACGAAATGGGCTAAACACCCTATATTCAACGGCTAGGAATACACCTGACTAGTAAGAATCTTCAAACCCATGGATTTATATGTCTCCATAAGAGAATCAAGCGTGTGTACAGCTGCATGAAGGCAGCAGAGAAAATCCGATAAATCCCATTATCAAAATGAATTAGAAAAACAAAACACAATGACAGTGAAATAGAGAGCAATTCTTAAATAATTCATTCAGGGCTTGTGATGCAACCTGGATTTACCTCATCTACACCCAGAGCTGAGTGAGACATAAGGTTGGACACTTCGGGCTGATAGCATTGGTGAGGTTCGATGAGCAAATGCAGACCATTTGAAGTCATACTGCATGGTACCCATTCCATGGGTCCCAAGTCTCCAGGATTAAGTGATTCTTCCTTCAGCTAAAGCATGCATGGGAAACCCACAGTATGGTGCACCATGTGACCGGAAAACGTTTTCAAATGCGTCTCAGTTTTTGTCCCCTTTTACTCGGGTTCACAATTCCAGACCCTTTACTAACACTCTCCCCACTTGGAGAGTCAGTGCCTTTAACCTCCTGTTTGGCAGAGTTTGCAATTTCTGCGCAAGATGAACAGAAATAGGGAGAACCAATGAGAGACTAGCTGTAGGTGTCTGCACGGGCAAATTTAACGCTCATTTCCAACCAGGAAGAGGAATTAACCAAAGGCTCAGCATGCCGTGCAGGAACCAGATTAGGGCCTGAAGCAATCCTGCGGGTTTGCGGCCAGCTCACAAGAAAGCAATTTGAAGAAAGGAGCTCAGGGGCACTGTAATTCACAAACCTGCAGAGTTATAAATGACAGCTATCGTCCAAAAATATATTGAAGGAAGGCTGCGAAGACGACTTGTAAGTGGGGGAGAATTGCAGGAAAACGATTTCAGGGGGTAGACCTGAATTGCATTTAAACCATAGGAAAAGAGGCAGAACGTCGACAATGATGCTCTTGGCCAAAAAGGGCGTATGCGTTTTTTCCTGAATATATTCAGGAAAAAACGCATACGCCCTTTTTGGCCAACCAAGCAAGCATGTTAAAGAAATCTGCACTACAATGAAGTCTCACTGCCCCCCGTTCAAAAGAGCCCTCTGAAAAAAGTGTAAAATCCAGAAATGCAGCACAGGCCATGTAGAACAGGGAGCCTTGTTATGCTGATGGGTGGGATGTAAATTGCCAACAGCCACTCTGGAGAAGTGGATGGTGTTTCCTGGAACACCGAAAAAACAAAGCAACACAGCCTACGGCACTTCCACTTAAGCTCCTATAGCTTAGGGAAATTAAAATCAAAAACACACAGCCACCCCAAAGTTTCACACGGCTCTGTTTACAAGAACCTCATCTACGGTAAAAGTTAAATATCCCAGAATGTGAAAAATGGATAAAGATGTTGTGGTACGTACGTACAATGGAATATCACTCACCCATGAAATCTATGTCATCACGCCCGTCGCGGCACAATGAGTGGATTCAGGCAAGATGATTCTAAGTGAAATAAGTCACACAGAAAATGAAACATCATAAGATATCACTAATACACGGAATGTAAACTTGGCTACACATGAACTGAATTACAAAACACAACAGGGTCTCAAATTTAGAAAACCAACTTACGCTTGCTTAAGGGGAAAGGTGAGTTGGGGTGCTGCATAAAACCAGAGATAGAAATTAGCACAGATACCTTTCCATAAGCCAAATATGTAATAGTCAACACCTACCCCTTGCTCAACGAAATGGACTAAACACCCCATATTCAATGCCTAGGAATACACCTGACTAGTAAGAATCTTCAAACCTATGGATTTATATGTCTCTGTAAGAGAATGAAGCGTGTGTACAGTGGCATGAATGCAGCACAGAAAATCCGATAAATCCCATTATCAAAATGAATTACAAAAACAAAACACAAGGACAGTGAAATAGAGAGCAATTCTTAAATAATTCATTCAGGGCTTGTGATGCAACCTGGATTTACCACATCTACACCCAGAGCTGAGTGAGACATAAGGTTGGACACTTCGGGCTGATAGCATTGGTGAGGTTCGATGACCAAATGCAGACCCTTTGAAGTCATACTGCATGGTACCCATTCCATGGGTCCCAACTCTCCAGGTTTAAGGGATTCTTCCTTCAGCTAAAACATGCATGGGAAACCCACAGTATGGTGCACTGTGTGACCGGGAAACTTTTTCAAATGCATCTCAATTTTCATCCCCTTTTACTCGGGTTCACCATTCCAGAGCCTTTACTAACACTCTCCCCACTTGGAGATTCAGTACATTTACCTTTCTGTTTGGCACAGTTTCCAATTTCTGCGCAAGATGAAATGGAATAGGGAGAACCAATGAGAGACTAGCTGTAGGTTTCTGCACGGGCAAATTTAATGCTTATTTCTCACCAGGAAGGGGAATTAACCAAAGGCTCAGCATGCCATGCCGGAACCAGATTAGGGCCTGAAGCAATACTGCGGGTGTGCATGCAGCTCACAAGATAGCGAGTTGAAGAAAGGAGCTCAGGGGCACTGTAATTCACAAACCTGCAGAGTTATAAATGACAGCTATCGTCCAAAAATATATTGAAGGAAGGCTGCGAAGAGGACTTGAAAGCGGGGCAGAATTCCAGGAAAACGATTTCAGGAGGTAGACGGGAAGTGCACTGAAAGCATAGGAGAATAGGCAGAACCTCGACAATGATGCACTTGTTCAAAAAGTGCATATGCGTTTTTTCCAAGACCCACCTTAAAGAGGGTAGGGGGCTCCCAGCATGCTTCAGTGGCCAACAGAGGGCCCACATCGCCAAGGTGACGTGAGCCAGCCAGGCAGGAGTGACCTCACATCAGAGGGCCCACCTCACAGGAGGGTAAGGGACCCAGCCATTATCAAACTCTCACCAGAGGGCCCACATCAGCAAGGGGCTGGGAATCAGGCAGGAGTGTCTTCACACCCGTGGGGTCACATCATCACAAGTTGAGGTACCCAGCACATGTGGCCTCAAACCAGAGGACCCACATCTCCATGGGTCTCGGAGCGAGGCAGGCAGGATGAACCTCAAGACACGTGGCCCATTGTATAAAAAAGGTGAGGAATCCAGCAGTTGGAACATCCCAGCATGTGGCCCAGAGCACCGAGGCTATGGGATCCAGGCAATGATGAACTCACAACAGAGGGCCCTCATCATGAAACTGTGAGCAACCTAGCCATTGTGACCTCAGAGCACAAGGCTCACATCCCCATGGGGAAGCGAACCAAGCAGGAGTGTCATCGCACCAGTGGGCACACATCTGAAAATGTGGGGAGCCCAGCAGTTAGGGCCTGACGCCAGAGGGCCCTCATCACCGACGGGAGGAGGCTCCCAGCACGCTCCAACTGCAACCAGAGGGCCCATGTGGCCAAGGCGACGTGTGCCAGCCAGGCAGGAGTGACCTCACAGCAGAGGACCCACCTCCCAGAAGTGTGAGGAATCAAGCCAGGGTCAGACTCTCACCAGAGGGCCCACATCAACAAGAGGATGGGAACCAGTCAGGAGTGTCCTCACACCAGTGGGGTCACATACCTAAAAGGTGAGGCAACCGGCACATGTGGCCTCAAACCAGAGGACCTACATCACCAAGGGGCTTGGAGTGAGGCAGGCAGGAGGAGCCTCACACACAGGGCCCAAAGTATAAAAAAGGGGCGGAATCCAGCAGTTGGAACCTCCCAGCAGTCGCGCCAGAGCACAGAGGCTATGGGATCTAGGCCTGAGTGAACTAACACCAGAGAACCAACATCACGAAACTGTGAGCAACCCAGGCGATGGGACCACAGAGCAGAAGGCCCACATCCGCATGGGGATGGGAACCTTACAGGAGTGTCCTGGCATCACTGGGCTCAGTCAGAAAACGTGGGGTGCCCAGCAGTTAGAGCCTGATGCCAGAGGGCCCTCATCACCTAGGAGAGGAGGCTCCCAGCAGGCTCCAACTGCCACCAGATGGCCGACGTCACCAAGGCAATGGGAGCAAGCCAGGCAGGAGTTACCTCACAGAAGAGGGCCCACCTCAAAGAAGGGTCAGGAACCCAGCAAGGATCAGACTTTCACCAGAGGGCCCACAACAACAAGGGGATGTGAACCAGGCAGGAGTGTCCTCACACCATTGGGGCCATATCATCGAAAGGTGAGGGACCCAACACACGTGGCCTCAAACCAGAGGACACACATCACCAAGGGTCTGGGAGGGAGGCAGGCAGGAGTAGCCTCAAAACAGAGGGCCCATAGAATAAAAAAGGTGAGGAATCCCGCAGTTGGAACGTCCCAGCCGGTGGCAAGGAGCAGCGAGGCTATGGGATCCCGGCCGGTGTGAACTCACAACAGAGGGCCCTCATCATGAAACTGTGAACAACCCAGGCGTTGAGTCCACAGAGCAGAAGGCCCACATTCCCATGGGGTTGGCAACTTGGCAGGAGTGTACTCGCACCACAGGGCACACATCAGAAAAGTTTGGGAGCCCAGGAGTTAGGGCCTGACGCCAGAGGGCCCTCATTACCGAAGGGAGGAAACTCCCAGCAGGCACCAAATCCCAACTGAGGGCCCACGTCGCCAAGGTGACGTGCGCTAGCCAGGCAGGAGTGACCTCACAGAAGAGGGCAAATGTCACAGAAGGGTGAGGAACCCAGCCAGGATAAGACTCTCACCAGAGGGCCCACATCACCAAGGGGATCGGAACCAGGCAGAAGTATCCTCACACCAGTGTGGCCAAATAATGGAAAGGTGAGGAACCCAGAACATGTGGCCTAAACCACAGGAACCACATCTCCAAGGTGCTCGGAGTGAGGCAGGCAGGACTAGCCTAACAACACAGGGCCCATAGATTAAAAAATGTGAGGAATCCAGCAGTTGGAACCTCGCAGCAGGCGGCCCAGAGCACGGAGTCTATGGGATCCAGGCCGAACTGAACTCACAGCAGAGGGCCCACATCATGAAACTGTGAGCAACCCAGCCGTTGGGACCTCAGAGCAGAAGGCCCAAATCCCCATGTGGATGGGAACCTGGCAGGACTATCCTCGCACCACTTAGTACGTACTAGAAAATGTGGGTACCCAGCAGTTAGGGCCTGATGCCAAAGGGCCCTCATCACTGAGGGGAGGAGGCTCCCAGCCCGCTCCAACTGCCACCAGAGGGCCGACGTCACCACGGCTGGGTGTGCCAGCCAGGAAGGAATGACCTCAGAGCAGAGGGCCAAGCTCACAGAAGTGTGAGGAACCCAGCCAGGATCAGATTCTCACCAGAGGGTCCACATCACCAAGGGGATGCGAACCAGGCAGGAGTGTGCTCACACCAGTGGGGCCACATCATTGAAAGGTGAGGAACCCAGCACATGTGGCTTCAAACCAGAACAGCCACATCAAAAAGGGGCTCGGAGTGAGTCAGGCAGGAGATGTCTCAAAACACAGGGCCCATAGAAGAAAAAAGGTGAGGAATCCAGCAGTTGGAAGCTCCAAGCAGGTGGCCCAGGGCACCGAGGCAATGGGATCCATGCCGGAGTGAACTCACAGCAGAGGGCGCACATCCTGACACTGTGAGCAACCCAGCCGCTGGGACCTCAGAACAGAAGGTCCAAATCTGCATGGGGATGGGAACCTGGCAGGAGTGTCATCGCACCAGTAGGGCCACATCCCCAGAAGGTGAGGCTAACGGCACACGTGGTCTCAAACCAGAAGACCTACATCACCAAGGGGCTCGGTGTGAGGCAGGCAGGAGGAGCCTCACAACACAGGGCCTAAAGTATAAGAAAGGTGAGGAATCCAGCAGTTGGAACCTCCCAGCAGGCGGCCCAGAGCACAGAGGCTATGGGATCTAGGCCTGAGTGAACTAACACCAGAGAACCAACATCACGAAACTGTGAGCAACCCAGGCGTTGGGACCACAGAGCAGAAGGCCCACATCCCCATAGGGATGGGAACTTACAGGAGTGTCCTGGCATCACTGGGCTCAGTCAGAAAACGTGGGGTGCCAGCACTTAGAGCCTGACGCCAGAGGGCCCTCATCACCTAGGAGAGGAGGCTCCCAGCAGGCTCCAACTGCCACCAGATGGCCGACGTCACCAAGGCAACGGGAGCAAGCCAGGCAGGAGTTACCTCACAGAAGAGGGCCCACCTCAAAGGAGAGTGAGGAACCCAGCAAGGATGAGACTCTCACCAGAGGGCCCACCTCTCCAAGGTGCTTGGAGTGAGGCAGGCAGGACTAGCCTAACAACACAGGGCCCATAGATTAAAATATGTGAGGAATCCAGCAGTTGAAACCTCGCAGCAAGCGGCCCAGAGCACGGAGTCTATGGGATCCAGGCCAAAGCGAACTCACAGCACAGGGCCCACATCATGAAACTGTGAGCAACCCAGCCATTGGGACCTCAGAGCAGAAGGCCCACATCCCCATGGGAATGGCAACCTGGCAGGAGTGTCCCAGCACCACTTAGTACGTAATAGAAAATGTGAGTACCCAGCAGTTAGGGCCTGACGCCAAAGGGCCCTCATCACTGTGGGGAGGAGGCTCCCAGCACGTTCCAAATGCCACCAGAGGGCTTACGTCGCCAAGGCGAGGTGTGCCAACCAGGCAGGAGTGACCTCAGAGCAGAGGGCCAAGCTCACGGAAGTGTGAGGAACCCAACCAGGATCAGACTCTCACCAGAGGGCCCACAGCACCAAGGGGATGCGAACCAGGCAGGAGTGTGCTCATAACAGTGGGGCCACATCACTGAAAGGTGAGGCACCCAGCACATGTGGCCTCAAACCAAAAGAGCCACATAAAAAGGGGGCTCGGAGTGAGTCAGGCAGGAGATGTCTCACAACACAGGGCCCATAGAAGAAAAAAGGTGAGGAATCCAGCAGTTGGAAGGTCCAAGCAGGTGGCCCAGGGCACCGATGTTATGGGATCCATGCCGAAGTGAACTCACAGCAGAGGGCCCACATCCTGACACTGTGAGCAACCCAGCCGCTGGGACCTCAGAACAGAAGGTCCAAATCTGCATGGGGATGGGAACCTGGCAGGAGTGTCATCGCACCAGTAGGGCCACATCCCTAAAAGTTGAGGCAAACGGCACACGTGGTCTCAAACCAGAAGACCTACATCACCAAGGGGCTCGGTGTGAGGCAGGCAGGAGGAGCCTCACAACACAGGGCCCAAAGTATAAGAAAGGTGAGGAATCCAGCACTTGGAACCTCCCAGCAGGTGGCCCAGGGCACAGAGGCTATGGGATCTAGGCCTGAGTGAACTAACACCGGAGTGCCAACATAACGAAACTTTGTGCAACCCAGACGTTGCGACCACAGAGCAGAAGGCCCACATCCCCATGAGAATTGGAAACTTACAGGAGTGTCCTGGCATCACTGGGCTCACATCAGAAATCGTGGGGAGCCCAGCAGTTAGAGCCTGACGCAAGAGGGCCCGCATCACCTTGGAGAGGAGTGTACAAGAAGGCTCCAACTGCCACCAGAGGTCCGACATCACCAAGGCAACGGGAGCAATCCAGGCAGGAGTTACCTCACAGCAGAGGTCCCACCTCACAGAAGAGTAAGGAACCCAGCCAGGATCAGACTGTTACAAGAGGGCCCACATCACCAAGGGGATCGGATGCAGGCAGGAGTGGCCTCACACCAGTGTGACCAAATCATAGAAAGGTGAGGAACCCGGAACATGTGGCCTAAACCAGAGGACCCACATCTCCAAGGGGCTCGGAGTGAGGCAGGCAGGAGGAGCCTCACAACACAGGGCCCGTAGAATAAAAAATGTGAGGAATCCAGCATTTGGAACCTCCCAACAGGCGGCAAAGTGCAGCGAGGCTATGGGATCCCGGCCGGGGTGAACTCACAACAGAGGGCCCTCATCATGAAACTGTGAGCAACCCAGACTTTGGGACCACAGAGCAGAAGGCCCACATTCCCATGAGGTTGGGAACCTGGCAGGAGTGTACTCACACCACAGGGCACACATCAGAAAATTTTGGGAGCCCAGGAGTTAGGGCCTGTCGCCAGAGGGCCCTCATTACTGAGGGGAGGAGACTCCCAGAAGGCACCAACTCCCAACTGAGGGCACACGTCGCCAAGGTGACGTGTGCCAGCCAGGCAGGAGTGACCTCTGAGCAGAGGGCCTACGTCACAGAAGGGTGAGGAACCCAGCCAGTATAAGACTCTCCCCAGAGGGCCCATATAACCAAGGGGATCGGAACGAGGCAGGAGTGTCCTCACACCAGTGAGGCCAAATCATAGAAAGGTGAGGAACCCAGAACATGTGGCCTAAACCAGAGGACCCACATCTCCAAGGGGCTTGGAGTGAGGCAGGAAGGAGTAGCCTCAAAACACAGGGCCCATAGAATAAAAAATGTGAGGAATCCAACAGTTGGAACCTCTCAGCAGGCGGCCAAGAGCACGGAGTCTATGGGATCCAGGCCGCAGTGAACTTACAGCTGAGGGCCCACATCATGAAACTGTGAGCAACCCAGGCGTTGGGACCTCAGAACAGAAGGCCCACATGCCCATGGGGATGGGAACCTGGCAGGAGTGTCCTCAAACCACTGGGCGCACATCAGAAAATTTTTGGATCCCAGGAGTTAGGGCCTGAAGCCAGAGTGACCTCATTACCAAGGGGAGTAGACCGCCAGCAGGCACCAACTCCCAACTGAGGGCCCACGTCGCCAAGGTGACGTGTGCCAGCCAGGCAGGAGTGACCTCAGCGCAGAGATCCCACGTCACGGAAGTGTGAGGAACCCAACCAGGATCAGATTCTCACCAGAGGGCCCACATCACCAAGGGGATGGGAACCAGGCAAGAGTGTCCTCACACCAGTGGGGCCACATCAGCGAAAGTTGAGGAACCCAGCACATGTGGCCTCAAACAAGGGGACACACATCACAAAGGGTCTGGCAGTGAGGCATGCAGGAGGAGACTCAAAACAGAGGGCCCATAGAATAAAACATGTGAGGAATCCAGCAGTTGGAACCTCCAAGCAGGCGGCCCAGAGCACCGACGCTATGGGATACAGGCTGGGGTCAACTTATATCAGAGGGCCCACATCATGAAACTGTGAGCAACCCAGCCGTTGGGACATCAGAACAGAAGGCCCACATGCCCAAGGGGATGGGAACCTGGCAGGAGTGTCCTCGCACCACTGGGCGCACATCAGAAAATTTTTGGAACCCAGGAGTTAGGGCCTGAGGCCAGAGTGCCCTCATTACCAAGGGGAGTAGACCCCCAGCAGGCACCAACTCCCAACTGAGGGCCCACGTCGCCAAGGTGACGTGTGCCAGACAGGCAGGATTTACCTCATAGCAGAGGGCACACCTCACAGAAGGGTCAGGAACCCAGCCAGGATCAGACTCTCACCAGAGTGCCCACATCACCAAGGGGATGGGAACCAGGCAGGAGTGTCCTCAAACCAGTAGGGCCACATCACTAAAAGGTGAGGAGACCGGCACATGTGGCTTCAAACCAGAGTACCTATATCACCAAGGGGCTGGGAGTGACGCAGGCTGGAGGAGCCTCACAACACAGGTGTCAAAGAATAAAAAAGGTGAGGAATCCAGCAGTTGGAAACTCCCAGCAGGCAGCCCACAGCACAGAGGCCATGGGATCTAGGCCTGAGTGAAATAACACCAGAGAGCCAACATCATGAAACTGTGAGCAACCAAGGCGTTGGGACCTCAGAGAAGAAGGCCCACATCCCCTTGGGCATGAGAACCTTACAGGATTGTCCTGGCATCACTGGGCTCACATCAGAAAACGTGGGGAGCCCAGCAGTTAGAGCCTGACACCAGAGGGCCCTCATCAGGGAGGAGAGGAGGCTCCCAGCAGGCTACAACTGCCACCAGAGGGCCGACGTCACCAAAGCAATGAGAGCAAGCCAGGCAGGAGTTACCTCACAGCAGAGGGCCCACTTCACGGAAGGGTGAGGAACCCAGACAGGATCAGATTATCACCAGAGGACTCACATCAGCAAGGGGATCGGAACCAGGCAGGAGTGTCCTCACACCAGTGTGGCCACATCATAGAAAGGTGAGGATCCGGGAACATGTGTCCTAAACCAGAAGACCCACATCTCCAAGGGGCTCGGAGCGAGGCAGGCAGGAGTAGCCTCACAACACAGGGCCCATAGAATAAAAAATGTGAGGAATCCAGCAGTTGGAACCTCCCAGCAGGCGGCCCAGAACACCGAGTCTATGTGATCCAGGCCACAGTGAACACACAGCAGAGGACCCACATCATGAAACTCTGAGCAACCCAGGCGTTGGGACCTCAGAGCAGAAGGCCCACATCCCCATGGGGATGGGAACTTGGCAGGAGTGTCCTCGCACCACTTAGCACGTATCATAAAATGTGGGTGCCCAGCAGTTATGGCCTGACGCCAGAGGGCCCTCATGACTGACGGGAGGAAGCTCCCAGCAGGCTCCAACTGCCACCAAAGGGCCGACGTCACCAAGGCGGGGTGTGCCAGCCAGGCAGTAGTGACCTCAGAGCAGAGTGCCCACCTCACAGAAGTTGAGGATCCCAACGAAGATCAGACTCAGCAGAGGGCCCACATCACCAAGGGGTTGGGAACCAGGCAGGAATGTTCTCACACCAATGGACCCACATCATCAAAAGGGGAGGGACCCAGCACACGTGGCCTCAAACCAGAGAACACACATCACCAAGGGGCTGGGTGTGAGGCAGGCAGGAGGAGCCTCAAAACAGAGTCCCTATAGAATAAAAAAGGTAAGGAATCCCGTAGTTGGAACCTCCCAGCAGGCGGCCAGGAGCAGGGAGGCTATGGGATCCAGGCCTGAGTGAATTCACAACAGAGGGCCCTCATCATGATACTGTGAGCAACACAGGCGTTGGGACCTCAGAGCTGAAGGCCCACATTCCCATGTCGTTGGGAACCTGCCAGCAGTGTACTCGCACCACAGGGCGCACATCAGAAAATTTGGGAGCCAGGAGTTAGGGCCTGACGCCACAGGGCCCTCATTACCGAGGGGAGGAGACTCCAAGCAGGCACCAACTCCCAACTGAGGGCACACGTCACCAAGGTAACGTTTGCCAGCCAGGCAGGAGTGACCTCGCAGCAGAGGGCCTACCTCACAGAAAGGTGAGCAACCAAGCCAGGATAAGACTCTCACCAGAGGGCCCACATCACCAAGGGGATCGGAACCAGGCAGGAGTGTCCTCACACCAGTGCGGTCACATCATAGAAAGGTGAGGAACCCAGCACATGTGGCCTAAACCAGAGGACCCACATGTCCAATGGCCTCGGAGTGAGGTAGGCAGGAGTAGCCACACAACACAGGGCCCATAGAATAAAAAAGGTGAGGAAACCAGCAGTAGGAACCTGCCAGCAGGCAGCCCAGAGCACTGAGACTATGGGATCCAGACCACAGTGAACACAGAGCAGAGGGCCACATCATGAAACTGTGAGCAACCCAGACGTTGGGACCTCAGAGCACAAGGCCCACATCCCAATAGGGATGGGAACCTGGCAGGAGTGTCCTCACACCACTTGGCATGTATCAGAATATGTGGGTACCCAGCAGTTAGGGCCTGACGCCAGAAGGCCCTCATCACCGAGGGAAGGAGGCTCTCAGCAGGCTCCAACTGCCACCAGAGTGCCAACGTCGCCATGGAGGTGTGTGCAAGCCAGGCAGGAGTGACCTCAGAGCAGAGGGCCCACCTCACAGAAGTGTGAGGAACCCAATCAGGATCAGACTCTCACCAGAGGGCCCACATCACCAAGGGGATGGGAACCAGGCAGGAGTGTCCTCACACCAGTGGGGCCACATCACTAAAAGGTGAGGCAACCGGCACATGTGGCCTCAAACCAGAGGACCTACATCAACAAGGGGCTCGCAGTGAGGCAGGCAGGAGGAGCCTCACAACACAGGGACCGAAGTATAAAAATGGTGAGGAATCCTGCAGTTGGAACCTCCCAGCAGGCGGCCCAGAGCACAGAGGCTATGGGATCTAAGCCTGGTGAACTAACCCCAGGGAGCCAACATCATGAAACTGTGAGCAACCCAGGCGCTGGGACAAGTGAACAGAAGGCACACATCCCCATGGGGATGGGAACCTTACAAGAGTGTCCTGGCATCACTGGGCTCACATCAGAAAACGTGGGGAGCCCAGCAGTTAGAGCCTGACCCCAGAGGGCCCTCATCACGTAGGAGAGGAGGTTCCCAGCAGGCTCCAACTGCCACCAGAGGGCCGAGCTCACCAAGGCAACTTGTGCCAGCCAGGCAGGAATTGCCTCAGAGAGAGGGCCCACCTCACAGAAGGGTGAGGAACCCAGCCAGGATCAGACTATCACCAGAGGACTCACATCACCAAGGGGATCGGAACCAGGCAGGAGTGTCCTCACACCAGTGTGGCCAAATCATAGAAAGGTGAGGAACCCGGAACATGTGGCCTAAACCAGAGGACCCACATCTCCAAGGGGCTCGGAGTGAGGCAGGCAGGAGGAGCCTCACAACACAGGGCCCGTAGAATAAAAAATGTGAGGAATCCAGCATTTGGAACCTCCCAACAGGCGGCAAAGTGCAGCGAGGCTATGGGATCCCGGCCGGGGTGAACTCACAACAGAGGGCCCTCATCATGAAACTGTGAGCAACCCAGCCTTTGGGACCACAGAGCAGAAGGCCCACATTCCCATGAGGTTGGGAACCTGGCAGGAGTGTACTCACACCACAGGGCACACATCAGAAAATTTTGGGAGCCCAGGAGTTAGGGCCTGTCGCCAGAGGGCCCTCATTACTGAGGGGAGGAGACTCCCAGAAGGCACCAGCTCCCAACTGAGGGCACACGTCGCCAAGGTGACGTGTGCCAGCTAGGCAGGAGTGACCTCTGAGCAGAGGGCCTACGTCACAGAAGGGTGAGGAACCCAGCCAGTATAAGACTCTCCCGAGAGGGCCCATATAACCAAGGGGATCGGAACGAGGCAGGAGTGTCCTCACACCAGTGAGGCCAAATCATAGAAAGGTGAGGAACCCAGAACATGTGGCCTAAACCAGAGGACCCACATCTCCAAGGGGCTTGGAGTGAGGCAGGAAGGAGTGGCCTCACAACACAGGGCCCATAGAATAAAAAATGTGAGGAATCCAACAGTTGGAACCTCTCAGCAGGCGGCCAAGAGCACGGAGTCTATGGGATCCAGGCCGCAGTGAACTTACAGCTGAGGGCCCACATCATGAAACTGTGAGCAACCCAGGCGTTGGGACCTCAGAACAGAAGGCCCACATGCCCATGGGGATGGGAACCTGGCAGGAGTGTCCTCAAACCACTGGGCGCACATCAGAAAATTTTTGGATCCCAGGAGTTAGGGCCTGAAGCCAGAGTGACCTCATTACCAAGGGGAGTAGACCGCCAGCAGGCACCAACTCCCAACTGAGGGCCCACGTCGCCAAGGTGACGTGTGCCAGCCAGGCAGGAGTGACCTCAGCGCAGAGATCCCACGTCACGGAAGTGTGAGGAACCCAACCAGGATCAGATTCTCACCAGAGGGCCCACATCACCAAGGGGATGGGAACCAGGCAAGAGTGTCCTCACACCAGTGGGGCCACATCAGCGAAAGTTGAGGAACCCAGCACATGTGGCCTCAAACAAGGGGACACACATCACAAAGGGTCTGGCAGTGAGGCATGCAGGAGGAGACTCAAAACAGAGGGCCCATAGAATAAAACATGTGAGGAATCCAGCAGTTGGAACCTCCAAGCAGGCGGCCCAGAGCACCGACGCTATGGGATACAGGCTGGAGTCAACTTATATCAGAGGGCCCACATCATGAAACTGTGAGCAACCCAGCCGTTGGGACATCAGAACAGAAGGCCCACATGCCCAAGGGGATGGGAACCTGGCAGGAGTGTCCTCGCACCACTGGGCGCACATCAGAAAATTTTTGGAACCCAGGAGTTAGGGCCTGAGGCCAGAGTGCCCTCATTACCAAGGGGAGTAGACCCCCAGCAGGCACCAACTCCCAACTGAGGGCCCACGTCGCCAAGGTGACGTGTGCCAGACAGGCAGGATTTACCTCATAGCAGAGGGCACACCTCACAGAAGGGTCAGGAACCCAGCCAGGATCAGACTCTCACCAGAGTGCCCACATCACCAAGGGGATGGGAACCAGGCAGGAGTGTCCTCAAACCAGTAGGGCCACATCACTAAAAGGTGAGGAGACCGGCACATGTGGCTTCAAACCAGAGTACCTATATCACCAAGGGGCTGGGAGTGACGCAGGCTGGAGGAGCCTCACAACACAGGTGTCAAAGAATAAAAAAGGTGAGGAATCCAGCAGTTGGAAACTCCCAGCAGGCAGCCCACAGCACAGAGGCCATGGGATCTAGGCCTGAGTGAACTAACACCAGAGGGCCAACATCATGAAACTGTGAGCAACCAAGGCGTTGGGACCTCAGAGCAGAAGGCCCACATCCCCTTGGGCATGAGAACCTTACAGGATTGTCCTGGCATCACTGGGCTCACATCAGAAAACGTGGGGAGCCCAGCAGTTAGAGCCTGACACCAGAGGGACCTCATAAGGGAGGAGAGGAGGCTCCCAGCAGGCTACAACTGCCACCAGAGGGCCGACGTCACCAAAGCAATGAGAGCAAGCCAGGCAGGAGTTACCTCACAGCAGAGGGCCCACTTCACAGAAGGGTGAGGAACCCAGACAGGATCAGATTATCACCAGAGGACTCACATCAGCAAGGGGATCGGAACCAGGCAGGAGTGTCCTCACACCAGTGTGGCCACATCATAGAAAGGTGAGGATCCGGGAACATGTGTCCTAAACCAGAAGACCCACATCTCCAAGGGGCTCGGAGCGAGGCAGGCAGGAGTAGCCTCACAACACAGGGCCCATAGAATAAAAAATGTGAGGAATCCAGCAGTTGGAACCTCCCAGCAGGCGGCCCAGAGCACCGAGTCTATGTGATCCAGGCCACAGTGAACACACAGCAGAGGACCCAAATCATGAAACTCTGAGCAACCCAGGCGTTGGGACCTCAGAGCAGAAGGCCCACATCCCCATGGGGATGGGAACTTGGCAGGAGTGTCCTCGCACCACTTAGCACGTATCATAAAATGTGGGTGCCCAGCAGTTATGGCCTGACGCCAGAGGGCCCTCATGACTGACGGGAGGAAGCTCCCAGCAGGCTCCAACTGCCACCAAAGGGCCGACGTCACCAAGGCGGGGTGTGCCAGCCAGGCAGTAGTGACCTCAGAGCAGAGTGCCCACCTCACAGAAGTTGAGGATCCCAACGAAGATCAGACTCAGCAGAGGGCCCACATCACCAAGGGGTTGGGAACCAGGCAGGAGTGTTCTCACACCAATGGACCCACATCATCAAAAGGGGAGGGACCCAGCACACGTGGCCTCAAACCAGAGAACACACATCACCAAGGGGCTGGGTGTGAGGCAGGCAGGAGGAGCCTCAAAACAGAGTCCCTATAGAATAAAAAAGGTAAGGAATCCCGCAGTTGGAACCTCCCAGCAGGCGGCCAGGAGCAGGGAGGCTATGGGATCCAGGCCTGAGTGAATTCACAACAGAGGGCCCTCATCATGATACTGTGAGCAACACAGGCGTTGGGACCTCAGAGCTGAAGGCCCACATTCCCATGTGGTTGGGAACCTGCCAGCAGTGTACTCGCACCACAGGGCGCACATCAGAAAATTTGGGAGCCAGGAGTTAGGGCCTGACGCCAGAGGGCCCTCATTACCGAGGGGAGGAGACTCCAAGCAGGCACCAACTCCCAACTGAGGGCACACGTCACCAAGGTAACGTTTGCCAGCCAGGCAGGAGTGACCTCGCAGCAGAGGGCCTACCTCACAGAAAGGTGAGCAACCAAGCCAGGATAAGACTCTCACCAGAGGGCCCACATCACCAAGGGGATCGGAACCAGGCAGGAGTGTCCTCACACCAGTGCGGTCACATCATAGAAAGGTGAGGAACCCAGCACATGTGGCCTAAACCAGAGGACCCACATGTCCAATGGCCTCGGAGTGAGGTAGGCAGGAGTAGCCACACAACACAGGGCCCATAGAATAAAAAAGGTGAGGAAACCAGCAGTAGGAACCTGCCAGCAGGCAGCCCAGAGCACCGAGACTATGGGATCCAGACCACAGTGAACACAGAGCAGAGGGCCACATCATGAAACTGTGAGCAACCCAGACGTTGGGACCTCAGAGCACAAGGCCCACATCCCAATAGGGATGGGAACCTGGCAGGAGTGTCCTCACACCACTTGGCATGTATCAGAATATGTGGGTACCCAGCAGTTAGGGCCTGACGCCAGAAGGCCCTCATCACCGAGGGAAGGAGGCTCTCAGCAGGCTCCAACTGCCACCAGAGTGCCAACGTCGCCATGGAGGTGTGTGCAAGCCAGGCAGGAGTGACCTCAGAGCAGAGGGCCCACCTCACAGAAGTGTGAGGAACCCAATCAGGATCAGACTCTCACCAGAGGGCCCACATCACCAAGGGGATGGGAACCAGGCAGGAGTGTCCTCACACCAGTGGGGCCACATCACTAAAAGGTGAGGCAACCGGCACATGTGGCCTCAAACCAGAGGACCTACATCAACAAGGGGCTCGCAGTGAGGCAGGCAGGAGGAGCCTCACAACACAGGGACCGAAGTATAAAAATGGTGAGGAATCCTGCAGTTGGAACCTCCCAGCAGGCGGCCCAGAGCACAGAGGCTATGGGATCTAAGCCTGGTGAACTAACCCCAGGGAGCCAACATCATGAAACTGTGAGCAACCCAGGCGCTGGGACAAGTGAACAGAAGGCACACATCCCCATGGGGATGGGAACCTTACAAGAGTGTCCTGGCATCACTGGGCTCACATCAGAAAACGTGGGGAGCCCAGCAGTTAGAGCCTGACCCCAGAGGGCCCTCATCACGTAGGAGAGGAGGTTCCCAGCAGGCTCCAACTGCCACCAGAGGGCCGAGCTCACCAAGGCAACTTGTGCCAGCCAGGCAGGAATTGCCTCAGAGAGAGGGCCCACCTCACAGAAGGGTGAGGAACCCAGCCAGGATCAGACTATCACCAGAGGACTCACATCACCAAGGGGATTGGAACCAGGCAGGAGTGTCCTCACACCAGTGTGGCCAAATCATAGAAAGGTGAGGAACACGGAACATGTGGCCTAAACCAGAGGACCCACATCTCCAAGGGGCTCGGAGTGAGGCAGGCAGGAGGAGCCTCACAACACAGGGCCCGTAGAATAAAAAATGTGAGGAATCCAGCATTTGGAACCTCCCAACAGGCGGCAAAGTGCAGCGAGGCTATGGGATCCCGGCCGGGGTGAACTCACAACAGAGGGCCCTCATCATGAAACTGTGAGCAACCCAGCCTTTGGGACCACAGAGCAGAAGGCCCACATTCCCATGAGGTTGGGAACCTGGCAGGAGTGTACTCACACCACAGGGCACACATCAGAAAATTTTGGGAGCCCAGGAGTTAGGGCCTGTCGACAGAGGGCCCTCATTACTGAGGGGAGGAGACTGCCAGAAGGCACCAACTCCCAACTGAGGGCACACGTCGCCAAGGTGACGTGTGCCAGCCAGGCAGGAGTGACCTCTGAGCAGAGGGCCTACGTCACAGAAGGGTGAGGAACCCAGCCAGTATAAGACTCTCCCCAGAGGGCCCATATAACCAAGGGGATCGGAACGAGGCAGGAGTGTCCTCACACCAGTGAGGCCAAATCATAGAAAGGTGAGGAACCCAGAACATGTGGCCTAAACCAGAGGACCCACATCTCCAAGGGGCTTGGAGTGAGGCAGGAAGGAGTAGCCTCAAAACACAGGGCCCATAGAATAAAAAATGTGAGGAATCCAACAGTTGGAACCTCTCAGCAGGCGGCCAAGAGCACGGAGTCTATGGGATCCAGGCCGCAGTGAACTTACAGCTGAGGGCCCACATCATGAAACTGTGAGCAACCCAGGCGTTGGGACCTCAGAACAGAAGGCCCACATGCCCATGGGGATGGGAACCTGGCAGGAGTGTCCTCAAACCACTGGGCGCACATCAGAAAATTTTTGGATCCCAGGAGTTAGGGCCTGAAGCCAGAGTGACCTCATTACCAAGGGGAGTAGACCGCCAGCAGGCACCAACTCCCAACTGAGGGCCCACGTCGCCAAGGTGACGTGTGCCAGCCAGGCAGGAGTGACCTCAGCGCAGAGATCCCACGTCACGGAAGTGTGAGGAACCCAACCAGGATCAGATTCTCACCAGAGGGCCCACATCACCAAGGGGATGGGAACCAGGCAAGAGTGTCCTCACACCAGTGGGGCCACATCAGCGAAAGTTGAGGAACCCAGCACATGTGGCCTCAAACAAGGGGACACACATCACAAAGGGTCTGGCAGTGAGGCATGCAGGAGGAGACTCAAAACAGAGGGCCCATAGAATAAAAAATGTGAGGAATCCAGCAGTTGGAACCTCCAAGCAGGCGGCCCAGAGCACCGACGCTATGGGATACAGGCTGGAGTCAACTTACATCAGAGGGCCCACATCATGAAACTGTGAGCAAACCAGCCGTTGGGACATCAGAACAGAAGGCCCACATGCCCAAGGGGATGGGAACCTGGCAGGAGTGTCCTCGCACCACTGGGCGCACATCAGAAAATTTTTGGAACCCAGGAGTTAGGGCCTGAGGCCAGAGTGCCCTCATTACCAAGGGGAGTAGACCCCCAGCAGGCACCAACTCCCAACTGAGGGCCCACGTCGCCAAGGTGACGTGTGCCAGACAGGCAGGATTTACCTCATAGCAGAGGGCACACCTCACAGAAGGGTCAGGAACCCAGCCAGGATCAGACTCTCACCAGAGTGCCCACATCACCAAGGGGATGGGAACCAGGCAGGAGTGTCCTCAAACCAGTAGGGCCACATCACTAAAAGGTGAGGAGACCGGCACATGTGGCTTCAAACCAGAGTACCTATATCACCAAGGGGCTGGGAGTGACGCAGGCTGGAGGAGCCTCACAACACAGGTGTCAAAGAATAAAAAAGGTGAGGAATCCAGCAGTTGGAAACTCCCAGCAGGCAGCCCACAGCACAGAGGCCATGGGATCTAGGCCTGAGTGAAATAACACCAGAGAGCCAACATCATGAAACTGTGAGCAACCAAGGCGTTGGGACCTCAGAGAAGAAGGCCCACATCCCCTTGGGCATGAGAACCTTACAGGGTTGTCCTGGCATCACTGGGCTCACATCAGAAAACGTGGGGAGCCCAGCAGTTAGAGCCTGACACCAGAGGGCCCTCATCAGGGAGGAGAGGAGGCTCCCAGCAGGCTACAACTGCCACCAGAGGGCCGACGTCACCAAAGCAATGAGAGCAAGCCAGGCAGGAGTTACCTCACAGCAGAGGGCCCACTTCACGGAAGGGTGAGGAACCCAGACAGGATCAGATTATCACCAGAGGACTCACATCAGCAAGGGGATCGGAACCAGGCAGGAGTGTCCTCACACCAGTGTGGCCACATCATAGAAAGGTGAGGATCCGGGAACATGTGTCCTAAACCAGAAGACCCACATCTCCAAGGGGCTCGGAGCGAGGCAGGCAGGAGTAGCCTCACAACACAGGGCCCATAGAATAAAAAATGTGAGGAATCCAGCAGTTGGAACCTCCCAGCAGGCGGCCCAGAGCACCGAGTCTATGTGATCCAGGCCACAGTGAACACACAGCAGAGGACCCACATCATGAAACTCTGAGCAACCCAGGCGTTGGGACCTCAGAGCAGAAGGCCCACATCCCCATGGGGATGGGAACTTGGCAGGAGTGTCCTCGCACCACTTAGCACGTATCATAAAATGTGGGTGCCCAGCAGTTATGGCCTGACGCCAGAGGGCCCTCATGACTGACGGGAGGAAGCTCCCAGCAGGCTCCAACTGCCACCAAAGGGCCGACGTCACCAAGGCGGGGTGTGCCAGCCAGGCAGTAGTGACCTCAGAGCAGAGTGCCCACCTCACAGAAGTTGAGGATCCCAACGAAGATCAGACTCAGCAGAGGGCCCACATCACCAAGGGGTTGGGAACCAGGCAGGAGTGTTCTCACACCAATGGACCCACATCATCAAAAGGGGAGGGACCCAGCACACGTGGCCTCAAACCAGAGAACACACATCACCAAGGGGCTGGGTGTGAGGCAGGCAGGAGGAGCCTCAAAACAGAGTCCCTATAGAATAAAAAAGTAAGGAATCCCGCAGTTGGAACCTCCCAGCAGGCGGCCAGGAGCAGGGAGGCTATGGGATCCAGGCCTGAGTGAATTCACAACAGAGGGCCCTCATCATGATACTGTGAGCAACACAGGCGTTGGGACCTCAGAGCTGAAGGCCCACATTCCCATGTGGTTGGGAACCTGCCAGCAGTGTACTCGCACCACAGGGCGCACATCAGAAAATTTGGGAGCCAGGAGTTAGGGCCTGACGCCAGAGGGCCCTCATTACCGAGGGGAGGAGACTCCAAGCAGGCACCAACTCCCAACTGAGGGCACACGTCACCAAGGTAACGTTTGCCAGCCAGGCAGGAGTGACCTCGCAGCAGAGGGCCTACCTCACAGAAAGGTGAGCAACCAAGCCAGGATAAGACTCTCACCAGAGGGCCCACATCACCAAGGGGATCGGAACCAGGCAGGAGTGTCCTCACACCAGTGCGGTCACATCATAGAAAGGTGAGGAACCCAGCACATGTGGCCTAAACCAGAGGACCCACATGTCCAATGGCCTCGGAGTGAGGTAGGCAGGAGTAGCCACACAACACAGGGCCCATAGAATAAAAAAGGTGAGGAAACCAGCAGTAGGAACCTGCCAGCAGGCAGCCCAGAGCACCGAGACTATGGGATCCAGACCACAGTGAACACAGAGCAGAGGGCCACATCATGAAACTGTGAGCAACCCAGACGTTGGGACCTCAGAGCACAAGGCCCACATCCCAATAGGGATGGGAACCTGGCAGGAGTGTCCTCACACCACTTGGCATGTATCAGAATATGTGGGTACCCAGCAGTTAGGGCCTGACGCCAGAAGGCCCTCATCACCGAGGGAAGGAGGCTCTCAGCAGGCTCCAACTGCCACCAGAGTGCCAACGTCGCCATGGAGGTGTGTGCAAGCCAGGCAGGAGTGACCTCAGAGCAGAGGGCCCACCTCACAGAAGTGTGAGGAACCCAATCAGGATCAGACTCTCACCAGAGGGCCCACATCACCAAGGGGATGGGAACCAGGCAGGAGTGTCCTCACACCAGTGGGGCCACATCACTAAAAGGTGAGGCAACCGGCACATGTGGCCTCAAACCAGAGGACCTACATCAACAAGGGGCTCGCAGTGAGGCAGGCAGGAGGAGCCTCACAACACAGGGACCGAAGTATAAAAATGGTGAGGAATCCTGCAGTTGGAACCTCCCAGCAGGCGGCCCAGAGCACAGAGGCTATGGGATCTAAGCCTGGTGAACTAACCCCAGGGAGCCAACATCATGAAACTGTGAGCAACCCAGGCGCTGGGACAAGTGAACAGAAGGCACACATCCCCATGGGGATGGGAACCTTACAAGAGTGTCCTGGCATCACTGGGCTCACATCAGAAAACGTGGGGAGCCCAGCAGTTAGAGCCTGACCCCAGAGGGCCCTCATCACGTAGGAGAGGAGGTTCCCAGCAGGCTCCAACTGCCACCAGAGGGCCGAGCTCACCAAGGCAACTTGTGCCAGCCAGGCAGGAATTGCCTCAGAGAGAGGGCCCACCTCACAGAAGGGTGAGGAACCCAGCCAGGATCAGACTATCACCAGAGGACTCACATCACCAAGGGGATTGGAACCAGGCAGGAGTGTCCTCACACCAGTGTGGCCAAATCATAGAAAGGTGAGGAACACGGAACATGTGGCCTAAACCAGAGGACCCACATCTCCAAGGGGCTCGGAGTGAGGCAGGCAGGAGGAGCCTCACAACACAGGGCCCGTAGAATAAAAAATGTGAGGAATCCAGCATTTGGAACCTCCCAACAGGCGGCAAAGTGCAGCGAGGCTATGGGATCCCGGCCGGGGTGAACTCACAACAGAGGGCCCTCATCATGAAACTGTGAGCAACCCAGCCTTTGGGACCACAGAGCAGAAGGCCCACATTCCCATGAGGTTGGGAACCTGGCAGGAGTGTACTCACACCACAGGGCACACATCAGAAAATTTTGGGAGCCCAGGAGTTAGGGCCTGTCGACAGAGGGCCCTCATTACTGAGGGGAGGAGACTGCCAGAAGGCACCAACTCCCAACTGAGGGCACACGTCGCCAAGGTGACGTGTGCCAGCCAGGCAGGAGTGACCTCTGAGCAGAGGGCCTACGTCACAGAAGGGTGAGGAACCCAGCCAGTATAAGACTCTCCCCAGAGGGCCCATATAACCAAGGGGATCGGAACGAGGCAGGAGTGTCCTCACACCAGTGAGGCCAAATCATAGAAAGGTGAGGAACCCAGAACATGTGGCCTAAACCAGAGGACCCACATCTCCAAGGGGCTTGGAGTGAGGCAGGAAGGAGTAGCCTCACAACACAGGGCCCATAGAATAAAAAATGTGAGGAATCCAACAGTTGGAACCTCTCAGCAGGCGGCCAAGAGCACGGAGTCTATGGGATCCAGGCCGCAGTGAACTTACAGCTGAGGGCCCACATCATGAAACTGTGAGCAACCCAGGCGTTGGGACCTCAGAACAGAAGGCCCACATGCCCATGGGGATGGGAACCTGGCAGGAGTGTCCTCAAACCACTGGGCGCACATCAGAAAATTTTTGGATCCCAGGAGTTAGGGCCTGAAGCCAGAGTGACCTCATTACCAAGGGGAGTAGACCGCCAGCAGGCACCAACTCCCAACTGAGGGCCCACGTCGCCAAGGTGACGTGTGCCAGCCAGGCAGGAGTGACCTCAGCGCAGAGATCCCACGTCACGGAAGTGTGAGGAACCCAACCAGGATCAGATTCTCACCAGAGGGCCCACATCACCAAGGGGATGGGAACCAGGCCAGAGTGTCCTCACACCAGTGGGGCCACATCAGCGAAAGTTGAGGAACCCAGCACATGTGGCCTCAAACAAGGGGACACACATCACAAAGGGTCTGGCAGTGAGGCATGCAGGAGGAGACTCAAAACAGAGGGCCCATAGAATAAAAAATGTGAGGAATCCAGCAGTTGGAACCTCCAAGCAGGCGGCCCAGAGCACCGACGCTATGGGATACAGGCTGGAGTCAACTTACATCAGAGGGCCCACATCATGAAACTGTGAGCAAACCAGCCGTTGGGACATCAGAACAGAAGGCCCACATGCCCAAGGGGATGGGAACCTGGCAGGAGTGTCCTCGCACCACTGGGCGCACATCAGAAAATTTTTGGAACCCAGGAGTTAGGGCCTGAGGCCAGAGTGCCCTCATTACCAAGGGGAGTAGACCCCCAGCAGGCACCAACTCCCAACTGAGGGCCCACGTCGCCAAGGTGACGTGTGCCAGACAGGCAGGATTTACCTCATAGCAGAGGGCACACCTCACAGAAGGGTCAGGAACCCAGCCAGGATCAGACTCTCACCAGAGTGCCCACATCACCAAGGGGATGGGAACCAGGCAGGAGTGTCCTCAAACCAGTAGGGCCACATCACTAAAAGGTGAGGAGACCGGCACATGTGGCTTCAAACCAGAGTACCTATATCACCAAGGGGCTGGGAGTGACGCAGGCTGGAGGAGCCTCACAACACAGGTGTCAAAGAATAAAAAAGGTGAGGAATCCAGCAGTTGGAAACTCCCAGCAGGCAGCCCACAGCACAGAGGCCATGGGATCTAGGCCTGAGTGAAATAACACCAGAGAGCCAACATCATGAAACTGTGAGCAACCAAGGCGTTGGGACCTCAGAGAAGAAGGCCCACATCCCCTTGGGCATGAGAACCTTACAGGGTTGTCCTGGCATCACTGGGCTCACATCAGAAAACGTGGGGAGCCCAGCAGTTAGAGCCTGACACCAGAGGGCCCTCATCAGGGAGGAGAGGAGGCTCCCAGCAGGCTACAACTGCCACCAGAGGGCCGACGTCACCAAAGCAATGAGAGCAAGCCAGGCAGGAGTTACCTCACAGCAGAGGGCCCACTTCACGGAAGGGTGAGGAACCCAGACAGGATCAGATTATCACCAGAGGACTCACATCAGCAAGGGGATCGGAACCAGGCAGGAGTGTCCTCACACCAGTGTGGCCACATCATAGAAAGGTGAGGATCCGGGAACATGTGTCCTAAACCAGAAGACCCACATCTCCAAGGGGCTCGGAGCGAGGCAGGCAGGAGTAGCCTCACAACACAGGGCCCATAGAATAAAAAATGTGAGGAATCCAGCAGTTGGAACCTCCCAGCAGGCGGCCCAGAGCACCGAGTCTATGTGATCCAGGCCACAGTGAACACACAGCAGAGGACCCACATCATGAAACTCTGAGCAACCCAGGCGTTGGGACCTCAGAGCAGAAGGCCCACATCCCCATGGGGATGGGAACTTGGCAGGAGTGTCCTCGCACCACTTAGCACGTATCATAAAATGTGGGTGCCCAGCAGTTATGGCCTGACGCCAGAGGGCCCTCATGACTGACGGGAGGAAGCTCCCAGCAGGCTCCAACTGCCACCAAAGGGCCGACGTCACCAAGGCGGGGTGTGCCAGCCAGGCAGTAGTGACCTCAGAGCAGAGTGCCCACCTCACAGAAGTTGAGGATCCCAACGAAGATCAGACTCAGCAGAGGGCCCACATCACCAAGGGGTTGGGAACCAGGCAGGAGTGTTCTCACACCAATGGACCCACATCATCAAAAGGGGAGGGACCCAGCACACGTGGCCTCAAACCAGAGAACACACATCACCAAGGGGCTGGGTGTGAGGCAGGCAGGAGGAGCCTCAAAACAGAGTCCCTATAGAATAAAAAAGTAAGGAATCCCGCAGTTGGAACCTCCCAGCAGGCGGCCAGGAGCAGGGAGGCTATGGGATCCAGGCCTGAGTGAATTCACAACAGAGGGCCCTCATCATGATACTGTGAGCAACACAGGCGTTGGGACCTCAGAGCTGAAGGCCCACATTCCCATGTGGTTGGGAACCTGCCAGCAGTGTACTCGCACCACAGGGCGCACATCAGAAAATTTGGGAGCCAGGAGTTAGGGCCTGACGCCAGAGGGCCCTCATTACCGAGGGGAGGAGACTCCAAGCAGGCACCAACTCCCAACTGAGGGCACACGTCACCAAGGTAACGTTTGCCAGCCAGGCAGGAGTGACCTCGCAGCAGAGGGCCTACCTCACAGAAAGGTGAGCAACCAAGCCAGGATAAGACTCTCACCAGAGGGCCCACATCACCAAGGGGATCGGAACCAGGCAGGAGTGTCCTCACACCAGTGCGGTCACATCATAGAAAGGTGAGGAACCCAGCACATGTGGCCTAAACCAGAGGACCCACATGTCCAATGGCCTCGGAGTGAGGTAGGCAGGAGTAGCCACACAACACAGGGCCCATAGAATAAAAAAGGTGAGGAAACCAGCAGTAGGAACCTGCCAGCAGGCAGCCCAGAGCACCGAGACTATGGGATCCAGACCACAGTGAACACAGAGCAGAGGGCCACATCATGAAACTGTGAGCAACCCAGACGTTGGGACCTCAGAGCACAAGGCCCACATCCCAATAGGGATGGGAACCTGGCAGGAGTGTCCTCACACCACTTGGCATGTATCAGAATATGTGGGTACCCAGCAGTTAGGGCCTGACGCCAGAAGGCCCTCATCACCGAGGGAAGGAGGCTCTCAGCAGGCTCCAACTGCCACCAGAGTGCCAACGTCGCCATGGAGGTGTGTGCAAGCCAGGCAGGAGTGACCTCAGAGCAGAGGGCCCACCTCACAGAAGTGTGAGGAACCCAATCAGGATCAGACTCTCACCAGAGGGCCCACATCACCAAGGGGATGGGAACCAGGCAGGAGTGTCCTCACACCAGTGGGGCCACATCACTAAAAGGTGAGGCAACCGGCACATGTGGCCTCAAACCAGAGGACCTACATCAACAAGGGGCTCGCAGTGAGGCAGGCAGGAGGAGCCTCACAACACAGGGACCGAAGTATAAAAATGGTGAGGAATCCTGCAGTTGGAACCTCCCAGCAGGCGGCCCAGAGCACAGAGTCTATGGGATCTAAGCCTGATGAACTAACCCCAGGGAGCCAACATCATGAAACTGTGAGCAACCCAGGCACTGGGACAAGAGAACAGAAGGCACACATCCCCATGGGGATGGGAACCTTACAAGAGTGTCCTGGCATCACTGGGCTCACATCAGAAAACGTGTGGAGCCCAGCAGTTAGAGCCTGACCCCAGAGGGCCCTCATCACGTAGGAGAGGAGGTTCCCAGCAGGCTCCAACTGCCACCAGAGGGCCGAGCTCACCAAGGCAACTTGTGCCAGCCAGGCAGGAATTGCCTCAGAGAGAGGGCCCACCTCACAGAAGGGTGAGGAACCCAGCCAGGATCAGACTATCACCAGAGGACTCACATCACCAAGGGGATCGGAACCAGGCAGGAGTGTCCTCACACCAGTGTGGCCAAATCATAGAAAGGTGAGGAACACGGAACATGTGGCCTAAACCAGAGGACCCACATCTCCAAGGGGCTCGGAGTGAGGCAGGCAGGAGGAGCCTCACAACACAGGGCCCCTAGAATAAAAACTGTGAGGAATCCAGCATTTGGAACCTCCCAACAGGCGGCAAAGTGCAGCGAGGCTATGGGATCCCGGCCGGGGTGAACTCACAACAGAGGGCCCTCATCATGAAACTGTGAGCAACCCAGCCTTTGGGACCACAGAGCAGAAGGCCCACATTCCCATGAGGTTGGGAACCTGGCAGGAGTGTACTCACACCACAGGGCACACATCAGAAAATTTTGGGAGCCCAGGAGTTAGGGCCTGACGCCAGAGGGCCCTCATTACTGAGGGGAGGAGACTCCCAGAAGGCACCAGCTCCCAACTGAGGGCACACGTCGCCAAGGTGACGTGTGCCAGCCAGGCAGGAGTGACCTCTGAGCAGAGGGCCTACGTCACAGAAGGGTGAGGAACCCAGCCAGTATAAGACTCTCCCCAGAGGGCCCATATAACCAAGGGGATCGGAACGAGGCAGGAGTGTCCTCACACCAGTGAGGCCAAATCATAGAAAGGTGAGGAACCCAGAACATGTGGCCTAAACCAGAGGACCCACATCTCCAAGGGGCTTGGAGTGAGGCAGGAAGGAGTAGCCTCACAACACAGGGCCCATAGAATAAAAAATGTGAGGAATCCAACAGTTGGAACCTCTCAGCAGGCGGCCAAGAGCACGGAGTCTATGGGATCCAGGCCGCAGTGAACTTACAGCTGAGGGCCCACATCATGAAACTGTGAGCAACCCAGGCGTTGGGACCTCAGAACAGAAGGCCCACATGCCCATGGGGATGGGAACCTGGCAGGAGTGTCCTCAAACCACTGGGCGCACATCAGAAAATTTTTGGATCCCAGGAGTTAGGGCCTGAAGCCAGAGTGACCTCATTACCAAGGGGAGTAGACCGCCAGCAGGCACCAACTCCCAACTGAGGGCCCACGTCGCCAAGGTGACGTGTGCCAGCCAGGCAGGAGTGACCTCAGCGCAGAGATCCCACGTCACGGAAGTGTGAGGAACCCAACCAGGATCAGATTCTCACCAGAGGGCCCACATCACCAAGGGGATGGGAACCAGGCAAGAGTGTCCTCACACCAGTGGGGCCACATCAGCGAAAGTTGAGGAACCCAGCACATGTGGCCTCAAACAAGGGGACACACATCACAAAGGGTCTGGCAGTGAGGCATGCAGGAGGAGACTCAAAACAGAGGGCCCATAGAATAAAAAATGTGAGGAATCCAGCAGTTGGAACCTCCAAGCAGGCGGCCCAGAGCACCGACGCTATGGGATACAGGCTGGAGTCAACTTACATCAGAGGGGCCACATCATGAAACTGTGAGCAACCAAGCCGTTGGGACATCAGAACAGAAGGCCCACATGCCCAAGGGGATGGGAACCTGGCAGGAGTGTCCTCGCACCACTGGGCGCACATCAGAAAATTTTTGGAACCCAGGAGTTAGGGCCTGAGGCCAGAGTGCCCTCATTACCAAGGGGAGTAGACCCCCAGCAGGCACCAACTCCCAACTGAGGGCCCACGTCGCCAAGGTGACGTGTGCCAGACAGGCAGGATTTACCTCACAGCAGAGGGCACACCTCACAGAAGGGTCAGGAACCCAGCCAGGATCAGACTCTCACCAGAGTGCCCACATCACCAAGGGGGTGGGAACCAGGCAGGAGTGTCATCAAACCAGTAGGGCCACATCACTAAAAGGTGAGGAGACCGGCACATGTGGCTTCAAACCAGAGTACCTACATCACCAAGGGGCTGGGAGTGACGCAGGCTGGAGGAGCCTCACAACACAGGTGTCAAAGAATAAAAAAGTGAGGAATCCAGCAGTTGGAAACTCCCAGCAGGCAGCCCACAGCACAGAGGCCATGGGATCTAGGCCTGAGTGAACTAACACCAGAGAGCCAACATCATGAAACTGTGAGCAACCAAGGCGTTGGGACCTCAGAGCAGAAGGCCCACATCCCCTTGAGGATGAGAACCTTACAGGATTGTCCTGGCATCACTGGGCTCACATCAGAAAACGTGGGGAGCCCAGCAGTTAGAGCCTGACACCAGAGGGCCCTCATCAGGGAGGAGAGGAGGCTCCCAGCAGGCTACAACTGCCACCAGAGGGCCGACGTCAACAAAGCAATGAGAGCAAGCCAGGCAGGAGTTACCTCACAGCAGAGGGCCCACTTCACAGAAGGGTGAGGAACCCAGACAGGATCAGATTATCACCAGAGGACTCACATCAGCAAGGGGATCGGAACCAAGCAGGAGTGTCCTCACACCAGTGTGGCCACATCATAGAAAGGTGAGGATCCGGGAACATGTGGCCTAAACCAGAGGACCAACATCTCCAAGGGGCTCAGAGTGAGGCAGGCAGGAGTAGCCTCACAACACGGGGCCCATAGAATAAAAAATGTGAGGAATCCAGCAGTTGGAACCTCCCAGCAGGCGGCCCAGAGCACCGAGTCTATGTGATCCAGGCCACAGTGAACTCACAGCAGAGGGCCCACATCATGAAACTCTGAGCAACCCAGGCGTTGGGACCTCAGAGCAGAAGGCCCACATCCCCATGGGGATGGGAACTTGGCAGGAGTGTCCTCGCACCACTTAGCACGTATCATAAAATGTGGGTGCCCAGCAGTTATGGCCTGACGCCAGAGGGCCCTCATGACTGACGGGAGGAAGCTCCCAGCAGGCTCCAACTGCCACCAAAGGGCCGACGTCACCAAGGCGGGGTGTGCCAGCCAGGCAGTAGTGACCTCAGAGCAGAGTGCCCACCTCACAGAAGTTGAGGATCCCAACGAAGATCAGACTCAGCAGAGGGCCCACATCACCAAGGGGTTGGGAACCAGGCAGGAGTGTTCTCACACCAATGGACCCACATCATCAAAAGGGGAGGGACCCAGCACACGTGGCCTCAAACCAGAGAACACACATCACCAAGGGGCTGGGTGTGAGGCAGGCAGGAGGAGCCTCAAAACAGAGTCCCTATAGAATAAAAAAGGTAAGGAATCCCGCAGTTGGAACCTCCCAGCAGGCGGCCAGGAGCAGGGAGGCTATGGGATCCAGGCCTGAGTGAATTCACAACAGAGGGCCCTCATCATGATACTGTGAGCAACACAGGCGTTGGGACCTCAGAGCTGAAGGCCCACATTCCCATGTGGTTGGGAACCTGCCAGCAGTGTACTCGCACCACAGGGCGCACATCAGAAAATTTGGGAGCCAGGAGTTAGGGCCTGACGCCAGAGGGCCCTCATTACCGAGGGGAGGAGACTCCAAGCAGGCACCAACTCCCAACTGAGGGCACACGTCACCAAGGTAACGTTTGCCAGCCAGGCAGGAGTGACCTCGCAGCAGAGGGCCTACCTCACAGAAAGGTGAGCAACCAAGCCAGGATAAGACTCTCACCAGAGGGCCCACATCACCAAGGGGATCGGAACCAGGCAGGAGTGTCCTCACACCAGTGCGGTCACATCATAGAAAGGTGAGGAACCCAGCACATGTGGCCTAAACCAGAGGACCCACATGTCCAATGGCCTCGGAGTGAGGTAGGCAGGAGTAGCCACACAACACAGGGCCCATAGAATAAAAAAGGTGAGGAAACCAGCAGTAGGAACCTACCAGCAGGCAGCCCAGAGCACCGAGACTATGGGATCCAGACCACAGTGAACACAGCGCAGAGGGCCACATCATGAAACTGTGAGCAACCCAGACGTTGGGACCTCAGAGCACAAGGCCCACATCCCAATAGGGATGGGAACCTGGCAGGAGTGTCCTCACACCACTTGGCATGTATCAGAATATGTGGGTACCCAGCAGTTAGGGCCTGACGCCAGAAGGCCCTCATCACCGAGGGAAGGAGGCTCTCAGCAGGCTCCAACTGCCACCAGAGTGCCAACGTCGCCATGGAGGTGTGTGCAAGCCAGGCAGGAGTGACCTCAGAGCAGAGGGCCCACCTCACAGAAGTGTGAGGAACCCAATCAGGATCAGACTCTCACCAGAGGGCCCACATCACCAAGGGGATGGGAACCAGGCAGGAGTGTCCTCACACCAGTGGGGCCACATCACTAAAAGGTGAGGCAACCGGCACATGTGGCCTCAAACCAGAGGACCTACATCAACAAGGGGCTCGCAGTGAGGCAGGCAGGAGGAGCCTCACAACACAGGGACCGAAGTATAAAAATGGTGAGGAATCCTGCAGTTGGAACCTCCCAGCAGGCGGCCCAGAGCACAGAGGCTATGGGATCTAAGCCTGGTGAACTAACCCCAGGGAGCCAACATCATGAAACTGTGAGCAACCCAGGCGCTGGGACAAGAGAACAGAAGGCACACATCCCCATGGGGATGGGAACCTTACAAGAGTGTCCTGGCATCACTGGGCTCACATCAGAAAACGTGTGGAGCCCAGCAGTTAGAGCCTGACCCCAGAGGGCCCTCATCACGTAGGAGAGGAGGTTCCCAGCAGGCTCCAACTGCCACCAGAGGGCCGAGCTCACCAAGGCAACTTGTGCCAGCCAGGCAGGAATTGCCTCAGAGAGAGGGCCCACCTCACAGAAGGGTGAGGAACCCAGCCAGGATCAGACTATCACCAGAGGACTCACATCACCAAGGGGATCGGAACCAGGCAGGAGTGTCCTCACACCAGTGTGGCCAAATCATAGAAAGGTGAGGAACCCGGAACATGTGGCCTAAACCAGAGGACCCACATCTCCAAGGGGCTCGGAGTGAGGCAGGCAGGAGGAGCCTCACAACACAGGGCCCGTAGAATAAAAAATGTGAGGAATCCAGCATTTGGAACCTCCCAACAGGCGGCAAAGTGCAGCGAGGCTATGGGATCCCGGCCGGGGTGAACTCACAACAGAGGGCCCTCATCATGAAACTGTGAGCAACCCAGCCTTTGGGACCACAGAGCAGAAGGCCCACATTCCCATGAGGTTTGGAACCTGGCAGCAGTGAACTCACACCACAGGGCACACATCAGAAAATTTTGGGAGCCCAGGAGTTAGGGCCTGACGCCAGAGGGCCCACATTACTGAGGTGAGGAGACTCCCAGAAGGCACCAGCTCCCAACTGAGGGCACACGTCGCCAAGGTGACGTGTGCCAGCCAGGCAGGAGTGACCTCTGAGCAGAGGGCCTACGTCACAGAAGGGTGAGGAACCCAGCCAGTATAAGACTCTCCCCAGAGGGCCCATATAACCAAGGGGATCGGAACGAGGCAGGAGTGTCCTCACACCAGTGAGGCCAAATCATAGAAAGGTGAGGAACCCAGAACATGTGGCCTAAACCAGAGGACCCACATCTCCAAGGGGCTTGGAGTGAGGCAGGAAGGAGTAGCCTCACAACACAGGGCCCATAGAATAAAAAATGTGAGGAATCCAACAGTTGGAACCTCTCAGCAGGCGGCCAAGAGCACGGAGTCTATGGGATCCAGGCCGCAGTGAACTTACAGCTGAGGGCCCACATCATGAAACTGTGAGCAACCCAGGCGTTGGGACCTCAGAACAGAAGGCCCACATGCCCATGGGGATGGGAACCTGGCAGGAGTGTCCTCAAACCACTGGGCGCACATCAGAAAATTTTTGGATCCCAGGAGTTAGGGCCTGAAGCCAGAGTGACCTCATTACCAAGGGGAGTAGACCGCCAGCAGGCACCAACTCCCAACTGAGGGCCCACGTCGCCAAGGTGACGTGTGCCAGCCAGGCAGGAGTGACCTCAGCGCAGAGATCCCACGTCACGGAAGTGTGAGGAACCCAACCAGGATCAGATTCTCACCAGAGGGCCCACATCACCAAGGGGATGGGAACCAGGCAAGAGTGTCCTCACACCAGTGGGGCCACATCAGCGAAAGTTGAGGAACCCAGCACATGTGGCCTCAAACAAGGGGACACACATCACAAAGGGTCTGGCAGTGAGGCATGCAGGAGGAGACTCAAAACAGAGGGCCCATAGAATAAAAAATGTGAGGAATCCAGCAGTTGGAACCTCCAAGCAGGCGGCCCAGAGCACCGACGCTATGGGATACAGGCTGGAGTCAACTTACATCAGAGGGCCCACATCATGAAACTGTGAGCAACCCAGCCGTTGGGACATCAGAACAGAAGGCCCACATGCCCAAGGGGATGGGAACCTGGCAGGAGTGTCCTCGCACCACTGGGCGCACATCAGAAAATTTTTGGAACCCAGGAGTTAGGGCCTGAGGCCAGAGTGCCCTCATTACCAAGGGGAGTAGACCCCCAGCAGGCACCAACTCCCAACTGAGGGCCCACGTCGCCAAGGTGACGTGTGCCAGACAGGCAGGATTTACCTCATAGCAGAGGGCACAACTCACAGAAGGGTCAGGAACCCAGCCAGGATCAGACTCACACCAGAGTGCCCACATCACCAAGGGGATGGGAACCAGGCAGGAGTGTCCTCAAACCAGTAGGGCCACATCACTAAAAGGTGAGGAGACCGGCACATGTGGCTTCAAACCAGAGTACCTATATCACCAAGGGGCTGGGAGTGACGCAGGCTGGAGGAGCCTCACAACACAGGTGTCAAAGAATAAAAAAGGTGAGGAATCCAGCAGTTGGAAACTCCCAGCAGGCAGCCCACAGCACAGAGGCCATGGGATCTAGGCCTGAGTGAACTAACACCAGAGAGCCAACATCATGAAACTGTGAGCAACCAAGGCGTTGGGACCTCAGAGCAGAAGGCCCACATCCCCTTGAGGATGAGAACCTTACAGGATTGTCCTGGCATCACTGGGCTCACATCAGAAAACGTGGGGAGCCCAGCAGTTAGAGCCTGACACCAGAGGGCCCTCATCAGGGAGGAGAGGAGGCTCCCAGCAGGCTACAACTGCCACCAGAGGGCCGACGTCACCAAAGCAATGAGAGCAAGCCAGGCAGGAGTTACCTCACAGCAGAGGGCCCACTTCACAGAAGGGTGAGGAACCCAGACAGGATCAGATTATCACCAGAGGACTCACATCAGCAAGGGGATCGGAACCAGGCAGGAGTGTCCTCACACCAGTGTGGCCACATCATAGAAAGGTGAGGATCCGGGAACATGTGTCCTAAACCAGAAGACCCACATCTCCAAGGGGCTCGGAGCGAGGCAGGCAGGAGTAGCCTCACAACACAGGGCCCATAGAATAAAAAATGTGAGGAATCCAGCAGTTGGAACCTCCCAGCAGGCGGCCCAGAGCACCGAGTCTATGTGATCCAGGCCACAGTGAACACACAGCAGAGGACCCACATCATGAAACTCTGAGCAACCCAGGCGTTGGGACCTCAGAGCAGAAGGCCCACATCCCCATGGGGATGGGAACTTGGCAGGAGTGTCCTCGCACCACTTAGCACGTATCATAAAATGTGGGTGCCCAGCAGTTATGGCCTGACGCCAGAGGGCCCTCATGACTGACGGGAGGAAGCTCCCAGCAGGCTCCAACTGCCACCAAAGGGCCGACGTCACCAAGGCGGGGTGTGCCAGCCAGGCAGTAGTGACCTCAGAGCAGAGTGCCCACCTCACAGAAGTTGAGGATCCCAACGAAGATCAGACTCAGCAGAGGGCCCACATCACCAAGGGGTTGGGAACCAGGCAGGAGTGTTCTCACACCAATGGACCCACATCATCAAAAGGGGAGGGACCCAGCACACGTGGCCTCAAACCAGAGAACACACATCACCAAGGGGCTGGGTGTGAGGCAGGCAGGAGGAGCCTCAAAACAGAGTCCCTATAGAATAAAAAAGTAAGGAATCCCGCAGTTGGAACCTCCCAGCAGGCGGCCAGGAGCAGGGAGGCTATGGGATCCAGGCCTGAGTGAATTCACAACAGAGGGCCCTCATCATGATACTGTGAGCAACACAGGCGTTGGGACCTCAGAGCTGAAGGCCCACATTCCCATGTGGTTGGGAACCTGCCAGCAGTGTACTCGCACCACAGGGCGCACATCAGAAAATTTGGGAGCCAGGAGTTAGGGCCTGACGCCAGAGGGCCCTCATTACCGAGGGGAGGAGACTCCAAGCAGGCACCAACTCCCAACTGAGGGCACACGTCACCAAGGTAACGTTTGCCAGCCAGGCAGGAGTGACCTCGCAGCAGAGGGCCTACCTCACAGAAAGGTGAGCAACCAAGCCAGGATAAGACTCTCACCAGAGGGCCCACATCACCAAGGGGATCGGAACCAGGCAGGAGTGTCCTCACACCAGTGCGGTCACATCATAGAAAGGTGAGGAACCCAGCACATGTGGCCTAAACCAGAGGACCCACATGTCCAATGGCCTCGGAGTGAGGTAGGCAGGAGTAGCCACACAACACAGGGCCCATAGAATAAAAAAGGTGAGGAAACCAGCAGTAGGAACCTGCCAGCAGGCAGCCCAGAGCACCGAGACTATGGGATCCAGACCACAGTGAACACAGAGCAGAGGGCCACATCATGAAACTGTGAGCAACCCAGACGTTGGGACCTCAGAGCACAAGGCCCACATCCCAATAGGGATGGGAACCTGGCAGGAGTGTCCTCACACCACTTGGCATGTATCAGAATATGTGGGTACCCAGCAGTTAGGGCCTGACGCCAGAAGGCCCTCATCACCGAGGGAAGGAGGCTCTCAGCAGGCTCCAACTGCCACCAGAGTGCCAACGTCGCCATGGAGGTGTGTGCAAGCCAGGCAGGAGTGACCTCAGAGCAGAGGGCCCACCTCACAGAAGTGTGAGGAACCCAATCAGGATCAGACTCTCACCAGAGGGTCCACATCACCAAGGAGATGGGAACCAGGTAGGAGTGTCCTCACACCAGTGGGGCCACATCACTAAAAGGTGAGGCAACCGGCACATGTGCCTCAAACCAGAGGACCTACATCAACAAGGGGCTCGCAGTGAGGCAGGCAGGAGGAGCCTCACAACACAGGGACCGAAGTATAAAAATGGTGAGGAATCCTGCAGTTGGAACCTCCCAGCAGGCGGCCCAGAGCACAGAGTCTATGGGATCTAAGCCTGGTGAACTAAAACCAGGGAGCCAACATCATGAAACTGTGAGCAACCCAGGCGCTGGGACAAGAGAACAGAAGGCACACATCCCCATGGGGATGGGAACCTTACAAGAGTGTCCTGGCATCACTGGGCTCACATCAGAAAACGTGGGGAGCCCAGCAGTTAGAGTCTGACCCCAGAGGGCCCTCATCACGTAGGAGAGGAGTTTCCCAGCAGGCTCCAACTGCCACCAGAGGGCCGAGCTCACCAAGGCAACTTGTGCCAGCCAGGCAGGAATTGCCTCAGAGAGAGGGCCCACCTCACAGAAGGGTGAGGAACCCAGCCAGGATCAGACTATCACCAGAGGACTCACATCACCAAGGGGATCGGAACCAGGCAGGAGTGTCCTCACACCAGTGTGGCCAAATCATAGAAAGGTGAGGAACACGGAACATGTGGCCTAAACCAGAGGACCCACATCTCCAAGGGGCTCGGAGTGAGGCAGGCAGGAGGAGCCTCACAACACAGGGCCCATAGAATAAAAAATGTGAGGAATCCAGCATTTGGAACCTCCCAACAGGCGGCAAAGTGCAGCGAGGCTATGGGATCCCGGCCGGGGTGAACTCACAACAGAGGGCCCTCATCATGAAACTGTGAGCAACCCAGCCTTTGGGACCACAGAGCAGAAGGCCCACATTCCCATGAGGTTGGGAACCTGGCAGGAGTGTACTCACACCACAGGGCACACATCAGAAAATTTTGGGAGCCCAGGAGTTAGGGCCTGACGCCAGAGGGCCCTCATTACTGAGGGGAGGAGACTCCCAGAAGGCACCAGCTCCCAACTGAGGGCACACGTCGCCAAGGTGACGTGTGCCAGCCAGGCAGGAGTGACCTCTGAGCAGAGGGCCTACGTCACAGAAGGGTGAGGAACCCAGCCAGTATAAGACTCTCCCCAGAGGGCCCATATAACCAAGGGGATCGGAACGAGGCAGGAGTGTCCTCACACCAGTGAGGCCAAATCATAGAAAGGTGAGGAACCCAGAACATGTGGCCTAAACCAGAGGACCCACATCTCCAAGGGGCTTGGAGTGAGGCAGGAAGGAGTAGCCTCACAACACAGGGCCCATAGAATAAAAAATGTGAGGAATCCAACAGTTGGAACCTCTCAGCAGGCGGCCAAGAGCACGGAGTCTATGGGATCCAGGCCGCAGTGAACTTACAGCTGAGGGCCCACATCATGAAACTGTGAGCAACCCAGGCGTTGGGACCTCAGAACAGAAGGCCCACATGCCCATGGGGATGGGAACCTGACAGGAGTGTCCTCAAACCACTGGGCGCACATCAGAAAATTTTTGGATCCCAGGAGTTAGGGCCTGAAGCCAGAGTGACCTCATTACCAAGGGGAGTAGACCGCCAGCAGGCACCAACTCCCAACTGAGGGCCCACGTCGCCAAGGTGACGTGTGCCAGCCAGGCAGGAGTGACCTCAGCGCAGAGATCCCACGTCACGGAAGTGTGAGGAACCCAACCAGGATCAGATTCTCACCAGAGGGCCCACATCACCAAGGGGATGGGAACCAGGCAAGAGTGTCCTCACACCAGTGGGGCCACATCAGCGAAAGTTGAGGAACCCAGCACATGTGGCCTCAAACAAGGGGACACACATCACAAAGGGTCTGGCAGTGAGGCATGCAGGAGGAGACTCAAAACAGAGGGCCCATAGAATAAAACATGTGAGGAATCCAGCAGTTGGAACCTCCAAGCAGGCGGCCCAGAGCACCGACGCTATGGGATACAGGCTGGAGTCAACTTACATCAGAGGGCCCACATCATGAAACTGTGAGCAACCAAGCCGTTGGGACATCAGAACAGAAGGCCCACATGCCCAAGGGGATGGGAACCTGGCAGGAGTGTCCTCGCACCACTGGGCGCACATCAGAAAATTTTTGGAACCCAGGAGTTAGGGCCTGAGGCCAGAGTGCCCTCATTACCAAGGGGAGTAGACCCCCAGCAGGCACCAACTCCCAACTGAGGGCCCACGTCGCCAAGGTGACGTGTGCCAGACAGGCAGGATTTACCTCATAGCAGAGGGCACACCTCACAGAAGGGTCAGGAACCCAGCCAGGATCAGACTCTCACCAGAGTGCCCACATCACCAAGGGGATGGGAACCAGGCAGGAGTGTCCTCAAACCAGTAGGGCCACATCACTAAAAGGTGAGGAGACCGGCACATGTGGCTTCAAACCAGAGTACCTACATCACCAAGGGGCTGGGAGTGACGCAGGCTGGAGGAGCCTCACAACACAGGTGTCAAAGAATAAAAAAGGTGAGGAATCCAGCAGTTGGAAACTCCCAGCAGGCAGCCCACAGCACAGAGGCCATGGGATCTAGGCCTGAGTGAACTAACACCAGAGGGCCAACATCATGAAACTGTGAGCAACCAAGGCGTTGGGACCTCAGAGCAGAAGGCCCACATCCCCTTGAGGATGAGAACCTTACAGGATTGTCCTGGCATCACTGGGCTCACATCAGAAAACGTGGGGAGCCCAGCAGTTAGAGCCTGACACCAGAGGGACCTCATCAGGGAGGAGAGGAGGCTCCCGGCAGGCTACAACTGCCACCAGAGGGCCGACGTCACCAAAGCAATGAGAGCAAGCCAGGCAGGAGTTACCTCACAGCAGAGGGCCCACTTAAAAGAAGGGTGAGGAACCCAGACAGGATCAGATTATCACCAGAGGACTCACGTCAGCAAGGGGATCGGAACCAGGCAGGAGTGTCCTCACACCAGTGTGGCCACATCATAGAAAGGTGAGGATCCGGGAACATGTGGCCTAAACCAGAGGACCAACATCTCCAAGGGGCTCAGAGTGAGGCAGGCAGGAGTAGCCTCACAACACGGGGCCCATAGAATAAAAAATGTGAGGAATCCAGCAGTTGGAACCTCCCAGCAGGCGGCCCAGAGCACCGAGTCTATGTGATCCAGGCCACAGTGAACTCACAGCAGAGGGCCCACATCATGAAACTCTGAGCAACCCAGGCGTTGGGACCTCAGAGCAGAAGGCCCACATCCCCATGGGGATGGGAACTTGGCAGGAGTGTCCTCGCACCACTTAGCACGTATCATAAAATGTGGGTGCCCAGCAGTTATGGCCTGACGCCAGAGGGCCCTCATGACTGACGGGAGGAAGCTCCCAGCAGGCTCCAACTGCCACCAAAGGGCCGACGTCACCAAGGCGGGGTGTGCCAGCCAGGCAGTAGTGACCTCAGAGCAGAGTGCCCACCTCACAGAAGTTGAGGATCCCAACGAAGATCAGACTCAGCAGAGGGCCCACATCACCAAGGGGTTGGGAACCAGGCAGGAGTGTTCTCACACCAATGGACCCACATCATCAAAAGGGGAGGGACCCAGCACACGTGGCCTCAAACCAGAGAACACACATCACCAAGGGGCTGGGTGTGAGGCAGGCAGGAGGAGCCTCAAAACAGAGTCCCTATAGAATAAAAAAGGTAAGGAATCCCGCAGTTGGAACCTCCCAGCAGGCGGCCAGGAGCAGGGAGGCTATGGGATCCAGGCCTGAGTGAATTCACAACAGAGGGCCCTCATCATGATACTGTGAGCAACACAGGCGTTGGGACCTCAGAGCTGAAGGCCCACATTCCCATGTGGTTGGGAACCTGCCAGGAGTGTACTCGCACCACAGGGCGCACATCAGAAAATTTGGGAGCCAGGAGTTAGGGCCTGACGCCAGAGGGCCCTCATTACCGAGGGGAGGAGACTCCAAGCAGGCACCAACTCCCAACTGAGGGCACACGTCACCAAGGTAACGTTTGCCAGCCAGGCAGGAGTGACCTCGCAGCAGAGGGCCTACCTCACAGAAAGGTGAGCAACCAAGCCAGGATAAGACTCTCACCAGAGGGCCCACATCACCAAGGGGATCGGAACCAGGCAGGAGTGTCCTCACACCAGTGCGGTCACATCATAGAAAGGTGAGGAACCCAGCACATGTGGCCTAAACCAGAGGACCCACATGTCCAATGGCCTCGGAGTGAGGTAGGCAGGAGTAGCCACACAACACAGGGCCCATAGAATAAAAAAGGTGAGGAAACCAGCAGTAGGAACCTGCCAGCAGGCAGCCCAGAGCACCGAGACTATGGGATCCAGACCACAGTGAACACAGAGCAGAGGGCCACATCATGAAACTGTGAGCAACCCAGACGTTGGGACCTCAGAGCACAAGGCCCACATTCCAATAGGGATGGGAACCTGGCAGGAGTGTCCTCACACCACTTGGCATGTATCAGAATATGTGGGTACCCAGCAGTTAGGGCCTGACGCCAGAAGGCCCTCATCACCGAGGGAAGGAGGCTCTCAGCAGGCTCCAACTGCCACCAGAGTGCCAACGTCGCCATGGAGGTGTGTGCAAGCCAGGCAGGAGTGACCTCAGAGCAGAGGGCCCACCTCACAGAAGTGTGAGGAACCCAATCAGGATCAGACTCTCACCAGAGGGCCCACATCACCAAGGGGATGGGAACCAGGCAGGAGTGTCCTCACACCAGTGGGGCCACATCACTAAAAGGTGAGGCAACTGGCACATGTTGCCTCAAACCAGAGGACCTACATCAACAAGGGGCTCGCAGTGAGGCAGGCAGGAGGAGCCTCACAACACAGAGACCGAAGTATAAAAATGGTGAGGAATCCTGCAGTTGGAACCTCCCAGCAGGCGGCCCAGAGCACAGAGGCTATGGGATCTAAGCCTGGTGAACTAACACCAGGGAGCCAACATCATGAAACTGTGAGCAACCCAGGCGTTGGGACAAGAGAACAGAAGGCACACATCCCCATGGGGATGGGAACCTTACAAGAGTGTCCTGGCATCACTGGGCTCACATCAGAAAACGTGGGGAGCCCAGCAGTTAGAGCCTGACGCCAGAGGGCCCTCATCACGTAGGAGAGGAGGTTCCCAGCAGGCTCCAACTGCCACCAGAGGGCCGAGCTCACCAAGGCAACTTGTGCCAGCCAGGCAGGAATTGCCTCAGAGAGAGGGCCCACCTCACAGAAGGGTGAGGAACCCAGCCAGGATCAGACTATCACCAGAGGACTCACATCACCAAGGGGATCGGAACCAGGCAGGAGTGTCCTCACACCAGTGTGGCCAAATCATAGAAAGGTGAGGAACCCGGAACATGTGGCCTAAACCAGAGGACCCACATCTCCAAGGGGCTCGGAGTGAGGCAGGCAGGAGGAGCCTCACAACACAGGGCCCGTAGAATAAAAAATGTGAGGAATCCAGCATTTGGAACCTCCCAACAGGCGGCAAAGTGCAGCGAGGCTATGGGATCCCGGCCGGGGTGAACTCACAACAGAGGGCCCTCATCATGAAACTGTGAGCAACCCAGCCTTTGGGACCACAGAGCAGAAGGCCCACATTCCCATGAGGTTGGGAACCTGGCAGGAGTGTACTCACACCACAGGGCACACATCAGAAAATTTTGGGAGCCCAGGAGTTAGGGCCTGTCGCCAGAGGGCCCTCATTACTGAGGGGAGGAGACTCCCAGAAGGCACCAGCTCCCAACTGAGGGCACACGTCGCCAAGGTGACGTGTGCCAGCCAGGCAGGAGTGACCTCTGAGCAGAGGGCCTACGTCACAGAAGGGTGAGGAACCCAGCCAGTATAAGACTCTCCCCAGAGGGCCCATATAACCAAGGGGATCGGAACGAGGCAGGAGTGTCCTCACACCAGTGAGGCCAAATCATAGAAAGGTGAGGAACCCAGAACATGTGGCCTAAACCAGAGGACCCACATCTCCAAGGGGCTTGGAGTGAGGCAGGAAGGAGTAGCCTCACAACACAGGGCCCATAGAATAAAAAATGTGAGGAATCCAACAGTTGGAACCTCTCAGCAGGCGGCCAAGAGCACGGAGTCTATGGGATCCAGGCCGCAGTGAACTTACAGCTGAGGGCCCACATCATGAAACTGTGAGCAACCCAGGCGTTGGGACCTCAGAACAGAAGGCCCACATGCCCATGGGGATGGGAACCTGACAGGAGTGTCCTCAAACCACTGGGCGCACATCAGAAAATTTTTGGATCCCAGGAGTTAGGGCCTGAAGCCAGAGTGACCTCATTACCAAGGGGAGTAGACCGCCAGCAGGCACCAACTCCCAACTGAGGGCCCACGTCGCCAAGGTGACGTGTGCCAGCCAGGCAGGAGTGACCTCAGCGCAGAGATCCCACGTCACGGAAGTGTGAGGAACCCAACCAGGATCAGATTCTCACCAGAGGGCCCACATCACCAAGGGGATGGGAACCAGGCAAGAGTGTCCTCACACCAGTGGGGCCACATCAGCGAAAGTTGAGGAACCCAGCACATGTGGCCTCAAACAAGGGGACACACATCACAAAGGGTCTGGCAGTGAGGCATGCAGGAGGAGACTCAAAACAGAGGGCCCATAGAATAAAAAATGTGAGGAATCCAGCAGTTGGAACCTCCAAGCAGGCGGCCCAGAGCACCGACGCTATGGGATACAGGCTGGAGTCAACTTACATCAGAGGGCCCACATCATGAAACTGTGAGCAACCCAGCCGTTGGGACATCAGAACAGAAGGCCCACATGCCCAAGGGGATGGGAACCTGGCAGGAGTGTCCTCGCACCACTGGGCGCACATCAGAAAATTTTTGGAACCCAGGAGTTAGGGCCTGAGGCCAGAGTGCCCTCATTACCAAGGGGAGTAGACCCCCAGCAGGCACCAACTCCCAACTGAGGGCCCACGTCGCCAAGGTGACGTGTGCCAGACAGGCAGGATTTACCTCATAGCAGAGGGCACACCTCACAGAAGGGTCAGGAACCCAGCCAGGATCAGACTCTCACCAGAGTGCCCACATCACCAAGGGGATGGGAACCAGGCAGGAGTGTCCTCAAACCAGTAGGGCCACATCACTAAAAGGTGAGGAGACCGGCACATGTGGCTTCAAACCAGAGTACCTATATCACCAAGGGGCTGGGAGTGACGCAGGCTGGAGGAGCCTCACAACACAGGTGTCAAAGAATAAAAAAGGTGAGGAATCCAGCAGTTGGAAACTCCCAGCAGGCAGCCCACAGCACAGAGGCCATGGGATCTAGGCCTGAGTGAACTAACACCAGAGAGCCAACATCATGAAACTGTGAGCAACCAAGGCGTTGGGACCTCAGAGCAGAAGGCCCACATCCCCTTGAGGATGAGAACCTTACAGGATTGTCCTGGCATCACTGGGCTCACATCAGAAAACGTGGGGAGCCCAGCAGTTAGAGCCTGACACCAGAGGGCCCTCATCAGGGAGGAGAGGAGGCTCCCAGCAGGCTACAACTGCCACCAGAGGGCCGACGTCACCAAAGCAATGAGAGCAAGCCAGGCAGGAGTTACCTCACAGCAGAGGGCCCACTTCACAGAAGGGTGAGGAACCCAGACAGGATCAGATTATCACCAGAGGACTCACATCAGCAAGGGGATCGGAACCAGGCAGGAGTGTCCTCACACCAGTGTGGCCACATCATAGAAAGGTGAGGATCCGGGAACATGTGGCCTAAACCAGAGGACCCACATCTCCAAGGGGCTCGGAGTGAGGCAGGCAGGAGTAGCCTCACAACACAGGGCCCATAGAATAAAAAATGTGAGGAATCCAGCAGTTGGAACCTCCCAGCAGGCGGCCCAGAGCACCGAGTCTATGTGATCCAGGCCACAGTGAACTCACAACAGAGGACCCACATCATGAAACTCTGAGCAACCCAGGCGTTGGGACCTCAGAGCAGAAGGCCCACATCCCCATGGGGATGGGAACTTGGCAGGAGTGTCCTCGCACCACTTAGCACGTATCATATAATGTGGGTGCCCAGCAGTTATGGCCTGACGCCAGAGGGCCCTCATGACTGACGGGAGGAAGCTCCCAGCAGGCTCCAACTGCCACCAAAGGGCCGACGTCACCAAGGCGGGGTGTGCCAGCCAGGCAGTAGTGACCTCAGAGCAGAGTGCCCACCTCACAGAAGTTGAGGATCCCAACGAAGATCAGACTCAGCAGAGGGCCCACATCAACAAGGGGTTGGGAACCAGGCAGGAGTGTTCTCACACCAATGGACCCACATCATCAAAAGGGGGGGGACCCAGCACACGTGGCCTCAAACCAGAGAACACACATCACCAAGGGGCTGGGTGTGAGGCAGGCAGGAGGAGCCTCAAAACAGAGTCCCTATAGAATAAAAAAGGTAAGGAATCCCGCAGTTGGAACCTCCCAGCAGGCGGCCAGGAGCAGGGAGGCTATGGGATCCAGGCCTGAGTGAACTCACAACAGAGGGCCCTCATCATGAAACTGTGAGCAACACAGGCGTTGGGACCTCAGAGCTGAAGGCCCACATTCCCATGTGGTTGGGAACCTGCCAGCAGTGTACTCGCACCACAGGGCGCACATCAGAAAATTTGGGAGCCAGGAGTTAGGGCCTGACGCCAGAGGGCCCTCATTACCGAGGGGAGGAGACTCCAAGCAGGCACCAACTCCCAACTGAGGGCACACGTCACCAAGGTAACGTTTGCCAGCCAGGCAGGAGTGACCTCGCAGCAGAGGGCCTACCTCACAGAAAGGTGAGCAACCAAGCCAGGATAAGACTCTCACCAGAGGGCCCACATCACCAAGGGGATCGGAACCAGGCAGGAGTGTCCTCACACCAGTGCGGTCACATCATAGAAAGGTGAGGAACCCAGCACATGTGGCCTAAACCAGAGGACCCACATGTCCAATGGCCTCGGAGTGAGGTAGGCAGGAGTAGCCACAAAACACAGGGCCCATAGAATAAAAAAGGTGAGGAAACCAGCAGTAGGAACCTGCCAGCAGGCAGCCCAGAGCACCGAGACTATGGGATCCAGACCACAGTGAACACAGAGCAGAGGGCCACATCATGAAACTGTGAGCAACCCAGACGTTGGGACCTCAGAACACAAGGCCCACATTCCAATAGGGATGGGAACCTGGCAGGAGTGTCCTCACACCACTTGGCATGTATCAGAATATGTGGGTACCCAGCAGTTAGGGCCTGACGCCAGAAGGCCCTCATCACCGAGGGAAGGAGGCTCTCAGCAGGCTCCAACTGCCACCAGAGTGCCAACGTCGCCATGGAGGTGTGTGCAAGCCAGGCAGGAGTGACCTCAGAGCAGAGGGCCCACCTCACAGAAGTGTGAGGAACCCAATCAGGATCAGACTCTCACCAGAGGGCCCACATCACCAAGGGGATGGGAACCAGGCAGGAGTGTCCTCACACCAGTGGGGCCACATCACTAAAAGGTGAGGCAACCGGCACATGTGGCCTCAAACCAGAGGACCTACATCAACAAGGGGCTCGCAGTGAGGCAGGCAGGAGGAGCCTCACAACACAGGGACCGAAGTATAAAAATGGTGAGGAATCCTGCAGTTGGAACCTCCCAGCAGGCGGCCCAGAGCACAGAGGCTATGGGATCTAAGCCTGGTGAACTAACACCAGGGAGCCAACATCATGAAACTGTGAGCAACCCAGGCGTTGGGACAAGAGAACAGAAGGCACACATCCCCATGGGGATGGGAACCTTACAAGAGTGTCCTGGCATCACTGGGCTCACATCAGAAAACGTGGGGAGCCCAGCAGTTAGAGCCTGACGCCAGAGGGCCCTCATTACGTAGGAGAGGAGGTTCCCAGCAGGCTCCAACTGCCACCAGAGGGCCGAGCTCACCAAGGCAACTTGTGCCAGCCAGGCAGGAATTGCCTCAGAGAGAGGGCCCACCTCACAGAAGGGTGAGGAACCCAGCCAGGATCAGACTATCACCAGAGGACTCACATCACCAAGGGGATCGGAACCAGGCAGGAGTGTCCTCACACCAGTGTGGCCAAATCATAGAAAGGTGAGGAACCCGGAACATGTGGCCTAAACCAGAGGACCCACATCTCCAAGGGGCTCGGAGTGAGGCAGGCAGGAGTAGCCTCACAACACAGGGCCCGTAGAATAAAAAATGTGAGGAATCCAGCATTTGGAACCTCCCAAGAGGCGGCAAAGTGCAGCGAGGCTATGGGATCCCGGCCGGGGTGAACTCACAACAGAGGGCCCTCATCATGAAACTGTGAGCAACCCAGCCTTTGGGACCACAGAGCAGAAGGCCCACATTCCCATGAGGTTGGGAACCTGGCAGGAGTGTACTCACACCACAGGGCACACATCAGAAAATTTTGGGATCCCAGGAGTTAGGGCCTGTCGCCAGAGGGCCCTCATTACTGAGGGGAGGAGACACCCAGCAGGCACCAACTCCCAACTGAGGGCACACGTCGCCAAGGTGACGTGTGCCAGCCAGGCAGGAGTGACCTCTGAGCAGAGGGCCTACGTCACAGAAGGGTGAGGAACCCAGCCAGTATAAGACTCTCCCCAGAGGGCCCATATAACCAAGGGGATCGGAACGAGGCAGGAGTGTCCTCACACCAGTGAGGCCAAATCATAGAAAGGTGAGGAACCCAGAACATGTGGCCTAAACCAGAGGACCCACATCTCCAAGGGGCTTGGAGTGAGGCAGGAAGGAGTAGCCTCACAACACAGGGCCCATAGAATAAAAAATGTGAGGAATCCAACAGTTGGAACCTCTCAGCAGGCGGCCAAGAGCACGGAGTCTATGGGATCCAGGCCGCAGTGAACTTACAGCTGAGGGCCCACATCATGAAACTGTGAGCAACCCAGGCGTTGGGACCTCAGAACAGAAGGCCCACATGCCCATGGGGATGGGAACCTGGCAGGAGTGTCCTCAAACCACTGGGCGCACAACAGAAAATTTTTGGATCCCAGGAGTTAGGGCCTGAAGCCAGAGTGACCTCATTACCAAGGGGAGTAGACCGCCAGCAGGCACCAACTCCCAACTGAGGGCCCACGTCGCCAAGGTGACGTGTGCCAGCCAGGCAGGAGTGACCTCAGCGCAGAGATCCCACGTCACGGAAGTGTGAGGAACCCAGCCAGGATCAGATTCTCACCAGAGGGCCCACATCACCAAGGGGATGGGAACCAGGCAAGAGTGTCCTCACACCAGTGGGGCCACATCAGCGAAAGTTGAGGAACCCAGCACATGTGGCCTCAAACAAGGGGACACACATCACAAAGGGTCTGGCAGTGAGGCATGCAGGAGGAGACTCAAAACAGAGGGCCCATAGAATAAAAAATGTGAGGAATCCAGCAGTTGGAACCTCCAAGCAGGCGGCCCAGAGCACCGACGCTATGGGATACAGGCTGGAGTCAACTTACATCAGAGGGCCCACATCATGAAACTGTGAGCAACCCAGCCGTTGGGACATCAGAACAGAAGGCCCACATGCCCAAGGGGATGGGAACCTGGCAGGAGTGTCCTCGCACCACTGGGCGCACATCAGAAAATTTTTGGAACCCAGGAGTTAGGGCCTGAGGCCAGAGTGCCCTCATTACCAAGGGGAGTAGACCCCCAGCAGGCACCAACTCCCAACTGAGGGCCCACGTCGCCAAGGTGACGTGTGCCAGACAGGCAGGATTTACCTCATAGCAGAGGGCACACCTCACAGAAGGGTCAGGAACCCAGCCAGGATCAGACTCTCACCAGAGTGCCCACATCACCAAGGGGATGGGAACCAGGCAGGAGTGTCCTCAAACCAGTAGGGCCACATCACTAAAAGGTGAGGAGACCGGCACATGTGGCTTCAAACCAGAGTACCTACATCACCAAGGGGCTGGGAGTGACGCAGGCTGGAGGAGCCTCACAACACAGGTGTCAAAGAATAAAAAATGTGAGGAATCCAGCAGTTGGAAACTCCCAGCAGGCAGCCCACAGCACAGAGGCCATGGGATCTAGGCCTGAGTGAACTAACACCAGAGAGCCAACATCATGAAACTGTGAGCAACCAAGGCGTTGGGACCTCAGAGCAGAAGGCCCACATCCCCTTGGGGATGAGAACCTTACAGGATTGTCCTGGCATCACTGGGCTCACATCAGAAAACGTGGGGAGCCCAGCAGTTAGAGCCTGACACCAGAGGGCCCTCATCAGGGAGGAGAGGAGGCTCCCAGCAGGCTACAACTGCCACCAGAGGGCCGACGTCACCAAAGCAATGAGAGCAAGCCAGGCAGGAGTTACCTCACAGCAGAGGGCCCACTTCACAGAAGGGTGAGGAACCCAGACAGGATCAGATTATCACCAGAGGACTCACATCAGCAAGGGGATCGGACCCAGGCAGGACTGTCCTCACACCAGTGTGGCCACATCATAGAAAGGTGAGGATCCGGGAACATGTGGCTTAAACCAGAGGACCCACATCTCCAAGGGGCTCGGAGTGAGGCAGGCAGGAGTAGCCTCACAACACAGGGCCCATAGAATAAAAAATGTGAGGAATCCAGCAGTTGGAACCTCCCAGCAGGGGGCCCAGAGCACCGAGTCTATGTGATCCAGGCCACAGTGAACTCACAGCAGAGGACCCACATCATGAAACTCTGAGCAACCCAGGCGTTGGGGCCTCAGAGCAGAAGGCCCACATCACCATGGGGATGGGAAATTGGCAGGAGTGTCCTCGCACCACTTAGCACGTATCATAAAATGTGGGTGCCCAGCAGTTATGGCCTGACGCCAGAGGGCCCTCATGACTGACGGGAGGAAGCTCCCAGCAGGCTCCAACTGCCACCAAAGGGCCGACGTCACCAAGGCGGGGTGTGCCAACCAGGCAGTAGTGACCTCAGAGCAGAGTGCCCACCTCACAGAAGTTGAGGATCCCAACGAAGATCAGACTCAGCAGAGGGCCCACATCAACAAGGGGTTGGGAACCAGGCAGGAGTGTTCTCACACCAATGGACCCACGTCATCAAAAGGGGAGGGACCCAGCACACATGGCCTCAAACCAGAGAACACACATCACCAAGGGGCTGGGTGTGAGGCAGGCAGGAGGAGCCTCAAAACAGAGTCCCTATAGAATAAAAAAGGTAAGGAATCCCGCAGTTGGAACCTCCCAGCAGGCGGCCAGGAGCAGGGAGGCTATGGGATCCAGGCCTGAGTGAATTCACAACAGAGGGCCCTCATCATGATACTGTGAGCAACACAGGCGTTGGGACCTCAGAGCTGAAGGCCCACATTCCCATGTGGTTGGGAACCTGCCAGCAGTGTACTCGCACCACAGGGCGCACATCAGAAAATTTGGGAGCCAGGAGTTAGGGCCTGACGCCAGAGGGCCCTCATTACCGAGGGGAGGAGACTCCAAGCAGGCACCAACTCCCAACTGAGGGCACACGTCACCAAGGTAACGTTTGCCAGCCAGGCAGGAGTGACCTCGCAGCAGAGGGCCTACCTCACAGAAAGGTGAGCAACCAAGCCAGGATAAGACTCTCACCAGAGGGCCCACATCACCAAGGGGATCGGAACCAGGCAGGAGTGTCCTCACACCAGTGCGGTCACATCATAGAAAGGTGAGGAACCCAGCACATGTGGCCTAAACCAGAGGACCCACATGTCCAATGGCCTCGGAGTGAGGTAGGCAGGAGTAGCCACACAACACAGGGCCCATAGAATAAAAAAGGTGAGGAAACCAGCAGTAGGAACCTGCCAGCAGGCAGCCCAGAGCACCGAGACTATGGGATCCAGACCACAGTGAACACAGAGCAGAGGGCCACATCATGAAACTGTGAGCAACCCAGACGTTGGGACCTCAGAGCACAAGGCCCACATCCCAATAGGGATGGGAACCTGGCAGGAGTGTCCTCACACCACTTGGCATGTATCAGAATATGTGGGTACCCAGCAGTTAGGGCCTGACGCCAGAAGGCCCTCATCACCGAGGGAAGGAGGCTCTCAGCAGGCTCCAACTGCCACCAGAGTGCCAACGTCGCCATGGAGGTGTGTGCAAGCCAGGCAGGAGTGACCTCAGAGCAGAGGGCCCACCTCACAGAAGTGTGAGGAACCCAATCAGGATCAGACTCTCACCAGAGGGCCCACATCACCAAGGGGATGGGAACCAGGCAGGAGTGTCCTCACACCAGTGGGGCCACATCACTAAAAGGTGAGGCAACCGGCACATGTGGCCTCAAACCAGAGGACCTACATCAACAAGGGGCTCGCAGTGAGGCAGGCAGGAGGAGCCTCACAACACAGGGACCGAAGTATAAAAATGGTGAGGAATCCTGCAGTTGGAACCTCCCAGCAGGCGGCCCAGAGCACAGAGGCTATGGGATCTAAGCCTGGTGAACTAACACCAGGGAGCCAACATCATGAAACTGTGAGCAACCCAGGCGTTGGGACAAGAGAACAGAAGGCACACATCCCCATGGGGATGGGAACCTTACAAGAGTGTCCTGGCATCACTGGGCTCACATCAGAAAACGTGGGGAGCCCAGCAGTTAGAGCCTGACGCCAGAGGGCCCTCATCACGTAGGAGAGGAGGTTCCCAGCAGGCTCCAACTGCCACCAGAGGGCCGAGCTCACCAAGGCAACTTGTGCCAGCCAGGCAGGAATTGCCTCAGAGAGAGGGCCCACCTCACAGAAGGGTGAGGAACCCAGCCAGGATCAGACTATCACCAGAGGACTCACATCACCAAGGGGATCGGAACCAGGCAGGAGTGTCCTCACACCAGTGTGGCCAAATCATAGAAAGGTGAGGAACCCGGAACATGTGGCCTAAACCAGAGGACCCACATCTCCAAGGGGCTCGGAGTGAGGCAGGCAGGAGTAGCCTCACAACACAGGGCCCGTAGAATAAAAAATGTGAGGAATCCAGCATTTGGAACCTCCCAACAGGCGGCAAAGTGCAGCGAGGCTATGGGATCCCGGCCGGGGTGAACTCACAACAGAGGGCCCTCATCATGAAACTGTGAGCAACCCAGCCTTTGGGACCACAGAGCAGAAGGCCCACATTCCCATGAGGTTGGGAACCTGGCAGGAGTGTACTCACACCACAGGGCACACATCAGAAAATTTTGGGAGCCCAGGAGTTAGGGCCTGACGCCAGAGGGCCCTCATTACTGAGGGGAGGAGACTCCCAGAAGGCACCAGCTCCCAACTGAGGGCACACGTCGCCAAGGTGACGTGTGCCAGCCAGGCAGGAGTGACCTCTGAGCAGAGGGCCTACGTCACAGAAGGGTGAGGAACCCAGCCAGTATAAGACTCTCCCCAGAGGGCCCATATAACCAAGGGGATCGGAACGAGGCAGGAGTGTCCTCACACCAGTGAGGCCAAGTCATAGAAAGGTGAGGAACCCAGAACATGTGGCCTAAACCAGAGGACCCACATCTCCAAGGGTCTTGGAGTGAGGCAGGAAGGAGTAGCCTCACAACACAGGGCCCATAGAATAAAAAATGTGAGGAATCCAACAGTTGGAACCTCTCAGCAGGCGGCCAAGAGCACGGAGTCTATGGGATCCAGGCCGCAGTGAACTTACAGCTGAGGGCCCACATCATGAAACTGTGAGCAACCCAGGCGTTGGGACCTCAGAACAGAAGGCCCACATGCCCATGGGGATGGGAACCTGGCAGGAGTGTCCTCGCACCACTGGGCGCACATCAGAAAATTTTTGGATCCCAGGAGTTAGGGCCTGAAGCCAGAGTGACCTCATTACCAAGGGGAGTAGACCGCCAGCAGGCACCAACTCCCAACTGAGGGCCCACGTCGCCAAGGTGACGTGTGCCAGCCAGGCAGGAGTGACCTCAGCGCAGAGATCCCACGTCACGGAAGTGTGAGGAACCCAACCAGGATCAGATTCTCACCAGAGGGCCCACATCACCAAGGGGATGGGAACCAGGCCAGAGTGTCCTCACACCAGTGGGGCCACATCAGCGAAAGTTGAGGAACCCAGCACATGTGGCCTCAAACAAGGGGACACACATCACAAAGGGTCTGGCAGTGAGGCATGCAGGAGGAGACTCAAAACAGAGGGCCCATAGAATAAAAAATGTGAGGAATCCAGCAGTTGGAACCTCCAAGCAGGCGGCCCAGAGCACCGACGCTATGGGATACAGGCTGGAGTCAACTTACATCAGAGGGCCCACATCATGAAACTGTGAGCAAACCAGCCGTTGGGACATCAGAACAGAAGGCCCACATGCCCAAGGGGATGGGAACCTGGCAGGAGTGTCCTCGCACCACTGGGCGCACATCAGAAAATTTTTGGAACCCAGGAGTTAGGGCCTGAGGCCAGAGTGCCCTCATTACCAAGGGGAGTAGACCCCCAGCAGGCACCAACTCCCAACTGAGGGCCCACGTCGCCAAGGTGACGTGTGCCAGACAGGCAGGATTTACCTCATAGCAGAGGGCACACCTCACAGAAGGGTCAGGAACCCAGCCAGGATCAGACTCTCACCAGAGTGCCCACATCACCAAGGGGATGGGAACCAGGCAGGAGTGTCCTCAAACCAGTAGGGCCACATCACTAAAAGGTGAGGAGACCGGCACATGTGGCTTCAAACCAGAGTACCTATATCACCAAGGGGCTGGGAGTGACGCAGGCTGGAGGAGCCTCACAACACAGGTGTCAAAGAATAAAAAAGGTGAGGAATCCAGCAGTTGGAAACTCCCAGCAGGCAGCCCACAGCACAGAGGCCATGGGATCTAGGCCTGAGTGAACTAACACCAGAGAGCCAACATCATGAAACTGTGAGCAACCAAGGCGTTGGGACCTCAGAGCAGAAGGCCCACATCCCCTTGAGGATGAGAACCTTACAGGATTGTCCTGGCATCACTGGGCTCACATCAGAAAACGTGGGGAGCCCAGCAGTTAGAGCCTGACACCAGAGGGCCCTCATCAGGGAGGAGAGGAGGCTCCCAGCAGGCTACAACTGCCACCAGAGGGCCGACGTCACCAAAGCAATGAGAGCAAGCCAGGCAGGAGTTACCTCACAGCAGAGGGCCCACTTCACAGAAGGGTGAGGAACCCAGACAGGATCAGATTATCACCAGAGGACTCACATCAGCAAGGGGATCGGAACCAGGCAGGAGTGTCCTCACACCAGTGTGGCCACATCATAGAAAGGTGAGGATCCGGGAACATGTGGCCTAAACCAGAGGACCCACATCTCCAAGGGGCTCGGAGTGAGGCAGGCAGGAGTAGCCTCACAACACAGGGCCCATAGAATAAAAAATGTGAGGAATCCAGCAGTTGGAACCTCCCAGCAGGCGGCCCAGAGCACCGAGTCTATGTGATCCAGGCCACAGTGAACTCACAACAGAGGACCCACATCATGAAACTCTGAGCAACCCAGGCGTTGGGACCTCAGAGCAGAAGGCCCACATCCCCATGGGGATGGGAACTTGGCAGGAGTGTCCTCGCACCACTTAGCACGTATCATATAATGTGGGTGCCCAGCAGTTATGGCCTGACGCCAGAGGGCCCTCATGACTGACGGGAGGAAGCTCCCAGCAGGCTCCAACTGCCACCAAAGGGCCGACGTCACCAAGGCGGGGTGTGCCAGCCAGGCAGTAGTGACCTCAGAGCAGAGTGCCCACCTCACAGAAGTTGAGGATCCCAACGAAGATCAGACTCAGCAGAGGGCCCACATCAACAAGGGGTTGGGAACCAGGCAGGAGTGTTCTCACACCAATGGACCCACATCATCAAAAGGGGGGGGACCCAGCACACGTGGCCTCAAACCAGAGAACACACATCACCAAGGGGCTGGGTGTGAGGCAGGCAGGAGGAGCCTCAAAACAGAGTCCCTATAGAATAAAAAAGGTAAGGAATCCCGCAGTTTGAACCTCCCAGCAGGCGGCCAGGAGCAGGGAGGCTATGGGATCCAGGCCTGAGTGAACTCACAACAGAGGGCCCTCATCATGAAACTGTGAGCAACACAGGCGTTGGGACCTCAGAGCTGAAGGCCCACATTCCCATGTGGTTGGGAACCTGCCAGCAGTGTACTCGCACCACAGGGCGCACATCAGAAAATTTGGGAGCCAGGAGTTAGGGCCTGACGCCAGAGGGCCCTCGTTACCGAGGGGAGGAGACTCCAAGCAGGCACCAACTCCCAACTGAGGGCACACGTCACCAAGGTAACGTTTGCCAGCCAGGCAGGAGTGACCTCGCAGCAGAGGGCCTACCTCACAGAAAGGTGAGCAACCAAGTCAGGATAAGACTCTCACCAGAGGGCCCACATCACCAAGGGGATGGGAACCAGGCAGGAGTTCCTCAAACCAGTAGGGCCACATCACTAAAAGGTGAGGAGACCGGCACATGTGGCTTCAAACCAGAGTACCTACATCACCAAGGGGCTGGGAGTGACGCAGGCTGGAGGAGCCTCACAACACAGGTGTCAAAGAATAAAAAAGGTGAGGAATCCAGCAGTTGGAAACTCCCAGTAGGCAGCCCACAGCACAGAGGCCATGGGATCTAGGCCTGAGTGAACTAACACCAGAGAGCCAACATCATGAAACTGTGAGCAACCAAGGCGTTGGGACCTCAGAGCAGAAGGCCCACATCCCCTTGGGGATGAGAACCTTACAGGATTGTCCTGGCATCACTGGGCTCAGTCAGAAAACGTGGGGTGCCCAGCAGTTAGAGCCTGACGCCAGAGAGCCCTCATCACCTAGGAGAGGAGTCTCCCAGCAGGCTCCAACTGCTCCCAGATGGCCGACGTCACCAAGGCAACGGGAGCAAGCCAGGCAGGAGTTACCTAACAGAAGAGGGCCCAACTCAAAGAAGAGTGAGGAACCCAGCAAGGATCAGACTCCCACCAGAGGGCCCACATCACCAAGGCGATCGGATCCAGGCAGGAGTGGCCTCACACCAGTGTGGCCAAATCATAGAAAGTTGAGGAACCCAGAACATGTGGCCTAAACCAGAGGACCCACATCTCCAAGGGGCTCGGAGTGAGGCAGGCAGGACTAGCCTAACAACACAGGGCCCATAGATTAAAAAATGTGAGGAATCCAGCAGTTGGAACCTCACAGCAGGCGGCCCAGGGCACGGAGTCTATGGGATCTAGGCCGCAGTGAACTCACAGCAGAGGGCCCACATCATGAAACTCTGAGCAACCCAGCCTTTGGGACCTCAGAGCAGAAGGCCCACATCCCCATGGGAATGGGAATCGGGCAGGAGTGTCCACGCACCACTGGACACACATCAGAAAATTTTTGGAACCCAGGAGTTAGGGCCTGAAGCCAGAGTGCCCTCATTACCAAGGGGAGTAGACACCAAGCAGGCACCAACTTCCAACTGAGGGCCCCTGTCGCCAAGGTGACGTGTGCCAGCCAGGCAGCATTTACCTCACAGCAGAGGACCCACCTCTCAGAAGGGTGAGGAGCCCAACCAGGATCAGACTCTCACCAGAGGGCCCACATCACCAAGGGGATGGGAACCAGGAAGGAGTGTCCTCACACCAGTGGGGTCACATCAGCGAAAGGTGTGGAATCCAGCACATGTGGCCGCATACAAGGGGACACACATCAAGTAGGGGCTGGGAGTGAGACATGCAGGAGGAGACTCACAAGCGAGGGCCTATAGAATAAAAATGTGAGGAATCCAGCTCCTGAGAGCTCCAAGCAGGTGGCCCAGAGAACCTACGCTATGGGATACAGGCCGGAGTGAACACACAGCCGAGGGCCCACATCATGAAACTGTGAGCAACCCAGCCGTTTGGACATCAGAGCAGAAGTCCCACATCCCCATGGGGAGGGGAACCTGGCAGGAGTGTCCTCGCACCACTTAGTACGTATCAGAAAATGTGGGTACCCAGCAGTTAGGGTCTGACGCGACAGGGCCCTCATCACAGAGGCGAAGAGGTTCCCAGCATGCTCCAAATGCCACCAGAGGGCCGGCGTCACCAAGGCGGTGTGTGCCAGCCAGGCAGGAGTGACCTCAGAGCAGAGGGCCAAGCTCACGGAAGTGTGAGAAACCCAACCAGGATCAGACTCTCACCAGAGGGCCCACATCACCAAGGGGATGGGAACCAGGCAGGAATGTTCTGAGACCAGTGGGGCCACATCATTGAAAGGTGAGGAACCCAGCACATGTGGCCTCGAACCAGAAGACCCACATCAAAAAGGGGCTCGGAGTGAGGCAGGGAGGAGGTGTCTCACAACAAAGTGCACAAAGAAGAAAAAAGGTGAGGAATCCAGCAGTTGGAAGCTCCAAGCAGTTGTCCCAGAGCACCGAGGCTATGGGATCCATGCCGGAGTGAACTCACAGCAGAGGGCCCACATCCTGACACTGTGAGCAACCCAGCCGTTGTGACCCCAGAGCAGAAGGCCCAAAATCGCATGGGGATGGGAACCTGGCAGGAGTGTGCTCTCACCACTTAGCACGTATCAGAAAATATGGCTACCCAGCAGTTAGGGCCTGACACCAGAGTGTCCTCATCAGCGAGAGGAGAAGCCTCCCAGCACGCTCCAACTGTCAGCAGAGGGCTGACGTCACCAAGGTGGGGTGTGCCAGCCAGGCAGGAGTGACCTCAGGGCAGAGGGCCAACTTTACGGAACTGTGAGGAACCCAACCAGGATGAGACTCTCACCAGAGGGCCCACATCCCCAAGGGGATGGGAACCAGGCAGGAGTGTTCTCACTCCAGTGGGGCCACATTATTGAAAGGCGAGGAACCCACCACATGTGGCCTCAAACCAGAAGACCCACATCAACAAGAGGCTCAGAGTGAGGCAAGCAGGGTGTGTCTCACAACACACGGCTCATAGAAGAAAAAAGGTAAGGAATCCTGCAGTTGGAAGCTCCAAGCAGGTGGCCCAGATCACCGAGGCTATGGGATGCATGCTGGAGTGAACTCACAGCAGAGGGCCCACATCCTGACACTGTGAGCAACCCAGCCGTTAGCACCTCAGAACAGAAGGCACATATCTGCATGGGGATGGGAACCTGGCAGGAGTGTCATCGCACCAGTGGGCGCACATCAGAAAATGTGGGGAGCCCAGCAGTTAGGGCCTGACGCCAGAGGGCCCTCATCACCGACGGGAGGAGGCTCCCAGCACGTTCCAACTGCAACCAGAGGGCCCATGTGGCCAAGGCGACGTGTGCCAGCCAGGCAGGAGTGACCTCACAGCAGAAGGCCCACCTCCCAGAAGTGTGAGGAATCAAGCCAGTGTCAGACTCTCACCAGAGGGCCCACATCAACAAGAGGATGGGAACCAGTCAGGAGTGTCCTCACACCAGTGAGGTCACATACCTAAAATGTGAGGCAACCGGCACATGTGGCCTCAAACCAGAGGACCTACATCACCAAGGGGCTTGGAGTGAGGCAGGCAGGGGGAGTCTCACAACACAGGGCCCAAAGTATAAAAAAGGTGCGGAATCCAGCAGTTGTAACCTCCCAGCAGTCGGCCCAGAGCACAGAGGCTATGGGATCTAGGCCTGAGTGAACTAACACCAGAGAACCAACATCACGAAACTGTGAGCAACCCAGGCGTTGGGACCACAGAGCAGAAGGCCCACATCCCCATGGGGATGGGAAACTTACAGGAGTGTCCTGGCATCACTGGGCTCAGTCAGAAAACGTGGGGTGCCCAGCACTTAGAGCCTGACACTAGAAGGCCCTCATTACCTAGGAGTGGAGGCTCCCAGCAGGCTCCAACTGCCACCAGATGGACGAGGTCACCAAGGCAATGGGAGCAAGCCAGGCAGGAGTTACCTCACAGAAGAGGGCCCACCTCAAAGAAGGGACAGGGACCCAGCAAGTATCAGACTCTCACCAGAAGGCCCACAACACCAAGGGGATGGGAACCAGGCAGGAGTGTCCTCACACCATTGGGGCCACATCATCGAAAGGTGAGCGACCCAACACACGTGGCCTCAAGCCAGAGGACACACATCACCAAGGGTCTGGGAGGGAGGCAGGCAGGAGGAGCCTCAAAACAGTGGGCCCATAGAATAAAAAATGTGAGGAATCCCGCAGTTGGAACGTCCCAGCATGCGGCAAGGAGCAGCGAGGCTATGGGATCCCGGCCGGTGTGAACTCACAAAAGAGGGCCCTCATCATGAAACTGTGAACAACCCAGCCGTTGTGTCCACAGAGCAGAAGGCCCACATTCCCATGGGGTTGGGAACCTGGCAGGAGTGTACTCGCACCACAGGGCACACATCAGAAAATTTGGGAGCCCAGGAGTTAGGGCCTGACGCCAGAGGGCCCTCATTCCCGAAGGGAGGAATCTCCCAGCAGGCACTAAATCCCAAGTGAGGGCTCACGTCACCAAGGTGACGTGCGCCAGCCAGGCAGGAGTGACCTCACAGCAGAGAGCATACGTCACAGAAGGATGAGGAATGCAGCCAGGATAAGACTCTCACCAGAGGGCCCACATCACCAAGGGGATCGGAACCAGGCAGAAGTATCCTCACACCAGTGTGTCCAAATAATGGAAAGGTTAGGATCCCAGAACATGTGGCCTAAACCACAGGAACCACATCTCCAAGGTGCTCGGAGTGAGGCAGGCAGGACTAGCCTAACAACACAGGGCCCATAGATTAAAACATGTGAGGAATCCAGCAGTTGGAACCTTGCAGCAGGCGGCCCAGAGCACGGAGTCTATGGGATCCAGGCCAAAGTGAACTCACAGCAGAGGGCCCACATCATGAAACTGTGAGAAACCCAGCCGTTGGGACCTTAGAGCAGAAGGCCCACATCCCCATGGGGATGGGAACGTGGCAGGAGTGTCCTTGCACCACTTAGTACGTATTAGACAATGTGGGTACCCAGCAGTTAGGGCCTGACGCAAAAGGGCCCTCATCACTGAGGGGATGAGGCTCCCAGCATGCGCCAACTGCCACCAGAGGGCCGACGTCGCCAAGGTGGGGTGTACCAGCCAGGCAGGAGTGACCTCAGAGCATAGGGCCAAGCTCACAGAAGTGTGAGGAAACCAACCAGGATCAGACTCTCACCAGAAGGCCCACATCACCAAGGGGATGGGAACCAGGCAAGAGTGTGCTCACACCAGTGGGGCCACATCATTGAAAAGTGAGGAACCCAGCACATGTGGCCTCAAACTAGAAGAGCCACATCAAAAAGGGGCTCGGAGTGAGTCAGGCAGGAGATGTCTCACAACACAGGGCCCAGAGAAGAAAAAAGGTGAGGTATCCAGCAGTTGGAATCTTCCAGCAGGCGGCCCAGAGCACAGAGGCTATGGGATCCCGGCCTGAGTGAACTAACACCAGAGAGCCTATGTCATGAAACTGTGAGCAACCCAGGCGTTGGAACCACAGAGCAGAAGGCCCACATCCCCATGGGAATGGGAACCTTACATGAGTGTCCTCTTATCACTGGGCTCACATCAGAACACGTGGGGAGCCAAACAGTTACGGCCTGACGCCAGAGGGCCCTCATCACCAAGGGGAGTAGGCTCCCAATACGTTCCAACTGCCCCCAGAGGGCCAACGTCACCAAGGCAATGGGAAGCCAGGCAGGAGTTACCTCACAGCAGAGGGCCCACCTCACAGAAGTGTGAGGAACCCAGCCAGGATCAGGCTCTCACCAGAGGGCCCATATCACCAAGGAGATGAGAACCAGGTACAAGTATCCTCACACCAGTGGGGCCACATCATCAAAAGGTGAGGGACCCAGCACACGTGGCCTCTAATCAGAGGACACACATCAACAAGGGCCTGGGAGTGAGGCAGGCAGGAAGAGCCTCAAAGCAGAGGACCCATAGAATAAAGACGGTGAGGAATCCCACAGTTGGAACCTCCTAGCAGGCGGCCAGGTGTAGCGAGGCTATGGGATCCAGGCCGGGTGAACTCACAACAGAGGGCCCTCATCATGAAACTGTGAGAAACCCAGACGTTGGGACCTCAGTGCAGAAGGCCCACATTCCCATGGGGTGATTCTGGCAGGAGTGTACTCGCACCACATGGCGCACATCAGAAAATTTTGAGATCCCAGGAGTTAGGGCCTGACACCAGAGGGCCCCCATTACCGAGGGAAAGAGACTCCCAGCAGACACGAACACACAACTGAGGGCCCACTTTGCCAACTTGAAGTGTGCCAGCCAGGCAGGAGTGACCTCACAGCAGAGGGCCTACCTCACAGAAGGGTGAGGAACCCAGCAAGGATAAGGCTCTCGGCAGAGGGCCCATATCACCAAGGGGATCGGAACCACGCAGGAGTGTCCTAACACCAGTGTGGTCACATCATAGAAAGGTGAGGAACCCAGCACATGTGGCCTCAAACCAGAGGACCCACATCTACAAGGGGCTTGGAGTGAGGCAGGCAGGAGTAACCTCACAACACAGGGCCCATAGAACAAAAAAGGTGAGGAATCCAGTAATTGGAACCTCCCATCAGGCGGCCCAGGGCACCGAGTCTATGGGATCTAGGCCACAGTGAACTCACAGCAGAGGGCCCACATCATGATACTGTGAGCAACGCAGCCGTTGGGACCTCAGAGCACAAGGCCCACATCCCCATGGGGATGGGAACCTGGCAGGAGTGTCATCGCACCAGTGGGCGCACATCAGAAAATGTTGGGAGGCCAGCAGTTAGGGCCTGACGCCAGAGCGCCCACATCACCAAGGGGAGGAGGCTCCCAGCAGGCTCCAACTGCCACCAGAGGGCCGATGTCGCCAAGGCGGGGTGTGCCACCCAGGCAGGATTGACCTCAGAGCAGAGGGCCCACCTCACAGAAGTGTGATGAACCCAACCAGGATCAGACTCTCACCAGAGGGCCCATATCACCAAGTGGATGGGAACCAGACAGGAGTGCCCTCACACCAGTGGGGCCACATCATCGAAAGGTGTGGAACCCAGGACATGTGGCCTCAAACAAGGGGACACACATCACGAAGGGGCTGAGAGTGAGGCATGCAGGAGGAGACTCACAACAGACAGTCCATAGAATAAAAATGGTGAGGAATCCAGCAGTTGGAAGCTCCAAGCAGGTGGCCCAGAGCACCAAGGCTATGGAATCCATGTCGGAGGTTACTCACAGCAGAGGGCCCACATCCTGACACTGTGAGCAACCCACACGTTGGCACCTCAGAGCAGAAGGCCCACATCCGCATGGGGATGGGAAACTGGCAGGAGTGTCATCGCACCAGTGGGCGCACATCAGAAAATGTGGGGAGCCAGGCAGTTAGGGCCTGATGACAGAGGGCCCTCATCACCGATGGGAGGAGGCTCCCAGCCCGCTCCAACTGCAACCAAAGGGCCCACGTGGCCAAGGCGACGTGTGCCAGCCAGGCAGGAGTGACCTCACAGCAGAGGGCCCACCTCCCAGAAGTGTGAGGAATCCAGGCAGGATCAGACTCTCACCATAGGGCCCACATCACCAAGGGGATGGGAACCAGGCAGGAGTGTCCTCACACCAGTGGAGCCACATCACTAAAAGGTGAGGAAACCGGCACATGTAACCTCAAACCACAGGACCTACATCAAAAACGGGGTGGAGTGAGGCAGGCAGGAGGAGCCTCACAAAACAGGGCACAAAAAATAAAAAAGGTGAGGAATCCAGCAGTTCGAACCACACAGCAGGCTGCCCAGAACACAGAGGCTATGGGATCTAGGCCTGAGTGAACTAACACCAGAGAGCCAACACCATGAAACTGTAAGCAACCCAGGCGTTGGGACCTCAGAGCAGAAGGCCCACATGCCCATGGGGATGGGAACCTTACAGGAGTGTCCTGGCATCACTGGGCTCACATCAGAAAACGTGGGGAGCACAGCAGTTAGAACCTGACGCCAGAGGGCACTCATCGCCGAGGAGAGGAGCCTCCCAGCAGGCTCCAACTGCCACCAGAGGGCTTACGTCTCCAAGGCAATGGGAGCAAGCCAGGCAGGAGTTACCGCACAGCATAGGGTCCACCTCACCGAAGGGTGAGGAACCCAGCAAGGATCAGACTCTCACCAGAGGGCCTACATCATCAAGGGGATGGGAACCAGGCAGGAGTTTCCTCACACCATTGGGGCCACATCATTTAAAGGTGAGGAAGCCAGCACATATGGTTTCAAACCAGAGGACACACATCACCAAGGGCGTGGGAGTGAGGCAGGTATCTGGACAGGCACATTTAACTCTCATTTCCCACCAGGAAGAGGAATTAACCAAAGGCTCAGCGTGCCCTGCCGGAATCAGATTATGGCCTGAAGCAATCCTGCGGTTTTGCGGCCAGCTCACAAAAAAGGGAGTTGAAGAAAGGAGCTCAGGGGCACTGTCATTCACAAACCTGCAGTTATGAATGACAGCTATTGTCCAAAAATATATTAAAATAAGACTGCGAGGCGCACTTGAAAGCGGGGCAAAATTTCAGGAAAATGATTTCAGGGAGTAGACTGGAATTGCACTTAAAGCATAGGAAAAGAGGCAGAATGTCGACAATGATGCACTTGGACAAAAAGAGCGTATGCGTTTTTTCTTGAATATATTCAGGAAAAAACGCATACGCGCTTTTTGGCCAAACAAGCAAGCGTGTAAAGGATATCTGCACTACAATGAAGTCTCACTGCCCTCCAGTCAAAAGGGCCATCTGAAAAAAGTGTAAAATCCTGAAATACAGGACCTGCCATGGAAAACAGGGAGCCTTGTTATGCTGATGTGCTGGATGTAAATTGCCAACAGCCACTCTGGGGAAGTGTATGGTGATTCCTGAAACACGTAGGAAACAAAGCAACACAGCCTATGGAACTTCCACTTATGGTCCTATAGCTTAGGGAAATTAAAATCAAAATCACACATCCACCCCAAACTTTGGGACGGCTCTGTTTACAAGAACCTCTTGTATGGTAAAAGTTAAATATCCCAGAAAGCGAAAAATGGATAAAGAATTTGTGGTACGTACGTACAATGGAATATCACTCAGCAATGAAATCTATGTCATCAGGCTCATAGCGGCATAATGAGTGGATTCAGGTACGATGATTCTACATGAAATAAGTCACACAGAAAAAGAAACATCATAAGATATCACTAAAACATGGAATGTAAACTTGGCTACACATGAACTGAATTATGAAAGAGAAAAGGATCTCAAATTCAGAAAACCAACTTATGCTTGCGTATGGGGAAAGGTGTGTTGGTGTGATGCATAAAACCAGAGATTGAAATTACCACACATACCGTTCCATAAGCCAAATAAATAATAGACAAGACCTACTACTTGCTCAGCGAAATGGAATCAACACCCCATATTCAACAACAAGCAATATACCTGACTAGTAAGAATCTTAAAACCCATGGATTTATATGTCTCTGTAACGGAATCAAACATGTGTAGAGCGGCCTAAATGCAGCAGTGAAAATCCGATAAATCCCATTATCAAAATAAATTTCAAAAACAAAACACAATGACAGTGAAATAGAGAACAATTCTTAAATAATTCATTCTGGGCTTGTGATGCAACCTGGATTTACCACATCTACACCCAGAGCTGGGTGAGACATAGGGCTGCACACTTCGGGCTGATAGCATTGGTGAGGTTCAGTGAGCAAACGCAGACCCTTTGAAGACATACTGCATGGTACCCATTCCATGGGTCCCAACTGTCCAGGTTTAAGGGATTCTTCCTTCAGCTAAAACATGCATGGGAAACCCAGAGTATGGACCACCGTGTGATTGTGGAACGTTTTCAATTGCATCTCAGTTTTCGAGACCTGATACTCGCGTTCACCATTCCAGACGCTTTACTAACACTCTTCCCACTTGGAGAGTCAGTGCCTTGAACCTCCTGTTTGGCACAGTTTGCAATTTCAGTGGAAGATGAATAGGAATAGGGAGTACCAATGAGAGACTAGCTGTGGGTGTCTGCACTGGCAAATGTAATGCTCATTTCCCACCAGGAAGAGGAATTAACCAAAGGCTCAGCGTGCCCTGCCGGAAACAGATTAGGGCCTGAAGCAATCCTGCGGTGTTGCGTACAGCTCACAAGAAAGCGAGTTGAAGAAAGGAGCTCAGGGGTACTGTAATTCACAAACTTGCAGAGCTATAAATGACAGCTATCGTCCAAAAATATATTGAAGGAAGTCTGCAAAGAGCACTTGAAAGCGGGGCAGAATTTCAGGAAAGCGATTTCAGGGGGTAGACTGGAATTGCACTTAAAGCATAGGAAAAGAGGCAGAATGTCGACAATGATGCACTTGGCGAAAAAGGGCATATGCGTTTTTTCCTGAATATATTCAAGCAAAAACGCACATGCCCTTTATGGCCAACCAAGCAAGCGTGCTAAGGAAATCTGCACTACAACGAAGTCTCACTTCCCCCCGGTCAAAGGGCCATCTGAAAAAAGTGTAAAATACAGAAAGGCAGGACAGGCCATGGAGAACAGTTGGCCTTGTTACGCTGGTGGGCAGGATGTAAATTCCCAGCAGCCACTCTAGATAAGCGTATTGTTTTTCCGGAAACGTCTAAAAGACAAAGAAACAGAGCCTAGGGCACTTCCACTTATGGTCCAATAGCATAGGGAAATTAAAATCGAAAACACTCAGCCACCCCAAAATTTGGGACGGCTCTGTTTACAAGAATCTCATCTATGGTACAAGATAAATATCCCAGAAATCGAAAAATGGATAAACAAGTAGTGGTACCTAAGTATAATGGAATATCACTCAGCAATGAAATCTATGTCATCAGGCCCGTAGCAGCATAATGAGTGGATACAGATACGATGATTCTACGTGATATAAGTCACACAGAAAAAGAAACATGAGAAGTTATCACTAATACACGGAATGTAAACTTGGCTACACATGAACACATTTATAAAACAGAACAGGGACTCAAATTTAGAAAACCAACTTATGTTTGCTTAAGGGGAAAGGTGAGTTGGGGTGCTGCATAAAACCAGAGTTACAAATTAGAACAGATACCATTCCATATGTCAAATACGTAATAGTCAAGACATACCCCTTGCTCAACGAAATGGGCTAAACACCCTATATTCAACGCCTAGGAATACACCTCACTAGTAAGAATCTTCAAACCCATGGATTTATATGTCTCCATAAGAGAATCAAGCGTGTGTACAGCTGCATGAAGGCAGCAGAGAAAATCTGATAAATCCCATTATCAAAATGAATTTAAAAACCAAACACAATGACAGTGAAATAGAGAGCAATTCTTAAATAATTCATTCAGGGCTTGTGATGCAACCTGGATTTACCTCATCTAAACCCAGAGCTGAGTGTGACATAAGGTTGGACACTTCAGGCTGATAGCATTGGTGAGGTTCGATGAGCAAATGCAGACCATTTGAAGTCATACTGCATGGTACCCATTCCATGGGTCCCAACTCTCCAGGTTTAAGTGATTCTTCCTTCAGCTAAAGCATGCATGTGAAACCCACAGTATGGTGCACCGTGTGACCGGGAAACATTTTCAAATGCATCTCAGTTTTTGTCCCCTTTTACTCAGGTTCACAATTCCAGACCCTTTACTAACACTCTCCCCACTTGGAGAGTCAGTGCCTTTAACCTCCTGTTTGGCACAGTTTGCAATTTCTGCGCAAGATGAACAGGAATAGGGAGAACCAATGAGAGACTAGCTGTAGGTGTCTGCACGGGCAAATTTAACGCCCATTTCCAACCAGGAAGAGGAATTAACCAAAGGCTCATCATGCCGTGCAGGAACCAGATTAGGGCCTGAAGCAATACTGCAGGTTTGCGGCCAGCTCACAAGAAAGCGATTTGAAGAAAGGAGCTCAGGGGCACTGTAATTCACAAACCTGCAGAGTTATAAATGACAGCTATCGTCCGAAAATATATTGAAGGAAGGTTGCGAAGAGGACTTGAAAGCGGGGCAGAACTGCAGGAAAACGATTTCAGGGGGTAGACTGGAATTGCATTTAAAGCATAGGAAAAGAGGCAGAAGGTCGACAATGATGCACTTGGCCAAAAAGGGCGTATGCGTTTTTTCCTGAATATATTCAGGAAAAAACGCATACGCCCTTTTTGGCCAACCAAGCAAGCATGGTAAAGAAATCTGCACTACAATGAAGTCTCACTGCCCCCTAGGTTCAGATTCTCACCAGTGGGCCCACATCACCAAGGGGATGGGAACCAGGCAGGAGTGTCCCCACAGCAGTGGGGCCATATCAGTGAAAGGAGAGGAACCCAGCACACGTGGCATCAAACCAGAAGACACACATCAACAAGGGGCTGGGATTGAGGCAGGCAGGAAGAGCCTCAAAACAGAGGGCCCATAGAATAAAAAAGTTGAGGAATCCGGCAAATGGAACCTCCCAGCAGGCGGCCAGGAGCAGCAAGGCTATGGGATCCAGGCCTGAGTGAACTCACACAAGAGGGCTCACATCCTGACACTGTGAGCAACCCAGCCATTGGTACTTCAGAGCAGAAGTTCCACATACCCATGAGGATTGGAACCTATCAGGAGTGTCCTGGCATCACTGGGCTCACATCAGAAATCGTGGGGAGCCCAGCAGTTAGAGCCTGACGCAAGAGGGCCCTCATCACCTTGGAGAGGAGGGTACAAGAAGGCTCCAACTGCCACCAGAGGTCCGACGTCACCAAGGCAACTGGAGCAAGCCAGGCAGGAGTGACCTCACAGCATAGGGCCTACGTCACAGAAGGGTGAGGTACCCAGCCTGGATAAGACTCTCACCAGAGGGCACACATCACCAAGGGGATCAGAACCACGCAGGAGAAGCCTCACACCGGTGTGGCCAAATCATAGAAAAGTGAGGAAACCATAACATATGGCTTAAACCAGAGGACCCACATCAACAAGCAGCTCAGAGTGAGGCAGGCAGGAGGTGTCTCAAACAGAGGGCCCATAAAATAGAAAAGGTGAGGAATCTCACAGTTGGAACCTCCCAGCAGGCGGCAAGGAGCAGCGAGGCTATGGGATCCCGGCCGGTGTGAACTCACAACAGAGGGCACTCATCACGAAACTGTGAACAACCCAGGGGTTGGGACCACAGAGCAGAAGGCCCACATTCCCATGGGGTTGGGAACCTGTCAGGAGTGTACTTCCACCAGAGGGCACACATCAGAAAATTATGGGAGCCCAGGAGTTAGGGCCTGACGCCAGACGGCCCTCATTACCGAGAGGAGGAGACTCCCAGCAGGCACCAAATCACAACTGAGGTCCCACGTCGCCAAGGTGACGTGAACCAGCCAGGCAGGAGTGACCTCACAGCAGAGGGCCTACGCCACAGAAGTGTGAGGAAACCAGCCAGGATAAGACTCTCACCAGAGGGCACACATCACCAAGGGGATCGAATCCAGGCAGGAGTGGCCTGACACCAGTGTGGCCAAATCATAGAAAGGTGAGGAACCCAGAACATGTGGCCTAAACCAGAGGAACCACATCTCCAAGGAGCTCGGAGTTAGGCAGGCAGGACTAGTCTCACAACGCAGGGCCCATAGAATAAAATATGTGAGGAATCCAGCAGTTGGAACCTCCCAGCAGGTGGCACAGAGCACCCAGTCTATGGGATCCAGGCTGCAGTGAACTCACAGCAGAGGGCCCACATCATGAAACTTTAAGCAAACCAGCCGTTTGGACATCAGAGCAGAAGTCCCACATCCCCATGGGGATGGGAACCTGGCAGGATTGTCCTCTCACCACTTAGCACGTATCAGAAAATCTGGGTACCCAGCAGTTAGGGCCTGACACCAGAGGGTCATCATCACCAAGAGGAGAAGGCTCCCAGCACGCTCCAACTGCCGCCAGATGGCCGACGTCACCAAGGCGGGGTGTGCCAGCCAGGCAGGAGTGACCTCAGGGTAGAGGGCCAACTTTACGGAACTGTGAGGAACCCAACCAGGATGAGGCTCTCACCAGAGGGCCCACATCACCAAGGGGATGGGAACCAGGCAGGAGTGTTCTCACTTCAGTGGGGCCAAATCATTGAAAGGCGAGGAACGCACCACATGTGGCCACAAACCAGAAGACCCACATCAACAAGGGGCTCAGAGTGAGGCAGGCAGGAAGTGTCTCACAACACACGGCCCATAGAAGAAAAAAGGTAAGGAATCTTGCAGTTGGAAACTCCAAGCAGTTGGCCCAGAGCACCGAGTCTATGAGATGCATGCCGGAGTGAACTCACAGCAGAGGGCCCACATCCTGACACTGGGAGCAACCCAGCCGTTGGCACCTCAGAACAGAAGGCCCAAATCCGCATGGGGATGGGAACCTGGCAGGAGTGTCATCGCACCAGTGGGCACACATCAGAAAATGTTGGGAGCCCAGCAATTAGGGCCTGACGCAATAGGGCCCTCATCACCGAAGGGAGGAGGCTCCCAGCACGCTCCAACTGCAACCAGAGGGCCCATGTGGCCAAGGCGACGTGTGCCAGCCAGGCAGGAGTGACCTCACAGCAGAGGGCCCACCTCCCAGAAGTGTGAGGAATCAAGCCAGGATCAGACTCTCCCCAGAGGGCCCACATCAACAAGAGGATGGGAACCAGTCAGGAGTGTCCTCACACCAGTGGGGCCACATACCTAAAAGGTGAGGCAACCGGCACATGTGGCCTCAAGCCAGAGGACCTACATCACCAAGGGGCCTGGAGTGAGGCAGGCAGGAGGAGCCTCACAACACAGGGCCCAAAGTATAAAAAAGGTGCGGAATCCAGCAGTTGGAACCTCTCAGGAGTTGGCCCAGAGCACAGAGGCTATGGGATCTAGGCCTGAGTGAACTAACACCAGAGAACCAACATCACAAAACTGTGGGCAACCCAGGCGTTGGGACCACAGAGCAGAAGGCCCACATCTCCATGGGGATGGGAACCTTACAGGAGTGTCCTGGCATCACTGGGCTCACATCAGAAATCATTGGGAACCCAGCAGTTGGAGCCTGATGCAAGAGGGCACTCATCAGCTTGGAGAGGAGGGTACCCTACACCTTGCTCAACGAGATGGACTAACAACCCTATATTCAACGCCTAGGAATACACCTCACTAGTAAGAATCTTCAAACCCATGGATTTATATGTCTCCATAAGAGAATCAAGCGTGTGTACAGCTGCATGAAGACAGCAGAGAAAATCAGATAAATCGCATTATCAAAATGAATTAAAAAACAAAACACAATGACAGTGAAATAGAGAGCAATTCTTAAATAATTCATTCAGGGCTTGTGATGCAACCAGGATTTACCTCATCTACATGCAGAGCTGAGTGAGACATAAGGCTGCATACTTCGGAGTGATAGCATTGGTGAGGTTCAATGAGCAAATGCAGACCCTTTGAAGTCATACTGCATGGTACCCATTCCATGGGTCCCAACTCTCCAGGTTTAAGGGATTCTTCCTTCAGCTAAAACATGCAAGGGAAACCCACAGTATGGTGAACGTGTGACCGGGAAACGTTTTCAAATGCATCTCAGTTTTCGTCCCCTTGTACTCGGGTTCACAATTCCAGACCCTTTAATAACACTCTCCGCACTTGGAGAGTCAGTGCCTTTAACCTGCTGTTTGGCAGAGTTTGCAATTTCTGCGCAAGATGAACAGGAATAGGGAGAAACAATGAGAGACTAGCTGTAGGTGTCTGCACGGGCAAATATAACGCTCATTTCCCACCAGGAAGAGGAATTAACCAAACGATCAGCATGCCGTGCCGGAACAAGATTAGGGCCTGAATCAATCCTGTGGGTTTGCGGTCAGCTCACAAGAAAGCGATTTGAAGAAAGGAGCTCAGGGGCACTGTAATTCACAAGCCTGCAGAGTTATAAATGACAGCTATCGTCCAAAAATATATTGAAGGAAGGCTGCGAAGAGGACTTGAAAGCGGGGCAGAATTGCAGGAAAACGATTTCAGGGGGTGGACTGGAATTGCATTTAAGCATAGGAAAAGAGGCAGAACTTCGACAATGATGCACTTGGCCAAAAAGGGCGTATGCGTTTTTTCCTGAATATAATGCATACGCCCTTTTTGGCCAACCAAGCAAGCATGTTAAAGAAATCTGCACTACAGTGAAGTCTCACTGCTCCACGGTCAAAAGGGCTATCTGAAGAAAGTGTAAAATCCAGAAATGCAGCACAGGCCATGGAGAACAGGGAGCCTTGTTATGCTGATGGGTGGGATGTAAATTGCCAACAGCCACTCTGGAGAAGTGTATGGTGTTTCCTGAAACACCTAAAAAACAAAGCAACGGAGCCTACGGCACTTCCACTTATGGTCCTATAGCTCAGGGAAATTAAAATCAAAAACACAGAGCACCCCAAAGTTTCAGACGGCTCTGTTTACAAGAACCTCGTCTACGGTACAAGTTAAATATCCCAGAAAGCGAAAAATGGATAAAGAAGTTGTGGTACGTACGTACAATGGAATATCATTCACCAATGAAATCTATGTCATCAGAACCGTCGCGGCATAATGAGTGGATTCAGGTACGATGATTCTAAGTGAAAAAAGTCACACAGAAAATGAAACATCATAAGATATCAATAATACACGGAATGTAATCTTGGCTACACATGAACTGAATTACAAAACAGAACAGGGTCTCAAATTTAGAAAACCAACTTATGTTTGCTTAAGTGGAAACGTGAGTTGGGGTGTTGCATAAAACCAGAGATAGAAATTAGCACAGATACCATTTCATAAGTCAAATATGTAATAGTCAAGACCTACCCCTTGCTCAACGATATGGGCTAAACACCCTATATTAAACGCCTAGGAATACACCTGACTAGTAAGAATCTTCAAACCCATGGATTTATATGTCTCCATAAGAGAGTCAAGCGTGTGTACAGCTGCATGAAGGCAGCAGAGAAAATCCGATAAATCGCATTATCAAAATGAATTAAAAAACAAAACACAATGACAGTGAAATAGAGAGCAATTCTTAAATAATTCATTCAGGGCTTGTGATGCAACCTGGATTTACCACATCTACATCCAGAGCTGAGTGAGAAATAAGGTTGGGCACTTTGGGCTGATAGCATTGGTGAGGTTCGATGAACAAATGCAGACCCTTTGAAGGCATACTGCATGGTACCCAATCCATGGGTCCCAACTCTCCAGGTTTAAGGGATTCTTCCTTCAGCTAATACATGCATGTGAAACCCACAGTATGGTGCACCGTGTGACCGGGAAAAGTTTTCAAATGCATCGCAGTTTTCGTCCCCTTTTACTCGGGTTCAGCATTCCAGACACTTTACTAACACTCTCCCTACTTGTAGAGTCAGTGCTTTAACCTGCTGTTTGGCACAGTTTGCAATGTCTGCGCAAGATGAACAGGAATAGGGAGAACCAATGAGAGACTAGCTGTAGGTGTCTGCACGGGCAAATTTAACGCTCATTTCCCACCAGGAAGAGGAATTAACCAAAGGCTCAGCATGCCGTGCCGGAACCAGGTTGGGCCTGAAGCAATCCTGCGGGTTTGCGGCCAACTCACAATAAAGCGATTTGAAGAAAGGAGCTCAGGGGCACTGTAATTCACAAACCTGCAGAGTTATAAATGACAGCTATCGTCCAAAAATATATTGAAGGAAGGGTGCGAAGAGGACTTGAAAGCGGGGCAGAATTGCAGGAAAACGCTTTCAGGGGTTAGACTGGAATTGCATTTAAAGCATAGGAAAAGAGGCAGAACGTCGACAATGATGCACTTGGACAAAAAGGGCGTATGCGTTTTTTACTGAATATATTCATGAAAAAACGCATACGCACTTTTTGGCCAACCAAGCAAGCATGCTAAAGAAATCTGCACTACAATGAAGTCTCACTGCCCCCCGGTCAAAAGGGCCATCTGAAAAAAGTGTAAAATCCAGAAACGCAGCACAGGCATGGAGAACAGGGAGCCTTGTTATGCTGATGGGTGGGATGTAAATTGCCAACAGCCACTCTGGAGAAGTGTATGGTGTTTCCTGAAACACCTAAAAAACAAAGCAACGGAGCCTACGGCACTTCCACTTATGGTCCTATAGCTTAGGGAAATTAAAATCAAAAACACACAGCCACCCCAAATCTTCAGACGGCTCTGTTTACAAGAACCTCGTCTACAGTACAAGTTAAATATCCCAGAAAGCGAATAATGGATAAAGAAGTTGTGGTACGTACGTACAATGGAATATCACTCAGCAATGAAATCTATGTCATCTGGCCCGTCGTGGCATAATGAGTGGATTCAGGTACGATGATTCTAAGTGAAATAAGTCACACAGAAAATGAAACATCATATCACTAATACACTGAATGTAATCTTGTCTACACATGAACTGAACTACAAAACAGAACAGGGTCTTAAATTTAAAAAACCAACTTATGTTTGCTTAAGGGGAAAGGTGAGTTGGGGTGCTGCATAAAACCAGAGATAGAAATTAGCACACATACCATTCCATACGTCAAATATGTAATAGTCAAGACCTACCCCTTGCTCAACGAAATGGGCTAAACACACTATATTCAACGCCTAGTTGTACACCTGACTAGTAAGAATCTTCAAACCCATGGATTTATATGTCTCCATAAGAGAATCAAGCGTGTGTACAGCTGCATGAAGGCAGCAGAGAAAATCCGATAAATCCCATTATCAACATGAATTACAAAAACAAAACACAAGGACAGTGAAAGAGAGAGCAATTCTTAAATAATTCATTCAGGGCTTGTGATGCAACCTGGATTTACCTCATCTACACCCAGAGCTGAGTGAGACATAAGGTTGGACACTTCGGGCTGATAGCATTGGTGAGGTTCGATGAGCAAATGCAGACCCTTTGAAGTCATACTGCATGGTACCCATTCCATGGGTCCCAACTCTCCAGGTTTAAGGGATTCTTCCTTCAGCTAAAACATGCATGGGAAACCCACACTATGGTGCACTGTGTGACCGGGAAACGTTTTCAAATGCATCTCAGTTTTCGTCCCCTTTTACTCGGCTTCACATTTCCAGACGCTTTACTAACACTCTCCCCACTTGGAGAGTCAGTGCCTTTAACCTGCTGTTTGGCACAGTTTGCAATTTCTGCGCAAGATGAACAGGAATAGGGAGAACCAATGAGAGACTAGCTCTAGGTGTCTGCACGGGCAAATTTAACGCTCATTTCCAACCAGGAAGAGGAATTAACCAAAGGCTCAGCATGTCGTGCCGGAACCAGATTAGGGCCTGAAGCAATCCTGCGGGTTTGCGGCCAGCTCACAAAAAAGCGATTTGAAGAAAGGAGGTCAGGGGCACTGTAATTCACAAAACTGCAGAGTTATAAATGACAGCTATCGTCCAAAATCATATTGAAGGAAGGCTGCGAAGAGGACTTGAAAGAGGGGCAGAATTGCAGGAAAACGATTTCAGGGGGTAGACTGGAATTGCATTTAAAGCATAGGAAAAGAGGCAGCACGTCAACAATGATGCACTTGGCTAAAAAGTGCGTATGCGTTTTTTCCTAAATATATTCAGGAAAAAACTCATACACCCTATTTGGCCAACCAAGCAAGCTTGTTACAGAAATCTGCACTACAATGAAGTCTCACTGCCCCCCGGTCAAAAGGGCCATCTGAAAAAAGTGTAAAATCCAGAAATGCAGCACAGGCCATGGAGAACAGGGAGCCTTGTTATGCTGATGGGTGGGATGTAAATTGCCAACAGCCACTCTGGAGAAGTTTATGGTGTTTCCTGAAACACATAAAAAACAAAGCAACGGAGCCTACGGCTCTTCCACTTATGGTCCTATAGCTTAGGGAAATTAAAATTAAAAACACACAGCCACCCCAAAGTTTCAGACGGATCTGTTTACAAGAACCTCGTCCACGGTACAAGTTAAATATTCCAGAAGGCGAAAAATGGATAAAGAAGTTGTGGTACGTACGTACAATGGAATATCACTCACCAATGAAATCTATGTCATCTGGCCCATCGTGGCATAATGAGTGGATTCAGGTACGATGATTCTAAGTGAAATAAGTCACACAGAAAATGAAACATCATAAGATATCACTAATACACGGAATGTAATCTTGGCTACACATGAACTGAATTACAAAACAGAACAGGGTCTCAAATTTAGAAAACCAACTTATGTTTGCTTAAGGGGAAAGGTGAGTTGGGGTGCTGCATAAAACCAGAGATAGAAATTAGCACAGATACCATTCCATAAGCCAAATATGTAATAGTCAAGACCTACCCCTTGCTCAACGAAATGGGCTAAACCCCCTTTTTTCAACGCCTAGGAATACACCTGACTAGAAAGAATTTTCAAACCCATGGATTTATATGTCTCCATAAGAGAATCAAGCGTGTGTACAGCGGCCTAAACGCAGCAGTGAAAATCCGTTAAATCCCATTACCAAAATAAATTTCAAAAACAAAACACAATGACAGTGAAATAGAGAGCAATTCTTACATAATTCATTCAGGGCTTGTGATGCAACCTTGATTTCCACATCTACACCCAGAGCTGGGTGAGACATAAGGCTGGACACTTCGGGCTGATAGCATTGGTGAGGTTCGGTGAGCAAACGCAGGCCCTTTGGAGTCATACTGCATGGTACCCATTCCATGGGTCCCAACTCTCCAGGTTTAAGGGATTCTTCCTTCAGCTAAAACATGCATGGGAAACCTAGAGTATTGTCCACCGTGTGATTGGAAAACGTTTTCAAAAGCATCTTAGTTTTCGTCCCCTGGTACTCGGGGTCACCGTTCCTGACGCCTTACTAACACTCTCCCCACTGGGAGACTCAGTGCCTTTAACCTCCTGTTTGGCACAGTTTGCAATTTCTGCGCAAGATGATCAGGAATAAGGAGAACCAATGAGAGACTAGCTGTAGGTGTCTGCACGGGCAAATGGAACGCTCATTTCCCACCAGGAAGAGGAATTAACCAAAGGCTCAGCGTGCCTGCTGGAAAAAGATTAGGGCCTGAAGCAATCCTGCGGTTTTGCGGCCAGCTCACAAGAAAGCGAGTTGAAGAAAGGAGCTCAGGGGCACTGTAATTCACAAACCTGCAGAGTTTTGAATGAGAGCTATCGTCCAAAAATATATTGAAGTTAGTCTTCGAAGAGGACTTGAAAGCGGGGCAGAATTTCAGGAAAACGATTTCAGGGGGTAGACTGGAATTGCACTTAAAGCATAGGAAAAGAGGCAGAATGTCGACAATGATGCACTTGGCCAAAAAGGTCGTATGCGTTCTTTTCCTGAATATATTCAGGAAAAAACGCATACGCACTTTTTGGCCAACCAAGCAAGCGTGTAAAGGAAATCTGCACTACAATGAAGTCTCACTGCCCCCCGGTGAAAAGGGCCATCTGAAAAATGTGTAAAATCCAGAAAGGCAGGACAGGGCATGGAGAACAGGGAGCCTTGTTATGCTGATGGGCGGGATGTAAATTGCCAACAGCCACTCTGGAGAAGTGTATGGTGTTTCCTGAAACACGTAGGAAACAAAGAAACACAGCCTATGGCACTTCCACTTATGGTCGTATAGCTTAGGGAAATTAAAATCAAACACACACAGCCACCCCAAATTTTGGGACGGCTCTGTTTACAAGAACCTCGTCTACGATGCAAGTTAAATATCCGAGAAAGCAAAAAATGAATAAAGAAGTTGTTGTACGTACGTAAATGGAATATCACTCAGCAATGAAATCTACGTCATCAGGCCCGTAGCGGAATAATGAGTGGATTCAGGTACGATGATTCTACGAGAAATAAGTCACACAGAAAAACAAACATCATAAGATATCACTAATACACGGAATGTAAACTTGGCTACACATGAACTGAATTACAAAACAGAACAGGGTCTCAAATTTAGAAAACCAACTTATGCTTGCTTATGGGGAAAGGTGTGTTGGGGTTCTGCATAAAACCAGAGATTGAAATTAGCACAGATACCGTTCCATAAGCCAAATATATAATAGAAAAGACCTACGCCTTGCTCAACGAAATGGACTCAACACCCCATATTCAACGCCTTGGAATATACCTGAGAAGTAAGAATCTTAAAACCCATGGATTTATATGTCTCCATAAGGAAATCAAGCGTGTGTACAGCGGCCTAAACGCAGCAGTGAAAATCCGATAAATCCCATTATCAAAATAAATTTCAAAAAAAAACACAATGACAGTGAAATAGAGAGCAATTCTTAAATAATTCATTCAGGGCTTGTGATGCAATCTGGATTTACCACATCTACAACCAGACCTGGGTGAGACATAAGGTTGGATACTTCGGGCTCATAGCATTGGTGAGGTTCGGTGAGCAAATGCAGACCTTTTGAAGTCATACTGTATGGTACCCATTCCATGGGTCCCAACTCTGCAGGTTTAAGGGATTCTTCCTTCAACTAAACCATGCATGGCAAACCCAGAGTAAGGTCCACCGTGTGATTGGGAAACGTTTTGAAATGCATCTCAGTTTTCGTCCCCTGGTACTCGGGTTCACCATTCCAGACGCTTTACTAACACTCTCCCCACTTGGAGAGTCAGTGCCTTTAACCTCCTCTTTGGCACAGTTTGCAATTTCTGCGCAAGATGAACAGGAATAGGGAGAACCAATGAGAGACTAGCTGTAAGTGTCTGCACGGGCAAATGGAACGCTCATTTCCCACCAGGAAGAGGAATTAACCAAAGGCTCAGCATGCCTGCTGGAAAAAGATTAGGGCCTGAAGCAATCCTGCGGTTTTGCGGCCAGCTCACAAGAAAGCGAGTTGAAGAAAGGAGCTCAGGGGCACTGTAATTCACAAACCTGCAGAGTTATGAATGACAGCTATCGTCCAAAAATGTACTGAAGTAAGTCTTCGAAGAGGACTTGAAAGCGGGGCAGAATTGCAGGAAAACGATTTCAGGGGGTAGACAGGAAATCCACCTAAAGCTTAGGAAAATAGCAGAATGTCGAAAATGATGCACTTGGCCAAAAAGGGCGTATGCGTTTTTTCCTGAATATATTCAGGAATAAACGCATACGCACTTTTTGGCCAACCAAGCAAGCGTGTAAAGAAATCTGCACTACAATGAAGTCTCATTGACCCCCGGTCAAAAGGGCGATCTGAAAAAAGTATAAAAATCAGAAAAGCAGGACAGGCCATGGAGAAAAGGGAGCCTTGTTATGCAGATGGGCGGGACGTAAATTGCCAACAGCCAAACTGGAGAAGTGTATGGCGTTTCCTGAAACACATAGGAAACAAAGCAACGCAGCCAATGGCACTTCCACTTATGGTCCTGTAGCTTAGGGAAAGTAAAATCAAAAACACACAGCCAACCCAAAATTTCAGACGACTCTGTATACAAGAACCTCGTCTATGGTACAAGTTAAATATCCCAGAAAGCGAAAAATGGATAAAGAAGTTGTGGTACGTACGTACAATGTAATATCACACAGCAATGAAATCTACGTCATCAGGCCCATAGCGGCATAATGAGTGGATTCAGGTAGGACGATTCTACGAGAAATAAGTCACACAGAAAAAGAAACATCATAAGATATCACTAATACACGGAATGTAAACTTGGCTACACATGAACTGAATTACAAAACAGAACAGGGTCTCAAATTTAGAAAATCAACTTATGCTTGCTTAAGGGGAAAGGTGTGTTGGGGTGCTGCATAAAACCAGAGATTGAAATTAGCACAGATACCGTTCCATAAGCCAAATATATAATAGAAAAGACCTACTCCTTGCTCAACGAAATGGACTCGACACCACATATTCAACACCTGGGAATATACCTGACAAGTAAGAATCTTAAAACCCATGGATTTATATGTCTCCATAAGAGAATGAAGCGTGTGTACAGCGGCATGAATGCAGCAGAGAAAATCCGATAAATCCCATTATCAAAATGAATTACAAAAACAAAACTCAAGGACAGTGAAATACAGAGCAATTCTTAAAAAATTCATTCAGGGCTTGTGATGCAACCTGGATTTACCACATCTACACCCAGAGCTGAGTGAGACATAAGGTTGGGCACTTCGGGCTGATAGCATTGGTGAGGTTCGATGAGCAAATGCAGACCCTTTGAAGTCATACTGCATGGTACCCGTGCCATGGGTCCCAACTCTCCAGGTTTAAGGGATTCTTCCTTCAGCTAAAACATGCATCGGAAACCCACAGTACGGTGCACCGTGTGACCGGGAAACGTTTTAAATGTATCTCAGTTTTCGTCCCCTTTTACTCGGGTTCACCATTCCAGACCCTTTACTCACACTGTCCCCACATGGAGAGTCAGTGCCTTTAACCTCCTGTTTGGCACAGTTTGCAATTTCTGCGCAACATGAACAGGAATAGGGAGAACCAATGAGAGACTAGCTGTAGGTGTCTGCACGGGCAAATTTAACGCTCATTTCCCACCAGGAAGAGGAATTAACCACAGGCTCAGCATGCCATGCCGGAACCAGATTAGGGCCTGAAGTAATCCTGCGGGTTTGCGGCCAGCTCACAAGATAGCGAGTTGAAGAAAGGAGCTCAGGGGCACTGTAACTCACAAACATGCAGAGTTATAAATGACAGCTATCGTCCAAAAAAATATTGAAGGAAGGCTGCGAAGACGACTTGTAAGTGGGGCAGAATTGCAGGAAAACGATTTCAGGGGGTAGACGGGAATTGCATTTAAAGCATAGGAAAAGAGGCAGAACGTTGACAATGATGCTCTTGGCCAAAAAGGGCGTATGCGTTTTTTCCTGAATATATTCAGGAAAAAACGCATACGCCCTTTTTGGCCAACCAAGCAAGCATGTTAAAGAAATCTGCACTACAATGAAGTCTCACTGCCCCCCGGTCAAAAGGGCCATCTGAAAAAAGTGTAAAATCCAGAAAGGCAGCACAGGCCATGGAGAACAGGGAGCCTTGTTATGCTGATGGGCGGGATGTAAATTGCCAAGAGCCGCTCTGGAGAAGTGTATGGTGTTTCCTGGAACACCTAAAAAACAAAGCAACGAAGCCTACGGCATTTCCACTTATGGTCCTATAGCTTAGGGAAATTAAAATCAAAAACACACAGCCACCCCAAAGTGTCGGACGGCTCTGTTTACAAGAACCTCGTCTACTGTACAAGTTAAATATCCCAGAATGTGAAAAATGGATAAAGAAGTTGTGGTACGTACGTACAATGGAATATCACTCAGCAATGAAATCTATGTCATCAGGCCCGTCGCGGCATAATGAGTGGATTCAGGTACGATGATTCTAAGTGAAATAAGTCACACAGAAAATGAAACATCATAAGATATCACTAATACAAGGAATGTAAACTTGGCTACACATGACCTGAATTGCAAAACAGAACAGGGTCTCAAATTTAGAACACCAACTTATTCTTACTTAAGGGGAAAGGTGAGTTGGGGTGCTGCATAAAACCAGAGATAGAAATTAGCACAGATACCTTTCCATAAGCCAAATATGTAATAGTCAAGACCTACCCCTTGCTCAACGAAATGGACTAAACACCCCATATTCAACGCCTAGGAATACATCTGACTAGTAAGAATCATCAAACCCATGGATTTATATGTCTCCGTAAGAGAATGAAGCGTGTGTACAGCGGCATGAATGCAGCAGAGAAAATCCGATAAATCCCATTATCAAAATGAATTACAAAAACAAAACTCAAGGACAGTGAAATAGAGAGCAATTCTTAAATAATTCATTCAGGGCTTGTGATGCAACCTGGATTTACCACATCTACACCCAGAGCTGAGTGAGACATAAGGTTGGGCACTTCGGGCTGATAGCATTGGTGAGGTTCGATGAGCAAATGCAGACCCTTTGAAGTCATACTGCATGGTACCCGTTCCATGGGTCCCAACTCTCCAGGTTTAAGGGATTCTTCCTTCAGCTAAAACATGCATGGGAAACCCACAGTATGGTGCACCGTGTGACCGGGAAACGTTTTAAATGCATCTCAGTTTTCGTTCCCTTTTACTCGTGTTCACCATTCCAGAACCTTTACTCACACTCTCCCCACTTGGAGAGTCAGTGCCTTTAACCTCCTGTTTGGCACAGTTTGCAATTTCTGTGCAAGATGAACAGGAATACGGAGAACCAATGAGAGATTGGCTGTAGGTGTCTGCACGGGCAAATTTAACGCTCATTTCCCACCAGGAAGAGGAATTAACCACAGGCTCAGCATGCCATGCCGGAACCAGATTAGGGCCTGAATTAATCCTGCGGGTTTGCGGCCAGCTCACAAGATAGCGAGTTGAAGAAAGGAGCTCAGGGGCACTGTAACTCACAAACATGCAGAGTTATAAATGACAGCTATCGTCCAAAAAAATATTGAAGGAAGGCTGCGAAGACGACTTGTAAGTGGGGCAGAATTGCAGGAAAACGATTTCAGGGGGTAGACGGGAACTGCATTTAAAGCATAGGAAAAGAGGCAGAACGTCGACAGTGATGCTCTTGGCCAAAAAGGGCGTATGCGTTTTTTCCTGAATATATTCAGGAAAAAACGCATACGCCCTTTTTGGCCAACCAAGCAAGCATGTTAAAGAAATCTGCACTACAATGAAGTCTCACTTCCCCCAGGTGAAAAGGGCCATCTGTAAAAAGTGTAAAATCCAGAAAGGCAGCACAGGTCATGGAGAACAGGGAGCCTTGTTATTCTGATGGGCGGGATGTAAATTGCCAACAGCCACTCTGGAGAAGTGTATGGTGTTTCCCGGAACACCATAAAAACAAAGCAACGGAGCCTACGGCACTTCCACTTATGGTCCTATAGCTTAGGGAAATTAAAATCAAAAACACACAGCCACCCCAAGTGTCGGACGGCTCTGTTTACAAGAACCTCATCTACGGTACAAGTTAAATATCCCAGAATGTGAAAAATGGATAAAGAAGTTGTGGTACGTACGTACAATGGAATATCACTCAGCAATGAAATCTAAGTCATCAGGCCCGTCGCAGCACAATGCATGGATTCAGGTACGATGATTCTAAGTGAAATAAGTCACACAGAAAATGAAACATCATACGATATCACTAATACACTGAATGTAAACGTGGCTACACATGAACTGAATTAGAAAACAGAACAGGGTCTCAAATTTAGAAAACCAACTTATGCTTGCTTAAGGGGAAAGGTGAGTTGGGGTGCTGCATAAAACCAGAGATAGAAATTAGCACAGATACCTTTCCATAAGCCAAATATGTAATAGTCAAGACCTACCCCTTGCTCAACGAAATGGACTAAACACCCCATATTCAACGCCTAGGAATACACCTGACTAGTAAGAATCTTCAAACCCATGGATTTATATGTCTCCGTAAGAGAATGAAGCGTGTGTACAGTGTCATGAATGCAGCAGAGAATATCTGATAAATCCCATTATCAAAATGAATTACAAAAACAAAACACTAGGACAGTGAAATAGAGAGCAATTCTTAAATAATTCATTCACGGCTTGTGATGCAACCTGGATTTACCACATCTACACCCAGAGCTGAATGAGACATAATGTTGGGCACTTCGGGCTGATAGCATTGGTGTGGTTCGATGAGCAAATGCAGACCGTTTAAAGTCATTCTCTATGGTACCCTTTCCATGGGTCCCAAATCTCCAGGGTTAAGGGATTCTTCCTTCAGCTTAATCATGCATGGGAAACCCACAGTATGGTGCACCGTGTGACCGGGAAACGTTTTCAAATGCATCTCAGATTTCGTCCCCTTTTACTCGGGTTCACCATTCCAGAACCTTTACTAACACTCTCCCCACTTGGAGAGTCAGTGCCTTTAAACTCCTGTTTGGCACAGTTTGCAATTTCTGCGCAAGATGAACAGGAATAGGGAGAACCAATGAGAGACAAGCTGTAGGTGTCTGCACGGGCAAAGGGAACGCTCATTTCCCACCAGGAAGAGGAATTAACGAAAGGCTCAGCATGCCATGCCGGAACCAGATTAGGGCCTGAAGCAATCCTGCGGGTTTGCGGCCAGCTCACAAGAAAGCGAGTTGAAGAAAGGAGCTCAGGGACACTGTAATTCACAAACCTGCAGAGTTATAAATGACAGCTACCGTCCAAAAATATATTGAAGTAAGTCTTGGAACAGGACTTGAAAGCGGGGCAGAATTGCAGGAAAACGATTTCAGGGGGTAGACTGGAATTGCATTTAAAGCATAGGAAAAGAGGCAGAACCTTGACAACGATGCACTTGGCCAAAATGGGCATATGCGTTTCTCCTGAATATATTCAGGAAAAAATGCATATGCACTTTTTGGCCAACCTAGCATGCACGTTAAAGAAATCTGCACTACAATGAAGTCTCACTGCCCCCCAGTCAAAAGGGCCATCTGAAAAAAGTGTAAAATCCAAAAAGTCAGCACAGGCCATGGAGAACATGGAGCCTTGTTATGCTGATGGGCGGGATGTAAATTGCCAACAGCCGCTCTGGAGAAGTGTATGGTGTTTCCTGAAACACCTAAAAAACAAAGTAACGGTGCGTACGGCACTACCACTTATGGTCCTATACCTTAGGGAAATTAAAATCAAAAACACACAGCCACCCCAACGTTTTGGACGGCACTGTTTACAAGAACCTCGTCTACGGTACAAGTTAAATATCCCAGAATGCAAAAATGGATAAAGAAGTTGTGGTACGTACGTACAATGTAATATCACTCAGCAATGAAATCTATGTCATCAGGCCCATAGCGGCATAATGAGTGGATTCAGGTAGGAGGATTCTAAGTGAAATAAGTCACACAGAAAAAGAAACATCATAAGGTATCACTAATACACGGAATGTAAACTTGGCTACACATGAACTGAATTACAAAACAGAACAGGGTCTCAAATTTAGAAAACCAACTTATGCTTGCTTATGGGGAAAGGTGAGTTGGGGTGCTGCATAAAACCAGAGATTGAAATTAACACAGATACCGTTCCATAGGCCAAATATATAATAGAGAAGACCTACTCCTTGCTCAACGAAATGGACTCAACACCCCATATTCAACGCCTGGGAATATACCTGACAAGTAAGAATCTTAAAACCCATGGATTTATATGTCTCCATAAGGAAATCAAGCGTGTGTACAGCGGCCTAAACGCAGCAGTGAAAATCCGATAAATCCCATTACCAAAATAAATTTCAAAAACAAAACACAATGACAGTGAAATAGAGAGCAATTCTTACATAATTCATTCAGGGCTTGTGATGCAACCTTGATTTCCACATCTACACCCAGAGCTGGGTGAGACATAAGGCTGGACACTTCGGGCTGATAGCATTGGTGAGGTTCAGTGAGCAAACGCAGGCCCTTTGGAGTCATACTGCATGGTACCCATTCCATGGGTCCCAACTCTCCAGGTTTAAGGGATTCTTCCTTCAGCTAAAACATGCATGGGAAACCCAGAGTATGGTCCACCGTGTGATTGGGAAACGTTTTCAAAAGCATCTTAGTTTTCGTCCCCTGGTACTCGGGGTCACCGTTCCTGACGCCTTACTAACACTCTCCCCACTGGGAGACTCAGTGCCTTTAACCTCCTGTTTGGCACAGTTTGCAATTTCTGCGCAAGATGATCAGGAATAAGGAGAACCAATGAGAGACTAGCTGTAGGTGTCTGCACGGGCAAATGGAACGCTCATTTCCCACCAGGAAGAGGAATTAACCAAAGGCTCAGCGTGCCTGCTGGAAAAAGATTAGGGCCTGAAGCAATCCTGCGGTTTTGCGGCCAGCTCACAAGAAAGCGAGTTGAAGAAAGGAGCTCAGGGGCACTGTAATTCACAAACCTGCAGAGTTATGAATGAGAGCTATCGTCCAAAAATATATTGAAGTTAGTCTTCGAAGAGGACTTGAAAGCGGGGCAGAATTTCAGGAAAACGATTTCAGGGGGTAGACTGGAATTGCACTTAAAGCATAGGAAAAGAGGCAGAATGTCGACAATGATGCACTTGGCCAAAAAGGTCGTATGCGTTCTTTTCCTGAATATATTCAGGAAAAAACGCATACGCACTTTTTGGCCAACCAAGCAAGCGTGTAAAGGAAATCTGCACTACAATGAAGTCTCACTGCCCCCCGGTGAAAAGGGCCATCTGAAAAATGTGTAAAATCCAGAAAGGCAGGACAGGGCATGGAGAACAGGGAGCCTTGTTATGCTGATGGGCGGGATGTAAATTGCCAACAGCCACTCTGGAGAAGTGTATGGTGTTTCCTGAAACACGTAGGAAACAAAGAAACACAGCCTATGGCACTTCCACTTATGGTCGTATAGCTTAGGGAAATTAAAATCAAACACACACAGCCACCCCAAATTTTGGGACGGCTCTGTTTACAAGAACCTCGTCTACGATGCAAGTTAAATATCCGAGAAAGCAAAAAATGAATAAAGAAGTTGTTGTACGTGCGTACAATGGAATATCACTCAGCAATGAAATCTACGTCATCAGGCCCGTAGCGGAATAATGAGTGGATTCAGGTACGATGATTCTACGAGAAATAAGTCACACAGAAAAACAAACATCATAAGATATCACTAATACACGGAATGTAAACTTGGCTACACATGAACTGAATTACAAAACAGAACAGGGTCTCAAATTTAGAAAACCAACTTATGCTTGCTTATGGGGAAAGGTGTGTTGGGGTTCTGCATAAAACCAGAGATTGAAATTAGCACAGATACCGTTCCATAAGCCAAATATATAATAGAAAAGACCTACGCCTTGCTCAACGAAATGGACTCAACACCCCATATTCAACGCCTTGGAATATACCTGAGAAGTAAGAATCTTAAAACCCATGGATTTATATGTCTCCATAAGGAAATCAAGCGTGTGTACAGCGGCCTAAACGCAGCAGTGAAAATCCGATAAATCCCATTATCAAAATAAATTTCAAAAAAAAACACAATGACAGTGAAATAGAGAGCAATTCTTAAATAATTCATTCAGGGCTTGTGATGCAATCTGGATTTACCACATCTACAACCAGACCTGGGTGAGACATAAGGCTGGACACTTCGGGCTCATAGCATTGGTGAGGTTCGGTGAGCAAATGCAGACCCTTTGAAGTCATACTGTATGGTACCCATTCCATGGGTCCCAACTCTGCAGGTTTAAGGGATTCTTCCTTCAACTAAACCATGCATGGCAAACCCAGAGTAAGGTCCACCGTGTGATTGGGAAACGTTTTGAAATGCATCTCAGTTTTCGTCCCCTGGTACTCGGGTTCACCATTCCAGACGCTTTACTAACACTCTCCCCACTTGGAGAGTCAGTGCCTTTAACCTCCTCTTTGGCACAGTTTGCAATTTCTGCGCAAGATGAACAGGAATAGGGAGAACCAATGAGAGACTAGCTGTAAGTGTCTGCACGGGCAAATGGAACGCTCATTTCCCACCAGGAAGAGGAATTAACCAAAGGCTCAGCGTGCCCTGCCTGAAACAGATTAGGGCCTGAAGCAATCCTGCGGTTTTGTGGCCAGCTCACAAGAAAGCGAGTTGAAGAAAGGAGCTCAGGGGCACTGTAATTCACAAACCTGCAGAGTTATGAATGACAGCTATCGTCCAAAAATGTACTGAAGTAAGTCTTCGAAGAGGACTTGAAAGCGGGGCAGAATTGCAGGAAAACGATTTCAGGGGGTAGACAGGAAATCCACCTAAAGCTTAGGAAAATAGCAGAATGTCGAAAATGATGCACTTGGCCAAAAAGGGCGTATGCGTTTTTTCCTGAATATATTCAGGAATAAACGCATACGCCCTTTTTGGCCAACCAAGCAAGCGTGTAAAGAAATCTGCACTACAATGAAGTCTCATTGACCCCTGGTTAAAAGGTAGATCTGAAAAAAGTATAAAACGCAGAAAAGCAGGACAGGCCATGGAGAAAAGGGAGCCTTGTTATGCAGATGGGCGGGACGTAAATTGCCAACAGCCAAACTGGAGAAGTGTATGGCGTTTCCTGAAACACATAGGAAACAAAGCAACGCAGCCTATGGCACTTCCACTTATGGTCCTGTAGCTTAGGGAAAGTAAAATCAAAAACACACAGCCAACCCAAAATTTCAGACGACTCTGTATACAAGAACCTCGTCTATGGTACAAGTTAAATATCCCAGAAAGCGAAAAATGGATAAAGAAGTTGTGGTACGTACGTACAATGTAATATCACACAGCAATGAAATCTACGTCATCAGGCCCATAGCGGCATAATGAGTGGATTCAGGTAGGACGATTCTACGAGAAATAAGTCACACAGAAAAAGAAACATCATAAGATATCACTAATACACGGAATGTAAACTTGGCTACACATGAACTGAATTACAAAACAGAACAGGGTCTCAAATTTAGAAAATCAACTTATGCTTGCTTAAGGGGAAAGGTGTGTTGGGGTGCTGCATAAAACCAGAGATTGAAATTAGCACAGATACCGTTCCATAAGCCAAATATATAATAGAAAAGACCTACTCCTTGCTCAACGAAATGGACTCGACACCACATATTCAACACCTGGGAATATACCTGACAAGTAAGAATCTTAAAACCCATGGATTTATATGTCTCCATAAGAGAATCAAGCATGTGTACAGCTGCATGAATGCAGCAGAGAAAATCCGATAAATCCCATTATCAAAATGAATTACAAAAACAAAACACAAGGACAGTGAAATAGAGAGCAATTCTTAAATAATTCATTCAGGGCTTGTGATGCAACCTGGATTTACCACATCTACACCCAGAGCTGAGTGAGACATAAGGTTGGGCACTTCGGGCTGATAGCATTGGTGAGGTTCGATGAGCAAATGCAGACCCTTTGAAGTCATACTGCATGGTACCCGTGCCATGGGTCCCAACTCTCCAGGTTTAAGGGATTCTTCCTTCAGCTAAAACATGCATCGGAAACCCACAGTACGGTGCACCGTGTGACCGGGAAACTTTTTAAATGTATCTCAGTTTTCGTCCCCTTTTACTCGGGTTCACCATTCCAGACCCTTTACTCACACTGTCCCCACATGGAGAGTCAGTGCCTTTAACCTCCTGTTTGGCACAGTTTGCAATTTCTGCGCAACATGAACAGGAATAGGGAGAACCAATGAGAGACTAGCTGTAGGTGTCTGCACGGGCAAATTTAACGCTCATTTCCCACCAGGAAGAGGAATTAACCACAGGCTCAGCATGCCATGCCGGAACCAGATTAGGGCCTGAAGTAATCCTGCGGGTTTGCGGCCAGCTCACAAGATAGCGAGTTGAAGAAAGGAGCTCAGGGGCACTGTAACTCACAAACATGCAGAGTTATAAATGACAGCTATCGTCCAAAAAAATATTGAAGAAAGGTTGCGAAGACGACTTGTAAGTGGGGCAGAATTGCAGGAAAACGATTTCAGGGGGTAGACGGGAATTGCATTTAAAGCATAGGAAAAGAGGCAGAACGTCGACAATGATGCTCTTGGCCAAAAAGGGCGTATGCGTTTTTTCCTGAATATATTGAGGAAAAAACGCATACGCCCTTTTTGGCCAACCAAGCAAGCATGTTAAAGAAATCTGCACTACAATGAAGTCTCACGGCCCCCCGGTCAAAAGGGCCATCTGAAAAAAGTGTAAAATCCAGAAAGGCAGCACAGGCCATGGAGAACAGGGAGCCTTGTTATGCTGATGGGCGGGATGTAAATTGCCAACAGCCACACTGGAGAAGTGTATGGTGTTTCCCGGAACACCATAAAAACAAAGCAACGGAGCCTACGGCACTTCCACTTATGGTCCTATAGCTTAGGGAAATTAAAATCAAAAACACACAGCCACCCCAAAGTGTCGGACGGCTCTGTTTACAAGAACCTCATCTACGGTACAAGTTAAATATCCCAGAATGTGAAAAATGGATAAAGAAGTTGTGGTACATACGTACAATGGAATATCTCTCAGCAATGAAATCTAAGTCATCAGGTCCGTCGCGGCACAATGCATGGATTCAGGTACGATGATTCTAAGTGAAATAAGTCACACAGAAAATGAAACATCATACGATATCACTAATACACTGAATGTAAACGTGGCTACACATGAACTGAATTACAAAACAGAACAGGGTCTCAAATTTAGAAAACCAACTTATGCTTGCTTAAGGGGAAAGGTGAGTTGGGGTGCTGCATAAAACCAGAGATAGAAATTAGCACAGATACCTTTCCATAAGCCAAATATGTAATAGTCAAGACCTACCCCTTGCTCAACGAAATGGACTAAACACCCCATATTCAACGCCTAGGAATACACCTGACTAGTAAGAATCTTCAAACCCATGGATTTATATGTCTCCGTAAGAGAATGAAGCGTGTGTACAGTGTCATGAATGCAGCAGAGAATATCTGATAAATCCCATTATCAAAATGAATTACAAAAACAAAACACTAGGACAGTGAAATAGAGAGCAATTCTTAAATAATTCATTCACGGCTTGTGATGCAACCTGGATTTACCACATCTACACCCAGAGCTGAATGAGACATAATGTTGGGCACTTCGGGCTGATAGCATTGGTGTGGTTCGATGAGCAAATGCAGACCGTTTGAAGTCATACTCTATGGTACCCTTTCCATGGGTCCCAAATCTCCAGGGTTAAGGGATTCTTCCTTCAGCTAAAACATGCATGGGAAACCCACAGTATGGTGCACCGTGTGACTGGGAAACGTTTTCAAATGCATCTCAGATTTCGTCCCCTTTTACTCGGATTCACCATTCCAGAACCTTTACTAACACTCTCCCCACTTGGAGAGTCAGTGCCTTTAAACTCCTGTTGGCACAGTTTGCAATTTCTGCGCAAGATGAACAGGAATAGGGAGAATCAATGAGAGACTAGCTGTAGGTGTCTGCACGGGCAAAGGGAACGCTCATTTCCCACCAGGAAGAGGAATTAACGAAAGGCTCAGCATGCCATGCCGGAACCAGATTAGGGCCTGAAGCAATCCTGCGGGTTTGCGGCCAGCTCACAAGAAAGCGAGTTGAAGAAAGGAGCTCAGGGACACTGTAATTCACAAACCTGCAGAGTTATAAATGACAGCTACCGTCCAAAAATATATTGAAGTAAGTCTTGGAACAGGACTTGAAAGCGGGGCAGAATTGCAGGAAAACGATTTCAGGGGGTAGACTGGAATTGCATTTAAAGCATAGGAAAAGAGGCAGAACCTTGACAACGATGCACTTGGCCAAAATGGGCATATGCGTTTCTCCTGAATATATTCAGGAAAAAATGCATATGCACTTTTTGGCCAACCTAGCATGCACGTTAACGAAATCTGCACTACAATGAAGTCTCACTGCCCCCCAGTCAAAAGGGCCATCTGAAAAATGTGTAAAATCCAAAAAGTCAGCACAGGCCATGGAGAACATGGAGCCTTGTTATGCTGATGGGCGGGATGTAAATTGCCAACAGCCACTCTGGAGAAGTGTATGGTGTTTCCTGAAACACCTAAAAAACAAAGTAACGGTGCGTACGGCACTACCACTTATGGTCCTATACCTTAGGGAAATTAAAATCAAAAACACACAGCCACCCCAAAGTTTTGGACGGCACTGTTTACAAGAACCTCGTCTACGGTACAAGTTAAATATCCCAGAATGCAAAAATGGATAAAGAAGTTGTGGTACGTACGTACAATGTAATATCACTCAGCAATGAAATCTATGTCATCAGGCCCATAGCGGCATAATGAGTGGATTCAGGTAGGAGGATTCTAAGTGAAATAAGTCACACAGAAAAAGAAACATCATAAGGTATCACTAATACACGGAATGTAAACTTGGCTACACATGAACTGAATTACAAAACAGAACAGGGTCTCAAATTTAGAAAACCAACTTATGCTTGCTTATGGGGAAAGGTGAGTTGGGGTGCTGCATAAAACCAGAGATTGAAATTAACACAGATACCGTTCCATAGGCCAAATATATAATAGAGAAGACCTACTCCTTGCTCAACGAAATGGACTCAACACCCCATATTCAACGCCTGGGAATATACCTGACAAGTAAGAATCTTAAAACCCATGGATTTATATGTCTCCATAAGGAAATCAAGCATGTGTACAGCGGCCTAAACGCAGCAGTGAAAATCCGATAAATCCCATTACCAAAATAAATTTCAAAAACAAAACACAATGACAGTGAAATAGAGAGCAATTCTTACATAATTCATTCAGGGCTTGTGATGCAACCTTGATTTCCACATCTACACCCAGAGCTGGGTGAGACATAAGGCTGGACACTTCGGGCTGATAGCATTGGTGAGGTTCAGTGAGCAAACGCAGGCCCTTTGGAGTCATACTGCATGGTACCCATTCCATGGGTCCCAACTCTCCAGGTTTAAGGGATTCTTCCTTCAGCTAAAACATGCATGGGAAACCCAGAGTATGGTCCACCGTGTGATTGGGAAACGTTTTCAAAAGCATCTTAGTTTTCGTCCCCTGGTACTCGGGGTCACTGTTCCTGACGCCTTACTAACACTCTCCCCACTTGGAGACTCAGTGCCTTTAACCTCCTGTTTGGCACAGTTTGCAATTTCTGCGCAAGATGATCAGGAATAAGGAGAACCAATGAGAGACTAGCTGTAGGTGTCTGCACGGGCAAATGGAATGCTCATTTCCCACCAGGAAGAGGAATTAACCAAAGGCTCAGCGGGCCCTGCCTGAAACAGATTAGGGCCTGAAGCAATCCTGTGGTTTTGTGGCCAGCTCACAAGAAAGCGAGTTGAAGAAAGGAGCTCAGGGGCACTGTAATTCACAAACCTGCAGAGTTATGAATGACAGCTATCGTCCAAAAATGTACTGAAGTAAGTCTTCGAAGAGGACTTGAAAGCGGGGCAGAATTGCAGGAAAACGATTTCAGGGGGTAGACAGGAAATCCACCTAAAGCTTAGGAAAATAGCAGAATGTCGAAAATGATGCACTTGGCCAAAAAGGGCATATGCGTTTTTTCCTGAATATATTCAGGAATAAACGCATACGCACTTTTTGGCCAACCAAGCAAGCGTGTAAAGAAATCTGCACTACAATGAAGTCTCATTGACCCCTGGTTAAAAGGGCGATCTGAAAAAAGTATAAAACGCAGAAAAGCAGGACAGGCCATGGAGAAAAGGGAGCCTTGTTATGCAGATGGGCGGGACGTAAATTGCCAACAGCCAAACTGGAGAAGTGTATGGCGTTTCCTGAAACACATAGGAAACAAAGCAACGCAGCCTATGGCACTTCCACTTATGGTCCTGTAGCTTAGGGAAAGTAAAATCAAAAACACACAGCCAACCCAAAATTTCAGACGACTCTGTATACAAGAACCTCGTCTATGGTACAAGTTAAATATCCCAGAAAGCGAAAAATGGATAAAGAAGTTGTGGTACGTACGTACAATGTAATATCACACAGCAATGAAATCTACGTCATCAGGCCCATAGCGGCATAATGAGTGGATTCAGGTAGGACGATTCTACGAGAAATAAGTCACACAGAAAAAGAAACATCATAAGATATCACTAATACACGGAATGTAAACTTGGCTACACATGAACTGAATTACAAAACAGAACAGGGTCTCAAATTTAGAAAATCAACTTATGCTTGCTTAAGGGGAAAGGTGTGTTGGGGTGCTGCATAAAACCAGAGATTGAAATTAGCACAGATACCGTTCCATAAGCCAAATATATAATAGAAAAGACCTACTCCTTGCTCAACGAAATGGACTCGACACCACATATTCAACACCTGGGAATATACCTGACAAGTAAGAATCTTAAAACCCATGGATTTATATGTCTCCATAAGAGAATCAAGCATGTGTACAGCTGCATGAATGCAGCAGAGAAAATCCGATAAATCCCATTATCAAAATGAATTACAAAAACAAAACACAAGGACAGTGAAATAGAGAGCAATTCTTAAATAATTCATTCAGGGCTTGTGATGCAACCTGGATTTACCACATCTACACCCAGAGCTGAGTGAGACATAAGGTTGGGCACTTCGGGCTGATAGCATTGGTGAGGTTCGATGAGCAAATGCAGACCCTTTGAAGTCATACTGCATGGTACCCGTGCCATGGGTCCCAACTCTCCAGGTTTAAGGGATTCTTCCTTCAGCTAAAACATGCATCGGAAACCCACAGTACGGTGCACCGTGTGACCGGGAAACGTTTTAAATGTATCTCAGTTTTCGTCCCCTTTTACTCGGGTTCACCATTCCAGACCCTTTACTCACACTGTCCCCACATGGAGAGTCAGTGCCTTTAACCTCCTGTTTGGCACAGTTTGCAATTTCTGCGCAACATGAACAGGAATAGGGAGAACCAATGAGAGACTAGCTGTAGGTGTCTGCACGGGCAAATTTAATGCTCATTTACCACCAGGAAGAGGAATTAACCACAGGCTCAGCATGCCATGCCGGAACCAGATTAGGGCCTGAAGTAATCCTGCGGGTTTGCGGCCAGCTCACAAGATAGCGAGTTGAAGAAAGGAGCTCAGGGGCACTGTAACTCACAAACATGCAGAGTTATAAATGACAGCTATCGTCCAAAAAAATATTGAAGGAAGGCTGCGAAGACGACTTGTAAGTGGGGCAGAATTGCAGGAAAACGATTTCAGGGGGTAGACGGGAATTGCATTTAAAGCATAGGAAAAGAGGCAGAACGTCGACAATGATGCTCTTGGCCAAAAAGGCCGTATGCGTTTTTTCCTGAATATATTCAGGAAAAAACGCATACGCCCTTTTTGGCCAACCAAGCAAGCATGTTAAAGAAATCTGCACTACAATGAAGTCTCACTGCCCCCCGGTCAAAAGGGCCATCTGAAAAAAGTGTAAAATCCAGAAAGGCAGCACAGGCCATGGAGAACAGGGAGCCTTGTTATGCTGATGGGCGGGATGTAAATTGCCAAGAGCCGCTCTGGAGAAGTGTATGGTGTTTCCTGGAACACCTAAAAAACAAAGCAACGAAGCCTACGGCATTTCCACTTATGGTCCTATAGCTTAGGGAAATTAAAATCAAAAACACACAGCCACCCCAAAGTGTCGGACGGCTCTGTTTACAAGAACCTCGTCTACTGTACAAGTTAAATATCCCAGAATGTGAAAAATGGATAAAGAAGTTGTGGTACGTACGTACAATGGAATATCACTCAGCAATGAAATCTATGTCATCAGGCCCGTCGCGGCATAATGAGTGGATTCAGGTACGATGATTCTAAGTGAAATAAGTCACACAGAAAATGAAACATCATAAGATATCACTAATACAAGGAATGTAAACTTGGCTACACATGACCTGAATTGCAAAACAGAACAGGGTCTCAAATTTAGAACACCAACTTATGCTTACTTAAGGGGAAAGGTGAGTTGGGGTGCTGCATAAAACCAGAGATAGAAATTAGCACAGATACCTTTCCATAAGCCAAATATGTAATAGTCAAGACCTACCCCTTGCTCAACGAAATGGACTAAACACCCCATATTCAACGCCTAGGAATACATCTGACTAGTAAGAATCATCAAACACATGGATTTATATGTCTCCGTAAGAGAATGAAGCGTGTGTACAGCGGCATGAATGCAGCAGAGAAAATCCGATAAATCCCATTATCAAAATGAATTACAAAAACAAAACTCAAGGACAGTGAAATACAGAGCAATTCTTAAATAATTCATTCAGGGCTTGTGATGCAACCTGGATTTACCACATCTACACCCAGAGCTGAGTGAGACATAAGGTTGGGCACTTCGGGCTGATAGCATTGGTGAGGTTCGATGAGCAAATGCAGACCCTTTGAAGTCATACTGCATGGTACCCGTTCCATGGGTCCCAACTCTCCAGGTTTAAGGGATTCTTCCTTCAGCTAAAACATGCATGGGAAACCCAGAGTATGGTCCACCGTGTGATTGGGAAACGTTTTCAAAAGCATCTTAGTTTTCGTCCCCTGGTACTCGGGGTCACTGTTCCTGACGCCTTACTAACACTCTCCCCACTTGGAGACTCAGTGCCTTTAACCTCCTGTTTGGCACAGTTTGCAATTTCTGCGCAAGATGATCAGGAATAAGGAGAACCAATGAGAGACTAGCTGTAGGTGTCTGCACGGGCAAATGGAACGCTCATTTCCCACCAGGAAGAGGAATTAACCAAAGGCTCAGCGTGCCCTGCCTGAAACAGATTAGGGCCTGAAGCAATCCTGTGGTTTTGTGGCCAGCTCACAAGAAAGCGAGTTGAAGAAAGGAGCTCAGGGGCACTGTAATTCACAAACCTGCAGAGTTATGAATGACAGCTATCGTCCAAAAATGTACTGAAGTAAGTCTTCGAAGAGGACTTGAAAGCGGGGCAGAATTGCAGGAAAACGATTTCAGGGGGTAGACAGGAAATCCACCTAAAGCTTAGGAAAATAGCAGAATGTCGAAAATGATGCACTTGGCCAAAAAGGGCATATGCGTTTTTTCCTGAATATATTCAGGAATAAACGCATACGCACTTTTTGGCCAACCAAGCAAGCGTGTAAAGAAATCTGCACTACAATGAAGTCTCATTGACCCCTGGTTAAAAGGGCGATCTGAAAAAAGTATAAAACGCAGAAAAGCAGGACAGGCCATGGAGAAAAGGGAGCCTTGTTATGCAGATGGGCGGGACGTAAATTGCCAACAGCCAAACTGGAGAAGTGTATGGCGTTTCCTGAAACACATAGGAAACAAAGCAACGCAGCCTATGGCACTTCCACTTATGGTCCTGTAGCTTAGGGAAAGTAAAATCAAAAACACACAGCCAACCCAAAATTTCAGACGACTCTGTATACAAGAACCTCGTCTATGGTACAAGTTAAATATCCCAGAAAGCGAAAAATGGATAAAGAAGTTGTGGTACGTACGTACAATGTAATATCACACAGCAATGAAATCTACGTCATCAGGCCCATAGCGGCATAATGAGTGGATTCAGGTAGGACGATTCTACGAGAAATAAGTCACACAGAAAAAGAAACATCATAAGATATCACTAATACACGGAATGTAAACTTGGCTACACATGAACTGAATTACAAAACAGAACAGGGTCTCAAATTTAGAAAATCAACTTATGCTTGCTTAAGGGGAAAGGTGTGTTGGGGTGCTGCATAAAACCAGAGATTGAAATTAGCACAGATACCGTTCCATAAGCCAAATATATAATAGAAAAGACCTACTCCTTGCTCAACGAAATGGACTCGACACCACATATTCAACACCTGGGAATATACCTGACAAGTAAGAATCTTAAAACCCATGGATTTATATGTCTCCATAAGAGAATCAAGCATGTGTACAGCTGCATGAATGCAGCAGAGAAAATCCGATAAATCCCATTATCAAAATGAATTACAAAAACAAAACACAAGGACAGTGAAATAGAGAGCAATTCTTAAATAATTCATTCAGGGCTTGTGATGCAACCTGGATTTACCACATCTACACCCAGAGCTGAGTGAGACATAAGGTTGGGCACTTCGGGCTGATAGCATTGGTGAGGTTCGATGAGCAAATGCAGACCCTTTGAAGTCATACTGCATGGTACCCGTGCCATGGGTCCCAACTCTCCAGGTTTAAGGGATTCTTCCTTCAGCTAAAACATGCATCGGAAACCCACAGTACGGTGCACCGTGTGACCGGGAAACGTTTTAAATGTATCTCAGTTTTCGTCCCCTTTTACTCGGGTTCACCATTCCAGACCCTTTACTCACACTGTCCCCACATGGAGAGTCAGTGCCTTTAACCTCCTGTTTGGCACAGTTTGCAATTTCTGCGCAACATGAACAGGAATAGGGAGAACCAATGAGAGACTAGCTGTAGGTGTCTGCACGGGCAAATTTAATGCTCATTTACCACCAGGAAGAGGAATTAACCACAGGCTCAGCATGCCATGCCGGAACCAGATTAGGGCCTGAAGTAATCCTGCGGGTTTGCGGCCAGCTCACAAGATAGCGAGTTGAAGAAAGGAGCTCAGGGGCACTGTAACTCACAAACATGCAGAGTTATAAATGACAGCTATCGTCCAAAAAAATATTGAAGGAAGGCTGCGAAGACGACTTGTAAGTGGGGCAGAATTGCAGGAAAACGATTTCAGGGGGTAGACGGGAATTGCATTTAAAGCATAGGAAAAGAGGCAGAACGTCGACAATGATGCTCTTGGCCAAAAAGGCCGTATGCGTTTTTTCCTGAATATATTCAGGAAAAAACGCATACGCCCTTTTTGGCCAACCAAGCAAGCATGTTAAAGAAATCTGCACTACAATGAAGTCTCACTGCCCCCCGGTCAAAAGGGCCATCTGAAAAAAGTGTAAAATCCAGAAAGGCAGCACAGGCCATGGAGAACAGGGAGCCTTGTTATGCTGATGGGCGGGATGTAAATTGCCAAGAGCCGCTCTGGAGAAGTGTATGGTGTTTCCTGGAACACCTAAAAAACAAAGCAACGAAGCCTACGGCATTTCCACTTATGGTCCTATAGCTTAGGGAAATTAAAATCAAAAACACACAGCCACCCCAAAGTGTCGGACGGCTCTGTTTACAAGAACCTCGTCTACTGTACAAGTTAAATATCCCAGAATGTGAAAAATGGATAAAGAAGTTGTGGTACGTACGTACAATGGAATATCACTCAGCAATGAAATCTATGTCATCAGGCCCGTCGCGGCATAATGAGTGGATTCAGGTACGATGATTCTAAGTGAAATAAGTCACACAGAAAATGAAACATCATAAGATATCACTAATACAAGGAATGTAAACTTGGCTACACATGACCTGAATTGCAAAACAGAACAGGGTCTCAAATTTAGAACACCAACTTATGCTTACTTAAGGGGAAAGGTGAGTTGGGGTGCTGCATAAAACCAGAGATAGAAATTAGCACAGATACCTTTCCATAAGCCAAATATGTAATAGTCAAGACCTACCCCTTGCTCAACGAAATGGACTAAACACCCCATATTCAACGCCTAGGAATACATCTGACTAGTAAGAATCATCAAACACATGGATTTATATGTCTCCGTAAGAGAATGAAGCGTGTGTACAGCGGCATGAATGCAGCAGAGAAAATCCGATAAATCCCATTATCAAAATGAATTACAAAAACAAAACTCAAGGACAGTGAAATACAGAGCAATTCTTAAATAATTCATTCAGGGCTTGTGATGCAACCTGGATTTACCACATCTACACCCAGAGCTGAGTGAGACATAAGGTTGGGCACTTCGGGCTGATAGCATTGGTGAGGTTCGATGAGCAAATGCAGACCCTTTGAAGTCATACTGCATGGTACCCGTTCCATGGGTCCCAACTCTCCAGGTTTAAGGGATTCTTCCTTCAGCTAAAACATGCATGGGAAACCCACAGTATGGTGCACCGTGTGACCGGGAAACGTTTTAAATGCATCTCAGTTTTCGTTCCCTTTTACTCGTGTTCACCATTCCAGACCCTTTACTCACACTCTCCCCACTTGGAGAGTCAGTGCCTTTAACCTCCTGTTTGGCACAGTTTGCAATTTCTGCGCAAGATGAACAGGAATAGGGAGAACCAATGAGAGACTAGCTGTAGGTGTCTGCACAGGCAAATTTAACGCTCATTTCCCACCAGGAAGAGGAATTAACCACAGGCTCAGCATGCCTTGCTGGAACCAGATTAGTGCCTGAAGTAATCCTGCGGGTTTGCGGACAGCTCACAGGATAGCGAGTTGAAGAAAGGAGCTCAGGGGCACTGTAACTCACAAACATGCAGAGTTATAAATGACAGCTATCGTCCAAAAAAATATTGAAGGAAGGCTGCGAAGACGACTTGTAAGTGGGGCAGAATTGCAGGAAAACGATTTCAGGGGGTAGACGGGAACTGCATTTAAAGCATAGGAAAAGAGGCAGAACGTCGACAATGATGCTCTTGGCCAAAAAGGGCGTATGCGTTTTTTCCTGAATATATTCAGGAAAAAACGCATACGCCCTTTTTGGCCAACCAAGCAAGCATGTTAAAGAAATCTGCACTACAATGAAGTCTCACTTCCCCCAGGTGAAAAGGGCCATCTGTAAAAAGTGTAAAATCCAGAAAGGCAGCACAGGCCATGGAGAACAGGGAGCCTTGTTATGCTGATGGGCGGGATGTAAATTGCCAAGAGCCGCTCTGGAGAAGTGTATGGTGTTTCCTGGAACACCTAAAAAACAAAGCAACGAAGCCTACGGCATTTCCACTTATGGTCCTATAGCTTAGGGAAATTAAAATCAAAAACACACAGCCACCCCAAAGTGTCGGACGGCTCTGTTTACAAGAACCTCATCTACGGTACAAGTTAAATATCCCAGAATGTGAAAAATGGATAAAGAAGTTGTGGTACATACGTACAATGGAATATCACTCAGCAATGAAATCTAAGTCATCAGGCCCGTCGCAGAACAATGCATGGATTCAGGTACGATGATTCTAAGTGAAATAAGTCACACAGAAAATGAAACATCATACGATATCACTAATACACTGAATGTAAACGTGGCTACACATGAACTGAATTAGAAAACAGAACAGGGTCTCAAATTTAGAAAACCAACTTATGCTTGCTTAAGGGGAAAGGTGAGTTGGGGTGCTGCATAAAACCAGAGATAGAAATTAGCACAGATACCTTTCCATAAGCCAAATATGTAATAGTCAAGACCTACCCCTTGCTCAACGAAATGGACTAAACACCCCATATTCAACGCCTAGGAATACACCTGACTAGTAAGAATCTTCAAACCCATGGATTTATATGTCTCCGTAAGAGAATGAAGCGTGTGTACAGTGTCATGAATGCAGCAGAGAATATCTGATAAATCCCATTATCAAAATGAATTACAAAAACAAAACACTAGGACAGTGAAATAGAGAGCAATTCTTAAATAATTCATTCACGGCTTGTGATGCAACCTGGATTTACCACATCTACACCCAGAGCTGAATGAGACATAATGTTGGGCACTTCGGGCTGATAGCATTGGTGTGGTTCGATGAGCAAATGCAGACCGTTTGAAGTCATACTCTATGGTACCCTTTCCATGGGTCCCAAATCTCCAGGGTTAAGGGATTCTTCCTTCAGCTTAATCATGCATGGGAAACCCACAGTATGGTGCACCGTGTGACCGGGAAACGTTTTCAAATGCATCTCAGATTTCGTCCCCTTTTACTCGGGTTCACCATTCCAGAACCTTTACTAACACTCTCCCCACTTGGAGAGTCAGTGCCTTTAAACTCCTGTTTGGCACAGTTTGCAATTTCTGCGCAAGATGAACAGGAATACGGAGAACCAATGAGAGACTAGCTGTAGGTGTCTGCACGGGCAAAGGGAACGCTCATTTCCCACCAGGAAGAGGAATTAACGAAAGGCTCAGCATGCCATGCCGGAACCAGATTAGGGCCTGAAGCAATCCTGCGGGGTGCGGCCAGCTCACAAGAAAGCGAGTTGAAGAAAGGAGCTCAGGGACACTGTAATTCACAAACCTGCAGAGTTATAAATGACAGCTACCGTCCAAAAATATATTGAAGTAAGTCTTGGAACAGGACTTGAAAGCGGGGCAGAATTGCAGGAAAACGATTTCAGGGGGTAGACTGGAATTGCATTTAAAGCATAGGAAAAGAGGCAGAACCTTGACAACGATGCACTTGGCCAAAATGGGCATATGCGTTTCTCCTGAATATATTCAGGAAAAAATGCATATGCACTTTTTGGCCAACCTAGCATGCACGTTAAAGAAATCTGCACTACAATGAAGTCTCACTGCCCCCCAGTCAAAAGGGCCATCTGAAAAAAGTGTAAAATCCAAAAAGTCAGCACAGGCCATGGAGAACATGGAGCCTTGTTATGCTGATGGGCGGGATGTAAATTGCCAACAGCCGCTCTGGAGAAGTGTATGGTGTTTCCTGAAACACCTAAAAAACAAAGTAACGGTGCGTACGGCACTACCACTTATGGTCCTATACCTTAGGGAAATTAAAATCAAAAACACACAGCCACCCCAAAGTTTTGGACGGCACTGTTTACAAGAACCTCGTCTACGGTACAAGTTAAATATCCCAGAATGCAAAAATGGATAAAGAAGTTGTGGTACGTACGTACAATGTAATATCACTCAGCAATGAAATCTATGTCATCAGGCCCATAGCGGCATAATGAGTGGATTCAGGTAGGAGGATTCTAAGTGAAATAAGTCACACAGAAAAAGAAACATCATAAGGTATCACTAATACACGGAATGTAAACTTGGCTACACATGAACTGAATTACAAAACAGAACAGGGTCTCAAATTTAGAAAACCAACTTATGCTTGCTTATGGGGAAAGGTGAGTTGGGGTGCTGCATAAAACCAGAGATTGAAATTAACACAGATACCGTTCCATAGGCCAAATATATAATAGAGAAGACCTACTCCTTGCTCAACGAAATGGACTCAACACCCCATATTCAACGCCTGGGAATATACCTGACAAGTAAGAATCTTAAAACCCATGGATTTATATGTCTCCATAAGGAAATCAAGCGTGTGTACAGCAGCCTAAACGCAGCAGTGAAAATCCGATAAATCCCATTACCAAAATAAATTTCAAAAACAAAACACAATGACAGTGAAATAGAGAGCAATTCTTACATAATTCATTCAGGGCTTGTGATGCAACCTTGATTTCCACATCTACACCCAGAGCTGGGTGAGACATAAGGCTGGACACTTCGGGCTGATAGCATTGGTGAGGTTCAGTGAGCAAACGCAGGCCCTTTGGAGTCATACTGCATGGTACCCATTCCATGGGTCCCAACTCTCCAGGTTTAAGGGATTCTTCCTTCAGCTAAAACATGCATGGGAAACCCAGAGTATGGTCCACCGTGTGATTGGGAAACGTTTTCAAAAGCATCTTAGTTTTCGTCCCCTGGTACTCGGGGTCACCGTTCCTGACGCCTTACTAACACTCTCCCCACTTGGAGAGTCAGTGCCTTTAACCTCCTGTTTGGCACAGTTTGCAATTTCTGCGCAAGATGATCAGGAATAAGGAGAACCAATGAGAGACTAGCTGTAGGTGTCTGCACGGGCAAATGGAACGCTCATTTCCCACCAGGAAGAGGAATTAACCAAAGGCTCAGCGTGCCTGCTGGAAAAAGATTAGGGCCTGAAGCAATCCTGCGGTTTTGCGGCCAGCTCACAAGAAAGCGAGTTGAAGAAAGGAGCTCAGGGGCACTGTAATTCACAAACCTGCAGAGTTATGAATGAGAGCTATCGTCCAAAAATATATTGAAGTTAGTCTTCGAAGAGGACTTGAAAGCGGGGCAGAATTTCAGGAAAACGATTTCAGGGGGTAGACTGGAATTGCACTTAAAGCATAGGAAAAGAGGCAGAATGTCGACAATGATGCACTTGGCCAAAAAGGTCGTATGCGTTCTTTTCCTGAATATATTCAGGAAAAAACGCATACGTACTTTTTGGCCAACCAAGCAAGCGTGTAAAGGAAATCTGCACTACAATGAAGTCTCACTGCCCCCCGGTGAAAAGGGCCATCTGAAAAATGTGTAAAATCCAGAAAGGCAGGACAGGGCATGGAGAACAGGGAGCCTTGTTATGCTGATGGGCGGGATGTAAATTGCCAACAGCCACTCTGGAGAAGTGTATGGTGTTTCCTGAAACATGTAGGAAACAAAGAAACACAGCCTATGGCACTTCCACTTATGGTCGTATAGCTTAGGGAAATTAAAATCAAACACACACAGCCACCCCAAATTTTGGGACGGCTCTGTTTACAAGAACCTCGTCTACGATGCAAGTTAAATATCCGAGAAAGCAAAAAATGAATAAAAAAGTTGTTGTACGTACGTAAATGGAATATCACTCAGCAATGAAATCTACGTCATCAGGCCCGTAGCGGAATAATGAGTGGATTCAGGTACCATGATTCTACAAGAAATAAGTCACACAGAAAAACAAACATCATAAGATATCACTAATACACGGAATGTAAACTTGGCTACACATGAACTGAATTACAAAACAGAACAGGGTCTCAAATTTAGAAAACCAACTTATGCTTGCTTATGGGGAAAGGTGTGTTGGGGTTCTGCATAAAACCAGAGATTGAAATTAGCACAGATACCGTTCCATAAGCCAAATATATAATAGAAAAGACCTACGCCTTGCTCAACGAAATGGACTCAACACCCCATATTCAACGCCTTGGAATATACCTGAGAAGTAAGAATCTTAAAACCCATGGATTTATATGTCTCCATAAGGAAATCAAGCGTGTGTACAGCGGCCTAAACGCAGCAGTGAAAATCCGATAAATCCCATTATCAAAATAAATTTCAAAAAAAAACACAATGACAGTGAAATAGAGAGCAATTCTTAAATAATTCATTCAGGGCTTGTGATGCAATCTGGATTTACCACATCTACAACCAGACCTGGGTGAGACATAAGGCTGGACACTTCGGGCTCATAGCATTGGTGAGGTTCGGTGAGCAAATGCAGACCCTTTGAAGTCATACTGTATGGTACCCATTCCATGGGTCCCAACTCTGCAGGTTTAAGGGATTCTTCCTTCAACTAAACCATGCATGGCAAACCCAGAGTAAGGTCCACCGTGTGATTGGGAAACGTTTTGAAATGCATCTCAGTTTTCGTCCCCTGGTACTCGGGTTCACCATTCCAGACGCTTTACTAACACTCTCCCCACTTGGAGAGTCAGTGCCTTTAACCTCCTCTTTGGCACAGTTTGCAATTTCTGCGCAAGATGAACAGGAATAGGGAGAACCAATGAGAGACTAGCTGTAAGTGTCTGCACGGGCAAATGGAACGCTCATTTCCCACCAGGAAGAGGAATTAACCAAAGGCTCAGCGTGCCCTGCCTGAAACAGATTAGGGCCTGAAGCAATCCTGCGGTTTTGTGGCCAGCTCACAAGAAAGCGAGTTGAAGAAAGGAGCTCAGGGGCACTGTAATTCACAAACCTGCAGAGTTATGAATGACAGCTATCGTCCAAAAATGTACTGAAGTAAGTCTTCGAAGAGGACTTGAAAGCGGGGCAGAAATGCAGGAAAACGATTTCAGGGGGTAGACAGGAAATCCACCTAAAGCTTAGGAAAATAGCAGAATGTCGAAAATGATGCACTTGGCCAAAAAGGGCGTATGCGTTTTTTCCTGAATATATTCAGGAATAAACGCATATGCACTTTTTGGCCAACCAAGCAAGCGTGTAAAGAAATCTGCACTACAATGAAGTCTCATTGACCCCCGGTCAAAAGGGCGATCTGAAAAAAGTATAAAAATCAGAAAAGCAGGACAGGCCATGGAGAAAACGGAGTCTTGTTATGCAGATGGGCGGGACGTAAATTGCCAACAGCCAAACTGGAGAAGTGTATGGCGTTTCCTGAAACACATAGGAAACAAAGCAACGCAGCCTATGGCACTTCCACTTATGGTCCTGTAGCTTAGGGAAAGTAAAATCAAAAACACACAGCCAACCCAAAATTTCAGACGACTCTGTATACAAGAACCTCGTCTATGGTACAAGTTAAATATCCCAGAAAGCGAAAAATGGATAAAGAAGTTGTGGTACGTACGTACAATGTAATATCACACAGCAATGAAATCTACGTCATCAGGCCCATAGCGGCATAATGAGTGGATTCAGGTAGGACGATTCTACGAGAAATAAGTCACACAGAAAAAGAAACATCATAAGATATCACTAATACACGGAATGTAAACTTGGCTACACATGAACTGAATTACAAAACAGAACAGGGTCTCAAATTTAGAAAATCAACTTATGCTTGCTTAAGGGGAAAGGTGTGTTGGGGTGCTGCATAAAACCAGAGATTGAAATTAGCACAGATACCGTTCCATAAGCCAAATATATAATAGAAAAGACCTACTCCTTGCTCAACGAAATGGACTCGACACCACATATTCAACACCTGGGAATATACCTGACAAGTAAGAATCTTAAAACCCATGGATTTATATGTCTCCATAAGAGAATCAAGCGTGTGTACAGCTGCATGAATGCAGCAGAGAAAATCCGATAAATCCCATTATCAAAATGAATTACAAAAACAAAACACAAGGACAGTGAAATAGAGAGCAATTCTTAAATAATTCATTCAGGGCTTGTGATGCAACCTGGATTTACCACATCTACACCCAGAGCTGGGTGAGACATAAGGTTGGGCACTTCGGGCTGATAGCATTGGTGAGGTTCGATGAGCAAATGCAGACCCTTTGAAGTCATATTGCATGGTACCCGTGCCATGGGTCCCAACTCTCCAGGTTTAAGGGATTCTTCCTTCAGCTAAAACATGCATCGGAAACCCACAGTACGGTGCACCGTGTGACCGGGAAACGTTTTAAATGTATCTCAGTTTTCGTCCCCTTTTACTCGGGTTCACCATTCCAGACCCTTTACTCACACTGTCCCCACATGGAGAGTCAGTGCCTTTAACCTCCTGTTTGGCACAGTTTGCAATTTCTGCGCAACATGAACAGGAATAGGGAGAACCAATGAGAGACTAGCTGTAGGTGTCTGCACGGGCAAATTTAACGCTCATTTCCCACCAGGAAGAGGAATTAACCACAGGCTCAGCATGCCATGCCGGAACCAGATTAGGGCCTGAAGTAATCCTGCGGGTTTGCGGCCAGCTCACAAGATAGCGAGTTGAAGAAAGGAGCTCAGGGGCACTGTAACTCACAAACATGCAGAGTTATAAATGACAGCTATCGTCCAAAAAAATATTGAAGGAAGGCTGCGAAGACGACTTGTAAGTGGGGCAGAATTGCAGGAAAACGATTTCAGGGGGTAGACGGGAATTGCATTTAAAGCATAGGAAAAGAGGCAGAACGTCGACAATGATGCTCTTGGCCAAAAAGGCCGTATGCGTTTTTTCCTGAATATATTCAGGAAAAAACGCATACGCCCTTTTTGGCCAACCAAGCAAGCATGTTAAAGAAATCTGCACTACAATGAAGTCTCACTGCCCCCCGGTCAAAAGGGCCATCTGAAAAAAGTGTAAAATCCAGAAAGGCAGCACAGGCCATGGAGAACAGGGAGCCTTGTTATGCTGATGGGCGGGATGTAAATTGCCAAGAGCCGCTCTGGAGAAGTGTATGGTGTTTCCTGGAACACCTAAAAAACAAAGCAACGAAGCCTACGGCATTTCCACTTATGGTCCTATAGCTTAGGGAAATTAAAATCAAAAACACACAGCCACCCCAAAGTGTCGGACGTCTCTGTTTACAAGAACCTCGTCTACTGTACAAGTTAAATATCCCAGAATGTGAAAAATGGATAAAGAAGTTGTGGTACGTACGTACAATGGAATATCACTCAGCAATGAAATCTATGTCATCAGGTCCGTCGCGGCATAATGAGTGGATTCAGGTACGATGATTCTAAGTGAAATAAGTCACACAGAAAATGAAACATCATAAGATATCACTAATACAAGGAATGTAAACTTGGCTACACATGACCTGAATTGCAAAACAGAACAGGGTCTCAAATTTAGAACACCAACTTATGCTTACTTAAGGGGAAAGGTGAGTTGGGGTGCTGCATAAAACCAGAGATAGAAATTAGCACAGATACCTTTCCATAAGCCAAATATGTAATAGTCAAGACCTACCCCTTGCTCAACGAAATGGACTAAACACCCCATATTCAACGCCTAGGAATACATCTGACTAGTAAGAATCATCAAACACATGGATTTATATGTCTCCGTAAGAGAATGAAGCGTGTGTACAGCGGCATGAATGCAGCAGAGAAAATCCGATAAATCCCATTATCAAAATGAATTACAAAAACAAAACTCAAGGACAGTGAAATACAGAGCAATTCTTAAATAATTCATTCAGGGCTTGTGATGCAACCTGGATTTACCACATCTACACCCAGAGCTGAGTGAGACATAAGGTTGGGCACTTCGGGCTGATAGCATTGGTGAGGTTCGATGAGCAAATGCAGACCCTTTGAAGTCATACTGCATGGTACCCGTTCCATGGGTCCCAACTCTCCAGGTTTAAGGGATTCTTCCTTCAGCTAAAACATGCATGGGAAACCCAGAGTATGGTCCACCGTGTGATTGGGAAACGTTTTCAAAAGCATCTTAGTTTTCGTCCCCTGGTACTCGGGGTCACTGTTCCTGACGCCTTACTAACACTCTCCCCACTTGGAGACTCAGTGCCTTTAACCTCCTGTTTGGCACAGTTTGCAATTTCTGCGCAACATGAACAGGAATAGGGAGAACCAATGAGAGACTAGCTGTAGGTGTCTGCACGGGCAAATTTAATGCTCATTTACCACCAGGAAGAGGAATTAACCACAGGCTCAGCGTGCCATGCCGGAACCAGATTAGGGCCTGAAGTAATCCTGCGGGTTTGCGGCCAGCTCACAAGATAGCGAGTTGAAGAAAGGAGCTCAGGGGCACTGTAATTCACAAACCTGCAGAGTTATGAATGACAGCTATCGTCCAAAAATGTACTGAAGTAAGTCTTTGAAGAGGACTTGTAAGTGGGGCAGAATTGCAGGAAAACGATTTCAGGGGGTAGACGGGAATTGCATTTAAAGCATAGGAAAAGAGGCAGAACGTCGACAATGATGCTCTTGGCCAAAAAGGCCGTATGCGTTTTTTCCTGAATATATTCAGGAAAAAACGCATACGCCCTTTTTGGCCAACCAAGCAAGCATGTTAAAGAAATCTGCACTACAATGAAGTCTCACTGCCCCCCGGTCAAAAGGGCCATCTGAAAAAAGTGTAAAATCCAGAAAGGCAGCACAGGCCATGGAGAACAGGGAGCCTTGTTATGCTGATGGGCGGGATGTAAATTGCCAACAGCCGCTCTGGAGAAGTGTATGGTGTTTCCTGGAACACCTAAAAAACAAAGCAACGAAGCCTACGGCATTTCCACTTATGGTCCTATAGCTTAGGGAAATTAAAATCAAAAACACACAGCCACCCCAAAGTGTCGGACGGCTCTGTTTACAAGAACCTCGTCTACTGTACAAGTTAAATATCCCAGAATGTGAAAAATGGATAAAGAAGTTGTGGTACGTACGTACAATGGAATATCACTCAGCAATGAAATCTATGTCATCAGGCCCGTCGCGGCATAATGAGTGGATTCAGGTACGATGATTCTAAGTGAAATAAGTCACACAGAAAATGAAACATCATAAGATATCACTAATACAAGGAATGTAAACTTGGCTACACATGACCTGAATTGCAAAACAGAACAGGGTCTCAAATTTAGAACACCAACTTATGCTTACTTAAGGGGAAAGGTGAGTTGGGGTGCTGCATAAAACCAGAGATAGAAATTAGCACAGATACCTTTCCATAAGCCAAATATGTAATAGTCAAGACCTACCCCTTGCTCAACGAAATGGACTAAACACCCCATATTCAACGCCTGGGAATACATCTGACTAGTAAGAATCATCAAACACATGGATTTATATGTCTCCGTAAGAGAATGAAGCGTGTGTACAGCGGCATGAATGCAGCAGAGAAAATCCGATAAATCCCATTATCAAAATGAATTACAAAAACAAAACTCAAGGACAGTGAAATACAGAGCAATTCTTAAATAATTCATTCAGGGCTTGTGATGCAACCTGGATTTACCACATCTACACCCAGAGCTGAGTGAGACATAAGGTTGGGCACTTCGGGCTGATAGCATTGGTGAGGTTCGATGAGCAAATGCAGACCCTTTGAAGTCATACTGCATGGTACCCGTTCCATGGGTCCCAACTCTCCAGGTTTAAGGGATTCTTCCTTCAGCTAAAACATGCATGGGAAACCCAGAGTATGGTCCACCGTGTGATTGGGAAACGTTTTCAAAAGCATCTTAGTTTTCGTCCCCTGGTACTCGGGGTCACTGTTCCTGACGCCTTACTAACACTCTCCCCACTTGGAGACTCAGTGCCTTTAACCTCCTGTTTGGCACAGTTTGCAATTTCTGCGCAAGATGATCAGGAATAAGGAGAACCAATGAGAGACTAGCTGTAGGTGTCTGCACGGGCAAATGGAACGCTCATTTCCCACCAGGAAGAGGAATTAACCAAAGGCTCAGCGTGCCCTGCCTGAAACAGATTAGGGCCTGAAGCAATCCTGTGGTTTTGTGGCCAGCTCACAAGAAAGCGAGTTGAAGAAAGGAGCTCAGGGGCACTGTAATTCACAAACCTGCAGAGTTATGAATGACAGCTATCGTCCAAAAATGTACTGAAGTAAGTCTTTGAAGAGGACTTGAAAGCGGGGCAGAATTGCAGGAAAACGATTTCAGGGGGTAGACAGGAAATCCACCTAAAGCTTAGGAAAATAGCAGAATGTCGAAAATGATGCACTTGGCCAAAAAGGGCATATGCGTTTTTTCCTGAATATATTCAGGAATAAACGCATACGCACTTTTTGGCCAACCAAGCAAGCGTGTAAAGAAATCTGCACTACAATGAAGTCTCATTGACCCCTGGTTAAAAGGGCGATCTGAAAAAAGTATAAAACGCAGAAAAGCAGGACAGGCCATGGAGAAAAGGGAGCCTTGTTATGCAGATGGGCGGGACGTAAATTGCCAACAGCCAAACTGGAGAAGTGTATGGCGTTTCCTGAAACACATAGGAAACAAAGCAACGCAGCCTATGGCACTTCCACTTATGGTCCTGTAGCTTAGGGAAAGTAAAATCAAAAACACACAGCCAACCCAAAATTTCAGACGACTCTGTATACAAGAACCTCGTCTATGGTACAAGTTAAATATCCCAGAAAGCGAAAAATGGATAAAGAAGTTGTGGTACGTACGTACAATGTAATATCACACAGCAATGAAATCTACGTCATCAGGCCCATAGCGGCATAATGAGTGGATTCAGGTAGGACGATTCTACGAGAAATAAGTCACACAGAAAAAGAAACATCATAAGATATCACTAATACACGGAATGTAAACTTGGCTACACATGAACTGAATTACAAAACAGAACAGGGTCTCAAATTTAGAAAATCAACTTATGCTTGCTTAAGGGGAAAGGTGTGTTGGGGTGCTGCATAAAACCAGAGATTGAAATTAGCACAGATACCGTTCCATAAGCCAAATATATAATAGAAAAGACCTACTCCTTGCTCAACGAAATGGACTCGACACCACATATTCAACACCTGGGAATATACCTGACAAGTAAGAATCTTAAAACCCATGGATTTATATGTCTCCATAAGAGAATCAAGCGTGTGTACAGCTGCATGAATGCAGCAGAGAAAATCCGATAAATCCCATTATCAAAATGAATTACAAAAACAAAACACAAGGACAGTGAAATAGAGAGCAATTCTTAAATAATTCATTCAGGGCTTGTGATGCAACCTGGATTTACCACATCTACACCCAGAGCTGGGTGAGACATAAGGTTGGGCACTTCGGGCTGATAGCATTGGTGAGGTTCGATGAGCAAATGCAGACCCTTTGAAGTCATACTGCATGGTACCCGTGCCATGGGTCCCAACTCTCCAGGTTTAAGGGATTCTTCCTTCAGCTAAAACATGCATCGGAAACCCACAGTACGGTGCACCGTGTGACCGGGAAACGTTTTAAATGTATCTCAGTTTTCGTCCCCTTTTACTCGGGTTCACCATTCCAGACCCTTTACTCACACTGTCCCCACATGGAGAGTCAGTGCCTTTAACCTCCTGTTTGGCACAGTTTGCAATTTCTGCGCAAGATGAACAGGAATAGGGAGAACCAATGAGAGACTAGCTGTAGGTGTCTGCACGGGCAAATTTAACGCTCATTTCCCACCAGGAAGAGGAATTAACCACAGGCTCAGCATGCCATGCCGGAACCAGATTAGGGCCTGAAGTAATCCTGCGGGTTTGCGGCCAGCTCACAAGATAGCGAGTTGAAGAAAGGAGCTCAGGGGCACTGTAACTCACAAACATGCAGAGTTATAAATGACAGCTATCGTCCAAAAATATATTGAAGGAAGGTTGCGAAGACGACTTGTAAGTGGGGCAGAATTGCAGGAAAACGATTTCAGGGGGTAGACTGGAATTGCATTTAAAGCATAGGAAAAGAGGCAGAACCTTGACAACGATGCACTTGGCCAAAATGGGCATATGCGTTTCTCCTGAATATATTCAGGAAAAAATGCATATGCACTTTTTGGCCAACCTAGCATGCACGTTAAAGAAATCTGCACTACAATGAAGTCTCACTGCCCCCCAGTCAAAAGGGCCATCTGAAAAAAGTGTAAAATCCAAAAAGTCAGCACAGGCCATGGAGAACATGGAGCCTTGTTATGCTGATGGGCGGGATGTAAATTGCCAACAGCCACTCTGGAGAAGTGTATGGTGTTTCCTGAAACACCTAAAAAACAAAGTAACGGTGCGTACGGCACTACCACTTATGGTCCTATACCTTAGGGAAATTAAAATCAAAAACACACAGCCACCCCAAAGTTTTGGACGGCACTGTTTACAAGAACCTCGTCTACGGTACAAGTTAAATATCCCAGAATGCAAAAATGGATAAAGAAGTTGTGGTACGTACGTACAATGTAATATCACTCAGCAATGAAATCTATGTCATCAGGCCCATAGCGGCATAATGAGTGGATTCAGGTAGGAGGATTCTAAGTGAAATAAGTCACACAGAAAAAGAAACATCATAAGGTATCACTAATACACGGAATGTAAACTTGGCTACACATGAACTGAATTACAAAACAGAACAGGGTCTCAAATTTAGAAAACCAACTTATGCTTGCTTATGGGGAAAGGTGAGTTGGGGTGCTGCATAAAACCAGAGATTGAAATTAACACAGATACCGTTCCATAGGCCAAATATATAATAGAGAAGACCTACTCCTTGCTCAACGAAATAGACTCAACACCCCATATTCAACGCCTGGGAATATACCTGACAAGTAAGAATCTTAAAACCCATGGATTTATATGTCTCCATAAGGAAATCAAGCGTGTGTACAGCGGCCTAAACGCAGCAGTGAAAATCCGATAAATCCCATTACCAAAATAAATTTCAAAAACAAAACACAATGACAGTGAAATAGAGAGCAATTCTTACATAATTCATTCAGGGCTTGTGATGCAACCTTGATTTCCACATCTACACCCAGAGCTGGGTGAGACATAAGGCTGGACACTTCGGGCTGATAGCATTGGTGAGGTTCAGTGAGCAAACGCAGGCCCTTTGGAGTCATACTGCATGGTACCCATTCCATGGGTCCCAACTCTCCAGGTTTAAGGGATTCTTCCTTCAGCTAAAACATGCATGGGAAACCCAGAGTATGGTCCACCGTGTGATTGGGAAACGTTTTCAAAAGCATCTTAGTTTTCGTCCCCTGGTACTCGGGGTCACTGTTCCTGACGCCTTACTAACACTCTCCCCACTTGGAGACTCAGTGCCTTTAACCTCCTGTTTGGCACAGTTTGCAATTTCTGCGCAAGATGATCAGGAATAAGGAGAACCAATGAGAGACTAGCTGTAGGTGTCTGCACGGGCAAATGGAACGCTCATTTCCCACCAGGAAGAGGAATTAACCAAAGGCTCAGCGTGCCTGCTGGAAAAAGATTAGGGCCTGAAGCAATCCTGCGGTTTTGCGGCCAGCTCACAAGAAAGCGAGTTGAAGAAAGGAGCTCAGGGGCACTGTAATTCACAAACCTGCAGAGTTATGAATGAGAGCTATCGTCCAAAAATATATTGAAGTTAGTCTTCGAAGAGGACTTGAAAGCGGGGCAGAATTTCAGGAAAACGATTTCAGGGGGTAGACTGGAATTGCACTTAAAGCATAGGAAAAGAGGCAGAATGTCGACAATGATGCACTTGGCCAAAAAGGTCGTATGCGTTCTTTTCCTGAATATATTCAGGAAAAAACGCATACGCACTTTTTGGCCAAACAAGCAAGCGTGTAAAGGAAATCTGCACTACAATGAAGTCTCACTGCCCCCCGGTGAAAAGGGCCATCTGAAAAATGTGTAAAATCCAGAAAGGCAGGACAGGGCATGGAGAACAGGGAGCCTTGTTATGCTGATGGGCGGGATGTAAATTGCCAACAGCCACTCTGGAGAAGTGTATGGTGTTTCCTGAAACACGTAGGAAACAAAGAAACACAGCCTATGGCACTTCCACTTATGGTCGTATAGCTTAGGGAAATTAAAATCAAACACACACAGCCACCCCAAATTTTGGGACGGCTCTGTTTACAAGAACCTCGTCTACGATGCAAGTTAAATATCCGAGAAAGCAAAAAATGAATAAAGAAGTTGTTGTACGTACGTAAATGGAATATCACTCAGCAATGAAATCTACGTCATCAGGCCCGTAGCGGAATAATGAGTGGATTCAGGTACGATGATTCTACGAGAAATAAGTCACACAGAAAAACAAACATCATAAGATCTCACTAATACACGGAATGTAATCTTGGCTACACATGAACTGAATTACAAAACAGAACAGGGTCTCAAATTTAGAAAACCAACTTATGCTTGCTTATGGGGAAAGGTGTGTTGGGGTTCTGCATAAAACCAGAGATTGAAATTAGCACAGATACCGTTCCATAAGCCAAATATATAATAGAAAAGACCTACGCCTTGCTCAACGAAATGGACTCAACACCCCATATTCAACGCCTTGGAATATACCTGAGAAGTAAGAATCTTAAAACCCATGGATTTATATGTCTCCATAAGGAAATCAAGCGTGTGTACAGCGGCCTAAACGCAGCAGTGAAAATCCGATAAATCCCATTATCAAAATAAATTTCAAAAAAAACACAATGACAGTGAAATAGAGAGCAATTCTTAAATAATTCATTCAGGGCTTGTGATGCAATCTGGATTTACCACATCTACAACCAGACCTGGGTGAGACATAAGGCTGGACACTTCGGGCTCATAGCATTGGTGAGGTTCGGTGAGCAAATGCAGACCCTTTGAAGTCATACTGTATGGTACCCATTCCATGGGTCCCAACTCTGCAGGTTTAAGGGATTCTTCCTTCAACTAAACCATGCATGGCAAACCCAGAGTAAGGTCCACCGTGTGATTGGGAAACGTTTTGAAATGCATCTCAGTTTTCGTCCCCTGGTACTCGGGTTCACCATTCCAGACGCTTTACTAACACTCTCCCCACTTGGAGAGTCAGTGCCTTTAACCTCCTCTTTGGCACAGTTTGCAATTTCTGCGCAAGATGAACAGGAATAGGGAGAACCAATGAGAGACTAGCTGTAAGTGTCTGCACGGGCAAATGGAACGCTCATTTCCCACCAGGAAGAGGAATTAACCAAAGGCTCAGCGTGCCCTGCCTGAAACAGATTAGGGCCTGAAGCAATCCTGCAGTTTTGCGGCCAGCTCACAAGAAAGCGAGTTGAAGAAAGGAGCTCAGGGGCACTGTAATTCACAAACCTGCAGAGTTATGAATGACAGCTATCGTCCAAAAATGTACTGAAGTAAGTCTTCGAAGAGGACTTGAAAGCGGGGCAGAATTGCAGGAAAACGATTTCAGGGGGTAGACAGGAAATCCACCTAAAGCTTAGGAAAATAGCAGAATGTCGAAAATGATGCACTTGGCCAAAAGGGCGTATGCGTTTTTTCCTGAATATATTCAGGAATAAACGCATACGCACTTTTTGGCCAACCAAGCAAGCGTGTAAAGAAATCTGCACTACAATGAAGTCTCATTGACCCCAGGTCAAAAGGGCGATCTGAAAAAAGTATAAAAATCAGAAAAGCAGGACAGGCCATGGAGAAAAGGGAGCCTTGTTATGCAGATGGGCGGGACGTAAATTGCCAACAGCCAAACTGGAGAAGTGTATGGCGTTTCCTGAAACACATAGGAAACAAAGCAACGCAGCCTATGGCACTTCCACTTATGGTCCTGTAGCTTAGGGAAAGTAAAATCAAAAACACACAGCCAACCCAAAATTTCAGACGACTCTGTATACAAGAACCTCGTCTATGGTACAAGTTAAATATCCCAGAAAGCGAAAAATGGATAAAGAAGTTGTGGTACGCACGTACAATGTAATATCACACAGCAATGAAATCTACGTCATCAGGCCCATAGCGGCATAATGAGTGGATTCAGGTAGGACGATTCTACGAGAAATAAGTCACACAGAAAAAGAAACATCATAAGATATCACTAATACACGGAATGTAAACTTGGCTACACATGAACTGAATTACAAAACAGAACAGGGTCTCAAATTTAGAAAATCAACTTATGCTTGCTTAAGGGGAAAGGTGTGTTGGGGTGCTGCATAAAACCAGAGATTGAAATTAGCACAGATACCGTTCCATAAGCCAAATATATAATAGAAAAGACCTACTCCTTGCTCAACGAAATGGACTCGACACCACATATTCAACACCTGGGAATATACCTGACAAGTAAGAATCTTAAAACCCATGGATTTATATGTCTCCATAAGAGAATCAAGCGTGTGTACAGCTGCATGAATGCAGCAGAGAAAATCCGATAAATCCCATTATCAAAATGAATTACAAAAACAAAACACAAGGACAGTGAAATAGAGAGCAATTCTTAAATAATTCATTCAGGGCTTGTGATGCAACCTGGATTTACCACATCTACACCCAGAGCTGAGTGAGACATAAGGTTGGGCACTTCGGGCTGATAGCATTGGTGAGGTTCGATGAGCAAATGCAGACCCTTTGAAGTCACACTGCATGGTACCCGTGCCATGGGTCCCAACTCTCCAGGTTTAAGGGATTCTTCCTTCAGCTAAAACATGCATCGAAAACCCACAGTACGGTGCACCGTGTGACCGGGAAACGTTTTAAATGTATCTCAGTTTTCGTCCCCTTTTACTCGGGTTCACCATTCCAGAACTTTTCCTAACACTCTCCCCACTTGGAGAGTCAGTGCCTTTAACCTCCTGTTTGGCACTGTTTGCAATTTCTGCGCAAGATGAACAGGAATAGGGAGAAGCAATGAGAGACTAGCTGTAGGTGTCTGCACAGGCAAATTTAACACTCATTTCCCGCCAGGAAGAGGAATTAACCACAGGCTCAGCATGCCGTGCCGGAACCTGATTAGGGCCTGAAGCAATCCTGCGGGTTTGCGGCCAGCTCACAAGATAGCGAGTTGAAGAAAGGAGCTCAGGGGCACTGTAACTCACAAACATGCAGAGTTATAAATGACAGCTATCGTCCAAAAAAATATTGAAGGAAGGCTGCGAAGACGACTTGTAAGTGGGGCAGAATTGCAGGAAAACGATTTCAGGGGGTAGACGGGAACTGCATTTAAAGCATAGGAAAAGAGGCAGAACGTCGACAATGATGCTCTTGGCCAAAAAGGGCGTATGCGTTTTTTCCTGAATATATTCAGGAAAAAACGCATACGCCCTTTTTGGCCAACCAAGCAAGCATGTTAAAGAAATCTGCACTACAATGAAGTCTCACTGCCCCCCGGTCAAAAGGGCCATCTGAAAATAGTGTAAAATCCAGAAATATCCCAGAATGTGAAAAATGGATAAAGAAGTTGTGGTACGTACGTACAATGGAATATCACTCAGCAATGAAACCTAAGACATCAGGCCCGTCGTGGCATAATGCGTTGATTCAGGTACGATGATTCTAAGTGAAATAAGTCACACAGAAAATGAAACATCATAAGATATCACTAATACACTGAATGTAAACGTGGCTACACATGAACTGAATTACAAAACAGAACAGGGTCTCAAATTTAGAAAATCAACTTATGCTTGCTTAAGGGGAAAGGTGAGTTGGGGTGCTGCATCAAACCAGAGATAGAAATTTGCACAGATACATTTCCATAAGCCAAATATGTTATAGTCAACACCTACCCCTTGCTCAACGAAATGGACTAAGCACCCCGTATTCAACACCTAGGAATACATCTGACTAGTAAGAATCATCAAACCCATGGATTTATATGTCTCCGTAAGAGAATGAAGCCTGTGTACAGTGGCATGAATGTAGCAGAGAAAATCCGATAAATCCCATTATCAAAATGAATTACAAAAACAAAACTCAAGGACAGTGAAATAGAGAGCAATTCTTAAATAATTCATTCAGGGCTTGTGATGCAACCTGGATTTACAACATCTACACCCAGAGCTGAGTGAGACATAAGGTTGGACACTTCGGGCTGATAGCATTGATGAGGTTCGATGAGCAAATGCAGACCCTTCGGAGTCATACTGCATGGTACCCATTCCATGGGTCCCAACTCTCCAGGTTTAAGGGATTCTTCCTTCAGCTAAAACATGCATGGGAAACCCACAGTATGGTGCACCGTGTGACCGGGAAACGTTTTCAAATGCATCTCAGTTTTCGTCCCCTTTTACTCGGCTTCACCATTCCAGAACCTTTACTAACACTCTCCCCTCTTGGAGAGTCAGTGCCTTTAACCTCCTGTTTGGCACAGTTTGCAATTTCTGCGCAAGATGAACAGGAATAGGGAGAACCAATGAGAGACTAGCTGTAGGTGTCTGCACGGGCAAATTTAACGCTCATTTCCCACCAGGAAGAGGAATTAACCAAAGGCTCAGGATGCCGTTCCGGAACCAGATTAGGGCCTGAAGCAATCCTGCGGGTTTGCGGCCAGCTCACAAGAAAGCAATTTCAAGAAAGGAGTTCAGTGGCACTGTACTTCACTCACTGCAGAGTTATAAAGGACAGCTATCGTCCAAAAATATATTGAAGGAAGGCTGCGAAGAGGACTTGAAAGAGGGGCAGAATTTCAGGAAAACGATTCCAGGGTGTATACTGGATTGCATTTAAAGCATAGGAAACGAGGCAGAACGTCGACAATGATGCACTTGGCCAAAAAGGCCGTATGCGTTTTTTCCTGAATATATTCAGGAAAAAACGCATACGCCCTTTTTGGCCAACCAAGGAAGCATGTTAAAGAAATCTGCACTACAATGAAGTCTCACTGCCCCCCGGTCAAAAGGGCCATCGGAAAAAAGTGTAAAATCCAGAAAGGCAGCAGAGGCCATGGAGAACAGGGAGCCTTGTTATGCTGAAGTGCGGGATGTAAATTGCCAAGAGCCACTCTGGAGAAGTGTATGGTGTTTCCTGAAACACCTAAAAAACAAAGCAACGGAGCCTACGGCATTTCCACTTATGGTCCTATAGTTTAGCGAAATTAAAATCCAAAACACACAGCCACCCCAAAGTTTCAGACGGCTCTGTTTACAAGAACCTCGTCTACGGTACAAGTTAAATATCCCAGAAAGCGAAAAATGGATAAAGAAGTTGTAGTACGTACGTACAATGGAATATCACTCACCAATGACATCTATGTCATCAGGCCCGTCGTGGCATAATGAGTGGATTCAGGTACGATGATTCTAAGTGAAATAAGTCACACAGAAAATGAAACATCATAAGATATCTCTAATACATGGAATGTAATCTTGGCTACACCTGAACTGAATTACAAAACAGAACAGGGTCTCAAATTTAGAAAACCAACTTATGTTTGCTTAAGGGGAAAGGTGAATTGGGGTGCTGCATAAAACCAGAGATAGAAATTAGCACAGATACCATTTCATAAGTCACATATGTAATAGTCAAGACCTACCCCTTGCTCAACGTGATGGACTAAACACCCTATATTCGACGCCTAGGAATACAACTGACTAGTAAGAATCTTCAAACCCATGGATTTATATGTCTCCATAAGAGAATCAAGCGTGCGTACAGCTGTATGAAGGCAGCTGAGAAAATCCGATAAATCCCATTATCAAAATAAATTACGAAACAAAACACAATGACAGTGAAATAGAGAGCAATTCTTAAATAATTCATTCAGGGCTTGTGATGCAACCTGGATTTACCTCATCTACACCCAGAGCTGAGTGTGACATAAGGTTGGACACTTCGGGCTGATAGCATTGGTGAGGTTCGATGAGCAAATGCAGACCCTTTGAAGTCAAACTGCATGGTACCCATTCCATGGGTCCCAACCCTCCAGGTTTAAGTGATTCTTCCTTCAGCTAAAGCATGCATGGGAAACCCACAGTATGTTGCACCATGTGACCGGGAAACTTTTTCAAATGCATCTCAGTTTTTGTCCCCTTTTACTCTTGTTCACAATTCCAGACCCTTTACTAACACTCTCCCCACTTGGAGAGTCAGTGCCTTTAACCTCCTGTTTGGCACAGTTTGCAATTTCTGCGCAAGATGAACAGGAATAGGGAGAACCAATGAGAGACTAGCTGTAGGTGTCTGCACGGGCAAATTTAACGCTCATTTCCCACCAGGAAGAGGAATTAACCAAAGGCTCAGGATGCCGTTCCGGAACCAGATTAGGGCCTGAAGCAATCCTGCGGGTTTGCGGCCAGCTCACAAGAAAGCGATTTCAAGAAAGGAGTTCAGTGGCACTGTACTTCACACACTGCAGAGTTATAAAGGACAGCTATCGTCCAAAAATATATTGAAGGAAGGCTGCGAAGAGGACTTGAAAGAGGGGCAGAATTTCAGGAAAACGATTCCAGGGAGTATACTGGATTGCATTTAAAGCATAGGAAACGAGGCAGAACGTCGACAATGATGCACTTGGCCAAAAAGGCCGTATGCGTTTTTTCCTGAATATATTCAGGAAAAAACGCATACGCCCTTTTTGGCCAACCAAGGAAGCATGTTAAAGAAATCTGCACTACAATGAAGTCTCACTGCCCCCCGGTCAAAAGGGCCATCGGAAAAAAGTGTAAAATCCAGAAAGGCAGCAGAGGCCATGGAGAACAGGGAGCCTTGTTATGCTGAAGTGCGGGATGTAAATTGCCAAGAGCCACTCTGGAGAAGTGTATGGTGTTTCCTGAAACACCTAAAAAACAAAGCAACGGAGCCTACGGCATTTCCACTTATGGTCCTATAGTTTAGCGAAATTAAAATCCAAAACACACAGCCACCCCAAAGTTTCAGACGGCTCTGTTTACAAGAACCTCGTCTACGGTACAAGTTAAATATCCCAGAAAGCGAAAAATGGATAAAGAAGTTGTAGTACGTACGTACAATGGAATATCACTCACCAATGACATCTATGTCATCAGGCCCGTCGTGGCATAATGAGTGGATTCAGGTACGATGATTCTAAGTGAAATAAGTCACACAGAAAATGAAACATCATAAGATATCTCTAATACACGGAATGTAATCTTGGCTACACCTGAACTGAATTACAAAACAGAACAGGGTCTCAAATTTAGAAAACCAACTTATGTTTGCGTAAGGGGAAAGGTGAGTTGGGGTGCTGCATAAAACCAGAGTTAGAAATTAGCACAGATACCATTCCATATGTCAAATACGTAATAGTCAAGACATACCCCTTGCTCATCGAAATGGGCTAAACACCCTATATTCACCGCCTAGGAATACACCTGACTAGTAAGAATCTTCAAACCCATGGATTTATATGTCTCCATAAGAGAATCAAGCATGTGTACAGCTGCATGAAGGCAGCAGAGAAAATCTGATAAATCCCATTATCAAAATGAATTAAAAAACCAAACACAGTGACAGTGAAATAGAGAGCAATTCTTAAATAATTCATCCAGGGCTTGTGATGCAACCTGGATTTACCTCATCTAAACCCAGAGCTGAGTGAGACATAAGGTTGGACACTTCGGGCTGATAGCATTGGTGAGGTTCGATGAGCAAATGCAGACCATTTGAAATCATACTGCATGGAACCCATTCCATGGGTCCCAACTCTCCAGGTTTAAGCGATTCTTCCTTCAGCTAAAGCATGCATGGGAAACCCAGAGTATGGTGCACCGTGTCACCGGGAAACGTTTTCAAATGCATCTCAGTTTTTGTCCTCTTTTACTCGGGTTCACAATTCCAGACCCTTTACTAACACTCTCCCCACTTGGAGAGTCAGTGCCTTTAACCTCCTGTTTGGCACAGTTTGCAATTTCTGCGCAAGATGAACAGGAATAGGGAGAACCAATGAGAGACTAGCTGTAGGTGTCTGCACGGGCAAATTTAACACTCATTTCCCACCAGGAAGAGGAATTAACCAAAGGCTCAGCATGCCGTGCCGGAACCAGATTAGGGCCTGAAGCAATCCTGCGGGTTTGCGGCCAGCTCACAAGAAAGCGATTTGAAGAAAGGAGCTCAGGGGCACTGTAATTCACAAACCTGCAGAGTTATAAATGACAGCTATAGTCCAAAAATATATTGAAGGTAGGCTGCGAAGAGGACTTGAAAGCGGGGCAGAATTGCAGGAAAACGATTTCAGGGGGTAGACTGGAATTGCATTTAAAGCATAGGAAAAGAGGCAGAACGTCGACAATGATGCACTTGGCCAAAAAGGGCGTATGCGTTTTTTCCTGAATATATTCAGGAAAAAACGCATACGCACTTTTTGGCCAACCAAGCAAGCATGTTAAAGAAATCTGCACTACAATGAAGTCTCACTGCCCCCCGGTCAAAAGGGCGATCTGAAAAAGTGTAAAATCCAAAAATGCAGCACAGGCCATGGAGAACAGGGAGCCTTGTTACGCTGATGTGTGGGATGTAAATTGCCAACAGCCACTCTGGAAAGTGTATGGTGTTTCCTGAAACACCAAAAAACAAAGCAACGGAGCCTCCGGCTCTTCCACTTATGGTCCTATAGCTTAGGGAAATTAAAATCAAAAACACACAGCCACCCCAAAGTTTCAGACGGCTCTGTTTACAAGAACCTCGTCTACGGTACAAGTTAAATATCCCAGAAAGCGAAAAATGGATAAAGAAGTTGTGGTACGTACGTACAATGGAATATCACTCATCAATGAAATCTATGTCATCTGGCCCGTCGTGGCATAATGAGTGGATTCAGGTACGATGATTCTAAGTGAAATAAGTCACACAGAAAATGAAACATCATAAGATATCACTAATACACCGAATGTAATCTTGGCTACACATGAACTGTATTACAAAACAGAACAGGGTCTCAAATTTAGAAAACCAACTTATGTTTGCGTAAGGGGAAAGGTGAGTTGGGGTGCTGCATAAAACCAGAGTTAGAAATTAGCACAGATACCATTCCATATGTCAAATACGTAATACTCAAGACATACCCCTTGCTCAACGAAATTGGCTAAACACCCTGTATTCAACGCCTAGGAATACACCTGACTAGTAAGAATCTTCAAACCCATGGATTTATATGTGTCCATAAGAGAATCAAGCGTGTGTACAGCTGCATGAAGGCAGCAGAGAAAATCCGATAAATCCTATTATCAAAATGAATTACAAAAACAAAACACAATGACAGTGAAATAGAGAGCAATTCTTAAAAAATTCATTCAGGGCTTGTGATGCAACCTGGATTTACCTCAGCTACACCCAGAGCTGAGTGAGACATAAGGTTGGACACTTCGGGCTGATAGCATTGGTGAGGTTCGATGAGCAAATGCAGACCATTTGAAGTCATACTACATGGTACCCATTCCATGGGTCGCAACTCTCCTGGTTTAAGTGATTCTTCCTTCAGCTAAAGCATGCATGGGAAACCCACAGTATGGTGCACCATGTGACCGGGAAACGTTTTCAAATGCATCTCAGTTTTTGTCCCCTTTTACTCGGGTTCACAATTCCAGACCCTTTACTAACACTCTCCCCACTTGGAGAGTCAGTGCCTTTAAACTCCTGTTTGGCACAGTTTGCAATTTCTGCGCAAGATGAACAGGAATAGGGAGAACCAATGAGAGACTAGCTGTAGGTGTCTGCACGGGCAAATTTAACGCTCATTTCAAACCAGGAAGAGGAATTAACCAAAGGCTCAGCATGCCGTGCAGGAACCAGATTAGGGCCTGAAGCAATCCTGCGGGTTTGCGGCCAGCTCACAAGAAAGCGATTTGAAGAAAGGAGCTCAGGGGCACTGTAATTCACAAACCTGCAGAGTTATAAATGACAGCTATCGTCCAAAAATATATTGAAGGAAGGCTGCGAACAGGACTTGAAAGCGGGGCAGAATTGCAGGAAAACGATTTCAGGGCGTAGACTGGAATTGCATTTAAAGCATAGGAAAAGAGGCAGAACGTCGACAATGATGCACTTGGCCAAAAAGGGCGTATGCGTTTTTTCCTGAATATATTCAGGAAAAAACGCATACGCCCTTTTTGGCCAACCAAGCAAGCATGTTAAAGAAATCTGCACTACAATGAAGTCTCACTGCCCCCCCGTCAAAAGGGCCATCTGAAAAAAGTGTAAAATCCAGAAATTCAGCACAGGCCATGGAGAACAGGGAGCCTTGTTATGCTGATGGGTGGGATGTAAATTGCCAACAGCCACTCTGCAGAAGTGTATGGTGTTTCCTGAAACAACTAAAAAACAAAGCAACGGAGCCTACGGCACTTCCACTTATGGTCCTATAGCTTAGGGAAATTAAAATCAAAAACACACAGCCACCCCAAAGTTTCAGACGGCTCTGTTTACAAGAACCTCGTCTACGGTACAAGTTAAATATCCGAGAAAGCGAGAAATGGATAAAGAAGTTGTGGTACGTACGTACAATGGAATATCACTCACCAATGAAATCTATGTCATCTGGCGCGTCGTGGCATAATGAGTGGATTCAGGTACGATGATTCTAAGTGAAATAAGTCACACAGAAAATGAAAAATCATAAGATATCACTAATACACCGAATGTAATCTTGGCTACACATGAACTGAATTACAAAACAGAACAGGGACTCAAATTTAGAAACCCAACTTATGTTTGCATAAGGGGAAAGGTGAGTTGGGGTGCTGCATAAAACCAGAGATAGAAATTAGCACAGATACCATTCCATACGTCAAATATGTAATAGTCAAGACCTACCCCTTGCTCAACCAAATGGGCTAAACACCCTATATTCAACGTCTAGGAATATACCTGACTAGAAAGAATATTCAAAACCATGGATTTATATGTCTCCATAAGAGAATCAAGCGTGTGTACAGCTGCATGAAGGCAGCAGAGAAAATCCGATAAATCCTAATATCAAAATGAATTACAAAAACAAAACAGAATGACAGTGAAATAGAGAGCAATTCTTAAATAATTCATTCAGGGCTTGTGATGCAACCTGGATTTACCTAATCTACACCCAGAGCTGAGTGAGACATAAGGTTGGACACTTCAGGCTGATAGCATTGGTGAGGTTCGATGAGCAAATGCAGACCATTTGAAGTCATACTACATGGTACCCATTCCATGGGTCCCAACTCTCCTGGTTTAAGTGATTCTTCCTTCAGCTAAAGCATGCATGGGAAACCCACAGTATGGTGCACCATGTGACCGGGAAACATTTTCAAATGCATCTCAGTTTTTGTCCCCTTTTACTCGGGTTCACAATTCCAGACCCTTTACTAACACTCTCCCCACTTGGAGAGTCAGTGCCTTTAACCTCCTGTTTGGCACAGTTTGCAATTTCTGCGCAAGATGAACAGGAATAGGGAGAACCAATGAGAGACTAGCTGTAGGTGTCTGCACGGGCAAATTTAACGCTCATTTCCAACAAGGAAGAGGAATTAACCAAAGGCTCAGCATGCCGTGCAGGAACCAGATTAGGGCCTGAAGCAATCCTGCGGGTTTGCGGCCAGCTCACAAGAAAGCGATTTGAAGAACAGAGTTCAGGGGCACTGTAATTCACAAACCTGCAGAGTTATAAATGACAGCTATCGTCCGAAAATATATTGAAGGAAGGCTGCAAAGAGGACTTGAAAGCGGGGCAGAATTGCAGGAAAACGATTTCAGGGGGTAGACTGGAATTGAATTTAAAGCATAGGAAAAGAGGCAGAACGTCGACAATGATGCACTTGGCCAAAAAGGGCGTATGCGTTTTTTCCTGAATATATTCAGGAAAAAACGCATACGCCCTTTTTGGCCAACCAAGCAAGCATGTTAAAGAAATCTGCACTACAATGAAGTCTCACTGCCCACCAGTCAAAAGGGCCATCTGAAAAAAGTGTAAAATCCAGAAATGCAGCACAGGCCATGGAGAACAGGGAGCCTTGTTATGCTGATGGGTGGGATGTAAATTGCCAACAGCCACTCTGGAGAAGTGTATGGTGTTTCCTGAAACACCTAAAAAACAAAGCAACGGAGCCTACGGCACTTCCACTTATGGTCCTATAGCTTAGGGAAATTAAAATCAAAAACACACAGCCACCCCAAAGTTTCAGACGGCTCTGTTTACAAGAACCTCGTCTACGGTACAAGTTAAATATCCCAGAAAGTGAAAAATGGATAAAGAAGTTGTGGTACGTACGTACAATGGAATATCACTCACCAATGAAATCTATGTCTTCTGGCCCGTCGTGGCATAATGAGTGGATTCAGGTACGATGATTCTAAGTGAAATAACTCACACAGAAAATGAAACATCATAAGATGTCACTAATACACCGAATGTAATCTTGGCTACACATGAACTGAATTACAAAACAGAACAGGGTCTCAAATTTAGAAAACCAACTTATGTTTGCGTAAGGGGAAAGTTGAGTTGGGGTGCTGCATAAAACCAGAGATAGAAATTAGCACAGATACCATTCCATACGTCAAATATGTAATAGTCAAGACCTACCCCTTGCTCAACCAAATGGGCTAAACACCCTATATTCAACACCTAGGAATACACCTGACTAGTAAGAATCTTCAAACCCATGGTTTTATATATCTCCATAAGAGAATCAAGCGTGTGTACAGCTGCATTAAGGCAGCAGAGAAAATCCGATAAATCCCATTATCAAAATGAATTACAAAAACAAAACACAATGACAGTGAAATAGAGAGCAATTCTTAAATAATTCATTCAGGGCTTGTGATGCAACCTGGATTTACCTCATCTACACCCAGAGCTGAGTGAGACATAAGGTTGGACACTTCAGGCTGATAGCATTGGTGAGGTTCGATGAGCAAATGCAGACCATTTGAAGTCATACTGCATAGTACCCATTCCATGGGTCCCAACTCTCCAGGTTTAAGCGATTCTTCCTTCAGCTAAAACATGCATGGGAAACCCACAGTATGGTGCACCGTGTGACCGGGAAACGTTTTCAAATGCATCTCAGTTTTCGACCCCTTTTAGTCGGGTTCACAATTCCTGACCCTTTACTAACACTCTCCCCACTTGGAGAGTCAGTGCCTTTAACCTGCTGTTTGGCACAGTTTTCAATTTCTGCGCAAGATGAACAGGAATAGGGAGAACCAATGAGAGACTAGCTGTAGGTGTCTGCACGGGCTAATTTAACGCTCATTTCCCACCAGGAAGAGGAATTAACCAAAGGCTCAGCATGCCGTGCAGGAACCAGATTAGGGCCTGAAGCAATCCTGCGGGTTTGCGGCCAGCTCACAAGACAGCGATTTGAAGAAAGGAGCTCAGGGGCACTGTAATTCACAAACCTGCAGAGTTATAAATGACAGCTATCGTCCGAAAATATATTGAAGGAAGGCTGCGAAGAGGACTTGAAAGTGGGGCAGAATTGCAGGAAAACGATTTCAGGGGGTAGACTGGAATTGCATTTAAAGCATAGGAAAAGAGGCAGAAAGTCGACAATGATGCACTTGGACAAAAAGGGCGTATGCGTTTTTTCCTGAATATATTCAGGAAAAAACGCATACGCCCTTTTTGGCCAACCAAGCAAGCATGTTAAAGAAATCTGCACTACAATGAAGTCTCACTGCCCCCCGGTCAAAAGGGCCATCTGAAAAAAGTGTAAAATCCAGAAATGCAGCACAGGCCATGGAGAACAGGGAGCCTTGTTATGCTGATGGGTGGGATGTAAATTGCCAACAGCCACTCTGGAGAAGTCTATGGTTTTTCCTGAAACACCTAAAAAACAAAGCAACGGAGCCTACGGCACTTCCACTTATGGTCCTATAGCTTAGGGAAATTAAAATCAAAAACACACAGCCACCCCAAAGTTTCAGACGGCTCTGTTTACAAGAACCTCGTCTACGGTACAAGTTAAATATCCCAGAAAGCGAGAAATGGATAAAGAAGTTGTGGTACGTACGTACAATGGAATATCACTCACCAATGAAATCTATGTCATCTGGCGCGTCGTGGCATAATGAGTGGATTCAGGTACGATGATTCTAAGTGCAATAAGTCACACAGAAAATGAAATATCATAAGATATCACTAATACACCGAATGTAATCTTGGCTACACATGAACTGTATTACAAAACAGAACAGGGTCTCAAATTTAGAAAACCAACTTATGTTTGCGTAAGGGGAAAGGTGAGTTGGGGTGCTGCATAAAACCAGAGTTAGAAATTAGCACAGATACCATTCCATATGTCAAATACGTAATACTCAAGACATACCCCTTGCTCAACGAAATTGGCTAAACACCCTATATTCAACGCCTAGGAATACACCTGACTAGTAAGAATCTTAAAACCCATGGATTTATATGTCTCCATAAGGAAATCAAGCGTGTGTACAGCGGCCTAAACGCAGCAGTGAAAATCCGATAAATCCCATTACCAAAATAAATTTCAAAAACAAAACACAATGACAGTGAAATAGAGAGCAATTCTTACATAATTCATTCAGGGCTTGTGATGCAACCTTGATTTCCACATCTACACCCAGAGCTGGGTGAGACATAAGGCTGGACACTTCGGGCTGATAGCATTGGTGAGGTTCGGTGAGCAAACGCAGGCCCTTTGGAGTCATACTACATGGTACCCATTCCATGGGTCCCAACTCTCCAGGTTTAAGGGATTCTTCCTTCAGCTAAAACATGCATGGGAAACCCAGAGTATGGTCCACCGTGTGATTGGGAAACGTTTTCAAAAGCATCTTAGTTTTCGTCCCCTGGTACTCGGGGTCACCGTTCCTGACGCCTTACTAACACTCTCCCCACTTGGAGAGTCAGTGCCTTTAACCTCCTGTTTGGCACAGTTTGCAATTTCTGCGCAAGATGATCAGGAATAAGGAGAACCAATGAGAGACTAGCTGTAGGTGTCTGCACGGGCAAATGGAATGCTCATTTCCCACCAGGAAGAGGAATTAACCAAAGGCTCAGCGTGCCTGCTGGAAAAAGATTAGGGCCTGAAGCAATCCTGCGGTTTTGCGGCCAGCTCACAAGAAAGCGAGTTGAAGAAAGGAGCTCAGGGGCACTGTAATTCACAAACCTGCAGAGTTATGAATGAGAGCTATCGTCCAAAAATATATTGAAGTTAGTTGTCGAAGAGGACTTGAAAGCGGGGCAGAATTTCAGGAAAGCGATTTCAGGGGGTAGACTGGAATTGCACTTAAAGCATAGGAAAAGAGGCAGAATGTCGACAATGATGCACTTGGCCAAAAAGGTCGTATGCGTTCTTTTCCTGAATATATTCAGGAAAAAACGCATACGCACTTTTTGGCCAACCAAGCAAGCGTGTAAAGGAAATCTGCACTACAATGAAGTCTCACTGCCCCCCGGTGAAAAGGGCCATCTGAAAAATGTGTAAAATCCAGAAAGGCAGGACAGGGCATGGAGAACAGGGAGCCTTGTTATGCTGATGGGCGGGATGTAAATTGCCAACAGCCACTCTGGAGAAGTGTATGGTGTTTCCTGAAACACGTAGGAAACAAAGAAACACAGCCTATGGCACTTCCACTTATGGTCGTATAGCTTAGGGAAATTAAAATCAAACACACACAGCCACCCCAAATTTTGGGACGGCTCTGTTTACAAGAACCTCGTCTACGATGCAAGTTAAATATCCGAGAAAGCAAAAAATGAATAAAGAAGTTGTTGTACGTACGTACAATGGAATATCACTCAGCAATGAAATCTACGTCATCAGGCCCGTAGCGGAATAATGAGTGGATTCAGGTACGATGATTCTACGAGAAATAAGTCACACAGAAAAACAAACATCATAAGATATCACTAATACACGGAATGTAAACTTGGCTACACATGAACTGAATTACAAAACAGAACAGGGTCTCAAATTTAGAAAACCAACTTATGCTTGCTTATGGGGAAAGGTGTGTTGGGGTTCTGCATAAAACCAGAGATTGAAATTAGCACAGATACCGTTCCATAAGCCAAATATATAATAGAAAAGACCTACGCCTTGCTCAACGAAATGGACTCAACACCCCATATTCAACGCCTTGGAATATACCTGAGAAGTAAGAATCTTAAAACCCATGGATTTATATGTCTCCATAAGGAAATCAAGCGTGTGTACAGCGGCCTAAACGCAGCAGTGAAAATCCGATAAATCCCATTATCAAAATAAATTTCAAAAAAAACCACAATGACAGTGAAATAGAGAGCAATTCTTAAATAATTCATTCAGGGCTTGTGATGCAATCTGGATTTACCACATCTACAACCAGACCTGGGTGAGACATAAGGCTGGACACTTCGGGCTCATAGCATTGGTGAGGTTCGGTGAGCAAATGCAGACCCTTTGAAGTCATACTGTATGGTACCCATTCCATGGGTCCCAACTCTGCAGGTTTAAGGGATTCTTCCTTCAACTAAACCATGCATGGCAAACCCAGAGTAAGGTCCACCGTGTGATTGGGAAACGTTTTGAAATGCATCTCAGTTTTCGTCCCCTGGTACTCGGGTTCACCATTCCAGACGCTTTACTAACACTCTCCCCACTTGGAGAGTCAGTGCCTTTAACCTCCTCTTTGGCACAGTTTGCAATTTCTGCGCAAGATGAACAGGAATAGGGAGAACCAATGAGAGACTAGCTGTAAGTGTCTGCACGGGCAAATGGAACGCTCATTTCCCACCAGGAAGAGGAATTAACCAAAGGCTCAGCGTGCCCTGCCTGAAACAGATTAGGGCCTGAAGCAATCCTGCAGTTTTGTGGCCAGCTCACAAGAAAGCGAGTTGAAGAAAGGAGCTCAGGGGCACTGTAATTCACAAACCTGCAGAGTTATGAATGACAGCTATCGTCCAAAAATGTACTGAAGTAAGTCTTCGAAGAGGACTTGAAAGCGGGGCAGAATTGCAGGAAAACGATTTCAGGGGGTAGACAGGAAATCCACCTAAAGCTTAGGAAAATAGCAGAATGTCGACAATGATGCACTTGGCCAAAAAGGGCGTATGCGTTTTTTCCTGAATATATTCAGGAATAAACGCATACGCACTTTTTGGCCAACCAAGCAAGCGTGTAAAGAAATCTGCACTACAATGAAGTCTCATTGACCCCTGGTCAAAAGGGCGATCTGAAAAAAGTATAAAAATCAGAAAAGCAGGACAGGCCATGGAGAAAAGGGAGCCTTGTTATGCAGATGGGCGGGACGTAAATTGCCAACAGCCAAACTGGAGAAGTGTATGGCGTTTCCTGAAACACATAGGAAACAAAGCAACGCAGCCTATGGCACTTCCACTTATGGTCCTGTAGCTTAGGGAAAGTAAAATCAAAAACACACAGCCAACCCAAAATTTCAGACGACTCTGTAGACAAGAACCTCGTCTATGGTACAAGTTAAATATCCCAGAAAGCGAAAAATGGATAAAGAAGTTGTGGTACGTACGTACAATGTAATATCACACAGCAATGATATCTACGTCATCAGGCCCATAGCGGCATAATGAGTGGATTCAGGTAGGACGATTCTACGAGAAATAAGTCACACAGAAAAAGAAACATCATAAGATATCACTAATACACGGAATGTAAACTTGGCTACACATGAACTGAATTACAAAACAGAACAGGGTCTCAAATTTAGAAAACCAACTTATGCTTGCTTAAGGGGAAAGGTGAGTTGGGGTGCTGCATAAAACCAGAGATAGAAATTAGCACAGATACCTTTCCATAAGCCAAATACGTAATAGTCAAGACCTACCCCTTGCTCAACGAAATGGACTAAACACCCCATATTCAACGCCTAGGAATACACCTGACTAGTAAGAATCTTCAAACCCATGGATTTATATGTCTCCATAAGAGAATGAAGCGTGTGTACAGTGTCATGAATGCAGCAGAGAATATCTGATAAATCCCATTATCAAAATGAATTACAAAAACAAAACACTAGGACAGTGAAATAGAGAGCAATTCTTAAATAATTCATTCACGGCTTGTGATGCAACCTGGATTTACCACATCTACACCCAGAGCTGAATGAGACATAATGTTGGGCACTTTGGGCTGATAGCATTGGTGTGGTTCGATGAGCAAATGCAGACCCTTTGAAGTCATACTCTATGGTACCCTTTCCATGGGTCCCAAATCTCCAGGGTTAAGGGATTCTTCCTTCAGCTAAAACATGCATGGGAAACCCACAGTATGGTGCACCGTGTGACCGGGAAACGTTTTCAAATGCATCTCAGATTTCGTCCCCTTTTACTCGGGTTCACCATTCCAGAACCTTTACTAACACTCTCCCCACTTGCAGAGTCAGTGCCTTTAAACTCCTGTTTGGCACAGTTTGCAATTTCTGCGCAAGATGAACAGGAATAGGGAGAAGCAATGAGAGACTAGCTGTAGGTGTCTGCACGGGCAAAGGGAACGCTCATTTCCCACCAGGAAGAGGAATTAACGAAAGGCTCAGCATGCCATGCCGGAACCAGATTAGGGCCTGAAGCAATCCTGCGGGTTTGCGGCCAGCTCACAAGAAAGCGAGTTGAAGAAAGGAGCTCAGGGACACTGTAATTCACAAACCTGCAGAGTTATAAATGACAGCTACCGTCCAAAAATATATTGAAGTAAGTCTTGGAACAGGACTTGAAAGCGGGGCAGAATTGCAGGAAAACGATTTCAGGGGGTAGACTGGAATTGCATTTAAAGCATAGGAAAAGAGGCAGAACCTTGACAACGATGCACTTGGCCAAAATGGGCATATGCGTTTCTCCTGAATATATTCAGGAAAAAATGCATACGCACTTTTTGGCCAACCTAGCATGCACGTTAAAGAAATCTGCACTACAATGAAGTCTCACTGCCCCCCAGTCAAAAGGGCCATCTGAAAAAAGTGTAAAATCCAAAAAGTCAGCACAGGCCATGGAGAACATGGAGCCTTGTTATGCTGATGGGCGGGATGTAAATTGCCAACAGCCACTCTGGAGAAGTGTATGGTGTTTCCTGAAACACCTAAAAAACAAAGTAACGGTGCGTACGGCACTACCACTTATGGTCCTATACCTTAGGGAAATTAAAATCAGAAACACACAGCCACCCCAAAGTTTTGGACGGCACTGTTTACAAGAACCTCGTCTACGGTACAAGTTAAATATCCGAGAAAGCAAAAAATGGATAAAGAAGTTGTGGTACGTACGTACAATGGAATATCACTCACCAATGAAATCTATGTCATCAGGCCCATAGCGGCATAATGAGTGGATTCAGGTAGGAGGATTCTAAGTGAAATAAGTCACACAGAAAAAGAAACATCATAAGGTATCACTAATACACGGAATGTAAACTTGGCTACACATGAACTGAATTACAAAACAGAACAGGGTCTCAAATTTAGAAAACCAACTTATGCTTGCTTATGGGGAAAGGTGAGTTGGGGTGCTGCATAAAACCAGAGATTGAAATTAACACAGATACCGTTCCATAGGCCAAATATATAATAGAGAAGACCTACTCCTTGCTCAACGAAATGGACTCAACACCCCATATTCAACGCCTGGGAATATACCTGACAAGTAAGAATCTTAAAACCCATGGATTTATATGTCTCCATAAGGAAATCAAGCGTGTGTACAGCGGCCTAAACGCAGCAGTGAAAATCCGATAAATCCCATTACCAAAATAAATTTCAAAAACAAAACACAATGACAGTGAAATAGAGAGCAATTCTTACATAATTCATTCAGGGCTTGTGATGCAACCTTGATTTCCACATCTACACCCAGAGCTGGGTGAGACATAAGGCTGGACACTTCGGGCTGATAGCATTGGTGAGGTTCGGTGAGCAAACGCAGGCCCTTTGGAGTCATACTACATGGTACCCATTCCATGGGTCCCAACTCTCCAGGTTTAAGGGATTCTTCCTTCAGCTAAAACATGCATGGGAAACCCAGAGTATGGTCCACCGTGTGATTGGGAAACGTTTTCAAAAGCATCTTAGTTTTCGTCCCCTGGTACTCGGGGTCACCGTTCCTGACGCCTTACTAACACTCTCCCCACTTGGAGAGTCAGTGCCTTTAACCTCCTGTTTGGCACAGTTTGCAATTTCTGCGCAAGATGATCAGGAATAAGGAGAACCAATGAGAGACTAGCTGTAGGTGTCTGCACGGGCAAATGGAATGCTCATTTCCCACCAGGAAGAGGAATTAACCAAAGGCTCAGCGTGCCTGCTGGAAAAAGATTAGGGCCTGAAGCAATCCTGCGGTTTTGCGGCCAGCTCACAAGAAAGCGAGTTGAAGAAAGGAGCTCAGGGGCACTGTAATTCACAAACCTGCAGAGTTATGAATGAGAGCTATCGTCCAAAAATATATTGAAGTTAGTTGTCGAAGAGGACTTGAGAGCGGGGCAGAATTTCAGGAAAGCGATTTCAGGGGGTAGACTGGAATTGCACTTAAAGCATAGGAAAAGAGGCAGAATGTCGACAATGATGCACTTGGCCAAAAAGGTCGTATGCGTTCTTTTCCTGAATATATTCAGGAAAAAACGCATACGCACTTTTTGGCCAACCAAGCAAGCGTGTAAAGGAAATCTGCACTACAATGAAGTCTCACTGCCCCCCGGTGAAAAGGGCCATCTGAAAAATGTGTAAAATCCAGAAAGGCAGGACAGGGCATGGAGAACAGGGAGCCTTGTTATGCTGATGGGCGGGATGTAAATTGCCAACAGCCACTCTGGAGAAGTGTATGGTGTTTCCTGAAACACGTAGGAAACAAAGAAACACAGCCTATGGCACTTCCACTTATGGTCGTATAGCTTAGGGAAATTAAAATCAAACACACACAGCCACCCCAAATTTTGGGACGGCTCTGTTTACAAGAACCTCGTCTACGATGCAAGTTAAATATCCGAGAAAGCAAAAAATGAATAAAGAAGTTGTTGTACGTACGTACAATGGAATATCACTCAGCAATGAAATCTACGTCATCAGGCCCGTAGCGGAATAATGAGTGGATTCAGGTACGATGATTCTACGAGAAATAAGTCACACAGAAAAACAAACATCATAAGATATCACTAATACACGGAATGTAAACTTGGCTACACATGAACTGAATTACAAAACAGAACAGGGTCTCAAATTTAGAAAACCAACTTATGCTTGCTTATGGGGAAAGGTGTGTTGGGGTTCTGCATAAAACCAGAGATTGAAATTAGCACAGATACCGTTCCATAAGCCAAATATATAATAGAAAAGACCTACGCCTTGCTCAACGAAATGGACTCAACACCCCATATTCAACGCCTTGGAATATACCTGAGAAGTAAGAATCTTAAAACCCATGGATTTATATGTCTCCATAAGGAAATCAAGCGTGTGTACAGCGGCCTAAATGCAGCAGTGAAAATCCGATAAATCCCATTATCAAAATAAATTTCAAAAAAAAACACAATGACAGTGAAATAGAGAGCAATTCTTAAATAATTCATTCAGGGCTTGTGATGCAATCTGGATTTACCACATCTACAACCAGACCTGGGTGAGACATAAGGCTGGACACTTCGGGCTCATAGCATTGGTGAGGTTCGGTGAGCAAATGCAGACCCTTTGAAGTCATACTGTATGGTACCCATTCCATGGGTCCCAACTCTGCAGGTTTAAGGGATTCTTCCTTCAACTAAACCATGCATGGCAAACCCAGAGTAAGGTCCACCGTGTGATTGGGAAACGTTTTGAAATGCATCTCAGTTTTCGTCCCCTGGTACTCGGGTTCACCATTCCAGACGCTTTACTAACACTCTCCCCACTTGGAGAGTCAGTGCCTTTAACCTCCTCTTTGGCACAGTTTGCAATTTCTGCGCAAGATGAACAGGAATAGGGAGAACCAATGAGAGACTAGCTGTAAGTGTCTGCACGGGCAAATGGAACGCTCATTTCCCACCAGGAAGAGGAATTAACCAAAGGCTCAGCGTGCCCTGCCTGAAACAGATTAGGGCCTGAAGCAATCCTGCAGTTTTGTGGCCAGCTCACAAGAAAGCGAGTTGAAGAAAGGAGCTCAGGGGCACTGTAATTCACAAACCTGCAGAGTTATGAATGACAGCTATCGTCCAAAAATGTACTGAAGTAAGTCTTCGAAGAGGACTTGAAAGCGGGGCAGAATTGCAGGAAAACGATTTCAGGGGGTAGACAGGAAATCCACCTAAAGCTTAGGAAAATAGCAGAATGTCGACAATGATGCACTTGGCCAAAAAGGGCGTATGCGTTTTTTCCTGAATATATTCAGGAATAAACGCATACGCACTTTTTGGCCAACCAAGCAAGCGTGTAAAGAAATCTGCACTACAATGAAGTCTCATTGACCCCTGGTCAAAAGGGCGATCTGAAAAAAGTATAAAAATCAGAAAAGCAGGACAGGCCATGGAGAAAAGGGAGCCTTGTTATGCAGATGGGCGGGACGTAAATTGCCAACAGCCAAACTGGAGAAGTGTATGGCGTTTCCTGAAACACATAGGAAACAAAGCAACGCAGCCTATGGCACTTCCACTTATGGTCCTGTAGCTTAGGGAAAGTAAAATCAAAAACACACAGCCAACCCAAAATTTCAGACGACTCTGTAGACAAGAACCTCGTCTATGGTACAAGTTAAATATCCCAGAAAGCGAAAAATGGATAAAGAAGTTGTGGTACGTACGTACAATGTAATATCACACAGCAATGAAATCTACGTCATCAGGCCCATAGCGGCATAATGAGTGGATTCAGGTAGGACGATTCTACGAGAAATAAGTCACACAGAAAAAGAAACATCATAAGATATCACTAATACACGGAATGTAAACTTGGCTACACATGAACTGAATTACAAAACAGAACAGGGTCTCAAATTTAGAAAACCAACTTATGCTTGCTTAAGGGGAAAGGTGAGTTGGGGTGCTGCATAAAACCAGAGATAGAAATTAGCACAGATACCTTTCCATAAGCCAAATACGTAATAGTCAAGACCTACCCCTTGCTCAACGAAATGGACTAAACACCCCATATTCAACGCCTAGGAATACACCTGACTAGTAAGAATCTTCAAACCCATGGATTTATATGTCTCCATAAGAGAATGAAGCGTGTGTACAGTGTCATGAATGCAGCAGAGAATATCTGATAAATCCCATTATCAAAATGAATTACAAAAACAAAACACTAGGACAGTGAAATAGAGAGCAATTCTTAAATAATTCATTCACGGCTTGTGATGCAACCTGGATTTACCACATCTACACCCAGAGCTGAATGAGACATAATGTTGGGCACTTCGGGCTGATAGCATTGGTGTGGTTCGATGAGCAAATGCAGACCCTTTGAAGTCATACTCTATGGTACCCTTTCCATGGGTCCCAAATCTCCAGGGTTAAGGGATTCTTCCTTCAGCTAAAACATGCATGGGAAACCCACAGTATGGTGCACCGTGTGACCGGGAAACGTTTTCAAATGCATCTCAGATTTCGTCCCCTTTTACTCGGGTTCACCATTCCAGAACCTTTACTAACACTCTCCCCACTTGCAGAGTCAGTGCCTTTAAACTCCTGTTTGGCACAGTTTGCAATTTCTGCGCAAGATGAACAGGAATAGGGAGAAGCAATGAGAGACTAACTGTAGGTGTCTGCACGGGCAAAGGGAACGCTCATTTCCCACCAGGAAGAGGAATTAACGAAAGGCTCAGCATGCCATGCCGGAACCAGATTAGGGCCTGAAGCAATCCTGCGGGTTTGCGGCCAGCTCACAAGAAAGCGAGTTGAAGAAAGGAGCTCAGGGACACTGTAATTCACAAACCTGCAGAGTTATAAATGACAGCTACCGTCCAAAAATATATTGAAGTAAGTCTTGGAACAGGACTTGAAAGCGGGGCAGAATTGCAGGAAAACGATTTCAGGGGGTAGACTGGAATTGCATTTAAAGCATAGGAAAAGAGGCAGAACCTTGACAACGATGCACTTGGCCAAAATGGGCATATGCGTTTCTCCTGAATATATTCAGGAAAAAATGCATACGCACTTTTTGGCCAACCTAGCATGCACGTTAAAGAAATCTGCACTACAATGAAGTCTCACTGCCCCCCAGTCAAAAGGGCCATCTGAAAAAAGTGTAAAATCCAAAAAGTCAGCACAGGCCATGGAGAACATGGAGCCTTGTTATGCTGATGGGCGGGATGTAAATTGCCAACAGCCACTCTGGAGAAGTGTATGGTGTTTCCTGAAACACCTAAAAAACAAAGTAACGGTGCGTACGGCACTACCACTTATGGTCCTATACCTTAGGGAAATTAAAATCAGAAACACACAGCCACCCCAAAGTTTTGGACGGCACTGTTTACAAGAACCTCGTCTACGGTACAAGTTAAATATCCGAGAAAGCAAAAAATGGATAAAGAAGTTGTGGTACGTACGTACAATGGAATATCACTCACCAATGAAATCTATGTCATCAGGCCCATAGCGGCATAATGAGTGGATTCAGGTAGGAGGATTCTAAGTGAAATAAGTCACACAGAAAAAGAAACATCATAAGGTATCACTAATACACGGAATGTAAACTTGGCTACACATGAACTGAATTACAAAACAGAACAGGGTCTCAAATTTAGAAAACCAACTTATGCTTGCTTATGGGGAAAGGTGAGTTGGGGTGCTGCATAAAACCAGAGATTGAAATTAACACAGATACCGTTCCATAGGCCAAATATATAATAGAGAAGACCTACTCCTTGCTCAACGAAATGGACTCAACACCCCATATTCAACGCCTGGGAATATACCTGACAAGTAAGAATCTTAAAACCCATGGATTTATATGTCTCCATAAGGAAATCAAGCGTGTGTACAGCGGCCTAAACGCAGCAGTGAAAATCCGATAAATCCCATTACCAAAATAAATTTCAAAAACAAAACACAATGACAGTGAAATAGAGAGCAATTCTTACATAATTCATTCAGGGCTTGTGATGCAACCTTGATTTCCACATCTACACCCAGAGCTGGGTGAGACATAAGGCTGGACACTTCGGGCTGATAGCATTGGTGAGGTTCGGTGAGCAAACGCAGGCCCTTTGGAGTCATACTACATGGTACCCATTCCATGGGTCCCAACTCTCCAGGTTTAAGGGATTCTTCCTTCAGCTAAAACATGCATGGGAAACCCAGAGTATGGTCCACCGTGTGATTGGGAAACGTTTTCAAAAGCATCTTAGTTTTCGTCCCCTGGTACTCGGGGTCACCGTTCCTGACGCCTTACTAACACTCTCCCCACTTGGAGAGTCAGTGCCTTTAACCTCCTGTTTGGCACAGTTTGCAATTTCTGCGCAAGATGATCAGGAATAAGGAGAACCAATGAGAGACTAGCTGTAGGTGTCTGCACGGGCAAATGGAATGCTCATTTCCCACCAGGAAGAGGAATTAACCAAAGGCTCAGCGTGCCTGCTGGAAAAAGATTAGGGCCTGAAGCAATCCTGCGGTTTTGCGGCCAGCTCACAAGAAAGCGAGTTGAAGAAAGGAGCTCAGGGGCACTGTAATTCACAAACCTGCAGAGTTATGAATGAGAGCTATCGTCCAAAAATATATTGAAGTTAGTTGTCGAAGAGGACTTGAAAGCGGGGCAGAATTTCAGGAAAGCGATTTCAGGGGGTAGACTGGAATTGCACTTAAAGCATAGGAAAAGAGGCAGAATGTCGACAATGATGCACTTGGCCAAAAAGGTCGTATGCGTTCTTTTCCTGAATATATTCAGGAAAAAACGCATACGCACTTTTTGGCCAACCAAGCAAGCGTGTAAAGGAAATCTGCACTACAATGAAGTCTCACTGCCCCCCGGTGAAAAGGGCCATCTGAAAAATGTGTAAAATCCAGAAAGGCAGGACAGGGCATGGAGAACAGGGAGCCTTGTTATGCTGATGGGCGGGATGTAAATTGCCAACAGCCACTCTGGAGAAGTGTATGGTGTTTCCTGAAACACGTAGGAAACAAAGAAACACAGCCTATGGCACTTCCACTTATGGTCGTATAGCTTAGGGAAATTAAAATCAAACACACACAGCCACCCCAAATTTTGGGACGGCTCTGTTTACAAGAACCTCGTCTACGATGCAAGTTAAATATCCGAGAAAGCAAAAAATGAATAAAGAAGTTGTTGTACGTACGTACAATGGAATATCACTCAGCAATGAAATCTACGTCATCAGGCCCGTAGCGGAATAATGAGTGGATTCAGGTACGATGATTCTACGAGAAATAAGTCACACAGAAAAACAAACATCATAAGATATCACTAATACACGGAATGTAAACTTGGCTACACATGAACTGAATTACAAAACAGAACAGGGTCTCAAATTTAGAAAACCAACTTATGCTTGCTTATGGGGAAAGGTGTGTTGGGGTTCTGCATAAAACCAGAGATTGAAATTAGCACAGATACCGTTCCATAAGCCAAATATATAATAGAAAAGACCTACGCCTTGCTCAACGAAATGGACTCAACACCCCATATTCAACGCCTTGGAATATACCTGAGAAGTAAGAATCTTAAAACCCATGGATTTATATGTCTCCATAAGGAAATCAAGCGTGTGTACAGCGGCCTAAACGCAGCAGTGAAAATCCGATAAATCCCATTATCAAAATAAATTTCAAAAAAAAACACAATGACAGTGAAATAGAGAGCAATTCTTAAATAATTCATTCAGGGCTTGTGATGCAATCTGGATTTACCACATCTACAACCAGACCTGGGTGAGACATAAGGCTGGACACTTCGGGCTCATAGCATTGGTGAGGTTCGGTGAGCAAATGCAGACCCTTTGAAGTCATACTGTATGGTACCCATTCCATGGGTCCCAACTCTGCAGGTTTAAGGGATTCTTCCTTCAACTAAACCATGCATGGCAAACCCAGAGTAAGGTCCACCGTGTGATTGGGAAACGTTTTGAAATGCATCTCAGTTTTCGTCCCCTGGTACTCGGGTTCACCATTCCAGACGCTTTACTAACACTCTCCCCACTTGGAGAGTCAGTGCCTTTAACCTCCTCTTTGGCACAGTTTGCAATTTCTGCGCAAGATGAACAGGAATAGGGAGAACCAATGAGAGACTAGCTGTAAGTGTCTGCACGGGCAAATGGAACGCTCATTTCCCACCAGGAAGAGGAATTAACCAAAGGCTCAGCGTGCCCTGCCTGAAACAGATTAGGGCCTGAAGCAATCCTGCAGTTTTGTGGCCAGCTCACAAGAAAGCGAGTTGAAGAAAGGAGCTCAGGGGCACTGTAATTCACAAACCTGCAGAGTTATGAATGACAGCTATCGTCCAAAAATGTACTGAAGTAAGTCTTCGAAGAGGACTTGAAAGCGGGGCAGAATTGCAGGAAAACGATTTCAGGGGGTAGACAGGAAATCCACCTAAAGCTTAGGAAAATAGCAGAATGTCGACAATGATGCACTTGGCCAAAAAGGGCGTATGCGTTTTTTCCTGAATATATTCAGGAATAAACGCATACGCACTTTTTGGCCAACCAAGCAAGCGTGTAAAGAAATCTGCACTACAATGAAGTCTCATTGACCCCTGGTCAAAAGGGCGATCTGAAAAAAGTATAAAAATCAGAAAAGCAGGACAGGCCATGGAGAAAAGGGAGCCTTGTTATGCAGATGGGCGGGACGTAAATTGCCAACAGCCAAACTGGAGAAGTGTATGGCGTTTCCTGAAACACATAGGAAACAAAGCAACGCAGCCTATGGCACTTCCACTTATGGTCCTGTAGCTTAGGGAAAGTAAAATCAAAAACACACAGCCAACCCAAAATTTCAGACGACTCTGTAGACAAGAACCTCGTCTATGGTACAAGTTAAATATCCCAGAAAGCGAAAAATGGATAAAGAAGTTGTGGTACGTACGTACAATGTAATATCACACAGCAATGAAATCTACGTCATCAGGCCCATAGCGGCATAATGAGTGGATTCAGGTAGGACGATTCTACGAGAAATAAGTCACACAGAAAAAGAAACATCATAAGATATCACTAATACACGGAATGTAAACTTGGCTACACATGAACTGAATTACAAAACAGAACAGGGTCTCAAATTTAGAAAACCAACTTATGCTTGCTTAAGGGGAAAGGTGAGTTGGGGTGCTGCATAAAACCAGAGATAGAAATTAGCACAGATACCTTTCCATAAGCCAAATACGTAATAGTCAAGACCTACCCCTTGCTCAACGAAATGGACTAAACACCCCATATTCAACGCCTAGGAATACACCTGACTAGTAAGAATCTTCAAACCCATGGATTTATATGTCTCCATAAGAGAATGAAGCGTGTGTACAGTGTCATGAATGCAGCAGAGAATATCTGATAAATCCCATTATCAAAATGAATTACAAAAACAAAACACTAGGACAGTGAAATAGAGAGCAATTCTTAAATAATTCATTCACGGCTTGTGATGCAACCTGGATTTACCACATCTACACCCAGAGCTGAATGAGACATAATGTTGGGCACTTCGGGCTGATAGCATTGGTGTCGTTCGATGAGCAAATGCAGACCGTTTGAAGTCATACTCTATGGTACCCTTTCCATGGGTCCCAAATCTCCAGGGTTAAGGGATTCTTCCTTCAGCTAAAACATGCATGGGAAACCCACAGTATGGTGCACCGTGTGACCGGGAAACGTTTTCAAATGCATCTCAGATTTCGTCCCCTTTTACTCGGGTTCACCATTCCAGAACCTTTACTAACACTCTCCCCACTTGCAGAGTCAGTGCCTTTAAACTCCTGTTTGGCACAGTTTGCAATTTCTGCGCAAGATGAACAGGAATAGGGAGAAGCAATGAGAGACTAGCTGTAGGTGTCTGCACGGGCAAAGGGAACGCTCATTTCCCACCAGGAAGAGGAATTAACGAAAGGCTCAGCATGCCATGCCGGAACCAGATTAGGGCCTGAAGCAATCCTGCGGGTTTGCGGCCAGGTCACAAGAAAACGAGTTGAAGAAAGGAGCTCAGGGACACTGTAATTCACAAACCTGCAGAGTTATAAATGACAGCTACCGTCCAAAAATATATTGAAGTAAGTCTTGGAACAGGACTTGAAAGCGGGGCAGAATTGCAGGAAAACGATTTCAGGGGGTAGACTGGAATTGCATTTAAAGCATAGGAAAAGAGGCAGAACCTTGACAACGATGCACTTGGCCAAAATGGGCATATGCGTTTCTCCTGAATATATTCAGGAAAAAATGCATACGCACTTTTTGGCCAACCTAGCATGCACGTTAAAGAAATCTGCACTACAATGAAGTCTCACTGCCCCCCAGTCAAAAGGGCCATCTGAAAAAAGTGTAAAATCCAAAAAGTCAGCACAGGCCATGGAGAACATGGAGCCTTGTTATGCTGATGGGCGGGATGTAAATTGCCAACAGCCACTCTGGAGAAGTGTATGGTGTTTCCTGAAACACCTAAAAAACAAAGTAACGGTGCGTACGGCACTACCACTTATGGTCCTATACCTTAGGGAAATTAAAATCAGAAACACACAGCCACCCCAAAGTTTTGGACGGCACTGTTTACAAGAACCTCGTCTACGGTACAAGTTAAATATCCGAGAAAGCAAAAAATGGATAAAGAAGTTGTGGTACGTACGTACAATGGAATATCACTCACCAATGAAATCTATGTCATCAGGCCCATAGCGGCATAATGAGTGGATTCAGGTAGGAGGATTCTAAGTGAAATAAGTCACACAGAAAAAGAAACATCATAAGGTATCACTAATACACGGAATGTAAACTTGGCTACACATGAACTGAATTACAAAACAGAACAGGGTCTCAAATTTAGAAAACCAACTTATGCTTGCTTATGGGGAAAGGTGAGTTGGGGTGCTGCATAAAACCAGAGATTGAAATTAACACAGATACCGTTCCATAGGCCAAATATATAATAGAGAAGACCTACTCCTTGCTCAACGAAATGGACTCAACACCCCATATTCAACGCCTGGGAATATACCTGACAAGTAAGAATCTTAAAACCCATGGATTTATATGTCTCCATAAGGAAATCAAGCGTGTGTACAGCGGCCTAAACGCAGCAGTGAAAATCCGATAAATCCCATTACCAAAATAAATTTCAAAAACAAAACACAATGACAGTGAAATAGAGAGCAATTCTTACATAATTCATTCAGGGCTTGTGATGCAACCTTGATTTCCACATCTACACCCAGAGCTGGGTGAGACATAAGGCTGGACACTTCGGGCTGATAGCATTGGTGAGGTTCGGTGAGCAAACGCAGGCCCTTTGGAGTCATACTACATGGTACCCATTCCATGGGTCCCAACTCTCCAGGTTTAAGGGATTCTTCCTTCAGCTAAAACATGCATGGGAAACCCAGAGTATGGTCCACCGTGTGATTGGGAAACGTTTTCAAAAGCATCTTAGTTTTCGTCCCCTGGTACTCGGGGTCACCGTTCCTGACGCCTTACTAACACTCTCCCCACTTGGAGAGTCAGTGCCTTTAACCTCCTGTTTGGCACAGTTTGCAATTTCTGCGCAAGATGATCAGGAATAAGGAGAACCAATGAGAGACTAGCTGTAGGTGTCTGCACGGGCAAATGGAATGCTCATTTCCCACCAGGAAGAGGAATTAACCAAAGGCTCAGCGTGCCTGCTGGAAAAAGATTAGGGCCTGAAGCAATCCTGCGGTTTTGCGGCCAGCTCACAAGAAAGCGAGTTGAAGAAAGGAGCTCAGGGGCACTGTAATTCACAAACCTGCAGAGTTATGAATGAGAGCTATCGTCCAAAAATATATTGAAGTTAGTTGTCGAAGAGGACTTGAGAGCGGGGCAGAATTTCAGGAAAGCGATTTCAGGGGGTAGACTGGAATTGCACTTAAAGCATAGGAAAAGAGGCAGAATGTCGACAATGATGCACTTGGCCAAAAAGGTCGTATGCGTTCTTTTCCTGAATATATTCAGGAAAAAACGCATACGCACTTTTTGGCCAACCAAGCAAGCGTGTAAAGGAAATCTGCACTACAATGAAGTCTCACTGCCCCCCGGTGAAAAGGGCCATCTGAAAAATGTGTAAAATCCAGAAAGGCAGGACAGGGCATGGAGAACAGGGAGCCTTGTTATGCTGATGGGCGGGATGTAAATTGCCAACAGCCACTCTGGAGAAGTGTATGGTGTTTCCTGAAACACGTAGGAAACAAAGAAACACAGCCTATGGCACTTCCACTTATGGTCGTATAGCTTAGGGAAATTAAAATCAAACACACACAGCCACCCCAAATTTTGGGACGGCTCTGTTTACAAGAACCTCGTCTACGATGCAAGTTAAATATCCGAGAAAGCAAAAAATGAATAAAGAAGTTGTTGTACGTACGTACAATGGAATATCACTCAGCAATGAAATCTACGTCATCAGGCCCGTAGCGGAATAATGAGTGGATTCAGGTACGATGATTCTACGAGAAATAAGTCACACAGAAAAACAAACATCATAAGATATCACTAATACACGGAATGTAAACTTGGCTACACATGAACTGAATTACAAAACAGAACAGGGTCTCAAATTTAGAAAACCAACTTATGCTTGCTTATGGGGAAAGGTGTGTTGGGGTTCTGCATAAAACCAGAGATTGAAATTAGCACAGATACCGTTCCATAAGCCAAATATATAATAGAAAAGACCTACGCCTTGCTCAACGAAATGGACTCAACACCCCATATTCAACGCCTTGGAATATACCTGAGAAGTAAGAATCTTAAAACCCATGGATTTATATGTCTCCATAAGGAAATCAAGCGTGTGTACAGCGGCCTAAATGCAGCAGTGAAAATCCGATAAATCCCATTATCAAAATAAATTTCAAAAAAAAACACAATGACAGTGAAATAGAGAGCAATTCTTAAATAATTCATTCAGGGCTTGTGATGCAATCTGGATTTACCACATCTACAACCAGACCTGGGTGAGACATAAGGCTGGACACTTCGGGCTCATAGCATTGGTGAGGTTCGGTGAGCAAATGCAGACCCTTTGAAGTCATACTGTATGGTACCCATTCCATGGGTCCCAACTCTGCAGGTTTAAGGGATTCTTCCTTCAACTAAACCATGCATGGCAAACCCAGAGTAAGGTCCACCGTGTGATTGGGAAACGTTTTGAAATGCATCTCAGTTTTCGTCCCCTGGTACTCGGGTTCACCATTCCAGACGCTTTACTAACACTCTCCCCACTTGGAGAGTCAGTGCCTTTAACCTCCTCTTTGGCACAGTTTGCAATTTCTGCGCAAGATGAACAGGAATAGGGAGAACCAATGAGAGACTAGCTGTAAGTGTCTGCACGGGCAAATGGAACGCTCATTTCCCACCAGGAAGAGGAATTAACCAAAGGCTCAGCGTGCCCTGCCTGAAACAGATTAGGGCCTGAAGCAATCCTGCAGTTTTGTGGCCAGCTCACAAGAAAGCGAGTTGAAGAAAGGAGCTCAGGGGCACTGTAATTCACAAACCTGCAGAGTTATGAATGACAGCTATCGTCCAAAAATGTACTGAAGTAAGTCTTCGAAGAGGACTTGAAAGCGGGGCAGAATTGCAGGAAAACGATTTCAGGGGGTAGACAGGAAATCCACCTAAAGCTTAGGAAAATAGCAGAATGTCGACAATGATGCACTTGGCCAAAAAGGGCGTATGCGTTTTTTCCTGAATATATTCAGGAATAAACGCATACGCACTTTTTGGCCAACCAAGCAAGCGTGTAAAGAAATCTGCACTACAATGAAGTCTCATTGACCCCTGGTCAAAAGGGCGATCTGAAAAAAGTATAAAAATCAGAAAAGCAGGACAGGCCATGGAGAAAAGGGAGCCTTGTTATGCAGATGGGCGGGACGTAAATTGCCAACAGCCAAACTGGAGAAGTGTATGGCGTTTCCTGAAACACATAGGAAACAAAGCAACGCAGCCTATGGCACTTCCACTTATGGTCCTGTAGCTTAGGGAAAGTAAAATCAAAAACACACAGCCAACCCAAAATTTCAGACGACTCTGTAGACAAGAACCTCGTCTATGGTACAAGTTAAATATCCCAGAAAGCGAAAAATGGATAAAGAAGTTGTGGTACGTACGTACAATGTAATATCACACAGCAATGAAATCTACGTCATCAGGCCCATAGCGGCATAATGAGTGGATTCAGGTAGGACGATTCTACGAGAAATAAGTCACACAGAAAAAGAAACATCATAAGATATCACTAATACACGGAATGTAAACTTGGCTACACATGAACTGAATTACAAAACAGAACAGGGTCTCAAATTTAGAAAACCAACTTATGCTTGCTTAAGGGGAAAGGTGAGTTGGGGTGCTGCATAAAACCAGAGATAGAAATTAGCACAGATACCTTTCCATAAGCCAAATACGTAATAGTCAAGACCTACCCCTTGCTCAACGAAATGGACTAAACACCCCATATTCAACGCCTAGGAATACACCTGACTAGTAAGAATCTTCAAACCCATGGATTTATATGTCTCCATAAGAGAATGAAGCGTGTGTACAGTGTCATGAATGCAGCAGAGAATATCTGATAAATCCCATTATCAAAATGAATTACAAAAACAAAACACTAGGACAGTGAAATAGAGAGCAATTCTTAAATAATTCATTCACGGCTTGTGATGCAACCTGGATTTACCACATCTACACCCAGAGCTGAATGAGACATAATGTTGGGCACTTCGGGCTGATAGCATTGGTGTGGTTCGATGAGCAAATGCAGACCCTTTGAAGTCATACTCTATGGTACCCTTTCCATGGGTCCCAAATCTCCAGGGTTAAGGGATTCTTCCTTCAGCTAAAACATGCATGGGAAACCCACAGTATGGTGCACCGTGTGACCGGGAAACGTTTTCAAATGCATCTCAGATTTCGTCCCCTTTTACTCGGGTTCACCATTCCAGAACCTTTACTAACACTCTCCCCACTTGCAGAGTCAGTGCCTTTAAACTCCTGTTTGGCACAGTTTGCAATTTCTGCGCAAGATGAACAGGAATAGGGAGAAGCAATGAGAGACTAACTGTAGGTGTCTGCACGGGCAAAGGGAACGCTCATTTCCCACCAGGAAGAGGAATTAACGAAAGGCTCAGCATGCCATGCCGGAACCAGATTAGGGCCTGAAGCAATCCTGCGGGTTTGCGGCCAGCTCACAAGAAAGCGAGTTGAAGAAAGGAGCTCAGGGACACTGTAATTCACAAACCTGCAGAGTTATAAATGACAGCTACCGTCCAAAAATATATTGAAGTAAGTCTTGGAACAGGACTTGAAAGCGGGGCAGAATTGCAGGAAAACGATTTCAGGGGGTAGACTGGAATTGCATTTAAAGCATAGGAAAAGAGGCAGAACCTTGACAACGATGCACTTGGCCAAAATGGGCATATGCGTTTCTCCTGAATATATTCAGGAAAAAATGCATACGCACTTTTTGGCCAACCTAGCATGCACGTTAAAGAAATCTGCACTACAATGAAGTCTCACTGCCCCCCAGTCAAAAGGGCCATCTGAAAAAAGTGTAAAATCCAAAAAGTCAGCACAGGCCATGGAGAACATGGAGCCTTGTTATGCTGATGGGCGGGATGTAAATTGCCAACAGCCACTCTGGAGAAGTGTATGGTGTTTCCTGAAACACCTAAAAAACAAAGTAACGGTGCGTACGGCACTACCACTTATGGTCCTATACCTTAGGGAAATTAAAATCAGAAACACACAGCCACCCCAAAGTTTTGGACGGCACTGTTTACAAGAACCTCGTCTACGGTACAAGTTAAATATCCGAGAAAGCAAAAAATGGATAAAGAAGTTGTGGTACGTACGTACAATGGAATATCACTCACCAATGAAATCTATGTCATCAGGCCCATAGCGGCATAATGAGTGGATTCAGGTAGGAGGATTCTAAGTGAAATAAGTCACACAGAAAAAGAAACATCATAAGGTATCACTAATACACGGAATGTAAACTTGGCTACACATGAACTGAATTACAAAACAGAACAGGGTCTCAAATTTAGAAAACCAACTTATGCTTGCTTATGGGGAAAGGTGAGTTGGGGTGCTGCATAAAACCAGAGATTGAAATTAACACAGATACCGTTCCATAGGCCAAATATATAATAGAGAAGACCTACTCCTTGCTCAACGAAATGGACTCAACACCCCATATTCAACGCCTGGGAATATACCTGACAAGTAAGAATCTTAAAACCCATGGATTTATATGTCTCCATAAGGAAATCAAGCGTGTGTACAGCGGCCTAAACGCAGCAGTGAAAATCCGATAAATCCCATTACCAAAATAAATTTCAAAAACAAAACACAATGACAGTGAAATAGAGAGCAATTCTTACATAATTCATTCAGGGCTTGTGATGCAACCTTGATTTCCACATCTACACCCAGAGCTGGGTGAGACATAAGGCTGGACACTTCGGGCTGATAGCATTGGTGAGGTTCGGTGAGCAAACGCAGGCCCTTTGGAGTCATACTACATGGTACCCATTCCATGGGTCCCAACTCTCCAGGTTTAAGGGATTCTTCCTTCAGCTAAAACATGCATGGGAAACCCAGAGTATGGTCCACCGTGTGATTGGGAAACGTTTTCAAAAGCATCTTAGTTTTCGTCCCCTGGTACTCGGGGTCACCGTTCCTGACGCCTTACTAACACTCTCCCCACTTGGAGAGTCAGTGCCTTTAACCTCCTGTTTGGCACAGTTTGCAATTTCTGCGCAAGATGATCAGGAATAAGGAGAACCAATGAGAGACTAGCTGTAGGTGTCTGCACGGGCAAATGGAATGCTCATTTCCCACCAGGAAGAGGAATTAACCAAAGGCTCAGCGTGCCTGCTGGAAAAAGATTAGGGCCTGAAGCAATCCTGCGGTTTTGCGGCCAGCTCACAAGAAAGCGAGTTGAAGAAAGGAGCTCAGGGGCACTGTAATTCACAAACCTGCAGAGTTATGAATGAGAGCTATCGTCCAAAAATATATTGAAGTTAGTTGTCGAAGAGGACTTGAAAGCGGGGCAGAATTTCAGGAAAGCGATTTCAGGGGGTAGACTGGAATTGCACTTAAAGCATAGGAAAAGAGGCAGAATGTCGACAATGATGCACTTGGCCAAAAAGGTCGTATGCGTTCTTTTCCTGAATATATTCAGGAAAAAACGCATACGCACTTTTTGGCCAACCAAGCAAGCGTGTAAAGGAAATCTGCACTACAATGAAGTCTCACTGCCCCCCGGTGAAAAGGGCCATCTGAAAAATGTGTAAAATCCAGAAAGGCAGGACAGGGCATGGAGAACAGGGAGCCTTGTTATGCTGATGGGCGGGATGTAAATTGCCAACAGCCACTCTGGAGAAGTGTATGGTGTTTCCTGAAACACGTAGGAAACAAAGAAACACAGCCTATGGCACTTCCACTTATGGTCGTATAGCTTAGGGAAATTAAAATCAAACACACACAGCCACCCCAAATTTTGGGACGGCTCTGTTTACAAGAACCTCGTCTACGATGCAAGTTAAATATCCGAGAAAGCAAAAAATGAATAAAGAAGTTGTTGTACGTACGTACAATGGAATATCACTCAGCAATGAAATCTACGTCATCAGGCCCGTAGCGGAATAATGAGTGGATTCAGGTACGATGATTCTACGAGAAATAAGTCACACAGAAAAACAAACATCATAAGATATCACTAATACACGGAATGTAAACTTGGCTACACATGAACTGAATTACAAAACAGAACAGGGTCTCAAATTTAGAAAACCAACTTATGCTTGCTTATGGGGAAAGGTGTGTTGGGGTTCTGCATAAAACCAGAGATTGAAATTAGCACAGATACCGTTCCATAAGCCAAATATATAATAGAAAAGACCTACGCCTTGCTCAACGAAATGGACTCAACACCCCATATTCAACGCCTTGGAATATACCTGAGAAGTAAGAATCTTAAAACCCATGGATTTATATGTCTCCATAAGGAAATCAAGCGTGTGTACAGCGGCCTAAACGCAGCAGTGAAAATCCGATAAATCCCATTATCAAAATAAATTTCAAAAAAAACCACAATGACAGTGAAATAGAGAGCAATTCTTAAATAATTCATTCAGGGCTTGTGATGCAATCTGGATTTACCACATCTACAACCAGACCTGGGTGAGACATAAGGCTGGACACTTCGGGCTCATAGCATTGGTGAGGTTCGGTGAGCAAATGCAGACCCTTTGAAGTCATACTGTATGGTACCCATTCCATGGGTCCCAACTCTGCAGGTTTAAGGGATTCTTCCTTCAACTAAACCATGCATGGCAAACCCAGAGTAAGGTCCACCGTGTGATTGGGAAACGTTTTGAAATGCATCTCAGTTTTCGTCCCCTGGTACTCGGGTTCACCATTCCAGACGCTTTACTAACACTCTCCCCACTTGGAGAGTCAGTGCCTTTAACCTCCTCTTTGGCACAGTTTGCAATTTCTGCGCAAGATGAACAGGAATAGGGAGAACCAATGAGAGACTAGCTGTAAGTGTCTGCACGGGCAAATGGAACGCTCATTTCCCACCAGGAAGAGGAATTAACCAAAGGCTCAGCGTGCCCTGCCTGAAACAGATTAGGGCCTGAAGCAATCCTGCAGTTTTGTGGCCAGCTCACAAGAAAGCGAGTTGAAGAAAGGAGCTCAGGGGCACTGTAATTCACAAACCTGCAGAGTTATGAATGACAGCTATCGTCCAAAAATGTACTGAAGTAAGTCTTCGAAGAGGACTTGAAAGCGGGGCAGAATTGCAGGAAAACGATTTCAGGGGGTAGACAGGAAATCCACCTAAAGCTTAGGAAAATAGCAGAATGTCGACAATGATGCACTTGGCCAAAAAGGGCGTATGCGTTTTTTCCTGAATATATTCAGGAATAAACGCATACGCACTTTTTGGCCAACCAAGCAAGCGTGTAAAGAAATCTGCACTACAATGAAGTCTCATTGACCCCTGGTCAAAAGGGCGATCTGAAAAAAGTATAAAAATCAGAAAAGCAGGACAGGCCATGGAGAAAAGGGAGCCTTGTTATGCAGATGGGCGGGACGTAAATTGCCAACAGCCAAACTGGAGAAGTGTATGGCGTTTCCTGAAACACATAGGAAACAAAGCAACGCAGCCTATGGCACTTCCACTTATGGTCCTGTAGCTTAGGGAAAGTAAAATCAAAAACACACAGCCAACCCAAAATTTCAGACGACTCTGTAGACAAGAACCTCGTCTATGGTACAAGTTAAATATCCCAGAAAGCGAAAAATGGATAAAGAAGTTGTGGTACGTACGTACAATGTAATATCACACAGCAATGAAATCTACGTCATCAGGCCCATAGCGGCATAATGAGTGGATTCAGGTAGGACGATTCTACGAGAAATAAGTCACACAGAAAAAGAAACATCATAAGATATCACTAATACACGGAATGTAAACTTGGCTACACATGAACTGAATTACAAAACAGAACAGGGTCTCAAATTTAGAAAACCAACTTATGCTTGCTTAAGGGGAAAGGTGAGTTGGGGTGCTGCATAAAACCAGAGATAGAAATTAGCACAGATACCTTTCCATAAGCCAAATACGTAATAGTCAAGACCTACCCCTTGCTCAACGAAATGGACTAAACACCCCATATTCAACGCCTAGGAATACACCTGACTAGTAAGAATCTTCAAACCCATGGATTTATATGTCTCCATAAGAGAATGAAGCGTGTGTACAGTGTCATGAATGCAGCAGAGAATATCTGATAAATCCCATTATCAAAATGAATTACAAAAACAAAACACTAGGACAGTGAAATAGAGAGCAATTCTTAAATAATTCATTCACGGCTTGTGATGCAACCTGGATTTACCACATCTACACCCAGAGCTGAATGAGACATAATGTTGGGCACTTCGGGCTGATAGCATTGGTGTCGTTCGATGAGCAAATGCAGACCGTTTGAAGTCATACTCTATGGTACCCTTTCCATGGGTCCCAAATCTCCAGGGTTAAGGGATTCTTCCTTCAGCTAAAACATGCATGGGAAACCCACAGTATGGTGCACCGTGTGACCGGGAAACGTTTTCAAATGCATCTCAGATTTCGTCCCCTTTTACTCGGGTTCACCATTCCAGAACCTTTACTAACACTCTCCCCACTTGCAGAGTCAGTGCCTTTAAACTCCTGTTTGGCACAGTTTGCAATTTCTGCGCAAGATGAACAGGAATAGGGAGAAGCAATGAGAGACTAGCTGTAGGTGTCTGCACGGGCAAAGGGAACGCTCATTTCCCACCAGGAAGAGGAATTAACGAAAGGCTCAGCATGCCATGCCGGAACCAGATTAGGGCCTGAAGCAATCCTGCGGGTTTGCGGCCAGCTCACAAGAAAACGAGTTGAAGAAAGGAGCTCAGGGACACTGTAATTCACAAACCTGCAGAGTTATAAATGACAGCTACCGTCCAAAAATATATTGAAGTAAGTCTTGGAACAGGACTTGAAAGCGGGGCAGAATTGCAGGAAAACGATTTCAGGGGGTAGACTGGAATTGCATTTAAAGCATAGGAAAAGAGGCAGAACCTTGACAACGATGCACTTGGCCAAAATGGGCATATGCGTTTCTCCTGAATATATTCAGGAAAAAATGCATACGCACTTTTTGGCCAACCTAGCATGCACGTTAAAGAAATCTGCACTACAATGAAGTCTCACTGCCCCCCAGTCAAAAGGGCCATCTGAAAAAAGTGTAAAATCCAAAAAGTCAGCACAGGCCATGGAGAACATGGAGCCTTGTTATGCTGATGGGCGGGATGTAAATTGCCAACAGCCACTCTGGAGAAGTGTATGGTGTTTCCTGAAACACCTAAAAAACAAAGTAACGGTGCGTACGGCACTACCACTTATGGTCCTATACCTTAGGGAAATTAAAATCAGAAACACACAGCCACCCCAAAGTTTTGGACGGCACTGTTTACAAGAACCTCGTCTACGGTACAAGTTAAATATCCGAGAAAGCAAAAAATGGATAAAGAAGTTGTGGTACGTACGTACAATGGAATATCACTCACCAATGAAATCTATGTCATCAGGCCCATAGCGGCATAATGAGTGGATTCAGGTAGGAGGATTCTAAGTGAAATAAGTCACACAGAAAAAGAAACATCATAAGGTATCACTAATACACGGAATGTAAACTTGGCTACACATGAACTGAATTACAAAACAGAACAGGGTCTCAAATTTAGAAAACCAACTTATGCTTGCTTATGGGGAAAGGTGAGTTGGGGTGCTGCATAAAACCAGAGATTGAAATTAACACAGATACCGTTCCATAGGCCAAATATATAATAGAGAAGACCTACTCCTTGCTCAACGAAATGGACTCAACACCCCATATTCAACGCCTGGGAATATACCTGACAAGTAAGAATCTTAAAACCCATGGATTTATATGTCTCCATAAGGAAATCAAGCGTGTGTACAGCGGCCTAAACGCAGCAGTGAAAATCCGATAAATCCCATTACCAAAATAAATTTCAAAAACAAAACACAATGACAGTGAAATAGAGAGCAATTCTTACATAATTCATTCAGGGCTTGTGATGCAACCTTGATTTCCACATCTACACCCAGAGCTGGGTGAGACATAAGGCTGGACACTTCGGGCTGATAGCATTGGTGAGGTTCGGTGAGCAAACGCAGGCCCTTTGGAGTCATACTACATGGTACCCATTCCATGGGTCCCAACTCTCCAGGTTTAAGGGATTCTTCCTTCAGCTAAAACATGCATGGGAAACCCAGAGTATGGTCCACCGTGTGATTGGGAAACGTTTTCAAAAGCATCTTAGTTTTCGTCCCCTGGTACTCGGGGTCACCGTTCCTGACGCCTTACTAACACTCTCCCCACTTGGAGAGTCAGTGCCTTTAACCTCCTGTTTGGCACAGTTTGCAATTTCTGCGCAAGGTGATCAGGAATAAGGAGAACCAATGAGAGACTAGCTGTAGGTGTCTGCACGGGCAAATGGAATGCTCATTTCCCACCAGGAAGAGGAATTAACCAAAGGCTCAGCGTGCCTGCTGGAAAAAGATTAGGGCCTGAAGCAATCCTGCGGTTTTGCGGCCAGCTCACAAGAAAGCGAGTTGAAGAAAGGAGCTCAGGGGCACTGTAATTCACAAACCTGCAGAGTTATGAATGAGAGCTATCGTCCAAAAATATATTGAAGTTAGTTGTCGAAGAGGACTTGAAAGCGGGGCAGAATTTCAGGAAAGCGATTTCAGGGGGTAGACTGGAATTGCACTTAAAGCATAGGAAAAGAGGCAGAATGTCGACAATGATGCACTTGGCCAAAAAGGTCGTATGCGTTCTTTTCCTGAATATATTCAGGAAAAAACGCATACGCACTTTTTGGCCAACCAAGCAAGCGTGTAAAGGAAATCTGCACTACAATGAAGTCTCACTGCCCCCCGGTGAAAAGGGCCATCTGAAAAATGTGTAAAATCCAGAAAGGCAGGACAGGGCATGGAGAACAGGGAGCCTTGTTATGCTGATGGGCGGGATGTAAATTGCCAACAGCCACTCTGGAGAAGTGTATGGTGTTTCCTGAAACACGTAGGAAACAAAGAAACACAGCCTATGGCACTTCCACTTATGGTCGTATAGCTTAGGGAAATTAAAATCAAACACACACAGCCACCCCAAATTTTGGGACGGCTCTGTTTACAAGAACCTCGTCTACGATGCAAGTTAAATATCCGAGAAAGCAAAAAATGAATAAAGAAGTTGTTGTACGTACGTACAATGGAATATCACTCAGCAATGAAATCTACGTCATCAGGCCCGTAGCGGAATAATGAGTGGATTCAGGTACGATGATTCTACGAGAAATAAGTCACACAGAAAAACAAACATCATAAGATATCACTAATACACGGAATGTAAACTTGGCTACACATGAACTGAATTACAAAACAGAACAGGGTCTCAAATTTAGAAAACCAACTTATGCTTGCTTATGGGGAAAGGTGTGTTGGGGTTCTGCATAAAACCAGAGATTGAAATTAGCACAGATACCGTTCCATAAGCCAAATATATAATAGAAAAGACCTACGCCTTGCTCAACGAAATGGACTCAACACCCCATATTCAACGCCTTGGAATATACCTGAGAAGTAAGAATCTTAAAACCCATGGATTTATATGTCTCCATAAGGAAATCAAGCGTGTGTACAGCGGCCTAAACGCAGCAGTGAAAATCCGATAAATCCCATTATCAAAATAAATTTCAAAAAAAACCACAATGACAGTGAAATAGAGAGCAATTCTTAAATAATTCATTCAGGGCTTGTGATGCAATCTGGATTTACCACATCTACAACCAGACCTGGGTGAGACATAAGGCTGGACACTTCGGGCTCATAGCATTGGTGAGGTTCGGTGAGCAAATGCAGACCCTTTGAAGTCATACTGTATGGTACCCATTCCATGGGTCCCAACTCTGCAGGTTTAAGGGATTCTTCCTTCAACTAAACCATGCATGGCAAACCCAGAGTAAGGTCCACCGTGTGATTGGGAAACGTTTTGAAATGCATCTCAGTTTTCGTCCCCTGGTACTCGGGTTCACCATTCCAGACGCTTTACTAACACTCTCCCCACTTGGAGAGTCAGTGCCTTTAACCTCCTCTTTGGCACAGTTTGCAATTTCTGCGCAAGATGAACAGGAATAGGGAGAACCAATGAGAGACTAGCTGTAAGTGTCTGCACGGGCAAATGGAACGCTCATTTCCCACCAGGAAGAGGAATTAACCAAAGGCTCAGCGTGCCCTGCCTGAAACAGATTAGGGCCTGAAGCAATCCTGCAGTTTTGTGGCCAGCTCACAAGAAAGCGAGTTGAAGAAAGGAGCTCAGGGGCACTGTAATTCACAAACCTGCAGAGTTATGAATGACAGCTATCGTCCAAAAATGTACTGAAGTAAGTCTTCGAAGAGGACTTGAAAGCGGGGCAGAATTGCAGGAAAACGATTTCAGGGGGTAGACAGGAAATCCACCTAAAGCTTAGGAAAATAGCAGAATGTCGACAATGATGCACTTGGCCAAAAAGGGCGTATGCGTTTTTTCCTGAATATATTCAGGAATAAACGCATACGCACTTTTTGGCCAACCAAGCAAGCGTGTAAAGAAATCTGCACTACAATGAAGTCTCATTGACCCCTGGTCAAAAGGGCGATCTGAAAAAAGTATAAAAATCAGAAAAGCAGGACAGGCCATGGAGAAAAGGGAGCCTTGTTATGCAGATGGGCGGGACGTAAATTGCCAACAGCCAAACTGGAGAAGTGTATGGCGTTTCCTGAAACACATAGGAAACAAAGCAACGCAGCCTATGGCACTTCCACTTATGGTCCTGTAGCTTAGGGAAAGTAAAATCAAAAACACACAGCCAACCCAAAATTTCAGACGACTCTGTAGACAAGAACCTCGTCTATGGTACAAGTTAAATATCCCAGAAAGCGAAAAATGGATAAAGAAGTTGTGGTACGTACGTACAATGTAATATCACACAGCAATGAAATCTACGTCATCAGGCCCATAGCGGCATAATGAGTGGATTCAGGTAGGACGATTCTACGAGAAATAAGTCACACAGAAAAAGAAACATCATAAGATATCACTAATACACGGAATGTAAACTTGGCTACACATGAACTGAATTACAAAACAGAACAGGGTCTCAAATTTAGAAAACCAACTTATGCTTGCTTAAGGGGAAAGGTGAGTTGGGGTGCTGCATAAAACCAGAGATAGAAATTAGCACAGATACCTTTCCATAAGCCAAATACGTAATAGTCAAGACCTACCCCTTGCTCAACGAAATGGACTAAACACCCCATATTCAACGCCTAGGAATACACCTGACTAGTAAGAATCTTCAAACCCATGGATTTATATGTCTCCATAAGAGAATGAAGCGTGTGTACAGTGTCATGAATGCAGCAGAGAATATCTGATAAATCCCATTATCAAAATGAATTACAAAAACAAAACACTAGGACAGTGAAATAGAGAGCAATTCTTAAATAATTCATTCACGGCTTGTGATGCAACCTGGATTTACCACATCTACACCCAGAGCTGAATGAGACATAATGTTGGGCACTTCGGGCTGATAGCATTGGTGTGGTTCGATGAGCAAATGCAGACCCTTTGAAGTCATACTCTATGGTACCCTTTCCATGGGTCCCAAATCTCCAGGGTTAAGGGATTCTTCCTTCAGCTAAAACATGCATGGGAAACCCACAGTATGGTGCACCGTGTGACCGGGAAACGTTTTCAAATGCATCTCAGATTTCGTCCCCTTTTACTCGGGTTCACCATTCCAGAACCTTTACTAACACTCTCCCCACTTGCAGAGTCAGTGCCTTTAAACTCCTGTTTGGCACAGTTTGCAATTTCTGCGCAAGATGAACAGGAATAGGGAGAAGCAATGAGAGACTAGCTGTAGGTGTCTGCACGGGCAAAGGGAACGCTCATTTCCCACCAGGAAGAGGAATTAACGAAAGGCTCAGCATGCCATGCCGGAACCAGATTAGGGCCTGAAGCAATCCTGCGGGTTTGCGGCCAGCTCACAAGAAAGCGAGTTGAAGAAAGGAGCTCAGGGACACTGTAATTCACAAACCTGCAGAGTTATAAATGACAGCTACCGTCCAAAAATATATTGAAGTAAGTCTTGGAACAGGACTTGAAAGCGGGGCAGAATTGCAGGAAAACGATTTCAGGGGGTAGACTGGAATTGCATTTAAAGCATAGGAAAAGAGGCAGAACCTTGACAACGATGCACTTGGCCAAAATGGGCATATGCGTTTCTCCTGAATATATTCAGGAAAAAATGCATACGCACTTTTTGGCCAACCTAGCATGCACGTTAAAGAAATCTGCACTACAATGAAGTCTCACTGCCCCCCAGTCAAAAGGGCCATCTGAAAAAAGTGTAAAATCCAAAAAGTCAGCACAGGCCATGGAGAACATGGAGCCTTGTTATGCTGATGGGCGGGATGTAAATTGCCAACAGCCACTCTGGAGAAGTGTATGGTGTTTCCTGAAACACCTAAAAAACAAAGTAACGGTGCGTACGGCACTACCACTTATGGTCCTATACCTTAGGGAAATTAAAATCAGAAACACACAGCCACCCCAAAGTTTTGGACGGCACTGTTTACAAGAACCTCGTCTACGGTACAAGTTAAATATCCGAGAAAGCAAAAAATGGATAAAGAAGTTGTGGTACGTACGTACAATGGAATATCACTCACCAATGAAATCTATGTCATCAGGCCCATAGCGGCATAATGAGTGGATTCAGGTAGGAGGATTCTAAGTGAAATAAGTCACACAGAAAAAGAAACATCATAAGGTATCACTAATACACGGAATGTAAACTTGGCTACACATGAACTGAATTACAAAACAGAACAGGGTCTCAAATTTAGAAAACCAACTTATGCTTGCTTATGGGGAAAGGTGAGTTGGGGTGCTGCATAAAACCAGAGATTGAAATTAACACAGATACCGTTCCATAGGCCAAATATATAATAGAGAAGACCTACTCCTTGCTCAACGAAATGGACTCAACACCCCATATTCAACGCCTGGGAATATACCTGACAAGTAAGAATCTTAAAACCCATGGATTTATATGTCTCCATAAGGAAATCAAGCGTGTGTACAGCGGCCTAAACGCAGCAGTGAAAATCCGATAAATCCCATTACCAAAATAAATTTCAAAAACAAAACACAATGACAGTGAAATAGAGAGCAATTCTTACATAATTCATTCAGGGCTTGTGATGCAACCTTGATTTCCACATCTACACCCAGAGCTGGGTGAGACATAAGGCTGGACACTTCGGGCTGATAGCATTGGTGAGGTTCGGTGAGCAAACGCAGGCCCTTTGGAGTCATACTACATGGTACCCATTCCATGGGTCCCAACTCTCCAGGTTTAAGGGATTCTTCCTTCAGCTAAAACATGCATGGGAAACCCAGAGTATGGTCCACCGTGTGATTGGGAAACGTTTTCAAAAGCATCTTAGTTTTCGTCCCCTGGTACTCGGGGTCACCGTTCCTGACGCCTTACTAACACTCTCCCCACTTGGAGAGTCAGTGCCTTTAACCTCCTGTTTGGCACAGTTTGCAATTTCTGCGCAAGATGATCAGGAATAAGGAGAACCAATGAGAGACTAGCTGTAGGTGTCTGCACGGGCAAATGGAATGCTCATTTCCCACCAGGAAGAGGAATTAACCAAAGGCTCAGCGTGCCTGCTGGAAAAAGATTAGGGCCTGAAGCAATCCTGCGGTTTTGCGGCCAGCTCACAAGAAAGCGAGTTGAAGAAAGGAGCTCAGGGGCACTGTAATTCACAAACCTGCAGAGTTATGAATGAGAGCTATCGTCCAAAAATATATTGAAGTTAGTTGTCGAAGAGGACTTGAGAGCGGGGCAGAATTTCAGGAAAGCGATTTCAGGGGGTAGACTGGAATTGCACTTAAAGCATAGGAAAAGAGGCAGAATGTCGACAATGATGCACTTGGCCAAAAAGGTCGTATGCGTTCTTTTCCTGAATATATTCAGGAAAAAACGCATACGCACTTTTTGGCCAACCAAGCAAGCGTGTAAAGGAAATCTGCACTACAATGAAGTCTCACTGCCCCCCGGTGAAAAGGGCCATCTGAAAAATGTGTAAAATCCAGAAAGGCAGGACAGGGCATGGAGAACAGGGAGCCTTGTTATGCTGATGGGCGGGATGTAAATTGCCAACAGCCACTCTGGAGAAGTGTATGGTGTTTCCTGAAACACGTAGGAAACAAAGAAACACAGCCTATGGCACTTCCACTTATGGTCGTATAGCTTAGGGAAATTAAAATCAAACACACACAGCCACCCCAAATTTTGGGACGGCTCTGTTTACAAGAACCTCGTCTACGATGCAAGTTAAATATCCGAGAAAGCAAAAAATGAATAAAGAAGTTGTTGTACGTACGTACAATGGAATATCACTCAGCAATGAAATCTACGTCATCAGGCCCGTAGCGGAATAATGAGTGGATTCAGGTACGATGATTCTACGAGAAATAAGTCACACAGAAAAACAAACATCATAAGATATCACTAATACACGGAATGTAAACTTGGCTACACATGAACTGAATTACAAAACAGAACAGGGTCTCAAATTTAGAAAACCAACTTATGCTTGCTTATGGGGAAAGGTGTGTTGGGGTTCTGCATAAAACCAGAGATTGAAATTAGCACAGATACCGTTCCATAAGCCAAATATATAATAGAAAAGACCTACGCCTTGCTCAACGAAATGGACTCAACACCCCATATTCAACGCCTGGGAATATACCTGAGAAGTAAGAATCTTAAAACCCATGGATTTATATGTCTCCATAAGGAAATCAAGCGTGTGTACAGCGGCCTAAACGCAGCAGTGAAAATCCGATAAATCCCATTATCAAAATAAATTTCAAAAAAAAACACAATGACAGTGAAATAGAGAGCAATTCTTAAATAATTCATTCAGGGCTTGTGATGCAATCTGGATTTACCACATCTACAACCAGACCTGGGTGAGACATAAGGCTGGACACTTCGGGCTCATAGCATTGGTGAGGTTCGGTGAGCAAATGCAGACCCTTTGAAGTCATACTGTATGGTACCCATTCCATGGGTCCCAACTCTGCAGGTTTAAGGGATTCTTCCTTCAACTAAACCATGCATGGCAAACCCAGAGTAAGGTCCACCGTGTGATTGGGAAACGTTTTGAAATGCATCTCAGTTTTCGTCCCCTGGTACTCGGGTTCACCATTCCAGACGCTTTACTAACACTCTCCCCACTTGGAGAGTCAGTGCCTTTAACCTCCTCTTTGGCACAGTTTGCAATTTCTGCGCAAGATGAACAGGAATAGGGAGAACCAATGAGAGACTAGCTGTAAGTGTCTGCACGGGCAAATGGAACGCTCATTTCCCACCAGGAAGAGGAATTAACCAAAGGCTCAGCGTGCCCTGCCTGAAACAGATTAGGGCCTGAAGCAATCCTGCAGTTTTGTGGCCAGCTCACAAGAAAGCGAGTTGAAGAAAGGAGCTCAGGGGCACTGTAATTCACAAACCTGCAGAGTTATGAATGACAGCTATCGTCCAAAAATGTACTGAAGTAAGTCTTCGAAGAGGACTTGAAAGCGGGGCAGAATTGCAGGAAAACGATTTCAGGGGGTAGACAGGAAATCCACCTAAAGCTTAGGAAAATAGCAGAATGTCGACAATGATGCACTTGGCCAAAAAGGGCGTATGCGTTTTTTCCTGAATATATTCAGGAATAAACGCATACGCACTTTTTGGCCAACCAAGCAAGCGTGTAAAGAAATCTGCACTACAATGAAGTCTCATTGACCCCTGGTCAAAAGGGCGATCTGAAAAAAGTATAAAAATCAGAAAAGCAGGACAGGCCATGGAGAAAAGGGAGCCTTGTTATGCAGATGGGCGGGACGTAAATTGCCAACAGCCAAACTGGAGAAGTGTATGGCGTTTCCTGAAACACATAGGAAACAAAGCAACGCAGCCTATGGCACTTCCACTTATGGTCCTGTAGCTTAGGGAAAGTAAAATCAAAAACACACAGCCAACCCAAAATTTCAGACGACTCTGTAGACAAGAACCTCGTCTATGGTACAAGTTAAATATCCCAGAAAGCGAAAAATGGATAAAGAAGTTGTGGTACGTACGTACAATGTAATATCACACAGCAATGAAATCTACGTCATCAGGCCCATAGCGGCATAATGAGTGGATTCAGGTAGGACGATTCTACGAGAAATAAGTCACACAGAAAAAGAAACATCATAAGATATCACTAATACACGGAATGTAAACTTGGCTACACATGAACTGAATTACAAAACAGAACAGGGTCTCAAATTTAGAAAACCAACTTATGCTTGCTTAAGGGGAAAGGTGAGTTGGGGTGCTGCATAAAACCAGAGATAGAAATTAGCACAGATACCTTTCCATAAGCCAAATACGTAATAGTCAAGACCTACCCCTTGCTCAACGAAATGGACTAAACACCCCATATTCAACGCCTAGGAATACACCTGACTAGTAAGAATCTTCAAACCCATGGATTTATATGTCTCCATAAGAGAATGAAGCGTGTGTACAGTGTCATGAATGCAGCAGAGAATATCTGATAAATCCCATTATCAAAATGAATTACAAAAACAAAACACTAGGACAGTGAAATAGAGAGCAATTCTTAAATAATTCATTCACGGCTTGTGATGCAACCTGGATTTACCACATCTACACCCAGAGCTGAATGAGACATAATGTTGGGCACTTCGGGCTGATAGCATTGGTGTGGTTCGATGAGCAAATGCAGACCCTTTGAAGTCATACTCTATGGTACCCTTTCCATGGGTCCCAAATCTCCAGGGTTAAGGGATTCTTCCTTCAGCTAAAACATGCATGGGAAACCCACAGTATGGTGCACCGTGTGACCGGGAAACGTTTTCAAATGCATCTCAGATTTCGTCCCCTTTTACTCGGGTTCACCATTCCAGAACCTTTACTAACACTCTCCCCACTTGCAGAGTCAGTGCCTTTAAACTCCTGTTTGGCACAGTTTGCAATTTCTGCGCAAGATGAACAGGAATAGGGAGAAGCAATGAGAGACTAACTGTAGGTGTCTGCACGGGCAAAGGGAACGCTCATTTCCCACCAGGAAGAGGAATTAACGAAAGGCTCAGCATGCCATGCCGGAACCAGATTAGGGCCTGAAGCAATCCTGCGGGTTTGCGGCCAGCTCACAAGAAAGCGAGTTGAAGAAAGGAGCTCAGGGACACTGTAATTCACAAACCTGCAGAGTTATAAATGACAGCTACCGTCCAAAAATATATTGAAGTAAGTCTTGGAACAGGACTTGAAAGCGGGGCAGAATTGCAGGAAAACGATTTCAGGGGGTAGACTGGAATTGCATTTAAAGCATAGGAAAAGAGGCAGAACCTTGACAACGATGCACTTGGCCAAAATGGGCATATGCGTTTCTCCTGAATATATTCAGGAAAAAATGCATACGCACTTTTTGGCCAACCTAGCATGCACGTTAAAGAAATCTGCACTACAATGAAGTCTCACTGCCCCCCAGTCAAAAGGGCCATCTGAAAAAAGTGTAAAATCCAAAAAGTCAGCACAGGCCATGGAGAACATGGAGCCTTGTTATGCTGATGGGCGGGATGTAAATTGCCAACAGCCACTCTGGAGAAGTGTATGGTGTTTCCTGAAACACCTAAAAAACAAAGTAACGGTGCGTACGGCACTACCACTTATAGTCCTATACCTTAGGGAAATTAAAATCAGAAACACACAGCCACCCCAAAGTTTTGGACGGCACTGTTTACAAGAACCTCGTCTACGGTACAAGTTAAATATCCGAGAAAGCAAAAAATGGATAAAGAAGTTGTGGTACGTACGTACAATGGAATATCACTCACCAATGAAATCTATGTCATCAGGCCCATAGCGGCATAATGAGTGGATTCAGGTAGGAGGATTCTAAGTGAAATAAGTCACACAGAAAAAGAAACATCATAAGGTATCACTAATACACGGAATGTAAACTTGGCTACACATGAACTGAATTACAAAACAGAACAGGGTCTCAAATTTAGAAAACCAACTTATGCTTGCTTATGGGGAAAGGTGAGTTGGGGTGCTGCATAAAACCAGAGATTGAAATTAACACAGATACCGTTCCATAGGCCAAATATATAATAGAGAAGACCTACTCCTTGCTCAACGAAATGGACTCAACACCCCATATTCAACGCCTGGGAATATACCTGACAAGTAAGAATCTTAAAACCCATGGATTTATATGTCTCCATAAGGAAATCAAGCGTGTGTACAGCGGCCTAAACGCAGCAGTGAAAATCCGATAAATCCCATTACCAAAATAAATTTCAAAAACAAAACACAATGACAGTGAAATAGAGAGCAATTCTTACATAATTCATTCAGGGCTTGTGATGCAACCTTGATTTCCACATCTACACCCAGAGCTGGGTGAGACATAAGGCTGGACACTTCGGGCTGATAGCATTGGTGAGGTTCGGTGAGCAAACGCAGGCCCTTTGGAGTCATACTACATGGTACCCATTCCATGGGTCCCAACTCTCCAGGTTTAAGGGATTCTTCCTTCAGCTAAAACATGCATGGGAAACCCAGAGTATGGTCCACCGTGTGATTGGGAAACGTTTTCAAAAGCATCTTAGTTTTCGTCCCCTGGTACTCGGGGTCACCGTTCCTGACGCCTTACTAACACTCTCCCCACTTGGAGAGTCAGTGCCTTTAAACTCCTGTTTGGCACAGTTTGCAATTTCTGCGCAAGATGATCAGGAATAAGGAGAACCAATGAGAGACTAGCTGTAGGTGTCTGCACGGGCAAATGGAATGCTCATTTCCCACCAGGAAGAGGAATTAACCAAAGGCTCAGCGTGCCTGCTGGAAAAAGATTAGGGCCTGAAGCAATCCTGCGGTTTTGCGGCCAGCTCACAAGAAAGCGAGTTGAAGAAAGGAGCTCAGGGGCACTGTAATTCACAAACCTGCAGAGTTTTGAATGAGAGCTATCGTCCAAAAATATATTGAAGTTAGTTGTCGAAGAGGACTTGAAAGCGGGGCAGAATTTCAGGAAAGCGATTTCAGGGGGTAGACTGGAATTGCACTTAAAGCATAGGAAAAGAGGCAGAATGTCGACAATGATGCACTTGGCCAAAAAGGTCGTATGCGTTCTTTTCCTGAATATATTCAGGAAAAAACGCATACGCACTTTTTGGCCAACCAAGCAAGCGTGTAAAGGAAATCTGCACTACAATGAAGTCTCACTGCCCCCCGGTGAAAAGGGCCATCTGAAAAATGTGTAAAATCCAGAAAGGCAGGACAGGGCATGGAGAACAGGGAGCCTTGTTATGCTGATGGGCGGGATGTAAATTGCCAACAGCCACTCTGGAGAAGTGTATGGTGTTTCCTGAAACACGTAGGAAACAAAGAAACACAGCCTATGGCACTTCCACTTATGGTCGTATAGCTTAGGGAAATTAAAATCAAACACACACAGCCACCCCAAATTTTGGGACGGCTCTGTTTACAAGAACCTCGTCTACGATGCAAGTTAAATATCCGAGAAAGCAAAAAATGAATAAAGAAGTTGTTGTACGTACGTACAATGGAATATCACTCAGCAATGAAATCTACGTCATCAGGCCCGTAGCGGAATAATGAGTGGATTCAGGTACGATGATTCTACGAGAAATAAGTCACACAGAAAAACAAACATCATAAGATATCACTAATACACGGAATGTAAACTTGGCTACACATGAACTGAATTACAAAACAGAACAGGGTCTCAAATTTAGAAAACCAACTTATGCTTGCTTATGGGGAAAGGTGTGTTGGGGTTCTGCATAAAACCAGAGATTGAAATTAGCACAGATACCGTTCCATAAGCCAAATATATAATAGAAAAGACCTACGCCTTGCTCAACGAAATGGACTCAACACCCCATATTCAACGCCTTGGAATATACCTGAGAAGTAAGAATCTTAAAACCCATGGATTTATATGTCTCCATAAGGAAATCAAGCGTGTGTACAGTGGCCTAAACGCAGCAGTGAAAATCCGATAAATCCCATTATCAAAATAAATTTCAAAAGAAAACACAATGACAGTGAAATAGAGAGCAATTCTTAAATAATTCATTCAGGGCTTGTGATGCAATCTGGATTTACCACATCTACAACCAGACCTGGGTGAGACATAAGGCTGGACACTTCGGGCTCATAGCATTGGTGAGGTTCGGTGAGCAAATGCAGACCCTTTGAAGTCATACTGTATGGTACCCATTCCATGGGTCCCAACTCTGCAGGTTTAAGGGATTCTTCCTTCAACTAAACCATGCATGGCAAACCCAGAGTAAGGTCCACCGTGTGATTGGGAAACGTTTTGAAATGCATCTCAGTTTTCGTCCCCTGGTACTCGGGTTCACCATTCCAGACGCTTTACTAACACTCTCCCCACTTGGAGAGTCAGTGCCTTTAACCTCCTCTTTGGCACAGTTTGCAATTTCTGCGCAAGATGAACAGGAATAGGGAGAACCAATGAGAGACTAGCTGTAAGTGTCTGCACGGGCAAATGGAACGCTCATTTCCCACCAGGAAGAGGAATTAACCAAAGGCTCAGCGTGCCCTGCCTGAAACAGATTAGGGCCTGAAGCAATCCTGCAGTTTTGTGGCCAGCTCACAAGAAAGCGAGTTGAAGAAAGGAGCTCAGGGGCACTGTAATTCACAAACCTGCAGAGTTATGAATGACAGCTATCGTCCAAAAATGTACTGAAGTAAGTCTTCGAAGAGGACTTGAAAGCGGGGCAGAATTGCAGGAAAACGATTTCAGGGGGTAGACAGGAAATCCACCTAAAGCTTAGGAAAATAGCAGAATGTCGACAATGATGCACTTGGCCAAAAAGGGCGTATGCGTTTTTTCCTGAATATATTCAGGAATAAATGCATACGCACTTTTTGGCCAACCAAGCAAGCGTGTAAAGAAATCTGCACTACAATGAAGTCTCATTGACCCCTGGTCAAAAGGGCGATCTGAAAAAAGTATAAAAATCAGAAAAGCAGGACAGGCCATGGAGAAAAGGGAGCCTTGTTATGCAGATGGGCGGGACGTAAATTGCCAACAGCCAAACTGGAGAAGTGTATGGCGTTTCCTGAAACACATAGGAAACAAAGCAACGCAGCCTATGGCACTTCCACTTATGGTCCTGTAGCTTAGGGAAAGTAAAATCAAAAACACACAGCCAACCCAAAATTTCAGACGACTCTGTAGACAAGAACCTCGTCTATGGTACAAGTTAAATATCCCAGAAAGCGAAAAATGGATAAAGAAGTTGTGGTACGTACGTACAATGTAATATCACACAGCAATGAAATCTACGTCATCAGGCCCATAGCGGCATAATGAGTGGATTCAGGTAGGACGATTCTACGAGAAATAAGTCACACAGAAAAAGAAACATCATAAGATATCACTAATACACGGAATGTAAACTTGGCTACACATGAACTGAATTACAAAACAGAACAGGGTCTCAAATTTAGAAAACCAACTTATGCTTGCTTAAGGGGAAAGGTGAGTTGGGGTGCTGCATAAAACCAGAGATAGAAATTAGCACAGATACCTTTCCATAAGCCAAATACGTAATAGTCAAGACCTACCCCTTGCTCAACGAAATGGACTAAACACCCCATATTCAACGCCTAGGAATACACCTGACTAGTAAGAATCTTCAAACCCATGGATTTATATGTCTCCATAAGAGAATGAAGCGTGTGTACAGTGTCATGAATGCAGCAGAGAATATCTGATAAATCCCATTATCAAAATGGATTACAAAAACAAAACACTAGGACAGTGAAATAGAGAGCAATTCTTAAATAATTCATTCACGGCTTGTGATGCAACCTGGATTTACCACATCTACACCCAGAGCTGAATGAGACATAATGTTGGGCACTTCGGGCTGATAGCATTGGTGTGGTTCGATGAGCAAATGCAGACCCTTTGAAGTCATACTCTATGGTACCCTTTCCATGGGTCCCAAATCTCCAGGGTTAAGGGATTCTTCCTTCAGCTAAAACATGCATGGGAAACCCACAGTATGGTGCACCGTGTGACCGGGAAACGTTTTCAAATGCATCTCAGATTTCGTCCCCTTTTACTCGGGTTCACCATTCCAGAACCTTTACTAACACTCTTCCCACTTGCAGAGTCAGTGCCTTTAAACTCCTGTTTGGCACAGTTTGCAATTTCTGCGCAAGATGAACAGGAATAGGGAGAAGCAATGAGAGACTAACTGTAGGTGTCTGCACGGGCAAAGGGAACGCTCATTTCCCACCAGGAAGAGGAATTAACGAAAGGCTCAGCATGCCATGCCGGAACCAGATTAGGGCCTGAAGCAATCCTGCGGGTTTGCGGCCAGCTCACAAGAAAGCGAGTTGAAGAAAGGAGCTCAGGGACACTGTAATTCACAAACCTGCAGAGTTATAAATGACAGCTACCGTCCAAAAATATATTGAAGTAAGTCTTGGAACAGGACTTGAAAGCGGGGCAGAATTGCAGGAAAACGATTTCAGGGGGTAGACTGGAATTGCATTTAAAGCATAGGAAAAGAGGCAGAACCTTGACAACGATGCACTTGGCCAAAATGGGCATATGCGTTTCTCCTGAATATATTCAGGAAAAAATGCATACGCACTTTTTGGCCAACCTAGCATGCACGTTAAAGAAATCTGCACTACAATGAAGTCTCACTGCCCCCCAGTCAAAAGGGCCATCTGAAAAAAGTGTAAAATCCAAAAAGTCAGCACAGGCCATGGAGAACATGGAGCCTTGTTATGCTGATGGGCGGGATGTAAATTGCCAACAGCCACTCTGGAGAAGTGTATGGTGTTTCCTGAAACACCTAAAAAACAAAGTAACGGTGCGTACGGCACTACCACTTATGGTCCTATACCTTAGGGAAATTAAAATCAGAAACACACAGCCACCCCAAAGTTTTGGACGGCACTGTTTACAAGAACCTCGTCTACGGTACAAGTTAAATATCCGAGAAAGCAAAAAATGGATAAAGAAGTTGTGGTACGTACGTACAATGGAATATCACTCACCAATGAAATCTATGTCATCAGGCCCATAGCGGCATAATGAGTGGATTCAGGTAGGAGGATTCTAAGTGAAATAAGTCACACAGAAAAAGAAACATCATAAGGTATCACTAATACACGGAATGTAAACTTGGCTACACATGAACTGAATTACAAAACAGAACAGGGTCTCAAATTTAGAAAACCAACTTATGCTTGCTTATGGGGAAAGGTGAGTTGGGGTGCTGCATAAAACCAGAGATTGAAATTAACACAGATACCGTTCCATAGGCCAAATATATAATAGAGAAGACCTACTCCTTGCTCAACGAAATGGACTCAACACCCCATATTCAACGCCTGGGAATATACCTGACAAGTAAGAATCTTAAAACCCATGGATTTATATGTCTCCATAAGGAAATCAAGCGTGTGTACAGCGGCCTAAACGCAGCAGTGAAAATCCGATAAATCCCATTACCAAAATAAATTTCAAAAACAAAACACAATGACAGTGAAATAGAGAGCAATTCTTACATAATTCATTCAGGGCTTGTGATGCAACCTTGATTTCCACATCTACACCCAGAGCTGGGTGAGACATAAGGCTGGACACTTCGGGCTGATAGCATTGGTGAGGTTCGGTGAGCAAACGCAGGCCCTTTGGAGTCATACTACATGGTACCCATTCCATGGGTCCCAACTCTCCAGGTTTAAGGGATTCTTCCTTCAGCTAAAACATGCATGGGAAACCCAGAGTATGGTCCACCGTGTGATTGGGAAACGTTTTCAAAAGCATCTTAGTTTTCGTCCCCTGGTACTCGGGGTCACCGTTCCTGACGCCTTACTAACACTCTCCCCACTTGGAGAGTCAGTGCCTTTAACCTCCTGTTTGGCACAGTTTGCAATTTCTGCGCAAGATGATCAGGAATAAGGAGAACCAATGAGAGACTAGCTGTAGGTGTCTGCACGGGCAAATGGAATGCTCATTTCCCACCAGGAAGAGGAATTAACCAAAGGCTCAGCGTGCCTGCTGGAAAAAGATTAGGGCCTGAAGCAATCCTGCGGTTTTGCGGCCAGCTCACAAGAAAGCGAGTTGAAGAAAGGAGCTCAGGGGCACTGTAATTCACAAACCTGCAGAGTTATGAATGAGAGCTATCGTCCAAAAATATATTGAAGTTAGTTGTCGAAGAGGACTTGAAAGCGGGGCAGAATTTCAGGAAAGCGATTTCAGGGGGTAGACTGGAATTGCACTTAAAGCATAGGAAAAGAGGCAGAATGTCGACAATGATGCACTTGGCCAAAAAGGTCGTATGCGTTCTTTTCCTGAATATATTCAGGAAAAAACGCATACGCACTTTTTGGCCAACCAAGCAAGCGTGTAAAGGAAATCTGCACTACAATGAAGTCTCACTGCCCCCCGGTGAAAAGGGCCATCTGAAAAATGTGTAAAATCCAGAAAGGCAGGACAGGGCATGGAGAACAGGGAGCCTTGTTATGCTGATGGGCGGGATGTAAATTGCCAACAGCCACTCTGGAGAAGTGTATGGTGTTTCCTGAAACACGTAGGAAACAAAGAAACACAGCCTATGGCACTTCCACTTATGGTCGTATAGCTTAGGGAAATTAAAATCAAACACACACAGCCACCCCAAATTTTGGGACGGCTCTGTTTACAAGAACCTCGTCTACGATGCAAGTTAAATATCCGAGAAAGCAAAAAATGAATAAAGAAGTTGTTGTACGTACGTACAATGGAATATCACTCAGCAATGAAATCTACGTCATCAGGCCCGTAGCGGAATAATGAGTGGATTCAGGTACGATGATTCTACGAGAAATAAGTCACACAGAAAAACAAACATCATAAGATATCACTAATACACGGAATGTAAACTTGGCTACACATGAACTGAATTACAAAACAGAACAGGGTCTCAAATTTAGAAAACCAACTTATGCTTGCTTATGGGGAAAGGTGTGTTGGGGTTCTGCATAAAACCAGAGATTGAAATTAGCACAGATACCGTTCCATAAGCCAAATATATAATAGAAAAGACCTACGCCTTGCTCAACGAAATGGACTCAACACCCCATATTCAACGCCTTGGAATATACCTGAGAAGTAAGAATCTTAAAACCCATGGATTTATATGTCTCCATAAGGAAATCAAGCGTGTGTACAGCGGCCTAAACGCAGCAGTGAAAATCCGATAAATCCCATTATCAAAATAAATTTCAAAAAAAAACACAATGACAGTGAAATAGAGAGCAATTCTTAAATAATTCATTCAGGGCTTGTGATGCAATCTGGATTTACCACATCTACAACCAGACCTGGGTGAGACATAAGGCTGGACACTTCGGGCTCATAGCATTGGTGAGGTTCGGTGAGCAAATGCAGACCCTTTGAAGTCATACTGTATGGTACCCATTCCATGGGTCCCAACTCTGCAGGTTTAAGGGATTCTTCCTTCAACTAAACCATGCATGGCAAACCCAGAGTAAGGTCCACCGTGTGATTGGGAAACGTTTTGAAATGCATCTCAGTTTTCGTCCCCTGGTACTCGGGTTCACCATTCCAGACGCTTTACTAACACTCTCCCCACTTGGAGAGTCAGTGCCTTTAACCTCCTCTTTGGCACAGTTTGCAATTTCTGCGCAAGATGAACAGGAATAGGGAGAACCAATGAGAGACTAGCTGTAAGTGTCTGCACGGGCAAATGGAACGCTCATTTCCCACCAGGAAGAGGAATTAACCAAAGGCTCAGCGTGCCCTGCCTGAAACAGATTAGGGCCTGAAGCAATCCTGCAGTTTTGTGGCCAGCTCACAAGAAAGCGAGTTGAAGAAAGGAGCTCAGGGGCACTGTAATTCACAAACCTGCAGAGTTATGAATGACAGCTATCGTCCAAAAATGTACTGAAGTAAGTCTTCGAAGAGGACTTGAAAGCGGGGCAGAATTGCAGGAAAACGATTTCAGGGGGTAGACAGGAAATCCACCTAAAGCTTAGGAAAATAGCAGAATGTCGACAATGATGCACTTGGCCAAAAAGGGCGTATGCGTTTTTTCCTGAATATATTCAGGAATAAACGCATACGCACTTTTTGGCCAACCAAGCAAGCGTGTAAAGAAATCTGCACTACAATGAAGTCTCATTGACCCCTGGTCAAAAGGGCGATCTGAAAAAAGTATAAAAATCAGAAAAGCAGGACAGGCCATGGAGAAAAGGGAGCCTTGTTATGCAGATGGGCGGGACGTAAATTGCCAACAGCCAAACTGGAGAAGTGTATGGCGTTTCCTGAAACACATAGGAAACAAAGCAACGCAGCCTATGGCACTTCCACTTATGGTCCTGTAGCTTAGGGAAAGTAAAATCAAAAACACACAGCCAACCCAAAATTTCAGACGACTCTGTAGACAAGAACCTCGTCTATGGTACAAGTTAAATATCCCAGAAAGCGAAAAATGGATAAAGAAGTTGTGGTACGTACGTACAATGTAATATCACACAGCAATGAAATCTACGTCATCAGGCCCATAGCGGCATAATGAGTGGATTCAGGTAGGACGATTCTACGAGAAATAAGTCACACAGAAAAAGAAACATCATAAGATATCACTAATACACGGAATGTAAACTTGGCTACACATGAACTGAATTACAAAACAGAACAGGGTCTCAAATTTAGAAAACCAACTTATGCTTGCTTAAGGGGAAAGGTGAGTTGGGGTGCTGCATAAAACCAGAGATAGAAATTAGCACAGATACCTTTCCATAAGCCAAATACGTAATAGTCAAGACCTACCCCTTGCTCAACGAAATGGACTAAACACCCCATATTCAACGCCTAGGAATACACCTGACTAGTAAGAATCTTCAAACCCATGGATTTATATGTCTCCATAAGAGAATGAAGCGTGTGTACAGTGTCATGAATGCAGCAGAGAATATCTGATAAATCCCATTATCAAAATGAATTACAAAAACAAAACACTAGGACAGTGAAATAGAGAGCAATTCTTAAATAATTCATTCACGGCTTGTGATGCAACCTGGATTTACCACATCTACACCCAGAGCTGAATGAGACATAATGTTGGGCACTTCGGGCTGATAGCATTGGTGTGGTTCGATGAGCAAATGCAGACCCTTTGAAGTCATACTCTATGGTACCCTTTCCATGGGTCCCAAATCTCCAGGGTTAAGGGATTCTTCCTTCAGCTAAAACATGCATGGGAAACCCACAGTATGGTGCACCGTGTGACCGGGAAACGTTTTCAAATGCATCTCAGATTTCGTCCCCTTTTACTCGGGTTCACCATTCCAGAACCTTTACTAACACTCTCCCCACTTGGAGAGTCAGTGCCTTTAAACTCCTGTTTGGCACAGTTTGCAATTTCTGTGCAAGATGAACAGGAATAGGGAGAAGCAATGAGAGACTAGCTGTAGGTGTCTGCACGGGCAAAGGGAACGCTCATTTCCCACCAGGAAGAGGAATTAACGAAAGGCTCAGCATGCCATGCCGGAACCAGATTAGGGCCTGAAGCAATCCTGCGGGTTTGCGGCCAGCTCACAAGAAAGCGAGTTGAAGAAAGGAGCTCAGGGACACTGTAATTCACAAACCTGCAGAGTTATAAATGACAGCTACCGTCCAAAAATATATTGAAGTAAGTCTTGGAACAGGACTTGAAAGCGGGGCAGAATTGCAGGAAAACGATTTCAGGGGGTAGACTGGAATTGCATTTAAAGCATAGGAAAAGAGGCAGAACCTTGACAACGATGCACTTGGCCAAAATGGGCATATGCGTTTCTCCTGAATATATTCAGGAAAAAATGCATACGCACTTTTTGGCCAACCTAGCATGCACGTTAAAGAAATCTGCACTACAATGAAGTCTCACTGCCCCCCAGTCAAAAGGGCCATCTGAAAAAAGTGTAAAATCCAAAAAGTCAGCACAGGCCATGGAGAACATGGAGCCTTGTTATGCTGATGGGCGGGATGTAAATTGCCAACAGCCACTCTGGAGAAGTGTATGGTGTTTCCTGAAACACCTAAAAAACAAAGTAACGGTGCGTACGGCACTACCACTTATGGTCCTATACCTTAGGGAAATTAAAATCAGAAACACACAGCCACCCCAAAGTTTTGGACAGCACTGTTTACAAGAACCTCGTCTACGGTACAAGTTAAATATCCCAGAATGCAAAAATGGATAAAGAAGTTGTGGTACGTACGTACAATGTAATATCACTCAGCAATGAAATCTATGTCATCAGGCCCATAGCGGCATAATGAGTGGATTCAGGTAGGAGGATTCTAAGTGAAATAAGTCACACAGAAAAAGAAACATCATAAGGTATCACTAATACACGGAATGTAAACTTGGCTACACATGAACTGAATTACAAAACAGAACAGGGTCTCAAATTTAGAAAACCAACTTATGCTTGCTTATGGGGAAAGGTGAGTTGGGGTGCTGCATAAAACCAGAGATTGAAATTAACACAGATACCGTTCCATAGGCCAAATATATAATAGAGAAGACCTACTCCTTGCTCAACGAAATGGACTCAACACCCCATATTCAACGCCTGGGAATATACCTGACAAGTAAGAATCTTAAAACCCATGGATTTATATGTCTCCATAAGGAAATCAAGCGTGTGTACAGCGGCCTAAACGCAGCAGTGAAAATCCGATAAATCCCATTACCAAAATAAATTTCAAAAACAAAACACAATGACAGTTAAATAGAGAGCAATTCTTACATAATTCATTCAGGGCTTGTGATGCAACTTTGATTTCCACATCTACACCCAGAGCTGGGTGAGACATAAGGCTGGACACTTCGGGCTGATAGCATTGGTGAGGTTCGGTGAGCAAACGCAGGCCCTTTGGAGTCATACTACATGGTACCCATTCCATGGGTCCCAACTCTCCAGGTTTAAGGGATTCTTCCTTCAGCTAAAACATGCATGGGAAACCCAGAGTATGGTCCACCGTGTGATTGGGAAACGTTTTCAAAAGCATCTTAGTTTTCGTCCCCTGGTACTCGGGGTCACCGTTCCTGACGCCTTACTAACACTCTCCCCACTTGGAGAGTCAGTGCCTTTAACCTCCTGTTTGGCACAGTTTGCAATTTCTGCGCAAGATGATCAGGAATAAGGAGAACCAATGAGAGACTAGCTGTAGGTGTCTGCACGGGCAAATGGAACGCTCATTTCCCACCAGGAAGAGGAATTAACCAAAGGCTCAGCGTGCCTGCTGGAAAAAGATTAGGGCCTGAAGCAATCCTGCGGTTTTGCGGCCAGCTCACAAGAAAGCGAGTTGAAGAAAGGAGCTCAGGGGCACTGTAATTCACAAACCTGCAGAGTTATGAATGAGAGCTATCGTCCAAAAATATATTGAAGTTAGTTGTCGAAGAGGACTTGAAAGCGGGGCAGAATTTCAGGAAAGCGATTTCAGGGGGTAGACTGGAATTGCACTTAAAGCATAGGAAAAGAGGCAGAATGTCGACAATGATGCACTTGGCCAAAATGGTCGTATGCGTTCTTTTCCTGAATATATTCAGGAAAAAACGCATACGCACTTTTTGGCCAACCAAGCAAGCGTGTAAAGGAAATCTGCACTACAATGAAGTCTCACTGCCCCCCGGTGAAAAGGGCCATCTGAAAAATGTGTAAAATCCAGAAAGGCAGGACAGGGCATGGAGAACAGGGAGCCTTGTTATGCTGATGGGCGGGATGTAAATTGCCAACAGCCACTCTGGAGAAGTGTATGGTGTTTCCTGAAACACGTAGGAAACAAAGAAACACAGCCTATGGCACTTCCACTTATGGTCGTATAGCTTAGGGAAATTAAAATCAAACACACACAGCCACCCCAAATTTTGGGACGGCTCTGTTTACAAGAACCTCGTCTACGATGCAAGTTAAATATCCGAGAAAGCAAAAAATGAATAAAGAAGTTGTTGTACGTACGTACAATGGAATATCACTCAGCAATGAAATCTACGTCATCAGGCCCGTAGCGGAATAATGAGTGGATTCAGGTACGATGATTCTACGAGAAATAAGTCACACAGAAAAACAAACATCATAAGATATCACTAATACACGGAATGTAAACTTGGCTACACATGAACTGAATTACAAAACAGAACAGGGTCTCAAATTTAGAAAACCAACTTATGCTTGCTTATGGGGAAAGGTGTGTTGGGGTTCTGCATAAAACCAGAGATTGAAATTAGCACAGATACCGTTCCATAAGCCAAATATATAATAGAAAAGACCTACGCCTTGCTCAACGAAATGGACTCAACACCCCATATTCAACGCCTTGGAATATACCTGAGAAGTAAGAATCTTAAAACCCATGGATTTATATGTCTCCATAAGGAAATCAAGCGTGTGTACAGCGGCCTAAACGCAGCAGTGAAAATCCGATAAATCCCATTATCAAAATAAATTTCATAAAAAAACACAATGACAGTGAAATAGAGAGCAATTCTTAAATAATTCATTCAGGGCTTGTGATGCAATCTGGATTTACCACATCTACAACCAGACCTGGGTGAGACATAAGGCTGGACACTTCGGGCTCATAGCATTGGTGAGGTTCGGTGAGCAAATGCAGACCCTTTGAAGTCATACTGTATGGTACCCATTCCATGGGTCCCAACTCTGCAGGTTTAAGGGATTCTTCCTTCAACTAAACCATGCATGGCAAACCCAGAGTAAGGTCCACCGTGTGATTGGGAAACGTTTTGAAATGCATCTCAGTTTTCGTCCCCTGGTACTCGGGTTCACCATTCCAGACGCTTTACTAACACTCTCCCCACTTGGAGAGTCAGTGCCTTTAACCTCCTCTTTGGCACAGTTTGCAATTTCTGCGCAAGATGAACAGGAATAGGGAGAACCAATGAGAGACTAGCTGTAAGTGTCTGCACGGGCAAATGGAACGCTCATTTCCCACCAGGAAGAGGAATTAACCAAAGGCTCAGCGTGCCCTGCCTGAAACAGATTAGGGCCTGAAGCAATCCTGCAGTTTTGTGGCCAGCTCACAAGAAAGCGAGTTGAAGAAAGGAGCTCAGGGGCACTGTAATTCACAAACCTGCAGAGTTATGAATGACAGCTATCGTCCAAAAATGTACTGAAGTAAGTCTTCGAAGAGGACTTGAAAGCGGGGCAGAATTGCAGGAAAACGATTTCAGGGGGTAGACAGGAAATCCACCTAAAGCTTAGGAAAATAGCAGAATGTCGACAATGATGCACTTGGCCAAAAAGGGCGTATGCGTTTTTTCCTGAATATATTCAGGAATAAACGCATACGCACTTTTTGGCCAACCAAGCAAGCGTGTAAAGAAATCTGCACTACAATGAAGTCTCATTGACCCCCGGTCAAAAGGGCAATCTGAAAAAAGTATAAAAATCAGAAAAGCAGGACAGGCCATGGAGAAAAGGGAGCCTTGTTATGCAGATGGGTGGGATTTAAATTGCCAACAGCCACTCTGGAGAAGTGTATGGTGTTTCCTGGAACACCTAAAAAACAGAGCAACGGAGCCTACGGCACTTCCACTTATGGTCCTATAGCTTAGGGAAATTAAAATCAAAAACACACAGCCACCCCAAAATTTCAGACGGCTCTGTTTACAAGAACCTCGTCTACGGTACAAGTTAAATATCCCAGAAAGTGAAAAATGGATAAAGAAGTTGTGGTACGTACGTACAATGGAATATCACTCACCAATGAAATCTATGTCATCTGGCCCGTCGTGGCATAATGAGTGGATTCAGGTACGATGATTCTAAGTGAAATAACTCACACAGAAAATGAAACATCATAAGATGTCACTAATACACGGAATGTAATCTTGGCTACACATGAACTGAATTACAAAACAGAATAGGGTCTCAAATTTAGAAAACCAACTTATGTTTGCTTAAGTGGAAAGGTGAGTTGGGGTGCTGCATAAAACCAGAGATAGAAATTAGCACAGATACCATTCCATACGTCAAATATGTAATAGTCAAGAGCTACCCCTTGCTCAACCAAATGGGCTAAACACCCTATATTCAACGTCTAGGAATACACCTGAATAGAAAGAATATTCAAACCCATGGATTTATATGTCTCCATAAGAGAATCAAGCGTGTGTACAGCTGCATGAAGGCAGCAGAGAAAATCCGATAAATCCCATTATCAAAATGAATTACAAAAACAAAACAGAATGACAGTGAAATAGAGAGCAATTCTTAAATAATTCATTCAGGGCTTGTGATGCAACCTGGATTTACCTCATCTACACCCAGAGCTGAGTGAGACATAAGGTTGGACACTTCAGGCTGATAGCATTGGTGAGGTTCGATGAGCAAATGCAGACCATTTGAAGTCATACTACATGGTACCCATTCCATGGGTCCCAACTCTCCTGGTTTAAGTGATTCTTCCTTCAGCTAAAGCATGCATGGGAAACCCACAGTATGGTGCACCATGTGACCGGGAAACGTTTTCAAATGCATCTCAGTTTTTGTCCCCTTTTACTCGGGTTCACAATTCCAGACCCTTTACTAACACTCTCCCCACTTGGAGAGTCAGTGCCTTTAACCTCCTGTTTGGCACAGTTTGCAATTTCTGCGCAAGATGAACAGGAATAGGGAGAACCAATGAGAGACTAGCTGTAGGTGTCTGCACGGGCAAATTTAACGCTCATTTCCAACAAGGAAGAGGAATTAACCAAAGGCTCAGCATGCCGTGCAGGAACCAGATTAGGGCCTGAAGCAATCCTGCGGGTTTGCGGCCAGCTCACAAGAAAGCGATTTGAAGAACAGAGTTCAGGGGCACTGTAATTCACAAACCTGCAGAGTTATAAATGACAGCTATCGTCCGAAAATATATTGAAGGAAGGCTGCGAAGAGGACTTGAAAGCGGGGCAGAATTGCAGGAAAACGATTTCAGGGGGTAGACTGGAATTGCATTTAAAGCATAGGAAAAGAGGCAGAACGTCGACAATGATGCACTTGGCCATAAAGGGCGTATGCGTTTTTTCCTGAATATATTCAGGAAAAAACGCATACGCCCTTTTTGGCCAACCAAGCAAGCATGTTAAAGAAATCTGCACTACAATGAAGTCTCACTGCCCACCAGTCAAAAGGGCCATCTGAAAAAAGTGTAAAATCCAGAAATGCAGCACAGGCCATGGAGAACAGGGAGCCTTGTTATGCTGATGGGTGGGATGTAAATTGCCAACAGCCACTCTGGAGAAGTGTATGGTGTTTCCTGAAACACCTAAAAAACAAAGCAACGGAGCCTACGGCACTTCCACTTATGGTCCTATAGCTTAGGGAAATTAAAATCAAAAACACACAGCCACCCCAAAGTTTCAGACGGCTCTGTTTACAAGAACCTCGTCTACGGTACAAGTTAAATATCCCAGAAAGTGAAAAATGGATAAAGAAGTTGTGGTACGTACGTACAATGGAATATCACTCACCAATGAAATCTATGTCTTCTGGCCCGTCGTGGCATAATGAGTGGATTCAGGTACGATGAGTCTAAGTGAAATAACTCACACAGAAAATGAAACATCATAAGATGTCACTAATACACCGAATGTAATCTTGGCTACACATGAACTGAATTACAAAACAGAACAGTGTCTCAAATTTAGAAAACCAACTTATGTTTGCGTAAGGGGAAAGGTGAGTTGGGGTGCTGCATAAAACCAGAGATAGAAATTAGCACAGATACCATTCCATACGTCAAATATGTAATAGTCAAGACCTACCCCTTGCTCAACCAAATGGGCTAAACACCCTATATTCAACACCTAGGAATACACCTGACTAGTAAGAATCTTCAAACCCATGGTTTTATATATCTCCATAAGAGAATCAAGCGTGTGTACAGCTGCATTAAGGCAGCAGAGAAAATCCGATAAATCCCATTATCAAAATGAATTACAAAAACAAAACACAATGACAGTGAAATAGAGAGCAATTCTTAAATAATTCATTCAGGGCTTGTGATGCAACCTGGATTTACCTCATCTACACCCAGAGCTGAGTGAGACATAAGGTTGGACACTTCAGGCTGATAGCATTGGTGAGGTTCGATGAGCAAATGCAGACCATTTGAAGTCATACTGCATAGTTCCCATTCCATGGGTCCCAACTCTCCAGGTTTAAGCGATTCTTCCTTCAGCTAAAACATGCATGGGAAACCCACAGTATGGAGCACCGTGTGACCGGGAAACGTTTTCAAATGCATCTCAGTTTTCGACCCCTTTTAGTCGGGTTCACAATTCCTGACCCTTTACTAACACTCTCCCCACTTGGAGAGTCAGTGCCTTTAACCTGCTGTTTGGCACAGTTTGCAATTTCTGCGCAAGATGAACAGGAATAGGGAGAACCAATGAGAGACTAGCTGTAGGTGTCTGCACGGGCTAATTTAACGCTCATTTCCAACCAGGAAGAGGAATTAACCAAAGGCTCAGCATGCCTAGCCGGAAACAGATTAGGGCCTGAAGCAATCCTGCGGGTTTGCGGCCAGCTCACAAGACAGCGATTTGAAGAAAGGAGCTCAGGGGCACTGTAATTCACAAACCTGCAGAGTTATAAATGACAGCTATCGTCCGAAAATATATTGAAGGAAGGCTGCGAAGAGGACTTGAAAGTGCGGCAGAATTGCAGGAAAACGATGTCAGGGGGTAGACTGGAATTGCATTTAAAGCATAGGAAAAGAGGCAGAACGTCGACAATGATGCACTTGGCCAAAAAGGGCGTATGCGTTTTTTCCTGAATATATTCAGGAAAAAACGCATACGCCCTTTTTGGCCAACCAAGCAAGCATGTTAAAGAAATCTGCACTACAATGAAGTCTCACTGCCCCCCGGTCAAAAGGGCCATCTGAAAATAGTGTAAAATCCAGAAATACAGCACAGGCCATAGAGAACAGGGAGCCTTGTTATGCTGATGGATGGGATGTAAATTGCCAACAGCCACTCTGGAGAAGTGTATGGTGTTTCCTGAAACACCTAAAAAACAAAGCAACGGAGCCTACGGCACTTCCACTTATGGTCCTATAGCTTAGGGAAATTAAAATCAGAAACACACAGCCACCCCAAAGTTTCAGACGGCTCTGTTTACAAGAACCTCGTATACGGTACAAGTTAAATATCCCAGAAAGCGAGAAATGGATAAAGAAGTTGTGGTACGTACGTACAATGGAATATCACTCACCAATGAAATCTATGTCATCTGGCGCGTCGTGGCATAATGAGTGGATTCAGGTACGATGATTCTAAGTGAAATAAGTCACACAGAAAGTGAAATATCATAAGATATCACTAATACACCGAATGTAATCTTGGCTACACATGAACTGAATTACATAGCAGAACAGGGTCTCAAATTTAGAAAACCAACTTATGTTTGCGTAAGGGGAAAGGTGAGTTGGGGTGCTGCATAAAACCAGAGATAGAAATTAGCACAGATACCATTCCATACGTCAAATACGTAATAGTCAAGACCTACCCCTTGCTCAACGAAATGGGCTAAACACCCTATATTCAACACCTAGGAATACACCTGACTAGTAAGAATCTTAAAACCCATGGATTTATATGTCTCCATAAGAGAATCAAGCGTGTGTACAGCTGCATGAAGGCAGCAGAGAAAATCCGATAAATCTTATTATCAAAATGAATTACAAAAACAAAACACAATGACAGTGAAATAGAGAGCAATTCTTAAATAATTCATTCAGGGCTTGTGATGCAACCTGGATTTACCTCATCAAAACCCAGAGCTGAGTGAGACATAAGGTTGGACACTTCGGGCTGATAGCATTGCTGAGGTTCGATGAGCAAATGCAGACCATTTGAAGTCATACTACATGGTACCCATTCCATGGTTCCCAACTCTCCAGGTTTAAGTGATTCTTCCTTCAGCTAAAGCATGCATGGGAAACCCACAGTATGGTGCACCATGTGACCGGGAAACGTTTTCAAATGCATCTCAGTTTTTGTCCCCTTTTACTCGGGTTCACAATTCCAGACCCTTTACTAACACTCTCCCCACTTGGAGAGTCAGTGCCTTTAACCTCCTGTTTGGCACAGTTTGCAATTTCTGCGCAAGATGAACAGGAATAGGGAGAACGAATGAGAGACCAGCTGTAGGTGTCTGCACGGGCAAATTTAATGCTCATTTCCCACTAGGAAGCGGAATTAACCAAACGCTCATCATGCCTTGCCAGAACCAGATTAGGGCCTGAAGCAATCCTGTGGGTTTGCGGACAGCTCACAAGAAAGCGATTTGAAGAAAGGAGCTCAGGGGCACTGTAATTCACAAATATGCAGAGTTATAAATGACAGCTATCGTCCAAAAATATATTGAAGGAAGGCTGTGAAGAGGATTTGAATGCGGGGCAGAATTGCAGGAAAATGATTTCAGGGGGTAGACTGGAATTGCATTTAAAGCATAGGAAAAGAGGCAGAACGTCGACAATGATGCACTTGGCCCAAAAGGACGTATGCGTGTTTTCCTCAATATATTCAGGAAAACACGCATACGCACTTTTTGGCCAACCAAGCAAGCATGTTAACAAATTCTGCACTACAATGAAGTCTCACTGCCCCCCGGTCAAAAGGGCCATCTGAAAAAAGTGTAAAATCCAGAAATGCAGCACAGGCCATGGAGAACAGGGAGCCTTGTTATGCTGATGGTTGGGATGTAAATTGCCAACAGCCACTCTGGAGAAGTCTATGGTGTTTCATGAAACACCTAAAAAACAAAGCAACGGAGCCTCCGGCACTTCCACTTATGGTCCTATAGCTTGGGAAATTAAAATCAAAAACACACAGCCACCCCAAAGTTTCAGACGGCTCTGTTTACAAGAACCTCGTCTACGGTACATGTTAAATATCCCAGAAAGCGGAAAATGGATAAAGCAGTTGTGGTACGTACGTACAATGGAATATCACTCACCAATGAAATCTATATCATCAGGCCCGTCGTGGCATAGTGAGTGGATTCAGGTACGATGATGCTAAGTGAAATAAGTCACACAGAAAATGAAACATCATAAGATATCACTAATGCACGGAATGTAATCTTGGCTACACATGAACTGAATTACAAAACAGAACAGGGTGTCAAATTTAGAAAAGCAACTTATGTTTGCTTAAGGGGAAAGGTGAGTTGGGGTGCTGCATAAAACCAGAGATAGAAATTAGCACAGATACCATTCCATACGTCAAATATGTAATAGTCAAGACCTACCCCTTGCTCAACGAAATGGGCTAAACACCCTATATTCAACGCCTAGGAATACACCTGACTAGAAAGAATTTTCAAACCCATGGATTTATATGTCTCCATAAGAGAATCAAGCGTGTGTACAGCTGCATGAAGGCAGCAGAGAAAATCCGATAAATCCCATTATCAAAATGAATTACAAAAACAAAACACAATGAGAGTGAAATAGAGAGCAATTCTTAAATAATTCATTCAGGGCTTGTGATGCAACCTGGATTTACCTCAGCTACACCCAGAGCTGAGTGAGACATCAGGTTGGACACTTCGGGCTGATAGCATTGCTGAGGTTCGATGAGCAAATGCAGACCATTTGAAGTCATACTTCATGGAACCCATTCCATGGGTCCCAACTCTCCAGGTTTAAGCGATTCTTCCTTCAGCTAAAACATGCTTGGGAAACCCACAGTATGGTGCACCGTGTGACCGGGAAACGTTTTCAAATGCATCTCAGTTTTCGTCCCCTTTTACTCGGGTTCACCATTCCAGACCCTTTTAACACTCTCCTCACTTGGAGAGCCAGTGCCTTTAACTTGCTGTTTGGCACAGTTCGCAATTTCTGCGCTATATGAACAGGAATAGGGAGAACCAATGAGAGACCAGCTGTAGGTGTCTGCACGGGCAAATTTAACGCTCATTTCCAACCAGGAAGATGAATTAACCAAACGCTCAGCATGCCATGCCGGAACCAGATTAGGGCCTGAAGCAATCCTGCGGGTTTGCGGCCAGCTCACAAGAAAGCGATTAGAAGAAAGGAGCTCAGGGGTACTGTAATTCACAAACCTGCAGAGTTATAAATGACAGCTATCGTCCAAAAATATATTGAAGGAAGGCTGCGAAGAGGTATTGAAAGCGGGGCAGAATTGCAGGAAAACGATTTCAGGGGGTAGACTGGAATTGCATTTGAAGCATAGGAAAAAAGGCAGAACGTCGACAATGATGCACTTGGCCAAAAAGGGCGTATGCGTTTTTTCCTCAATATATTCAGGAAAACACGCATACGCACGTTTTGGCTAACCAAGCTAGCATGTTAAAGAAATCTGCACTACAATGAAGTCTCACTGCCCCCCGGTCAAAAGGGCCATCTGAACAAAGTGTAAAATCCAGAAATGCAGCACAGGCCATGGAGAACAGGGAGCCTTGTTATGCTGATGGGTGGGATGTAAATTGCCAACAGCCACTCTGGAGAAGTGTATGGTGTTTCCTGAAACACCTAAAAAACAAAGCAACGGAGCCTACGGCACTTCCACATATGGTCCTATAGCTTAGGGAAATTAAAATCAAAAACACACAGCCACCCCAAAGTTTCAGACGGCTCTGTTTACAAGAACCTCGTCTACGGTACAAGTTAAATATCCCAGAAAGCGAAAAAATGGATAAAGAAGTTGTGGTACGTACGTACAATGGAATATCACTCACCAATGAAATCTATGTCATCTGGCCCGTCGTGGCATAATAAGTGGTTCAGGTACGAAGATTCTAAGTGAAATAAGTCCCACAGAAAATGAAACATCATAAGATATCACTAATACTTCGAATGTAATCTTGGCTACACATGAACTGAATTACAAAACAGAACAAGGTGTCAAATTTAGAAAACCAACTCATGTTTGCGTAAGGGGAAAGGTGAGTTGGGGTGGTGCATAAAACCAGAGATAGAAATTAGCACAGATACCATTCCATACGTCAAATATGTAATAGTGAAGACCTACCCCTTGCTCAACGAAATGGGCTAAACACCCTATATTCAACACCTAGGAATACACCTGACTAGTAAGAATCTTCAAACCGATGGATTTATATGTCTCCATAAGAGAATCAAGCGTGTGTACAGCTGCATGAAGGCAGCAGAGAAAATCCGATAAATCTTATTATCAAAATGAATTAAAAAACCAAACACAATGACAGTGAAATAGAGAGCAATTCTTAAATAATTCATTCAGGGCTTGTGATGCAACCTGGATTTACCTCATCAAAACCCAGAGCTGAGTGAGACATAAGGTTGGACACTTCAGGCTGATAGCATTGGTGAGGTTCGATGGGCAAATGCAGACCATTTGAAGTCATACTGCATGGTACCCATTCCATGGGTCCCAACTCTCCAGGTTTAAGCGATTCTTCCTTCAGCTAAAACATGCATGGGAAACCGACAGTATGGTGCACCGTGTGACCGGGAAACGTTTTCAAATGCATCTCAGTTTTCGTCCCCTTTTAGTCGGGTTCACAATTCCTGACCCTTTACTAACACTCTCCCCACTTGGAGAGTCAGTGCCTTTAACCTGCTGTTTGGCACAGTTTGCCATTTCTGCGCAAGATGAACAGGAAGAGGGAGAACCAATGAGAGACTAGCTGTAGGTGTCTGCACGGGCTAATTTAACGCTCATTTCCCACCAGGAAGAGGAATTAACCAAAGGCTCAGCATGCCGAGCCGGAAACAGATTAGGGCCTGAAGCAATCCTGCGGGTTTGCGGCCAGCTCACAAGAAACCGATTTGAAGAAAGGAGCTCAGGGGCACTGTAATTCACACACCTGCAGAGTTATAAATGACAGCTATCGTCCAAAAATATATTGAAGGAAGGCTGCGAACAGGACTTGAAAGCGGGGCAGAATTGCAGGAAAACGATTTCAGGGGGTAGACTGGAATTGCATTTAAAGCATAGGAAAAGAGGCAGAACGTCGACAATGATGCACTTGGCCAAAAAGGGCGTATGCGTTTTTTCCTGAATATATTCAGGAAAAAACGCATACGCCCTTTTTGGCCAACCAAGCAAGCATGTTAAAGAAATCTGCACTACAATGAAGTCTCACTGCCCCCCGGTCAAAAGGGCCATCTGAAAAAAGTGTAAAATCCAGAAATGCAGCACAGGCCATGGAGAACAGGGAGCCTTGTTATGCTGATGGGTGGGATGTAAATTGCCAACAGCCACTCTGGAGAAGTGTATGGTGTTTCCTGAAACACCTAAAAAACAAAGCAACGGAGCCTACGGCACTTCCACTTATGGTCCTATAGCTTAGGGAAATTAAAATCAAAAACACACAGCCACCCCAAAGTTTCAGACGGCTCTGTTTACAAGAACCTCGTCTACGGTACAAGTTAAATATCCCAGAAAGTGAGAAATGGATAAAGAAGTTGTGGTACGTACGTACAATGGAATATCACTCACCAATGAAATCTATGTCATCTGGCCCGTCGTGGATAATGAGTGGATTCAGGTACGATGATTCTAAGTGAAATAAGTCACACAGAAAATGAAACATCATAAGATATCACTAATACACCGAATGTAATCTTGGCTACACATGAACTGAATTACAAAACAGAACAGGGTCTCAAATTTAGAAAACCAACTTATGTTTGCGTAACGGGAAAGGTGAGTTGGGGTGCTGCATAAAACCAGAGATAGAAATTAGCACAGATACCATTCCATACGTCAAATATGTAATAGTCAAGACCTACCCCTTGCTCAACGAAATGGGCTAAACACCCTATATTCAAAGCCTAGGAATACACCTGACTAGTAAGAATCTTCAAACCCATGGATTTATATGTCTCCATAAGAGAATCAAGCGTGTGTTCAGCTGCATGAAGGCAGCAGAGAAAATCTGATAAATCCCATTATCAAAATGAATTAAAAAACGAAACACAATGACAGTGAAATAGAGAGCAATTCTTAAATAATTCATTCAGGGCTTGTGATGCAACCTGGATTTACCTCATCTAAACCCAGAGCTGAGTGAGACATAAGGTTGGACACTTCGGGCTGATAGCATTGGTGAGGTTCGATGAGCAAATGCAGACCATTTGAAATCATACGGCATGGTACACATTCCATGGGTCCCAACTCTCCAGGTTTAAGTGATTCTCCCTTCAGCTAAAGCATGCATGGGAAACCCACAGTATGGTGCACCATGTGACCGGGAAACGTTTTCAAATGCATCTCAGTTTTGTCCCCTTTTACTCGGGTTCACAATTCCAGACTCTTTACTAACACTCTCCCCACTTGGAGAGTCAGTGCCTTTAACCTCCTGTTTGGCACAGTTTGCAATTTCTGCGCAAGATGAACAGGAATAGGGAGAACCAATGAGAGACTAGCTGTAGGTGTCTGCACGGGCAAATTTAACGCTCATTTCCAACCAGGAAGGGGAATAAACCAAAGGCTCAGCATGCCGTGCAGGAACCAGATTAGGGCCTGAAGCAGTCCTGCGGGTTTGCAGCCAGCTCACAAGAAAGCGATTTGAAGAAAGGAGCTAAGGGGCACTGTAATTCACAAACCTGCAGAGTTATAAATGACAGCTATCGTCCAAAAATATATTGAAGGAAGGCTGCGAAGAGGACTTGAAAGCGGGGCAGAATTGCAGGAAAACGATTTCAGGGGGTAGACTGGAATTGCATTTAAAGCATAGGGAAAGAGGCAGAACGTCGACAATGATGCACTTGGCCAAAAAGTGCGTATTCGTTTTTTCCCGAATATATTCAGGAAAAAACGCATACGCACTTTTTGGCCAACCAAGCAAGCATGTTAAAGAAATCTGCACTACAATGAAGTCTCACTGCCCCCCGGTCAAAAGGGCCATCTGAAAATAGTGTAAAATCCAGAAATGCAGCACAGGCCATGGAGAACAGGGAGCCTTGTTATGCTGATGGATGGGATGTAAATTGCCAACAGCCACTCTGGAGAAGTGTATGGTGTTTCCTGAAACACCTAAAAAACAAAGCAACGGAGCCTACGGCACTTCCACTTATGGTCCTATATCTTAGGGAAATTAAAATCAGAAACACACAGCCACCCCAAAGTTTCAGACGGCTCTGTTTACAAGAACCTCGTCTACGGTACAAGTTAAATATCCCAGAAAGCGAGAAATGGATAAAGAAGTTGTGGTACGTACGTACAATGGAATATCACTCACCAATGAAATCTATGTCATCTGGCGCGTCGTGGCATAATGAGTGGATTCAGGTACGATGATTCTAAGTGAAATAAGTCACACAGAAAGTGAAATATCATAAGATATCACTAATACACCGAATGTAATCTTGGCTACACATGAACTGAATTACATAGCAGAACAGGGTCTCAAATTTAGAAAACCAACTTATGTTTGCGTAAGGGGAAAGGTGAGTTGGGGTGCTGCATAAAACCAGAGATAGAAATTAGCACAGATACCATTCCATACGTCAAATACGTAATAGTCAAGACCTACCCCTTGCTCAACGAAATGGGCTAAACACCCTATATTCAACACCTAGGAATACACCTGACTAGTAAGAATCTTCAAACCCATGGATTTATATGTCTCCATAAGAGAATCAAGCGTGTGTACAGCTGCATGAAGGCAGCAGAGAAAATCCGATAAATCTTATTATCAAAATGAATTACAAAAACAAAACACAATGACAGTGAAATAGAGAGCAATTCTTAAATAATTCATTCAGGGCTTGTGATGCAACCTGGATTTACCTCATCAAAACCCAGAGCTGAGTGAGACATAAGGTTGGACACTTCGGGCTGATAGCATTGGTGAGGTTCGATGAGCAAATGCAGACCATTTGAAGTCATACTACATGGTACCCATTCCATGGGTCCCAACTCTCCAGGTTTAAGTGATTCTTCCTTCAGCTAAAGCATGCATGGGAAACCCACAGTATGGTGCACCATGTGACCGGGAAACGTTTTCAAATGCATCTCAGTTTTTGTCCCCTTTTACTCGGGTTCACAATTCCAGACCCTTTACTAACACTCTCCCCACTTGGAGAGTCAGTGCCTTTAACCTCCTGTTTGGCACAGTTTGCAATTTCTGCGCAAGATGAACAGGAATAGGGAGAACGAATGAGAGACAAGCTGTAGGTGTCTGCACGGGCAAATTTAATGCTCATTTCCCACTAGGAAGCGGAATTAACCAAACGCTCATCATGCCTTGCCAGAACCAGATTAGGGCCTGAAGCAATCCTGTGGGTTTGCGGACAGCTCACAAGAAAGCGATTTGAAGAAAGGAGCTCAGGGGTACTGTAATTCACAAATATGCAGAGTTATAAATGACAGCTATCGTCCAAAAATATATTGAAGGAAGGCTGCGAAGAGGACTTGAATGCGGGGCAGAATTGCAGGAAAATGATTTCAGGGGGTAGACTGGAATTGCATTTAAAGCATAGGAAAAGAGGCAGAACGTCGACAATGATGCACTTGGCCCAAAAGGGCGTATGCGTGTTTTCCTCAATATATTCAGGAAAACACGCATACGCACTTTTTGGCCAACCAAGCAAGCATGTTAAAAAATTCTGCACTACAATGAAGTCTCACTGCCCCCCGGTCAAAAGGGCCATCTGAAAAAAGTGTAAAATCCAGAAATGCAGCACAGGCCATGGAGAACAGGGAGCCTTGTTATGCTGATGGTTGGGATGTAAATTGCCAACAGCCACTCTGGAGAAGTGTATGGTGTTTCCTGAAACACCTAAAAAACAAAGCAACGGAGCCTCCGGCACTTCCACTTATGGTCCTATAGCTTAGGGAAATTAAAATCAAAAACACACAGCCACCCCAAAGTTTCAGACGGCTCTGTTTACAAGAACCTCGTCTACGGTACATGTTAAATATCCCAGAAAGCGGAAAATGGATAAAGCAGTTGTGGTACGTACGTACAATGGAATATCACTCACCAATGAAATCTATATCATCAGGCCCGTCGTGGCATAGTGAGTGGATTCAGGTACGATGATGCTAAGTGAAATAAGTCACACAGAAAATGAAACATCATAAGATATCACTAATGCACGGAATGTAATCTTGGCTACACATGAACTGAATTACAAAACAGAACAAGGTGTCAAATTTAGAAAACCAACTTATGTTTGCTTAAGGGGAAAGGTGAGTTGGGGTGCTGCATAAAACCAGAGATAGAAATTAGCACATATACCATTCCATACGTCAAATATGTAATAGTCAAGACCTACCCCTTGCTCAACGAAATGGGCCAAACACCCTATATTCAACGGCTAGGATTACACCTGACTAGTAAGAATCTTCAAACCCATGGATTTATATGTCTCCATAAGAGAATCAAGCGTGTGTACACCTGCATGAAGGCAGCAGAGAAAATCCGATAAATCCCATTATCAAAATAAATTACAAAAACAAAACACAATGAGAGTGAAATAGAGAGCAATTCTTAAATAATTCATTCAGGGCTTGTGATGCAACCTGGATTTACCTCATCTACACCCAGAGCTGAGTGAGACATAAGGTTGGACACTTCGGGCTGATAGCATTGGTGAGGTCCGATGAGCAAATGCAGACCATTTGAAGTCATACTGCATGGTACCCATTCCATGGGTCCCAACTCTCCAGTTTTAAGCGATTCTTCCTTCAGCTAAAGCATGCATGGGAAACCCACAGTATGGTGCACCGTGTGACCGGGAAACGTTTTCAAATGCATCTCAGTTTTTGTCCCCTTTTACTCGGGTTCACAATTCCAGACCCTTTGTTAACACTCTCCCGACTTGGAGAGTCAGTGCCTTTAACCTCCTGTTTGGCACAGTTTGCAATTTCTGCGCAAGATGAACAGGAATACGGAGAACCAATGAGAGACTAGCTGTAGGTGTCTGCATGGGCAAATTTAACGCTCATTTCCAACCAGGAAGAGGAATTAACCAAAGGCTCAGCATGCCGTCCCGGAACCAGATTAGGGCCTGAAGCAATCCTGCGGGTTTGCGGCCAGCTCACAAGAAAGCGATTTGAAGAAAGGAGCTCAGGGGAACTGTAATTCACAAACCTGCAAAGTTATAAATGACAGCTATCGACCAAAAATATATTGAAGGAAGGCTGAGAAGAGGACTTGAAAGCGGGGCAGAATTGCAGGAAAACGATTTCAGGGGGTAGACTGGAATTGCATTTAAAGCATAGGAAAAGAGGCAGAACGTCGACAATGATGCACTTGGCCAAAAAGGGCGTATGCGTTTTTTCCTGAATATATTCAGGAAAAAACGCATACGCACTTTTTGGCCAACCAAGCAAGCATGTTAAAGAAATCTGCACTACAATGAAGTCTCACTGCCCCCCGGTCAAAACGGCCATCTGAAAAAAGTGTAAAATCCAGAAATGCAGCACAGGCCATGGAGAACAGGGAGCCTTGTTATGCTGATGGGTGGGATGTAAATTGCCAACAGCCACTCTGGAGAAGTGTATGGTGTTTCCTGAAACACCTAAAAAACAAAGCAACGGAGCCTACGGCACTTCCAATTATGCTCCTATAGATTAGGGAAATTAAAATCAAAAACACACAGCCACCCCAAAGTTTCTGACGGCTCTGTTTACAAGAACTTCATCTACGGTACAAGTTAAATATTCCAGAAAGTGAAAAATGGATAAAGAAATTGTGGTACGTACGTACAATGGAATATCATTCACCAATGAAAACTATTTCATCTGGCCCATCGTGGCATAATGAGTGGATTCAGGTACGATGATTCTAAGTGAAATAAGTCACACAGAAAATGAAACATCATAAGATATCACTAATACACGGAATGTAATCTTGGCTACACATGAACTGATTTACAAAACAGAACAGGGTCTCAAATTTAGAAAACCAACTTATGTTTGCTTAAGGGGAAAGGCGAGTTGGGGTGCTGCATAAAACCAGAGATAGAAATTAGCACAGATACCATTCCATACGTCAAACATGTAATAGTCAAGACCTACCCCTTGCTCAACGAAATGGGCTAAACACCCTATATTCAACGCCTAGGAATACACCTGACTAGTAAGAATCTTCAAACCCATGGATTTATATGTGTCCATAAGAGAATCAAGCGTGTGTACAGCTGCATGAAGGCAGCAGAGAAAATCCGATAAATCCTATTATAAAAATGAATTACAAAAACAAAACACAATGACAGTGAAATAGAGAGCAATTCTTAAAAAATTCATTCAGGGCTTGTGATGCAACCTGGATTTACCTCAGCTACACCCAGAGCTGAGTGAGACATAAGGTTGGACACTTCGGGCTGATAGCATTGGTGAGGTTCGATGAGCAAATGCAGACCATTTGAAGTCATACTTCATGGAACCCATTCCATGGGTCCCAACTCTCCAGGTTTAAGCGATTCTTCCTTCAGCTAAAACATGCTTGGGAAACCCACAGTATGGTGCACCGTGTGACCGGGAAACGTTTTCAAATGCATCTCAGTTTTCGTCCCCTTTTACTCGGGTTCACCATTCCAGACCCTTTTAACACTCTCCTCACTTGGAGAGCCAGTGCCTTTAACCTGCTGTTTGGAACAGTTCGCAATTTCTGCGCTATATGAACAGGAATAGGGAGAACCAATGAGAGACCAGCTGTAGGTGTCTGCACGGGCAAATTTAACGCTCATTTCCAACCAGGAAGAGGAATTAACCAAACGCTCAGCATGCCGTGCCGGAACCAGATTAGGGCCTGAAGCAATCCTGCGGGTTTGAGGCCAGCTCACAAGAAAGCGATTTGAAGAAAGGAGCTCAGGGGCACTGTAATTCACAAACCTGCAGAGTTATAAATGACAGCTATCGTCCAAAAATATATTGAAGGAAGGCTGCGAAGAGGTATTGAAAGCGGGGCAGAATTGCAGGAAAACGATTTCAGGGGGTAGACTGGAATTGCATTTAAAGCATAGGAAAAAAGGCAGAACGTCGACAATGATGCACTTGGCCAAAAAGGGCGTATGCGTTTTTTCCTCAATATATTCAGGAAAACACGCATACGCACGTTTTGGCTAACCAAGCTAGCATGTTAAAGAAATCTGCACTACAATGAAGTCTCACTGCCCCCCGGTCAAAAGGGCCATCTGAACAAAGTGTAAAATCCAGAAATGCAACACAGGCCATGGAGAACAGGGAGCCTTGTTATGCTGATGGGTGGGATGTAAATTGCCAAGAGCCACTCTGGAGAAGTGTATGGTGTTTCCTGAAACACCTAAAAAACAAAGCAACGGAGCCTACGGCACTTCCACTTATGGTCCTATAGCTTAGGGAAATTAAAATCAAAATCTCACAGCCACCCCAAAGTTTCAGACGGCTCTGGTTACAAGAACCTCGTCTACGATACATGTTAAATATCCCAGAAAGCGGAAAATGGATAAAGCAGTTGTGGTACGTACGTACAATGGAATATCACTCACCAATGAAATCTATATCATCAGGCCCGTCGTGGCATAATGAGTGGATTCAGGTACCATGATTCTAACTGAAATAAGTCACACAGAAAATGAAACATCATAAGATATCACTAATACACGGAATGTAAACTTGGCTACACATGAACTGAATTACAAAACAGAACAGGGCCTCAAATTTAGAAAACCAACTTATGCTTGCTTAAGGGGAAAGGTGAGTTGGGGTGCTGCATAAAACCAGAGATAGAAATTAGCACAGATACCATTCCATTCATCAAATATGTAATAGTCAAGACCTACCCCTTGCTCAACGAAATGGACAAAACACGCCATATTCAACGCCTAGGAATACACCTGACTAGGAAGAATCTTCAAACCCATGGATTTATATGTCTCCATAACAGAATGAAGCGTGTGTACAGGGGCATGAATGCAGCAGAGAAAATCCGATAAATCCCATTATCAAAATGAATTACAAAAACAAAACACAAGGACAGTGAAATAGGGAGCAATTCTTAAATAATTCATTCAGGGATTGTGATGCAACCTGGATTTACCACATCTACATCCAGAGCTGAGTGAGACATAAGTTTGGGGACTTCGGGCTGATAGCATTGGTGAGGTTCGATGAACAAATGCAGACCCTTTGAAGGCATACTGAATGGTACGCATTCCATGGGTCCCAACTCTCCAGGTTTAAGGGATTCTTCCTTCAGCTAATACATGCATGGGAAACCCAAAGTATGGTGCAGCGTGTGAACGGGAAACGTTTTCAAATGCATTGCAGTTTTTGTCCCCTTTTACTCGGGTTCACAATTCCAGACCCTTTACTAACACTCTCCCTACTTGGAGAGTCAGTGCCTTTAACCTCCTGTTGGGCACAGTTTGCAATTTCTGCTCAAGAAGAACAGGAAGAGGGAGAACCAATGAGAGATTAGCTGTAGGTGTCTGCACGGGCAAATTTAACGCTCATTCCCCACCAGGAAGAGGAATTAACCAAAGGCTCAGCATGCCCTGCCGGAACCAGATTAGGGCCTGAAGCAATCCAGCGGGTTTGCGGCCAGCTCACAAGATAGCGAGTTGAAGAAAGGAGCTCAGGGGCACTGTAACTCACAAACCTGCAGAGTTATAAATGACAGCTATCGTCCAAAAATATATTGAAGGAAGGCTGTGAAGAGAACTTGTAAGCGGGGCAGAATTGCAGGAAAACGATTTCAGGGGGTAGACGGTAATTGCATTTAAAGCATAGGAAAAGAGGCAGAACATCGACAATGATGCTCTTGGCCAAAAAGGGCGTATGCGTTTTTTCTGAATATATTCAGGAAAAAACGCATACGCCCTTTTTGGCCAACCAAGCAAGCATGTTAAAGAAATCTGCACTACAATGAAGTCTCACTGCCCCCCGGTCAAAAGGGCCATCTGAAAAAAGTGCAAAATCCAGTAAGGCAGCACAGGGCATGGAGAACCGGGAGCCTTATTATGCTGATGGGCGGGATGTAAATTGCCAACAGCCACTCTGGAGAAGTGTATGGTGTTTCCTTGAACACCTAAAAAACAAAGAAACGGAGCCTACGGCACTTCCACTTATGGTCCTATAGCTTAGGGAAATTAAAATCAAAAACACACAGCCACCCCAATTTTCGGTCGGCTCTGTTTACAAGAACCTCGTCTACGGTACAAGTTAAATATCCCAGAATGTGAAAAATGGATAAAGAAGTTGTGGTACGTACGTACAATGGAATATCACTGAGCAATGAAATCTATGTCATCAGGCCCATCGCGGCATAATGAGTGGATTCAGGTACCATGATTCTAACTGAAATAAGTCACACAGAAAATGAAACATCATAAGATATCACTAATACACGGAATATAAACTAGGCTACACATGAAGTGAATTACAAAACAGAACAGGGCCTCAAATTTAGAAAACCAACTTCTGCTTGCTTAAGGGGAAAGGTGAGTTGGGGTGCCGCATCAAAACAGAGATAGAAATTAGCACAGATACCTTTTCATAAGCCAAATATATAATAGTCAAGACCTACCCCTTGCTCAACGAAATGGACTAAACACCCCATATTCAACGCCTAGGAATACACCTGACTTGTAAGAATCTTCAAACCCATGGATTCATATGTCTCTGTAAGAGAATGAAGCGTGTGTACAGCGGCATGAATGCAGCAGAGAAAATCCGATAAATCCCATTATCAAAATATATTACAAAAACAAAACACAAGGAGAGTGAAATAGGGAGCAATTCTTAAATAATTCATTCAGGGTTTGTGATGCAACCTGGATTTACCACATCTACACCCAGAGCTGAGTGAGACATAAGGTTGGGCACTTCGGGCTGATAGCATTGGTGAGGTTCAGTGAGCAAATGCAGACACTTTGAAGTCATACTGCATGGTACCCATTCCAAGGGTCCCATCTCTCCAGGTTTAAGGGATTCTTCCTTCAGCTAAAACATGCATGGGAAACCCACAGTATGGTGCACCGTGTGACCGGCAAACGTTTTCAAATGCATCTCAGTTTTCCTCCCCTTTTACTCGGGTTCACCATTCCAGACCCTTTACTAACACTCTCCCTACTTGGAGAGTCAGTGCTTTAACCTCCTCTTTGGCACAGTTTGCAATTTCTGCTCAAGATGAACAGGAATAGGGAGAACCAATGAGAGACTAGCTGTAGGTGTCTGCACGGGCAAATTTAATGCTCATTTCCCGCCAGGAAGAGGAAATAACCTAAGGCTCAACATGCCGTGCTGGAAGCAGATTAGGGCCTGAAGCAATCCTGCGGGTTTGCGACCAGCTCACAAGATAGCGAGTTGAAGAAAGGAGCTCAGGGACACTGTAACTCACAAACCTGCAGAGTTATAAATGACAGCTATCGTCCAAAAATATACTGAAGGAAGGCTGCGAAGAGAACTTGTAAGCGGGGCAGAATTGCAGGAAAATGATTTCAGGGGGTAGACGGGAATTGCATTTAAAGCATAGGAAAAGAGGCAGAACGTCGACAATGATGCTCTTGGCCAAAAAGGGCGTATGCGTTTTTTCCTGAATATATTCAGGAAAAAACGCATACGCCCTTTTTGGCCAACCAAGCAAGCATTTTAAAGAAATCTGCACTACAATGAAGTCTCACTGCCCCCCGGTCAAAACGGACATCTGAAAAAAGTGTAAAATCCAGAAAGGCAGCACAGGCCATGGAGAACAGGGAGCCTTGTTATGCTGATGGGCGGGATGGAAATTACTAACAGCCACTCTGGAGAAGTGTATGGTATTTCTTGGAACACCTAAAAAACAAAGCAACGGAGCCTACGGCAATTCCACTTATGGTCCTATAGCTTAGGGAAATTAAAATCAAAAACTCACAGCCACCCCAAAGTTTCGGACGGCTCTGTTTACAAGAACCTCGTCTACGGTACAAGTTAAATATCCCAGAATGTGAAAAATTGATAAAGAAGTTGTGGTACATACGTACAATGGAATATCACTGAGCAATGAAATCTATGTCATCAGGCCCATCGCGGCATAATGAGTGGATTCAGGTACCATGATTCTAAGTGAAATAAGTCACACAGAAAATGAAACATCATAAGATATCACTAATACACGGAATGTAAACTTGGCTACACATGAACTGAATTACAAAACAGAACAGGGCCTCAAATTTAGAAAACCAACTTATGCTTGCTTAAGGGGAAAGGTGAGTTGGGGTGCTGCATAAAACCAGAGATAGAAATTAGCACAGATACCATTCCATTCGTCAAATATGTAATAGTCAAGACCTACCCCTTGCTCAACGAAATGGACAAAACAAGCCATATTCAACGCCTAGGAATACACCTGACTAGTAAGAATCTTCAAACCCATGGATTTATATGTCTCCATAAGAGAATCAAGCGTGTGTGCAGCTGCATGAAGGCAGCAGAGAAAATCCGATAAATCCCATTATCAAAATGTATTAAAAAACAAAACACAATGACAGTGAAATAGAGAGCAATGCTTAAATAATTCATTCAGGGCTTGTGATACAACCTGGATTTACCTCATCTACACCCAGAGCTGAGTGAGACATAAGGTTGGACACTTCTGGCTGATAGCATTGGTGTGGTTCGATGAGCAAATGCAGACCATTTGATGTCATACTGCATGGTACCCATTCCATGGGTCCCAACTCTCCAGGTTTAAGCGATTCTTCCTTCAGCTAAAACATGCATGGGAAACCCACAGTATGGTGCACCGTGTGACCGGGAATCGTTTTCAAATGCATCTCAGTTTTCGACCCCTTTTACTCGGCTTCACCATTCCAGACCCTTTACTAACACTCTCCCCACTTGGAGAGTCAGTGCCTTTAACCTGCTGTTTGGGAGCGTTTGCAATTTCTGCGCAAGATGAACAGGAATAGGGAGAACCAATGAGAGACTAGCTGTAGGTGTCTGCACGGGCAAATTTAATGCTCATTTCCAACCAGGAAGAGGAATTAACCAAAGGCTCAGCATGCCGTGCCCGAACCAGATTAGGGCTTGAAGCAATCCTGCGGGTTTGCGGCCAGCTCACAAGAAAGCGATTTGAAGAAAGGAGCTCAGGGGCCAAGTAATTCACAAACGTGCAGAGTTATAAATGACAGCTATCGTCCAAAAATATATTGAAGGAAGGCTGTGAAGAGGACTTGAAATCAGGGCAGAATTGCAGGAAAGCGGTTTCAGGGAGTAGAGTGGAATTGCATTTAAAGCATAGGAAAAGAGGCAGAACGTCGACAATGATGCACGTGTCCAAAAAGTGCGTATGCGTTTTATCCTGAATATATTCAGGAAAAAACGCATACGCCCTTTTTGGCCAACCAAGCAAGCATGTTAAAGAAATCTGCACTACAATGAAGTCTCACTGCCCCCCGGTCAAAAGGGTCATCTGAAAAAAGTGTAAAATCCAGAAAGGCAGCACAGGCCATGGAGAACAGGGAGCCATGTTATGCTGATGGGTGGGATGTAAATTGCCAACAGCCACTCTGGAGAAGTGTATGGTGTTTCCTGAAACACCTAAAAAACAAAGCAACGGAGCCTACGGCACTTCCACTTATGGTCCTATAGCTTAGGGAAATTAAAATCAAAAACACACAGCCGCCCCAAAGTTTCAGACGGCTCTGTTTACAAGAACATCTTCTACGGTACAAGTTAAATATCCCAGAAAGCGAAAAATGGATAAAGAAGTTGTGGTACGTACATACAATGGAATATCACTCACCAATGAAATCTATATCATCAGGCCCCTCGTGGCATAATGATTGAATTCAGGTACAATGATTCTAAGTGAAATAAGTCACACAGAAAATGAAATATCATAAGATATCACTAATACACGGAATGTAATCTTGGCTACACATGAACTGAATTACAAAACAGAACAGGGTCTCAAATTTAGAAAACCAACTTATGTTAGCTTAAGGGGAAAGGTGAGTTGGGGTGCTGCATAAGACCAGAGATAGATATTAGCACAGATACCATTCCATACGTCAAATATGTAATAGTCAAGACCTATCCCTTGCTCAACGAAATGGGATAAACCCCCTATATTCAACGCCTACGATTACACCTGACTAGTAAGAATCTTCAAACCCATGGATTTATATGTCTCCATAAGAAAATCAAGCGTGTGTACAGCTGCATGAAGGCAGCAGAGAAAATCCGATAAATCCCATTATCAAAATACATTACAAAAACAAAACACAATGACAGTGAAATAGAGAGCAATTCTTAAATAATTCATTCAGGGCTTGTGATCCAACCTGGATTTACTTCATCTGCACCCAGAGCTGAGTGAGACATAAGGTTAGACACTTCGGGCTGATAGCATTGGTGAGGTTTGATGAGCAAATGCAGACCATTTGAAGTCATACTGCATGGTACCCATTCCATGGGTCCCAACTCTCCAGATTTAAGCGATTCTTCCTTCAGCTAAAGCATGCCTGGGAAACCCACAGTATGGTGCACGGTGTGACCGGGAAACGTTTTCAAATGCATCTCAGTTTTTGTCCCTTTTACTCGGGTTCACAATTCCAGACCCTTTATTAACACTCTCCCGACTTGGAGAGTCAGTGCCTTTAACCTCCTGTTTGGCACAGTTTGCAATTTCTGCGCAAGATGAACAGGAATAGGGAGAACCAATGAGAGACTAGCTGTAGGTGTCTGCACGGGCAAATTTAACGCTCATTTCCAACCAGGAAGAGGAATTAACCAAAGGCTCAGCATGCCGTGCCGGAACCAGATTAGGGCCTGAAGCAATCCTGCGGGTTTGCGGCCAGCTCACAAGAAAGCGATTTGAAGAAAGGAGCTCAGGGGCCAAGTAATTCACAAACCTGCAGAGTTATAAATGACAGCTATCGTCCAAGAATATATTGAAGGAAGGCTGCGAAGAGGACTTGAAAGCGGGGCAGAATTGCAGGAAAACGATTTCAGGGGGTAGACTGGAATTGCATTTAAAGCATAGGAAAAGAGGCAGAACGTCGACAATGATGCACTTGGCCAAAAAGGGCGTATGCGTTTTTTCCTGAATATATTCAGGAAAAAACGCATACGCCCTTTTTGGCCAACCAAGCAAGCATGTTAAAGAAATCTGCACTAAAATGAAGTCTCACTGCCCCCGGTCAAAAGGGCCCTCTGAAAAAAGTGTAAAATCCAGAAATGCAGTACAGGCCATGGAGAACAGGAAGCCTTGTTATGCTGATGGGTGGGATGTAAATTGCCAAGAGCCACTCTGGAGAAGTGTATGGTGTTTCCTGAAACACCTAAAAAACAAAGCAACGGAGCGTACGGCACTTCCACTTATGGTCCTATAGCCTAGGGAAATTAAAATAAAAAACACACAGCCACCCAAAGTTTCAGACAGCTCTGTTTACAAGAACCTCATCTACGGTACAAGTTAAATATCCCAGAAAGCGAAAAATGGATAAAGAAGTTGTGGTACGTACGTACAATGGAATATCACTCACCAATGAAATCTATGTCATCTGGCCCGTCGTGGCATAATGAGTGGATTCAGGTACGATGATTCTAAGTGAAATAAGTCACACAGAAAATGAAACATCATAAGATATCACTAATACACGGAATGTAATCTTGGCTACACATGAACTGAATTACAAAACAGAACAGGGTCTCAAATTTAGAAAACCAACTTATGTTTGCTTAAGGAAAGGTGAGTTGGGGTGCTGCATAAAACCAGAGATAGAAATTAGCACAGATACCATTCCATACGTCAAATATGTAATAGTCAAGACCTACACCTTGCTCAACGAAATGGGCTAAACACCCTATATTCAACGCCTAGGAATACACCTGACTAGAAAGAATTTTCAAACCCATGGATTTATATGTCTCCATAAGAGAATCAAGCGTGTGTACAGCTGCATGAATGCAGCAGAGAAAAGCCGATAAATCCCATTATCAAAATGCATTAAAAAAACAAAACACAATGACAGTGAAATAGAGAGCAATTCTTAAATAATGCATTCAGGGCTTGTGATGCAACCTGGATTTACCTCATCTACACCCAGAGCTGAGTGAGACATAAGGTTGGACACTTCGGGCTGATAGCATTGGTGAGGTTCGATGAGCAAATGGAGACCATTTGAAGTCATACTTCATGGAACCCATTGCAAGGGTCCCAACTCTCCAGGTTTAAGCGATTCTTCCTTCAGCTAAAACATGCATGGGAAACCCAAAGTATGGTGCACCGTGTGACCGGGAAACGTTTTCAAATGCATCTCAGTTTTCGTCCCCTTTTACTCGGGTTCACCATTCCAGACCCTTTTAACACTCTCCTCACTTGGAGAGCCAGTGCCTTTAACCTGCTCTTTGGCACAGTTTGCAATTTCTGCGCAAGATGAACAGGAATAGGGAGAACGAATGAGAAACCAGCTGTAGGAGTCTGTACGGGCAAATGTATCGCTTGCTGCCCACCAGGAAGAGGAATTAACCAATGGCTCAGCATGCCCTGCCAGAAAGAGAGTAGGGCCTAAAGCAATCCTGCGGTTTTGCTGCTAGCTCACAAGAAAACGAGTTGAAGAAATGAGCTCAGGGGCACTGTAATTCACAAACCTGCAGAGTTATGAATGACAGCTATCGTCCAAAAATATATTGAAGTAAGTCTGCGAAGAGGACTTGAAATAGGGGCAGAATTTCAGGAATACGATTTCAGGGGGTAGACTGGAATTGCACTTAAACCATAGGAAAAGAGGCAGAATGTCGACAATGATGCACTTGGCCAAAAAGGGCGTATGCGTTTTTTCCTGAATATATTCAGAAAAAAGCATACGCCCTATTTGGCCAACCAAGCAAGCGTGTCAAGGAAATCTCCACTACAAGGGAAGTCTCACTGCCCCTCGGTCAACAGGGCCATCTGAAAAAAGTGTAAAATCCAGAAAGACAGGCTAGGCCATGGAGAACAGGGAGTCTTGTTATGCTGATGGGCGGGATGAAAATTGCCAACAGCCACTCTGGAGAAGTGTATGGTTTTTCCTGAAACACGAAGGAAGCAAAGCAACACAGCCTATGGCATTTCCACTTATGGTCCTATAGCTTAGGGACATTAAAATCAAAAACACACAGCCACCCCAAAGTTTGGGACGGCTCTGTTTAGTAGAACCTCATCTAAGGTACGAGGTAAATATCCGAGAAAGCGAAAAATGGATAAAGAAGTTGTGGTACGTACGTACAATGGAATATCACTCAGCAATGAAATCTATGTCATCAGACCCGTTGCGGCATAATGAGTGGATTCAGGTATGATGATTCTACGTGAAATAAGTCACAGAGAAAAAGAAACATCATAAGATATCACTAATACACGGAATGAAAACTTGGCTACACATGAACTGAATTACAAAACAGAACAGGTACTTAAATGTAGAAAACCAACTTATGCTTGCTTATGGGGAAAGGTGAGTTGGGGTGCTGCATAAAACCAGAGATAGAAATTAGCACAGATACCATTCCATAATCCAAATATGTAACAGACAAGACCTACTCCTTGCTCAACGAAATGGACTCAACACCCCATATTCAACGCCTAGGAATATACCTGACTAGTAAGAAACTTAAAACCCATGGATTAATATGTCTCCTTAAGAGAATCAAGCGTGTGTACAGCAGCATAAACGCAGCAGTGAAAATCCGATAAATCCCATTATAAAAATAATTTTCAAATACAAAACACAATGACAGTGAAATAGAGAGCAATTCTTAAATAATTCATTCAGGGCTTGTGATGCAACCTGGATTTACCACATCTAAACCCAGAGCTGCGTGAGACATAAGCCTGGACACTTCGGGCTGATAGCATTGGTGAGGTTCGATGAGCAAATGCAGACCATTTGAAGTCATATTGCATGGTACCCATTCCATGGGTCCCAACTCTCCTGGTTTAAGTGATTCTTCCTTCAGCTAAAGAATGCATGGGAAACCCACAGTATGGTGCACCATTTGACCGGGAAACGTTTTCAGATGCATCTCAGTTTTTGTCCCCTTTTACTCGGGTTCACAATTCCAGACCCTTTACTAACACTCTCCCCACTTATAGAGTCAGTGCCTTTAAACTCCTGTTTGGCACAGTTTGCAATTTCTGCGCAAGATGAACAGGAATAGGGAGAACCAATGAGAGACTAGCTGTAGGTGTCTGCACAGGAAAATTTAACGCTCATTTCCAACCAGGAAGAGGAATTAACCAAAGGCTCAGCATGCCGTGCAGGAACCAGATTAGGGCCTGAAGCAATCCTGCGGGTTTGCGGCCAGCTCACAAGAAAGCGATCTGAAGAAAGGAGCTCAGGGGCACTGTAATTCACAAACCTGCAGAGTTATAAATGACAGCTATCGTCCGAAAATATATTGAAGGAAGGCTGCGAAGAGGACTTGAAAGCGGGGCAGAATTGCAGGAAAACGATTTCAGGGGGTAGACTGGAATTGCATTTAAAGCATAGGAAAAGAGGCAGAACGTCGGCAATGATGCACTTGGCCAAAAAGGGCGTATGCGTTTTTTCCTGAATATATTCAGGAAAAAACGCATACGCCCTTTTTGGCCAACCAAGCAAGCATGTTAAAGAAATCTGCACTACAATGAAGTCTCACTGCCCACCGGTCAAAAGGGCCATCTGAAAAAAGTGTAAAATCCAGAAATGCAGCACAGGCCATGGAGAACAGGGAGCCTTGTTATGCTGATGGGTGGGATGTAAATTGCCAACAGCCACTCTGGAGAAGTGTATGGTGTTTCCTGAAACACCTAAAAAACAAAGCAACGGAGCCTACGGCACTTCCACTTATGGTCCTATAGCTTAGGGAAATTAAAATCAAAAACACACAGCCACCCCAAAGTTTCAGACGGCTCTGTTTACAAGAACCTCGTCTACGGTACAAGTTAAATATCCCAGAAAGCGAGAAATGGATAAAGAAGTTGTGGTACGTACGTACAATGGAATATCACTCACCAATGAAATCTATGTCATCTGGCCCATCGTGGCATAATGAGTGGATTCAGGTACGATGATTCTAAGTGAAATAAGTCACACAGAAAATGGAACATCATAAGATATCACTAATACACCGAATGTAATCTTGGCTACACATGAACTGAATTACAAAACAGAACAGGGTCTCAAATTTAGAAAACCAACTTATGTTTGCGTAAGGGGAAAGTTGAGTTGGGGTGCTGCATAAAACCAGAGTTAGAAATTAGCACAGATACCATTCCATATGTCAAATACGTAATAGTCAAGACATACCCCTTGCTCAACGAAATGGGCTAGACACTCTATATTCAACGCCTAGGAATACACCTGACTAGTAAGAATCTTCAAACCCATGGATTTATATGTCTCCATAAGAGAATCAAGCGTGTGTACAGCTGCATGAAGGCAGCAGAGAAAATCCGATAAATCTTATTATCAAAATGAATTACAATAACAAAACACAATGACAGTGAAATAGAGAGCAATTCTTAAATAATTCATTCAGGGCTTGTGATGCAACCTGGATTTACCTCATCAAAACCCAGAGCTGAGTGAGACATAAGGTTGGACACTTCGGGCTGATAGCATTGGTGAGGTTCGATGAGCAAATGCAGACCATTTGAAGTCATACTGCATGGTACCCATTCCATGGGTCCCAACTCTCCAGGTTTAAGTGATTCTTCCTTCAGCTAAAGCATGCATGGGAAACCCACAGTATGGTGCACCATGTGACCGGGAAACCTTTTCAAATGCATCTCAGTTTTTGTCCCCTTTTAGTCGGGTTCACAATTCCAGACCCTTTACTAACACTCTCCCCACTTGGAGAGTCAGTGCCTTTAAACTCCTGTTTGGCACAGTTTGCAATTTCTGCGCAAGATGAACAGGAATAGGGAGAACCAATGAGAGACTAGCTGTAGGTGTCTGCACGGGCAAATTTAACGCTCATTTCCAACCAGGAAGAGGAATTAACCAAGGGCTCAGCATGCCGTGCCGGAACTAGATTAGGGCCTGAAGCAATCCTGCGGGTTTGCGGCCAGCTCACAAGAAAGCGATTTGAAGAAAGGAGCTCAGGGGCACTGTAATTCTCAAACCTGCAGAGTTATAAATGACAGCTATCGTCCAAAAACGTATTGAAGGAAGGCTGCGAAGAGGACTTGAAAGCGGGGCAGAATTGCAGGAAAACGATTTCAGGGTGTAGACTGGAATTGCATTTAAAGCATAGGAAAAGAGGCAGAACGTCGACAATGATGCACTTGGCCAAAAAGGGCGTATGCGTTTTTTCCTGAATATATTCAGGAAAAAACGCATACGCCCTTTTTGGCCAACCAAGCAAGCATGTTAAAGAAATCTGCACTACAATGAAGTCTCACTGCCCACCGGTCAAAAGGGCCATCTAAATAAAGTGTAAAATCCAGAAATGCAGTACAGGCCATGGAGAACAGGGAGCCTTGTTATGCTGATGGGTGGGATGTAAATTGCCAACAGCCACTCTGGAGAAGTGTATGGTGTTTCCTGAAACACCTAAAAAACAAAGCAACGGAGCTTACGGCACTTCCACTTATGGTCCTATAGCTTAGGGAAATTAAAATCAAAAACACACAGCCACCCCAAAGTTTCAGACGGCTCTGTTTACAAGAACCTCGTCTACGGTACAAGTTAAATATCCCAGAAAGCGAGAAATGGATAAAGAAGTTGTGGTACGTTCGTACAATGGAATATGACTCACCAATGAAATCTATGTCATCTGGCCCATCGTGGCATAATGAGTGGATTCAGGTACGATGATTCTAAGTGAAATAACTCACACAGAAAATGAAACATCATAAGATGTCACTAATACACGGAATGTAATCTTGGCTACACATGAACTGAATTACAAAACAGAACAGGGTCTCAAATTTAGAAAACCAACTTATGTTTGCGTAAGGGGAAAGGTGAGTTGGGGTGCTGCATAAAACCAGAGTTAGAAATTAGCACAGATACCATTCCATATGTCAAATACGTAATAGTCAAGACATACCCCTTGCTCAACGAAATGGGCTAGACACTCTATATTCAACGCCTAGGAATACACCTGACTAGTAAGAATCTTCAAACCCATGGATTTATATGTCTCCATAAGAGAATCAAGCGTGTGTACAGCTGCATGAAGGCAGCAGAGAAAATCTGATAAATCCCATTATCAAAATGAATTAAAAAACCAAACACAATGACAGTGAAATAGAGAGCAATTCTTAAATAATTCATTCAGGGCTTGTGATGCAACCTGGATTTACCTCATCTAAACCCAGAGCTGAGTGAGACATAAGGTTGGACACTTCGGGCTGATAGCATTGGTGATGTTCGATGAGCAAATGCAGACCATTTGAAGTCATACTGCATGGTACCCATTCCATGGGTCCCAACTCTCCAGGTTTAAGTGATTCTTCCTTCAGCTAAAGCATGCATGGGAAACCCACAGTATGGTGCACCATGTGACCGGGAAACGTTTTCAAATGCATCTCAGTTTTTGTCCACTTTTACTCGGGTTCACAATTCCAGACCCTTTACTAAAACTCTCACCACTTGGAGAGTCAGTGCCTTTAACCTCCTGTTTGGCACAGTTTGCAATTTCTGCGCAAGATGAACAGGAATAGGGAGAACCAATGAGAGGCTAGCTGTAGGTGTCTGCACGGGCAAATTTAACGCTCATTTCCAACCAGGAAGAGGAATTAACCAAAGGCTCAGCATGCCGTGCAGGAACCAGATTAGGGCCTGAAGCAATCCTGCGGGTTTGCGGCCAGCTCACAAGAAAGCGATTTGAAGAAAGGAGCTCAGGGGCACTGTAATTCACAAACCTGCAGAGTTATAAATGACAGCTATCGTCCGAAAATATATTGAAGGAAGGCTGCGAAGAGGACTTGAAAGCGGGGCAGAATTGCAGGAAAACGATTTCAGGGGGTAGACTGGAATTGCATTTAAAGCATAGGAAAAGAGGCAGAACGTCGACAATGATGCACTTGGCCAAAAAGGGCGTATGCGTTTTTTCCTGAATATATTCAGGAAAAAACGCATACGCCCTTTTTGGCCAAAAAAGCAAGCATGTTAAAGAAATCTGCACTACAATGAAGTCTCACTGCCCCCCGGTCAAAAGGGTCATCTGAAAAAAGTGTAAAATCCAGAAAGGCAGCACAGGCCATGGAGAACAGGGAGCCATGTTATGCTGATGGGTGGGATGTAAATTGCCAACAGCCACTCTGGAGAAGTGTATGGTGTTTCCTGAAACACCTAAAAAACAAAGCAACGGAGCCTACGGCACTTCCACTTATGGTCCTATAGCTTAGGGAAATTAAAATCAAAAGCACACAGCCGCCCCAAAGTTTCAGACGGCTCTGTTTACAAGAACCTCGTTTACGGTACAAGTTAAATATCCCAGAAAGCGAAAAATGGATAAAGAAATTGTGGTACGCACGTACAATGGAATATCACTCACCAATGAAATCTATGTCATCTGGCCCATCGTGGCATAATGAGTGGATTCAGGTACGATGATTCTAAGTGAAATAAGTCACACAGAAAATGTAACATCATATGATATCACTAATACACGGAATGTAATCTTGGCTACACATGAAGTGAATTACAAAACAGAACAGTGTCTCAAATTTAGAAAACCAACTTATGTTTGCTTAAGGGGAAAGGTGAGTTGGGGTGCTGCATAAAACCAGAGATAGATATTAGCACAGATACCATTCCATAAGTTAAATATGTAATAGTCCAGACCTACCCCTTGCTCAACGAAATGGGAAAAACACCCTATATTCAACGCCTAGGAATACAACTGACTAGTAAGAATCTTCAAACCCATGGATTTATATGTCTCCATAAGAGAATCAAGCATGTGTATAGCTGCATGAATGCAGCAGAAAAAATCCGATAAATCCCATTATCAAAATGAATTACAAAAACAAAACACAATGACAGTGAAATAGAGAGCAATTCTTAAATAATTCATTCAGGGCTTGTGATGCAACCTGGATTTACCTCATCTACACCCAGAGCTGAGTGAGACATAAGGGTGGACACTTCGGGCTGATAGCATTGGTGAGGTTCGATGAGCAAATGCAGACCACTTGAAGTCATACTGCATGGTACCCATTCCTTGGGTCCCAACTCTCCAGGTTTAAGCGATTCTTCCTTCAGGTAAAGCATGCATGGGAAACACACAGTATGGTGCACCGTGTGACTGGGAAACGTTTTCAAATGCATCTCAGTTTTCATACCCTTTTACTCGGGTTCACAATTCCAGACACTTTACTAACACTCTCCCCACTTGGAGAGTCAGTGCCTTTAACCTCCTGTTTGGCACAGTTTGCAAATTCTGACCAAATAAACAGGAATAGGGAGAACCAATGAGAGACTAGCTGTAGGTGTTTGCACGGGCAAATTTAATGCTCATTTCCAACCAGGAAGAGGAATTAACCAAAGGCTCAGCATGCCGTGCCGGAACCAGATTAGGGCCTGAAGCAATCCTGCGGGTTTGCGGCCAGCTCACAAGAAAGCGATTTGAAGAAAGGAGCTCAGGGGCCAAGTAATTCACAAACCTGCAGAGTTATAAATGACAGCTATCGTCCAAAAATATATTGAAGGAAGGCTGCGAAGAGGACTTGAAAGCGGGCAGAATTGCAGGAAAACGATTTCAGGGGGTAGACTGGAATTGCATTTAAAGCATAGGAAAAGAGGCAGAACTTCGACAATGATGCACTTGGCCAAAAAGGGCGTATGCGTTTTTTCCTGAATATATTCAGGAAAAAACGCATACGCCCTTTTTGGCCAACCAAGCAAGCATGTTAAAGAAATCTGCACTACAATGAAGTCTCACTGCCCCCCGGTCAAAAGGGTCATCTGAAAAAAGTGTAAAATCCAGAAAGGCAGCACAGGCCATGGAGAACAGGGAGCCTTGTTATGCTGATGGTTGGGATGTTAATTGCCAACAGCCACTCTGGAGAATTGTATGGTGTTTCCTGAAACACCTAAAAAACAAAGCAACGGAGCCTACAGCACTTCCACTTATGGTCCTATAGCTTAGGGAAATTAAAATCAAAAACACACAGCCACCCCAAAGTTTCAGACGGCTCTGTTTACAAGAACCTCGTCTACGGTACAAGTAAAATATCCCAGAAAGCGAAAAATGGATAAAGAAGTTGTGGTACGTACGTACAATGGAATATCACTCACCAATGAAATCTATGTCATCTGGCCCGTCGTGGCATAATGAGTGGATTCAGGTACGATGATTCTAAGTGTAATAAGTCACACAGAAAATGAAACATCATAAGATATCACTAATACACGGAATGTAATCTTGGCTACACATGAACTGAATTACAAAACAGAACAGGGTCTCAAATTTAGAAAACCAACTTATGTTTGCTTAAGGGGAAAGGTGAGTTGGGGTGCTGCATAAAACCAGAGATAGATATTAGCACAGATACCATTCCATAAGTTAAATATGTAATAGTCCAGACGTACCCCTTGCTCAACGAAATGGGATAAAAACCCTATATTCAACGCCTACGAGTACACCTGACTAGTAAGAATCCTCAAACCCATGGATTTATATGTCTCCATGAGAGAATCAAGCGTGTGTACAGCTGCATGAATGCAGCAGAGAAAATCCGATAAATAGCATTATCAAAATGAATTACAAAAACAAAATACAATGACAGTGAAATAGAGAGCAATTTTTAAATAATTCATTCAGGGCTTGTGATGCAACCTGGATTTACCTCATCTAAACCCAGAGCTGAGTGAGACATAAGGTTGGACACTTCGGGCTGATAGCATTGGTGAGGTAAGATGAGCAAATGCAGACCATTTGAGGTCATACTGCATGGTACCCATTCCATGGGTCCCAACTCTCCAGGTTTAAGCGATTCTTCCTTCAGCTAAAGCATGCATGGGAACCCAGAGTATGGTGCACTGTGTGACCGGGAAACGTTTTCAAATGCATCTCAGTTTCTGTCCTCTTTTACTCGCGTTCACAATTCCAGACCCTTTACTAAAACTCTCCTCACTTGGAGAGTCCGTGCCTTTAACCTCCTATTTGGCACAGTTTGCAATTTCTGCGCAAGATGCACAGGAATAGGGAGAACCAATGAGAGACTAGCTGTAGGTGTCTGCACGGGCAAATTTAATGCTCATTTCCAAACAGGAAGAGGAATTAACCAAAGGCTCACCATGCCGTGCTGGAAACAGATTAGGGCCTGAAGCAATCCTGTGGGTTTGCGGCCAGCTCACAAGAAAGCGATTTGAAGAAAGGAGCTCAGGGGCCAAGTAATTCACAAACCTGCAGAGTTATAAATGACAGCTATCGTCCAAAAATATATTGAAGGAAGGCTGCGAAGAGGACTTGAAAGCAGGGCAGAATTGCTGGAAAACGATTTCAGGGCGTACACTGGAATTGCATTTAAATCATAGGAAAAGAGGCAGAACGTCGACAATGATGCACTTGGCCAAAAAGGGCGTATGCGTTTTTTCCTCAATATATTCAGGAAAAAACGCATAGGCCCTTTTTGGCAAACCAAGCAAGCATATTAAAGAAATCTGCACTACAATGAAGTCTCACTGCCCCCCGGTCAAAAGGGCCATCTGAAAAAAGTGCAAAATCCAGAAATGCAGCACAGGCCATGGAGAACAGGGAGCCTTGTTATGCTGATGGGTGGGATGTAAATTGCCAAGAGCCACTCTGGAGAAGTGTATGGTGTTTCCTGAAACACCTAAAAAACAAAGCAACGGAGCCTACGGCACTTCCACTTATGGTCCTATAGCTTAGGGAAATTAAAATAAAAAACACACAGCCACCTAAAGTTTCAGACGGCTCTGTTTACAAGAACCTCATCTACGGTACAAGTAAAATATCCCAGAAAGCGAAAAATGGATAAAGAAGTTGTGGTACGTACGTACAATGGAATATCACTCACCAATGAAATCTATGTCATCTGGCCCGTCGTGGCATAATGAGTGGATTCAGGTACGATGATTCTAAGTGAAGTAAGTCTCACAGAAAATTAAACATCATAAGGTATCACTAATACACCGAATGTAATCTTGGCTACACATGAACTGAATTACAAAACAGAACAGGGTCTCAAATTTAGAAAACCAACTTATGTTTGCTTAAGGGGAAAGGTGAGTTGGGGTGCTGCATAAAACCAGAGATAGAAATTAGCACAGATACCATTCCATACGTCAAATATGTAACAGTCAAGACCTACCCCTTGCTCAACGAAATGGGCTACACACCTTATATTCAACACCTAGGAATACACCTGACTAGAAAGAATTTTCAAACCCATGGATTTATATGTCTCCATAAGAGAATCAAGCGTGTGTACAGCTGCATGAAGGCAGCAGAGAAAATCCGATAAATCCCATTATCAAAATGAATTACAAAAACAAAACACAATGACAGTGAAATAGAGAGCAATTCTTAAATAATTCATTCAGGGCTTGTGATGCAACCTGGATTTACCTCATCTACACCCAGAGCTGTGTGAGACATAAGGTTGGACACTTCGGGCTGATAGCATTGGTGAGGTTCGATGAGCAAATGCAGACCATTTGAAGTCATACTGCATGGTACCCATTCCATGGGTCCCAACTCTCCAGGTTTAAGCGATTCTTCCTTCAGGTAAAGCATGCATGGGAAACCCACAGTATGGTGCAGCGTGTGACCAGGAAACGTTTTCAAATGTATTGCAGTTTTCGTCCCCTTTTACTCGGGTTCACAATTCCAGACCCTTTACTAACACTCTCCCTACTTAGAGAGTCAGTGCCTTTAACCTCCTGTTTGGCACAGTTTGCAATTTCTGCTCAAGAAGAACAGGAAGAGGGAGAACCAATGAGAGATTAGCTGTAGGTGGCTGCACGGGCAAATTTAACGCTCATTCCCCACCAGGAAGAGGAATTAACCAAAGGCTCAGCATGCCCTGCCGGAACCAGATTAGGGCCTGAAGCAATCCAGCGGGTTTGCGGCCAGCTCACAAGATAGCGAGTTGAAGAAAGGAGCTCAGGGGCACTGTAACTCACAAACCTGCAGAGTTATAAATGACAGCTATCGTCCAAAAATATATTGAAGGAAGGCTGCGAAGAGAAATTGTAAGCGGGGCAGAATTGCAAGAAAACGATTTCAGGGGGTAGACGGGAATTGCATTTAAAGCATAGGAAAAGAGGCAGAACGTCGACAATGATGCTCTTGGCCAAAAAGGGCGTATGCGTTTTTTCTGAATATATTCAGGAAAAAACGCATACGCACTTTTTGGCCAACCAAGCAAGCATGTTAAAGAAATCTGCACTACAATGAAGTCTCACTGCCCCCCGGTCAAAAGGGCCATCTGAAAAAAGTGTAAAATCCAGAAAGGCAGCACAGGGCATGGAGAACCGGGAGCCTTGTTATGCTGATGGGCGGGATGTAAATTGCCAACAGCCACTCTGGAGAAGTGTAGGGTGTTTCCTGGAACACCTAAAAAACAAAGCAACGGAGCCTACGGCACTTCCACTTATGGTCCTATAGCTTAGGGAAATTAAAATCAAAAACACACAGCCACCCCAAAGTTTCGGTCGGCTCTGTTTACAAGAACCTCGTCTACGGTACAAGTTAAATATCCCAGAATGTGAAAAATGGATAAAGAAGTTGTGGTACGTACGTACAATGGAATATCACTGAGCAATGAAATCTATGTCATCAGGCCCGTCGCGGCATAATGAGTGGATTCAGGTACCATGATTCTAAGTGAAATAAGTCACACAGAAAATGAAACATCATAAGATATCACTAATACACGGAATATAAACTAGGCTACACATGAACTGAATTACAAAACAGAACAGGGCCTCAAATTTAGAAAACCAACTTATGCTTGCTTAAGGGGAAAGGTGAGTTGGGGTGCCGCATCAAAACAGAGATAGAAATTAGCACAGATACCTTTTCATAAGCCAAATATATAATAGTCAAGACCTACCCCTTGCTCAACGAAATGGACTAAACACCCCATATTCAACGTCTAGGTATACACCTGACTAGTAAGAATCTTCAAACCCATGGAATCATATGTCTCCGTAAGAGAATGAAGCGTGTGTACAGCGGCATGAATGCAGCAGAGAAAATCCGATAAATCCCATTATCAAAATATATTACAAAAGCAAAACACAAGGACAGTGAAATAGAGAGCAATTCTTAAATAATTCATTCAGGGTTTGTGATGCAACCTGGATTTACCACATCTACACCCAGAGCTGAGTGAGACATAAGGTTGGGCACTTCGGGCTGATAGCATTGGTGAGGTTCAGTGAGCAAATGCAGACACTTTGAAGTCATACTGCATGGTACCCATTCCAAGGGTCCCAACTCTCCAGGTTTAAGGGATTCTTCCTTCAGCTAAAACATGCATGGGAAACCCACAGTATGGTGCACCGTGTGACCGGCAAACGTTTTCAAATGCATCTCAGTTTTCCTCCCCTTTTACTCGGGTTCACCATTCCAGACCCTTTACTAACACTCTCCCTACTTGGAGAGTAAGTGCTTTAACCTCCTCTTTGGCACAGTTTGCAATTTCTGCTCAAGATGAACAGGAATAGGGAGAACCAATGAGAGACTAGCTGTAGGTGTCTGCACGGGCAAATTTAACGCTCATTTCCCGCCAGGAAGAGGAAATAACCTAAGGCTCAACATGCCGTGCTGGAAGCAGATTAGGGCCTGAAGCAATCCTGCGGGTTTGCGACCAGCTCACAAGATAGCGAGTTGAAGAAAGGAGCTCAGGGACACTGTAACTCACAAACCTGCAGAGTTATAAATGACAGCTATCGTCCAAAAATATACTGAAGGAAGGCTGCGAAGAGAACTTGTAAGCGGGGCAGAATTGCAGGAAAATGATTTCAGGGGGTAGACGGGAATTGCACTTAAAGCATAGGAAAAGAGGCAGAACGTCGACAATGATGCTCTTGGCCAAAAAGGGCGTATGCGTTTTTTCCTGAATATATTCAGGAAAAAACGCATACGCCCTTTTTGGCCAACCAAGCAAGCATTTTAAAGAAATCTGCACTACAATGAAGTCTCACTGCCCCCCGGTCAAAACGGACATCTGAAAAAAGTGTAAAATCCAGAAAGGCAGCACAGGCCATGGAGAACAGGGAGCCTTGTTATGCTGATGGGCGGGATGTAAATTACTAACAGCCACTCTGGAGAAGTGTATGGTATTTCCTGGAACACCTAAAAAACAAAGCAACGGAGCCTACGGCAATTCCACTTATGGTCCTATAGCTTAGGGAAATTAAAATCAAAAACTCACAGCCACCCCAAAGTTTCGGACGGCTCTGTTTACAAGAACCTCGTCTACGGTACAAGTTAAATATCCCAGAATGTGAAAAATTGATAAAGAAGTTGTGGTACGTACGTACAATGGAATATCACTCAGCAATGAAATCTATGTCATCAGGCACGTCGCGGCATAATGAGTGGATTCAGGTACCATGATTCTAAATGAAATAAGTCACACAGAAAATGAAACATCATAAGATATCACTAATACACGGAATGTAAACTTGGCTACACATGAACTGAATTACAAAACAGAGCAGGGCCTCAAATTTAGAAAACCAACTTATGCTTGCTTAAGGGGAAAGGTGAGTTGGGGTGCTGCATAAAACCAGATATAGAAATTAGCACAGATACCATTCCATTCGTCAAATATGTAATAGTCAAGACCTACCCCTTGCTCAACGAAATGGACAAAACACGCCATATTCAACGCCTAGGAATATACCTGACTAGTAAGCATCTTCAAACCCATGGATTTATATGTCTCCATAAGAGAATGAAGCGTGTGTACAGCGGCAGGAATGCAGCAGAGAAAATCCGATAAATCCCATTATCAAAATGAATTACAAAAACAAAACACAAGGACAGTGAAATAGGGAGCAATTCTTAAATAATTCATTCAGGGATTGTGATGCAACCTGGATTTTCCACATCTACATCCAGAGCTGAGTGAGACATAAGGTTGGGGACTTCGGGCTGATAGCATTGGTGAGGTTCGATGAACAAATGCAGACCCTTTGAAGGCATACTGCATGGTACGCATTCCATGGGTCCCAACTCTCCAGGTTTAAGGGATTATTCCTTCAGCTAATACATGCATGGGAAACCCACAGTATGGTGCAGCGTGTGACCGGGAAACGTTTTCAAATGCATTGCAGTTTTCGTCCCCTTTTACTCGGGTTCACAATTCCAGACCCTTTACTAACACTCTCCCTACTTGGAGAGTCAGTGCTTTAACCTCCTCTTTGGCACAGTTTGCAATTTCTGCTCAAGATGAAAAGGAATAGGGAGAACCAATGAGAGACTAGCTGTAGGTGTCTGCACGGGCAAATTTAACGCTCATTTCCCGCCAGGAAGAGGAAATAACCTAAGGCTCAACATGCCGTGCTGGAAGCAGATAAGGGCCTGAAGCAATCCTGCGGGTTTGCGACCAGCTCACAAGATAGCGAGTTGAAGAAAGGAGCTCAGGGACACTGTAACTCACAAACCTGCAGAGTTATAAATGACAGCTATCGTCCAAAAATATATTGAAGGAAGCCTGCGAACAGAAATTGTAAGCGGCGCAGAATTGCAGGAAAATGATTTCAGGGGGTAGACGGGAATTGCATTTAAAGCATAGGAAAAGAGGCAGAACGTCGACAATGATGCTCTTGGCCAAAAAGGGCGTATGCGTTTTTTCCTGAATATATTCAGGAAAAAACGCATACGCCCTTTTTGGCCAACCAAGCAAGCATTTTAAAGAAATCTGCACTACAATGAAGTCTCACTGCCCCCCGGTCAAAACGGCCATCTGAAAAAAGTGTAAAATCCAGAAAGGCAGCACAGGCCATGGAGAACAGGGAGCCTTGTTATGCTGATGGGCGGGATGGAAATTACTAACAGCCACTCTGGAGAAGTGTATGGTATTTCCTGGAACACCTAAAAAACAAAGCAACGGAGCCTACGGCAAATCCACTTATGGTCCTATAGCTTAGGGAAATTAAAATCAAAATCTCACAGCCACCCCAAAGTTTCGGACGGCTCTGTTTACAAGAACCTCGTCTACGGTACAAGTTAAATATCCCAGAAAGCGAGAAATGGATAAAGAAGTTGTGGTACGTACGTACAATGGAATATCACTCACCAATGAAATCTATGTCATCTGGCCCATCGTGGCATAATGAGTGGATTCAGGTACGATGATTCTAAGTGAAATAAGTCACACAGAAAATGGAACATCATAAGATATCACTAATACACCGAATGTAATCTTGGCTACACATGAACTGAATTACAAAACAGAACAGGGTCTCAAATTTAGAAAACCAACTTATGTTTGCGTAAGGGGAAAGTTGAGTTGGGGTGCTGCATAAAACCAGAGTTAGAAATTAGCACAGATACCATTCCATATGTCAAATACGTAATAGTCAAGACATACCCCTTGCTCAACGAAATGGGCTAGACACTCTATATTCAACGCCTAGGAATACACCTGACTAGTAAGAATCTTCAAACCCATGGATTTATATGTCTCCATAAGAGAATCAAGCGTGTGTACAGCTGCATGAAGGCAGCAGAGAAAATCCGATAAATCTTATTATCAAAATGAATTACAATAACAAAACACAATGACAGTGAAATAGAGAGCAATTCTTAAATAATTCATTCAGGGCTTGTGATGCAACCTGGATTTACCTCATCAAAACCCAGAGCTGAGTGAGACATAAGGTTGGACACTTCGGGCTGATAGCATTGGTGAGGTTCGATGAGCAAATGCAGACCATTTGAAGTCATACTGCATGGTACCCATTCCATGGGTCCCAACTCTCCAGGTTTAAGTGATTCTTCCTTCAGCTAAAGCATGCATGGGAAACCCACAGTATGGTGCACCGTGTGACTGGGAAACGTTTTCAAATGCATCTCAGTTTTTGTACCCTTTAACTCGGGTTCACAATTCCAGACACTTTACTAACACTCTCCCCACTTGGAGAGTCAGTGCCTTTAACCTCCTGTTTGGCACAGTTTGCAATTTCTGCGCAAGATGAACAGGAATAGGGAGAACCAATGAGAGACTAGCTGTAGGAGTCTGTACGGGCAAATGTATCGCTTGCTGCCCACCAGGAAGAGGAATTAACCAATGGCTCAGCATGCCCTGCCAGAAAGAGAGTAGGGCCTAAAGCAATCCTGCGGTTTTGCTGCTAGCTCACAAGAAAACGAGTTGAAGAAATGAGCTCAGGGGCACTGTAATTCACAAACCTGCAGAGTTATGAATGACAGCTATCGTCCAAAAATATATTGAAGTAAGTCTGCGAAGAGGACTTGAAATAGGGGCAGAATTTCAGGAATACGATTTCAGGGGGTAGACTGGAATTGCACTTAAACCATAGGAAAAGAGGCAGAATGTCGACAATGATGCACTTGGCCAAAAAGGGCGTATGCGTTTTTTCCTGAATATATTCAGAAAAAAGCATACGCCCTATTTGGCCAACCAAGCAAGCGTGTCAAGGAAATCTCCACTACAAGGGAAGTCTCACTGCCCCTCGGTCAACAGGGCCATCTGAAAAAAGTGTAAAATCCAGAAAGACAGGCTAGGCCATGGAGAACAGGGAGTCTTGTTATGCTGATGGGCGGGATGAAAATTGCCAACAGCCACTCTGGAGAAGTGTATGGTTTTTCCTGAAACACGAAGGAAGCAAAGCAACACAGCCTATGGCATTTCCACTTATGGTCCTATAGCTTAGGGACATTAAAATCAAAAACACACAGCCACCCCAAAGTTTGGGACGGCTCTGTTTAGTAGAACCTCATCTAAGGTACGAGGTAAATATCCGAGAAAGCGAAAAATGGATAAAGAAGTTGTGGTACGTACGTACAATGGAATATCACTCAGCAATGAAATCTATGTCATCAGACCCGTTGCGGCATAATGAGTGGATTCAGGTATGATGATTCTACGTGAAATAAGTCACAGAGAAAAAGAAACATCATAAGATATCACTAATACACGGAATGAAAACTTGGCTACACATGAACTGAATTACAAAACAGAACAGGTACTTAAATGTAGAAAACCAACTTATGCTTGCTTATGGGGAAAGGTGAGTTGGGGTGCTGCATAAAACCAGAGATAGAAATTAGCACAGATACCATTCCATAATCCAAATATGTAACAGACAAGACCTACTCCTTGCTCAACGAAATGGACTCAACACCCCATATTCAACGCCTAGGAATATACCTGACTAGTAAGAAACTTAAAACCCATGGATTAATATGTCTCCTTAAGAGAATCAAGCGTGTGTACAGCAGCATAAACGCAGCAGTGAAAATCCGATAAATCCCATTATAAAAATAATTTTCAAATACAAAACACAATGACAGTGAAATAGAGAGCAATTCTTAAATAATTCATTCAGGGCTTGTGATGCAACCTGGATTTACCACATCTAAACCCAGAGCTGCGTGAGACATAAGCCTGGACACTTCGGGCTGATAGCATTGGTGAGGTTCGATGAGCAAATGCAGACCATTTGAAGTCATATTGCATGGTACCCATTCCATGGGTCCCAACTCTCCTGGTTTAAGTGATTCTTCCTTCAGCTAAAGAATGCATGGGAAACCCACAGTATGGTGCACCATTTGACCGGGAAACGTTTTCAGATGCATCTCAGTTTTTGTCCCCTTTTACTCGGGTTCACAATTCCAGACCCTTTACTAACACTCTCCCCACTTATAGAGTCAGTGCCTTTAAACTCCTGTTTGGCACAGTTTGCAATTTCTGCGCAAGATGAACAGGAATAGGGAGAACCAATGAGAGACTAGCTGTAGGTGTCTGCACAGGAAAATTTAACGCTCATTTCCAACCAGGAAGAGGAATTAACCAAAGGCTCAGCATGCCGTGCAGGAACCAGATTAGGGCCTGAAGCAATCCTGCGGGTTTGCGGCCAGCTCACAAGAAAGCGATCTGAAGAAAGGAGCTCAGGGGCACTGTAATTCACAAACCTGCAGAGTTATAAATGACAGCTATCGTCCGAAAATATATTGAAGGAAGGCTGCGAAGAGGACTTGAAAGCGGGGCAGAATTGCAGGAAAACGATTTCAGGGGGTAGACTGGAATTGCATTTAAAGCATAGGAAAAGAGGCAGAACGTCGGCAATGATGCACTTGGCCAAAAAGGGCGTATGCGTTTTTTCCTGAATATATTCAGGAAAAAACGCATACGCCCTTTTTGGCCAACCAAGCAAGCATGTTAAAGAAATCTGCACTACAATGAAGTCTCACTGCCCACCGGTCAAAAGGGCCATCTGAAAAAAGTGTAAAATCCAGAAATGCAGCACAGGCCATGGAGAACAGGGAGCCTTGTTATGCTGATGGGTGGGATGTAAATTGCCAACAGCCACTCTGGAGAAGTGTATGGTGTTTCCTGAAACACCTAAAAAACAAAGCAACGGAGCCTACGGCACTTCCACTTATGGTCCTATAGCTTAGGGAAATTAAAATCAAAAACACACAGCCACCCCAAAGTTTCAGACGGCTCTGTTTACAAGAACCTCGTCTACGGTACAAGTTAAATATCCCAGAAAGCGAGAAATGGATAAAGAAGTTGTGGTACGTACGTACAATGGAATATCACTCACCAATGAAATCTATGTCATCTGGCCCATCGTGGCATAATGAGTGGATTCAGGTACGATGATTCTAAGTGAAATAAGTCACACAGAAAATGGAACATCATAAGATATCACTAATACACCGAATGTAATCTTGGCTACACATGAACTGAATTACAAAACAGAACAGGGTCTCAAATTTAGAAAACCAACTTATGTTTGCGTAAGGGGAAAGTTGAGTTGGGGTGCTGCATAAAACCAGAGTTAGAAATTAGCACAGATACCATTCCATATGTCAAATACGTAATAGTCAAGACATACCCCTTGCTCAACGAAATGGGCTAGACACTCTATATTCAACGCCTAGGAATACACCTGACTAGTAAGAATCTTCAAACCCATGGATTTATATGTCTCCATAAGAGAATCAAGCGTGTGTACAGCTGCATGAAGGCAGCAGAGAAAATCCGATAAATCTTATTATCAAAATGAATTACAATAACAAAACACAATGACAGTGAAATAGAGAGCAATTCTTAAATAATTCATTCAGGGCTTGTGATGCAACCTGGATTTACCTCATCAAAACCCAGAGCTGAGTGAGACATAAGGTTGGACACTTCGGGCTGATAGCATTGGTGAGGTTCGATGAGCAAATGCAGACCATTTGAAGTCATACTGCATGGTACCCATTCCATGGGTCCCAACTCTCCAGGTTTAAGTGATTCTTCCTTCAGCTAAAGCATGCATGGGAAACCCACAGTATGGTGCACCATGTGACCGGGAAACCTTTTCAAATGCATCTCAGTTTTTGTCCCCTTTTAGTCGGGTTCACAATTCCAGACCCTTTACTAACACTCTCCCCACTTGGAGAGTCAGTGCCTTTAAACTCCTGTTTGGCACAGTTTGCAATTTCTGCGCAAGATGAACAGGAATAGGGAGAACCAATGAGAGACTAGCTGTAGGTGTCTGCACGGGCAAATTTAACGCTCATTTCCAACCAGGAAGAGGAATTAACCAAGGGCTCAGCATGCCGTGCCGGAACTAGATTAGGGCCTGAAGCAATCCTGCGGGTTTGCGGCCAGCTCACAAGAAAGCGATTTGAAGGAAGGAGCTCAGGGGCACTGTAATTCACAAACCTGCAGAGTTATAAATGACAGCTATCGTCCAAAAACGTATTGAAGGAAGGCTGCGAAGAGGACTTGAAAGCGGGGCAGAATTGCAGGAAAACGATTTCAGGGTGTAGACTGGAATTGCATTTAAAGCATAGGAAAAGAGGCAGAACGTCGACAATGATGCACTTGGCCAAAAAGGGCGTATGCGTTTTTTCCTGAATATATTCAGGAAAAAACGCATACGCCCTTTTTGGTCAACCAAGCAAGCATGTTAGAGAAATCTTCAGTAAAATGAAGTCTCACTGCCCCCCAATCAAAAGGGCCATCTGAAAAAAGTGTAAAATCCGGAAAGGCAGCACAGGCCATGGAGAACAGGGAGCCATGTTATGCTGATGGGTGGGATGTAAATTGCCAACAGCCACTCTGGAGAAGTGTATGGTGTTTCCTGAAACACCTAAAAAACAAAGCAACGGAGCCTACGGCACTTCCACTTATGGTCCTATAGCTTAGGGAAATTAAAATCAAAAACACACAGCCGCCCCAAAGTTTCAGACGGCTCTGTTTACAAGAACATCTTCTACGGTACAAGTTAAATATCCCAGAAAGCGAAAAATGGATAAAGAAGTTGTGGTACGTACGTACAATGGAATATCACTCACCAATGAAATCTATATCATCAGGCCCGTCGTGGCATAATGACTGAAATCAGGTACAATGATTCTAAGGGAAATAAGTCACACAGAAAATGAAATATCATAAGATATCACTAATACACGGAATGTAAACTTGGCTACACATGAACTGAATTACAAAACACAACAGGGTCTCAAATTTAGAAAACCAACTTATGTTTGCTTAAGGGGAAAGGTGAGTTGGGTGCTGCATAAAACCAGAGATAGAAATTAGCACAGATACCATTCCATAAGTCAAATATGTAATAGTCAAGACCTACCACTTGCTCAACGAAATGGGCTAAACACCCTATATTCAACGCCTAGGAATACACCTGACTAGTAAGAATCTTCAAACCTATGGATTTATATGTCTCCATAAGAGAATCAAGCGTGTGTACAGATGCATGAAGGCAGCAGAGAAAATCCGATAAATCCAATTATCAAAATGAATTACAAAAACAAAACACAATGACAGTGAAATAGAGAGCAATTCTTAAATAATTCATTCAGGGCTTGTGATGCAACCTGGATTTACCTCATCTAAACCCAGAGCTGAGTGAGACATAAGGTTGGACACTTCGGGCTGATAGCATTGGTGAGGTTCGATAAGCAAATGCAGACCGTTTGAAGTCATACTGCATGGTACCCATTCCATGGGTCCCAACTCTCCAGGTTTAAGCGATTCTTCCTTCAGCTAAAGCATGCATGGGAAACCCACAGTATGGTGCACGTGTGACCGGGAAACGTTTTCAAATGCATCTCAGTTTCTGTCCCCTTTTACTCGGGTTCACAATTCCAGACCCTTTACTAAAACTCTCCCCACTTGGAGAGTCAGTGCCTTTAACCTCCTGTTTGGCACAGTTTGCAATTTCTGCGCAAGATGAACAGGAATAGGGAGAACCAATGAGAGACTAGCTGTAGGTGTCTGCACGGGCAAATTTAAAGCTCATTTCCAACCAGGAAGAGGAATTAACCAAAGGCTCAGCATGCCGTGCTGGAACCAGATTAGGGCCTGAAGCAATCCTGCGGGTTTGCGGCCAGCTCACAAGAAAGCGATTTGAAGAAAGGAGCTCAGGGGCCAAGTAATTCACAAACCTGCAGAGTTATAAATGACAGCTATCGTCCAAAAATATATTGAAGGAAGGCTGCGAAGAGGACTTGAAAGCGGGGCAGAATTGCTGGATAACAATTTCAGGGGGTAGACTGCAATTGCATTTAAAGCATAGGAAAAGAGGCAGAACGTCGACAATGATGCACTTGGCCAAAAATAGCGTATGCGTTTTTTCCTGAATATATTCAGGAAAAAACGCATAGGCCCTTTTTGGCAAACCAAGGAAGCATATTAAAGAAATCTGCACTACAATGAAGTCTCACTACCCACCTGTCAAAAGGGCCATCTGAAAAAAGTGTAAAATCCAGAAATGCAGCACAGGCCATGGAGAACAGGGAGCCTTTTTATGCTGATGGGTGGGATGTAAATTGCCAAGAGCCACTCTGGAGAACTGTATGGTGTTTCCTGAAACACCTAAAAAACAAAGCAACGGAGCCTACGGCACTTCCACTTATGGTCCTATAGCTTAGGGAAATTAAAATCAAAAACACACAGCCACCCCAAAGTTTCAGACGGCTCTGATTACAAGAACCTCATCTACGGTACAAGTAAAATATCCCAGAAAGCGAAAAATGGATAAAGAAATTGTGGTACGTACGTACAATGGAATATCACTCACCAATGAAATCTATGTCATCTGGCCCGTCGTGGCATAATGAGTAGAATCAGGTACGATGATTCTAAGTGTAATAAGTCACACAGAAAATGAAACATTATAAGATATCACTAATACACGGAATGTAATCTTGGCTACACATGAACTGAATTACAAAACAGAACAGGGTCTCAAATTTAGAAAACCAATTTATGTTTGCTTAAGAGGAAAGGTGAGTTGGGGTGCTGCATAAAACCAGAGATAGAAGTTAGCACAGATACCATTCCATAAGTCAAATATGTAATAGTCAAGACCTACCACTTGCTCAACAAAATGGGTTCAACACCCTCTATTCAACGCCTAGGAATACACCTGACTAGTAAGAATATTCAAACCCATGGATTTCTATGTCTCCATAAGAGAATCAAGCGTGTGTACAGCTGCATGAAGGCAGCAGAGAAAATCCGATAAATCCCATTATCAAAATGAATTACAAAAACAAAACACAATGACAGTGAAATAGAGAGCAATGCTTAAATAATTCTTTCAGGGCTTGTGATGCAACCTGGATTTACCTCATCTACACCCAGAGCTGAGTGAGACATAAGGTTGGACACTTCGGGCTGATAGCATTGGTGAGGTTCGATGAGCAAATGCAGACCATTTGAAGTCATACTGCATGGTACCCATTCCATGGGTCCCAACTCTCCAGGTTTAAGCGATTCTTCCTTCAGCTAAAACATGCACGGGAAACCCAGAGTATGGTCCACCGTGTGATTGGGAAATGTTTTCAAATGGATCTCAGTTTTCGTCCCTTGGTACTCGGGTTCACCATTCCAGATGCTTTACTAACACTCTCCCCACTTGGAGAGTCAGTGCCTTTAACCTCCTGTTTGGCACAGTTTGCAATTTCTGCGCAAGATGAACAGTAATAGGGAGAACCAATGAGAGACTAGCTATAGGTGTCTGCACGGGCAAATGTAACGCTCATTTCCCACCAGGAAGAGGAATTAACCAACGGCTCAGCATGCCCTGCCGGAACCAGATGAGGGCCTGAAGCAATCCTGCGGTTTTGCGGACAGCTCACAAGAAAGCGAGTTGAAGAAAGGAGCTCAGGGGCACTGTAATTCACAAACCTGCAGAGTTATGAATGAGAGCTTTCGTCCAAAAATATATTGAAGTAAGTCTTCGAAGAGGACTTGAAAGTGGGGCAGAATTTCAGGAAAACGATTTCAGGGGGTAGACTGGAATTGCACTTAAAGCATAGGAAAAGAGGCAGAAGGTCGACAAAGATGCACTTGGCCAAAAAGGGGCGTATGCCTCTTTATGGCCAATCAAGCAAGCGTATAAAGGAAATCTGCACTACAATGAAGTCTCACTGCCCCCCGGTCAAAAGGGTCATCTGAAAAAAGTGTAAAATCCAGAAAGGCAGGACAGGTCTTGGAGAACAGGGAGCCTTTTTATGCTGATGGGAGGCATGTAAATTGCCAACAGCCACTCTGAAGATGTGTATGGTGTTTGCTGAAACACATAGGAAACAAAGCAACACAGCCTATGGCACTTCCACTTATGTTCCTATAGCTTAGGGAAATTAAAATCAAAAACACCCAGCCACCCCAAAGTTTGGGACGGCTCTGTTTACAAGAACCTCGTCTACGGTACAAGTTAAATATCCGAGAAAGCAAAAAATGGATAAAGAAGTTGTGGTACGTACGTCCAATCGAATATCACTCAGCAATGTAATCTACGTCATCAGGCCCATAGCGGAATAATGAGTGGATTAAGGTACGAGGATTCTATGAGAAATAAGTCACACATAAAACGAAACATCATAAGATATCACTAATACACGGAATGTAAACTTGGCTACACATGAACTGAATTACAAAGCAGAACAGGGTCTCAAATTTAGAAAACCACCTTATGTTTGCTTATGGGGAAAGGTGAGTTGTGGTGCTGCACAAAACCAGAGATTGAAATTAGCACAGATACCGTTCCATAAGCCAAATATATAATAGACAAGACCTACTCCTTGCTCAACGAAATGGACTCAACACCCCATATTCAACGCCTGGGAATATACCTGACAAGTAAGAATCTTAAAACCCATGGATTTATATATCTCCCATTAGGAAATCAAGCGTGTGTACAGCGGCCTAAACGCAGCAGTGAAAATCCGATAAATCCCATTATCAAAATAAATTTCAAAAACAAAACACAATGACACTGAAATAGAGAGCAATTCTTAAATAATTCATTCAGGGCATGTGATGCAACCTGGATTTACCACATCTACACCCAGAGCTGGGTGAGACATAAGGCTGGACACTTCGGGCTGATAGCATTGGTGAGGTTCGTTGAGCAAACGCAGACCCTTTGAAGTCATACTGCATGGTACCCATTCCATGGGTCCAAATTCTCCAGGTTGAAGGGATTCTTCTTTCAGGTAAAACATGCATGGGAAACCCAGAGTATGGTCCACCATGTGATTGGGAAACATTTTCAAATGCATCTCAGTTTTCGTCCCCTGGTACTCGGGTTCACCATTCGAGACGCTTTACTAACACTCTCCCCACTTGGAGAGTCAGTGCCTTTAACCTCCTGTTTGGCACAGTTTGCAATTTCTGCCCAAGATGATCAGGAATAAGGAGAACCAATGACAGACTAGCTGTAGGTGTGTGCACGGGCAAATGGAACGCTCATTTCCTACCAGGAAGAGGAATTAACCAAAGGCTCAGCGTGCCTGCTGGAAAAAGATTAGGGCCTGAAGCAATCCTGCGGTTTTGCGGCCAGCTCACAAGAAAGCGATTTGAAGAAAGGAGCTCAGGGGCACTGTAATTCACAAACCTGCAGAGTTATGAATGAGAGCTATCGTCCAAAAATATATTGAAGTTAGTCTTCGAAGAGGACTTGAAAAAGGGGCAGAATTTCAGGAAAACGATTTCAGGGGGTAGACTGGAATTGCACTTAAAGCATAGGAAAAGAGGCAAAATGTCGACAATGATGCACTTGGCCAAAAAGGGCGTATGCGTTCTTTTCCTGAATATATTCAGGAAAAAACGCATACGCACTTTTTGGCCAACCAAGCAAGTGTGTAAAGGAAATCTGCACTACAATGAAGTCTCACTGCCCCCCGGTGAACAGGGCCATCTGAAAAAGGTGTAAAATCCAGAAAGGCAGGACAGGGCATGGAGAACAGGGAGCCTTGTTATGCTGATGGGCGGGATGTAAATTGCCAACAGCCACTCTGGAGAAGTGTATGGTGTTTCCTGAAACACGTAGGAAACAAAGAAACACAGCCTATGGCACTTCCACTTATGGTCGTATAGCTTAGGGAAATTAAAATGAAACACACACAGCCACCCCAAATTTTGCGACGGCTCTGTTTACAAGAACCTCATCTACGATGCAAGTTAAATATCCGAGAAAGCAAAAAATGAATAAAGAAGTTGTTGTACGTACGTACAATGGAATATCACTCAGCAATGAAATCTACGTCATCAGGCCCGTAGCGGAATAATGAGTGGATTCAGGTATGATGATTCTACCAGAAATAAGTCACACAGAAAAACAAACATCATAAGATATCACTAATACACGGAATGTAAACTTGGCTACACATGAACTGAATTACAAAACAGAACAGGGTCTCAAATTTAGAAAACCAACTTATGCTTGCTTATAGGGAAAGGTGTGTTGGGGTTCTGCATAAAACCAGAGATTGAAATTAGCACAGATACCGTTCCATAAGCCAAATATATAATAGAAAAGACTTACGCCTTGCTCAACGATATGGACTCAACACCCCATATTCAACGCCTTGGAATATACCTGAGAAGTAAGAATCTTAAAACCCTTGGATTTATATATCTCCATAAGGAAATCAAGCGTGTGTACAGCAGCCTAAACGCAGCAGTGAAAATCCGATAAATCCCATTATCAAAATAAATTTCAAAAAAAAACACAATGACAGTGAAATAGAGAGCAATTCTTAAATAATTCATTCAGGGCTTGTGATGCAATCTGGATTTACCACATCTACAACCAGACCTGGGTGAGACATAAGGCTGGACACTTCGGGCTCATAGCATTGGTGAGGTTCGGTGAGCAAATGCAGACCCTTTGAAGTCATACTGTATGGTACCCATTCCATGGGTCCCAACTCTGCAGGTTTAAGGGATTCTTCCTTCAACTAAACCATGCATGGCAAACCCAGAGTAAGGTCCACCGTGTGATTGGGAAACGTTTTGAAATGCATCTCAGTTTTTGTCCTCTTTTACTCGGGTTCACCATTCCAGACGCTTTACTAACACTCTCCCCACTTGGAGAGTCAGTGCCTTTAACCTCCTCTTTGGCACAGTTTGCAATTTCTGCGCAAGATGAACAGGAATAGGGAGAACCAATGAGAGACTAGCTGTAAGTGTCTGCACAGGCAAATGGAACGCTCATTTCCCACCAGAAAGAGGAATTAACCAAAGGCTCAGCGTGCCCTGCCTGAAACAGATTCGGGCCTGAAGCAATCCTGCAGTTTTGCAACCAGCTCACAAGAAAGCGAGTTGAAGAAAGGAGCTCAGGGGCACTGTAATTCACAAACCTGCAGAGTTATTAATGACAGCTATCGTCCAAAAATGTACTGAAGTAAGTCTTCGAAGAGGACTTGAAAGCGGGGCAGAATTGCAGGAAAACGATTTCAGGGGGTAGACAGGAAATCTACCTAAAGCTTAGGAAAATAGCAGAATGTCGAAAATGATGCACTTGGCCAAAAAAGGCGTATGCGTTTTTTCCTGGATATATTCAGGAATAAACGCATACGCACTTTTTGGCCAACCAAGCAAGCGTGTAAAGAAATCTGCACTACAATGAAGTCTCATTGACCCCGGTCAAAAGTGCGATCTGAAAAAAGTATAAAAATCAGAAAAGCAGGACAGGCCATGGAGAAAAGGGAGCCTTGTTATGCAGATGGGCGAGACGTAAATTGCCAACAGCCAAACTGGAGAAGTGTATGGCGTTTCCTGAAACACATAGGAAACAAAGCAACGCAGCCTATGGCACTTCCACTTATGGTCCTGTAGCTTAGGGAAAGTAAAATCAAAAACACACAGCCAACCCAAAATTTCAGACGACTCTGTATACAAGAACCTCATCTATGGTACAAGTTAAATATCTCAGAAAGCGAAAAATGGATAAAGAAGTTGTGGTACGTACGTACAATGTAATATCACACAGCAATGAAATCTACGTCATCAGGCCCATAGCGGCATAATGAGTGGATTCAGGTAGGACGATTCTACGAGAAATAAGTCACACAGAAAAAGAAACATCATAAGATATCACTAATACACGGAATGTAAACTTGGCTACACATGAACTGAATTACAAAACAGAACAGGGTCTCAAATTTAGAAAATCAACTTATGCTTGCTTAAGGGGAAAGGTGTGTTGGGGTGCTGCATAAAACCAGAGATTGAAATTAGCACAGATACCGTTCCATAAGCCAAATATATAATAGAAAAGACCTACTCCTTGCTCAACGAAATGGACTCGACACCACATATTCAACACCTGGGAATATACCTGACAAGTAAGAATCTTAAAACCCATGGATTTATATGTCTCCATAAGAGAATCAAGCGTGTGTACAGCTGCATGAATGCAGCAGAGAAAATCCGATAAATCCCATTATCAAAATGAATTACAAAAACAAAACACAAGGACAGTGAAATAGAGAGCAATTCTTAAATAATTCATTCAGGGCTTGTGATGCAACCTGGATTTACCACATCTACACCCAGAGCTGAGTGAGACATAAGGTTGGGCACTTCGGGCTGATAGCATTGGTGAGGTTCGATGAGCAAATGCAGACCCTTTGAAGTCATACTGCATGGTACCCGTGCCATGGGTCCCAACTCTCCAGGTTTAAGGGATTCTTCCTTCAGCTAAAACATGCGTCGGAAACCCACAGTACGGTGCACCGTGTGACCGGGAAACGTTTTAAATGTATCTCAGTTTTCGTCCCCTTTTACTCGGGTTCACCATTCCAGACCCTTTACTCACACTCTCCCCACTTGGAGAGTCAGTGCCTTTAACCTCCTGTTTGGCACAGTTTGCAATTTCTGCGCAACATGAACAGGAATAGGGAGAACCAATGAGAGACTAGCTGTAGGTGTCTGCACGGGCAAATTTAACACTCATTTCCCACCAGGAAGAGGAATTAACCACAGGCTCAGCATGCCATGCCGGAACCAGATTAGGGCCTGAAGTAATCCTGCGGGTTTGCGGCCAGCTCACAAGATAGCGAGTTGAAGAAAGGAGCTCAGGGGCACTGTAACTCACAAACATGCAGAGTTATAAATGACAGCTATCGTCCAAAAAAATATTGAAGGAAGGCTGCGAAGACGACTTGTAAGTGGGGCAGAATTGCAGGAAAACGATTTCAGGGGGTAGACGGGAATTGCATTTAAAGCATAGGAAAAGAGGCAGAACGTCGACAATGATGCTCTTGGCCAAAAAGGGCATATGCGTTTTTTCCTGAATATATTCAGGAAAAAACGCATATGCCCTTTTTGGCCAACCAAGAAAGCATGTTAAAGAAATCTGCACTACAAAGAAGTCTCACTGCCCCCCGGTCAAAAGGGCCATCTGAAAAAAGTGTAAAATCCAGAAAGGCAGCACAGGCCATGGAGAACAGGTTGCCTTGTTATGCTGATGGGCGGGAAGTAAATTGCCAACAGCCGCTCTGGAGAAGTGTATGGTGTTTCTTGGAACACCTAAAAAACAAAGCAACGGAGCCTACGGCACTTCCACTTATGGTCCTATAGCTTAGGGAAATTAAAATCAAAAACACACAGCCACCCCAAAGTGTCGGACGGCTCTGTTTACAACATCCTCGTCTACGGTACAAGATAAATATCCCAGAATGTGAAAAATGGATAAAGAAATTGTGGTACGTACGTACAATGGAATATCACTCAGCAATGATATCTATGTCATCAGGCCCGTGGCGGCATAATGAGTGGATTCAGGTACGATGATTCTAAGGGAAATAAGTCACACAGAAAATGAAACATCATAAGATATCACTACTACAAGGAATGTAAACTTGGCTACACATGACCTAAATTACAAAACAGAACAGGGTCTCAAATTTAGAAAACCAACTTATGCTTGCTTAAGGGGAAAGGTGAGTTGGGGTGTTGCATCAAACCAGAGATAGAAATTAGCACAGATACCATTCCATACGTCAAATATGTAATAGTCAAGACCTACCCCTTGCTCAACGAAATGGGCTAAACACCCTATATTCAACGCCTAGGAATACACCTGACTAGAAAGAATTTTCAAACCCATGGATTTATATGTCTCCATAAGAGAATCAAGCGTGTGTACAGCTGCATGAATGCAGCAGAGAAAAGCCGATAAATCCCATTATCAAAATGCATTACAAAAACAAAACACAAGGACAGTGAAATAGAGAGCAATTCTTAAATAATTCATTCAGGGCTTGTGATGCAACCTGGATTTACCTCATCTACACCCAGAGCAGAGTGAGACATAAGTTTGGACACTTCGGGCTGATAGCATTGGTGAGGTTCGATGAGCAAATGCAGACCATTTGAAGTCATACTTCATGGAACCCATTCCATGGGTCCCAACTCTCCAGGTTTAAGCGATTCTTCCTTCAGCTAAAACACACATGGGAAACCCACAGTATGGTGCACCGTGTGACCGGGAAACGTTTTCAAATGCATCTCAGTTTTTGTCCTCTTTTACTCGGGTTCACAATTCCAGACACTTTACTAACACTCTCCCCACTTGTAGAGTCAGTGCTTTTAACCTCCTGTTTGGCACAGTTTGCAATTTCTGCGCAAGATGAACAGGAATAGGGAGAACCAATGAGAGACTAGCTGTAAGTGTCTGCACGGGCAAATGGAACGCTCATTTCCCACCAGGAAGAGGAATTAACCAAAGGCTCAGCGTGCCCTGCCTGAAACAGATTAGGGCCTGAAGCAATCCTGCAGTTTTGCGGCCAGCTCACAAGAAAGCGAGTTGAAGAAAGGAGCTCAGGGGCACTGTAATTCACAAACCTGCAGAGTTATTAATGACAGCTATCGTCCAAAAATGTACTGAAGTAAGTCTTCGAAGAGGACTTGAAAGCGGGGCAGAATTGCAGGAAAACGATTTCAGGGAGTAGACAGGAAATCCACCTAAAGCTTAGGAAAATAGCAGAATGTCGAAAATGATGCACTTGGACAAAAAGTGCGTATGCGTTTTTTCCTGAATATATTCAGGAAAAAACGCATACGCACTTTTTGGCCAACCAAGCAAGCATGTTAAAGAAATCTGCACTACAATGAAGTCTCACTGCCCCCCGGTCAAAAGGGCCATCTGAAAAAAGTGTAAAATCCAGAAATGCAGCACAGGCCATGGAGAACAGGGAGCCTTGTTATGCTGATGGGTGGGATGTAAATTGCCAACAGCCACTCTGGAGAAGTGTATGGTGTTTCCTGAAACACCTAAAAAACAAAGCAACTTAGCCTATGGCACTTCCACTTATGGTCCTATAGATTAGGGAAATTAAAATCAAAAACAAACAGCCACCACAAAGTTTCAGACGGCTCTGTTTCCAAGAACTTCATCTACGGTACAAGTTAAATATCCCAGAAAGCGAAAAATAGATAAAGAAGTTGTGGTACGTACGTACAATGGAATATCACTCACCAATGAAATCTATGTCATCTGGCCCATCGTGGCATAATGAGTGGATTCAGGTACGGTGATTCTAAGTGAAATAAGTCACACAGAAAATGAAACATCATAAGATATCACTAATACACGGAATGTAATCTTGAATACACATGAACTCAATTACAAAACAGAACAGGGTCTCAAATTTAGAAAACCAACTTATGTTTGCTTAAGGGGAAAGGTGAGTTGGGGTGCTGCATAAAACCAGAGATAGAAATTAGCACAGATACCATTCCATACGTCAAACATGTAATAGTCAAGACCTACCCCTTGCTCAACAAAATGGGCTAAACACCCTATATTCAATGCCTAGGAATACACCTGACTAGAAAGAAATTTTCAAACCCATGGATTTATATGACTCCATAAGAGAATCAAGCATGTGTACAGCTGCATGAAGGCAGCACAGAAAATCCGATAAATCCCATTATCAAAATGAATTACAAAAACAAAACACAATGACAGTGAAATAGAGAGCAATTCTTAAATAATTCATTCAGGGCTTGTGATGCAACCTGGATTTACCTCATCTACACCCAGAGCTGAGTGAGACATAAGGTTGGACACTTCGGGCTGATAACATTGGTGAGGTTCGATGAGCAAATGCAGACCATTTGAAGTCATACTGCATGGTACCCATTCCATGGGTCCCAACTCTCCAGGTTTAAGTGATTCTTCCTTCAGCTAAAGCATGAATGGGAAACCCACAGTATGGTGCACCGTGTGACAGGGAAACGTTTTCAAATGCATCTCAGTTTTTGCCCCTTTTACTCGGGTTCACAGTTCCAGACACTTTACTAACACTCTCCCCACTTGGAGAGTCAGTGCATTTAACCTGCTGTTTGGCACAGTTTGCAATTTCTGCGCAAGATGAACAGGAATAGGGAGAACCAATGAGAGACTAGCTGTAGGTGTCTGCACGGGCAAATTTAACACTCATTTCCCACCAGGAAGAGGAATCAACCAAAGGCTCAGCATGCCGTGCCGGAACCAGATTAGGGCCTGAAACAATCCTGCGGGTTTGCGGCCAGCTCACAAGAAAGCGATTTGAAGAAAGGAGCTCAGGGGCACTGTAATTCACGAACCTGCAGAGTTATAAATGACAGCTATCGTCCAAAAATATATTGAAGGAAGGCTGCGAAGAGGACTTGAAAGCGGGGCAGAATTGCAGGAAAACGATTTCATTGGGTAGACTGGAATTGCATTTAAAGCATAGGAAAAGAGGCAGAACGTCGACAATGATGCACTTGGCCAAAAAGGGCGTATGCGTTTTTTCCTGAATATATTCAGGAAAAAACGCATACACCCGTTTTGGACAACCAAGCAAGCATGTTAAAGGAATCTGCAGTACAATGAAGTCTCACTGCCCCCCGGTCAAAAGGGCCATCTGAAAAAAGTGTAAAATCCAGAAATGCAGCACAGGCCATAGAGAACAGGGAGCCTTGTTATGCTGATGGGTGGGATGTAAATTGCCAAGAGCCACTCTGGAGAAGTGTATGGTGTTTCCTGAAACACCTAAAAAACAAAGCAACGGAGCCTACGGCACTTCCACTTATGGTCCTATAGCTTAGGGAAATTAAAATCAAAAACACACAGCCACCCCAAAGTTTCAGACGGCTCTGTTTACAAGAACCACGTCTACGGTACAAGTTAAATATCCCAGAAAGCGAAAAATGGATAAAGAAGTTGTGGTACGTACGTACAATGGAATATCACTCACCAATGAAATCTATGTCATTTGGCCCGTCGTGGCATAATGAGTGGATTCAGGTACGATGATTCTAAGTGAAATAAGTCACACAGAAAATGAAACATCATAAGATATCACTAATACACGGAATGTAATGTGGCTACACATGAACTGAATTACAAAACAGAACAGGGTCTCAAATGTAGAAAACCAACTTATGTTTGTTTAAGGGGAAAGGTGAATCAGGGTGCTGCATAAAACCAGAGTTAGAAATTAGCACAGATACCATTCCATACGTCAAATACGTAATAGTCAAGACCTACCCCTTGCTCAACGAAATGGGCTAAACACCCTATATTCAACGCCTAGGAATACCCCTGACTAGTAAGAATCTTCAAACCCATGGATTTATATATCTCCATAAGAGAATCAAGCGTGTGTACAGCTGCATGAAGGCAGCAGAGAAAATCCGATAAATCCTATTATCAAAATGAATTACAAAAACAAAACACAATGGCAGTGAAATAGAGAGCAATTCTTAAATAATTCATTCAGGGCTTGTGATGCAACCTGGATTTACCTCATCTAAACCCAGAGCTGAGTGAGTCATAAGGTTGGACACTTCGGGCTGATAGCATTGGTGAGGTTCGATGAGCAAATGCAGACCAATTGAGTCATACTGCATGGTACCCATTCCATGGGTCCCAACTCTCCAGGTTTAAGCGATTCTTCCTTCAGCTAAAACATGCATGGGAAACCCACAGTATGGTGCACCGTGTGACCGGGAAACGTTTTCAAATGCATCTCAGTTTTCGTCCCCATTTCCTCGGGTTCACAATTCCAGACCCTTTACTAACACTCTCCCCACTTGGAGAGCCAGTGCCTTTAACCTGCTGTTTGGCACAGTTTGCAATTTCTGCGCAAGATGAACAGGAATAGGGAGAACCAATGAGAGACTAGCTGTAGGTGTCTGCACGGGCAAATTTAATGCTCATTTCCCACCAGGAAGTGTAATTAACCAAAGGCTCAGCATGCCGTGCCGGAACAAGATTAGGGCCTGAAGCAATCCTGTGGGTTTGCGGCCAGCTCACAAGAAAGCGATTTGAAGAAAGGAGCTCAGGGGCACTGTAATTCACAAACCTGCAGAGTTATAAATGACAGCTATCGTCCAAAAATATATTGAAGGAAGGCTGCGAAGAGGACTTGAAAGCGGGGCAGAATTGCAGGACAACGATTTCAGGGTGCAGACTGGAATTGCATTTAAAGCATAGGAAAAGAGGCAGAACGTCGACAATGATGCACTTGGCCAAAAAGGGCGTATGCGTTTTTTCCGGAATATATTCAGGAAAAAACGCATACGCACTTTCTTGCCAACCAAGCAAGCATGTTAAAGAAATCTGCACTACAATGAAGTCTCACTGCCCCCCGGTCAAAAGGGCCATCTGAAAAAAGTGTAAAATCCAGAAATGCAGCACAGGCCATGGAGAACAGGGAGCCTTGTTATGCTGATGGGTGGGATGTAAATTGCCAACAGCCACTCTGGAGAAGTGTATGGTGTTTCCTGAAACACCTAAAAAACAAAGCAACGGAGCCTACGGCACTTCCACTTATGGTCCTATAGCTTAGGGAAATTAAAATCAAAAACACACAGCCACCCCAAAGTTTCAGACGGCTCTGTTTACAAGAACCTCTTCAACGGTACAAGTTAAATATCCCAGAAAGCGAAAAATGGATAAAGAAGTTGTGGTACGTACGTACAATGGAATATCACTCAACAATGAAATCTATGTCATCTGGCCCGTCGTGGCATAATGAGTGGATTCAGGTACGATGATTCTAAGTGAAATAAATCACACAGAAAATGAAACATCATAAGATGTCACTAATACACGGAATGTATTCTTGGCTACACATGAACTGAATTACAAAACAGAACAGGGTCTCAAATTAAGAAAACCAACTTATGTTTGCTTAAGGGGAAAGGTGAGTTGGGGTCCTGCATAAAATCAGAGATAGAAATTAGCACAGATACCATTCCATACGTCAAATATGTAATAGTCAAGACCTACCCCTTGCTCAACCAAATGGGCTAAACACCCTATATTCAACGCCTAGGAATACACCTGACTAGAAAGAATCTTCAAACACATGGATTTATTTGTCTCCATAAGAGAATCAAGCGTGTGTACAGCTGCATGAAGGCAGCAGAGACAATCCGATAAATCCCATTATCAAAATGAATTATAAAAAGAAAACACAATGACAGTGAAATAGAGAGCAATTCTTAAATAATTCATTCAGGGCTTGTGATGCAACCTGGATTTACCTAATCTACACCCAGAGCTGAGTGAGACATAAGGTTGGACACTTCGGGATGATAGCATTGGTGAGGTTCGATGAGCAAATGCAGACCATTTGAAGTCATACTGCATGGTACCCATTCCGTGGGTCCCAACTCTCCAGGTTTAAGCGATTCTTCCTTCAGCTGAAACATGCATGGGAAACCCACAGTATGGTGCACCGTGTGACCGGGAAACGTTTTCAAATGCATCTCAGTGTTCGTCCCCATTTACTCGGGTTCACAATTCCAGACCCTTTACTAAAACTCTCCCCACTTGGAGAGGCAGTGCCTTTAACCTGCTGTTTGGCACAGTTTGCAATTTTTGCGCAAGATGAACAGGAATAGGGAGAACCAATGAGAGACTAGCTGTAGGTGTCTGCACGGGCAAATTTAATGCTCATTTCCCACCAGGAAGAGGAATTAACCAAAGGCTCAGCATGCCGTGCCGGAACCAGATTAGGGCCTGAAGCAATCCTGTGGGTTTGCGGCCAGCTCACAAGAAAGCGATTTGAAGAAAGGAGCTCAGGGGCACTGTAATTCACAAAACTGCAGAGTTATAAATGACAGCTATCGTCCAAAAATATATTGAAGGTAGGCTGCGAAGAGGACTTGAAAGCGGGGCAGAATTGCAGGAAAACGATTTCAGGGAGTAGACAGGAAATCCACCTAAAGCTTAGGAAAATAGCAGAATGTCGAAAATGATGCACTTGGCCAAAAAGGGCGTATGCGTTTTTTCCTGAATATATTCAGGAATAAACGCATACGCCCTTTTTGGCCAACCAAGCAAGCGTGTTAAAGAAATATGCACTACAATGAAGTCTCATTGACCCCCGGTCAAAAGGGCCATCTGAAAAAAGTGTAAAATCCAGAAAGGCAGTACAGGCCATGGAGAACAGGGAGCCTTGTTATGCTGATGGGTGGGATGTCAATTGCCAACAGCCACTCTGGAGAAGTGTATGGTGTTTCCTGAAACACCTAAAAAACAAAGCAACGGAGCCTACGGCACTTCCACTTATGGTCCTATAGCTTAGGGAAATTAAAATCAAAAACACACAGCCACCCCAAAGTTTCAGACGGCTCTGTTTACAAGAACCTCGTCTACGGTACAAGTTAAATATCCCAGAAAGCGAAAAATGGATAAAGAAGTTGTGGTACGTACGTACAATGGAATATCACTCACCAATGAAATCTATGTCATCTGGCCCGTCGTGGCATAATGAGTGGATTCAGGTACGATGATTCTAAGTGAAATAAGTCACACAGAAAATGAAACATCATAAGATATCACTAATACACCGAATGTAATCTTGGCTACACATGAACTGAATTACAAAACAGAACAGGGTCTCAAATTTAGAAAACCAACTTATGTTTGCTTAAGGGGAAAGGTGAGTCGGGGTGCTGCATAAAACCAGAGTTAGAAATTAGCACAGATACCATTCCATACGTCAAATACGTAATAGTCAAGACCTACCCCTTGCTCAACGAAATGGGCTAAACACCCTATATTCAACGCCTAGGAATACACCTGACTAGTAAGAATTTTCAAACCCATGGATTTATATGTCTCCATAAGATAATCAAGCGTGTGTACAGCTGCATGAAGGCAGCAGAGAAAATCCGATAAATCCTATTATCAAAATGAATTACAAAAACAAAACACAATGGCAGTGAAATAGAGAGCAATTCTTAAATAATTCATTCAGGGCTTGTGATGCAACCTGGATTTACCTCATCTAAACCCAGAGCTGAGTGAGACATAAGGTTGGACACTTCGGGCTGATAGCATTGGTGAGGTTCGATGAGCAAATGCAGACCATTTGAAGTCATACTGCATGGTACCCATTCCATGGGTCCCAACTCTCCAGGTTTAAGCGATTCTTCCTTCAGCTAAAACATGCATGGGAAACCCACAGTATGGTGCACCGTGTGACCGGGAAATGTTTTCAAATGCATCTCAGTTTTTGCCCCTTTTACTCGGGTTCACATTTCCAGACCCTTTACTAACACTCTCCCCACTTGGAGAGTCAGTGCCTTTAACCTCCTGTTTGGGACAGTTTGCAATTTCTGCGCAAGATGAACAGGAATAGGGAGAACCAATGAGAAACTAGCTGTAGGTGTCTGCACGGGCAAATTTAATGCTCATTTCCACCAGGAAGAGGAATTAACCAAAGGCTCAGCATGCCGTGCCGGAACCAGATTAGGGCCTGAAGCAATCCTGCGGGTTTGCGGCCAGCTCACAAGAAAGCGATTTGAAGAAAGGAGTTCAGGGGCACTGTAATTCACAAACCTGCAGAGTTATAAATGACAGCTATCGTCCAAAAATATATTGAAGGAAGGCTGCGAAGAGGACTTGAACGCAGGGCAGAATTGCAGGAAAACGATTTCAGGGGGTAGACTGGAATTGCATTTAAAGCATAGGAAAAGAGGCAGAACGTCGACAATGATGCACTTGGACAAAAAGTGCGTATGCGTTTTTTCCTGAATATATTCAGGAAAAAACGCATACGCACTTTTTGGCCAACCAAGCAAGCATGTTAAAGAAATCTGCACTACAATGAAGTCTCACTGCCCCCCGGTCAAAAGGGCCATCTGAAAAAAGTGTAAAATCCAGAAAGGCAGCACAGGCCATGGAGAACAGGGAGCCTGGTTATGCTGATGGGTGGGATGTAAATTGCCAACAGCCACTCTGGAGAAGTGTATGGTGTTTCCTGAAACACCTAAAACACAAGCCAAAGGAGCCTACAGCACTTCCACTTATGGTCCTATAGCTTAGGGAAATTAAAATCAAAAACACACAGCCACCCCTAAATTTCAGACGGATCTGTTTACAAGAACCTCTTCTACGGTACAAGTTAAATATCCCAGAATGCGAAAAATGGATAAAGAAGTTGTGGTACGTACGTACAATGGAATATCACTCACCAATGAAGTCTATGTCATCTGGCCCGTCCTGGCATAATGAGTGGATTCAGGTATGATGATTCTAAGTGAAATAAGTCACACAGAAAATTAAACATCATAAGATATCACTAATACACGGAATGTAATCTTGGCTACACATGAACTGAATTACAAAACAGAACAGGTTCTCAAATTTAGAAAACCAAATTATGTTTGCTTAAGGGGAAAGGTGAGTTGGGATGCTGCATAAAACCAGAGATAGAAATTAGCACAGATACCATTCCATACGTCAAATATGTAATAGTCAAGACCTACCCCTTGCTCAACGAAATGGGCTAAATACCCTATATTCAACGCCTAGGAATACACCTGACTAGTAAGAATCTTCAAACCCATGGATTTATATGTCTCCATAAGAGAATCAAGCGTGTGTACAGCTGCATGAAGGCAGCAGAGAAAATCCGATAAATCCTATTATCAAAATGAATTACAAAAACAAAACACAATGACAGTGAAATAGAGAGCAATTCTTAAATAATTCATTCAGGGCTTGTGATGCAACCTGGATTTACCTCATCTAAACTCAGAGCTGAGTGAGACATAAGGTTGGACACTTCGGGCTGATAGCATTGGTGAGGTTCGATGAGCAAATGCACACCATTTGAAGTCATACTGCACGGAACCCATTCCATTGGTCCCAACTCTCCAGGTTTATGTGATTCTTCCTTCAGCTAAAGCATGCATGGGAAACCCACAGTATGGTGCACCGTGTGACCGGGAAACGTTTTCAAATGCATCTCAGTTTTTGTCCCATTTTACTGGGGTTCACATTTCCAGACCCTTTACTAACACTATCCCCACTTGGAGAGTCAGTGCCTTTAACCTCCTGTTTGGGACAGTTTGCAATTTCTGCACAAGATGAACAGGAATAGGGAGAACCAATGAGAGACTAGCTGTAGGTGTCTGAACGGGCAAATTTAACGCTCATTTCCAACCAGGAATAGGAATTAACCAAACGCTCGGCATGCCGTGCCGGAACCAGATAATGGCCTGGATCAATCCTGAGGGTTTGCGGCCAGCTCAAAAGAAAGCGATTTGAAGAAAGGAGCTCAGGGGCACTGTAATTCAGAAACCTGCAGAGTTATAAATGACAGCTATCGTCCAAAAATATATTGAAGGAAGGCTGCGAAGAGGACTTGAAAGCGGGGCAGAATTGCAGGAAAACGATTTCAGGGGGTAGACTGGAATTGCATTTAAAGCATAGGAAAAGAGGCAGAACGTCGACAATGATGCACTTGGCCAAAAAGGGCGTATGCGTTTTTTCCTGAATATATTCAGGAAAAAACGCATACGCCCTTTTTGGCCAACCAAGCAAGCATGTTAAAGAAATCTGCACTACAATGAAGTCTCACTGCCCCCCGGTCAAAAGGGCCATCTGAAAAAAGTGTAAAATCCAGAAATGCAGCACAGGCCATGGAGAACAGGGAGCCTTGTTATGCTGATGGGTGGGATGTAAATTGCCAACAGCCACTCTGGAGAAGTGTATGGTGTTTCCTGAAACACCTAAAAAACAAAGCTACTTAGCCTATGGCACTTCCACTTATGGTCCTATAGATTAGGGAAATTAAAATCAAAAACAAACAGCCACCACAAAGTTTCAGACGGCTCTGTTTCCAAGAACTTCATCTACGGTACAAGTTAAATATCCCAGAAAGCGAAAAATAGATAAAGAAGTTGTGGTACATACGTACAATGGAATATCACTCACCAATGAAATCTATGTCATCTGGCCCATCGTGGCATAATGAGTGGATTCAGGTACGGTGATTCTAAGTGAAATAAGTCACACAGAAAATGAAACATCATAAGATATCACTAATACACGGAATGTAATCTTGGCTACACATGAACTCAATTACAAAACAGAACAGGGTCTCAAATTTAGAAAACCAACTTATGTTTGCTTAAGGGGAAAGGTGAGTTGGGGTGCTGCATAAAACCAGAGATAGAAATTAGCACAGATACCATTCCATACGTCAAACATGTAATAGTCAAGACCTACCCCTTGCTCAACAAAATGGGCTAAACACCCTATATTCAATGCCTAGGAATACACCTGACTAGAAAGAAATTTTCAAACCCATGGATTTATATGACTCCATAAGAGAATCAAGCATGTGTACAGCTGCATGAAGGCAGCACAGAAAATCCGATAAATCCCATTATCAAAATGAATTACAAAAACAAAACACAATGACAGTGAAATAGAGAGCAATTCTTAAATAATTCATTCAGGGCTTGTGATGCAACCTGGATTTACCTCATCTACACCCAGAGCTGAGTGAGACATAAGGTTGGACACTTCGGGCTGATAACATTGGTGAGGTTCGATGAGCAAATGCAGACCATTTGAAGTCATACTGCATGGTACCCATTCCATGGGTCCCAACTCTCCAGGTTTAAGTGATTCTTCCTTCAGCTAAAGCATGAATGGGAAACCCACAGTATGGTGCACCGTGTGACAGGGAAACGTTTTCAAATGCATCTCAGTTTTTGCCCCTTTTACTCGGGTTCACAGTTCCAGACACTTTACTAACACTCTCCCCACTTGGAGAGTCAGTGCATTTAACCTGCTGTTTGGCACAGTTTGCAATTTCTGCGCAAGATGAACAGGAATAGGGAGAACCAATGAGAGACTAGCTGTAGGTGTCTGCACGGGCAAATTTAACACTCATTTCCCACCAGGAAGAGGAATCAACCAAAGGCTCAGCATGCCGTGCCGGAACCAGATTAGGGCCTGAAGCAATCCTGCGGGTTTGCGGCCAGCTCACAAGAAAGCGATTTGAAGAAAGGAGCTCAGGGGCACTGTAATTCACGAACCTGCAGAGTTATAAATGACAGCTATCGTCCAAAAATATATTGAAGGAAGGCTGCGAAGAGGACTTGAAAGCGGGGCAGAATTGCAGGAAAACGATTTCATTGGGTAGACTGGAATTGCATTTAAAGCATAGGAAAAGAGGCAGAACGTCGACAATGATGCACTTGGCCAAAAAGGGCGTATGCGTTTTTTCCTGAATATATTCAGGAAAAAACGCATACACCCGTTTTGGACAACCAAGCAAGCATGTTAAAGAAATCTGCACTACAATGAAGTCTCACTGCCCCCCGGTCAAAAGGGCCATCTGAAAAAAGTGTAAAATCCAGAAATGCAGCACAGACCATGGAGAACAGGGAGCCTTGTTATGCTGATGGGTGGGATGTAAATTGCCAACAGCCACTCTGGAGAAGTGTATGGTGTTTCCTGAAACACCTAAAAAACAAAGCAACGGAGCCTACGGCACTTCCACTTATGGTCCTATAACTTAGGGAAATTAAAATCAAAAACACACAGCCACCCCAAAGTTTCAGACGGCTCTCTTCACAAAAACCTCGTTTACGGTACAAGTTAAATATCCCAGAAAGCGAAAAATGGATAAAGAAATTGTGTTACGTACGTACAATGGAATATCACTCACCAATGAAATCTATAACATCAGGCCCGTCGTGGCATAATGAGTGGATTCAGGTACAATGATTCTAAGTGAAATAAGTCACACAGAAAATGAAACATCATATCACTAATACACGGAATGTAATCTTGGCTACACATGAACTGAATTACAAAACAGTACAGGGTCTCAAATTTTCAAAACCAACTTATGTTTGCTTAAGGGGAAAGGTGAGTTGGGGTGCTGCATAAAACCAGAGATAGACATTAGCACAGATACCATTCCATACGTCACATACGTAATAGTCAAGACCTACCCCTTGCTGAACGAAATGGGCTAAACAACCTCTATTCAATGCCTAGGAATACACCTGACTAGTAAGAATCTTCAAACCCATGGATTTATATGTCTCCATAAGAGAATCAAGGGTGTGTACAGCTGCATGAAGGCAGCAGAGAAAATCCGATAAATCCTATTATCAAAATGAATTACACAAACAAAACACAATGACAGTGAAATAGTGAGCAATTCTTAAATAATTCATTCAGGGCTTGTGATGCAACCTGCATTTACCTCATCTACACCCAGAGCTGTGTGAGACATAAGATTGGACACTTCGGGCTGATAACATTGGTGAGGTTCGATGAGCAAATGCAGACCATTTGAAGTCATACTGCATGGTACCAATTCCAAGGGTCCCAACTCTCCAGGTTTAAGCGATTCTTCCTTCAGCTAAAACATGCATGGGAAACCCACAGTATGGTACACCGTGTGACGGGGAAACGTTTTCAAATGCATCTCAGTTTTCGTCCCCTTTTACTCGGGTTCACAATTCCAGACCCTTTACTAACACTCTCCCCACTTGGAGAGTCAGTGCCTTTAACCTCCTGTTTGGCACAGTTTGCAATTTTTGCGCAAGATGAACAGGAATAGGGAGAACCAATGAGAGACTAGCTGTAGGTGTCTGCACGGGCAAATTTAACGCTCACTTCCCACCGGGAAGAGGAATTAACCAAAGGCTCAGCATGCCATGCCGGAACCAGATTAGGGCCTGAAGCAATCCTGCGGGTTTGCGGCCAGCTCACAAGAAAGCGATTTAAAGAAAGGAGCTCAGGGGCACTGTAATTCACAAACCTGCAGAGTTATAAATGACAGCTATCGTCCAAAACTATAATGAAGCAAGGCTGCGAAGAGGACTTGAAAGCGGGGCAGAATTGCAGGAAAACGATTTCAGGGGGTAGACAGGAATTGCACTTAAAGCATAGGAAAAGAGGAAGAACGTCAACAATGATGCACTTGGACAAAAAGGGCGTATGCGTTTTTTCCAGAATATATTCAGGAAAAAACGCATACGCCCTTTTGGCAAACCAAGCAAGCATGTTAAAGAAATCTGCACTACAATGAAGTCTCACTGCTCCCCGGTCAAAAGGGCCATCTGAAAAAAGTGTAAAATCCAGAAATGCAGCACAGACCATGGAGAACAGGGAGCCTTGTTATGCTGATGGGTGGGATGTAAATTGCCAAGAGCCACTCTGAAGAAGTGTATGGTGTTTCCTGAAACACCTAAAAAACAAAGCAACGGAGCCTACGGCACTTCCACTTATGGTCCTATAGCTTAGGGAAATTAAAATCAAAAACACACAGCCACCCCAAAGTTTCAGACGGCTCTTTTTGCAAGAAACTCGTCTACGGTACAAGTTAAATATCCCAGAAAGCGAAAAATGGATAAAGAAGTTGTGGTACGTACGTACAATGGAATATCACTCACCAATGAAATCTATGTCATCTGGCCCGTCGTGGCATAATGAGTGGATTCAGGTACGATGATTCTAAGTGAAATAAGTCACACAGAAAATGAAACATCATAAGATGTCACTAATACACGGAATATAATCTTGGCTACACATGAACTGAATTACAAAACAGAACAGGGTCTCAAATTTAGAAAACCAACTTATGTTTGCTTAAGGGGAAAGGTGAGTTGCGGTGCTGCATAAAACCAGAGATAGAAATTAGCACAGATATCATTCCACACGTCAAATATGTAATAGTCAAGACCTACCCCTTGCTCAACCAAATGGGCTAAACACGCCATATTCAACGCCTAGGAATACACCTGACTAGTAAGAATCTTCAAACCCATGGATTTATATGTCTCCAAAAGAGAATCAAGCGTGTGTACACCTGCATGAAGGCAGCAGAGAAAATCCGATAAATCCTATTATCAAAATGAATTACAAAAACAAAACACAATGACAGTGAAATAGAGAGCAATTCTTAAATAATTCATTCAAGGCTTGTGATGCAACCTGGATTTACCTCATTAAAACCCAGAGCTGAGTGAGACATAACGTTGGACACTTCGGGCTGATAGCATTGGTGAGGTTCGATGAGCAAATGCAGACCATTTGAAGTCATACTGCATGGTACCCATTCCATGGGTCCCAACTCTCCAGGTTTAAGTGATTCTTCCTTCAGCTAAGGCATGCATGGGAAACCCACAGTATGGTGCACCATGTGAACGGGAAACGTTTTCAAATGGAGCTCAGTTTTTGTCACCTTTTACTCGGGTTCACAATTCCAGACCCTTTACTGACACTCTCCCCACTTGGAGAGTCAGTGCCTTTAACCTCCTGTTTAGCACAATTTGCAATTTCTGCACAAGATGAACAGTAATAGGGAGAACCAATGAGAGACTAGCTGTAGGTGTCTGCATGGGCAAATTTAACGCTCATTTCCAACCAGGAAGAGGAATTAACCAAAGGCTCAGCATGCCGTGCCGGAACCAGATTAGGGCCTGAAGCAATCCTGTGGGTTTGCGGCCAGCTCACAAGAAAGAGATTTGAAGAAAGGAGCTCAGGGGCACTGTAATTCACAAACCTGCAGAGTTATAAATGACAGCTATCGTCCAAAAATATATTGAAGTAAGGCTGCGAAGAGGACTTGAAAGCGGGGCAGAATTGCAGGAAAACGATTTCAGGGGGTAGACTGGAATTGCATTTAAAGCATAGGAAAAGAGGCAGAACGTCGACAATGATGCACTTGGCCAAAAAGTGCGTATGCGTTTTTTCCTGAATATATTCAGGAAAAAACGCATACGCACTTTTTGGCCAACCAAGCAAGCATGTTAAAGAAATCTGCACTACAATGAAGTCTCACTGCCCCCCGGTCAAAAGGGCCATCTGAAAAAAGTGTAAAATCCAGAAATGCAGCACAGGCCATGGAGAACAGGGAGCCTTGTTATGCTGATGGGTGGGATGTAAATTGCCAAGAACCACTCTGGAGAAGTGTATGGTGTTTCCTGAAACAGCTAAAAAACAAAGCAACGGAGCCTATGGCACTTCCACTTATGGTCCTATAGCTTAGGGAAATTAAAATCAAAAACACACAGCCACCCCAAAGTTTCAGACGGATCTGTTTACAAGAACCTCGTCTACGGTACAGGTTAAATATCCCAGAAAGCAAAAAATGGATAAAGAAGTTGTGGTACGTACGTACAATGGAATATCACTCACCAATGAAATCTATGTCATCTGGCCCGTCGTGGCATAATGAGTGGATTCAGGTACAATGAAACTAAGTGAAATAAGTCACACAGAAAATGAAACATCATAAGATGTCACTAATACACGGAATGTAATCTTGGCTACACATGAACTGAATTACAAAACAGAACAGGGTCTCAAATTTAGAAAACGAACTTATGTTTGCGTAAGGGGAAAGGTGAGTTGGGGTGCTGCATAACACCAGAGATAGAAATTAGCACAGATACCATTCCATATTTCAAATACGTAATAGTCAAGACATACCCCTTGCTCAACGAAATGGGCTAAACACCCTATATTCAACACCTAGGAATACACCTGACTAGAAAGAATCTTCAAACCCATGGATTTATATGTCTCCATAAGAGAATCAAGCGTGTGTACAGCTGCATGAAGGCAGCAGAGAAAATCCGATAAATCCTATTATCAAAATGAATTACAAAAACAAAACACAATGACAGTGAAATAGAGAGCAATTCTTAAATAATTCATTCAGGGCTTGTGATGCAACCTGGATTTACCTCATCTACACCCAGAGCTGAGTGAGACATAAGGTTGGACACATCGGGCTGATAGCATTGGTGAGGTTCGATGAGCAAATGCAGACCATTTGAAGTCATAATACATGGTACACATTCCATGGGTCCCAACTCTCCAGTTTTAAGCGATTCTTCCTTCAGCTAAAGCATGCATGGGAAACCCACAGTATGGTGCACCGTGTGACCGGGAAACGTTTTCAAATCCATCTCAGTTTTCGTCCCCTTTTACTCGGGTTCATAATTCCAGACCCTTTACTAACACTCTCCCCACTTGGAGAGTCAGTGCCTTTAAACTCCTGTTTGGCACAGTTTGCAATTTCTGCACAAGATGAACAGGAATAGGGAGAACCAATGAGAGACTAGCTGTAGGTGTCTGCCCGGGCAAATTTAACGCTCATTTCCAACCAGGAACAGGAATTAACCAAAGGCTCAGCATGCCGTGCCGGAACATGATTAGGGCCTGAAGCAATCCTGCGGGTTTGCGGCCAGCTCACAAGAAAGCGATTTGAAGAAAGGAGCTCAGGGGCACTGTAATTCTCAAACCTGCAAAGTTATAAATGACAGCTATTGTCCAAAAATATATTGAAGGAAGGCTGCGAAGAGGACTTGAAATCGGGGCAGAATTGCAGGAAAGCGGTTTCAGGGAGTAGAGTGGAATTGCATTTAAAACATAGGAAAAGAGGCAGAACGTCGACAATGATGCACGTGACCAAAAAGTGCGTATGCGTTTTTTCCTGAATATATACAGGAAAGAACGCATACGCACTTTTTGGCCAACCAAGCAAGCATGTTAAAGAAATCTGCACTACAATGAAGTCTCACTGCCCCCCGGTCAAAAGGGCCATCTGAAAAAAGTGTAAAATCCAGAAATGCAGCACAGGCCATGGAGAACAGGGAGCCTTGTTATTCTGATGGGTGGGATGTAAATTGCCAACAGCCACTCTGGAGAAGTGTATGGTGTTTCCTGAAACACCTAAAAAACAAAGCAACGGAGCCTACGGCACTTCCACTTATGGTCCTATAGCTTAGGGAAATTAAAATCAAAAACACACAGCCACCCCAAAATTTCAGACGGCTCTGTTTACAAGAACCTCGTCTACGGTACAAGTTAAATATCCCAGAAAGCGAAAAATGGATAAAGAAGTTGTGGTACGTACGTACAATGGAATATCACTCACCAATGAAATCTATGTCATCTGGCCTGTAGTGGCATAATGAGTGGATTCAGGTACGATGATTCTAAGTGAAATAAGTCACACAGAAAATGAAACATCATAAGATATCACTAATACACCGAATGTAATCTTGGCTACACATGAACTGAATTACAAAACAGAACGGGGTCTCAAATTTAGAAAACCAACTTATGTTTGCGTAACGGGAAAGGTGAGTTGGGGTGCTGCATAAAACCAGAGATAGAAATTAGCACAGATACCATTCCATACGTCAAATATGTAATACTCAAGACCTACCCCTTGCTCAACGAAATGGGCTAAACACCCTATATTCAACACCTAGGAATACACCTGACTAGTAAGAATCTTCAAACCCATGGATTTATATGTCTCCATAAGAGAATCAAGCGTGTGTACAGCTGCATGAAGGCAGCAGAGAAAATCTGATAAATCTTATTATCAAAATGAATTACAAAAACAAAACACAATGACAGTGAAATAGAGAGCAATTCTTAAATAATTCATACAGGGCTTGTGATGCAACCTGGATTTACCTCATCAAAACCCAGAGCTGAGAGAGACATAAGGTTGGACACTTCGGGCTGATAGCATTGGTGAGGTTCGATGAGCAAATGCAGACCATTTGAAGTCATACTACCTGGTACCCATTCCATGGGTCCCAACTCTCCAGGTTTAAGTGATTCTTCCTTCAGCTAAAGCATGCATGGGAAACCCACAGTATGGTGCACCATGTGACCAGGAAACGTTTTCAAATGCATCCCAGTTTTTGTCCCCTTTTACTCGGGTTCACAATTCCAGACCCTTTACTAACACTCTCCCAACTTGGAGAGTCACTGCCTTTAACCTCCTGTTTGGCACAGTTTGCAATTTCTGCGCAAGATGAACAGGAATAGGGAGAACCAATGAGAGACTAGCTGTAGTTGTCTGCACGGGCAAATTTAATTCTCATTTCCCACCAGGAAGAGGAATTAACCAAAGGATCAGCATGCCATGTCGGAAACAGATTAGGGCCTGAAGCAATCCTGCGGGTTTGCGGCCAGCTCACAAGAAAGCGATTTGAAGAAAGGAGCTCAGGGGCACTGTAATTCACAAACCTGCAGAGTTATAAATGACAGCTATCGTCCAAAAATATATTGAAGGAAGGCTGCGAAGAGGACTTGAAAGCGGGGCAGAATTGCAGGAAAACGATTTCAGGGGGTACACTGGAACTGCATTTAAAGCATAGGAAAAGAGGCAGAACGTCGACAATGATGCACTTGGCCAAAAAGGGCGTATGCGTTTACGCCCTTTTTGGCCTACCAAGCAAGCATGTTAAAGAAATCTGCACTACAATGAAGTCTCACTGCCCACCGGTCAAAAGGGCCATCTGAAAAAAGTGTAAAATCCAGGAATACAGCACAGGATATGGAGAACAGGGAGCCTTGTTATGCTGATGGGTGGGATGTAAATTGCCAACAGCCACTCTGGAGAATTGTATGGTGTTTCCTGAAACACCTAAAAATCAAAGCAACGGAGCCTATGGCACTTCCACTTATGGTCCTATAGCTTAGGGAAATTAAAATCAAAAACACACAGCCACCCCAAAGTTTCAGACGGCTCTGTTTACAAGAACCTCGTCTACGGTACAAGTTAAATATCCCAGAAAGCGAAAAATGGATAAAGAAGTTGTGGTACGTACGTACAATGGAATATCACTCACCAATGAAATCTATGTCATCTGGCCCGTCGTGGCATAATGAGTGGATTCAGGTACGATGATTCTAAGTGAAATAAGTCACACAGAAAATGAAACATCATAAGATATCACTAATACACCGAATGTAATCTTGGCTACACATGAACTGAATTACAAAACAGAACAGGGTCTCAAATTTAGAAAACCAACTTATGTTTGCGTAAGGGGAAAGGTGAGTTGGGGTGCTGCATAAAACCAGAGTTAGAAATTAGCACAGATACCATTCCATATGTCAAATACGTAATAGTCAAGACCTACCCCTTGCTCAACGAAATGGGCTAAACACCCTATATTCAACGCCTAGGAATACACCTTACTAGTAAGAATCTTCAAACCCATGGATTTATATGTCTCCATAAGAGAATCAAGCGTGTGTACAGCTGCATGAAGGCAGCAGAGAAAATCCGATAAATCCTATTATCAAAATGAATTACAAAAACAAAACACAATGACAGTGAAATAGAGAGCAATTCTTAAATAATTCATTCAGGGCTTGTGATGCAACCTGGATTTACCTCATCTACACCCAGAGCTGAGTGAGACATAAGGTTGGACACATCGGGCTGATAGCATTGGTGAGGTTCGATGAGCAAATGCAGACCATTTGAAGTCATAATACATGGTACACATTCCATGGGTCCCAACTCTCCAGTTTTAAGCGATTCTTCCTTCAGCTAAAGCATGCATGGGAAACCCACAGTATGGTGCACCGTGTGACCGGGAAACGTTTTCAAATGCATCTCAGTTTTCGTCCCCTTTTCCTCGGGTTCATAATTCCAGATCCTTTACTAACACTCTCCCCACTTGGAGAGTCACTGCCTTTAACCTCCTGTATGGCACAGTTTGCAATTTCTGCGCAAGATGAACAGGAATAGGGAGAACCAATGAGAGACTAGCTGTAGGTGTCTGCACGGGCAAATTTAATTCTCATTTCCCACCAGGAAGAGGAATTAACCAAAGGATCAGCATGCCATGTCGGAAACAGATTAGGGCCTGAAGCAATCATGCGCGTTTGCGGCCAGCTCACAAGAAAGCGATTTGAAGAAAGGAGCTCAGGGGCACTGTAATTCACAAACCTGCAGAGTTATAAATGACAGCTATCGTCCAAAAATATATTGAAGGAAGGCTGCGAAGAGGACTTGAAAGCGGGGCAGAATTGCAGGAAAACGATTTCAGGGGGTAGACTGGAATTGCATTTAAAGCATAGGAAAAGAGGCAGAACGTCGACAATGATGCACTTGGCCAAAAAGGGCGTATGCGTTTACGCCCTTTTTGGCCTACCAAGCAAGCATGTTAAAGAAATCTGCACTACAATGATGTCTCACTGCCCACCGGTCAAAAGGGCCATCTGAAAAAAGTGTAAAATCCAGGAATACAGCACAGGACATGGAGAACAGGGAGCCTTGTTATGCTGATGGGTGGGATGTAAATTGCCAACAGCCACTCTGGAGAATTGTATGGTGTTTCCTAAAACACCTAAAAAAAAAGCAACGGAGCTTATGGCACTTCCACTTATGGTCCTATAGCTTAGGGAAATTAAAATCAAAAACACACAGCCACCCCAAAGTTTCAGACGGCTCTGTTTACAAGAACCTCGTCTACGGTACAAGTTAAATATCCCAGAAAGCGAAAAATGGATAAAGAAGTTGTGGTACGTACGTACAATGCAATATCACTCACCAATGAAATCTATGTCATCTGGCCCTTCGTGGCATAATGAGTGGATTCAGGTACGATGATTCTAAGTGAAATAAGTCACACAGAAAATGAAACATCATAAGATATCACTAATAAACCGAATGTAATCTTGGCTACACATGAACTGAATTACAAAACAGAACGGGGTCTCAAATTTAGAAAACCAACTTATGTTTGCGTAACGGGAAAGGTGAGTTGGGGTGCTGCATAAAACCAGAGATAGAAATTAGCACAGATACCATTCCATACGTCAAATATGTAATACTCAAGACCTACCCCTTGCTCAACGAAATGGGCTAAACACCCTATATTCAACACCTAGGAATACACCTGACTAGTAAGAATCTTCAAACCCATGGATTTATATGTCTCCATAAGAGAATCAAGCGTGTGTACAGCTGCATGAAGGCAGCAGAGAAAATCCGCTAAATCTTATTATCAAAATGAATTACTAAAACAAAACACAATGACAGTGAAATAGAGAGCAATTCTTAAATAATTCATTCAGGGCTTGTGATGCAACCTGGATTTACCTCATCAAAACCCAGAGCTGAGAGAGACATAAGGTTGGACACTTCGGGCTGATAGCATTGGTGAGGTTCGATGAGCAAATGCAGACCATTTGAAGTCATACTACATGGTACCCATTCCATGGGTCCCAACTCTCCAGGTTTAAGTGATTCTTCCTTCAGCTAAAGCATGCATGGGAAACCCACAGTATGGTGCACCATGTGACTGGGAAACGTTTTCAAATGCATCTCAGTTTTTGTCCCCTTTTACTCGGGTTCACAATTCCAGACCCTTTACTAACACTCTCCCAACTTGGAGAGTCACTGCCTTTAACCTCCTGTATGGCACAGTTTGCAATTTCTGCGCAAGATGAACAGGAATAGGGAGAACCAATGAGAGACTAGCTGTAGGTGTCTGCACGGGCAAATTTAATTCTCATTTCCCACCAGGAAGAGGAATTAACCAAAGGATCAGCATGCCATGTCGGAAACAGATTAGGGCCTGAAGCAATCCTGCGGGTTTGCGGCCAGCTCACAAGAAAGCGATTTGAAGAAAGGAGCTCAGGGGCACTGTAATTCACAAACCTGCAGAGTTATAAATGATAGCTATCGTCCAAAAATATATTGAAGGAAGGCTGCGAAGAGGACTTGAAAGCGGGGCAGAATTGCAGGAAAACGATTTCAGGGGGTAGACTGGAATTGCATTTAAAGCATAGGAAAAGAGGCAGAACGTCGACAATGATGCACTTGGCCAAAAAGGGCGTATGCGTTTACGCCCTTTTTGGCCTACCAAGCAAGCATGTTAAAGAAATCTGCACTACAATGAAGTCTCACTGCCCACCGGTCAAAAGGGCCATCTGAAAAAAGTGTAAAATCCAGGAATACAGCACAGGACATGGAGAACAGGGAGCCTTGTTATGCTGATGGGTGGGATGTAAATTGCCAACAGCCACTCTGGAGAATTGTATGGTGTTTCCTGAAACAACTAAAAAAAAAGCAACGGAGCCTATGGCACTTCCACTTATGGTCCTATAGCTTAGGGAAATTAAAATCAAAAACACACAGCCACCCCAAAGTTTCAGACGGCTCTGTTTACAAGAACCTCGTCTACGGTACAAGTTAAATATCCCAGAAAGCGAAAAATGGATCAAGAAGTTGTGGTACGTACGTACAATGGAATATCACTCACGAATGAAATCTATGTCATCTGGCCCATCGTGGCATAATGAGTGGATTCAGGTACGATGATTCTAAGTGAAATAAGTCACACAGAAAATGAAACATCATAAGATATCACTAATACACCGAATGTAATCTTGGCTACACATGAACTGAATTACAAAACAGAACAGGGTCTCAAATTTAGAAAACCAACTTATGTTTGCGTAAGGGGAAAGGTGAGTTGGGGTGCTGCATAAAACCAGAGTTAGAAATTAGCACAGATACCATTCCATATGTCAAATACTTAATAGTCAAGACCTACCCCTTGCTCAACGAAATGGGCTAAACACCCTATATTCAACGCCTAGGAATACACCTGACTAGTAAGAATCTTCAAACCCATGGATTTATATGTCTCCATAAGAGAATCAAGCGTGTGTACAGCTGCATGAAGGCAGCAGAGAAAATCCGATAAATCCTATTATCAAAATGAATTACAAAAACAAAACACAATGACAGTGAAATAGAGAGCAATTCTTAAATAATTCATTCAGGGCTTGTGATGCAACCTGGATTTACCTCATCAAAACCCAGAGCTGAGTGAGACATAAGGTTGGACACTTCGGGCTGATAGCATTGGTGGGGTTCGATGAGCAAATGCAGACCATTTGAAGTCATACTTCATGGTACCCATTCCATGGGTTCCAACTCTCCAGGTTTAAGTGATTCTTCCTTCAGCTAAAGCATGCATGCGAAACCCACAGTATGGTGCACCATGTGACCGGGAAACGTTTTCAAATGCATCTCAGTTTTTGTCCCCTTTTACTCGGGTTCACCATTCCTGACCCTTTACTAACACTCTCCCCACTTGGAGAGCCAGTGCCTTTAACCTGCTTTTGGCACAGTTTGCAATTTCTGCGCAAGATGAACAGGAATAGGGAGAACCAATGAGAGACTAGCTGTAGGTGTCTGCACGGGCAAATTTAATTCTCATTTCCAACCAGGAAGAGGAATTAACCAAAGGCTCAGCATGCCGTGCAGGAACCAGATTAGGGCCTGAAGCAATCCTGCGGGTTTGCGGCCAGCTCACAAGAAAGCGATTTGAAGAAAGGAGCTCAGGGACACTGTAATTCACAATCCTGCAGAGTTATAAATGACAGCTATCGTCCAAAAATATATTGAAGGAAGGCTGCGAAGAGGACTTGAAAGCGGGGCAGAATTGCAGGAAAACGATTTCAGGGGGTAGACTGGAATTGCATTTAAAGCATAGGAAAAGAGGCAGAACGTCGACAATGATGCACTTGGCCAAAAAGGGCGTATGCGTTTTTTCCTGAATATATTCAGGAAAAAACGCATACGCCCGTTTTGGCCAACCAAGCAAGCATGTTAAAGAAATCTGCACTACAATGAAGTCTCACTGCCCCCCGGTCAAAAGGGCCATCTGAAAAAAGTGTAAAATCCAGAAATGCAGCACAGGCCATGGAGAACAGGGAGCCTTGTTATGCTGATGGGTGGGATGTAAATTGACAACAGCCACTCTGGAGAAGTGTATGGTGTTTCCTGAAACACCTAAAAAACAAAGCAACGGAGCCTACGACACTTCCACTTATGGTCCTATAGCTTAGGGAAATTAAAATCAAAAACACACAGCCACCCCAAAGTTTCAGACGGCTCTGTTTACAAGAACCTCGTCTACGGTACAAGTTAAATATCCCAGAAAGCGAGAAATGGATAAAGAAGTTGTGGTATGTACGTACAATGGAATATCACTCACCAATGAAATCTATGTCATCTGGCCCGTCGTGGCATAATGAGTGGATTCAGGTACGATGATTCTAAGTGAAATAAGTCACACAGAAAATGAAACATCATAAGGTATCACTAATACACCGAATGTAATCTTGGCTACACATGAACTGAATTACAAAACAGAACAGGGTCTCAAATTTAGAAAACCAACTTATGTTTGCGTAAGGGGAAAGGTGAGTTGGGGTGCTGCATAAAACCAGAGAAAGAAATTAGCACAGATACCATTCCATACGTCAAATATGTAATAGTCAAGACCTACCCCTTGCTCAACCAAATGGGCTAAACACCCTATATTCAACGCCTAGGAATACACCTGACTAGTAAGAATCTTCAATCCCATGGATTTATATGTCTCCATAAGAGAATCAAGCGTGTGTACAGCTGCATGAAGGCAGCAGAGAAAATCCGCTAAATCTTATTATCAAAATGAATTACTAAAACAAAACACAATGACAGTGAAATAGAGAGCAATTCTTAAATAATTCATTCAGGGCTTGTGAGGCAACCTGGATTTACCTCATCAAAACCCAGAGCTGAGAGAGACATAAGGTTGGACACTTCGGGCTGATAGCATTGGTGAGGTTCGATGAGCAAATGCAGACCATTTGAAGTCATACTACATGGTACCCATTCCATGGGTCCCAACTCTCCAGGTTTAAGTGATTCTTCCTTCAGCTAAAGCATGCATGCGAAACCCACAGTATGGTGCACCATGTGACCGGGAAACGTTTTCAAATGCATCTCAGTTTTTGTCCCCTTTTACTCGGGTTCACAATTCCACACCCTTTACTAACACTCTCCCCACTTGGAGAGTCAGTGTCTTTAACCTCCTGTTTGGCACAGTTTGCAATTTCTGCGCAAGATGAACAGGAATAGGGAGAACCAATGAGAGACTAGCTGTAGGTGTCTGCACGGGCAAATTTAACGCTCATTTCCAACCAGGAAGAGGAATTAACCAAAGGCTCAGCATGCCGTGCAGGAACCAGATTAGGGCCTGAAGCAAACCTGCGGGTTTGCGGCCAGCTCACAAGAAAGCAATTTGAAGAAAGGAGCTAAGGGGCACTGTAATTCACAAACCTGCAGTTATAAATGACAGCTATCGTCCGAAAATATATTGAAGGAAGGCTGCGAAGAGGACTTGAAAGCGGGGCAGAATTGCAGGAAAACGATTTCAGGGGGTAGACTGGAATTGCATTTAAAGCATAGGAAAAGAGGCAGAATGTCGACAATGATGCACTTGGCCAAAAAGGGCGTATGCGTTTTTTCCTGAATATATTCAGGAGAAAACGCATACGCACTTTTTGGCCAACCAAGCAAGCATGTTAAAGAAATCTGCACTACAATGAAGTCTCACTGCCCCCCGGTCAAAAGGGCCATCTGAAAAAAGCGTAAAATCCAAAAATGCAGCACAGGCCATGGAGAACTGGGAGCCTTGTTATGCTGATCGGTGGGATGTAAATTGCCAACAGCCACTCTGGAGAAGTGTATGGTGTTTCCTGAAACACCTAAAAAACAAAGCAACGGAGCCTACGGCACTTCCACTTATGGTCCTATAGCTTAGGGAAATTAAAATCAAAAACACACAGCCACCCCAAAGTTTCAGACGGCTCTGTTTACAAGAACTTCGTCTACGGTACAAGTTAAATATCCCAGAAAGCGAGAAATGGATAAAGAAGTTGTGGTACGTACGTACAATGGAATATCATTCACCAATGAAATCTATTTCATCTGGCCCGTTGTGGCATAACGAGTGGATTCAGGTACGATGATTCTAAGTGAAATAAGTCACACAGAAAATGAAACATCATAAGATATCACTAATACACGGAATGTAATCTTGGTTACACATGAACTGAATTACAAAACAGAACAGGGTCTCAAATTTAGAAAACCAACTTATATTTGCTTAAGGGGAAAGGTGAGTTGGGATGCTGCATAAAACCAGAGATAGAAATTAGCACAGATACCATTCCATACGTCAAATATGTAATAGTCAAGACCTACCCCTTGCTCAACGAAATGGGCTAAACACTCTATATTCAACGGCTACGAATACACCTGACTAGTAAGCACCTTCAAACCCATGGATTTATATGTCTCCATAAGAGAATCAAGCGTGTGTACAGCTGCATGAAGGCAGCAGAGAAAATCCGATAAATCCCATTATCAAAATAAATTACAAAAACAAAACACAATGACAGTGAAATAGAGAGCAATTCTTAAATAATTCATTCAGGGCTTGTGATGCAACCAGGATTTACCTCACCTACACCCAGAGCTGAGTGAGACATAAAGTTGGACACTTCGGGCTGATAGCATTGGTGAGGTTTGATGAGCAAATGCAGACCATTTGAAGTCATACTGCATGGTACCCATTCCATGGGTCCCAACTCTCCAGGTTTAAGCGATTCTTCCTTCAGCTAAAACATGCATGGGAAACCCACAGTATGATGCACCGTGTGACCGGGAAACGTTTTCAAATGCATCTCAGTTTTCGTCCCCTTTTACTCGGGTTCACCATTCCAGACCCTTTTAACACTCTCCTCACTTGAGGAGCCAGTGCCTTTAACCTGCTGTTTGGCACAGTTTGCAATTTCTGCGCAAGATGAACAGGAATAGGGAGAACCAATGAGAGACTAGCTGTAGGTGTCTGCACGGGCAAATTTAACGCTCATTTCCAACCAGAAAGAGGAATTAACCAAACGCTCAGCATGCCGTGCCGGAACCAGATTAGGGCCTGAAGCAATCCTGCGGGTTTGCGACCACCTCACAAGAAAGCGATTTGAAGAAAGGAGATCAGGGGCAGTGTAATTCACAAACCTGCAGAGTTATAAATGACAGCTATCGTCCAAAAATATATTGAAGGAAGGCTGCGAAGAGGACTTGAAAGCGGGGCAGAATTGCAGGAAAACGATTTCAGGGGGTAGACTGGAATTGCATTTAAAGCATAAGAAAAGAGGCAGAACGTCGACAATGATGCACTTGGCCAAAAAGGGCGTATGCGTTTTTTCCTGAATATATTCATGAAAAAACGCATACGGGCTTTCTGGCCAACCAAGCAAGCATGTTAAAGAAATCTGCACTACAATGAAGTCTCACTGCCCCCCGGTCAAAAAGGCCATCTGAAAAAAGTGTAAAATCCAGAAATGCAGCACAGGCCATGGAGAACAGGGAGCCTTGTTATGCTGATGGGTGGGATGTAAATTGCCAACAGCCACTCTGGAGAAGTGTATGGTGTTTCCTGAAACACCTAAAAAACAAAGCAACGGAGCCTACGACACTTCCACTTATGGTCCTATAGCTTAGGGAAATTAAAATCAAAAACACACAGCCACCCCAAAGTTTCAGACGGCTCTGTTTACAAGAACCTCGTCTACGGTACAAATTAAATATCCCAGAAAGCGAAAAATGGATAAAGAAGTTGTGGTTCTTACGTACAAAGGAATATCACTCACCAATGAAATCTATTTCATCTGGCCCGTCGTGGCATAATGAGTGGATTCAGGTACGATGATTCTAAGTGAAATAAGTCACACAGAAAATGAAACATCATAAGATATCACTAATACACCGAATGTAATCTTGGCTACACATGAACTGAATTACAAAACAGAAGAGGGTCTCAAATTTAGAAAACCAACTTATGTTTGCTTAAGGGGAAAGGTGAGTTGGGGTGCTGCATAAAACCAGAGATAGAAATTAGCACAGATACCATTCCATACGTCAAATATGTAATAGTCAAGACCTACCCCTTGCTCAACGAAATGGGCTAAACACCCTATATTCAACGCCTAAGAATACACCTGACCAGAAAGAATTTTCAAACCCATGGATATTTATGTCTCCATAAGAGAATCAAGCGTGTGTACAGCTGCATGAAGGCAGCAGAGAAAATCCGATAAATCCCATTATCAAAATGAATTACAAAAACAAAACACAATGACAGTGAAATAGAGAGCAATTCTTAAATAATTCATTCAGGGCTTGTGATGCAACCTGGATTTACCTCATCTACACCCAGAGCTGAGTGAGACATAAGGTTGGACACTTCGGGCTGATAGCATTGGTGAGGTTCGATGAGCAAATGCAGACCATTTGAAGTCATACTGCATGGAACCCATTCCATGGGTCCCAACTTTTCAGGTGTAAGTGATTCTTCCTTCAGCTAAAGCATGCATGGGAAACCCAGAGTATGGTGCACTGTGTGACCGGGGAACGTTTTCAAATGCATCTCAGTTTTTGTCCTCTTTTACTCGGGTTCACAATTCCAGACCCTTTACTAACACTCTCCCCACTTGGAGAGTCAGTGCCTTTAACCTCCTGTTTGGCACAGTTTGCAATTTCTGTGCAAGATGAACAGGAATAGGGAGAACCAATGAGAGACTAGCTGTAGGTGTCTGCAGGGGCAAATTTAACGCTCATTTCCAACCAGGAAGAGGAATTAACCAAAGGCTTAGCATGCCGTGCCGGAACAAGATTAGGGCCTGAAGAAATCCTGCGGGTTTGCGGCCAGCTCACAAGAAAGCGAGTTGAAGAAAGGAGCTCAGGGGCACTGTAATTTACAAACCTGCAGAGTTATAACTGATAGCTATTGTCCAAAATATATTGAAGGAAGGCTGTGAAGAGGATTTGTAAGCGGGGCAGAATTGCAGGAAAACGATTTCAGGGGGCAGACTGGAATTCATTTAAAGCATAGGAAAAGAGGCAGAACTTCGACAATGATGCACTTGGTCAAAAAGTGCGTATGCGTTTTTTCAGGGCCCTCATTACCGAGGGTAGAAGGCTCCCAGCATGCTTTCGTGGCCAACAGAGTGCCCACATTGCCAAGGCGATGTGAGCCAGCCAGGCAGGAGTGACCTCACATCCGAGGGCCCACCTCACAGAAGGGTAAGGAACCCAGCCAGGATCAGACTCTCACCACAGGGCCCACATCACCAAGGGAATGGGAGCCAGGCTGGAGTGTCCTCACACCAGTGGGGCCTCATCACCGAAATGTGAGTGACCCAGCACACATGGCTTCAAACCAGAGGACACATATCACCAAGAGGCTGGGAGTGAGGCAGACAGGAGGAGCCTCAAAACAGGGACCATAGAATAAAAATGGTGAGGAATCCCGCAGTTGGAACCTCCTAGCAGGCGGCCAGGAGCAGCGAGGCTATGGGATCCAGACCTGACTGAACTCAAAACAGAGGGCCCTCATCATGAAACTGTGAACAACCCAGCCGTTGGGACCTCAGAGCAGAAGGCCCACATTCCCATGTGGTTGGGAACATGGCATAAGTGTACTCGCACCACAGGGCACACATCAGAGAATTTTGGAAGCCCAGAAGTTAGCGCCTGACGCCAGAGGGCCCTCATTACCAAGGGGAGGAGACTCCAAGCAGGCACCAACTCCCAACTGAGGGCCCATGTCGCCAAGGTGACGTGTGACAGCCAGGCAGGAGTGACCTCACAGCAGAGGGCCTACCTCACAGAAGTGTGAGGAACCCAGCCAGGATAAGACTCTCACCAGAGGGCCCACATCACCAATGGGATCTGAACCAGGCAGGACTGTCTTCACACCTGTGTGGCCACATCATAGAAAGGTGAGGAACCCAGCACATGTGGCCTAAACCAGAGGACCCACATCTCCAAGGGGCTCGGAGTGAGGCAGGCAGGAAGAGCCTCACAACACAGGGCCCATAGAATAAAAAAGCTGAGGAATCTTGCAGTGGGACCCTCCCAGCAGGTGGCCCAGAGCACCAAGTCTATGTGATCCAGGCTGCAGTAAACTCACAGCAGAGGGCCCACTTCATGAAACTGTGAGCAACCCAGACATTGGGACCTCAGAGCAGAAGGCCCACATCCCCATGGGGATGGGAACTTCGCAGGAGTGTCCTCGCACCACTTAGCACGTATCAGAAAATGTGGGTACCCAGCAGTTAGGGCCTGACGCAAGAGGGCCCTCATCACCGAGGGGAGGAGGCTCCCAGCAGGCTACACCTGCCACAAGAGGGCCGATGTTGCCCAGGCGGGGTGTGCCAGCCAGGCAGGAGTGACCTCACAGCAGAGGACCCACCTCACAGAAGAGTGAGGAACCCAGCCATGATCAGACTCTCACCATAGGGCCCACATCATCAAGGGGATAGGAACCAGGCAGGAGTTTCCTCACACCAGTGGGGCCACATCATCAAAAGGTGAGGGACACAGCACACGTGGCCTCAAACCAGAGGACACACATCACCAAGGGGCTGGGAGTGAGGCAGGCAGGAGGAGTCTCAAAACAGAGGGCCCATAGAAGAAAAAATGTGAGGAATCGCGCAGTTATAACCTCCCCGCAGGTGGCCAGGAGCAGCGTGGCTATGGGATCCAGGCCGGAGTGAACTCACACCAGAGGGCCCTCATCATGAAACTGAGCAACCCACCGTTGGGACCGCAGAGCAGAAGGCCCACATTCCCATGAGGTTGTGAACTTGGCAGGAATGTACTCGTACCACAGGGCGCACATCCGAAAATTTTGGGAGCCCAGGAGTTAGGGCCTGACGCCAGAGGGCCCTCATTACCGAGGGGAGGAGACTCCCAGCAGGCACCAACTCCCACCAGATGGCCGACGTCACCAAGGCGGGGTGTGCCAGCCAGGCAGGAGTGACCTCAGAGAAGAGGGCCCACCTCACAGAAGTGTGAGTAACCCAACCAGGATCAGACTCTCACCGGAGGGCCCACATCACCAAGGGGATGGGAACCAAGCAGGAGTGTCCTCACACCAGTGGGGCCACATCAGCCAAAGGTGAGGAATCCAGCACATGTGGCCTCAAACCAGAGGACACACATCACCAAGGGGCTGGGAGTGAGGCAGGTGTCTGGAGGGGCACATTGAACTCTAATATCCCACCAGGAAGAGGAATTAACCAAAGGCTCAGAGTGCCATGCCGGACCCTGATTATGGCCTGAAGCAAACCTGCGGGTCTGTGGCCAGCTTTCAAGGAAACGAGTTAAGAAAGGAAATCACGGGCACTGTAATTCACAAACCTGCAGAGTTATAAATGACAGCTATTGGCAAAAATATATTGAAGTAAGTCTGCAAAGAGGACTTGAAAACGAGGCAGAATTGCAGGAATCATATTTCAGGAGGAAGATTGGAATTGCATTTAAAGCATGTGAAATGCGGCAGATCTTTGACAGTGATGCACTTGGACAAAAGTGCATATACATTTTTTCCTGAATATATTCAGGAAAAAATGCATATGCCCTTTGTGGCCAACCAAGCACTCGAGCAATGGAAATCTGCACTACAATGAAGTCTCATTTCCCATTCGTCAAAAGGGCCATCTGAAAACAGTGTAAAAACCAGAAACACAGGACAGGCCATGGAGAACAGGGAGCCTTGTTATGCTGATGGGCGGGATGTAAATTGCCAACAGACACTCTGGAGATGTTTATGGTGTATCCTGAAACATCTGACAAACAAAGCTACAGACCCTAGGGCACTTCCACTTTTGGCCCTATAGCTTAGGAAAATTAAAATCAAGAAGACACAGCCAACACAAAATTTAGGGCTGCTGTGTTTACAAGAACCTTGAGTCCAGTACAAATTAAATATCCCAGAAAGAAAAAAATGGATAAAGGAGTTGTGCTACTTACGTACAACGGAATATCACTCAGCAATGAAATCAATGTCATCAGGCCTGTAGCAGCAAATTGAGTGGATTTAAGTATGATGATTCTAAGAGAAATATGTCACACAGAGTAAGATAATTATCATAAGATATCACTAATAGAGGGAGTGTAAACTTGGCTACACATAAACTGAATTACAAAACCGAACAGAGCCTCACATTTAGATAAAAACTTATGCTTGCTTAAGGGGAAAGTTGAGTTGGGGTGCTGTATAAAACCAGAGATTGAAATGAGCACACATACCGTTCCATAAGCCAAATATGTAATAGACAAGACCTACTCTTTGCTCAACGAAATAGACTCATCCATGGTGTATCACCTCACACCTGTTAGAATGGGCATCATCAGAAAATCTACAAACAACAAATGCTGGAAAGGGTGTGGAGATAAGGAACCCTCTTCCACTATTGTTGGGAATGTAAATTGATACAGTCACTGTGGAGAACATTATGGAGTTTCTTATAAAACTAAGAATAGAATTACCATATGATACAGCAATCCCACTACTGGGCATATACCCAGACAAAACGATAAATCAAAAAGAGACATTCACCACAATGTTCATTGCATCACTATTTACAATATCCAGGTAATGGAAGCAACCTAAATGCCCACAGACAGACGAATGCATAAAGATGTGGTACAAGTATAAAATCGAATATTACTAAGCCATAAAAAGGAATGAAATTGGGTCATTTGTAGAGACGTTGATGGATCTAGAGACTGTCATACAGAGTGAAGTAAGTCAGAAATAGAAAAACAAATCTTGTATATTAATGCATATATGTGGAACCTAGAAAAATTGTACAGATGAACCGTTTTGCAAGACAGAAATAGAGCAACAGATATAGACAACAAACGTATGGACACCAAGGGGGGAAAGCTGTTGGGGGGTGGTGGTGGGAGGAGTTGAGTGATTGGGATTGGCATGTATACATTTATATGTATAAAATAGATAACCAAAAAGAACCTGCTGTATAAAAAAATAAAATATAATTCAAAATTAAAAAAGTAAAACAGAAAAAATATTCTTCCCTTCACATACATGTATTTATATGAATAAATTATTTTCATGCTTATATATGTAAATACAAAAAAGAGGAATAAAATCTACCTTGAACCAAAAACGAAAAAAAGAAAAAAAAAAACAAAACCCAGTAGTTACACAGAGGAAAACCATATCAGGCCACTTGCTCCAGTTGTAAACAATTCTGAAGTTGGTCAGTGGTGGGGAATCATCTCCCATTCAGCCAGCAGGCCCCACGCAAAAAGCGTCCTCATTGCAAAGCTGGGGGACCGTGCCGAGGCATCTGTGAGTAAACGTGGGCCGAGCCCCAGGCCAGCTGCTGCTGAAATGTTCCCACCCTTCCCAGGTAAAACACCTGAATATGTACAAGGACTTGAAAGCCTAGAGGAAGGGCCATGGAGCCACATGGGCGACAGCATGCCAGCCGACTTGGTGCCTGCAGGCCAACCAGGATGGTCCTGGCCCTGGGTGCTCTTCTGGAAGCTTTCCATTTCCCTGCCTGAGATACCCCTGCTGTCCCGGCCCCCACTGATTTCTCCCTCACTCACCTCTGTCCAGGGAGAAATTCCAGCAGCAGGTATCGGTGACACATCCTCTTCTTTAGCAGGTGGCATCTTGGCAACTGCTGCAGAAAGTCCAGCAGAGCCCCACTCACACTGGGCCACCCACAAAGCCGTGGCCTCTCACTCCCTCCCACCAGTCCAGCCCCGAGACTGCTGACAGGGCAGAGAAAATGGCGTCAGGCACAGCTGCAGGGGCTCTTGCTGCCTGGTGCAGTGTTTATATTGATCCCAACCCAGGCACACCAGGGGAGGGATAGGGGGCAGGGTCAGGCTTCCCAGGCCAGCCAATAATCATCCCTCAGGGGCTCACAGTTGCAGAAAATGGAACTTGCTGAATCGGCCAGGTCCAAGGAACAGGTGTGGGCTCCTGAGAGTCAGGATAGACAAGGGGCTGCAGCTCTGGCTTGTTTTCTAATTATATTATCTGGCCCATGAGTGGGAGACAACTTCAAGAAAACCCTCTCCTCATGAGAGGAACCCAGGAGTCAGGGAGAGGAGGGGTGGGTGGTGGGTGGAGACAGAGGTCTGGTGCCCCGGGTGCAGTGGAAGTCTCTGGAAGTCCAGGTGGGGGGAGGCCACACAGAGTGATGCCCAGGGTCACAGACCTGTCGGAGCTGCTGTCTGTTAGTTCAAGTCCTGCTCTGAGGTGCTCTGTCAGATCTGAGTGACAGGTGAGCTGGGAGTGCTCTGAAATGAGGGCGATGTGCACGGTTCCTGTGTGCCCAGCCCTGCCACGGTATCTGCAAGGGTAGCTCTGTATCCTGGGAAGGGCCTGACCACGAGAGCCCCATGGGCTGCAGGGGAACCTGCCCAGGGAATCCCATATCCTGGGAGGGGCCTGAACACGAGAGCCCCGTGGGCTGGGGTGGGGGTGGGGTACCTGCCCAGGTGAGCTCCATATCCTGGGATTGGCCTGACCTCGAGAGCCCCATGGGCTGCTGGAATTCTGGTAAAGGATGTCAGGACAGTCAGTGAAGCCACCGAGGATATACCTCCAGTAGTTCCTAAATCCTACACCCTGCTGCTCATTCTACCAACCACTAGGACATGGTATTCTGTATTAGTCTTCAATGATGCCTTCTTTTGTATTCTACTAGTCCCAGACTCACAAGAAATTTTGGCTTGTGAGTGGCAGGACTCAACATACAACTAAAACAATACTTCTGGGCCGTCTTGACCCAAGAGTTCAAAACTTCCCACACCATCTTTGGGGAAAGCTCAGCTAAAGACCTAAAAGTTCTACCTCTGGAAAAGGAAACACTCCTTCAATATGCAGACGACATTCTGATCGCCAGCCCTACTAAGGAGACCTCTGAACTACCAAGCCAATAAAGGATACAAGTTGTCCAAGGAAAAGCTCAAATATCACAGACTACGGTGACCTGCCTGGGCTTCATTCTCACAGAAGGTCGGAGAAGCCCATCCCAGGAAAGGGAAGAAACAATTTACAGCCTTACCCCTTTCTAAAACTAGAAGACAGCTTAGGGGTTCCTGGCGAGGCCAGGGTTTGCTGCTTCTGGATCCCTAACTACAGTCTACTAGCTGGGCCTCTATATGAAACACTGAAAGAAAAAGATGATGATCCTTTTGAATAGAATCCAGAAGTGGCCTTTCAAGAATGGAAAGAGCAGTCAATTCAGACCCTTGCCCTGGAACTCCCTAATTTAGTTAAACCCTTTGACCTTTACTTTCCTGGTGAACAGTGAATCACCATTGGAGTATTAGTGCAAAACCTGGGACCACTTGAAATGGAACAATGCAAGAATGCCATCCAGGTAGGATAAACTACGGTCACCAAGGGGCTTGGCCGACCGCCACATCTAGCCAAGATACTGGCAGTATCTGAAAACCTGGAAATCAGCAGCCCAAAAGGCCACCTCCCTCCTAAGGGAAAAGGACCCCACGTGGTGATCCTAACCCCCAACCATGCCCTGAAGTTGCAGGGTTTGCTCCGTGGGCACACTGACCTTGAGTGAGGAGGTCCTCCAACTCCAACCTCCAGAGAGATAACTGGGGCAAAGGGGCACCATGACGACTCGTGTGACCATCACTTGACCTGGAGTTTCTCTCATAAAACAACAAGAGTGTGTCCCAAAAGAGTAGACTACTGCTTGCAGGACTTACTGCACCCAGAGGGGAGGTAATAATCTTGGCGGGGGAACCGTATATCATGCTGTCACCATAGAAAAGCCTACAGACACTGTGATGATGGTGGCCAATAAGACCGGCTGGACTCCTGTTTACTTCAAAAGGCTGTTGACTCAGTGACCATCATGGTCCTTCATCACCACTGACCCTTGACTGTCTGGGAGTTGGGCAGTCAGGGTCCTGACACCTGGTGCTGTTTTTACGTTAATTCAGGGGCCTAACTGAAGAAAGCACAGACTACTGGTCAGAGCATCTAGGCTGGCAGAAACGTTCAGCCTAAGGTGGCCGAACAAATGTGGGGCGGGGTGAAACTGGACCTCACAGCGTCACTGCACGTCTCCTTCCTGGACCCTTAAAGGTCATTAGAATCTATAACACTTCCAATACTGGTGCTCAGGCGGACGAGCAGGGAGGCAGGAGGCCTGCGGACAATCAACATCACCTGGAGGCTGCTGGGGAGAAGTTCAGACCCTTGCCCACGGGTATGAGGGCTCCTAACTCAGCACTCAGCAGTTACAGATGAAGGGTCTGCACCCTCAGCACTCTAAGAATGAGGAAGGGGACAAAATGCAGAAGAGGGGTTTGTCCCAGGCAAAGCCCCTTAAAAATCTCTGGGAGATAAAAATAGAATCTGGGCAATAAAATAAAGTCTAACCTTTTTTATCCTTTGTGCTTTGTCTAATTTCACGTGCTCCTAGGGTCCCGCATACAGAGGATCAACAGCCGGCACTTCAGACGAGATTCCCTAGTGCAGAATGGCTGGGTCGACACCTCAGCTCCTGGGGCACAGTGCAGACTCCGTGATATAGAGCCTGAGCTGCAGCCAACCGGGCCCTCGAGAGCTCCGCCCGCTCCCTCCCACTGACTCTGACAGGATCTCTACACAGCAGCCCAGCCCACAGCCCACGGGGTAGCACATGCTCTCACCTCTCCATTCTCTGATCAAAATATAAAGTTTCCTTTGCTTCTGAACCAAACTCAGTCTCGATCTGTTGGCTCCAATGACACTGGGCAGGGGGACACTTGTTGGGGTCCACTCTGGAGGATCAGTAACAGAAATTCAGAACATTGTAACTTCAATGAACAGATGTGTGAGCCAAACTGTAATTAACATAGAACAGTGTATAAGGCTCGGGTAAAATAAGATGTTTCTAACACTTCCATTTGATATTTCCATCACTTTATTATAAGCAAGTTCAGTGAAAAGGTTTGTCTTATTTGTCAGGTCAATATTAGAGAAACGAAGTGATTTCTTTCCAAGGATGTACATCTAATAATCTTGGTTAAAGCTTCAATCTTGTTTTAAATGCTTTTCCATTGAAAATGATACCTCTCTTTCAGCTCCCCCATTTCTGAGAAGTATAAAATCTTATAATTTATTATTACCAAAGGGGAAAGGTGGGAGGAGGGATAAATTAACAGTTTGGGATTAACACATACACACTGCTATGTATAAAATCGATCATCAACAGGAACTACTGTATAGCACAGGGAACTACCCTCAATATTCTGCAATAACCTATAAGGGGAAATAATCTGAAAAAAAATAGATATTTTTATTGACATCATCTATTAATGACAGTTAAAATGGAACCTAAGGGAAGCCGGTGGTGAGTGCTTCTGACCAGGAAGATTTCAATCATCTAAAGTTTGGACTCTGCCTACTTCCCAAGGCCCTTAATGAACATATGTGTAGCCGTAGCTTAAAAAATTCCCCAGTTTGGGTTGTGGAGAGACAGTGATTTTGAAAAAGCCCTGGTGTTCTCCTCACATGAATGGGACACTTCCTACAGCTAAAACATGCCTGTCACACCCAGAGGATGGTATACCGTCTGATCGGGAAGAGTTTGGAAAAGGCATCTCATCTCCTCATCTCCTGGTGCTCGGGTTCACCCCTCTAGCGTCTTTACGAACAGTCTCCCCACTTGGAGATGTCAGCACTGTCAACATCCTGTTGCATACAGTTTGGAATTTGACCAGAGGATGAAGCAGAAGGAGGAGGAACAATGAGAGACAAGTCCTAGGTGTTCGGACAGGCACATGTCACTCTAATTTCCAATCAGGAAGACGAATTGACCAAAGGCTAGGGTTGCCCATGGAAACAGAATAGGGCTTGAGGAAATCCCACTGCTTTGTGGCCAGTTCCCATAAACACAAGTTGAAAAATGGAACTCAGGGCCGCTAAAATTCACGAAACTGCAGAGTTGAAAATATCTCTCACTGAAAAATGTCTTGAGGAAAGTCAGAGAAAAGGACTTGTAAGCAACGGAGAATGGCAGGGAAGGGATTGGAAGAGGTAGAAAGGCCTCGCCATTAAGCACAAGAAAAGGGGCTGAACATTGCCAACATTGCAGGTGGCCAAAAAGGGTGTATGCGTCTTTTTCTGTATATATTCAAGAAAAGGGCATACACTTTTTTAGCCAACCAAACAGGTGGGCACTGGAAATCAGTACTACAAAACATATCACTTCGCATCAGTCAGAAGAGCCTTCCTCATAAAGTGTAAACACCAGAAATGCAGGACAGGGCAAGGAGAAAAGGGAGCCCTGTGAGGCTTATACTGGAAATGTATATTGCCAATGGTCACTCTTGAGAAGTGTATTGTGTTTACTAAAGCATCTAAAAAATGAGTTACAGAGCACAGGGCACTTACACTCATGGACGTATATCTTGGGAAAGACAAAAATCGAGAGGACACAGGCACCCCAATGTTTACCGCCTCTCTGTTTAAAAGATCCTCGACTAGGATATAATTTATATGTCTCTGGAGGGAAAAAATGGATAGAGATGTGGCACTTATGTAGAGTGGAATATTACTCAGCCTGAAAATCAGTGAAATATGGACAGTTGTAACAACCCCAGAGGAGTTACGTATGATCATTCGAAGTCACATAATTCAAAAAGAAAAAGACATACGATATTACTAATACATGGAATGTAAACGTGGCTACATATGATCTGAATTACAAAACAGAACGGGGTCTCAAATTTAGAAGACCAACTTATGTTTGCTTAAGGATAAAGGAGAGTTGGGGAGCTGCATAAAACCAGAGATTGAAATTAGCACAGATACCGCTCCATAAGCCAAATATGTACTAGAAAAAACCTACACCCTGGTAAACGAAATGGACTCAACACCCCATATTCAACGCCTACGAATACACCTGACTAGTAAGAATCTTCAAACCCATGGATTTATATGTCTCTGTAAGAGAATCAAGCGTGAGTACAGCGGCATGAACGCAGCAGTGATAATGCGATAAATCCCATTATCAAAATAAATTACAAAAACAAAACACAATAACAGTGAAATAGAGAGCAATTCTTAAATAATTCATTCAGAGCTTGTGATGCAACCTGGATTTACCACATCTACACCCAGAGCTGAATGAGACATAAGGTTGGGCACTTCGGGCTGATAGCATTGGTTAGGTTTGATGCGCAGATGCAGTCCCTTTGAAGTTATACTGCATGGTACCCATTCCATGGGTCCCAACTCTCCAGGTTTAAGGGATTCTTCCTTCAGCTAAAACATGCATGGGAAACCCACAGTATGGTGCACCGTGTGACCGGGAAACGTTTTCAAATGCATCTCAGTTTTCGTCCCCCTTCACTCGCGTTCACCATTCCAGACCCTTTACTAACACTCTCCCCACTTGGAGAGCCAGTGCCTTTAACCTCCTGTTTGGCACAGTTTGCAATTTCTGTGCAAGATGAACAGGAATAGGGAGAACCAATGAGAGAGTAGCTGTAGGTGTCTGCACGGGCAAATTTAACACACATTTCCCACCAGGAAGAGGAATTAACCACAGGCTCAGCATGCCATGCCGGAACCAGATTAGGGCCTGAAGCAATCCTGCGGATTTGCGGCCAGCTCACAAGATAGCGAGTTGAAGAAAGGAGCTCAGGGACACTGTACCTCACAAAACTGCAGAGTTATAAATGACAGCTATCGTCCAAAAATATATTGAAGTAAGTCTGCGAAGAGGACTTGTAAGTGGGGCATAATTGCAGGAAAACGATTTCAGGGGGTAGACAGGAATTGCACTTAAAGCATAGGAAAAGAGGCAGAATGTCGACAATGATGCACTTGGCCAAAAAGGGCGTATACATTTTTTCCTGAATATATCCAGGAAAAAACGCATACGCACATTTTGGCCAACCAAGCCAGCGTGTAAAGGAAATCTGCACTACAATGAAGTCTCACTGCCCCCCGGTCTAAAGGGACATCTGAAAAAAGTGTAAAATCCAGAAAGGCAGGACAGGCCATGGAGAAGAGGGAGCATTGTTATCCTGATGGGCGGGATGTGAATTGCCAACAGCCACTCTGGAGAAGTGTATGGTGTTTCCTGAAACACGTAAGACACAAAGCAACACAGCCTATGGCACTTCCACTTATGGTCCTATAGCATAGGGAAATTAAAATCAAAACCACACAGCCACCCCAAAGTTTGGAACGGCTCTGTTTACAAGAACCTCGTCTACGGTACAATTTTAATATCCCAGAGGGCGGAAAATGGATAAAGAAGTTGTGGTTCTTACGTACAATGGAATATCACTCAGCAATGAAATCTATGTCATCAGGCCCGTAGCGGCATAATGAGTGGATTCAGGTACGATGATTCTACGTGCAATAGGTCACACAGAAAAAGAAACATCATAAGATATCACTAATACACGGAATGTAAACTTGGCTACACATGAACTGAATTACAAAACAGAACAGTGTCTCAAATTTAGATAACCAACATATGCTTGCTTTTTTGGAAAGGTGAGTTCGGGTGCTGCATAAAAACAGAGATTGAAATTCGCACAGATACCGTTCCATAAGCCAAATATGTAATAGACAAGACCTACTGCTTGCTCAACGAAATGGACTCAACACCCCATATTCAACGCCTAGGAATATACCTGCCTAGCAAGAATCTTGAAACCCATGGATTTATATGTGTCCGTAAGAGAATCAAGCATGTGTTCAGTGGCCTAAAGGCAACAGTGAAAATCCGATAAATCCCATTATCAAAATAAATTTCAAAAACAAAACAAAATGACAGTGAAATAGAGAGCAATTCTTAAATAATTCACTCAGGGCTTCTGAGGCATCCTGGATTTACCACATGTACTCCCATAGCTGGGGAGACATAAGGCTGGACACTTCGGCCTGATAGCATTGGTGAGGTTCGGTGAGCAAATGCAGACCCTTTGGAGTCATACTGCATGGTACCCATTCCATGGGTCCCAACTCTCCAGGTTTAAGGGATTCTGACTTCCGCTAAATCATGTATGGGAAACCTAGAGTATGGTCCACCATGTGATTGGGAAACATTTTCAAGTGCATTTCAGTATTCGTCCCTTTATACTCGGGTTCACCATTCCAGACGCTTAACTAACACTGTCCCCACTTGGAGAGTCAGTGCCTTTAACCTCCTGTTTGGCACAGTTTGCAATTTCTGCGCAAGATGAACAGGAATAGGGAAAACCAATGAGAGACTAACTGTAGGTGTCTGCACTGGCAAATGGAACGCTCATTTCCCACCAGGAAGAGGAATTAACCAAAGGCTCAGCATGCCCTGCCAGAACCAGATTAGGGCCTGAAGCAATACTGTGGGTGTGCAGGCAGCTCACAAGATAGTGAGTTGAAGAAAGGAGCTCAGGGGCACTGTAATTCACAAACCTGCAGAGTTATGAATGACAGCTATCGTCCAAAAATATATTGAAGGAAGGCTGCAAAGAGGACTTGGAAGCGGGGCAGAATTCCAGGAAAACGATTTCAGGAGGTAGACGGAAAGTGCACTGAAAGCATAGGAGAAGAGGCAGAACCTCGACAATGATGCACTTGTTCAAAAAGTGCATATGCGTTTTTTCCAAGGCCCTCCTTAAAGAGGGTAGTGGGCTCCCAGCATGCTTCAGTGGCCAACAGAGGGCCCACATCGCCAAGGTGACATGAGCCAGCTAGGCAGGAGTGACCTCACATCAGAGGGCCCACAACACAGAAGGGTAAGGGACCCAGCCATTATCAGACTCTCAACAGAGGGCCCACATCAGCAATGGGCTGGGAACCAGGCAGGAGTGTCTTCACACCCGTGGGGCCACATCATCGCAAGATGAGGTACCCAGCACATGTGGCCTCAAACCAGAGGACCCACATCTCCATGGGTCTCGGAGCGAGGCAGGCAGGATGAACCTCAAAACACGTGGCCCATTGTATAAAAAAGGTGAGGAATCCAGCAGTTGGAACATCCCAGCAGGCGGCCCAGAGCACCGAGGCTATGGGATCCAGGCGATGATGAACTCACAACAGAGGGCCCTCATCATGAAACTGTGAGCAACCTAGCCATTGTGACCTCAGAGCACAAGGCCCACATCCCCATGGGGAAGCGAACCAAGCAGGAGTGTCATCGTACCAGTGGGCACACATCAGAAAATGTGGGGAGCCCAGCAGTTAGGGCCTGACGCCAGAGGGCCCTCATCACCGAGGAGAGGAGGCTCCCAGCAGGCTCCAACTGCTACAAGAGGGCCAACGTCGCCAATGCGGGGTGTGCCAGCCAGGCAGGAGTGACCTCAGAGCAGAGGGCCAACCTCAAAAAAGTGTGAGGAACCCAAAGAGGATTAGACTCTGACCAGAGGGCCCACATCACCAAGAGGATCAGAACCAGGCAGGACTGTCTGCACACCAGTGTGACCACATCATAGAAAGGTGAGGAACCCAGCACATGTGGCCTAAACCAGAAGACCCACATCTCCAAGGGGCTCGGAGTGAGGCATGCAGGAGTAACCTCACAACACAGGGCCCATAGAATAAAAAAGCTGAGGAATCCTGCAGTGGGAACCTCCCAGCAGGCGGCCCAGAGCACCGAGTCTATGCGATCCAGACTGCAGTGAACTCACAGCAGAGGGCCCATATCATGAAACTGTGAGCAACCCAGCCATTTGGACCTCACAGCAGAAGGCCCACATCCCCATGGGGTTGGGAACATGGCAAGAGTGTCCTCGCACCACTTAGCACGTATCAGAAAAAGTGGGTACCCAGAAGTTACGGCCTGACGCTAGAGAGCCCTCATCACCGAGGGGAGGTGGCTCCCAGCAGGCTCCAACTGCCACAAGAGGGCCGATGTCGCCAAGGCGGGGTGTGCCAGCCAGTCAGTAGTGACCTCACAGCAGAGGACCCACCTCACAGAAGGGTGAGGAACCCAGCCACGATCAGACTCTCACCAGAGGGCCCACATCACCAAGGGGATAGAAACCAGGCAGGAGTGTCCTCACACCAGTGGGGCCACATCATCGAAAGGTGAGGGACCCAGCACACGTGGCCTCAAACCAGAGGACACACATCACCAAGGGGCTGGGAGTGAGTCAGGCAGGAGGAGTCTCCAAACAGAGGGCCCATAGAAGAAAAAAGGTGAGGAATCCCGCAGTTGGAACCTCCCCGCAGGCGGCCAGGAGCAGCGAGGCTATGGGATCCAGGCCGGAGTGAACTCACACCAGAGGGCCCTCATCATGAAACTGAGCCACCCACCGTTGGGACCTCAGAGCAGAAGGCCCATATTCCCATGGGGATGGAAACCTGGCAGGAGTGTACTCACACCACAGGGCGCACATCAGAAAATTTTGGGAGCCCAGGAGTTAGAGCCTGACGCCAGAGGACCCTCATTACCGAGGGGAGAGACTCCCAGCAGGCACCAACTCCCAACTGAGGGCCCACGTCGCCAAGGTGACGTGTGCCAGTCAGGCAGGAGTGACCTCACAGCAGAGGGCCTACCTCACAGAAGGGTGAGGAAACCAGCCAGGATAAGACTCTCACCAGAGAGCCCACATCACCAAGGGGACCGGAACAAGGCAGGAGTGTCCTCACACCAGTGTGGCCACATTATAGAAAGGTGAGGAACCCAGCACATGTGGCCTAAACCAGAGGACCCACATTTCCAAGGTGCTCCGAGTGAGGCAGGCAGGAGTAGCCTAACAACACAGGGCCCACAGAATAAAAAATGTGAGGAATCCAGCAGTTGGAACCCCCCAGCAGGTGGCCCAGAGTACGGAGTCTATGGGATCCAGGCCACAGTGAACTCACAGCAGAGGGCTCACATCATGACACTGTGAGCAACCCAGCTGGTGGGACCTCAGAGCAGAAGGCCCACATCCCCATGGGGATGGGAACGTGGCAGGAGTGTACTCGCACGACAGGGCACATATCAGAAAATTTTGGGAGCCCATGAGTTAGGGCCTGACGCCAGAGGGCCCTCATTACCGAGGGGAGGAGACTCCCAGCAGGCACCAACTCCCAACTGAGGGCGCACATCGCCAAGGTGATGTGTGCCAGCCAGGCAGGAGTGACCTCACAGCAGAGGGCCCACCTCCCAGAAGGGTGAGGAATCCAGCCAGGATCAGACTCTCACCAGAGGGCCCCCATCACCAAGGGGATGGGAACCAGGCAGGAGTGTCCTCACACCAGTGGGGCCACATCAATAAAGGTGAGGAAACCAGCACATGTGGCCTCAAACCAGAGGACCTACATCACAAATGGGCTGGGAGTGAGTCAGGAAGGAGGAGCATGAAAACACAGGACCCAAAGAATAAAAATGGTAAGGAATCCAGCAGTAGGAACCTCCCAGCAGGCGGCTCAGAGCACAGAGTCTATGGGATCTAGGCCTGAGTGAACTAACACCAGAGAGCCAACATCCTGAAACTGTGAACAACACAGGTGTTGGGACCATAGAGCAGAAGGCACATGGGGATGGGAACCTGGCAGGAGTGCCCTCACACCACTTAGCACGTATCAGAAAATGTGGGTAACCAGCAGTTAGGGCCTAATGCCAGAGGGCCTCATCACTGAGGGGAGGAGGCTCCCAGCGGGCTCCAACTGCCACCAGAGGGCCGACGTCGCCAAGGCGGGGTGTGTCAGCCAGGCAGGAGTGACCTCAGAGAAGAGGGCCCACCTCACAGAAGTGTGAGGAGCCCAACCAGGATCAGACTCTCACTGGAGGGCTCACATCACCAAGGGGATGGGAACCAGGCAGGAGTGTCCGCACACCAGTGGGACCACATCTGCGAAAGGTGAGGAACCCAGCACATGTGGCCTCAAACCAGAGGACACACATCACCAAGGGGCTGGGAGTGAGGCAGGTGTCTGGAGGGGCACATTTAACTCTAATTTCCCACCAGGAAGAGGAATTAACCAAAGGCTCAGGGTGCCGTGCGGGACCCTGATTACGGCCTGAAGCAAACCTGCGGTTCTGTGGCCAGCTTTCAAGGAAACGAGTTAAGAAAGGAAATCACAGGCACTGTAATTCACAAACCTGCAGAGTTATAAATGACAGCTATTGGCAAAAATATATTGAAGTAAGTCTGCACAGAGGACTTGAAAACGAGGCAGAATTGCAGGAATCATATTTCAGGAGGTAGATTGGAATTGCATTTAAAGCATGTGAAAAGCGGCAGATCTTTGACAGTGATGCACTTGGACAAAAAGTGCGTATACATTTTTTCCTGAATATATTCAGGAAAAAACGCATATGCCCTTTGTGGCCAACCAAGAATTCGAGCAATGGAAATCCGCACTACAATGAACTCTCATTTCCCATTCGTCAAAAGAGCCATCTGAAAAAAGTGTAAAACCCAGAAACACAGGACAGGCCATGGAGAACAGGGAGCCTTGTTATGCTGATGGACGGGATGTAAATTGCCAACAGACACTCTGGTGATGTTTATGGTGTATGCTGAAACATCTAAAAAACAAAGCTACAGAGCCTAGGGCACTTCCACTTTTGGCCCTATAGCTTAGGAAAATTAAAATCAACAAGACACAGCCAACACAATATCCAGGGCTGCTGTGTTTACAAGAACCTCGAGTCCAGTACAAACTAAATATCCCAGAAAGAAAAAAATGGATAAAGGAGTTGTCCTACTTACGTACAACGGAATATCACTCAGCAATGAAATCAATGTCATCAGGCCTGTAGCAGCAAATTGAGTGGATTTAAGTATGATGATTCTAAGAGAAATATGTCACACAGAGAAACATAATTATCATAAGATATCACAAATAGAGGGAGTGTAAACTTGGCTACACATAAACTGAATTACAAAACCGAACAGAGTCTCACATTTAGATAAAAACTTATGCTTGCTTAAGGGGAAAGTTGAGTTGGGGTCCTGTATAAAACCAGAGATTGAAATGAGCACACATACCGTTCCATAAGCCAAATATGTAATAGACAAGACCTACTCTTTGCTCAACGAAATAGACTAATCCATGGTGTATCACCTCACACCTGTTAGAATGGGCATCATCAGAAAATCTACAAACAACAAATGCTGGAAAGGTGCGGAGATAAGGAAACCTCTTCCACTATTGTTGGGAATGTAAATTGATGCAGTCACTGTGGAGAACATTATGGAGTTTCTTATAAAACTAAGAATAGGATTACCATATAATACAGCAATCCCACTACTGGGCATATACCCAGACAAAACCATAAAACGAAAAGAGACATTCACCGCAATGTTCATTGCATCACTATTTACAATATCCAGGTAATGGAAGCAACCTAAATGCCCACAGACAGACAAATGCATAAAGATGAGGTACATATATAAAATGGAATATTACTAAGCCATAAAAAGGAATGAAATTGGGTCATTTGTAGAGACGTTGATGGATCTAGAGACTGTCATACAGAGTGAAGTAAGTCAGAAAGAGAAAAACAAATCCTGTATATAAATGCATATATGTGGAACCTAGAAAAGTTGTACAGATGAACCGTTTTGCAAGGCAGAAATAGAGCAACAGATGTAGACAACAAACGTATGGACACCAAGGGGGGAAAGCTGTTAGGGGGGTGGTGGTGGGAGGAGTTGAGAGATTGGGATTGGCATGTATACATTTCTATGTATAAAATAGGTAACCAAAAAGAAGCTGCTGTATAAAAAAATAAAATAAAATTCAAAATTACAAAAAGTAAAACAGAAAAAATATTCTTCCCTTCACATACATGTATTTATATGAATAAATTATTTCCATGCTTATATCTGTAAATACAAAAAAGAGGAATAAAATCTACCTTGAACCAAAAACGAAAAAAAGAAAAAAAAAAAAGAACCCACCAGTTACACAGAGGAAAACCGTATCAGGGCCCTTGCTCCAGTTGTAAACAATTCTGAAGTTGGTCAGTGGTGGGGAATCATCTCCCATTCAGCCAGCAGGCCCCACGCAACAAGCGTCCTCATTGCAAAGCTGGGGGCCCGTGCCGAGGCATCTGTGAGTAAACGTGGGCCGAGCCCCAGGCCAGCTGCTGCTGAAATGTTCCCACCCTTCCCAGGTAAAACACCTGAATATGTACAAGGACTTGAAAGCCTAGAGGAAGGGCCATGGAGCCACATGAGCGACAGCATGCTAGCCGACTTGGTGCCTACAGGCCAGACAGGATGGTCCTGGCCCTGGGTGCTCTTCTGGAAGCTTTCCATTTCCCTGCCTGAGATACCCCTCCTGTCCCGGCCCCCACTGCTTTCTTCCTTACTCACCTCTGCCCAGGGAGAAATTCCAGCGGCAGGTATGGGTGACACATCCTCTTCTTTAGCATGTGGCATCTTGGCAACTGCTGCAGAAAGTCCAGCAGAGCCCCACTCACACTGGGCCACCCACAAAGCCGTGGCCTCTCACTCCCTCCCACCAGTCCAGCCCCGAGACTGCTGACAGGGCAGAGAAAATGGCGTCAGGCACAGCTGCAGGAGCTCTTGCTGCCTGGAGTGGTGTTTATATTGATCTCAACCCAGGCACACCTGGGGAGGACTGGCCGGCATGGTCAGGCTTCCCAGGCCAGCCAATAATCACCCCTCAGGGGCTCACAGTTGCAGAAAATGGAACTTTCTGAATCGGCCAGGTCCAAGGAACAGGTGTGGGCTCCTGAGAGTCAGGATAGACAAGGGGCTGCAGCTCTGGCTTGTTTTCTAATTATATTATCTGGCCCATGAGTGGGAGACAACTTCAAGAAAACCCTCTCCTAATGAGAGGAACCCAGGAGTCAGGGAGAGGAGGGGTGGGTGGTGGGTGGAGACAGAGGCCTGGTGCCCCGGGTGCAGTGGAAGTCTCTGGAAGACCAGGTGGAGGGAGGCCACACAGAGTGATGCCCAGGGTCACAGACCTGTCGGAGCTGCTGTTTGTTAGTTCAAGTCCTGCTCTGAGGTGCTCTGTGTCAGATCTGAGTGACAGGTGAGCTGGGAGTGCTCTGCAATGAGGGCGATGTGCACGGTTCCTGTGTGCCCAGCCCTGCCACCGTAACTGCAAGGGTAGCTCTGTATCCTGAGAGGGGCCTGACCATGAGAGCCCCGTGTTCTGGGGTGGGGGTAGGGTACCTGCGCAGGTGATCTAAATATCCTGGGATTGGCCTGATCTCGAGAGCCCCATGGGCTGCTGGAGCCCTGGTAAAGGATGTCAGGACAGTCAGTGAAGCCACCGAGGATATACCTCCAGTAGTTCCTAAATCCTACACCCTGCTGGTCATTCTACCAACCACCAGGACATGGTATTCTGTATTAGTCTTCAATGATGCCTTCTTTTGTATTCCATTAGTGTCAGAGTCACAAGAAATTTTGGCTTGTGAGTGGCAGGACTCAACATACAACTAAAACAATACTTCTGGGCCGTCTTGCCCCAAGGGTTCAAAAATTCCCACACCATCTTTGGGGAAAGCTCAGCTAAAGACCTAAAAGTTCTACCACTGGAAAAGGAAACACTCCTTCAATATGCAGACGACATTCTGATCACCAGCCCTACTAAGGGGACCTCTGAACTACCAAGCCAATAAAGGATACAAGTTGTCCAAGAAAAAGCTCAAATATCACAGACTACGGTGACCTGCCTGGGCTTCATTCTCACAGAAGGTCGGAGAAGCACATCCCAGGAAAGGGAAGAAACAATTTACAGCCTTACCCATATCTAAAACTAGAAGACAGCTTAGGGGTTCCTGGGGAGGCCAGGGTTTGCTGCTTCTGGATCCCTAACTACAGTCTACTAGCTGGGTCTCTATATGAAACACTGAAAGGAAAAGATGATGATCCTTTTGAATAGAATCCAGAAGTGGCCTTTCAAGAATGGAAAGAGCAGTCAATTCAGATCCTTGCCCTGGAACTCCCTAATTTAGCTAAACCCTTTGATCTTTACATTCCTGGTGAAAAGTGAATCGCCATTGGAGGATTAGTGCAAAAACTGGGACCACTTGAAATGGAACAATGCAAAAATGCCATCCAGGTAGGATAAACTACAGTCACCAAGGGGCTTGGCCCACTGCCACATCTGGCCAAGATACTGGCAGTATCTAAAAACCTGAAATCAGCAGCCCAAAAGGCCACCTCCCTCCTAAGGGAAAAGGGTCCCACGTGGTGATCCTAACCCCCAACCATGCCCTGAAGTTGCAGGGTTTGCTCCGTGGGCACACTGACCTCGAGTGAGGAGGCCCTCCAACTCCAACCTCCAGAGAGATAACCGGGGGCAACGGGGCACCATGACGACTCATGTGACCATCACTTGACCTGGAGTTTCTCTCATAAAACAACAAGAGTGTGTCCCAAAAGAGTAGACTACTGCTTGCAGGACTTACTGCACCCAGATCAGACCTAATAATCTTGGTGGGGGAACCGTATATCATGCTGTCACCATAGAAAAGCCTACAGACACTGTGATAATGGTGGCCAATAAGACCGGCTGGACTCCTGTTTACTTCAAAAGGCTGTTGACTCAGTGGCCATCATGGTCCTTCATCACCACTGACCCTGGACTGTCTGGGAGTTGAGCGGACAGGGTCCTGACACCTGGTGCTGTTTTTACGTTAATTCAGGGGCCTAATTGAAGAAAGCGCAGACTACTGGTCAGAGCATCTACGCTGGCAGAAACGGTCAGCCTAAGGTGGCCGAACAAATGAGGGGCGGGGTGAAACTGGACCTCACAGCGTCACTGCACATCTCCTTCCTGGACCCTTAAAGGTCATTAGAATCTATAACACTTCCAATACTGGTGCTCAGGCGGACGAGCAGGGAGGCAGGAGGCCTGGGGACAATCAACGTCACCTGGAGGCTGCTGGGGAGAAGTTCTGACCCTCGCCCACGGGTATGAGGGCTCCTAACTCAGCACTCAGCAGTTACAGAAGAAGGGTCTGCACCCTCAGCACTCCAAGAATGAGGAAGGGGACAAAAGGCAGAAGAGGGGTTTGTCCGAGGCAAAGACCCTTAAAAATCCCTGGGAGAGAAAAATAGAATCTGGGCAATAAAATAAAGTCTAACCTTTTTTATCCTTTGTGCTTTGTCTAATTACACGTGCTCCTAGGGTCCCGCATACAGAGGTTCCACACCCGGCACTTCAGACCAGATTTCCTAGTGCAGAATGGCTGGGTCGACAACTCAGCTCCTGGGGCACAGTGCACACTCCGTGATATAGAGCCTGAGCTGCAGCCAACTGGGCCCTCAAGAGCTCTGCCCCCTCCCTCTGACTGACTCTGACAGGATCTCTACACAGCAGCCCAGCCCACAGCCCACGGGGTAGCACATGCTCTCACCTCTCCATTCTCTGATCAAAATATAAAGTTTCCTTTGCTTCTGAACCAAACTCAGTCTCGATCTGTTGGCTCCAATGACCCTGGGCAGGGGGACACTTGTTGGGGTCCACTCTGGAGGATCAGTAACAGAAATTCAGAACATTGTAACTTCAATGAACAGATGTGTGAGCCAAACTGTAATTAACATAGAACAGTGTATAAGGCTCGGGTAAAATAAGATGTTTCTAACACTTCCATTTGGTATTTCCATCACTTTATTATAAGCAAGTTCACTGAAAAGGTTTGTCTTATTTGTCAGGTCAATATTAGAGAAACGAAGTGATTTCTTTCCAAGGATGTACATCTAATAATCTTGGTTAAAGCTTCAATCTTGTTTTAAATGCTTTTCCATTGACAATGATACCTCTCTTTCAGCTCCCCCATTTCTGAGAAGTATAAAGTCTTATAATTTATTATTACCAAAGGGGAAAGGTGAGAGGAGGGATAAATTAACAGTTTGGGATTAACACATACACACTGCTATGTATAAAATCGATCATCAACAAGGAACTGCTGTATAGCACAGGGAACTACACTCAATATTTTGCAATAACTTATAAGGGGAAATAATCTGAAAAAGAATAGATATTTTTATTGACATCATCTATTAATGACAGTTAAAATGGAACCTAAGGGAAGCCGGTGGTGAGTCCTTCTGACCCTGAAGACTTCAATCATCTAAAGTTTGGACTCTGCCTACTTCCTAAGGCCCTTAATGAACATATGTGTAGCCGTAGCTTAAAACACTCCCCACTTTGGGTTGCGGAGAGACACTGATTTTGAAAAAGCCCTGGTGTTCTCCTCACATGAATGGGACCCTTCCTACAGCTAAAGCATGCCTCTCACACCCAGAGGATGGTATACCGTCTGATCGGGAAGAGTTTGGAAAAGGCATCTCATCTCCTCTTCTCCTGGTGCTCGGGTTCACCCCTCCAGCGTCTTTACGAACAGTCTCCCCACTTGGAGATGTCAGCACTGTCAACATCCTGTTGCATACAGTTTGGAATTTGTCCAGAGGATGAAGCAGAAGGAGGAGGAACAATGAGAGACAAGTCCTAGGTGTTCGGACAGGCACATGTCACTCTAATTTCCAATCAGGAAGACGAATTGACCAAAGGCTAGGGTTGCCCATGGAAACAGAATAGGCCTTGAGGAAATCCCGCTGCTCTGTGGCCAGTTCCCATAAACACAAGTTGAAAAATGGAGCTCAGTGGCACTAAAATTCACGAAACTGCAGAGTTGAAAATATCTATCACTGAAAAATGTCTTGAGGAAAGTCAGAGAAAAGGACTTGTAAGCAACGGAGAATGGCAGGAAAGGGATTGGAAGAGGTAGAAAGGACTTGCCATTAAGCACAAGAAAAGGGGCTGAACATTGCCAACATTGCAGTTGGCCAAAAAGGGTGTATGCGTCATTTTCTGTATATATTCAAGAAAAGGGCATACACTTTTTTAGCCAACCAAACAGGTGGGCACTGGAAATCAATACTACAAATCATATCACTTCGCATCAGTCAGAAGAGCTGTCCTCATAAAGTGTAAACACCAGAAATGCAGGACAGGGCAAGGAGAAAAGGGAGCCCTGTGAGGCTTATACTGGAAATGTATATTGCCAACGGTCACTCTGGAGAAGTGTACTGTGTTTACTAAAGCATCTAAAAAATGAGCTACAGAGCACAGGGCACTTGCACTCATGGACGTATATCATGGGAAAAACAAAAATCGAGAGGACACAGGCACCCCAATGTATACCGCCTCACTGTTTAAAAGATCCTCGACTAGGATATAACTTAAATGTCTCTGGAGGGAAAAAATGGATACAGATGTGGTGCTTATGTAGAGTGGAATATGAATCAGCCTGGAAATCAATGCAATATGGCCACTTGAAACAACTCCAGAGGAGTTACGTATGATCATTCAAAGTCACAGAAATCAAAAAGAAAAAGACATACTATATCACTAATACATGGAATGTAAACTTGGCTACACATGAACTGAATTACGAAACAGAACAGGGTCTCAAATATAGAAAAGCAACTTATTCTTGCTTAAGGATAAAGGTGAGTTGGGGTGCTGCATAAAACCAGAGATTGAAATTAGCACAGATACTGGTCCATAAGCCAAATATGTAATAGTCAAGACCTACTGCTTGCTCAACAAAATGGACTCAACACCCCATATTCAACGCTTAGGAATATACCTGACTAGTAAGAATCTTCAAACCCATGGGTTTATATGTCTCCGTAAGAGAATCAAGCGTGTCTACAGAGGCATGAACACAGCAGTGAAAATACGATAAATCCCATTATCAAAATAAATTACAGAAACAAAAAACACAATGACAGTGAAATAGAGAGCAATTCTTAAATAATTCATTCAGGGCCTGTGATGCAACCTGGATTTACCACATCTACACCCAGAGCTGAGTGAGACATAAGGCTGGACACCAGGCTGATAGCATTGGTGAGGTTCGGTGAGCAAATGCAGACCCCTTGAAGTACCCATTCCAAGGGTCCCAACTCTCCAGGTTTAAGGGATTCTTCCTTCAGCTAAAGCATGCATGGGAAACCCACAGTATGGTGCACCGTGTGACCGGGAAACTTTTTCAAATGCATCTCAGTGTTCGTCCCCTTTTACTCGGGTTCACAATTCCAGACCCTTTACTAACACTCTCCCCACTTGGAGAGTCAGTGCCTTTAACCTGCTGTTTGGCACAGTTTGCAATTTCTGCCCAAGATGAACAGGAATAGGGAGAACCAGTGAGAGACTAGCTGTAGGTGTCTGCACGGGCAAATTTAACGCTCATTTCCCACCAGGAAGAGGAATTAACCAAAGCCTCAGCATGCCGTCCTGGAACCAGATTAGGGCCTGAGGCAATCCTGCGGGTTTGCGGCCATCTCACAAGAAAGCGATTTGAAGAAAGGAGCTCAGGGGAACTGTAATTCACAAACCTGCAAAGTTATAAATGACAGCTATCGTCCAAAAATATATTGAAGGACGGCTGCGAAGAGGACTTGAAAGCGGGGCAGAATTGCAGGACAACGATTTCAGGGGGTAGACTGGAATTGCATTTAAAGCATAGGAAAAGAGGCAGAACGTCGACAATGATGCACTTTGCCAAAACGGGCGTATGCGTCTTTTCCTGAATATATTCAGGAAAAAACGCATACGCCCTTTTTGGCCAACCAAGCAAGCATGTTAAAGAAATCTGCACTACAGTGAAGTCTCACTGCCTCCCGGTCAAAAGGGCCATCTGAAAAAAGTGTAAAATCCACAAAGGCAGCATAGGCCATGGAGAACAGGGAGCCTTGTTATGCTGATGGGCGGGATGTAAATTGCCAAGAGCCACTCTGGAGAAGTGTATGGTGTTTCCCCAAACACCTAAAAAACAAAGCAACGGAGCCTACGGCACTTCCACTTATGGTCCTATAGCTTAGGGAAATTAAAATCAGACAAACAGCCACCCCAAAGTGTCGGACGGCTCTGTTTACAAGAACCTCGTGTACGGCACAAGTTAAATATCGCAGAAAGCAAAAAATGGATAAAGAGGTTGTGGTACGTATGTACAATGGAATATCACTCTCCAATGAAATCTATGTCATCAGGCCCGTCACGGCATAATGAGTGGCTTCAGGTACGATGATTCTAAGTGAAATAAGTCACACAGAAAATGAAACATCATAAGATATCACTAATACACCGAATGTAATCTTGGCTACACATGAACTGAAATACAAAATAGAACAGGGTCTCAAATTTAGAAAACCAACTTATATTGGCTTAAGGGGAAAGGTGAGTTGGGGTGCTGCATAAAACCAGAGATAGAAGTTACCACAGATACCATTCCATAAATCAAATATGTAATAGTCAAAACCTACCCCTTGCTCAACGAAATGGACTAACAACCCTATATTCAACACCTAGGAATACACCTGACTAGTAAGAATCTTCAAACCCAAGGATTTATATGTCTCCATAAGAGAATCAAGCGTGTGTACAGCTGCATGAAGGCAGCAGAGAAAATCTGATAAATCCCATTTTCAAAATGAATTACAAAAACTGAACACAATGACAGTGAAATAGAGAGCAATTCTTAAATAATTCATTCAGGGCTTGTGATGCAACCTGGATTTACCTCATCTACACCCAGAGCTGAGTGAGACATAAGGTTGGACACTTCGGGCTGATAACATTGGTGAGGTTCGATGAGCAAATGCAGATCCTTTGAAGTCATAATTCATGGGACCCATTCCATGGATCCCAACTCTCCAGGTTTAAGGGATGTTTCCTACAGCTAAAACATGCATGGGAAACCCACAGTATGGTGCACCGTGTGATCTGGAAACGTTTTCAAATGCATCTCAGGTTTAGTCCTCTTTTATTCGGGTTCACAATTCCAGACCCATTACTATCACTCTCCCCACTTGGAGAGTCAGTGCCTTTAACCTCCTGTTTGGCACAGTTTGCAATTTCTGCGCACGATGAACAGGAATAGGGAGAACCAATGAGAGAGTAGCTGTAGGTGTCTGCACGGGCAAATTTAACGATCATTTCCCACCAGGAAGAGGATTTAACGAAACGCTCAGCATGCCGTCCCAGAACCAGATTAGGGCCTGAAGCAATCCTGCGGGTTTGCGGCTAGCTCACAAGAAAGCGATTTGAAGAAAAGAGCTCAGGGGCACTGTAATTCACAAACCTACAGAGTTATAAATGACAGCTATCGTCCAAAAATATATTGAAGGAAGGCTGCGAAGAGGACTTGAATGCGGGGCAGAATTGCAGGAAAACGATTTCAGGGGCTAGACTGGAATTGCATTTAAAGCATAGGAAAGGAGGCAGAACGTCGAAAATGATGCACTTGGCCAAAAGGGCGTATGCGTTTTTTCCTGAATATATTCAGGAAAAAACGCATACGCACTTTTTGGTCAACCAAGCAAGCATGTTAAAGAAATCTGCACTACAGTGATGTCTCACTGCCCCCCGGTCAAAAGGGCCATCTGAAAAAAGTGTAAAATCCAGAAAAGCAGCACAGGCCATGGAGAACAGGGAGCCTTGTTATGCTGATGGGCGGGATGTAAATTGCCAAGAGTCACTCTGGAGAACTGTATGGTGTATCCTCAAACACCTAAAAAACAAAGCAACGGAGCCTACGGCACTTCTACTTATGGTACTATAGCTTAGGGAAATTAAAATCAGAAACACATAGCCACCCCAAAGTTTCAGACGGCTCTGTTTACAAGAACCTCGTCTACGGTACAAGTTAAATATCCCAGAAAGCGAAAAATGGATAAAGAAGTTGTGGTACGTATGTACAATGGAATATCACTCACCAATGAAATCTATGTCATCAGGCCCGTTGTGGCATAATGAGTGGATTCAGGTACGATGATTCTAAGTGAAGTAAGTCACACAGAAAATGCAACATCATAAGATATCACTAATACACGGAATGTAATCTTGGCTACACATGAACTGAATTACAAAACAGGGCAGGGTCTCAAATTTAGAAAACCAACTTATGTTTGCTTAAGGGGAAAGTTGAGTTGGGGTGCTGCATAAAACCAGAGATAGAAATTAGCACAAATACCATTCCATAAGTCAAATATGTAATAGTCAAGACCTACCCCTTGCTCAACGAAATGGGCTAAACACCCTATATTCAACGCCTAGGAATACACCTGACTAGTAGGAATCTTCAACCCCATGGATTTATATGTCTCCATAAGAGAAACAAGCGTGTGTACAGCTGCATGAAGGCAGCAGAGAAAATCCGATAAATCCCATTATCGAAATGAATTACAAAAACAAAACACAATGACAGTGAAATAGAGAGCAATTCTTAAATAATTCATGCAGGGCTTGTGATGCAACCTGGATTTACCTTATCTACACCCAGAGCTGAGTGAGACATAAGGTTGGACACTTCGGGCTGATAGCATTGGTGAGGTTCGATGAGCAAATGCAGACCCTTTGAAGTCATACTGCATGGTACCCATTCCATGGGTCCCAACTCTCCAGGTTTAAGCGATTCTTCCTTCAGCTAAATCATGCATGGCAAACCCAAAGTATGGTGCACCGTGTGACCGGGAAACGTTTTCAAATGCATCTCAGTTTCCGTCCCCTTTTACTCGGGTTCACAATTCCAGACCGTTTACTAATACTCTCCCCACTTGGAGAGTCAGTGCCTTTAACTTCCCGTTTGTCACAGTTTGCAATTTCTGCGCAAGATGAACAGGAATAGGGAGAACCAATGAGAGACTAGCTGTAGGTGTCTGCACAGGCAAATTTAACGCTCATTTGCCACCAGGAAGTGGAATTAACCAAACGCTCAGCATGCCATGCCGGAACCAGATTAGGGCCTGAAGCAATCCTGCGGGTTTGCGGCCAGCTCACAAGAAAGCGATTTGAAGAAAGGAGCTCTGGGGCACTGTAATTCACAAACCTGCAGAGTTATAAATGACAGCTATCGGCCAAAAATGTATTGAAGGAAGGCTGCGAAGAGGACTTGAAAGCGGGGCAGAATTGCAGGAGAACGATTTCAGGGGGTAGACTGGAATTGCATTTAAAGCATAGGAAAAGAGGCAGAACGTCGACAATGATGCACTTGGCCAAAAAGGGCGTATGCGTTTTTTCCTGAATATATTCTGGAAAAAAAGCATACGCACTTTTTGGCCAACCAAGCAAGCATGTTAAAGAAATCTGCACTATAGTGACGTCTCACTGCCCACCGGTCAAAAGGGACATCTGAAAAAAGTGTAAAATCCAGAAATGCAGCACAGGCCTTGGAGAACAGGGAGCCTTGTTATGCTGATGGGTGGGATGTAAATTGCCAACAGCCACTCTGGAGTAGTGTATGGTGTTTCCTGAAACACCTAAAAAACAAAGCAACGGAGCCTACGGCACTTCCACTTATGGTCCTATAGCTTAGGGAAATTAAAGTCAGAAACACACAGCCACCCCAAAGTTTCAGACGGCTCTGTTTACAAGAACCTCGTCTACGGTACAAGTTAAATATCCCAGAAAGTGAAAAATGGATAAAGAAGTTGTGGTACGTACGTACAAAGGAATATCACTCACCAATGAAATCTATGTCATCAGGCCCGTCGTGGCATAATGAGTGGATTCAGGTACGATGATTAAAGTGAAATAAGTCACACAGAAAATGAAACATCATAAGATATCACTAATACACGGAATGTAATCTTGGCTACACATGAACTGAATTACAAAACAGAACAGGGTCTCAAATTTAGAAAACCAACTTATGTTTGCTTAAGGGGAAAGGTGAGTTGGGGTGCTGCATAAAACCAGAGATAGAAATTAGCACAGATACCATTCCATAAGTCAAATATGTAATAGTCAAGACCTACCCCTTGCTCAACGAGATGGACTATACACCCCATATTTAACGCCTAGCAATACACCTTACTAGTAAGAATCTTCAAACCCATGGATTTATATGTCTCCATAAGAGAATCAAGCGTGTGTACAGCTGCATGAATGCAGCAGGGAAAATCCGATAAATCCCATTATCAAAATTAATTACAAAAACAAAACACAATGACAGTGAAATGGAGAGCAATTCTTAAATATTTCATTCAGTGCTTGTGATGCAACCTGGATTTACCTCATCTACACACAGAGCTGAGTGAGACATAAGGTTGGACACTTCGGGTTGATAGTATTGGTGAGGTTCGATGAGCAATGCAGACCCTTTGAAGTCATACTGCATGGTACCCATTCCATGGGTCCCAACTCTCCAGGTTTAAGGGATTCTTCCTTCAGCTAAAACATGCATGGGCATCCCACAGTATGGTGCACCATGTGACCGGGAAACGTTTTCAAATGCATGTTCGTTTTCGTCCGCTTTTTCTCGGTTTCACAATTCCAGACCCTTTACTAAAAGTCTCCCCACTTGGACAGTCAGTGCCTTTATCTCCTGTTTGGCACAGTTTGCAATTTCTGCGCAAGATGAACAGGAATAGGGAGAACTAATGAGAGAGTAGCTGTAGCTGTCTGCACGGGCAAATTTAACTCTCATTTCCCACCAGGAAGAGGAATGAACCAAAGTCTCAGCGTGCCATGCCGGAACAAGATTAGGGCCTGAAGCAATCCTGCAGTTTTGCGGCCAGCTCAAAAGAAAGCTAGTTGAAAAAAAGAGCTCAGGGTCACTGTCATTCACAAACCTGCAGTTATCAATGACAGCTATCTCCCAAAAATATATTGAAGTAAGGCTGCAAAGCAGACTTGAAAGTGGGGCAGAATTGAAGGAAACCGATTTCAGGAGGTAGACAGTAACTGCATTTAAAGCATAGGAAAAGAGGCAGTACGTCGACAATGATGCACTTGGCCAAGAAGGGCATATGCGTTTTATCCAGGGCCCTCATTAAAGAGGGGAGGAGGCTCCCAGCACACTCCAATGGCCAACAGAGGACCCATGTCACCAAGGCGACGTGTGCCACCCAGGCAGGAGTGACCTCATGTCAGAGGGCCCACCTCACAGAAGGGTGAGGTACCCAGCCAGGATCAGACTCTCACCAGAGGGCCCACATCACCAAGGGGATCGGATCCAGGCAGGAGTGGCCTCACACCAGTGTGGCCAAATAATAGAAAGGTGAGGAACCCAGAACATGTGGCCTAAACAAGAGGACCCACATCTCCAAGGGGCTGGAAGTGAGGCAGGAAGGAGGAGCCAGAAAACAGAGGACCCATAGAATAAAAAAGTGAGGAATCCCGCAGTTGGAACCTCCTAGCATGCGGCAAGGAGCAGCGAGGCTATGGGTTCCCAGCCAGTGTGAACTCACAACAGAGGGCCCTCATCATTAAACTGTGAACAACACAGCTGTTGGGACCACAGAACAGAAGGCCCACATTCCCATGGGGTTGGCATCCTGGCAGGAGTGTACTCGCACCACAGGGCACACATCAGAAAATTTTGGGAGCCCAGGAGTTAGGGCCGGACGCCAAACGGCCCTAATTACAGAGGGGAGCAGACTCCTAGCAGGCACCAACTCTCAACTGAGGGCACACGTCACCAATGTGACGTGTGACAGCCAGGCAGGAATGACCTCACAGCCAAGGGCCTACGTCACAGAAGGGGGAGGAACCCAGCCAGGATAAGACTCCCACCAGAGGGCCCACATCACCAAGGGGATCAGAACCAGGCAGGAGTGGCCTCAAACCAGTATGGCCAAATCATAGAAAAGTGAAGAAACCAGAACATATGGCCTAAACCAGAGGACCCACATCAACAAGGGGCTCAGAGTGAGGCAGGCAGTAGGTGTCTCAAACAGAGGGCCCATAAAATAAAAAAGGTGGGGAATCCCGCAGTTGGAACCTCCCAGCAGGCGGCAAGGTACAGCGAGGCTATGGGATCCCGGCCGGTGTGAACTCACAACAGAGGGCCCTCATCACGAAACTGTGAACAACCCAGCAGTTGGGACAACAGAGCAGAAGGCCCACATTCCCATGTGGTTGGGAACCTGACAGGAGTGTCCTCCCACCAGAGGGCACACATCAGAAAAGTATGGGAGCCCAGGAGGTAGGGCCTGACGCCAGAGTGTCCTCATCACCGAGAGGAGAATGCTCCCAGCATGCTCCAACTGCCGCCAGAGGGCCGACGTCACCAAGGCGGGGTGTGCCAGCCAGGCAGGAGTGACCTCAGGGCCGAGGGTCAACCTTACGGAACTGTGAGGAACCCAACCAGGATGAGACTCTCACCAGAGGGCCCACATCACCAAGGGGATGGGAACCAGGCAGGAGTGTTCTCACCACAGTGGTGCCACATCACTGAAAGGCGAGGAACCCACAACATGTGGCCTCAATCCAGAACACCCACATCAACAAGGGGCTCAGAGTGAGGGAGGCAGGAAGTGTCTCACAACACAGGGCCCATAGAAGAATAAAGGTAAGGAATCCTGCATTTGGAAGCTCCAAGCAGGTGGCCCAGAGCACCGAGGCTCTGGGATGCATGCCGGAGTGAACTCACAGCAGAGGGCCCACATCCTGACACTGGGAGCAACCCAGCCGTTGGCACCTCAGAACAGAAGTCCCAAATCCGCATGGGGATGGGAACCTGGAAGGAGTGACATTGCACCAGTGGGCTCACATCAGAAAATGTGCGGAGCCCAGCAGTTAGGGCCTGACGCAAGAGGGCCCTCATCACCTTGGAGAGGAGCGTACAAGAAGGCTCCAACTGCCACCAGAGGTCCGACGTCACCAAGGCAACGGGAGCAAGCCAGGCAGGAGTGGCCTCACACCAGTGTGGCCAAATCATAGAAAGGTGAGGAACCCAGAATATGTGGCCCAAACAAGCCGACCCACATCTCCAAGGGGCTGGGAGTGAGGCAGGCAGGAGGACCCTCAAAACAGAGGACCCATAGAATAAAAAATGTGACGAATCCCGCAGTTGGAAACTCCTAGCATGCAGCAAGGAGCAGCGAGGCTATGGGATCCCAGCCAGTGTGAACTCACAACAGAGGGCCCTCATCATGAAACTGTGAACAACACAGCTGTTGGGACCACAGAACAGAAGGCCCACATTCCCATGGGTTTGGTAACATGGCAGGAGTGTACTCGCACCACAGGGCACACATCAGAAAAGTTTGGGAGCCCAGGAGTTAGGGCCTGACTCCAGACAGCCCTAATTACCGAGGGGAGCAGACTACTAGCAGGCACCAACTCCCAACTGAGGGTCCACGTCGCCAAGGTGACGTGCGTCAGCCAGGCAGGAGTGACCTCACAGCAGAGGGCCTACGTCACAGAAGGGGGAGGAACCCAGCCAGGATAAGACAATCACCAGAGGGCCCACATCACCAAGGGGATCAGAACCAGGCACGAGTGGCCTCACACCAGTATGGCCAAATCATAGAAAAGTGAGGAACCCAGAACATATGGCCTAAACCAGAGGACCCATATCAACAAGGGGCTCAGAGTGAGGCAGGCAGGAGGTGTCTCAAACAGAGGGCCCATAAAATAAAAAAGGTGGGGAATCCCGCAGTTGGAAGCTCCAAGCAGTTGTCCCAGAGCACCGAGGCTATGGGATCCATGCCGGATTGAACTCACAGCAGAGGGCCCACATCCTGACACTGTGAGCAACCCAGCCGTTGGCACCTCAGAACAGAAGGCCCAAATCCGCATGGGGATGGGAACCTGGCCGGAGTGTCCTCTCACCACTTAGCACGTATCAGAAAATATGGGTACCCAGCAGTTAGGGCCTGACACCAGAGTGTCCTCATCACCGAGAGGAGAAGGCTCCCAGCACGCTCCATCTGCGGCCAGATGGCCGACGTCACCAAGGCGGTGTGTGCCAGCCAGGCAGGAGTGACCTCAGGGCAGACGGCCAACCTTACGTAACTGTGAGTAACCCAACCAGGATGAGACTCTCACCAGAGGGCCCACATCACCAAGGGGATGGGAACCAGGCAGGAGTGTTCTGACCCCAGTGGGGCCACATCATTGAAAGGCGAGAAACCCACCACATGTGGCCTCAAACCAGAAGACCCACAACAACAAGGGGCTCAGAGTGAGGCAGGCAGGAAGTGTCTCACAACACACGGCCCATAGAAGTAAAAAGGTAAGGAATCCTGCAGTTGGAAGCTCCAAGCAGGTGGCCCAGAACACCGAGGATATGGGATGCATGCCGGAGTGAACTCACAGCAGAGGGCCCACATCCTGACACTGTGAGCAACCCACACATTGGCACCTCAGAACAGAAGGCCCAAATCCGCATGGAGATGGGAATCCGGCAGGAGTGTCATCGCACCAGTGAGCACATATCAGAAAATGTGGGGAGCCCTGCAGTTAGGGCCTGACGCCAGAGGGCCCTCATCACCGATGGGAGGAGGCTCCCAGCACGCTCCAACTGCAACCAGAGGGCCCATGTGGCCAAGGCGACGTGTGCCAGCCAGGCAGGAGTGACCTCACAGCAGAGGACCCACCTCCCAGAAGTATGAGGAATCAAGCCAGGGTCCAACTCTCACCAGAGGGTCCACATCAACAAGAGGATGGGAACCAGTCACGAGTGTCCTCACACCAGTGGGGTCACATACCTAAAAGGTGAGGCAACCGGCACATGTTGCCTCAAACCAGAGGACCTACATCACCAAGGGGCTTGGAGTGAGGCAGGCAGGAGGAGCCTCACAACAGAGGGCCCAAAGTATAAAAAAGGGGCAGAATCCAGCAGTTGGAACCTCCCAGCAGTCGGCCCAGAGCACAGAGGCTATGGGATCTAGGCCTGAGTGAACTAACACCAGAGAACCAACATCACGAAACTGTGAGCAACCCAGGCTTTGGGACCACTGAGCAGAAGGCCCACTTCCTCATGGGGATGGGAACCTTACAGGAGTGTCCTGGCATCACAGGGCTCAGTCAGAAAACGTGGGGTGCCCAGCAGTTAGAGCCTGATGCCAGAGGGCCCTCATCACCTAGGAGAGGAGGCTCCCAGCAGGCTCCAACTGCCACCAGATGGCCGACGTCACCAAGGCAATGTGAGCAAGCCAGGCAGGAGTTACCTCACAGAAGAGGGCCCACCTCAAAGAAGGGTCAGGAACCCAGCAAGGATCAGACTTTCACCAGAGGGCCCACAACACCAAGGGGATGTGAACCAGGCAGGAGTGTCCTCACACCATTGGGGCCATATCATCGAAAGGTGAGGGACCCAACACACGTGGCCTCAAACCAGAGGACACACATCACCAAGGGTCTGGGAGGGAGGCAGGCAGGAGTAGCCTCAAAACAGAGGGCCCATAGAATAAAAAAGGTGAGGTATCCCGCAGTTGGAACGTCCCAGCAGGTGGCAAGGAGCAGCGAGGCTATGGGTTCCTGGTCGGTGTGAACTCACAAAAGAGGGTCCTCATCATGAAACTGTGAACAACCCAGCCATTGTGTCCACAGAGCAGAAGGCCCACATTTCCATGGGGTTGGGAACCTGGCAGGAGTGTACTCGCACCACAGGGCACACATCAGAAAAATTTGGGAGCCCAGGAGTTAGGGCCAGACGCCAGAGGGCCCTCATTACCGAAGGGAGGAAACTCCCAGCAGGCACCAAATCCCAACTGAGGGCCCACGTCGCCAAGGTGACGTGCGCCAGCCAGGCAGGAGTGACCTCACAGCAGAGGGCAAACGTCACAGAAGGGAGAGGAACCCAGCCAGGATAAGACTCTCACCAGAGGGCCCACATCACCAAGGGGATCGGAACCAGGCAGAAGTATCCTCACACCAGTGTGGCCAAATAATGGAAAGGTGAGGAACCCAGAACATGTGGCCTAAACCACAGGAACCACATCTCCAAGGTGCTCAGAGTGAGGCAGGCAGGAGTAGCCTAACAACAAACGTCCCAGCAGGCGGCCAGGAGCAGCGAGGCAATGGGATCCTTTCTGGAATGAACTCACACCAGAGTGCCCTCATCATTAAACTGTGAGCGACCCAACCGTTGGGACCTCACAGCAGAAGGCGCACATCCACATGGGGATGGGAACCCGGCAGGAGTGTCATCGCACAAGTGGGCAAACATCAGAAAAAATGGGGAGCCCAGCAGTTATTGACTGATGCCACAGGGCCCTCATCACCGAGGGGAGGAGACTCCCAGCAAGCTCCAACTGCCACCAGAGGGCCGACGTCTCCAAGGCAACGGGAACAAGCCAGGCAGGTGTGACCTCAGAGCAGAGGGACCACCTCACAGAAAGGTGACGAAACCAGCCAGGATCAGACTCTCACCAGACAGCCCACATCACCAAGGGGATATGAACCAGGCAGGAGTGTCCTCACACCAGTGGGTCCACATCTTTAATAGGTGAGTAAACTGGCACATGTGGCCTCAAACCAGAGGACACACATCACCAATGGGCTGGGAGTGAGGCAGGTGTCTGGACGGGCACATTTAACTCTCATTTCCCACCAGGAAGAGGAATTAACCAAACGCTCAGCGTGCCGTGCCGGAACCAGATTACGGCCTGAAGCAAACCTGCGGTTTTGTGGCCAGCTTACAAGGAAGCGAGTTGAGAAAGGAAATCAGGGACACTGTAATTCACAAACCTGCAGAGTTATAAATGACAACTATTGTCAAAAATATATTGAAGTAAGGCTGCAAAGAAGACTTGAAAACACGGCAGAATTCCAGGAATCAGATTTCAGGAGGTAGATTTGAATTGCATTTAAAGCATATGAAAAGCAGCAGATCTTTGACAGTGATGCACTTGGACAAAAAGAGCGTATGCATTTTTTCGTGAATATATTCAGGAAAAAACGCATACACCCTTTTTGGTCAACCAAGCACTCGAGCAATGGAAATCCGCACTACAATGAAGTCTCTTTTCCCATTCGTCAAAAGGGCCATCTGAAAAAAGTGTAAAAACGAGAAACACAGGACAGGCCATGGAGAACAGGGAGCCTTGTTATGCTGATGGGTGGGATGTAAATTGCCAACAGACACTCTGGAGATGTTTATGGTGTATCCTGAAACATCTAAAAAACAAAGCTACAGAGCCTAGGGCACTTCCACTTATGGTCCTATAGCTTAGGAAAATTAAAATCAACAAGACACAGCCAACACAAAATTTAGGGCTGCTGTGTTTACAAGAACCTTGAGTCCAGTACAAATTAAATATCCCAGAAAGAAAAAAATGGATAAAGAAGTTGTGCTACTTACGTACAACGGAATATCACTCAGCAATGAAATCAATGTCATCAGGCCTGTAGCAGCAAATTGAGTGGATTTAAGCACGATGACTCTAAGAGAAATATGTCACACAGAGAAAGACAGTAATCATAAGATATCACTAATAGAGGGAGTGTAAACTTGGCTCCACATGAACTGAATTACAAAACCGAACAGTGTCTCACATTTAGCTAAAAAACTTATGCTTGCTTAAGGGGAAAGTTGAGTTGGGGTGCTGTATAAAACCAGAGATTGAAATTAGCACAGATACCTTTCCATAAGCCAAATATGTAATAGACAAGACCTACTCCTTGCTCAACGAAATAGACTCATCCATGCTGTATCATCTCACACCTGTTAGAATGGGCATCATCAGAAAATCTACAAACAACAAATGCTGGAAAGGGTGTGGAGATAAGGAACCCTCTTCCACTATTGTTGGGAATGTAAATAGATACAGTCACTGTGGAGAACATTATGGAGTTTCTTATAAAACTAAAAATAGAATTACCATATGATACAGCAATCCCACTACTGGGCATATACCCAGACAAAACCAAAAATCAAAAAGAGACATTCACCGCAATGTTCATTGCATCACTATTTACAATATCCAGGTAATGGAAGCAACCTAAATGCCCAGACAGACGAATGCATAAAGATGTGGTACATATATAAAATGGAATATTACTAAGCCATAAAAAGGAATGAAATTGGATCATTTGTAGAGACGTTGATGGATCTAGAGACTGTCATACAGAGTGAAGTAAGTCAGAAAGAGAAAAACAAAACAAATCTTGTATATTAATGCATATATGTGGAACCTAGAAAAATTGTACAGATGAACCGTTTTGCAAGACAGAAATAGAGCAACAGATGTAGACAACAAACGTATGGACACCAAGGGGGGAGAGCGGTTGGGGGGGTGGTGGTGGGAGGAGTTGAGAGATTGGGATTGGCATGTATACATTTATATGTATAAAATAGATAACCAATAAGAACCTGCTGTATAAAAAATAAAATAAAATTCAAAATTAAAAAAATAAAAGTAAAAAAAGTAAAACAGAAAAAATATTCTTCCCTTCACATACATGTATTAATATGAATAAATTATTTCCATGCTTATATCTGTAAATACAAAAAAGAGGAATAAAATCTACCTTGAACCAAAAACGGAAAAAAGAAAAAAAATCAGAACCCACCATTTACACAGAGGAAAACCGTATCAGGGCACTTGCTCCAGTTGTAAACAATTCTGAAGTTGGTCAGTGGTGGGGAATCATCTCCCATTCAGCCAGCAGGCCCCACGCAACAAGCGTCCTCTTTGCAAAGCTGGGGGACCATGCCGAGGCATCTGTGAGTAAACGTGGGCCGAACCCCAGGCCAGCTGCTGCTGAAATGTTCCCACCCTTCCCAGGTAAAACACCTGAATATGTACAAGGACTTGAAAGCCTAGAGGAAGGGCCATGGAGCCACACGAGTGACAGCATGCCGGCCGACTTGGTGCCTGCAGGCCAGCCAGGATGGCCCTGGCCCTGGGTGCTCTTCTGGAAGCTTTCCATTTCCCTGCCTGAGATACCCCTCCTGTCCTCGCCCCCACTGCTTTCTTCCTTCCTCACCTCTGCCCAGGAAGAAATTCCAGCGGCAGGTATGGGTGTCACATCCTCTTCTTTAGCAGGTGGCATCTTGGCAACTGCTGCAGAAAGTCCAGCAGAACCCCACTCACACTGGGCCACCCACAAAGCCGTGGCCTCTCACTCCGTCCCACCAGCCCAGCCCCGAGACTGTTGACAGGGCAGAGAAAATGGCGTCAGGCACAGCCATTTTATATGTGTGTTTATATCGATCTCAACCCAGGCACACCTGGGGAGGGCTGGCCGGCACGGTCAGGCTGCCCAGGTCAGCCAATCATCACCCCTCAGGGTCTCACAATTGCAGAAAATGGAAATTGCTGAATCAGCCAGGTCCAAGGAACAGGTGTGGGCTCTTGAGAGTCAGGATAGACAAGGGGTTGTAGCTCCGGCTTGTTTTCTAATCATTTTAACTGGCCCATGAGTGGGAGACAACTTCAAGAAAACCCTCTCCTAATGAGAGGACCCCAGGAGTCAGGGAGAGGAGGGGTGGGTGGTGGGTGGAGACAGAGGCCTGGTGCCCCGGGTGCAGTGGAAGTCTCTGGAAGACCAGGTGGAGGGAGGCCGCACAGAGTGATGCCCAGGGTCACAGACCTGACGGAGGTGCTATTTGTTAGTTCAAGTCCTGCTCTGAGGTGCTCTGTGTCAGATCTGAGCGACAGGTGAGCTGGGAGTGCTCTGCAATGTGGGCTATGTGCACGGTTCCCGTGTGCCCAGCCTTGCCACGGTACCTGCAAGGGTAGCTCTGTATCCTGGGAGGGGCCTGACCACGAGAGCCCCATGGGCTGCAGGGGACCTGCGCAGGGAACCCCATATCCTGGGAGGGGCCTGAACACGAGAGCCCCGTGGGCTGGCGTGGGGGTGGGGTACCTGCCCAGGTGAGCTTCATATCCTGGGATTGGCCTGACCTCGAGAGCCCCATGGGCTGCTGGAGTCCTGGTAAAGGATGTCAGGACAGTCAGTGAAGCCACCGAGGATATACCTCCAGTAGTTCCTAAATCCTACACCCTGCTGGTCATTCTACCAACCACCAGGACTTGGTATTCTGTATTAGTCTTGAATGATGCCTTCTTTTGTATTCCATTAGTCCGAGAGTCACAAAAAATTTTGGCTTGTGAGTGGCAGGACTCAACATACAACTAAAACAATACTTCCGGGCCGTCTTGCCCCAAGGGTTCAAAAATTCCCACACCACCTTTGGGGAAAGCTCAGCTAAAGACCTAAAAGCTCTACCTCTGGAAAAGGAAACACTCCTTCAATATGCAGACGACATTCTGATCGCCAGCCCTACTAAGGAGACCTCTGAACTACCAAGCCAATAGAGGATAGAAGTTGTCCAAGAAAAAGCTCAAATATCACAGACTACGGTGACCTGCCTGGGCTTCATTCTCACAGAAGGTCGGAGAAGCACATCCCAGGAAAGGGAAGAAACAATTTATAGCCTTACCCCTTTCTAAAACTAGAAGACAGCTTAGGGGTTCCTGGGGAGGCCAGGGTTTGCTGCTTCTGGATCCCTAACTACAGTCTACTAGCTGGGCCTCTATATGAAACACTGAAAGGAAAAGATGATGATCCTTTTGAATAGAATCCAGAAGTGGCCTTTCAAGAATGGAAAGAGCAGTCAATTCAGACCCTTGCCCTGGAACTCCCTAATTTAGCTAAACCCTTTGACCTTTACATTCCTGGTGAAAGGTGAATCGCCATTGGAGTATTAGTGCAAAAACTGAGACCACTTGAAATGGAACAATGCAAGAATGCCATATAGGTAGGATAAACTACGGTCACCATGGAGCTTGGCCCACCGCCACATCTGCCCAAGATACTGGCGGTATCTAAAAACCTGGAAATCAGCAGCCCTAAAGGCCACCTCCCTCTTAAGGGAAAAGGACCCCACGTGGTGATCCTAACCCCCAACCATGCCCTGAAGTTGCAGGGTTTGCTCCGTGGGCACACTGACCTCGAGTGAGGAGGCCCTCCAACTCCAACCTCCAGAGAGATAACCAGGGGCAACGGGGCAACATGACAACTCATGTGACCATCACTTGACCTGGAGTTTCTCTCATAAAACAACAAGAGTGTGTCCCAAAAGAGTAGACTACTGCTTGCAGGACTTACTGCACCCAGAGGGGAGCTAATAATCTTGGCGGGGGAACCGAATATCACGCTGTCACCATAGAAAAGCCTAGAAACACCGTGATGATGGTGGCCAATAAGACCGGCTGGACTCCTGTTTACTTCAAAAGGCTGTTGACTCAGTGGCCATCATGGTCCTTCATCACCACTGACCCTGGGCTGTCTGGGAGTTGAGCGGGCAGGGTCCTGACACCTGGTGCTGTTTTTACGTTAATTCAGGGGCCTAATTGAAGAAAGCGCAGACTACTGGTCAGAGCATCTAGGCTGGCAGAAACGGTCAGCCTAAGGTGGCCAAATAAATGTGGGGCGGGGTGAAACTGGACCTCACAGCATCACTGCACATCTCCTTCCTGGACCCTTAACGGTCATTAGAATCTATAACACTTCCAATACTGGTGCTCAGGCGGACGAGCAGGGAGGCAGCAGCCCTGGGGACAATCAACGTCACCTGGAGGCTGCTGGGGAGAAGTTCTGACCCTCGCCCACGAGTATGAGTGCTCTTAACTCAGCACTCAGCAGTTACAGATGAAGGGTCTGCACCCTCAGCACTCCAAGAATGAGGAAGGGGACAAAAGGCAGAAGCGGGGTTTGTCCCAGGCAAAGCCCCTTAAAAATCCCTGGGAGATAAAAATAGAATCTGGGCAATAAAATAAAGTCTAACCTTTTTATCCTTTGTGCTTTGTCTAATTTCACATGCTCCTAGGGTCCCGCATACAGAGGTTCCACACCTGGCACTTCAGACCAGATTTTCTAGTGCAGAATGGCTGGGTCGACACATCAGATCCTGGGGCCCAGGGCAGACTCCGTGATATAGAGCCTGAGCTGCAGCCAACCGGGCCCTCGAGAGAGCTCTGCCCCCTCCCTCCCACTGACTCTGACAGGATCTCTACACAGCAGCCCAGCCCACAGCCCACAGGGTAGCACATGCTCTCACCTCTCCATTCTCTGATCAAAATATAAAGTTTCCTTTGCTTCTGAACCAAACTCAGTCTCGATCTGTTGGCTCCAATGACACCGGGCAGGGGGACACTTGTTGGGGTCCACTCTGGAGGATCAGTAACAGAAATTGAGAACCTTGTAACTTCAATGAACAGATGTGTGAGCCAAACTGTAATTAACATAGAACAGTGTATAAGGCTCGGGTAAAATAAGATGTTTCTAACACTTCCATTTGATATTTCCATCACTTTATTATAAGCAAGTTCACTGAAAAGGTTTGTCTTATTTGTCAGGTCAATATTAGAGAAACGAAATGATTTCTTTCCAAGGATGTACATCTAATAATCTTGGTTAAATCTTCAATCTTGTTTTAAATGCTTTTCCATTGAAAATGATACCTCTCTTTCAGCTCCCCCATTTCTGAGAAGTATAAAATCTTATAATTTATGATTACCAAAGAGGAAAGGTGGGAGGAGGGATAAATTAACAGTTTGGGATTAACACATACACACTGCTATGTATATAATCAATCATCAACAAGGAACTACTGTATAGCACAGGGAACTACACTCAATATTTTGCAATAACCTATAAGGGGAAATAATCTGAAAAAGAATAGATATTTTTATTGACATCATCTATCAATGACAGTTAAAATGGAACCTAAGGGAAGCCGTTGGTGAGTGCTTCTGACCCTGAAGACTTCAATCATCTAAAGTTTGGACTCTGCCTACTTCCCAAGGCCCTTAATGAACATATGTGTAGCCGTAGCTTAAAAAATTCCCCAGTTTGGGTTGCGGAGAGACACTGATTTTGAAAAAGCCCTGGTGGTCTCCTCACATGAATGGGATCCTTCCTACAGCTAAAACATGCCTGTCACACCCAGAGGATGGTATACCGTCTGATCGGGAAGAGTTTGGAAAAGGCATCTCATCTCCTCATCTCCTGGTGCTCGGGTTCACCACTCCGGCGTCTTTACTAACAGTCTCCCCACTTGGAGATGTCAGCACTGTCAACATCCTGTTGTGTACAGTTTGGAATTTGTCCAGAGGATGAAGCGGAAGGAGGAGGAACAATGAGAGACAAGTCCTAGGTGCTCGGACAGCCACATGTCACTTTAATTTCCAATCAGAAAGACGAATTGACCAAAGGCTAGGGTTGCCCATGGAAACAGAATAGGCCTTGAGGAAATCCCGCTGCTTTGTGGCCAGTTCCCATAAACACAAGTAAAAAATGGAACTCAGGGGCACTAAAATTCACGAAACTGCAGAGTTGAAAATATCTATCCCTAAAAAATGTCTTGAGGATAGTCAGAGAAAAGGACTTGTAAGCAAGGGAGAATGGCAGGAAAGGGATTGGAAGAGGTAGAAAGGACTCGCCATTAAGCACCAGAAAAGGGGCTGAACATTTGCAACTTTGCACTTGGTCAAAAAGGGTCTATGCGTCTCTTTCTGTATATATTCAAGAAAAGGGCACACACATTTTTAGCCAACCAAACAGGTGGGCACTGGAAATCAATACTACAAAAGATATCACTTCACATCAGTCAGAAGAGCCGTCCTCATAAAGTGTAAACACCAGAAATGCAGGACAGGAAAGGAGAAAAGGGAGCCCTGTGAGGCTTATAGTGGAAATGTATATTGCCAACGGTCACTCTGGAGAAGTGTACTGTGTTTACTAAAGCATCTAAAAAATGAGCTACAGAGCACAGGGCACTTGCACTCATGGACGTGTATCTTGGGAAAAACAAAAATCGAGAGGACACAGGCACCCCAATGTTTACCGCCTCTCTGTTTAAAAGAACCTCGACTAGGATATAACTTAAATGTCTCTGGAGGGAAAAAATGGATAGAGATGTGGTACTTACGTAGAGTGGAATATTACTCAGCCTGGAAATCAATGAAATATGGCCATTTGTAACAACTCCAGAGGAGTTACGTATGATCATTCGAAGTCACATAATTCAAAAGAAAAAGACACATATCATAAGATATCATTTAAAGCAACATAAGATATCACTAATACACGGAATGTAAACTTGGGGACACATGAATGGAACTACAAAACAGAACGGGGCCTCAAATTTAGAAAACCAACATATGCTTGCTTAAGGGGAAAGGTGAGTTCGGGTGCTGAATAAAACCAGAGATTGAAATTAGCACAGATACTGTTCCATAAGCCAAATATGTAATAGAAAAGACCTACTTTTTGGTCAACGAAATGACTCAACACCCCATATTCACCACCTAGGAATATACCTGATTAGTAAGAGTCTTAAAACGTATGGATTTATATGTCTCCGTAAGAGAATCAAGCGTGTGTAGAGCGACATAAACGCAGCAGTGAAAATCAGCTAAATCACATTTTCAAAATAAATTTCAAAAACATAACAAAATGGCAGTGAAATAGAGAGCAATTCTTAAAAAATTCTTTCAGGGCTTGTGATGCAACCTGGATTTAACACATCTACACCCACAGCTGGATGAGACATAAGGCTGGACACTTCGAGCTGATAGCATTGGTGAGGTTCTGTGAGCAAATGCAGACCATTTGAAGTCATACAGCATTTTACCCATTCCATGGGTTTCAACTCTCCAGGTTTAAGGGATTCTTCCTTCAGCTAAAACGTGCATGGGAAACCCAGTGTATGGTCCACCGTGTGATTGGGAAACGTTTTTAAATGCATCTCAGTTTTCGTCCCCTGGTACTCGGGTTCACCATTCCAGACGCTTTACTAACACTCTCCCCACTTGGAGAGTCAGTGTCTTTAACCTCCTGTCTGGCTCAGTTTGCAATTTACGCAGAAGATGTACAGGAATAGGGAGAACCAATGAGAGATTAGCTGTAGGTGTCTGCATGGGCAAATGTAATGCTCATTTCCCACCAGGAAGGAGAATTAAACAAACGGTCAGCGTGCAATGTCGGAACAAGATTAGGGCCAGAAGCAATCCTATGGTTTTGCAGCCAGCTCAAAAGAAAACGAGTTGAAGAAACGAGCTCAGGGGCACTGTAATTCACAAACATGCAGAGTTATAAATGACAGCTATTGTCCAAAAATATATTGAAGTAAGGACGCGAAGAGGACTTGAAAGTGGGGCAGAATTGCAGGAAACCGATATCAGGAGTTAGACTGAAAATGCATTTAAAGCATAGGAAAAGAGGCAGAACGTTGACAATGATGCACTTGGCTAAAAAGGGCGTATTCGATTTTTCCTGAATATAGTCAGGAAAAAACGCATACACGCTTTTTGGCCAACCAAGCAAGCTTGCAAAGGAAATCTGCACTACAATGAAGTCTCACTTCCCCCTGGTCATAAGGGCCATCTGAAAAAACTGTAAAATCCAGAAAGACAGGACAGGCCATGGAGAAAACGGAGCATTGTTATGCTGATGGGTGGGATGTAAATTGCCAACAGCCACTCTGGAGAGTGTATGGCGTTTCCTGAAACACCTAAAAAAGAAAGGAACTGAGCCCAGTGCACTTCCACATATGGTCTTTTAGCTTAGAGAAATTAAAATCAGAAAGACGCAGCCACCACAAACTTTGGGACAGCTCTGTTTAGAACCTTGTCTACCCTACAAGTTAAATATCCCAGAGAGCAAAAAAGGGATAAAGAAGTTGTAGTACTTACGTAAAATGGAATATCACTCAGCAAGGAAATCTATGTCATCAGGCCCAAAGCAGCATAAGGACTGGATTCAGGTACGATGTCTCTAAGTGAAATAAATCACACAGATAAAGAAACCTCATAAGATGTCACTAATACACGGAATGTACACTTGGCTACACATGAACTGAAATACAAAACAGAACAGGGTCTCAAATTTAGAAAACCAACTTATGCTTGCTTATGGGGAAAGGTGAGTTGGGGTGCTACATAAAAACAGAGATTGAAATTAGCACAGATACCGTTCCATAAGCCAAATACGTAATAGACAAGACCTACTCCTTGCTCAAGGAAATGCACTAAACAACCTATATTCAACGCCTAGGAATACACCTGGCTAGTAAGAATCTTCAAACCCATGGATTTATATGTCTCCATAAGAGAATCAAGCGTGTGTACAGCTGCATGAAGGCAGCAGAGAAAATCCGATAAATCCTATTATCAAAATGAATTACAAAAACAAAACACAATGACAGTGAAATAGAGAGCAATTCTTAAATAATTCATTCAGGGCTTGTGATGCAACCTGGATTTATCTCATCTACACCCAGAGCTGAGTGAGACATAAGGTTGGACACTTCGGGCTGATAGCATTGGTGAGGTTCGATGAGCAAATGCAGACCCTTTGAAGTCATACTGCATGGGACCCATTCCATGGGTCCCAACTCTCCAGGTTTAAGCGATTCTTCCTTCAGCTAAAACATGCAGGGGAAACCCACAGTATGGTGCACAATGTGACAGGGAAACGTTTTCAAATGCATCTCAGATTTCGTTCCCTTTTACTAGGGTTCAGAATTCCAGACCCTTTACTAACACTCCCCACTTGGAGAGTCAGTGCCTTTAACCTCCTGTTTGGCACATTTTGCAATTTCTGCGCAAGATGAACAGGAATAGGGAGAACCAATGAGAGACTAGCTGTAGGTGTCTGCACAGGCAAATTTAACGCTCATTTCCAACCAGGAAGAGGATTTAACCAAAGGCTCAGCATGCCATTCTGGAACCAGATTAGGGCCTGAAGCAATCCTGCGGGTTTGCGGCCAGCTCACAAGGAAGCGATTTGATGAAAGGAGATCATGGGCACTGTAATTCACAAACCTGCAGAGTTATATATGACAGCTATCATCCAAAAATATATTGAAGGAAACCTGCGAAGAGGACTTGAAAGCGGGGCAGAATTGCAGGAAAAGGATTTCAGGGGGTAGACTGGAATTACGTTTAAAGCATAGGACAAGAGACAGAACGTCGACAATGATGCACTTGGCCAAAAACAGCGTATGCGTTTTTTCCAGAATATATTCAGGAAAAAACGCATACGCCCTTTTTGGCCAACCAAGCAAGCATGTTAAAGAAATCTGCACTACAGTGAAGTCTCACTGCCCCCTGTCAAAACGGCCATCTGAAAAATGTGTAAAATCCAGACAGGCAACACAGGCCATGGAGAACAGGGAGCTCTGTTATGCTGATGGGCGGGATGTAAAATGCCAAGAGCCACTCTGGAGAAGTGTATGGTGTTTCCTGAAACACCTAAAAAACAAAGCAACAGAGCCTACGGCACTTCCACTTAGGGTCCTATAGCTTAGGGAAATTAAAATCAAAAACACACAGCCACCCCAAAGTTTCAGACGGCTCTGTTTACAAGAACCTCGTCGACGGTACAAGTAAAATATCACAGAAAGCAAAAAATGCATAAACAATTTGTGGTACGTACGTACATTGTAATATCACTCTGCAATGAAATCTATGTCATCAGGCCCGTTGCGGCATAATGAGTGGATTCAGGTCGATGATTCTAAGTGAAATAAGTCACACCGAAAATGAAACATCATAAGAAATCACTAATACACCGAATGTAATCTTGGCTACACATGAACTGAATTGCAAAACAGAACAGGGTCTCAAATTTAGAAAACCAACTTATGTTTGCTTAAGGGGAAAGGTGAGTTGGGGTGCTGCATAAAACCAGAGATAGAAATTACCACAGATACCATTCCATACGTCAAATATGTAATAGTCAAGACCTACACCTTGCTCAACGAAATGGGCTAAACACCCTATATTCAACGCCTAGGAATACACCTGACTAGTAAGTATCTTCAAACCCATGGATTTATATGTCTCCATAAGAGAAACAAGCGTGTGTACAGCTGCATGAAGGCAGCAGAGACAATCCGATAAATCCCATTATCAAAATGAATTAAAAAAACGAAACACAATGACAGTGAAATAGAGAGCAATTCTTAATTCATTCAGGGCTTGTGATGCAACCTGGATTTACCTCATCTACACCCAGAACTGAGTGAGACATACGTTTTGACACTTCGGGCTGATAGCATTGGTGAGGTTCGATGAGCAAATGCAGACCCTTTGAAGTCATACTGCATGGTACCCATTCCATGGGTCCCAACTCTCCAGGTTTAAGGGATTCTTCCTTCAGCTAAAACATGCATGGGAAACACAAAGGATGGTGTACCGTGTGACCGGGAAACGTTTTCAAATGCATCTCAGATTTTGTCCCCTTTTACTCGGGTTCACCATTCCAGACCCTTTACTAACACTCTCTCAACTTGGAGAGTCAGTGCCTTTAAACTCCGGTTTGGCACAGTTTGCAATTTCTGGGCAAGATGAACAGGAATAGGGAGAACCAATGAGAGACTAGCTGTAGGTGTCTGCACGGGCAAATTTAACGCTCATTTCCCACCAGGAAGAGGAATTAACCAAAGGCTCAGCATGCCGTGCCGGAAGCAGATTAGGGCCTGAAGCAATCCTGCGGGTTTGCGGCCAGCTCACAGGAAAGTGATTTGAAGAAAGGAGCTCGGGGCACTGTAATTCAAAAACCTCCAGAGTTATAAATGACAGCTCTCGTCCAAAAATATATTGAAGGTAGGCTGCGAAGAGGACTTGAAAGCGGGGCAGAATTGCAGGAAAACGATTTCAGGGGGTAGACTGGAATTGCATTTAAAGCATAGGAAAAGAGGCAGAACGTCGACAATGATGCACTTGGCCAAAAAGGGCGTATGCGTTTTTTCCTGAATATATTCAGGAAAAAACGCATACGCACTTTTTGGCCAACCAAGCAAGCATGTTAAAGAAATCTGCACTACAATGAAGTCTCACTGCCCACCGGTCAAAAGGGACATCTGAAAAAAGTGTAAAATCCAGAAATGCAGCACAGGACTTGGAGAACAGGGAGCCTTGTTATGCTGATGGGTGGGATGTAAATTGCCAACAGCCACTCTGGAGAAGTGTATGGTGTTTCCTGAAACACCTAAAAAACAAAGCAACGGAGCCTACGGCACTTCCACGTATGGTCCTATAGCTTAGGGAAATTAAAATCAGAAACACACAGCCACCCCAAAGTTTCAGACGGCTCTGTTTACAAGAACCTCGTCTACGGTACAAGTTAAATATCCCAGAAAGCGAGAAATGGATAAAGAAGTTGTGGTACGTACGTACAATGGAATATCACTCACCAATGAAATCTATGTCATCAGGCCCGTCGTGGCATAATGAGTGGATTCAGGTACGATGATTCTAAGTGAAATAAGTCACACAGAAAATGAAACATCATAAGATATCACTAATACACGTAATGTAATCTTGGCTACAGATGAACTGAATTACAAAACAGAACAGGGTCTCAAATTTAGAAAACCAACTTATGTTTGCTTAAGGGGAAAGGTGAGTTGGGGTGCTGCATAAAACCAGAGATAGAAATTAGCACAGATACCATTCCATAAGTCAAATATGTAATAGTCAAGACCTACCCCTTGCTCAACGAGATGGACTATACACCCCATATTCAATGCCTAGCAATACACCTTACTAGTAAGAATCTTCAAACCCATGGATTTATATGTCTCCATAAGAGAATCAAGCGTGTGTACAGCTGCATGAATGCAGCAGAGAAAATCTGATAAATCCCATTATCAAAATTAATTACAAAAACAAAACACAATGACAGTGAAATAGAGAGCAATTCTTAAATAATTCATTCAGTGCTTGTGATGCAACCTGGATTTACCTCATCTACACACAGAGCTGAGTGAGACATAAGGTTGGACACTCCGGGCTGATAGTATTGATGAGGTTCGATGAGCAAATGCAGACCCTTTGAAGTCATACGTCATGGTACCCGTTCCATGGGTCCCAACTCTCCAGGTTTAAGGGATTCTTCCTTCAGCTAAAACATGCATGGGAATCCCACAGTATGGTGCACCATGTGACCGGGAAACGTTTTCAAATGCATGTCCGTTTTCGTCAGCTTTTTCTCGGGTTCACAATTCCAGACCCTTTACTAACAGTCTCCCCACTTGGACAGTCAGTGCCTTTATCTCCTGTTTGGCACAGTTTGCAATTTCTGCGCAAGATGAACAGGAATAGGGAGAACTAATGAGAGAGTAGCTGTAGCTGTCTGCACGGGCAAATATAACTCTCATTTCCCACCAGGAAGAGGAATGAACCAAAGGCTCAGCGTGCCATGCCGGAACAAGATTAGGGCCTGAAGCAATCCTGCAGTTTTGCGGCCAGCTCAAAAGAAAGCTAGTTGAAAAAAAGAGCTCAGGGGCACTGTCATTCACAAACCTGCAGTTATCAATGACAGCTATCTTCCAAAAATATATTGAAGTAAGGCTGCAAAGCAGACTTGAAAGTGGGGCAGAATTGAAGGAAACCGATTTCAGGAGGTAGACAGTAATTGCATTTAAAGCATAGGAAAAAAGGCAGTACGTCGACAATGATGCACTTGGCCAAGAAGGGCATATGCGTTTTATCCAGGGCCCTCATTAAAGAGGGGAGGAGGCTCCCAGCACACTCCAATGGCCAACAGAGGACCCATGTCACCAAGGCGACGTGTGCCACCCAGGCAGGAGTGACCTCATGTCAGAGGGCCCACCTCACAGAAGGGTGAGGTACCCAGCCAGGATCAGACTCTCACCAGAGGGCCCACATCACCAAGGGGATCGGATCCAGGCAGGAGTGGCCTCACACCAGTGTGGCCAAATAATAGAAAGGTGAGGAACCCAGAACATGTGGCCTAAACAAGAGGACCCACATCTCCAAGGGGCTGGAAGTGAGGCAGGAAGGAGGAGCCAGAAAACAGAGGACCCATAGAATAAAAAAGTGAGGAATCCCGCAGTTGGAACCTCCTAGCATGCGGCAAGGAGCAGCGAGGCTATGGGTTCCCAGCCAGTGTGAACTCACAACAGAGGGCCCTCATCATTAAACTGTGAACAACACAGCTGTTGGGACCACAGAACAGAAGGCCCACATTCCCATGGGGTTGGCATCCTGGCAGGAGTGTACTCGCACCACAGGGCACACATCAGAAAATTTTGGGAGCCCAGGAGTTAGGGCCGGACGCCAAACGGCCCTAATTACAGAGGGGAGCAGACTCCTAGCAGGCACCAACTCTCAACTGAGGGCACACGTCACCAATGTGACGTGTGACAGCCAGGCAGGAATGACCTCACAGCCAAGGGCCTACGTCACAGAAGGGGGAGGAACCCAGCCAGGATAAGACTCCCACCAGAGGGCCCACATCACCAAGGGGATCAGAACCAGGCAGGAGTGGCCTCAAACCAGTATGGCCAAATCATAGAAAAGTGAAGAAACCAGAACATATGGCCTAAACCAGAGGACCCACATCAACAAGGGGCTCAGAGTGAGGCAGGCAGTAGGTGTCTCAAACAGAGGGCCCATAAAATAAAAAAGGTGGGGAATCCCGCAGTTGGAACCTCCCAGCAGGCGGCAAGGTACAGCGAGGCTATGGGATCCCGGCCGGTGTGAACTCACAACAGAGGGCCCTCATCACGAAACTGTGAACAACCCAGCAGTTGGGACAACAGAGCAGAAGGCCCACATTCCCATGTGGTTGGGAACCTGACAGGAGTGTCCTCCCACCAGAGGGCACACATCAGAAAAGTATGGGAGCCCAGGAGGTAGGGCCTGACGCCAGAGTGTCCTCATCACCGAGAGGAGAATGCTCCCAGCATGCTCCAACTGCCGCCAGAGGGCCGACGTCACCAAGGCGGGGTGTGCCAGCCAGGCAGGAGTGACCTCAGGGCCGAGGGTCAACCTTACGGAACTGTGAGGAACCCAACCAGGATGAGACTCTCACCAGAGGGCCCACATCACCAAGGGGATGGGAACCAGGCAGGAGTGTTCTCACCACAGTGGTGCCACATCACTGAAAGGCGAGGAACCCACAACATGTGGCCTCAATCCAGAACACCCACATCAACAAGGGGCTCAGAGTGAGGGAGGCAGGAAGTGTCTCACAACACAGGGCCCATAGAAGAATAAAGGTAAGGAATCCTGCATTTGGAAGCTCCAAGCAGGTGGCCCAGAGCACCGAGGCTCTGGGATGCATGCCGGAGTGAACTCACAGCAGAGGGCCCACATCCTGACACTGGGAGCAACCCAGCCGTTGGCACCTCAGAACAGAAGTCCCAAATCCGCATGGGGATGGGAACCTGGAAGGAGTGACATTGCACCAGTGGGCTCACATCAGAAAATGTGCGGAGCCCAGCAGTTAGGGCCTGACGCAAGAGGGCCCTCATCACCTTGGAGAGGAGCGTACAAGAAGGCTCCAACTGCCACCAGAGGTCCGACGTCACCAAGGCAACGGGAGCAAGCCAGGCAGGAGTGGCCTCACACCAGTGTGGCCAAATCATAGAAAGGTGAGGAACCCAGAATATGTGGCCCAAACAAGCCGACCCACATCTCCAAGGGGCTGGGAGTGAGGCAGGCAGGAGGACCCTCAAAACAGAGGACCCATAGAATAAAAAATGTGACGAATCCCGCAGTTGGAAACTCCTAGCATGCGGCAAGGAGCAGCGAGGCTATGGGATCCCAGCCAGTGTGAACTCACAACAGAGGGCCCTCATCATGAAACTGTGAACAACACAGCTGTTGGGACCACAGAACAGAAGGCCCACATTCCCATGTGTTTGGTAACATGGCAGGAGTGTACTCGCACCACAGGGCACACATCAGAAAAGTTTGGGAGCCCAGGAGTTAGGGCCTGACTCCAGACAGCCCTAATTACCGAGGGGAGCAGACTACTAGCAGGCACCAACTCCCAACTGAGGGTCCACGTCGCCAAGGTGACGTGCGTCAGCCAGGCAGGAGTGACCTCACAGCAGAGGGCCTACGTCACAGAAGGGGGAGGAACCCAGCCAGGATAAGACAATCACCAGAGGGCCCACATCACCAAGGGGATCAGAACCAGGCACGAGTGGCCTCACACCAGTATGGCCAAATCATAGAAAAGTGAGGAACCCAGAACATATGGCCTAAACCAGAGGACCCATATCAACAAGGGGCTCAGAGTGAGGCAGGCAGGAGGTGTCTCAAACAGAGGGCCCATAAAATAAAAAAGGTGGGGAATCCCGCAGTTGGAAGCTCCAAGCAGTTGTCCCAGAGCACCGAGGCTATGGGATCCATGCCGGATTGAACTCACAGCAGAGGGCCCACATCCTGACACTGTGAGCAACCCAGCCGTTGGCACCTCAGAACAGAAGGCCCAAATCCGCATGGGGATGGGAACCTGGCCGGAGTGTCCTCTCACCACTTAGCACGTATCAGAAAATATGGGTACCCAGCAGTTAGGGCCTGACACCAGAGTGTCCTCATCACCGAGAGGAGAAGGCTCCCAGCACGCTCCATCTGCGGCCAGATGGCCGACGTCACCAAGGCGGTGTGTGCCAGCCAGGCAGGAGTGACCTCAGGGCAGACGGCCAACCTTACGTAACTGTGAGTAACCCAACCAGGATGAGACTCTCACCAGAGGGCCCACATCACCAAGGGGATGGGAACCAGGCAGGAGTGTTCTGACCCCAGTGGGGCCACATCATTGAAAGGCGAGAAACCCACCACATGTGGCCTCAAACCAGAAGACCCACAACAACAAGGGGCTCAGAGTGAGGCAGGCAGGAAGTGTCTCACAACACACGGCCCATAGAAGTAAAAAGGTAAGGAATCCTGCAGTTGGAAGCTCCAAGCAGGTGGCCCAGAACACCGAGGATATGGGATGCATGCCGGAGTGAACTCACAGCAGAGGGCCCACATCCTGACACTGTGAGCAACCCACACATTGGCACCTCAGAACAGAAGGCCCAAATCCGCATGGAGATGGGAATCCGGCAGGAGTGTCATCGCACCAGTGAGCACATATCAGAAAATGTGGGGAGCCCAGCAGTTAGGGCCTGACGCCAGAGGGCCCTCATCACCGATGGGAGGAGGCTCCCAGCACGCTCCAACTGCAACCAGAGGGCCCATGTGGCCAAGGCGACGTGTGCCAGCCAGGCAGGAGTGACCTCACAGCAGAGGACCCACCTCCCAGAAGTATGAGGAATCAAGCCAGGGTCCAACTCTCACCAGAGGGTCCACATCAACAAGAGGATGGGAACCAGTCACGAGTGTCCTCACACCAGTGGGGTCACATACCTAAAAGGTGAGGCAACCGGCACATGTTGCCTCAAACCAGAGGACCTACATCACCAAGGGGCTTGGAGTGAGGCAGGCAGGAGGAGCCTCACAACAGAGAGCCCAAAGTATAAAAAAGGGGCGGAATCCAGCAGTTGGAACCTCGAGCAGTCGGCCCAGAGCACAGAGGCTATGGGATCTAGGCCTGAGTGAACTAACACCAGAGAACCAACATCACGAAACTGTGAGCAACCCAGGCTTTGGGACCACTGAGCAGAAGGCCCACTTCCTCATGGGGATGGGAACCTTACAGGAGTGTCCTGGCATCACAGGGCTCAGTCAGAAAACGTGGGGTGCCCAGCAGTTAGAGCCTGATGCCAGAGGGCCCTCATCACCTAGGAGAGGAGGCTCCCAGCAGGCTCCAACTGCCACCAGATGGCCGACGTCACCAAGGCAATGTGAGCAAGCCAGGCAGGAGTTACCTCACAGAAGAGGGCCCACCTCAAAGAAGGGTCAGGAACCCAGCAAGGATCAGACTTTCACCAGAGGGCCCACAACACCAAGGGGATGTGAACCAGGCAGGAGTGTCCTCACACCATTGGGGCCATATCATCGAAAGGTGAGGGACCCAACACACGTGGCCTCAAACCAGAGGACACACATCACCAAGGGTCTGGGAGGGAGGCAGGCAGGAGTAGCCTCAAAACAGAGGGCCCATAGAATAAAAAAGGTGAGGTATCCCGCAGTTGGAACGTCCCAGCAGGTGGCAAGGAGCAGCGAGGCTATGGGTTCCTGGTCGGTGTGAACTCACAAAAGAGGGTCCTCATCATGAAACTGTGAACAACCCAGCCATTGTGTCCACAGAGCAGAAGGCCCACATTTCCATGGGGTTGGGAACCTGGCAGGAGTGTACTCGCACCACAGGGCACACATCAGAAAAATTTGGGAGCCCAGGAGTTAGGGCCAGACGCCAGAGGGCCCTCATTACCGAAGGGAGGAAACTCCCAGCAGGCACCAAATCCCAACTGAGGGCCCACGTCGCCAAGGTGACGTGCGCCAGCCAGGCAGGAGTGACCTCACAGCAGAGGGCAAACGTCACAGAAGGGAGAGGAACCCAGCCAGGATAAGACTCTCACCAGAGGGCCCACATCACCAAGGGGATCGGAACCAGGCAGAAGTATCCTCACACCAGTGTGGCCAAATAATGGAAAGGTGAGGAACCCAGAACATGTGGCCTAAACCACAGGAACCACATCTCCAAGGTGCTCAGAGTGAGGCAGGCAGGAGTAGCCTAACAACAAACGTCCCAGCAGGCGGCCAGGAGCAGCGAGGCAATGGGATCCTTTCTGGAATGAACTCACACCAGAGTGCCCTCATCATTAAACTGTGAGCGACCCAACCGTTGGGACCTCACAGCAGAAGGCGCACATCCACATGGGGATGGGAACCCGGCAGGAGTGTCATCGCACAAGTGGGCAAACATCAGAAAAAATGGGGAGCCCAGCAGTTATTGACTGATGCCACAGGGCCCTCATCACCGAGGGGAGGAGACTCCCAGCAAGCTCCAACTGCCACCAGAGGGCCGACGTCTCCAAGGCAACGGGAACAAGCCAGGCAGGTGTGACCTCAGAGCAGAGGGACCACCTCACAGAAAGGTGACGAAACCAGCCAGGATCAGACTCTCACCAGACAGCCCACATCACCAAGGGGATATGAACCAGGCAGGAGTGTCCTCACACCAGTGGGTCCACATCTTTAATAGGTGAGTAAACTGGCACATGTGGCCTCAAACCAGAGGACACACATCACCAATGGGCTGGGAGTGAGGCAGGTGTCTGGACGGGCACATTTAACTCTCATTTCCCACCAGGAAGAGGAATTAACCAAACGCTCAGCGTGCCGTGCCGGAACCAGATTACGGCCTGAAGCAAACCTGCGGTTTTGTGGCCAGCTTACAAGGAAGCGAGTTGAGAAAGGAAATCAGGGACACTGTAATTCACAAACCTGCAGAGTTATAAATGACAACTATTGTCAAAAATATATTGAAGTAAGGCTGCAAAGAAGACTTGAAAACACGGCAGAATTCCAGGAATCAGATTTCAGGAGGTAGATTTGAATTGCATTTAAAGCATATGAAAAGCAGCAGATCTTTGACAGTGATGCACTTGGACAAAAAGAGCGTATGCATTTTTTCGTGAATATATTCAGGAAAAAACGCATACACCCTTTTTGGTCAACCAAGCACTCGAGCAATGGAAATCCGCACTACAATGAAGTCTCTTTTCCCATTCGTCAAAAGGGCCATCTGAAAAAAGTGTAAAAACGAGAAACACAGGACAGGCCATGGAGAACAGGGAGCCTTGTTATGCTGATGGGTGGGATGTAAATTGCCAACAGACACTCTGGAGATGTTTATGGTGTATCCTGAAACATCTAAAAAACAAAGCTACAGAGCCTAGGGCACTTCCACTTATGGTCCTATAGCTTAGGAAAATTAAAATCAACAAGACACAGCCAACACAAAATTTAGGGCTGCTGTGTTTACAAGAACCTTGAGTCCAGTACAAATTAAATATCCCAGAAAGAAAAAAATGGATAAAGAAGTTGTGCTACTTACGTACAACGGAATATCACTCAGCAATGAAATCAATGTCATCAGGCCTGTAGCAGCAAATTGAGTGGATTTAAGCACGATGACTCTAAGAGAAATATGTCACACAGAGAAAGACAGTAATCATAAGATATCACTAATAGAGGGAGTGTAAACTTGGCTCCACATGAACTGAATTACAAAACCGAACAGTGTCTCACATTTAGCTAAAAAACTTATGCTTGCTTAAGGGGAAAGTTGAGTTGGGGTGCTGTATAAAACCAGAGATTGAAATTAGCACAGATACCTTTCCATAAGCCAAATATGTAATAGACAAGACCTACTCCTTGCTCAACGAAATAGACTCATCCATGCTGTATCATCTCCCACCTGTTAGAATGGGCATCATCAGAAAATCTACAAACAACAAATGCTGGAAAGGGTGTGGAGATAAGGAACCCTCTTCCACTATTGTTGGGAATGTAAATAGATACAGTCACTGTGGAGAACATTATGGAGTTTCTTATAAAACTAAAAATAGAATTACCATATGATACAGCAATCCCACTACTGGGCATATACCCAGACAAAACCAAAAATCAAAAAGAGACATTCACCGCAATGTTCATTGCATCACTATTTACAATATCCAGGTAATGGAAGCAACCTAAATGCCCAGACAGACGAATGCATAAAGATGTGGTACATATATAAAATGGAATATTACTAAGCCATAAAAAGGAATGAAATTGGATCATTTGTAGAGACGTTGATGGATCTAGAGACTGTCATACAGAGTGAAGTAAGTCAGAAAGAGAAAAACAAAACAAATCTTGTATATTAATGCATATATGTGGAACCTAGAAAAATTGTACAGATGAACCGTTTTGCAAGACAGAAATAGAGCAACAGATGTAGACAACAAACGTATGGACACCAAGGGGGGAGAGCGGTTGGGGGGGTGGTGGTGGGAGGAGTTGAGAGATTGGGATTGGCATGTATACATTTATATGTATAAAATAGATAACCAATAAGAACCTGCTGTATAAAAAATAAAATAAAATTCAAAATTAAAAAAATAAAAGTAAAAAAAGTAAAACAGAAAAAATATTCTTCCCTTCACATACATGTATTAATATGAATAAATTATTTCCATGCTTATATCTGTAAATACAAAAAAGAGGAATAAAATCTACCTTGAACCAAAAACGGAAAAAAGAAAAAAAATCAGAACCCACCATTTACACAGAGGAAAACCGTATCAGGGCACTTGCTCCAGTTGTAAACAATTCTGAAGTTGGTCAGTGGTGGGGAATCATCTCCCATTCAGCCAGCAGGCCCCACGCAACAAGCGTCCTCTTTGCAAAGCTGGGGGACCATGCCGAGGCATCTGTGAGTAAACGTGGGCCGAACCCCAGGCCAGCTGCTGCTGAAATGTTCCCACCCTTCCCAGGTAAAACACCTGAATATGTACAAGGACTTGAAAGCCTAGAGGAAGGGCCATGGAGCCACACGAGTGACAGCATGCCGGCCGACTTGGTGCCTGCAGGCCAGCCAGGATGGCCCTGGCCCTGGGTGCTCTTCTGGAAGCTTTCCATTTCCCTGCCTGAGATACCCCTCCTGTCCTCGCCCCCACTGCTTTCTTCCTTCCTCACCTCTGCCCAGGAAGAAATTCCAGCGGCAGGTATGGGTGTCACATCCTCTTCTTTAGCAGGTGGCATCTTGGCAACTGCTGCAGAAAGTCCAGCAGAACCCCACTCACACTGGGCCACCCACAAAGCCGTGGCCTCTCACTCCGTCCCACCAGCCCAGCCCCGAGACTGTTGACAGGGCAGAGAAAATGGCGTCAGGCACAGCCATTTTATATGTGTGTTTATATCGATCTCAACCCAGGCACACCTGGGGAGGGCTGGCCGGCACGGTCAGGCTGCCCAGGTCAGCCAATCATCACCCCTCAGGGTCTCACAATTGCAGAAAATGGAAATTGCTGAATCAGCCAGGTCCAAGGAACAGGTGTGGGCTCTTGAGAGTCAGGATAGACAAGGGGTTGTAGCTCCGGCTTGTTTTCTAATCATTTTAACTGGCCCATGAGTGGGAGACAACTTCAAGAAAACCCTCTCCTAATGAGAGGACCCCAGGAGTCAGGGAGAGGAGGGGTGGGTGGTGGGTGGAGACAGAGGCCTGGTGCCCCGGGTGCAGTGGAAGTCTCTGGAAGACCAGGTGGAGGGAGGCCGCACAGAGTGATGCCCAGGGTCACAGACCTGACGGAGGTGCTATTTGTTAGTTCAAGTCCTGCTCTGAGGTGCTCTGTGTCAGATCTGAGCGACAGGTGAGCTGGGAGTGCTCTGCAATGTGGGCTATGTGCACGGTTCCCGTGTGCCCAGCCTTGCCACGGTACCTGCAAGGGTAGCTCTGTATCCTGGGAGGGGCCTGACCACGAGAGCCCCATGGGCTGCAGGGGACCTGCGCAGGGAACCCCATATCCTGGGAGGGGCCTGAACACGAGAGCCCCGTGGGCTGGCGTGGGGGTGGGGTACCTGCCCAGGTGAGCTTCATATCCTGGGATTGGCCTGACCTCGAGAGCCCCATGGGCTGCTGGAGTCCTGGTAAAGGATGTCAGGACAGTCAGTGAAGCCACCGAGGATATACCTCCAGTAGTTCCTAAATCCTACACCCTGCTGGTCATTCTACCAACCACCAGGACTTGGTATTCTGTATTAGTCTTGAATGATGCCTTCTTTTGTATTCCATTAGTCCGAGAGTCACAAAAAATTTTGGCTTGTGAGTGGCAGGACTCAACATACAACTAAAACAATACTTCCGGGCCGTCTTGCCCCAAGGGTTCAAAAATTCCCACACCACCTTTGGGGAAAGCTCAGCTAAAGACCTAAAAGCTCTACCTCTGGAAAAGGAAACACTCCTTCAATATGCAGACGACATTCTGATCGCCAGCCCTACTAAGGAGACCTCTGAACTACCAAGCCAATAGAGGATAGAAGTTGTCCAAGAAAAAGCTCAAATATCACAGACTACGGTGACCTGCCTGGGCTTCATTCTCACAGAAGGTCGGAGAAGCACATCCCAGGAAAGGGAAGAAACAATTTATAGCCTTACCCCTTTCTAAAACTAGAAGACAGCTTAGGGGTTCCTGGGGAGGCCAGGGTTTGCTGCTTCTGGATCCCTAACTACAGTCTACTAGCTGGGCCTCTATATGAAACACTGAAAGGAAAAGATGATGATCCTTTTGAATAGAATCCAGAAGTGGCCTTTCAAGAATGGAAAGAGCAGTCAATTCAGACCCTTGCCCTGGAACTCCCTAATTTAGCTAAACCCTTTGACCTTTACATTCCTGGTGAAAGGTGAATCGCCATTGGAGTATTAGTGCAAAAACTGAGACCACTTGAAATGGAACAATGCAAGAATGCCATATAGGTAGGATAAACTACGGTCACCATGGAGCTTGGCCCACCGCCACATCTGCCCAAGATACTGGCGGTATCTAAAAACCTGGAAATCAGCAGCCCTAAAGGCCACCTCCCTCTTAAGGGAAAAGGACCCCACGTGGTGATCCTAACCCCCAACCATGCCCTGAAGTTGCAGGGTTTGCTCCGTGGGCACACTGACCTCGAGTGAGGAGGCCCTCCAACTCCAACCTCCAGAGAGATAACCAGGGGCAACGGGGCAACATGACAACTCATGTGACCATCACTTGACCTGGAGTTTCTCTCATAAAACAACAAGAGTGTGTCCCAAAAGAGTAGACTACTGCTTGCAGGACTTACTGCACCCAGAGGGGAGCTAATAATCTTGGCGGGGGAACCGAATATCACGCTGTCACCATAGAAAAGCCTAGAAACACCGTGATGATGGTGGCCAATAAGACCGGCTGGACTCCTGTTTACTTCAAAAGGCTGTTGACTCAGTGGCCATCATGGTCCTTCATCACCACTGACCCTGGGCTGTCTGGGAGTTGAGCGGGCAGGGTCCTGACACCTGGTGCTGTTTTTACGTTAATTCAGGGGCCTAATTGAAGAAAGCGCAGACTACTGGTCAGAGCATCTAGGCTGGCAGAAACGGTCAGCCTAAGGTGGCCAAATAAATGTGGGGCGGGGTGAAACTGGACCTCACAGCATCACTGCACATCTCCTTCCTGGACCCTTAACGGTCATTAGAATCTATAACACTTCCAATACTGGTGCTCAGGCGGACGAGCAGGGAGGCAGCAGCCCTGGGGACAATCAACGTCACCTGGAGGCTGCTGGGGAGAAGTTCTGACCCTCGCCCACGAGTATGAGTGCTCTTAACTCAGCACTCAGCAGTTACAGATGAAGGGTCTGCACCCTCAGCACTCCAAGAATGAGGAAGGGGACAAAAGGCAGAAGCGGGGTTTGTCCCAGGCAAAGCCCCTTAAAAATCCCTGGGAGATAAAAATAGAATCTGGGCAATAAAATAAAGTCTAACCTTTTTATCCTTTGTGCTTTGTCTAATTTCACATGCTCCTAGGGTCCCGCATACAGAGGTTCCACACCTGGCACTTCAGACCAGATTTTCTAGTGCAGAATGGCTGGGTCGACACATCAGATCCTGGGGCCCAGGGCAGACTCCGTGATATAGAGCCTGAGCTGCAGCCAACCGGGCCCTCGAGAGAGCTCTGCCCCCTCCCTCCCACTGACTCTGACAGGATCTCTACACAGCAGCCCAGCCCACAGCCCACAGGGTAGCACATGCTCTCACCTCTCCATTCTCTGATCAAAATATAAAGTTTCCTTTGCTTCTGAACCAAACTCAGTCTCGATCTGTTGGCTCCAATGACACCGGGCAGGGGGACACTTGTTGGGGTCCACTCTGGAGGATCAGTAACAGAAATTGAGAACCTTGTAACTTCAATGAACAGATGTGTGAGCCAAACTGTAATTAACATAGAACAGTGTATAAGGCTCGGGTAAAATAAGATGTTTCTAACACTTCCATTTGATATTTCCATCACTTTATTATAAGCAAGTTCACTGAAAAGGTTTGTCTTATTTGTCAGGTCAATATTAGAGAAACGAAATGATTTCTTTCCAAGGATGTACATCTAATAATCTTGGTTAAATCTTCAATCTTGTTTTAAATGCTTTTCCATTGAAAATGATACCTCTCTTTCAGCTCCCCCATTTCTGAGAAGTATAAAATCTTATAATTTATGATTACCAAAGAGGAAAGGTGGGAGGAGGGATAAATTAACAGTTTGGGATTAACACATACACACTGCTATGTATATAATCAATCATCAACAAGGAACTACTGTATAGCACAGGGAACTACACTCAATATTTTGCAATAACCTATAAGGGGAAATAATCTGAAAAAGAATAGATATTTTTATTGACATCATCTATCAATGACAGTTAAAATGGAACCTAAGGGAAGCCGTTGGTGAGTGCTTCTGACCCTGAAGACTTCAATCATCTAAAGTTTGGACTCTGCCTACTTCCCAAGGCCCTTAATGAACATATGTGTAGCCGTAGCTTAAAAAATTCCCCAGTTTGGGTTGCGGAGAGACACTGATTTTGAAAAAGCCCTGGTGGTCTCCTCACATGAATGGGATCCTTCCTACAGCTAAAACATGCCTGTCACACCCAGAGGATGGTATACCGTCTGATCGGGAAGAGTTTGGAAAAGGCATCTCATCTCCTCATCTCCTGGTGCTCGGGTTCACCACTCCGGCGTCTTTACTAACAGTCTCCCCACTTGGAGATGTCAGCACTGTCAACATCCTGTTGTGTACAGTTTGGAATTTGTCCAGAGGATGAAGCGGAAGGAGGAGGAACAATGAGAGACAAGTCCTAGGTGCTCGGACAGCCACATGTCACTTTAATTTCCAATCAGAAAGACGAATTGACCAAAGGCTAGGGTTGCCCATGGAAACAGAATAGGCCTTGAGGAAATCCCGCTGCTTTGTGGCCAGTTCCCATAAACACAAGTAAAAAATGGAACTCAGGGGCACTAAAATTCACGAAACTGCAGAGTTGAAAATATCTATCCCTAAAAAATGTCTTGAGGATAGTCAGAGAAAAGGACTTGTAAGCAAGGGAGAATGGCAGGAAAGGGATTGGAAGAGGTAGAAAGGACTCTCCATTAAGCACCAGAAAAGGGGCTGAACATTTGCAACTTTGCACTTGGTCAAAAAGGGTGTATGCGTCTCTTTCTGTATATATTCAAGAAAAGGGCACACACATTTTTAGCCAACCAAACAGGTGGGCACTGGAAATCAATACTACAAAAGATATCACTTCACATCAGTCAGAAGAGCCGTCCTCATAAAGTGTAAACACCAGAAATGCAGGACAGGAAAGGAGAAAAGGGAGCCCTGTGAGGCTTATAGTGGAAATGTATATTGCCAACGGTCACTCTGGAGAAGTGTACTGTGTTTACTAAAGCATCTAAAAAATGAGCTACAGAGCACAGGGCACTTGCACTCATGGATGTGTATCTTGGGAAAAACAAAAATCGAGAGGACACAGGCACCCCAATGTTTACCGCCTCTCTGTTTAAAAGAACCTCGACTAGGATATAACTTAAATGTCTCTGGAGGGAAAAAATGGATAGAGATGTGGTACTTACGTAGAGTGGAATATTACTCAGCCTGGAAATCAATGAAATATGGCCATTTGTAACAACTCCAGAGGAGTTACGTATGATCATTCGAAGTCACATAATTCAAAAGAAAAAGACACATATCATAAGATATCATTTAAAGCAACATAAGATATCACTAATACACGGAATGTAAACTTGGGGACACATGAATGGAACTACAAAACAGAACAGGTACTTAAATGTAGAAAACCAACTTATGCTTGCTTATGGGGAAAGGTGAGTTGGGGTGCTGCATAAAACCAGAGATAGAAATTAGCACAGATACCATTCCATAAGCCAAATATGTAACAGACAAGACCTACGCCTTGCTCAACGAAATGGACTCAACACCCCATATTCAACGCCTAGGAATATACCTGACTAGTAAGAAACTTAAAACCCATGGATTAATATTTCTCCTTAAGAGAATCAAGCGTGTGTACAGCGGCATGAACGCAGCAGTGAAAATCCGATAAATACCATTATAAAAATAATTTTCAAATACAAAACACAATGACAGTGAAATAGAGAGCAATTCTTAAATAATTCATTCAGGGCTTGTGATGCAACCTGGATTTACCACATCTACACCCAGAGCTGCGTGAGACATAAGCCTGGACACTTCGGGCTGATAGCATTGGTGAGGTTCGGTGAGCAAATGCATACACTTCGCAGTCATACTGCATGGTACCCATTCCATGGGTCCCAACTCTCCAGGTTTAAGGGATTCTTCCTTCAGCTAAAACATGCATGGGAAACCCAGAGTATGGTCCACCGTGTGATTGGGAAACGGTTTCAAATGCATCTCAGTTTTCGTCCCCTGGTACTCGGGTTCACCATTCAAGACCCTTTACTAACACTCTCCCCACTTGGAGAGACAGTGCCTTTAACCTCCTGTTTGGCACAGTTTGCAATTTCTGCGCAAGATGAACAGGAATAGGGAGAATCAATGAGAGACTAGCTGTAGGTGTCTGCACTGGCAAATGTAACGATCATTTCCCACCATGAAGAGCAATTAACCAAATGCTCAGCGTCCCCTGCTGGAAAGAGCTTAGGGCCTAAAGCAATCCTGCGGTTTTGCTGCCAGCTCACAAGAAAACGAGTTGATGAAAGGAGCTCAGGGGCACTGTAATTCACAAACGTGCAGAGTTATGAATGACAGCTATCGTCCAAAAATATACTGAAGTAAGTCTGCGAAGATGACTTGAAAGAGGGGCAGAATTTCAGGAAAACGATTTCAGGGGGTAGACTGGAATTGCACTTAAAGCATAGGAAAAGAGGCAGAATGTCGACAATGATGCACTTGGCCAAAAGGGGCATATGCGTTTTTTCCTGAATATATTCAGGAGAAAACGCATATACCATTTTTGGCCAACCAAGCAAGCGTGAAAAAAAATCTGCACTACAAGGGAAGTCTCACTGCCCCCCGGTCAACAGGGCCATCTGAAAAAAGTGTAAAATCCAGAAATACAGGACAGGCCATGGAGAACAGGGAGCCTTGTTATGCTGACGGGCGGGATGTAAATTGCCAACAGCCACACTGGAGAAGTGTATGGTGTTTACTGAAACTTGTAGGAAACAAAGCAACACAGCCTATGGCACTTCCACTTATGGTCCTGTAGCTTAGGGACATTAAAATCTAAAACACACATCCACCCCAATGTTTGGGACGGCTCTGTTTACAAGAACCTCGTCTACGGTACAAGTTAAATATCCCAGAAAGCGAAAAATGGATAAAGAAGTTGTGGTACGTACGTACAATGTAATATCACTCAGCAATCAAATCTATGTCATCAGGCCCGTAGCGGCATAATGAGTGGATTCAGGTACGATGATTCTAAGTGAAATAAGTCACACAGAAAAAGAAACATCATAAGATATCACTAATACACGGAATGTAAACTTGGCTACACATGAACTGAATTACAAAACAGAACAGGGCCTTAAATTTAGAAAAACAACTTATGCTTGCTTATGGGGAAAGATGAGTTGGCGTGCTGCATAGTACCAGAGATTGAAATTAACACAGATACCATTCCATAAGCCAAATATGTAATAGACAAGACCTACTCCTTGCTCAACGAAATGGACTCAACACCCCATATTCAACGCCTAGGAATATACCTGACTAGTAAGAATCTTAAAACCCACGGATTTATATGTCTCCGTAAGAGAAACATGCGTGTGTACAGCGGCATAAAGGTAGCAGTGAAAACCCGATAAATCCCATTATCAAAATAATTTTCAAATACAAAACACAATGACAGTGAAATAGAGAGCAATTCTTAAATAATTCATTCAGGGCTTGTGATGCAACCTGGATTTACCACATCTACACCCAGAGCTGGGTGAGACATAAGGCTGGACACTTCGGGCTGATAGCATTGGTGAGGTTCGGTGAGCAAATGCAGACCCTTTGAAGTCATACTGCATGGAACCCTTTCCATGGGTCCCAACTCTCCAGGTTTAAGGGATTCTTCCTTCAGCTAAAACATGCATGGGAAACCCAGAGTATGGTCCACCGTGTGATTGGGAAACGTTTTCAAATGCATCTCAGTTTTCGTTCCCTGGTACTCGGGTTCACCATTCCAGACGCTTTACTAACACTCTCCCCACTTGGAGAGAAAGTGCCTTTAACCTCCTGTTTGGCACAGTTTGCAATTTCTGCGCAAGATGAACAGGAATAGGGAGAACCAATGAGAGACTAGCTGTAGGTGTCTGCACAGGCAAATTTAACGCTCATTTCCCACCAGGAAGAGGAATTAACCAAAGGCTAAGCATGCCCTGCCCGAACCAGATTAGGGCCTGAAGCAATCTTGCGGGTTTGCGACCAGCTCACAAGATAGCGAGTTGAAGAGAGGAGCTCAGGGGCACTGTAACTCACAAACCTGCAGAGTTATAAATGACAGCTATCGTCCAAAAATATATTGAAGGAAGGATGCAAAGAGAACTTGTAAGCGTGGCAGAATTGCAGGAAAAAGTTTTCAGGGGGTACACGGGAATTGCATTTAAAGCATAGGAAAAGAGGCAGAACGTCGACAATGATGCACTTGGCCAAAAAGTGCATAAGCGTTTTTTCCTGAATATATTCAGGAAAAAAGGCATACGCCCTTTTTGGCCAACTAAGCAAGCATGTAAAGGAAATCTGCACTACAAGGGAAGTCTCACTGCCCCCCAGTCAACAGGGCCATCTGGAAAAAGTGTAAAATCCAGAAAGGCAGGACAGGCCATTGAGAACATGGAGCCTTGTTATGCTGATGGGCAGGATGTAAATTGCCAACAGCCACACTGGAGAAGTGTATGGTGTTTCCTGAAACACGTAGGAAACAAAGCAACACAGCCTATGGCACTTCCACTTATGGTCCAGTAGCTTAGGCACATTAAAATCAAAAACACACATCCACCCCAAAATTTGGGATGGCTCTGTTTACAAAAACCTCATCTACGGTACAAGTTAAATATCCCAGAAAGCGAAAAATGGATTAAGAAGTTGTGGTACGTACATACAATGGAATATCACTCACCAATGAAATCTATGTCATCTGGCCCGTCGTGGCATAATGAGTGGATTCAGGTACGATGATTCTAAGTGAAATAAGTCACACAGAAAATGAAACATCATAAGATATCACTAATACACCGAATGTAATCTTGGCTACACATGAACTGAATTACAAAACAGAACAGGGTTTCAAATTTAGAAAAGCAACTTATGTTTGCTTAAGGGGAAAGGTGAGTTGGGGTGCTGCATAAAACCAGAGATAGAAATGAGCACAGATACCAGTCCATACGTCAAATATGTAAGTCAAGACCTAACCCTTGCTCAACGAAATGGGCTAAACACCCTATATTCAACGCCTAGGAATACCCCTGACTAGTAAGAATCTTCAAACCCATGGATTTATATGTCTCCATAAGAGAATCAAGCGTTTGTACAGCTGCATGAAGGCAGCAGAGAAAATCCGATAAATCCTAATATGAAAATGAATTACAAAAACAAAACACAATGACAGTGAAATAGAGAGCAATTCTTATATAATTCATTCAGGGCTTGTGATGCAACCTAGATTTACCTCATCTACACCCAGAGCTGAGTGAGACATAAGGTTGTACACTTCGGGCTGATAACATTGGTGAGGTTCGATGAGCAAATGCAGACCATTTGAAGTCATACTGCATGGTACCCATTCCATTGGTCCCAACTCTCCAGGTTTAAGCGATTCTTCCTTCAGCTAAAGCATGCATGGGAAACCCACAGTATGGTGCACCGTGTGACTGGGAAACGTTTTCAAATGCATCTCAGTTTTCGTCCCCTTTTACTCGGGTTCACAATTCCAGACACTTTACTAACACTCTCCCCACTTGGAGAGTCAGTGCCTTTAACCTGCTGTTTGGCACAGTTTGCAATTTCTACGCAAGATGAACAGGAATAGGGAGAACCAATGAGAGACTAGCTGTAGGTGTCTGCACGGGCAAATTTAACGCTCATTTCCCACCAGGAAGAGGAATTAACCAAAGGCTCAGCATGCCGTGCTGGAACCAGATTAGGGCCTGAAGCAATCCTGCGGGTTTGCGGCCAGCTCACAAGAAAGCGATTTGAAGAAAGGAGGTCAGGGGCACTGTAATTCACAAAACTGCAGAGTTATAAATGACAGCTATCGTCCAAAAACATATTGAAGGAAGTCTGCGAAGAGGACTTGAAAGCGGGGCAGAATTGCAGGAAAACAATTTCAGGGGGTAGACTGGAATTGCATTTAAAGCATAGGAAAAGAGGCAGAACGTCAACAATGATGCACTCGGCTAAAAAGGGCGTATGAGATTTTTCCTAAATATATTCAGGAAAAAACGCATACACCCTTTTTGGCCAACCAAGCAAGCATGTTAGAGAAATCTGCACTATAATGAAGTCTCACTGCCACCCAATCAAAAGGGCCATCTGAAAAAAGTGTAAAATCCAGAAATGCAGCACAGGCCATGGAGAACAGGGAGCCTTGTTATGCTGATGGGTGGGATGTAAACTGCCAACAGCCACTCTGGAGAAGTGTATGGTGTTTCCTGAAACACCTAAAAAACAAAGCAATGGAGCCTACGGCACTTCCACTTCTGGTCCTATAGCTTAGGGAAATTAAAATCAAAAACACACAGCCACCCCAAAGTTTCAGACGGCTCTGTTTACAAGAACCACCTCTACGGTAAAAGTTAAATATCCCACAAAGCAAAAAATGGATAAAGAAGTTGTGGTACGTACGTACAACGGAATATCACTCACCAATGAAATCTATATCATCTGGCCCGTCGTGGCATAATGAGTGGATTCAGGTACGATGATTCTAAGTGAAATAAGTCACACAGAAAATGAAACATCATAAGATATCACTAATACACGGAATGTAATCTTGGCTACACATGAACTGAATTACAAAACAGAACAGGGTCTCAAATTTAGAAAACCAACTTATGTTTGCTTAAGGGGAAAGGTGAGTTGGTGTGCTGCATAAAACCAGAGATAGAAATTAGCACAGACACCATTCCATACGTCAAATATGTAATAGTCAAGATCTACAACTTCCTCAACGAAATGGGCTAAACACCCTATATTCAACGCCTAGGAATACACCTGACTATAAAGAATCTTCAAACCCATGGATTTATATGACTCCATAAGAGAATCAAGCGTGTGTACAGCTGCATGAAGGCAGCAGAGAAAATCCGATAAATCCAATTATCAAAATGAATTACAAAAACAAAACACAATGACAGTGAAATAGAGAGCAATTCTTAAATAATTCATTCAGGGCTTGTGATGCAACCTGGATTTACCTCATCTACATCGAGAGCTGAGTGAGACATAAGGTTGGACACTTCGGGCTGATAGCATTGGTGAGGTTCGATGAGCAAATGCAGACCATTTGAAGTCATACTGCATGGTACCCATTCCATGGGTCCCAACTCTCCAGGTTTAAGCGATTCTTCCTTCAGCTATAACATGCATGGGAACCCACAGTATGGTGCACCGTGTGACCGGGAAACGTTTTCAAATGCATCTCAGTTTTTGTCCCCTTTTACTCGGGTTCACAATTCCAGAACCTTTACTAACACTCTCCCCACTTGGAGAGTCACTGCCTTTAACCTGCTGTTTGGCACAGTTTGCAATTTCTGCGCAAGATGAACAGGAATAGGGAGAACCAATGAGACACTAGTTGTAGGTGTCTGCACGGGCAAATTTAACGCTCATTTCCAACCAGGAAGAGGAATTAACCAAAGGCTCAGCATGCCGTGCAGGAACCAGATTAGGGCCTGAAGCAATGCTGCGGGTTTGCGGCCAGCTCACAAGAAAGCGATTTGAAGAAAGGAGCTCAGGGGCACTGTAATTCACAAACCTGCAGAGTTATAAATGACAGCTATCGCCCAAAAATATATTGAAGGAGTGCTGCGAAGAGGACTTGAAAGCGGGGCAGAATTGCAGGAAATCGATTTCAGGGGGTAGACTGGAATTGCATTTAAAGCATAGGAAAAGAGGCAGAATGTCGACAATGATGCACTTGGCCAAAAAGGGCGTATGCGTTTTTTCCTGAATATATTCAGGAAAAAACGCATATGCAGTTTTTGGCCAACCAAGCAAGCATGTAAAAGAAATCTGCACTACAATGAAGTCTCACTGCCCCCCAGTCAAAAGGGCCATCTGAAAAAAGTGTAAAATACAGAAATGCAGCACAGGCCATGGAGAACAGGGAGCCATGTTATGCTGATGGGTGGGATGTAAATTGCCAAGAGCCACTCTGGACAAGTGTATGGTGTTTCCTGAAACACCTAAAAAACAAAGCAACGGAGCCTCCGGCACTTCCACTTATGGTCCAATAGCTTAGGGAATTTAAATTCAAAAACACGCAGCCACCCCAATGTTTCAGACGGCTCTGTTTACAAGAAGCTCGTCTACGGTACAAGTTAAATATCCCAGAAAGCGAAAAATGGATAAAGAAGTTGTGGTACGTACGTACAATGGAATATCACTCACCAATGAAATCTATGTCATCTGGCCAATCGTGGCATAATGAGTGGATTCAGGTACGATGATTCTAAGTGAAATAAGTCACACAGAAAATGAAACATCATAAGATATCAATAATACACGGAATGTAATCTTGGCTACACATGAACTGAATTACAAAACAGAACAGGGTCTAAATTTAGAAAACCAACTTATGTTTGCTTAAGGGAAAAGGTGAGTTGGGGTGCTGCATAAAACCAGAGATAGAAATTAGCACAGATACCATTCCATACGTCAAATATGTAATAGTCAAGACCTACCCCTTGCTCAACGAAATGGGCTAAACACCCTATATTCAACGCCTAGGAATACACCTGACTAGAAAGAATTTTCAAACCCATGGATTTATATGTCTCCAAAAGAGAATCAACCGTGTGTACAGCTGCATGAAGGCAGCAGAGACAATCCGATAAATCCCATTATCAAAATGAATTACAAAAACAAAACACAATGACAGTGAAATAGAGAGCAATTCTTAAATAATTCATTCAGGGCTTGTGATGCAACATGGATGCTCATCTACACCCAGAGCTGAGTGAGACATAAGGTTGGACACTTCGGGCTGATAGCATTGGTGAGGTTCGATGAGCAAATGCAGACCATTTGAAGTCATACTGCATGGTACCATTCCATGGGTCCCAACTCTCCAGGTTTAAGCGATTCTTCCTTCAGCTAAAGCATGCATGGGAAACCCACAGTATGGTGCACAGTGTGACCGGGAAACGTTTTCAAATGCATCTCAGTTTTGTCCTCTTTTACTCGGGTTCACAATTCCAGACCATTTACTAACACTCTCCCCACTTGTAGAATCAACGCCTTTAACCTCCTGTTTGTCACAGTTTGCAATTTCTGCGCAAGCTGAACAGGAATAGGGAGAACCAATGAGACACTAGCTGTAGGTGTGTGCACGGGCAAATTTAACACTCATTTCCCACCAGGAAGAGGAATTAACCAAAGGCTCAGCATGCCGTGCCGGAACCAGATTAGGGCCTGAAGCAATCCTGCGGGTTTGCGGCCAGCTCACAAGAAAGCGATTTGAAGAAAGGAGCTCAGGGGCACTGTAATTCACAAACCTGCAGAGTTATAAATGACAGCTATCGTCCGAAAATATATTGAAGGAAGGCTGCGAAGAGGACTTGAAAGCGGGGCAGAATTGCAGGAAAACGATTTCAGGGGGTAGACTGGGATTGCATTTAAAGCATAGGAAAAGAGGCAGAACGTCGACAATGATGCACTTGGCCAAAAAGTGCGTATGCGTTTTTTCCTGAATATATTCAGGAAAAAACGCATACGCCCTTTTTGGCCAACCAAGCAAGCATGTTAAAGAAATCTGCACTACAATGAAGTCTCACTGCCCCTCGGTCAAAAGGGCCATCTGAAAAAAGTGTAAAATCCAGAAATGCAGCACAGGCCATGGAGAACAGGGAGCCTTGTTATGCTGATGGGTGGGAGGTAAATTGCCAACAGCCACTCTGGAGAAGTGTATGGTGTTTCCTGAAACACCTAAAAAACAAAGCAACGGAGCCTACGGCACTTCCACTTATGGTCCTATAGCTTAGGGAAATTAAAATCAAAAACACACAGCCACCCCAAAGTTTCAGACGGCTCTGTTTACGAGAACCTCGTCTACGGTACAAGTTAAATATCCCAGAAAGCGAAAAATGGATAAAGAAGTTGTGGTACGTACGTACAATGGAATATCACTCACCAATGAAATCTATGTCATCTGGCCCGTCGTGGCATAATGAGTGGATTCAGGTACGATGATTCTAAGTGAAATAAGTCACACAGAAAATGAAACATCATAAGATATCACTAATACACGGAATGTAATCTTGGCTACACATGAACTGAATTACAAAACAGAACAGGGTCTCAAATTTAGAAAACCAACTTATGTTTGCTTAAGGGGAAAGGTGAGTTGGTGTGCTGCATAAAACCAGAGATAGAAATTAGCACAGACACCATTCCATACGTCAAATATGTAATAGTCAAGATCTACAACTTGCTCAACGAAATGGGCTAAACACCCTATATTCAACGCCTAGGAATACACCTGACTATAAAGAATCTTCAAACCCATGGATTTATATGACTCCATAAGAGAATCAAGCGTGTGTACAGCTGCATGAAGGCAGCAGAGAAAATCCGATAAATCCAATTATCAAAATGAATTACAAAAACAAAACACAATGACAGTGAAATAGAGAGCAATTCTTAAATAATTCATTCAGGGCTTGTGATGCAACCTGGATTTACCTCATCTACATCGAGAGCTGAGTGAGACATAAGGTTGGACACTTCGGGCTGATAGCATTGGTGAGGTTCGATGAGCAAATGCAGACCATTTGAAGTCATACTGCATGGTACCCATTCCATGGGTCCCAACTCTCCAGGTTTAAGCGATTCTTCCTTCAGCTATAACATGCATGGGAACCCACAGTATGGTGCACCGTGTGACCGGGAAACGTTTTCAAATGCATCTCAGTTTTTGTCCCCTTTTACTCGGGTTCACAATTCCAGAACCTTTACTAACACTCTCCCCACTTGGAGAGTCACTGCCTTTAACCTGCTGTTTGGCACAGTTTGCAATTTCTGCGCAAGATGAACAGGAATAGGGAGAACCAATGAGAGACTAGTTGTAGGTGTCTGCACGGGCAAATTTAACGCTCATTTCCAACCAGGAAGAGGAATTAACCAAAGGCTCAGCATGCCGTGCAGGAACCAGATTAGGGCCTGAAGCAATGCTGCGGGTTTGCGGCCAGCTCACAAGAAAGCGATTTGAAGAAAGGAGCTCAGGGGCACTGTAATTCACAAACCTGCAGAGTTATAAATGACAGCTATCGCCCAAAAATATATTGAAGGAATGCTGCGAAGAGGACTTGAAAGCGGGGCAGAATTGCAGGAAATCGATTTCAGGGGGTAGACTGGAATTGCATTGAAAGCATAGGAAAAGAGGCAGAACGTCGACAATGATGCACTTGGCCAAAAAGTGCGTATGCGTTTTTTCCTGAATATATTCAGGAAAAAACGCATACGCACTTTTTGGCCAACCAAGCAAGCATGTTAAAGAAATCTGCACTACAATGAAGTCTCACTGCCCCCCGGTCAAAAGGGCCATCTGAAAAAAGTGTAAAATCCAGAAAGGCAGCACAGGCCATGGAGAACAGGGAGCCTGGTTATGCTGATGGGTGGGATGTAAATTGCCAAAAGCCACTCTGGAGAAGTGTATGGTGTTTCCTGAAACACCTAAAACACAAGCCAAAGGAGCCTACAGCACTTCCACTTATGGTCCTATAGCTTAGGGAAATTAAAATCAAAAACACACAGCCACCCCTAAATTTCAGACGGATCTGTTTACAAGAACCTCTTCTACGGTACAAGTTAAATATCCCAGAATGCGAAAAATGGATAAAGAAGTTGTGGTACGTACGTACAATGGAATATCACTCACCAATGAAGTCTATGTCATCTGGCCCGTCCTGGCATAATGAGTGGATTCAGGTATGATGATTCTAAGTGAAATAAGTCACACAGAAAATGAAACATCATAAGATATCACTAATACACGGAATGTAATCTTGGCTACACATGAACTCAATTACAAAACAGAACAGGGTCTCAAATTTAGAAAACCAACTTATGTTTGCTTAAGGGGAAAGGTGAGTTGGGGTGCTGCATAAAACCAGAGATAGAAATTAGCACAGATACCATTCCATACGTCAAACATGTAATAGTCAAGACCTACCCCTTGCTCAACAAAATGGGCTAAACACCCTATATTCAATGCCTAGGAATACACCTGACTAGAAAGAAATTTTCAAACCCATGGATTTATATGACTCCATAAGAGAATCAAGCATGTGTACAGCTGCATGAAGGCAGCACAGAAAATCCGATAAATCCCATTATCAAATGAATTACAAAAACAAAACACAATGACAGTGAAATAGAGAGCAATTCTTAAATAATTCATTCAGGGCTTGTGATGCAACCTGGATTTACCTCATCTACACCCAGAGCTGAGTGAGACATAAGGTTGGACACTTCGGGCTGATAACATTGGTGAGGTTCGATGAGCAAATGCAGACCATTTGAAGTCATACTGCATGGTACCCATTCCATGGGTCCCAACTCTCCAGGTTTAAGTGATTCTTCCTTCAGCTAAAGCATGAATGGGAAACCCACAGTATGGTGCACCGTGTGACAGGGAAACGTTTTCTAATGCATCTCAGTTTTTGCCCCTTTTACTCGGGTTCACAGTTCCAGACACTTTACTAACACTCTCCCCACTTGGAGAGTCAGTGCATTTAACCTGCTGTTTGGCACAGTTTGCAATTTCTGCGCAAGATGAACAGGAATAGGGAGAACCAATGAGAGACTAGCTGTAGGTGTCTGCACGGGCAAATTTAACACTCATTTCCCACCAGGAAGAGGAATCAACCAAAGGCTCAGCATGCCGTGCCGGAACCAGATTAGGGCCTGAAGCAATCCTGCGGGTTTGCGGCCAGCTCACAAGAAAGCGATTTGAAGAAAGGAGCTCAGGGGCACTGTAATTCACGAACCTGCAGAGTTATAAATGACAGCTATCGTCCAAAAATATATTGAAGGAAGGCTGCGAAGAGGACTTGAAAGCGGGGCAGAATTGCAGGAAAACGATTTCATTGGGTAGACTGGAATTGCATTTAAAGCATAGGAAAAGAGGCAGAACGTCCACAATGATGCACTTGGCCAAAAAGGGCGTATGCGTTTTTTCCTGAATATATTCAGGAAAAAACGCATACGCCCTTTTTGGACAACCAAGCAAGCATGTTAAAGGAATCTGAAGTACAATGAAGTCTCACTGCCCCCCGGTCAAAAGGGCCATCTGAAAAAAGTGTAAAATCCAGAAATGCAGCACAGGCCATAGAGAACAGGGAGCCTTGTTATGCTGATGGGTGGGATGTAAATTGCCAAGAGCCACTCTGGAGAAGTGTATGGTGTTTCCTGAAACACCTAAAAAACAAAGCAACGGAGCCTACGGCACTTCCACTTATGGTCCTATAGCTTAGGGAAATTAAAATCAAAAACACACAGCCACCCCAAAGTTTCAGACGGCTCTGTTTACAAGAACCACGTCTACGGTACAAGTTAAATATCCCAGAAAGCGAAAAATGGATAAAGAAGTTGTGGTACGTACGTACAACGGAATATCACTCACCAATGAAATCTATGTCATTTGGCCCGTCGTGGCATAATGAGTGGATTCAGGTACGATGATTCTAAGTGAAATAAGTCACACAGAAAATGAAACATCATAAGATATCACTAATACACGGAATGTAATCTTGGCTACACATGAACTGAATTACAAAACAGAACAGGGTCTCAAATTTAGAAAACCAACTTATGTTTGCTTAAGGGGAAAGGTGAATCAGGGTGCTGCATAAAACCAGAGTTAGAAATTAGCACAGATACCATTCCATACGTCAAATACTTAATAGTCAAGACCTACCCCTTGCTCAACGAAATGGGCTAAACACCCTATATTCAACGCCTAGTAATACCCCTGACTAGTAAGAATCTTCAAACCCATGGATTTATATATCTCCATAAGAGAATCAAGCGTGTGTACAGCTGCATGAAGGCAGCAGAGAAAATCCGAGAAATCCTATTATCAAAATGAATTACAAAAACAAAACACAATGGCAGTGAAATAGAGAGCAATTCTTAAATAATTCATTCAGGGCTTGTGATGCAACCTGGATTTACCTCATCTAAACCCAGAGCTGAGTGAGACATAAGGTTGGACACATCGGGCTGATAGCATTGGTGAGGTTCGATGAGCAAATGCAGACCAATTGAGTCATACTGCATGGTACCCATTCCATGGGTCCCAACTCTCCAGGTTTAAGCGATTCTTCCTTCAGCTAAAACATGCGTGGGAAACCCACAGTATGGTGCACCGTGTGACCGGGAAACGTTTTCAAATGCATCTCAGTTTTCGTCCCCATTTCCTCGGGTTCACAATTCCAGACCCTTTACTAACACTCTCCCCACTTGGAGAGCCAGTGCCTTTAACCTGCTGTTTGGCACAGTTTGCAATTTCTGCGCAAGATGAACAGGAATAGGGAGAACCAATGAGAGACTAGCTGTAGGTGTCTGCACGGGCTAATTTAATGCTCATTTCCCAACAGGAAGTGTAATTAACCAAAGGCTCAGCATGCCGTGCCGGAACAAGATTAGGGCCTGAAGCAATCCTGTGGGTTTGCGGCCAGCTCACAAGAAAGCGATTTGAAGAAAGGAGCTCAGGGGCACTGTAATTCACAAACCTGCAGAGTTATAAATGACAGCTATCGTCCAAAAATATATTGAAGGAAGGCTGCGAACAGGACTTGAAAGCGGGGCAGAATTGCAAGACAACGATTTCAGGGTGCAGACTGGAATTGCATTTAAAGCATAGGAAAAGAGGCAGAACGTCGACAATGATGCACTTGGCCAAAAAGGGCGTATGCGTTTTTTCCGGAATATATTCAGGAAAAAACGCATACGCACTTTCTTGCCAACCAAGCAAGCATGTTAAAGAAATCTGCACTACAATGAAGTCTCACTGCCCCCCGGTCAAAAGGGCCATCTGAAAAAAGTGTAAAATCCAGAAATTCAGCACAGGCCATGGAGAACAGGGAGCCTTGTTATGCTGATGGGTGGGATGTAAATTGCCAAGAGCCACTCTGGAGAAGTGTATGGTGTTTCCTGAAACAACTAAAAAACAAAGCAACGGAGCCTACGGCACTTCCACTTATGGTCCTATAACTTAGGGAAATTAAAATCAAAGACACACAGCCACCCCAAAGTTTCAGACGGCTCTCTTCACAAAAACCTCGTTTACGGTACAAGTTAAATATCCCAGAAAGCGAAAAATGGATAAAGAAATTGTGTTACGTACGTACAATGGAATATCACTCACCAATGAAATCTATATCATCAGGCCCGTCGTGGCATAATGAGTGGATTCAGGTACAATGATTCTAAGTGAAATAAGTCACACAGAAAATGAAACATCATATCACTAATACACGGAATGTAATCTTGGCTACACATGAACTGAATTACAAAACAGTACAGGGTCTCAAATTTTCAAAACCAACTTATGTTTGCTTAAGGGGAAAGGTGAGTTGGGGTGCTGCATAAAACCAGAGATAGACATTAGCACAGATACCATTCCATACGTCACATACGTAATAGTCAAGACCTACCCCTTGCTGAACGAAATGGGCTAAACAACCTCTATTCAATGCCTAGGAATACACCAGACTAGTAAGAAGCTTCAAACCCATGGATTTATATGTCTCCATAAGAGAATCAAGGGTGTGTACAGGTGCATGAAGGCAGCAGAGAAAATCCGATAAATCCTATTATCAAAATGAATTACAAAAACAAAACACAATGACAGTGAAATAGTGAGCAATTCTTAAATAATTCATTCAGGGCTTGTGATGCAACCTGCATTTACCTCATCTACACCCAGAGCTGTGTGAGACATAAGCTTGGACACTTCGGGCTGATAACATTGGTGAGGTTCGATGAGCAAATGCAGACCATTTGAAGTCATACTGCATGGTACCAATTCCATGGGTCCCAACTCTCCAGGTTTAAGCGATTCTTCCTTCAGCTAAAACATGCATGGGAAACCCACAGTATGGTACACCGTGTGACGGGGAAACGTTTTCAAATGCATCTCAGTTTTCGTCCCCTTTTACTCGGGTTCACAATTCCAGACCCTTTACTAACACTCTCCCCACTTGGAGAGTCAGTGCCTTTAACCTCCTGTTTGGCACAGTTTGCAATTTTTGCGCAAGATGAACAGGAATAGGGAGAACCAATGAGAGACTAGCTGTAGGTGTCTGCACGGGCAAATTTAACGCTCATTCCCCACCAGGAAGAGGAATTAACCAAAGGCTCAGCATGCCCTGCCGGAACCAGATTAGGGCCTGAAGCAATCGAGCGGGTTTGCTGCCAGCTCACAAGATAGCGATTTGAAGAAAGGAGCTCAGGGGCACTGTAACTCACAAAACTGCAGAGTTATAAATGACAGCTATCGTCAAAAATATATTGAAGGAAGGCTGTGAAGAGAACTTGTAAGCGGGGCAGAATTGCAGGAAAACGATTTCAGGGGGTAGACGGTAATTGCATTTAAAGCATAGGAAAAGAGGCAGAACATCGACAATGATGCTCTTGGCCAAAAAGGGCGTATGCGTTTTTTCTGAATATATTCAGGAAAAAACGCATACGCCCTTTTTGGCCAACCAAGCAAGCATGTTAAAGAAATCTGCACTACAATGAAGTCTCACTGCCCCCCGGTCAAAAGGGCCATCTGAAAAAAGTGTAAAATCCAGAAAGGCAGCACAGGCACGGAGAACAGGGAGCCTTGTTATGCTGATGGGCGGGATGTAAATTGCCAACAGCCAATCTGGAGAAGTGTATGGTGTTTCCGGAAACACCTAAAAAACAAAGCAACGGAGCCTACGGCACTTCCACTTATGGTCCTATAGCTTAGGGAAATTAAAATCAAAAACACTCAGCCACCCCAAAGTTTCGGTCGGCTCTGTTTACAAGAACCTCGTCTACGGTACAAGTTAAATATCCCAGAATGTGAAAAATGGATAAAGAAGTTGTGGTACGTACGTACAATGGAATATCACTGAGCAATGAAATCTATGTCATCAGGCCCGTCGCGGCATAATGAGTGGATTCAGGTACCATGATTCTAAGTGAAATAAGTCACACAGAAAATGAAACATCATAAGATATCACTAATACACGGAATATAAACTAGGCTACACATGAACTGAATTACAAAACAGAAGAGGGCTTCAAATTTAGAAAACCAACTTATGCTTGCTTAAGGGGAAAGGTGAGTTGGGGTGCCGCATCAAAACAGAGATAGAAATTACCACAGATACCTTTTCATAAGCCAAATATGTAATAGTCAAGACCTACCCCTTGCTCAACGAAATGGACTAAACACCCCATATTCAACGCCTAGGAATACACCTGACTAGTAAGAATCTTCAAACCCATGGATTCATATGTCTCCGTAAGAGAATGAAGCGTGTGTACAGCGGCATGAATGCAGCAGACAAAATCCGATAAATCCCATTATCAAAATATATTACAAAAACAAAACACAAGGACAGTGAAATAGAGAGCAATTCTTAAATAATTCATTCAGGGTTTGTGATGCAACCTGGATTTACCACATCTACACCCAGAGCTGAGTGAGACATAAGGTTGGGCACTTCGGGCTGATAGCATTGGTGAGGTTCAGTGAGCAAATGCAGACACTTTGAAGTCATACTGCATGGTACCCATTCCAAGGGTCCCAACTCTCCAGGATTAAGGGATTCTTTCTTCAGCTAAAACATGCATGGGAAACCCACAGTATGGTGCACCGTGTGACCGGGAAACGTTTTCAAATGCATCGCAGTTTTCGTCCCCTTTTACTCGGGTTCACAATTCCAGACCCTTTCCTAACACTCTCCCTACTTGTAGAGTCAGTGCTTTAACCTACTGTTTGGCACAGTTGCAATTCCTGCGCAAGATGAACAGGAATAGGGAGAACGAATGAGAGACTAGCTGTAGGTGTCTGCACAGGCAAATTTAACGCTCATTTCCTGCCAGGAAGAGGAATTAACTTAATGCTCAGCATGCCGTGCCGGAACCAGATTAGGGCCTGAAGCAATCCTGCGGGTTTGCGGCCAGCTCACAAGAAAGCGATTTGAAGAAAGGAGCTCAGGGGCACTGTAATTCACAAACCTGCAGAGTTATAAATGACAGCTATCGTCCAAAAATATATTGAAGGAAGGCTGCGAAGAGGACTTGAAAGCGGGGCAGAATTGCAGGAAAACGATTTCAGGGGGTAGACAGGAATTGCATTTAAAGCATAGGAAAAGAGGCAGAACGTCCACAATGATGCACTTGGCCAAAAAGGGCGTATGCGTTTTTTCCTGAATATATTCAGGAAAAAACGCATACGCCCTTTTTGGACAACCAAGCAAGCATGTTAAAGAAATCTGCACTACAATGAAGTCTCACTGCCCCCCGGTCAAAAGGGCCATCTGAACAATGTAAAATCCAGAAATGCAGCACAGGCCATGGAGAACAGGGAGTCTTGTTATGCTGATGGGTGGGATGTAAATTGCCAACAGCCACTCTGGAGAAGTGTATGGTGTTTCCTGAAACACCCAAACAACAAAGCAACGGAGCCTACGGCACTTCCACTTATGGTTCTATAGCTTAGGGAAATTAAAATCAAAAACACACAGCCACCCCAAAGTTTCAGACGGCTCTGTTTACAAGAACCTCGTCTACGGTACAAGTTAAATATCCCAGAAAGCGAAAAATGGATAAAGAAGTTGTGGTACGTACGTACAATGGAATATCACTCACCAATGAAGTCTATGTCATCTGGCCCGTCGTGGGATAATGAGTGGATTCAGGTATGATGATTCTAAGTGAAATAAGTCACAGAGAAAATGAAACATCATAAGATATCACTAATACACCGAATGTAATCTTGGCTACATATGAACTGAATTACAAAACAGAACAGGGTCTCAAATTTAGAAAACCAACTTATGTTTGCTTAAGGGGAAAGGTGAGTTGGGTGCTGCATAAAACCAGAGATAGAAATTAGCACAGATACCATTCCATAAGTCAAATATGTAATAGTCAAGTCCTACCACTTGCTCAACGAAATGGGCTAAACACCCTATATTCAACACCTAGGAATACACCTGACTAGTAAAATCTTCAAACCCATGGATTTATATGTCTCCATAAGAGAATCAAGCGTGTGTACAGTTGCATGAAGGCAGCAGAAAAAATCCGATAAATCCTATTATCAAAATGAATTACAAAAACAAAACACAATGACAGTAAAATAGAGAACAATTCTTAAATAATTCATTCAGGGCTTGTGATGCAACCTGGATTTACCTCATCTAAACCCAGAGCTGAGAGAGACATAAGGTTGGACACTTCGGGCTGATAGCATTGGTGAGGTTCGATGAGCAAATGCAGACCATTTGAAGTCATACTGCATGGTACCCATCCCATGGGTCCCAACTCTCCAGGTTTAAGTGATTCTTCCTTCAGCTAAAGCATGCATGGAAACCCACAGTATGGTGCACCGTGTGACCGGGAAACGTTTTCAAATGCATCTCAGTTTTGTCCCCTTTTACTCGGGTTCACAATTCCAGACCCTTTACTAACACTCTCCCCACTTGGAGAGTCAGTGCCTTTAACCTCCTGTTTGGCACAGTTTGCAATTTCTGCGCAAGATGAACAGGAATAGGGAGAACCAATGAGAGACTAGCTGTAGGTGTCTGCACGGGCAAATTTAACGCTCATTTCCAACCAGGAAGAGGAATTAACCAAAGGCTCAGCATGCCGTGCAGGAACCAGATTAGGGCCTGAAGCAATCCTGCGGGTTTGCGGCCAGCTCACAAGAAAGCGATTTGAAGAAAGGAGCTCAGGGGCACTGTAATTCACAAACCTGCAGAGTTATAAATGACAGCTATCGTCCGAAAATATATTGAAGGAAGGCTGCGAAGAGGACTTGAAAGCGGGGCAGAATTGCAGGAAAACGATTTCAGGGGGTAGACTGGAATTGCATTTACAGCATAGGAAAAGAGGCAGAACGTCGACAATGATGCACTTGGCCAAAAAGGGCGTATGCGTTTTTTCCTGAATATATTCAGGAAAAAACGCATACGCCCTTTTTGGCCAACCAAGCAAGCATGTTAAAGAAATCTGGACTACAATGAAGTCTCACTGCCCCCCGGTCAAAAGGGCCATCTGAAAAAAGTGTAAAATCCAGAAATGCAGAACAGGCCATGGAGAACAGGGAGCCTTGTTATGCTGATGGGTGGGATGTAAATTGCCAACAGCCACTCTGGAGAAGTGTATGGTGTTTCCTGAAACACCTAAAAAACAAAGCAACGGAGCCTACGGCACTTCCACTTATGGTCCTATAGCTTAGGGAAATTAAAATCAAAAACACACAGCCACCCCAAAGTTTCAGACGGCTCTGTTTACAAGAACCTCGTCTACGGTACAAGTTAAATATCCCAGAAAGCGAAAAATGGATAAAGAAGTTGTGGTACGTACGTACAATGGAATATCGCTCACCAATGAAATCTATGTCATCTGGCCCATCGTGGCATAATGAGTGGATTCAGGTACGATGATTCTAAGTGAAATAAGTCACACAGAAAATGAAACATCATAAGATATCACTAATACACGGAATGTAATCTTGGCTACACATGAACTGAATTACAAAACAGAACAGGGTCTCAAATTTAGAAAACCAACTTATGTTTGCTTAAGGGGAAAGGTGAGTTGGGTGCTGCATAAAACCAGAGATAGAAATTAGCACAGATACCATTCCATAAGTCAAATATGTAATAGTCAAGTCCTACCACTTGCTCAACGAAATGGGCTAAACACCCTATATTCAACACCTAGGAATACACCTGACTAGTAAAATCTTCAAACCCATGGATTTATATGTCTCCATAAGAGAATCAAGCATGTGTACACTTGCATGAAGGCAGCAGAAAAAATCCGATAAATCCTATTATCAAAATGAATTACAAAAACAAAACACAATGACAGTAAAATAGAGAACAATTCTTAAATAATTCATTCAGGGCTTGTGATGCTACCTGGATTTACCTCATCAAAACCAAGAGCTGAGTGAGACATAAGGTTGGACACTTCGGGCTGATAGCATTGATGAGGTTCGATGAGCAAATGCAGACCATTTGAAGTCATACTACATGGTCCCCATTCCATGGGTCCCAACTCTCCAGGTTTAAGTGATTCTTCCTTCAGCTAAAGCATGCATGGGAAACCCACAGTATGGTGCACCATGTGACCGGGAAACGTTTTCAAATGCATCTCAGTTTTTGTCCCCTTTTACTCGGGTTCACAATTCCAGACGCTTTACTAACACTCTCCCCACTTGGAGAGTCAGTGCCTTTAAACTCCTGTTTAGCACAGTTTGCAATTTCTGCGCAAGATGAACAGGAATAGGGAGAACCAATGAGAGACTAGCTGTAGGTGTCTGCACGGGCAAATTTAACGCTCATTTCCAACCAGGAAGAGGAATTAACCAAAGGCTCAGCATGCCGTGCAGGAACCAGATTAGGGCCTGAAGCAATCCTGCGGGTTTGCGGCCAGCTCACAAGAAAGCGAATTGAAAAAAGGAGCTCAGGGGCACTGTAATTCACAAACCTGCAGAGTTATAAATGACAGCTATCGTCCGAAAATATATTGAAGGAAGGCTGCCAAGAGGACTTGAAAGCGGGGCAGAATTGCAGGAAAACGATTTCAGGGTGTAGACTGGAATTGCATTTAAAGCATAGGAAAAGAGGCAGAACGTCGACAATGATGCACTTGGCCAAAAAGTGCGTATGCGTTTTTTCTTGAATATATTCAGGAAAAAACCCATACGCACTTTTTGGCCAACCAAGCAAGCATGTTAAAGAAATCTGCACTACAATGAGGTCTCACTGCCCACCGGTCAAAAGGGCCATCTGAATAAAGTGTAAAATCCAGAAATGCAGCACAGGCCATGGAGAACAGGGAGCCTAGTTATGCTGATGGGTGGGATGTAAATTGCCAACAGCCACTCTGGAGAAGTGTATGGTGTTTACTGAAACACCTAAAAAACAAAGCAACGGAGCCTACGGCACTTCCACTTATTTTCCTATAGCTTAGGGAAATTAAAATCAAAAACACACAGCCACCCCAAAGTTTCAGACGGCTCTGTTTACAAGAACCTCGTCTACGGTACCAGTTATATATCCCAGAAAGCGAGAAATGGCTAAAGAAGTTGTGGTACGTACGTACAATGGAATATCACTCACCAATGAAATCTATGTCATCTGGCCCGTCGTGGCATAATGAGTGGATTCAGGTACGATGATTCTAAGTGAAATAACTCACACAGAAAATCAAACAACATAAGATGTCACTAATACACGGAATGTAATCTTGGCTACACATGAACTGAATTACAAAACAGAACAGGGTCTCAAATTTAGAAAACCAACTTATGTTTGCTTAAGGGGAAAGGTGAGTTGGGGTGCTGCATAAAACCAGAGATAGAAATTAGCACAGATACCATTCCATACGTCAAATATGTAATAGTCAACACCTACCCCTTGCTCAACCAAATGGGCTAAACACCCTATATTCAACGTGTAGGAATACACCTGACTAGAAAGAATATTCAAACCCATGGATTTATATGTCTCCATAAGAGAATCAAGCGTGTGTACAGCTGCATGAAGGCAGCAGAGAAAATCCGATAAATCCCATTATCAAAATGAATTACAAAAACCAAACAGAATGACAGTGAAATAGAGAGCAATTCTTAAATAATTCATTCAGGGCTTGTGATGCAACCTGGATTTACCTCATCTACACCCAGAGCTGAGTGAGACATAAGGTTGGACACTTCGGGCTGATAGCATTGGTGAGGTTCGATGAGCAAATGCAGACCATTTGAAGTCATACTGCATGGTACCCATTCCAAGGGTCCCAACTCTCCAGGTTTAAGTGATTCTTCCTTCAGCTAAAGCATGCATGGGAAACCCACGTTATGGTGCACCATGTGACCGGGAAACGTTTTCAAATGCATCTCAGTTTTTGTCCCCTTTTACTCGGGTTCACAATTCCAGACCCTTTACTAACACTCTCCCCACTTGGAGAGTCAGTGCCTTTAACCTGTTGTTTGGCACAGTTTGCAATTTCTGCACAAGATGTACAGGAATACGGAGAACCAAGGAGAGACTAGCTGTAGGTGTCTGCACGGGCAAATTTAACGCTCATTTCCAACCAGGAAGTGGAATTAACCAAAGGCTCAGCATGCTGTGCAGGAACCAGATTAGGGCCTGAAGCAATCCTGCGGGTTTGCGGCCAGCTCACAAGAAAGCGATTTGAAGAAAGGAGCTCAGGGGCACTGTAATTCACAAACCTGCAGAGTTATAAATGACAGCTATCGTCCAAAAATATATTAAAGGAAGGCTGCGAAGAGGACTTGAAAGCGGGGCAGAATTGCAGGAAAACGATTTCAGGGGGTAGACTGGAATTGCATTTAAAGCATAGGAAAAGAGGCAGAACGTCGACAATGATGCACTTGGCCAAAAAGGGCGTATGCGTTTTTTCCTGAATATATTCAGGAAAAAACGCATACGCCCTTTTTGGCCAACCAAGCAAGCATGTTAAAGAAATCTGCACTACAATGAAGTCTCACTGCCCACCGGTCAAAAGGGCCATCTGAAAAATGTGTAAAATCCAGAAATGCAGCACAGGCCATAGAGAACAGGGAGCCTTGTTATGCTGATGGGTGGGATGTAAATTGCCAACAGCCACTCTGGAGAAGTGTATGGTGTTTCCTGAAACACCAAAAAACAAAGCAACGGAGCCTACGACACTTCCACTTATGGTCCTATAGCTTAGGGAAATTAAAATCAAAAACACACAGCCACCCCAAAGTTTCATACGGCTCTATTTACAAGAACCTCGTCTACGGTACAAGTTAAATATCCCAGAAAGTGAGAAATGGATAAAGAAGTTGTGGTACGTACGTACAATGGAATATCACACACCAATGAAATCTATGTCATCTGGCCCGTCGTGGCATAATGAGTGGATTCAGGTACGATGATTCTAAGTGAAATAACTCACACAGAAAATGAAACATCATAAGATGTCACTAATACACGGAATGTAATCTTGGCTACACATGAACTGAATTACAAAACAGAAAAGGGTCTCAAATTTAGAAAACCAACTTATGTTTGCGTAAGGGGAAAGGTGAGTTGGGGTGCTGCATAAAACCAGCGATAGAAATTAGCACAGATACCATTCCATACGTCAAATATGTAATAGTCAATACCTACCCCGTGCTCAACGAAATGGGCAAAACACCTTATATTCAACGTCTAGGAATACACCTGACTAGAAAGAATATTCAAACCCATGGATTTATATGTCTCCATAAGAGAATCAAGCGTGTGTACAGCTGCATGAAGGCAGCAGAGAAAATCCGATAATCCTATTATCAAAATGAATTACAAAAACAAAACACAATGACAGTGAAATAGAGAGCAATTCTTAAATAATTCATTCAGGGCTTGTGATGCAACCTGGATTTACCTCATCTACACCCAGAGCTGAGAGAGACATAAGGTTGGACACTTCGGGCTGATATCATTGGTGAGGTTCGATGAGCAAATGCAGACCATTTGAAGTCACACTGCATGGTACCCATTCCATGGGTCCGAACTCTCCAGGTTTAAGTGATTCTTCCTTCAGCTAAAACACGCATGGGAAACCCAGACTATGGTACACTGGGTGATTGGGAAATGTTTTCAAATGCATCTCAGTTTTTGTCCCCTGGTACTCGGGTTCACCATTCCAGACCCTTCACTAACACTTTCCCAATCGGAGAGTCAGTGCCTTTAACCTCCTGTTTGGCACAGTTTGCAATTTCTGCGCAAGATGAACAGGAATAGGGAGAACCAATGAGAGACTAGCTGTAGGAGTCTGTACGGGCAAATGTATCGCTTGCTGCCCACCAGGAAGAGGAATTAATCAAAGGCTCAGCGTACCCTGCCTGAAACAGATTAGGGACTGAAGCAATCCTGCGGTTTTGCAGCCAGCTCAGAAGAATGCGAGTTGAAGAAAGGAGCTCAGGGGCACTGTAATTCACAAACCTGCAGAGTTATGAATGACAGCTATCGTCCAAAAATATATTGAAGTAAGTCTGCGAAGAGGACTAGAAAGCAGGGCAGAATTCCAGGAAAACTATTTCAGGGGGTAGACTGGAATTGCACTTAAAGCACAGGAAAAGGGACAGAATGTTGACAATGATGCACTTGGCCAAAATGGGCGTAAGCGTTTTCTCCTTAATATATTCAGGAAAAAACGCATACGCACTTTTTGGCCAACCAAGCAAGCGTGTACAGGAAATCTGCACTACAATGAAGTCTCACTGCACCCCAGTCAAAAGGGTCATCTGAAAAAAGTGTAAAATCCAGAAAGACAGGACAGGCCATGGAGAACAGGGAGCCTTATAATATTGATTTACGGGATGTAAATTGCCAACAGCCACTCTGGAGAAGTGTATGGTGTTTCCTGAAACACGTAGGAAACAAAGCAACACAGCCTATGGCACTTCCACTTATGGTCCTATAGCTTTGGGAAATTAAAATCAAAAACACACAGCCACCCCAAAGTTTGGGACGGCTCTGTTTACAAGAACCTCATCTACGGTACGAGTTAAATATCCCAGAAAGTGAAAAATGGATAAAGAAGTTCTGGTACATACGTACAATGGAATATCACTCAGCAATTATATCTATGTCATCAGGCCCATAGCGGCATAATGAGAGTATTCAGGTACGATGATTCTACGTGAAATAAGTCACACAGAAAAAGAAACATCATAAGATATCACTAATACACGGAATGTAAACTTGGCTACACATGAACTGAATTACAAAACAGAACAGGGTCTCAAATTTAGAAAACCAACTTATGCTTGCTTATGGGGAAAGGTGAGTTGGGGTGCTGCATAAAACCAGAGATTGAAATTAGCACAGATACCGTTCCATAAGCCAAATAAGTAATAGACCAGACCTACTCCTTGCTCAACGAAATGGACTCAACACCCCATATTCAGGGCCTAGGAATATACCTGACTAGTAAGAATCTTAAAACCCACGGATTTATATGTCTCCGTAAGAGAAACATGCGTGTGTACAGCGGCATAAAGGTAGCAGTGAAAACCCGATAAATCCCATTATCAAAATAATTTTCAAATACAAAACACAATGACAGTGAAATAGAGAGCAATTTTTAAATAATTCATTCAGGGTTGTGATGCAACCTGGATTTACCACATCTACACCCAGAGCTGGGTGAGACATAAGGCTGGACACTTCGGGCTGATAGCATTGGTGATGTTCGGTGAGCAAATGCATACCCTTTGAAGTCATACTGCATGGAACCCTTTCCATGGGTCCCAACTCTCCAGGTTTAAGGGATTCTTCCTTCAGCTAAAACATGCATGGGAAACCCAGAGTATGGTCCACCGTGTGATTGGGAAACGTTTTCAAATGCATCTCAGTTTTCGTCCCCTGGTACTCGGGTTCACCATTCCAGACGCTTTACTAACCCTCTCCCCACTTGGAGAGTCAGTGCCTTTAAGCTCCTGTTTGGCACAGTTTGCAATTTCTGCGCAAGGTGAACAGGAATAGGGAGAACCAATGAGAGACTAGCTGTAGGTGTCTGCACGGGCAAATGTAACGCTCATTTCCCACCAGGAAGAGGAATTAACCAATGGCTCAGCATGCCCTGCCAGAAAGAGAGTAGGGCCTAAAGCAATCCTGCGGTTTTGCTGCCAGCTCACAAGAAAACGAGTTGAAGAAATGAGCTCAGGGGCACTGTAATTCACAAACCTGCAGAGTTATGAATGACAGCTATCGTCCAAAAATATATTGAAGTAAGTCTGCGAAGTGGACTTGAAAGAGGGGCAGAATTTCAGGAAAACGGTTTCAGGGGGTAGACTGGAATTACACTTAAAGCATAGGAAAAGAGGCAGAATGTCGACAATGATGCACTTGGCCAAAAAGGGCGTATGCGTTTTTTCCTGAATATATTCAGGAAAAAACGCATACGCCCTTTTTGGCCAACTAAGCAAGGGTGTAAAGAAATGTGCACTACAAGGGAAGTCTCACTGCCCCCCAGTCAACAGGGCCATCTGGAAAAAGTGTAAAACCCAGAAAGGCAGGACAGGCCATGGAGAACATGGAGCCTTGTTAGGCTGATGGGCAGGATGTAAATTGCCAACAGCCACACTGGAGAAGTGTATGGTGTTTCCTGAAACATGTAGGAAACAAAGCAACACAGCCTATGGCACTTCCACTTATGGTCCAGTAGCTTAGGGACATTAAAATCAAAAACACACATCCACCCCAAAATTTGGGATGGCGCTGTTTACAAAAACCTCATCTACGGTACAAGTTAAATATCCCAGAAAGCGAAAAATGGATTAAGAAGTTGTGGTACGTACGTACAATGGAATATCCCTCAGCAATGAAATCTATGTCATCAGACCCGTTGCGGCATAATGAGTGGATTCAGGTACGATGATTCTACGTGAAATAAGTCACACAGAAAAAGAAACATCATAAGATATCACTAATACACGGAATGAAAACTTGGCTACACATGAACTGAATTACAAAACAGAACGGGTACTTAAATGTAGAAAACCAACTTATGCTTGCTTACGGGGAAAGGTGAGTTGGGGTGCTGCATAAAACCAGAGATAGAAATTAGCACAGATACCATTCCATAATCCAAATATGTAACAGACAAGACCTACTCCTTGCTCAAGGAAATGGACTCAACACCCCATATTCAACGCCTGGGAATATACCTGACTAGTAAGAATCTTCAAACCCATGGATTTATATGTCTCCATAAGGAAATCAAGTGTGTATACAGCGGCATGAATGCAGCAGAGAAAATCCGATAAATCCCATTATCAAATGAATTACAAAAACAAAACACAAGGACAGTGAAATAGAGAGCAATTCTTAAATAATTCATTCAGGGCTTGTGATGCAACCTGGATTTACCACATGTACACCCAGAGCTGAGTGAGACATAAGGTTGGGCACTTCGGGCTGATAGCATTGGTGAGGTTCGATGAGCAAATGCAGACCCTTTGAAGTCATACTGCATGGTACCCATTCCATGGGTCCCAACTCTCCAGGTTTAAAGGATTCTTCCTTCAGCTAAAACATGCATGGGAACCCACAGTATGGTGCACCATGTGACAGGGAAACGTTTTCAAATTCATCTCAGTTTTCGTCCCCTTTTACTCGGGTTCATAATTCCAGACCCTTTACTAACACTCTCCCCACTTGGAGAGTCAGTGCCTTTAACCTCGTGTTTGGCACAGTTTGCAATTTCTGCGCAAGATGAACAGGAATAGGGAGAACCAATGAGAGACTAGTTGTAGGTGTCTGCACAGGCAAATTTAACGCTCATTTCCCACCAGGAAGAGGAATTAACCAAAGGCTCAGCATGCCCTGCCCGAACCAGATTAGGGCCTGAAGCAATCTTGCGGGTTTGCGACCAGCTCACAAGATAGCGAGTTGAAGAAAGGAGCTCAGGGGCACTGTAACTCACAAACCTGCAGAGTTATAAATGACAGCTATCGTCCAAAAATATATTGAAGGAAGGATGCAAAGAGAACTTGTAAGCGTGGCAGAATTGCAGGAAATCGATTTCAATGGGTAGACGGGAATTGCATTTAAAGCATAGGAAAAGAGGCAGAACGTCGACAATGATGCACTTGACCAAAAAGTGCATATGCGTTTTTTCCTAAATATATTCAGGAAAAAACGCATACGCCCATTTTGGCCAACTAAGCAAGCATGTAAAGGAAATCTGCACTACAAGGGATGTCTCACTGCCCCCCAGTCAACAGGGCCATCTGGAAAAAGTGTAAAATCCAGAAAGGCAGGACAGGCCATGGAGATCATGGAGCCTTGTTATCCTGATGGGCAGGATGTAAATTGCCAAGAGCCACACTGGAGAAGTGTATGGTGTTTCCTGAAACACGTAGGAAACAAAGCAACACAGCCTATGGCACTTCCACTTATGGTCCAGTAGCTTAGGCACATTAAAATAAAAAACACACATCCACCCCAAAATTTGGGATGGCTCTGTTTACAAAAACCTCATCTACGGTACAAGTTAAATATCCCAGAAAGCGAAAAATGGATTAAGAAGTTGTGGTACGTACATACAATGGAATATCACTCACCAATGAAATCTATGTCATCTGGCCCGACGTGGCATAATGAATGGATTCAGGTACGATGATTCTAAGTGAAATAACTCACACAGAAAAAGAAACATCATAAGATATCACTAATACACCGAATGTAATCTTGGCTACACATGAACTGAATTACAAAACAGAACAGGGTCTCAAATTTAGAAAAACAACTTATGTTTGCTTAAGGGGAAAGGTGAGTTGGGGTGCTGCATAAAACCAGAGATAGAAATTAGCACAGATACCATTCCATATGTCAAATACGTAATAGTCAAGACCTACCCCTTGCTCAACGAAATGGGCTAAACACCCTATATTCAAGGCCTAGGAATACACCTGACTAGTAAGAATCTTCAAACCCATGGATTTATATGTCTCCAAAAGAGAATCAAGCGTGTGTACACCTGCATGAAGGCAGCAGAGAAAATCCGATAAATCCTATTATCAAAATGAATTACAAAAACAAAACACAATGACAGTGAAATAGAGAGCAATTTTTAAATAATTCATTCAAGGCTTGTGATGCAACCTGGATTTACCTCATTAAAACCCAGAGCTGAGTGAGACATAACGTTGGACACTTCGGGCTGATAGCATTGGTGAGGTTCGATGAGCAAATGCAGACCATTTGAAGTCATACTGCATGGTACCCATTCCATGGGTCCCAACTCTCCAGGTTCAAGTGATTCTTCCTTCAGCTAAGGCATGCATGGGAAACCCACAGTATGGTGCACCATGTGAACGGGAAACGTTTTCAAATGCATCTCAGTTTTCGTCCCCTTTTACTCGGGTTCACAATTCCAGACCCTTTACTGACACTCTCCCCACTTGGAGAGTCAGTGCCTTTAACCTCCTGTTTGGCACAATTTGCAATTTCTGCACAAGATGAACAGTAATAGGGAGAACCAATGAGAGACTAGCTGTAGGTGTCTGCATGGGCAAATTTAACGCTCATTTCCAACCAGGAAGAGGAATTAACCAAAGGCTCAGCATGCCGTGCCGGAACCAGATTAGGGCCTGAAGCAATCCTGCGGGTTTGCGGCCAGCTCACAAGAAAGAGATTTGAAGAAAGGAGCTCAGGGGCACTGTAATTCACAAACCTGCAGAGTTATAAATGACAGCTATCGTCCAAAAATATATTGAAGGAAGGCTGCGAAGAGGACTTGAAAGCGGGGCAGAATTGCAGGAAAACGATTTCAGGGGGTAGACTGGAATTGCATTTAAAGCATAGGAAAAGAGGCAGAACGTCGACAATGATGCACTTGGCCAAAAAGGGCGTATGCGTTTTTTCCTGAATATATTCAGGAAAAAACGCATACGCCCTTTTTGGCCAACCAAGCAAGCATGTTAAAGAAATCTGCACTACAATGAAGTCTCACTGCCCCCCGGTCAAAAGGGCCATCTGAAAAAAGTGTAAAATCCAGAAATGCAGCACAGGCCATGGAGAACAGGGAGCCTTGTTATGCTGATGGGTGGGATGTAAATTGCCAAGAACCACTCTGGAGAAGTGTATGGTGTTTCCTGAAACAGCTAAAAAACAAAGCAACGGAGCCTATGGCACTTCCACTTATGGTCCTATAGCTTAGGGAAATTAAAATCAAAAACACACAGCCACCCCAAAGTTTCAGACGGATCTGTTTACAAGAACCTCGTCTACGGTACAGGTTAAATATCCCAGAAAGCAAAAAATGGATAAAGAAGTTGTGGTACGTACGTACAATGGAATATCACTCACCAATGAAATCTATGTCATCTGGCCCGTCGTGGCATAATGAGTGGATTCAGGTACAATGAAACTAAGTGAAATAAGTCACACAGAAAATGAAACATCATAAGATGTCACTAATACACGGAATGTAATCTTGGCTACACATGAACTGAATTACAAAACAGAACAGGGTCTCAAATTTAGAAAACGAACTTATGTTTGCGTAAGGGGAAAGGTGAGTTGGGGTGCTGCATAACACCAGAGATAGAAATTAGCACAGATAGAATTCCATACGTCAAATATGTAATACTCAAGACCTACACCTTGCTCAACGAAATGGGCTAAACACCCTATATTCAACACCTAGGAATACACCTGACTAGTAAGAATCTTCAAACCCATGGATTTATATGTCTCCATAAGAGAATCAAGCGTGTGTACAGCTGCATGAAGGCAGCAGAGAAAATCTGATAAATCTTATTATCAAAATGAATTACAAAAACAAAACACAATGACAGTGAACTAGAGAGCAATTCTTAAATAATTCATTCAGGGCTTGTGATGCAACCTGGATTTACCTCATCAAAACCCAGAGCTGAGAGAGACATAAGGTTGGACACTTCGGGCTGATAGCATTGGTGAGGTTCGATGAGCAAATGCAGACCATTTGAAGTCATACTACCTGGTACCCATTCCATGGGTCCCAACTCTCCAGGTTTAAGTGATTCTTCCTTCAGCTAAAGCATGCATGGGAAACCCACAGTATGGTGCACCATGTGACCAGGAAACGTTTTCAAATGCATCCCAGTTTTTGTCCCCTTTTACTCGGGTTTACAATTCCAGACCCTTTACTAACACTCTCCCAACTTGGAGAGTCACTGCCTTTAACCTCCTGTTTGGCACAGTTTGCAATTTCTGCGCAAGATGAACAGGAATAGGGAGAACCAATGAGAGACTAGCTGTAGGTGTCTGCACGGGCAAATTAAATTCTCATTTCACTCCAGGAAGAGGAATTCACCAAAGGATCAGCATGCCATGTCGGAAACAGATTAGGGCCTGAAGCAATCCTGCGGGTTTGCGGCCAGCTCACAAGAAAGCGATTTGAAGAAAGGAGCTCAGGGGCACTGTAATTGACAAACCTGCACAGTTATAAATGACAGCTATCGTCCAAAAATATATTGAAGGAAGGCTGCGAAGAGGACTTGAAAGCGGGGCAGAATTGCAGGAAAACGATTTCAGGGGGTAGACTGGAATTGCATTTAAAGCATAGGAAAAGAGGCAGAACGTCGACAATGATGCACTTGGCCAAAAAGGGCGTATGCGTTTACGCCCTTTTTGGCCTACCAAGCAAGCATGTTAAAGAAATCTGCACTACAATGAAGTCTCACTGCCCACCGGTCAAAAGGGCCATCTGAAAAAAGTGTAAAATCCAGGAATACAGCACAGGATATGGAGAACAGGGAGCCTTGTTATGCTGATGGGTGGGATGTAAATTGCCAACAGCCACTCTGGAGAATTGTATTGTGTTTCCTGAAACACCTAAAAAACAAAGCAACGGAGCCTATGGCACTTCCACTTATGGTCCTATAGCTTAGGGAAATTAAAATCAAAAACACACAGCCACCCCAAAGTTTCAGACGGCTCTGTTTACAAGAACCTCGTCTACGGTACAAGTTAAATATCCCAGAAAGCGAAAAATGGATAAAGAAGTTGTGGTACGTACGTACAATGGAATATCACTCACCAATGAAATCTATGTCATCTGGCCCATCGTGGCATAATGAGTGGATTCAGGTACGATGATTCTAAGTGAAATAAGTAACACAAAAAATGAAACATCATAAGATATCACTAATACACCGAATGTAATCTTGGCTACACATGAACTGAATTACAAAACAGAACAGGGTCTCAAATTTAGAAAACCAACTTATGTTTGCTTAAGGGGAAAGGTGAGTTGGGGTGCTGCATAAAACCAGAGTTAGAAATTAGCACAGATACCATTCCATATGTCAAATACGTAATAGTCAAGACCTACCCCTTGCTCAACGAAATGGGCTAAACACCCTATATTCAACGCCTAGGAATACACCTGACTAGTAAGAATCTTCAAACCCATGGATTTATATGTCTCCATAAGAGAATCAAGCGTGTGTACAGCTGCATGAAGGCAGCAGAGAAAATCCGATAAATCCTATTATCAAAATGAATTACAAAAACAAAACACAATGACAGTGAAATAGAGAGCAATTCTTAAATAATTCATTCAGGGCTTGTGATGCAACCTGGATTTACCTCATCAAAACCCAGAGCTGAGTGAGACATAAGGTTGGACACTTCGGGCTGATAGCATTGGTGGGGTTCGATGAGCAAATGCAGACCATTTGAAGTCATACTTCATGGTACCCATTCCATGGGTTCCAACTCTCCAGGTTTAAGTGATTCTTCCTTCAGCTAAAGCATGCATGCGAAACCCACAGTATGGTGCACCATGTGACCGGGAAACGTTTTCAAATGCATCTCAGTTTTTTTCCCCTTTTACTCGGGTTCACAATTCCTGACCCTTTACTAACACTCTCCCCACTTGGAGAGTCAGTGCCTTTAACCTGCTGTGTGGCACAGTTTGCAATTTCTGCGCAAGATGAACAGGAATAGGGAGAACCAATGAGAGACTAGCTGTAGGTGTCTGCACGGGCAAATTTAATTCTCATTTCCCACCAGGAAGAGGAATTAACCAAAGGATCAGCATGCCATGTCGGAAACAGATTAGGGCCTGAAGCAATCCTGCGCGTTTGCGGCCAGCTCACAAGAAAGCGATTTGAAGAAAGGAGCTCAGGGGCACTGTAATTCACAAACCTGCAGAGTTATAAATGACAGCTATCGTCCAAAAATATATTGAAGGAAGGCTGCGAAGAGGACTTGAAAGCGGGGCAGAATTGCAGGAAAACGATTTCAGGGGGTAGACTGGAATTGCATTTAAAGCATAGGAAAAGAGGCAGAACGTCGACAATGATGCACTTGGCCAAAAAGGGCGTATGCGTTTTTTCCTGAATATATTCAGGAAAAAACGCATACGCTCTTTTTGGCCAACCAAGCAAGCATGTTAAAGAAATCTGCACTACAATGAAGTCTCACTGCCCCCCGGTCAAAAGGGCCATCTGAAAAAAGTGTAAAATCCAGAAATGCAGCACAGGCCATGGAGAACAGGGAGCCTTGTTATGCTGATGGGTGGGATGTAAATTGCCAAGAACCACTCTGGAGAAGTGTATGGTGTTTCCTGAAACAGCTAAAAAACAAAGCAACGGAGCCTATGGCACTTCAACTTATGGTCCTATAGCTTAGGGAAATTAAAATCAAAAACACACAGCCACCCCAAAGTTTCAGACGGATCTGTTTACAAGAACCTCGTCTACGGTACAGGTTAAATATCCCAGAAAGCAAAAAATGGATAAAGAAGTTGTGGTACGTACGTACAATGGAATATCACTCACCAATGAAATCTATGTCATCTGGCCCGTCGTGGCATAATGAGTGGATTCAGGTACAATGAAACTAAGTGAAATAAGTCACACAGAAAATGAAACATCATAAGATGTCACTAAGACACGGAATGTAATCTTGGCTACACATGAACTGAATTACAAAACAGAACAGGGTCTAAAATTCAGAAAACGAACTTATGTTTGCGTAAGGGGAAAGGTGAGTTGGGGTGCTGCATAACACCAGAGATAGAAATTAGCACAGATACCATTCCATATGTCAAATACGTAATAGTCAAGACATACCCCTTGCTCAACGAAATGGCTAAACACCCTATATTCAACACCTAGGAATACACCTGACTAGAAAGAATCTTCAAACCCATGGATTTATATGTCTCCATAAGAGAATCAAGCGTGTGTACAGCTGCATGAAGGCAGCAGAGAAAATCCGATAAATCCTATTATCAAAATGAATTACAAAAACAAAACACAATGACAGTGAAATAGAGAGCAATTCTTAAATAATTCATTCAGGGCTTGTGATGCAACCTGGATTTACCTCATCTACACCCAGAGCTGAGGGAGACATAAGGTTGGACACATCGGGCTGATAGCATTGGTGAGGTTCGATGAGCAAATGCAGACCATTTGAAGTCATAATACATGGTACACATTCCATGGGTCCCAACTCTCCAGTTTTAAGCGATTCTTCCTTCAGCTAAAGCATGCATGGGAAACCCACAGTATGGTGCACCGTGTAACCGGGAAACGTTTTCAAATGCATCTCAGTTTTCGTCCCCTTTTACTCGGGTTCATAATTCCAGACCCTTTACTAACACTCTCCCCACTTGGAGAGTCAGTGCCTTTAAACTCCTGTTTGGCACAGTTTGCAATTTCTGCACAAGATGAACAGGAATAGGGAGAACCAATGAGAGACTAGCTGTAGGTGTCTGCACGGGCAAATTTAACGCTCATTTCCAACCAGGAACAGGAATTAACCAAAGGCTCAGCATGCCGTGACGGAACAAGATTAGGGCCTGAAGCAATCCTGCGGGTTTGCGGCCAGCTCACAAGAAAGCGATTTGAAGAAAGGAGCTCAGGGGCACTGTAATTCTCAAACCTGCAAAGTTATAAATGACAGCTATTGTCCAAAAATATATTGAAGGAAGGCTGCGAAGAGGACTTGAAAGCGGGGCAGAATTGCAGGAAAGCGGTTTCAGGGAGTAGAGTGGAATTGCATTTAAAGCATAGGAAAAGAGGCAGAACGTCGACAATGATGCATGTGGCCAAAAAGTGCGTATGCGTTTTTTCCTGAATATATACAGGAAAAAACGCATACGCACTTTTTGGACAACCAAGCAAGCATGTTAAAGAAATCTGCACTACAATGAAGTCTCACTGCCCCCCGGTCAAAAGGGCCATCTGAAAAAAGTGTAAAATCCAGAAATGCAGCACAGGCCATGGAGAACAGGGAGCCTTGTTATGCTGATGGGTGGGATGTAAATTGCCAACAGCCACTCTGGAGAAGTGTATGGTGTTTCCTGAAACACCTAAAAAACAAAGCAACGGAGCCTACGGCACTTCAACTTATGGTCCTATAGCTTAGGGAAATTAAAATCAAAAACACACAGCCACCCCAAAGTTTCAGACGGCTCTGTTTACAAGAACCTCGTCTACGGTACAAGTTAAATATCCCAGAAAGCGAGAAATGGATAAAGAAGTTGTGGTACGTACGTACAATGGAATATCACTCACCAATGAAATCTATGTCATCTGGCCTGTCGTGGCATAATGAGTGGATTAAGGTACGATGATTCTAAGTGAAATAAGTCACACAGAAAATGAAACATCATAAGATATCACTAATACACCGAATGTAATCTTGGCTACACATGAACTGAATTACAAAACAGAACGGGGTCTCAAATTTAGAAAACCAACTTATGTTTGCGTAACGGGAAAGGTGAGTTGGGGTGCTGCATAAAACCAGAGATAGAAATTAGCACAGATACCATTCCATACGTCAAATATGTAATACTCAAGACCTACCCCTTGCTCAACGAAATGGGCTAAACACCCTATATTCAACACCTAGGAATACACCTGACTAGTAAGAATCTTCAAACCCATGGATTTATATGTCTCCATAAGAGAATCAAGCGTGTGTACAGCTGCATGAAGGCAGCAGAGAAAATCTGATAAATCTTATTATCAAAATGAATTACAAAAACAAAACACAATGACAGTGAAATAGAGAGCAATTCTTAAATAATTCATTCAGGGCTTGTGATGCAACCTGGATTTACCTCATCAAAACCCAGAGCTGAGAGAGACATAAGGTTGGACACTTCGGGCTGATAGCATTGGTGAGGTTCGATGAGCAAATGCAGACCATTTGAAGTCATACTACATGGTACCCATTCCATGGGTCCCAACTCTCCAGGTTTAAGTGATTCTTCCTTCAGCTAAAGCATGCATGGGAAACCCACAGTATGGTGCACCATGTGACCAGGAAACGTTTTCAAATGCATCTCAGTTTTTGTCCCCTTTTACTCGGGTTCACAATTCCAGACCCTTTACTAACACTCTCCCAACTTGGAGAGTCACTGCCTTTAACCTCCTGTATGGCACAGTTTGCAATTTCTGCGCAAGATGAACAGGAATAGGGAGAACCAATGAGAGACTAGCTGTAGGTGTCTGCACGGGCAAATTTAATTCTCATTTCCCACCAGGAAGAGGAATTAACCAAAGGATCAGCATGCCATGTCGGAAACAGATTAGGGCCTGAAGCAATCCTGCGCGTTTGCGGCCAGCTCACAAGAAAGCGATTTGAAGAAAGGAGCTCAGGGGCACTGTAACTCACAAACCTGCAGAGTTATAAATGACAGCTATCGTCCAAAAATATATTGAAGGAAGGCTGCGAAGAGGACTTGAAAGCGGGGCAGAATTGCAGGAAAACGATTTCAGGGGGTAGACTGGAATTGCATTTAAAGCATAGGAAAAGAGGCAGAACGTCGACAATGATGCACTTGGCCAAAAAGGGCGTATGCGTTTATGCCCTTTTTGGCCTACCAAGCAAGCATGTTAAAGAAATCTGCACTACAATGAAGTCTCACTGCCCCCCGGTCAAAAGGGCCATCTGAAAAAAGTGTAAAATCCAGGAATACAGCACAGGACATGGAGAACAGGGAGCCTTGTTATGCTGATGGGTGGGATGTAAATTGCCAACAGCCACTCTGGAGAATTGTATGGTGTTTCCTGAAACACCTAAAAAAAAAGCAACGGAGCCTATGGCACTTCCACTTATGGTCCTATAGCTTAGGGAAATTAAAATCAAAAACACACAGCCACCCCAAAGTTTCAGACGGCTCTGTTTACAAGAACCTCGTCTACGGTACAAGTTAAATATCCCAGAAAGCGAAAAATGGATCAAGAAGTTGTGGTACGTACGTACAATGGAATATCACTCACGAATGAAATCTATGTCATCTGGCCCATCGTGGCATAATGAGTGGATTCAGGTACGATGATTCTAAGTGAAATAAGTCACACAGAAAATGAAACATCATAAGATATCACTAATACACCGAATGTAATCTTGGCTACACATGAATTGAATTACAAAACAGAACAGGGTCTCAAATTTAGAAAACCAACTTATGTTTGCGTAAGGGGAAAGGTGAGTTGGGGTGCTGCATAAAACCAGAGTTAGAAATTAGCACAGATACCATTCCATATGTCAAATACGTAATAGTCAAGACCTACCCCTTGCTCAGCGAAATGGGCTAAACACCCTATATTCAACGCCTAGGAATACACCTGACTAGTAAGAATCTTCAAACCCATGGATTTATATGTCTCCATAAGAGAATCAAGCGTGTGTACAGCTGCATGAAGGCAGCAGAGAAAATCCGCTAAATCTTATTATCAAAATGAATTACTAAAACAAAACACAATGACAGTGAAATAGAGAGCAATTCTTAAATAATTCATTCAGGGCTTGTGATGCAACCTGGATTTACCTCATCAAAACCCAGAGCTGAGAGAGACATAAGGTTGGACACTTCGGGCTGATAGCATTGGTGAGGTTCGATGAGCAAATGCAGACCATTTGAAGTCATACTACATGGTACCCATTCCATGGGTCCCAACTCTCCAGGTTTAAGTGATTCTTCCTTCAGCTAAAGCATGCATGCGAAACCCACAGTATGGTGCACCATGTGACCGGGAAACGTTTTCAAATGCATCTCAGTTTTTGTCCCCTTTTACTCGGGTTCACAATTCCAGACCCTTTACTAAAACTCTCCCCACTTGGAGAGTCAGTGCCTTTAACCTCCTGTTTGGCACAGTTTGCAATTTCTGCGCAAGATGAACAGGAATAGGGAGAACCAATGAGAGACTAGCTGTAGGTGTCTACACGGGCAATTTTAACACTCATTTCCAACCAGGAAGAGGAATTAACCAAAGGCTCAGCATGCCGTGCAGGAACCAGATTAGGGCCTGAAGCAATCCTGCGGGTTTGCGGCCAGCTCACAAGAAAGCGATTTGAAGAAAGGAGGTCAGGGGCACTGTAATTCACAAAACTGCAGAGTTATAAATGACAGCTATCGTCCAAAAACATATTGAAGGAAGGCTGCGAAGAGGACTTGAAAGCGGGGCAGAATTGCAGGAAAACGATTTCAGGGGGTAGACTGGAATTGCATTTAAAGCATAGGAAAAGAGGCAGAACGTCGACAATGATGCACTTGGCTAAAAAGGGCGTATGCGTTTTTTCCTAAATATATTCAGGAAAAAACGCATACGCCCTTTTTGGCCAACCAAGCAAGCATGTTAAAGAAATCTGCACTACAATGAAGTCTCACTGCCCCCCGGTCAAAAGGGCCATCTGAAAAAAGTGTAAAATCCAGAAATGCAGCACAGGCCATGGAGAACAGGGAGCCTTGTTATGCTGATGGGTGGGATGTAAATTGCCAACAGCCACTCTGGAGAAGTGCATGGTGTTTCCTGAAACACCTAAAAAACAAAGCAACGGAGCCTACGGCACTTCCACTTATGGTCCTATAGCTTAGGGAAATTAAAATCAAAAACACACAGCCACCCCAAAGTTTCAGACGGATCTGTTTACAAGAACCTCGTCTACGGTACAAGTTAAATATCCCAGAAAGCGAAAAATGGATAAAGAAGATGTGGTACGTACGTACAATGGAATATCACTCACCAATGAAATCTATGTCATCTGGCCCATCGTGGCATAATGAGTGGATTCAGGTACGATGATTCTAAGTGAAATAAGTCACACAGAAAATGAAACATCATAAGATGTCACTAATACACGGAATGTAATCTCGGCTACACATGAACTGAATTACAAAACAGAACAGGGTCTCAAATTTAGAAAACCAACTTATGTTTGCATAAGGGGAAAGGTGAGTTGGGGTGCTGCATAACTCCTGAGATAGAAATTAGCACAGATACCATTCCATATGTCAAATACGTAATAGTCAAGACATACCCCTTGCTCAACGAAATGGGCTAAACACCCTATATTCAACGCCTAGGAATACACCTGACTAGAAAGAATCTTCAAACCCATGGATTTATATGTCTCCATAAGAGAATCAAGCGTGTTTACAGCTGCATGAAGGCAGCAGAGAAAATCCGATAAATCCAATTATCAAAATGAATTACAAAAACAAAACACAAGGACAGTGAAATAGAGAGCAATTCTTAAATAATTCATTCAGGGCTTGTGATGCAACCTGGATTTACCACATGTACACCCAGAGCTGAGTGAGACATAAGGTTGGGCACTTCGGGCTGATAGCATTGGTGAGGTTCGATGAGCAAATGCAGACCCTTTGAAGTCATACTGCATGGTACCCATTCCATGGGTCCCAACTCTCCAGGTTTAAAGGATTCTTCCTTCAGCTAAAACATGCATGGGAACCCACAGTATGGTGCACCATGTGACAGGGAAACGTTTTCAAATTCATCTCAGTTTTCGTCCCCTTTTACTCGGGTTCATAATTCCAGACCCTTTACTAACACTCTCCCCACTTGGAGAGTCAGTGCCTTTAACCTCCTGTTTGGCACAGTTTGCAATTTCTGCGCAAGATGAACAGGAATAGGGAGAACCAATGAGAGACTAGTTGTAGGTGTCTGCACAGGCAAATTTAACGCTCATTTCCCACCAGGAAGAGGAATTAACCAAAGGCTCAGCATGCCCTGCCCGAACCAGATTAGGGCCTGAAGCAATCTTGCGGGTTTGCGACCAGCTCACAAGATAGCGAGTTGAAGAAAGGAGCTCAGGGGCACTGTAACTCACAAACCTGCAGAGTTATAAATGACAGCTATCGTCCAAAAATATATTGAAGGAAGGATGCAAAGAGAACTTGTAAGCGTGGCAGAATTGCAGGAAATCGATTTCAATGGGTAGACGGGAATTGCATTTAAAGCATAGGAAAAGAGGCAGAACGTCGACAATGATGCACTTGACCAAAAAGTGCATATGCGTTTTTTCCTAAATATATTCAGGAAAAAACGCATACGCCCATTTTGGCCAACTAAGCAAGCATGTAAAGGAAATCTGCACTACAAGGGATGTCTCACTGCCCCCCAGTCAACAGGGCCATCTGGAAAAAGTGTAAAATCCAGAAAGGCAGGACAGGCCATGGAGATCATGGAGCCTTGTTATCCTGATGGGCAGGATGTAAATTGCCAACAGCCACACTGGAGAAGTGTATGGTGTTTCCTGAAACACGTAGGAAACAAAGCAACACAGCCTATGGCACTTCCACTTATGGTCCAGTAGCTTAGGCACATTAAAATAAAAAACACACATCCACCCCAAAATTTGGGATGGCTCTGTTTACAAAAACCTCATCTACGGTACAAGTTAAATATCCCAGAAAGCGAAAAATGGATTAAGAAGTTGTGGTACGTACATACAATGGAATATCACTCACCAATGAAATCTATGTCATCTGGCCCGACGTGGCATAATGAGTGGATTCAGGTACGATGATTCTAAGTGAAATAACTCACACAGAAAAAGAAACATCATAAGATATCACTAATACACCGAATGTAATCTTGGCTACACATGAACTGAATTACAAAACAGAACAGGGTCTCAAATTTAGAAAAACAACTTATGTTTGCTTAAGGGGAAAGGTGAGTTGGGGTGCTGCATAAAACCAGAGATAGAAATTAGCACAGATACCATTCCATATGTCAAATACGTAATAGTCAAGACCTACCCCTTGCTCAACGAAATGGGCTAAACACCCTATATTCAAGGCCTAGGAATACACCTGACTAGTAAGAATCTTCAAACCCATGGATTTATATGTCTCCAAAAGAGAATCAAGCGTGTGTACACCTGTATGAAGGCAGCAGAGAAAATCCGATAAATCCTATTATCAAAATGAATTACAAAAACAAAACACAATGACAGTGAAATAGAGAGCAATTTTTAAATAATTCATTCAAGGCTTGTGATGCAACCTGGATTTACCTCATTAAAACCCAGAGCTGAGTGAGACATAACGTTGGACACTTCGGGCTGATAGCATTGGTGAGGTTCGATGAGCAAATGCAGACCATTTGAAGTCATACTGCATGGTACCCATTCCATGGGTCCCAACTCTCCAGGTTCAAGTGATTCTTCCTTCAGCTAAGGCATGCATGGGAAACCCACAGTATGGTGCACCATGTGAACGGGAAACGTTTTCAAATGCATCTCAGTTTTCGTCCCCTTTTACTCGGGTTCACAATTCCAGACCCTTTACTGACACTCTCCCCACTTGGAGAGTCAGTGCCTTTAACCTCCTGTTTGGCACAATTTGCAATTTCTGCACAAGATGAACAGTAATAGGGAGAACCAATGAGAGACTAGCTGTAGGTGTCTGCATGGGCAAATTTAACGCTCATTTCCAACCAGGAAGAGGAATTAACCAAAGGCTCAGCATGCCGTGCCGGAACCAGATTAGGGCCTGAAGCAATCCTGCGGGTTTGCGGCCAGCTCACAAGAAAGAGATTTGAAGAAAGGAGCTCAGGGGCACTGTAATTCACAAACCTGCAGAGTTATAAATGACAGCTATCGTCCAAAAATATATTGAAGGAAGGCTGCGAAGAGGACTTGAAAGCGGGGCAGAATTGCAGGAAAACGATTTCAGGGGGTAGACTGGAATTGCATTTAAAGCATAGGAAAAGAGGCAGAACGTCGACAATGATGCACTTGGCCAAAAAGGGCGTATGCGTTTTTTCCTGAATATATTCAGGAAAAAACGCATACGCCCTTTTTGGCCAACCAAGCAAGCATGTTAAAGAAATCTGCACTACAATGAAGTCTCACTGCCCCCCGGTCAAAAGGGCCATCTGAAAAAAGTGTAAAATCCAGAAATGCAGCACAGGCCATGGAGAACAGGGAGCCTTGTTATGCTGATGGGTGGGATGTAAATTGCCAAGAACCACTCTGGAGAAGTGTATGGTGTTTCCTGAAACAGCTAAAAAACAAAGCAACGGAGCCTATGGCACTTCCACTTATGGTCCTATAGCTTAGGGAAATTAAAATCAAAAACACACAGCCACCCCAAAGTTTCAGACGGATCTGTTTACAAGAACCTCGTCTACGGTACAGGTTAAATATCCCAGAAAGCAAAAAATGGATAAAGAAGTTGTGGTACGTACGTACAATGGAATATCACTCACCAATGAAATCTATGTCATCTGGCCCGTCGTGGCATAATGAGTGGATTCAGGTACAATGAAACTAAGTGAAATAAGTCACACAGAAAATGAAACATCATAAGATGTCACTAATACACGGAATGTAATCTTGGCTACACATGAACTGAATTACAAAACAGAACAGGGTCTCAAATTTAGAAAACGAACTTATGTTTGCGTAAGGGGAAAGGTGAGTTGGGGTGCTGCATAACACCAGAGATAGAAATTAGCACAGATAGAATTCCATACGTCAAATATGTAATACTCAAGACCTACACCTTGCTCAACGAAATGGGCTAAGCACCCTATATTCAACACCTAGGAATACACCTGACTAGTAAGAATCTTCAAACCCATGGATTTATATGTCTCCATAAGAGAATCAAGCGTGTGTACAGCTGCATGAAGGCAGCAGAGAAAATCTGATAAATCTTATTATCAAAATGAATTACAAAAACAAAACACAATGACAGTGAACTAGAGAGCAATTCTTAAATAATTCATTCAGGGCTTGTGATGCAACCTGGATTTACCTCATCAAAACCCAGAGCTGAGAGAGACATAAGGTTGGACACTTCGGGCTGATAGCATTGGTGAGGTTCGATGAGCAAATGCAGACCATTTGAAGTCATACTACCTGGTACCCATTCCATGGGTCCCAACTCTCCAGGTTTAAGTGATTCTTCCTTCAGCTAAAGCATGCATGGGAAACCCACAGTATGGTGCACCATGTGACCAGGAAACGTTTTCAAATGCATCCCAGTTTTTGTCCCCTTTTACTCGGGTTTACAATTCCAGAACCTTTACTAACACTCTCCCAACTTGGAGAGTCACTGCCTTTAACCTCCTGTTTGGCACAGTTTGCAATTTCTGCGCAAGATGAACAGGAATAGGGAGAACCAATGAGAGACTAGCTGTAGGTGTCTGCACGGGCAAATTTAATTCTCATTTCCCACCAGGAAGAGGAATTAACCAAAGGATCAGCATGCCATGTCGGAAACAGATTAGGGCCTGAAGCAATCCTGCGGGTTTGCGGCCAGCTCACAAGAAAGCGATTTGAAGAAAGGAGCTCAGGGGCACTGTAATTCACAAACCTGCACAGTTATAAATGACAGCTATCGTCCAAAAATATATTGAAGGAAGGCTGCGAAGAGGACTTGAAAGCGGGGCAGAATTGCAGGAAAACGATTTCAGGGGGTAGACTGGAATTGCATTTAAAGCATAGGAAAAGAGGCAGAACGTCGACAATGATGCACTTGGCCAAAAAGGGCGTATGCGTTTATGCCCTTTTTGGCCTACCAAGCAAGCATGTTAAAGAAATCTGCACTACAATGAAGTCTCACTGCCCACCGGTCAAAAGGGCCATCTGAAAAAAGTGTAAAATCCAGGAATACAGCACAGGATATGGAGAACAGGGAGCCTTGTTATGCTGATGGGTGGGATGTAAATTGCCAACAGCCACTCTGGAGAATTGTATTGTGTTTCCTGAAACACCTAAAAAACAAAGCAACGGAGCCTATGGCACTTCCACTTATGGTCCTATAGCTTAGGGAAATTAAAATCAAAAACACACAGCCACCCCAAAGTTTCAGACGGCTCTGTTTACAAGAACCTCGTCTACGGTACAAGTTAAATATCCCAGAAAGCGAAAAATGGATAAAGAAGTTGTGGTACGTACGTACAATGGAATATCACTCACCAATGAAATCTATGTCATCTGGCCCATCGTGGCATAATGAGTGGATTCAGGTAGGATGATTCTAAGTGAAATAAGTAACACAAAAAATGAAACATCATAAGATATCACTAATACACCGAATGTAATCTTGGCTACACATGAACTGAATTACAAAACAGAACAGGGTCTCAAATTTAGAAAACCAACTTATGTTTGCTTAAGGGGAAAGGTGAGTTGGGGTGCTGCATAAAACCAGAGTTAGAAATTAGCACAGATACCATTCCATATGTCAAATACGTAATAGTCAAGACCTACCCCTTGCTCAACGAAATGGGCTAAACACCCTATATTCAACGCCTAGGAATACACCTGACTAGTAAGAATCTTCAAACCCATGGATTTATATGTCTCCATAAGAGAATCAAGCGTGTGTACAGCTGCATGAAGGCAGCAGAGAAAATCCGATAAATCCTATTATCAAAATGAATTACAAAAACAAAACACAAGGACAGTGAAATAGAGAGCAATCCTTAAATAATTCATTCAGGGCTTGTGATGCAACCTGGATTTACCTCATCAAAACCCAGAGCTGAGTGAGACATAAGGTTGGACACTTCGGGCTGATAGCATTGGTGGGGTTCGATGAGCAAATGCAGACCATTTGAAGTCATACTTCATGGTACCCATTCCATGGGTTCCAACTCTCCAGGTTTAAGTGATTCTTCCTTCAGCTAAAGCATGCATGCGAAACCCACAGTATGGTGCACCATGTGACCGGGAAACGTTTTCAAATGCATCTCAGTTTTTTTCCCCTTTTACTCGGGTTCACAATTCCTGACCCTTTACTAACACTCTCCCCACTTGGAGAGTCAGTGCCTTTAACCTGCTGTGTGGCACAGTTTGCAATTTCTGCGCAAGATGAACAGGAATAGGGAGAACCAATGAGAGACTAGCTGTAGGTGTCTGCACGGGCAAATTTAATTCTCATTTCCCACCAGGAAGAGGAATTAACCAAAGGATCAGCATGCCATGTCGGAAACAGATTAGGGCCTGAAGCAATCCTGCGCGTTTGCGGCCAGCTCACAAGAAAGCGATTTGAAGAAAGGAGCTCAGGGGCACTGTAATTCACAAACCTGCAGAGTTATAAATGACAGCTATCGTCCAAAAATATATTGAAGGAAGGCTGCGAAGAGGACTTGAAAGCGGGGCAGAATTGCAGGAAAACGATTTCAGGGGGTAGACTGGAATTGCATTTAAAGCATAGGAAAAGAGGCAGAACGTCGACAATGATGCACTTGGACAAAAAGGGCGTATGCGTTTTTTCCTGAATATATTCAGGAAAAAACGCATACGCCCTTTTTGGCCAACCAAGCAAGCATGTTAAAGAAATCTGCACTACAATGAAGTCTCACTGCCCCCCGGTCAAAAGGGCCATCTGAAAAAAGTGTAAAATCCAGAAATGCAGCACAGGCCATGGAGAACAGGGAGCCTTGTTATGCTGATGGGTGGGATGTAAATTGCCAAGAACCACTCTGGAGAAGTGTATGGTGTTTCCTGAAACACCTAAAAAACAAAGCAACGGAGCCTATGGCACTTCCACTTATGGTCCTATAGCTTAGGGAAATTAAAATCAAAAACACACAGCCACCCCAAAGTTTCAGACGGATCTGTTTACAAGAACCTCGTCTACGGTACAGGTTAAATATCCCAGAAAGCAAAAAATGGATAAAGAAGTTGTGGTACGTACGTACAATGGAATATCACTCACCAATGAAATCTATGTCATCTGGCCCGTCGTGGCATAATGAGTGGATTCAGGTACAATGAAACTAAGTGAAATAAGTCACACAGAAAATGAAACATCATAAGATGTCACTAAGACACGGAATGTAATCTTGGCTACACATGAACTGAATTACAAAACAGAACAGGGTCTCAAATTCAGAAAACGAACTTATGTTTGCGTAAGGGGAAAGGTGAGTTGGGGTGCTGCATAACACCAGAGATAGAAATTAGCACAGATACCATTCCATATGTCAAATACGTAATAGTCAAGACATACCCCTTGCTCAACGAAATGGGCTAAACACCCTATATTCAACACCTAGGAATACACCTGACTAGAAAGAATCTTCAAACCCATGGATTTATATGTCTCCATAAGAGAATCAAGCGTGTGTACAGCTGCATGAAGGCAGCAGAGAAAATCCGATAAATCCTATTATCAAAATGAATTACAAAAACAAAACACAATGACAGTGAAATAGAGAGCAATTCTTAAATAATTCATTCAGGGCTTGTGATGCAACCTGGATTTACCTCATCTACACCCAGAGCTGAGGGAGACATAAGGTTGGACACATCGGGCTGATAGCATTGGTGAGGTTCGATGAGCAAATGCAGACCATTTGAAGTCATAATACATGGTACACATTCCATGGGTCCCAACTCTCCAGTTTTAAGCGATTCTTCCTTCAGCTAAAGCATGCATGGGAAACCCACAGTATGGTGCACCGTGTAACCGGGAAACGTTTTCAAATGCATCTCAGTTTTCGTCCCCTTTTACTCGGGTTCATAATTCCAGACCCTTTACTAACACTCTCCCCACTTGGAGAGTCAGTGCCTTTAAACTCCTGTTTGGCACAGTTTGCAATTTCTGCACAAGATGAACAGGAATAGGGAGAACCAATGAGAGACTAGCTGTAGGTGTCTGCACGGGCAAATTTAACGCTCATTTCCAACCAGGAACAGGAATTAACCAAAGGCTCAGCATGCCGTGACGGAACAAGATTAGGGCCTGAAGCAATCCTGCGGGTTTGCGGCCAGCTCACAAGAAAGCGATTTGAAGAAAGGAGCTCAGGGGCACTGTAATTCTCAAACCTGCAAAGTTATAAATGACAGCTATTGTCCAAAAATATATTGAAGGAAGGCTGCGAAGAGGACTTGAAATCGGGGCAGAATTGCAGGAAAGCGGTTTCAGGGAGTAGAGTGGAATTGCATTTAAAGCATAGGAAAAGAGGCAGAACGTCGACAATGATGCACGTGGCCAAAAAGTGCGTATGCGTTTTTTTCCTGAATATATACAGGAAAAAACGCATACGCACTTTTTGGACAACCAAGCAAGCATGTTAAAGAAATCTGCACTACAATGAAGTCTCACTGCCCCCCGGTCAAAAGGGCCATCTGAAAAAAGTGTAAAATCCAGAAATGCAGCACAGGCCATGGAGAACAGGGAGCCTTGTTATGCTGATGGGTGGGATGTAAATTGCCAACAGCCACTCTGGAGAAGTGTATGGTGTTTCCTGAAACACCTAAAAAACAAAGCAACGGAGCCTACGGCACTTCAACTTATGGTCCTATAACTTAGGGAAATTAAAATCAAAAACACACAGCCACCCCAAAGTTTCAGACGGCTCTGTTTACAAGAACCTCGTCTACGGTACAAGTTAAATATCCCAGAAAGCGAGAAATGGATAAAGAAGTTGTGGTACGTACGTACAATGGAATATCACTCACCAATGAAATCTATGTCATCTGGCCTGTCGTGGCATAATGAGTGGATTAAGGTACGATGATTCTAAGTGAAATAAGTCACACAGAAAATGAAACATCATAAGATATCACTAATACACCGAATGTAATCTTGGCTACACATGAACTGAATTACAAAACAGAACGGGGTCTCAAATTTAGAAAACCAACTTATGTTTGCGTAACGGGAAAGGTGAGTTGGGGTGCTGCATAAAACCAGAGATAGAAATTAGCACAGATACCATTCCATACGTCAAATATGTAATACTCAAGACCTACCCCTTGCTCAACGAAATGGGCTAAACACCCTATATTCAACACCTAGGAATACACCTGACTAGTAAGAATCTTCAAACCCATGGATTTATATGTCTCCATAAGAGAATCAAGCGTGTGTACAGCTGCATGAAGGCAGCAGAGAAAATCTGATAAATCTTATTATCAAAATGAATTACAAAAACAAAACACAATGACAGTGAAATAGAGAGCAATTCTTAAATAATTCATTCAGGGCTTGTGATGCAACCTGGATTTACCTCATCAAAACCCAGAGCTGAGAGAGACATAAGGTTGGACACTTCGGGCTGATAGCATTGGTGAGGTTCGATGAGCAAATGCAGACCATTTGAAGTCATACTACATGGTACCCATTCCATGGGTCCCAACTCTCCAGGTTTAAGTGATTCTTCCTTCAGCTAAAGCATGCATGGGAAACCCACAGTATGGTGCACCATGTGACCAGGAAACGTTTTCAAATGCATCTCAGTTTTTGTCCCCTTTTACTGGGGTTCACAATTCCAGACCCTTTACTAACACTCTCCCAACTTGGAGAGTCACTGCCTTTAACCTCCTGTATGGCACAGTTTGCAATTTCTGCGCAAGATGAACAGGAATAGGGAGAACCAATGAGAGACTAGCTGTAGGTGTCTGCACGGGCAAATTTAATTCTCATTTCCCACCAGGAAGAGGAATTAACCAAAGGATCAGCATGCCATGTCGGAAACAGATTAGGGCCTGAAGCAATCCTGCGCGTTTGCGGCCAGCTCACAAGAAAGCGATTTGAAGAAAGGAGCTCAGGGGCACTGTAATTCACAAACCTGCAGAGTTATAAATGACAGCTATCGTCCAAAAATATATTGAAGGAAGGCTGCGAAGAGGACTTGAAAGCGGGGCAGAATTGCAGGAAAACGATTTCAGGGGGTAGACTGGAATTGCATTTAAAGCATAGGAAAAGAGGCAGAACGTCGACAATGATGCACTTGGCCAAAAAGGGCGTATGCGTTTATGCCCTTTTTGGCCTACCAAGCAAGCATGTTAAAGAAATCTGCACTACAATGAAGTCTCACTGCCCCCCGGTCAAAAGGGCCATCTGAAAAAAGTGTAAAATCCAGGAATACAGCACAGGACATGGAGAACAGGGAGCCTTGTTATGCTGATGGGTGGGATGTAAATTGCCAACAGCCACTCTGGAGAATTGTATGGTGTTTCCTGAAACACCTAAAAAAAAAGCAACGGAGCCTATGGCACTTCCACTTATGGTCCTATAGCTTAGGGAAATTAAAATCAAAAACACACAGCCACCCCAAAGTTTCAGACGGCTCTGTTTACAAGAACCTCGTCTACGGTACAAGTTAAATATCCCAGAAAGCGAAAAATGGATCAAGAAGTTGTGGTACGTACGTACAATGGAATATCACTCACGAATGAAATCTATGTCATCTGGCCCATCGTGGCATAATGAGTGGATTCAGGTACGATGATTCTAAGTGAAATAAGTCACACAGAAAATGAAACATCATAAGATATCACTAATACACCGAATGTAATCTTGGCTACACATGAATTGAATTACAAAACAGAACAGGGTCTCAAATTTAGAAAACCAACTTATGTTTGCGTAAGGGGAAAGGTGAGTTGGGGTGCTGCATAAAACCAGAGTTAGAAATTAGCACAGATACCATTCCATATGTCAAATACGTAATAGTCAAGACCTACCCCTTGCTCAGCGAAATGGGCTAAACACACTATATTCAACGCCTAGGAATACACCTGACTAGTAAGAATCTTCAAACCCATGGATTTATATGTCTCCATAAGAGAATCAAGCGTGTGTACAGCTGCATGAAGGCAGCAGAGAAAATCCGCTAAATCTTATTATCAAAATGAATTACTAAAACAAAACACAATGACAGTGAAATAGAGAGCAATTCTTAAATAATTCATTCAGGGCTTGTGATGCAACCTGGATTTACCTCATCAAAACGCAGAGCTGAGAGAGACATAAGGTTGGACACTTCGGGCTGATAGCATTGGTGAGGTTCGATGAGCAAATGCAGACCATTTGAAGTCATACTACATGGTACCCATTCCATGGGTCCCAACTCTCCAGGTTTAAGTGATTCTTCCTTCAGCTAAAGCATGCATGCGAAACCCACAGTATGGTGCACCATGTGACCGGGAAACGTTTTCAAATGCATCTCAGTTTTTGTCCCCTTTTACTCGGGTTCACAATTCCAGACCCTTTACTAAAACTCTCCCCACTTGGAGAGTCAGTGCCTTTAACCTCCTGTTTGGCACAGTTTGCAATTTCTGCGCAAGATGAACAGGAATAGGGAGAACCAATGAGAGACTAGCTGTAGGTGTCTACACGGGCAAATTTAACACTCATTTCCAACCAGGAAGAGGAATTAACCAAAGGCTCAGCATGCCGTGCAGGAACCAGATTAGGGCCTGAAGCAATCCTGCGGGTTTGCGGCCAGCTCACAAGAAAGCGATTTGAAGAAAGGAGGTCAGAGGCACTGTAATTCACAAAACTGCAGAGTTATAAATGACAGCTATCGTCCAAAAACATATTGAAGGAAGGCTGCGAAGAGGACTTGAAAGCGGGGCAGAATTGCAGGAAAACGATTTCAGGGGGTAGACTGGAATTGCATTTAAAGCATAGGAAAAGAGGCAGAACGTCGACAATGATGCACTTGGCTAAAAAGTGCGTATGCGTTTTTTCCTAAATATATTCAGGAAAAAACGCATACGCCCTTTTTGGCCAACCAAGCAAGCATGTTAAAGAAATCTGCACTACAATGAAGTCTCACTGCCCCCCGGTCAAAAGGGCCATCTGAAAAAAGTGTAAAATCCAGAAATGCAGCACAGGCCATGGAGAACAGGGAGCCTTGTTATGCTGATGGGTGGGATGTAAATTGCCAACAGCCACTCTGGAGAAGTGCATGGTGTTTCCTGAAACACCTAAAAAACAAAGCAACGGAGCCTACGGCACTTCCACTTATGGTCCTATAGCTTAGGGAAATTAAAATCAAAACACACAGCCACCCCAAAGTTTCAGACGGATCTGTTTACAAGAACCTCGTCTACGGTACAAGTTAAATATCCCAGAAAGCGAAAAATGGATAAAGAAGATGTGGTACGTACGTACAATGGAATATCACTCACCAATGAAATCTATGTCATCTGGCCCATCGTGGCATAATGAGTGGATTCAGGTACGATGATTCTAAGTGAAATAAGTCACACAGAAAATGAAACATCATAAGATGTCACTAATACACGGAATGTAATCTCGGCTACACATGAACTGAATTACAAAACAGAACAGGGTCTCAAATTTAGAAAACCAACTTATGTTTGCATAAGGGGAAAGGTGAGTTGGGGTGCTGCATAACTCCTGAGATAGAAATTAGCACAGATACCATTCCATATGTCAAATACGTAATAGTCAAGACATACCCCTTGCTCAACGAAATGGGCTAAACACCCTATATTCAACGCCTAGGAATACACCTGACTAGAAAGAATCTTCAAACCCATGGATTTATATGTCTCCATAAGAGAATCAAGCGTGTTTACAGCTGCATGAAGGCAGCAGAGAAAATCCGATAAATCCAATTATCAAAATGAATTACAAAAACAAAACACAATGACAGTGAAATAGAGAGCAATTCTTAAATAATTCATTCAGGGCTTGTGATGCAACCTGGATTAACCTCATCTACACCCAGAGCTGAGTGAGACATAAGGTTGGACACATCGGGCTGATAGCATTGGTGAGGTTCGATGAGCAAATGCAGACCATTTGAAGTCATACTGCATGGTACCCATTCCATGGTTCCCAACTCTCCAGTTTTAAGTGATTCTTCCTTCAGCTAAAGCATGCATGGGAAACCCACAGTATGGTGCACCATGTGACCGGGAAACGTTTTCAAATGCATCTCAGTTTTTGTCCCCTTTTACTCGGGTTCACAATTCCAGACCCTTTACTAACAGTCTCCCCACTTGCAGAGTCAGTGCCTTTAACCTCCTGTTTGGCACAGTTTGCAATTTCTGCGCAAGATGAACAGGAATAGGGAGAACCAATGAGAGACTAGCTGTAGGTGTCTGCACGGGCAAATTTAACGCTCATTTCCAACCAGGAAGAGGAATTAACCAAAGGCTCAGCATGCCGTGCAGGAACCAGATTAGGGCCTGAAGCAATCCTGCGGGTTTGCGGCCAGCTCACAAGAAAGCAATTTGAAGAAAGGAACTCAGGGGCACTGTAATTCACAAACCTGCAGAGTTATAAATGACAGCTATCGTCCGACAATATATTGAAGGAAGGCTGCGAAGAGGACTTGAATGCGGGGCAGAATTGCAGGAAAACCATTTCAGGGGGTAGACTGGAATTGCATTTAAAGCATAGGAATAGAGGCAGAACGTCGACAATGATGCACTTGGCCAAAAAGGGCGTATGCGTTCACGCCCTTTTTGGCCAACCAAGCAAGCATGTTAAAGAAATCTGCACTACAATGAAGTCTCACTGCCCCCCGGTCAAAAGGGCCATCTGAAAAAAGTGTAAAATCCAGAAATGCAGCACAGGCCATGGAGAACAGGGAGCCTTGTTATGCTGATGGGTGGGATGTAAATTGCCAACAGCCACTCTGGAGAAGTGTATGGTGTTTCCTGAAACACCTAAAAAACAAAGCAACGGAGCCTACGGCACTTCCACTTATGGTCCTATAGCTTAGGGAAATTAAAATCAAAAACACACAGCCACCCCAAAATTTCAGACGGCTCTGTTTACAAGAACTTCGTCTACGGTACAAGATAAATATCCCAGAAAGCGAGAAATGGATAAAGAAGTTGTGGTACGTACGTACAATGGAATATCACTCATCAATGAAATCTATGTCATCTGGCCCGTCGTGGCATAATGAGTGGATTCAGGTACGATGATTCTAAGTGAAATAAGTCACACAGAAAATGAAACATCATAAGATATCACTAATACACCGAATGTAATCTTGGCTACACATGAACTGAATTACAAAACAGAACAGGGTCTCAAATTTAGAAAACCAACTTATGTTTGCGTAAGGGGAAAGGTGAGTTGGGGTGCTGCATAAAACAAGAGATAGAAATTAGCACAGATACCATTCCATACGTCAAATATGTAATAGTCAAGACCTACCCCTTGCTCAACGAAATGGGCTAAACACACTATATTCAACACCTAGGAATACACCTGACTAGTAAGAATCTTCAAACCCATGGATTTATATGTCTCCATAAGAGAATCAAGCGTGTGTACAGCTGCATGAAGGCAGCAGAGAAAATCCGATAAATCTTATTATCAAAATGAATTACAAAAACATAACACAATGACAGTGAAATAGAGAGCAATTTTTAAATAATTCATTCAGGGCTTGTGATGCAACCTGGATTTACCTCATCAAAACCCAGAGCTGAGTGAGACATAAGGTTGGACACTTCGGGCTGATAGCATTGGTGAGGTTCGATGAGCAAATGCAGACCATTTGAAGTCATACTGCATGGTACCCTTTCCATGGGTCCCAACTCTCCAGGTTTAAGTGATTCTTCCTTCAGCTAAAGCATGCATGGGAAACCCACAGTATGGTGCACCATGTGACCGGGAAACGTTTTCAAATACATCTCAGTTTTTGTCCCCTTTTACTCGGGTTCACAATTCCAGACCCTTTACTAACACTCTCCCCACTTGCAGAGTCAGTGCCTTTAACCTCCTGTTTGGCACAGTTTGCAATTTCTGCGCAAGATGAACAGGAATAGGGAGAACCAATGAGAGACTAGCTGTAGGAGTCTGTACGGGCAAATGTATCGTTTGCTGCCCACCAGGAAGAGGAATTAATCAAAGTCTCAGCGTGCCCTGCCGGAAACAGATTAGGGGCTGAAGCAATCCTGCGGTTTTGCAGCCAGCTCAGAAGAATGCGAGTTGAAGAAAGGAGCTCAGGGGCACTGTAATTCACAAACCTGCAGAGTTATGAATGACAGCTATCGTCCAAAAATGTATTGAAGTAAGTCTGCGAAGAGGACTAGAAAGCAGGGCAGAATTCCAGGAAAACGATTTCAGGGGGTAGACTGGAATTGCACGTAAAGCACAGGAAAAGGGACAGAATGTTGACAATGATGCACTTGGCCAAAATGAGCGTAAGCGTTTTTTCCTTAATATATTCAGGAAAAAACGCATACGCACTTTTTGGCCAGCCAAGCAAGCGTGTACAGGAAATCTGCACTACAATGAAGTCTCACTGCGCCCCAGTCAAAAGGGTCATCTGAAAAAAGTGTAAAATCCAGAAAGACAGGACAGGCCATGGAGAACAGGGAGCCTTATAATATTGATTTACGGGATGTAAATTGCCAACAGCCACTCTGGAGAAGTGTATGGTGTTTCCTGAAACACGTAGGAAACAAAGCAACACAGCCTATGGCACTTCCACTTATGGTCCTATAGCTTTGGGAAATTAAAATCAAAAGCACACAGCCACCCCAAAGTTTGGGACGGCTCTGTTTACAAGAACCTCATCTACGGTACGAGTTAAATATCCCAGAAAGTGAAAAATGGATAAAGAAGTTCTGGTACATACGTACAATGGAATATCACTCAGCAATTATATCTATGTCATCAGGCCCATAGCGGCATAATGAGAGTATTCAGGTACGATGATTCTACGTGAAATAAGTCACACAGAAAAAGAAACATCATAAGATATCACTAATACACGGAATGTAAACTTGGCTACAAATGAACTGAATTACAAAACAGAACAGGGTCTCAAATTTAGAAAACCAACTTATGCTTGCTTATGGGGAAAGGTGAGTTGGGGTGCTGCATAAAACCAGAGATTGAAATTAGCACAGATACCGTTCCATAAGCCAAATAAGTAATAGACCAGACCTACTCCTTGCTCAACGAAATGGACTCAACACCCCATATTCAGGGCCTAGGAATATACCTGACTAGTAAGAATCTTAAAACCCACGGATTTATATGTCTCCGTAAGAGAAACATGCGTGTGTACAGCGGCATAAAGGTAGCAGTGAAAACCCGATAAATCCCATTATCAAAATAATTTTCAAATACAAAACACAATGACAGTGAAATAGAGAGCAATTTTTAAATAATTCATTCAGGGTTGTGATGCAACCTGGATTTACCACATCTACACCCAGAGCTGGGTGAGACATAAGGCTGGACACTTCGGGCTGATAGCATTGGTGAGGTTCGGTGAGCAAATGCAGACCCTTTGAAGTCATACTGCATGGAACCCTTTCCATGGGTCCCAACTCTCCAGGTTTAAGGGATTCTTCCTTCAGCTAAAACATGCATGGGAAACCCAGAGTATGGTCCACCATGTGATTGGGAAACGTTTTCAAATGCATCTCAGTTTTCGTCCCCTGGTACTCGGGTTCACCATTCCAGACGCTTTACTAACCCTCTCCCCACTTGGAGAGTCAGTGCCTTTAAGCTCCTGTTTGGCACAGTTTGCAATTTCTGCGCAAGGTGAACAGGAATAGGGAGAACCAATGAGAGACTAGCTGTAGGTGTCTGCACGGGCAAATGTAATGCTCATTTCCCACCAGGAAGAGGAATTAACCAATGGCTCAGCATGCCCTGCCAGAAAGAGAGTAGCGCCTAAAGCAATCCTGCGGTTTTGCTGCCAGCTCACAAGAAAACGAGTTGAAGAAATGAGCTCAGGGGCACTGTAATTCACAAACCTGCAGAGTTATGAATGACAGCTATCGTCCAAAAATATATTGAAGTAAGTCTGCGAAGTGGACTTGAAAGAGGGGCAGAATTTCAGGAAAACGGTTTCAGGGGGTAGACTGGAATTACACTTAAAGCATAGGAAAAGAGGCAGAATGTCGACAACGATGCACTTGGCCAAAAAGGGCATATGCGTTTTTTCCTGAATATATTCAGGAAAAAACGCATACGCCCTTTTTGGCCAACTAAGCAAGCGTGTAAAGAAATGTGCACTACAAGGGAAGTCTCACTGCCCCCCAGTCAACAGGGCCATCTGGAAAAAGTGTAAAACCCAGAAAGGCAGGACAGGCCATGGAGAACATGGAGCCTTGTTATGCTGATGGGCAGGGTGTAAATTGCCAACAGCCACACTGGAGAAGTGTATGGTGTTTCCTGAAACACGTAGGAAACAAAGCAACACAGCCTATGGCTCTTCCACTTATGGTCCAGTAGCTTAGGGACATTAAAATCAAAAACACACATCAACCCCAAAATTTGGGATGGCGCTGTTTACAAAAACCTCATCTACGGTACAAGTTAAATATCCCAGAAAGCGAAAAATGGATTAAGAAGTTGTGGTACGTACGTACAATGGAATATCCCTCAGCAATGAAATCTATGTCATCAGACCCGTTGCGGCATAATGAGTGGATTCAGGTACGATGATTCTACGTGAAATAAGTCACACAGAAAAAGAAACATCATAAGATATCACTAATACACGGAATGAAAACTTGGCTACACATGATCTGAATTACAAAACAGAACAGGTACTTAAATGTAGAAAACCAACTTATGCTTGCTTATGGGGAAAGGTGAGTTGGGGTGCTGCATAAAACCAGAGATAGAAATTAGCACAGATACCATTCCATAATCCAAATATGTAACAGACAAGACCTACTCCTTGCTCAACGAAATGGACTCAACACCCCATATTCAATGCCTGGGAATATACCTGACTAGTAAGAATCTTCAAACCCATGGATTTATATGTCTCCATAAGGAAATCAAGTGTGTATACAGCGGCATGAATGCAGCAGAGAAAATCCGATAAATCCCATTATCAAATGAATTACAAAAACAAAACACAAGGACAGTGAAATAGAGAGCAATTTTTAAATAATTCATTCAGGGCTTGTGATGCAACCTGGATTTACCTCATTAAAACCCAGAGCTGAGTGAGACATAAGGTTGGACACTTCGGGCTGATAGCATTGGTGAGGTTCGATGAGAAAATGCAGACCATTTGAAGTCATACTGCATGGTACCCATTCCATGGGTCCCAACTCTCCAGGTTTAAGTGATTCTTCCTTCAGCTAAGGCATGCATGGGAAACCCACAGTATGGTGCAACATGTGACCGGGAAACGTTTTCAAATGCATCTCAGTTTTCGTCCCCTTTTACTCGGGTTCACAATTCCAGACCCTTTACTAACACTCTCCCCACTTGGAGAGTCAGTGCCTTTAACCTCCTGTTTGGCACAATTTGCAATTTCTGCGCAAGATGAACAGGAATAGGGAGAACCAATGAGAGACTAGCTGTAGGTGTCTGCATGGGCAAATTTAACGCTCATTTCCAACCAGGAAGAGGAATTAACCAAAGGCTCAGCATGCCATGCCGGAACCAGATTAGGGCCTGAAGCAATCCTGCGGGTTTGCGGCCAGCTCACAAGAAAGTGATTTGAAAAAAGGAGCACAGGGGCACTGTAATTCACAAACCTGCAGAGTTATAAATGACAGCTATCGTCCAAAAATATAGTGAAGGAAGGCTGCGAAGAGGACTTGAAAGCGGGGCAGAATTGCAGGATAACGATTACAGGGGGTAGACTGGAATTGCATTTAAAGCATAGGAAAAGAGGCAGAACGTCGACAATGATGCACTTGGCCAAAAAGGGCGTATGCGTTTTTTCCTGAATATATTCAGGAAAAAACGCATACGCTCTTTTTGGCCAACCAAGCAAGCATGTTAAAGAAATCTGCACTACAATGAAGTCTCACTGCCCCCTGGTCAAAAGGGCCATCTGAAAAAAGTGTAAAATCCAGAAATGCAGCACAGGCCATGGAGAACAGGGAGCCTTGTTATGCTGATGGGTGGGATGTAAATTGCCAAGAACCACACTGGAGAAGTGTATGGTGTTTCCTGAAACACCTAAAAAACAAAGCAACGGAGCCTATGGCACTTCCACTTATGGTCCTATAGCTTAGGGAAATTAAAATCAAAAACACACAGCCACCCCAAAGTTTCAGACGGATCTGTTTACAAGAACCTCGTCTACGGTACAGGTTAAATATCCCAGAAAGCAAAAAATGGATAAAGAAGTTGTGGTACGTACGTACAATGGAATATCACTCACCAATGAAATCTATGTCATCTGGCCCGTCGTGGCATAATGAGTGGATTCAGGTACAATGAAACTAAGTGAAATAAGTCACACAGAAAATGAAACATCATAAGATGTCACTAATACACGGAATGTAATCTTGGCTACACATGAACTGAATTACAAAACAGAACAGGGTCTCAAATTTAGAAAACGAACTTATGTTTGCGTAAGGGGAAAGGTGAGTTGGGGTGCTGCATAACACCAGAGATAGAAATTAGCACAGATACCATTCCATATGTCAAATACGTAATAGTCAAGACATACCCCTTGCTCAACGAAATGGGCTAATCACCCTATATTCAACACCTAGGAATACACCTGACTACAAAGAATCTTCAAACCCATGGATTTATATGTCTCCATAAGAGAATCAAGCGTGTGTACAGCTGCATGAAGGCAGCAGAGAAAATCCGATAAATCCTATTATCAAAATGAATTACAGAAACAAAACACAATGACAGTGAAATAGAGAGCAATTCTTAAATAATTCATTCAGGGCTTGTGATGCAAGCTGGATTTACCTCATCTACACCCAGAGCTGAGTGAGACATAAGGTTGGACACATCGGGCTGATAGCATTGGTGAGGTTCGATGAGCAAATGCAGACCATTTGAAGTCATAATACATGGTACACATTCCATGGGTCCCAACTCTCCAGTTTTAAGCGATTTTTCCTTCAGCTAAAGCATGCATGGGAAACCCACAGTATGGTGCACCGTGTGACCGGGAAACGTTTTCAAATGCATCTCAGTTTTCGTCCCCTTTTACTCGGGTTCATAATTCCAGACCCTTTACTAACACTCTCCCCACATGGAGAGTCAGTGCCTTTAAACTCCTGTTTGGCACAGTTTGCAATTTCTGCACAAGATGAACAGGAATAGGGAGAACCAATGAGAGACTAGCTGTAGGTGTCTGCACGGGCAAATTTAACGCTCATTTCCAACCAGGAACAGGAATTAACCAAAGGCTCAGCATGCCGTGCCAGAACAAGATTAGGGCCTGAAGCAATCCTGCGGGTTTGCGGCCAGCTCACAAGAAAGCGATTTGAAGAAAGGAGCTCAGGGGCACTGTAATTCTCAAACCTGCAAGTTATAAATGACAGCTATTGTCCAAAAATATATTGAAGGAAGGCTGCGAAGAGAACTTGAAATCGGGGCAGAATTGCAGGAAAGCGGTTTCAGGGAGTAGAGTGGAATTGCATTTAAAGCATAGGAAAAGAGGCAGAACGTCGACAATGATGCACGTGGCCAAAAAGGGCGTATGCGTTTTTTCCTGAATATATTCAGGAAAAAACCCATATGCACTTTTTGAACAACCAAGCAAGCATGTTAGAGAAATCTGCACTACAATGAAGTCTCACTGCCCCCTAATCAAAAGGGCCATCTGAAAAAAGTGTAAAATCCAAAAAGGCAGCACAGGCAATGGAGAACAGGGAGCCATGTTATGCTGATGGGTGGGATGTAAGTTGCCAACAGCCACCATGGAGAAGTGTATGGTGTTTCCTGAAACACCTAAAAAACAAAGCAACGGAGCCTACGATACTTCCACTTATGGTCCTATAGCTTAGGGAAATTAAAATCAAAAACACACAGCCACCCCAATGTTTCAGACGGCTCTGTTTACAAGAACATCTTCTACGGTACAAGTTAAATATCCCAGAAAGCGAAAAATGGATAAAGAAGTTGTGGTACGTACGTACAATGGAATATCACTCACCAATGAAATCTATATGATCAGGCCCGTCGTGGCATAATGATTGAATTCAGGTACAATGATTCTAAGTGAAATAAGTCACACAGAAAATGAAACAGCATAAGATATCACTAATACACGGAATGTAATCTTGGCTACACATGAACTGAATTACAAAACAGAACAGGGTCTCAAATTTAGAAAACCAACTTATGTTTGCTTAAGGGGAAAGGTGAGTTGGGTGCTGCATAAAACCAGAGATAGAAATTAGCACAGATACCATTCCATAAGTCAAATATGTAATAGTCAAGTCCTACCACTTGCTCAACGAAATGGGCTAAAAACCCTATATTCAACACCTAGGAATACACCTGACTAGTAAAATCTTCAAACCCATGGATTTATATGTCTCCATAAGATAATCAAGCATGTGCACAGTTGCATGAAGGGAGCAGAGAAAATCCGATAAATCCTATTATCAAAATGAATTACAAAAACAAAACACAATGACAGTGAAATAGAGAACAATTCTTAAATAATTCATTCAGGGCTTGTGATGCAACCTGGATTTACCTTATCTAAACACAGAGGTGAGAGAGACATAAGGTTGGACACTTCGGGCTGATAGCATTGGTGAGGTTCGATGAGCAAATACAGACCATTTGAAGTCATACTGCATGGTACCCATTCCATGGGTCCCAACTCTCCAGGTTTAAGTGATTCTTCCTTCAGCTAAAGCATGCATGGGAAACCCACAGTATGGTGCACCGTGTGACCGGGAAACGTTTTCAAATGCATCTCAGTTTTGTCCCCTTTTACTCGGGTTCACAATTCCAGACCCTTTACTAACACTCTCCCCACTTGGAGAGTCAGTGCCTTTAACCTCCTGTTTGGCACAGTTTGCAATTTCTGCGCAAGATGAACAGGAATAGGGAGAACCAATGAGAGGCTAGCTGTAGGTGTCTGCACGGGCAAATTTAATTCTCATTTCCCACCAGGAAGAGGAATTAACCAAAGGCTCAGCATGCCATGTCGGAAACAGATTAGGGCCTGAAGCAATGCTGCGGGTTTGCGGCCAGCTCACAAGAAAGCGATTTGAAGAAAGAGCTCAGGGGCACTGTAATTCACAAACCTGCAGAGTTATAAATGACAGCTATCGTCCGAAAATATATTGAAGGAAGGCTGCGAAGAGGTCTTGAAAGCGGGGCAGAATTGCAGGAAAACGATTTCAGGGGGTAGACTGGAATTGCATTTAAAGCATAGGAAAAGAGGCAGAACGTCGACAATGATGCACTTGGCCAAAAAGGGCGTATGTGTTTTTTCCTGAATATATTCAGGAAAAAACGCATACGCTCTTTTTGGCCAACCAAGCAAGCATGTTAAAGAAATCTGCACTACAATGAAGTCTCACTGCCCACCGGTCAAAAGGGCCATCTGAAAAAAGTGTAAAATCCAGAGATGCAGCACAGGCCATGGAGAACAGGGAGCCTTGTTATGCTGATGGGTGGGATGTAAATTGCCAACAGCCACTCTGGAGAAGTGTATGGTGTTTCCTGAAACACCTAAAAAACAAAGCAACGGAGCCTACGGCACTTCCACTTACGGTCCTATAGCTTAGGGAAATTAAAATCAAAAACACACAGCCACCCCAAAGTTTCAGACGGCTCTGTTTACAAGAACCTCGTCTACGGTACAAGTTAAATATCCCAGAAAGCGAAAAATGGATAAAGAAGTTGTGGTACGTACGTACAATGGAATATCACTCACCAATGAAATCTATGTCATCTGGCCCGTCGTGGCATAATGAGTGGATTCAGGTACGATGATTCTAAGTGAAATAAGTCACACAGAAAATGAAACATCATAAGATATCACTAATACACCGAATGTAATCTTGGCTACACATGAACTGAATTACAAAACAGAACAGGGTCTCAAATATAGAAAACCAACTTATGTTTGCGTAAGGGAAAAGGTGAGTTGGGGTGCTGCATAAAACCAGAGTTAGAAATTAGCACAGATACCATTCCATATGTCAAATACGTAATAGTCAAGACCTACCCCTTGCTCAACGAAATGGGCTAAACACCCTATATTCAATGCCTAGGAATACACCTGACTAGTAAGAATCTTCAAACCCATGGATTTATATGTCTCCATAAGAGAATCAAGCGTGTGTACACCTGCATGAAGGCAGCAGAGAAAATCCGATAAATCCTATTTTCAAAATGAATTACAAAAACAAAACACAATGACAGTGAAATAGAGAGCAATTCTTAAATAATTCATTCAGGGCTTGTGATGCAACCTGGATTTACCTCATCAAAACCCAGAGCTGAGTGAGACATAAGGTTGGACACTTCGGGCTGATAGCATTGGTGAGGTTCGATGAGCAAATGCAGACCATTTGAAGTCATACTGCATGGTACCCATTCCATGGGTCCCAACTTACCAGGTTTAAGTGACTCTTCCTTCAGCTAAAGCATGCATGGGCAACCCACAGTATGGTGCACCATGTGACCGGGAAACGTTTTCAAATGCCTCTCAGTTTTTGTCCCCTTTTACTCGGGTTCACAATTCCAGACCCTTTACTAAAACTCTCCCCACTTGGAGAGTCAGTGCCTTTAACCTCCTGTTTGGCACAGTTTGCAAATTCTGCGCAAGATGAACAGGAATAGGGAGAACCAATGAGAGACTAGCTGTAGGTGTCTGCACGGGCAAATTTAACGCTCATTTACCTACAGGAAGAGGAATTAACCAAAGGCTCAGCATGCCGTGCAGGAACCAGAGTAGGGCCTGAAGCAATCCTGCGGGTTTGCGGCCAGCTCACAAGAAAGCGATTTGAAGAAAGAGCTCAGGGGCACTGTAATTCACAAACCTGCAGAGTTATAAATGACAGCTATCGTCCGAAAATATATTGAAGGAAGGCTGCGAAGAGGTCTTGAAAGCGGGGCAGAATTGCAGGAAAACGATTTCAGGGGGTAGACTGGAATTGCATTTAAAGCATAGGAAAAGAGGCAGAACGTCGACAATGATGCACTTGGCCAAAAAGGGCGTATGTGTTTTTTCCTGAATATATTCAGGAAAAAACGCATACGCTCTTTTTGGCCAACCAAGCAAGCATGTTAAAGAAATCTGCACTACAATGAAGTCTCACTGCCCACCGGTCAAAAGGGCCATCTGAAAAAAGTGTAAAATCCAGAGATGCAGCACAGGCCATGGAGAACAGGGAGCCTTGTTATGCTGATGGGTGGGATGTAAATTGCCAACAGCCACTCTGGAGAAGTGTATGGTGTTTCCTGAAACACATAAAAAACAAAGCAACGGAGCCTACGGCACTTCCACTTATGGTCCTATAGCTTAGGGAAATTAAAATCAAAAACACACAGCCACCCCAAAGTTTCAGACGGCTCTGTTTAAAAGAACCTCGTCTACGGTACAAGTTAAATATCCCAGAAAGTGAAAAATGGATAAAGAAGTTGTGGTACGTACGTACAATGCAATATCACTCACCAATGAAATCTATGTCATCTGGCCCGTCGTGGCATAATGAGTGGATTTAGGTACGATGATTCTAAGTGAAATAACTCACACAGAAAATGAAACATCATAAGATGTCACTAATACACGGAATGTAATCTTGGCTACACATGAACTGAATTACAAAACAGAACAGGGTCTCAAATTTAGAAAACCAACTTATGTTTGCTTAAGGGGAAAGGTGAGTTGGGGTGCTGCATAAAACCAGAGATAGAAATTAGCACAGATACCATTCCATACATCAAATATGTAATAGTCAAGACCTACCCCTTGCTCAACCAAATGGGCTAAACACCCTATATTCAACGTCTAGGAATACACCTGACTAGAAAGAATATTCAAACCCATGGATTTATATGTCTCCATAAGAGAATCAAGCGTGTGCACAGCTGCATGAAGGCAGCAGAGAAAATCGGATAAATCCCATTATCAAAATGAATTACAATAACAAAACAGAATGACAGTGAAATAGAGAGCAATTCTTAAATAATTCATTCAGGGCTTGTGATGCAACCTGGATTTACCTCATCTACACCCAGAACTGAGTGAGACATAAGGTTGGACACTTCAGGCTGATAGCATTGGTGAGGTTCGATGAGCAAATGCAGACCATTTGAAGTCATACTGCATGGTACCCATTCCATGGGTCCCAACTCTCCAGGTTTTAGCAATTCTTCCTTCAGCTAAAACATGCATGGGAAACCCACAGTATGGTGCACCGTGTGACCGGGAAACGTTTTCAAATGCATCTCAGTTTTCGTCCCCTTTTAGTCGGGTTCACAATTCCAGACCCTTTACTAACACTCTCCCCACTTGGAGAGTCAGTGCCTTTAAACTCCTGTTTGGCACAGTTTGCAATTTCTGCGCGAGATGAACAGGAATAGGGAGAACCAATGAGAGACTAGCTGTAGGTGTCTGCACGGGCTAATTTAACGCTCATTTCCCACCAGGAAGAGGAATTAACCAAAGGCTCAGCATGCCGAGCCGGAAACAGATTAGGGCCTGAAGCAATCCTGCGGGTTTGCGGCCAGCTCACAAGAAAGCGATTTGAAGAAAGGAGCTCAGGGGCACTGTAATTCACAAACCTGCAGAGTAATAAATGTCAGCTATCGTCCGAAAATATATTGAAGGAAGGCTGCGAAGAGGACTGAAAGTGGGGCAGAATTGCAGGAAAACGATTTCAGGGGGTAGACTGGAATTGCATTTAAAGCATAGGAAAAGAGGCAGAAGGTCGACAATGATGCACTTGGCCAAAAAGGGCGTATGCGTTTTTTCCTGAATATATTCAGGTAAAAACGCATACGCACTTTTTTGCCAACCAAGCAAGAATGTTAAAGAAATCTGCACTACAATGAAGTCTCACTGCCCACCGGTCAAAAGGGCCATCTGAAAAAAGTGTAAAATCCAGAAATGCAGCACAGGCCATGGAGAACAGGGAGCCTTGTTATGCTGATGGGTGGGATGTAAATTGCCAACAGCCACTCTGGAGAAGTGTATGGTGTTTCCTGAAACACCTAAAAAACAAAGCAACGGAGCCTACGGCACTTCCACTTACGGTCCTATAGCTTAGGGAAATTAAAATCAAAAACACACAGCCACCCCAAAGTTTCAGACGGCTCTGTTTACAAGAACCTCGTCTACGGTACAAGTTAAATATCCCAGAAAGCGAAAAATGGATAAAGAAGTTGTGGTACGTACGTACAATGGAATATCACTCACCAATGAAATCTATGTCATCTGGCCCGTCGTGGCATAATGAGTGGATTCAGGTACCATGATTCTAAGTGAAATAAGTCACACAGAAAATGAAACATCATAAGATATCACTAATACACCGAATGTAATCTTGGCTACACATGAACAGAATTACAAAACAGAACAGGGTCTCAAATTTAGAAAACCAACTTATATTTGCGTAAGGGGAAAGGTGAGTTGGGGTGCTGCATAAAACCAGAGATAGATATTAGCACAGATAACATTCCATAAGTTAAATATGTAATAGTCCAGACCTACCCCTTGCTCAACAAAATGGGATAAACACCCTATATTCAACGCCTAGGAATACACCTGACTAGTAAGAATCTTCAAACCCATGGATTTATATGTCTCCATAGGAGAATCAAGCGTGTGTACAGCTGCATGAATGTAGCAGAGAAAATCCGATAAATCCCATTATCAAAATGAATTTCAAAAACAAAACACAATGACAGTGAAATAGAGAGCAATTCTTAAATAATTCATTCAGGGCTTGTGATGCAACCTGGATTTACCTCATCTACACCCAGAGCTGAGGGAGACATAAGGTTGGACACTTCGGGCTGATAGCATTGGTGAGGTTCGATGAGCAAATGCAGACCATTTGAAGTCATACTACATGGTACCCATTCCATGGGTCCCAACTCTCCAGGTTTAAGTGATTCTTCCTTCAGCTAAAGCATGCATGGGAAACCCACAGTATGGTGCACCATGTGACCGGGAAACGTTTTCAAATGCATCTCAGTTTTTGTCCCCTTTTACTCGGGTTCACAATTCCAGACCCTTTACTAACACTCTCCCAACTTGGAGAGTCATTGCCTTTAACCTCCTGTTTGGCACAGTTTGCAAATTCTGCGCAAGATGAACAGGAATAGGGAGAACCAAAGAGAGACTAGCTGTAGGTGTCTGCACGGGCAAATTTAACGCTCATTTCCAACCAGGAAGAGGAATTAACCAAAGGCTCAGCATGCCCTGCAGGAACCAGATTAGGGCCTGAAGCGAATTTGCGGGTTTGCGGCCAGCTCACAAGAAAGCTATTTGAAGAAATGTGCACAGGGGCACTGTAATTCACAAACCTGCAGAGTTATAAATGACAGCTATCGTCCGAAAATATATTGAAGGAAGGCTGCGAAGAGGACTTGAAAGCGGGGCAGAATTGCAGGAAAACGATTTCAGGGGGTAGCCTGGAATTGCATTTAAAGCATAGGAAAAGAGGCAGAACGTCGACAATGATGCACATGGCCAAAAAGGGCGTATGCGTTTTTTCCTGAATATATTCAGTAAAAAACGCATATGCCCTTTTTGGCCAACCAAGTAAGCATGTTAAAGAAATCTGCACTACAATGAAGTCTCACTGCCCCCCGGTCAAAAGGGCCATCTGAAAAAAGTGTAAAATCCAGAAATGCAGCACAGGCCATGGAGAACAGGGAGCCTTGTTATGCTGATGGGTGGGATGTAAATTGCCAACAGCCACTCTGGAGAAGTGTATGGTGTTTCCTGAAACACATAAAAAACAAAGCAACGGAGCCTACGGCACTTCCACTTATGGTTCTATAGCTTAGGGAAATTAAAATCAAAAACACACAGCCACCCCAAAGTTTCAGACGGCTCTGTTTACAAGAACCTCGTCTACGGTACAAGTTAAATATCCCAGAAAGCGAAAAATGGATAAAGAAGTTGTGGTACGTACGTACAATGGAATATCACTCACCAATGAAATCTATGTCATCTGGCCCGTCGTGGCATAATGAGTGGATTCAGGTACGATGATTCTAAGTGAAATAAGTCACACAGAAAATGAAACATCATAAGATATCACTAATACACCGAATGTAATCTTGGCTACACATGAACTGAATTACAAAACAGAACAGGGTCTCAAATTTAGAAAACCAACTTATGTTTGCGTAACGGGAAAGGTGAGTTGGGGTGCTGCATAAAACCAGAGTTAGAAATTAGCACAGATACCATTCCATATGTCAAATACGTAATAGTCAAGACATACCCCTTGCTCAACGAAATGGGCTAAACACCATATATTCAACGCCTAGGAATACACCTGACTAGTAAGAATCTTCAAACCCATGGATTTATATGTCTCCATAAGAGAATCAAGCGTGTGTACAGCTGCATGAAGGCAGCAGAGAAAATCTGATAAATCCCATTATCAAAATGAATTAAAAAACCAAACACAATGACAGTGAAATAGAGAGCAATTCTTAAATAATTCATCCAGGGCTTGTGATGCAACCTGGATTTACTTCATCTAAACCCAGAGCTGAGTGAGACATAAGGTTGGACACTTCGGGCTGATAGCATTGGTGAGGTTCGATGAGCAAATGCAGACCATTTGAAATCATACTGCATGGTACCCATTCCATGGGTCCCAACTCTCCAGGTTTAAGTGATTCTCCCTTCAGCTAAATCATGCATGGGAAACCCACAGTATGGTGCAACATGTGACCGGGAAACGTTTTCAAATGCATCTCAGTTTTGTCCCCTTTTACTCGGGATCACAATTCCAGACCCTTTACTAACACTCTCCCCACTTGGAGAGTCAGTGCCTTTAACCTCCTGTTTGGCACAGTTTGCAATTTCTGCGCAAGATGAACAGGAATAGGGAGAACCAATGAGAGACTAGCTGTAGGTGTCTGCACGGGCAAATTTAACGCTCATTTCCAACCAGGAAGGGGAATAAACCAAAGGCTCAGCATGCCGTGCAGGAACCAGTTTAGGGCCTGAAGCAATCCTGCGGGTTTGCAGCCAGCTCACAAGAAAGCGATTTGAAGAAAGGAGCTCAGGGGCACTCTAATTCTCAAACCTGCAAAGTTATAAATGACAGCTATTGTCCAAAAATATATTGAAGGAAGGCTGCGAAGAGGACTTGAAATCGGGGCAGAATTGCAGGAAAGCGGTTTCAGGGAGTAGAGTGGAATTGCATTTAAAGCATAGGAAAAGAGGCAGAACGTCGACAATGATGCACGTGGCCAAAAAGGGCGTATGCGTTTTTTCCTGAATATATTCAGGAAAAAACGCATACGCCCTTTTTGGCCAACCAAGCAAGCATGTTAGAGAAATCTGCACTACAATGAAGTCTCACTGCCCCCCAATCAAAAGGGCCATCTGAAAAAAGTGTAAAATGCAAAAAGGCAGCACAGGCCATGGAGAACAGGGAGCCATGTTATGCTGATGGGTGGGATGTAAATTGCCAACAGCCACCCTGGAGAAGTGTATGGTGTTTCTTGAAACACCTAAAAAACAAAGCAACGGAGCCTACGGCACTTCCACTTATGGTCCTATAGCTTAGGGAAATTAAAATCAAAAACACACAGCCGCCCCAATGTTTCAGACGGCTCTGTTTACAAGAACATGTTCTACGGTACAAGTTAAATATCCCAGAAAGCGAAAAATGGATAAAGAAGTTGTGATACGTACGTACAATGCAATATCAATCACCAATGAAATCTATATCATCAGGCCCGTCGTGGCATAATGATTGAATTAAGGTACAATGATTCTAAGTGAAATAAGTCACACAGAAAATGAAACATCATAAGATATCACTAATACACGGAATGTAATCTTGGCTACACATGAACTGAATTACAAAACAGAACAGGGTCTCAACTTTAGAAAACCAACTTATGTTTGCTTAAGGGGAAAGGTGAGTTGGGTGCTGCATAAAACCAGAGATAGAAATTAGCACAGATACCATTCCATAAGTCAAATATGTAATAGTCAAGTCCTACCACTTGCTCAACGAAATGGGCTAAACACCCTATATTCAACACCTAGGAATACACCTGTCTAGTAAAATCTTCAAACCCATGGATTTATATGTCTCCATAAGAGAATCAAGCGTGTGTACAGTTGCATGAAGGCAGCAGAGAAAATCCGATAAATCCTATTATCAAAATGAATTACAAAAACAAAACACAATGACAGTAAAATAGAGAACAATTCTTAAATAATTCATTCAGGGCTTGTGATGCAACCTGGATTTACCTCATCTAAACCCAGAGCTGAGAGAGACATAAGGTTGGACACTTCGGGCTGATAGCATTGGTGAGGTTCGATGAGCAAATGCAGACCATTTGAAGTCATACTGCATGGTACCCATTCCATGGGTCCCAACTCTCCAGGTTTAAGTGATTCTTCCTTCAGCTAAAGCATGCATGGGAAACCCACAGTATGGTGCACCGTGTGACCGGGAAACGTTTTCAAATGCATCTCAGTTTTGTCCCCTTTTACTCGGGTTCACAATTCCAGACCCTTTACTAAAACTCTCCCCACTTGGAGAGTCAGTGCTTTTAACCTCCTGTTTGGCACAGTTTGCAATTTCTGCGAAAGATGAACAGGAATAGGGAGAACCAATGAGAGACTAGCTGTAGGTGTCTGCACGGGCAAATTTAATTCTCATTTCCCACCAGGAAGAGGAATTAACACAAGGCTCAGCATGCCGTGCAGGAACCAGATTAGGGCCTGAAGCAATCCTGCGGGTTTGCGGCCAGCTCACAAGAAAGCGATTTGAAGAAAGGAGCTCAGGGGCACTGTAATTCACAATCCTGCAGAGTTATAAATGACAGCTATCGTCCAAAAATATATTGAAGGAAGTCTGCGAAGAGGACTTGAAAGCGGGCAGAATTGCAGGAAAACGATTTCAGGGGGTAGACTGGAATTGCATTTAAAGCATAGGAAAAGAGGCAGAACGTCGACAATGATGCACTTGGCCAAAAAGGGCGTATGCGTTCACGCCCTTTTTGGCCAACCAAGAAAGCATGTTAAAGAAATCTGCACTACAATGAAGTCTCACTGCCCACCGGTCAAAAGGGCCATCTGAAAAAAGTGTAAAATCCAGAAATGCAGCACAGGCCATGGAGAACAGGGAGCCTTGTTATGCTGATGGGTGGGATGTAAATTGCCAACAGCCACTCTGGAGAAGTGTATGGTGTTTCCTGAAACACCTAAAAAACAAAGCAACGGAGACTACGGCTCTTCCACTTATGGTCCTATAGCTTAGGGAAATTAAAATCAAAAACACACAGCCACCCCAAAGTTTCAGACGGCTCTGTTTACAAGAACCTCGTCTACGGTACAAGTTAAATATCCCAGAAAGCGAAAAATGGATAAAGAAGTTGTGGTACGTACGTACAATGGAATATCACTCACCAATGAAATCTATGTCATCTGGCCCGTCGTGGCATAATGAGTGGATTCAGGTACAATGATTCTAAGTGAAATAAGTCACACAGAAAATGAAACATCATAAGATGTCACTAATACACGGAATGTAATCTCGGCTACACATGAACTGAATTACAAAACAGAACAGGGTCTCAAATTTAGAAAACCAACTTATGTTTGCATAAGGGGAAAGGTGAGTTGGGGTGCTGCATAACTCCAGAGATAGAAATTAGCACAGATACCATTCCATATGTCAAATACGTAATAGTCAAGACATACCCCTTGCTCAACGAAATGGGCTAAACACCCTATATTCAACGCCTAGGAATACACCTGACTAGAAAGAATCTTCAAACCCATGGATTTATATGTCTCCAAAAGAGAATCAAGCGTGTGTACAGCTGCATGAAGGCAGCAGAGAAAATCCGATAAATCCCATTATCAAAATGAATTACAGAAACCAAACAGAATGACAGTGAAATAGAGAGCAATTCTTAAATAATTCATTCAGGGCTTGTGATGCAACCTGGATTTACCTCATCTACACCCAGAGCTGAGTGAGACATAAGGTTGGACCCTTCGGGCTGATAGCATTGGTGAGGTTCGATGAGCAAATGCAGACCATTTGAAGTCATATTGCATGGTACCCATTACAAGGGTCCCAACTCTCCAGGTTTAAGTGATTCTTCCTTCAGCTAAAGCATGCATGGGAAACCCACAGTATGGTGCACCATGTGACCGGGAAACATTTTCAAATGCATCTCAGGTTTGTCCCCTTTTACTCGGGTTCACAATTCCAGACCCTTTACTAACCCTCTGCCCACTTGGAGAGTCAGTGCCTTTAAACTCCTGTTTGGCACAGTTTGCAATTTCTGCACAAGATGTACAGGAATACGGAGAACCAATGAGAGACTAGCTGTAGGTGTCTGCACGGGCAAATTTAACGCTCATTTCCAACCAGGAAGAGGAATTAACCAAAGGCTCAGCATGCCGTGCTGGAACCAGATTAGGGCCTGACGCAATCCTGCGGGTTTGCGGCCAGCTCACAAGAAAGCGATTTGAAGAAAGGAGCTCAGGGGCACTGTAATTCACAAACCTGCAGAGTTATAAATGACAGCTATCGTCCAAAAATATATTGAAGGAAGGCTGCGAAGAGGACTTGAAAGCGGGGCAGAATTGCAGGAAAACGATTTCAGGGGGTAGACTGGAATTGCATTTAAAGCATAGAAAAAAAGGCAGAACGTCGACAATGATGCACTTGGCCAAAAAGGGCGTATGCGTTTTTTCCTGAATATATTCAGGAAAACACGCATACGCCCTTTTTGGCCAACCAAGCAAGCATGTTAAAGAAATCTGCACTACAATGAAGTCTCACTGCCCCCCGGTCAAAAGGGCCATCTGAAAAAAGTGTAAAATCCAGAAATGCAGCACAGGCCATGGAGAACAGGGAGCCTTGTTATGCTGATGGGTGGGATGTAAATTGCCAACAGACACTCTGGAGAAGTGTATGGTGTTTCCTGATACACCTAAAAAACAAAGCAACAGAGCCTACGGCACTTCCTCTTATGGTCCTATAGCTTAGGGAAATTAAACTCCACAACACACGGCCACCCCAAAGTTTCAGACGGCTCTGTTTACAAGAACCTCGTCTACGGTACAAGTTAAATATCCCAGAAAGCGGAAAATGGATAAAGAAATTGTGGTACGTACGTACAATGGAATATCCCTCACCAATGAAATCTATGTCATCAGGCCCGTCGTGGCATAATGAGTGGATTCAGGTACGATGACGCTAAGTGAAATAAGTCACACAGAAAATGAAACATCATAAGATATCACTAATACACGGAATGTAATCTTGGCTACACATGAACTGAATTACAAAACAGAACAGTGTCTCAAATTTAGAAAACCAACTTATGTTTGCTTAAGGGGAAAGGTGAGTTGGGGTGCTGCATAAAACCAGAGATAGAAATTAGCACAGATACCATTCCATAAGTCAAATATGTAATAGTCAAGACCTACCCCTTGCTCAACGAAATGGGCTAAACACCATATTTTCAATGCCTAGGAATACACCTGACTAGTAAGAAACTTCAAACCCATGGATTTATATGTCTCCATAAGAGAATGAAGCGTGTGTACAGCTGAATGAAGGCAGCAGAGAAAATCCGATAAATCCCATTATCAAAATGAATTAAAAAACAAAACACAATGACAGTGAAATAGAGAGAAATTCTTAAATAATTCATTCAGGGCTTGTGATGCAACCTGGATTTACCTCATCTAAACCCAGAGCTGAGTGAGACATAAGGTTGGACACTTCGGGCTGATAGCATTGGTGAGGTTCGAAGAGCAAATGCAGGCCATTTGAAGTCATACTACATGGTAACCATTCCATGGGTCCCAACTCTCCAGGTTTAAGCGATTCTTCCTTCAGCTAAAGAATGCATGGGAAAACCACAGTATGGTGCACCGTGTGACCGGGAAACGTTTTCAAATGCATCTCAGATTTTGTCCCCTTTTACTCGGGTTCACACTTCCAGACCCTTTACTAACACTCTCCCCACTTGGAGAGTCAGTGCCTTTAACCTCCTGTTTGGCACAGTTTGCAATTTCTGCGCAAGATGAACAGGAATAGGGAGAACCAATGAGAGGCTAGCTGTAGGTGTCTGCACGGGCAAATTTAACGCTCATTTCCCACCAGGAAGAGGAATTAACCAAAGGCTCATCATGCCGTGCCGGAACAAGATTGGGCCTGAAGCAATCCTGCAGGTTTGCGGCCAGCTCAAAAGAAAGCGATTTGAAGAAAGGAGCTCAGGGGCACTGTAATTCACAAACCTGCAGAGTTATAAATGACAGCTATCGTCCAAAAATATATTGAAGGAAGGCTGCGAAGAGGACTTGAAAGCGGGGCAGAATTGCAGGAAAACGATTTCAGGGGGTAGACTGGAATTGCATTTAAAGCATAGGAAAAGAGGCAGAACGTCGACAATGATGCACTTGGCCAAAAAGGGCGTATGCGTTTTTTCCTGAATATATTCAGGAAAACACGCATACGCCCTTTTTGGCCAACCAAGCAAGCATGTTAAAGAAATCTGCACTACAATGAAGTCTCACTGCCCCCCGGTCAAAAGGGCCATCTGAAAAAAGTGTAAAATCCAGAAATGCAGCACAGGCCATGGAGAACAGGGAGCCTTGTTATGCTGATGGGTGGGATGTAAATTGCCAACAGACACTCTGGAGAAGTGTATGGTGTTTCCTGATACACCTAAAAAACAAAGCAACAGAGCCTACGGCACTTCCTCTTATGGTCCTATAGCTTAGGGAAATTAAACTCCACAACACACAGCCACCCCAAAGTTTCAGACGGCTCTGTTTACAAGAACCTCGTCTACGGTACAAGTTAAATATCCCAGAAAGCGGAAAATGGATAAAGAAATTGTGGTACGTACGTACAATGGAATATCCCTCACCAATGAAATCTATGTCATCAGGCCCGTCGTGGCATAATGAGTGGATTCAGGTACGATGACGCTAAGTGAAATAAGTCACACAGAAAATGAAACATCATAAGATATCACTAATACACGGAATGTAATCTTGGCTACACATGAACTGAATTACAAAACAGAACAGTGTCTCAAATTTAGAAAACCAACTTATGTTTGCTTAAGGGGAAAGGTGAGTTGGGGTGCTGCATAAAACCAGAGATAGAAATTAGCACAGATACCATTCCATAAGTCAAATATGTAATAGTCAAGACCTACCCCTTGCTCAACGAAATGGGCTAAACACCATATTTTCAACGCCTAGGAATACACCTGACTAGTAAGAAACTTCAAACCCATGGATTTATATGTCTCCATAAGAGAATGAAGCGTGTGTACAGCTGAATGAAGGCAGCAGAGAAAATCCGATAAATCCCATTATCAAAATGAATTAAAAAACAAAACACAATGACAGTGAAATAGAGAGAAATTCTTAAATAATTCATTCAGGGCTTGTGATGCAACCTGGATTTACCTCATCTAAACCCAGAGCTGAGTGAGACATAAGATTGGACACTTCGGGCTGATAGCATTGGTGAGGTTTGAAGAGCAAATGCAGACCATTTGAAGTCATACTACATGGTAACCATTCCATGGGTCCCAACTCTCCAGGTTTAAGCGATTCTTCCTTCAGCTAAAGAATGCATGGGAAAACCACATTATGGTGCACCGTGTGACCGGGAAACGTTTTCAAATGCATCTCAGATTTTGTCCCCTTTTACTCGGGTTCACACTTCCAGACCCTTTACTAACACTCTCCCCACTTGGAGAGTCAGTGCCTTTAACCTCCTGTTTGGCACAGTTTGCAATTTCTGCGCAAGATGAACAGGAATAGGGAGAACCAATGAGAGACTAGCTGTAGGTGTCTGCACGGGCAAATTTAACGCTCATTTCACACCAGGAAGAGGAATTAACCAAAGGCTCATCATGCCGTGCCGGAACAAGTTTGGGCCTGAAGCAATCCTGCAGGTTTGCGGCCAGCTCAAAAGAAAGTGATTTGAAGAAAGGAGCTCAGGGGCACTGTAATTCACAAACCTGCAGAGTTATAAATGACAGCTATCGTCCAAAAATATATTGAAGGAAGGCTGCGAAGAGGACTTGAAAGCAGGGCAGAATTGCAGGAAAACGATTTCAGGGGGTAGACTGGAATTGCATTTAAAGCATAGGAAAAGTGGCAGAACGTCGACAATGATGCACTTGGCCAAAAAGGGCGTATGCGTTTTTTCCTGAATATATTCAGGAAAAAACTCATACGCCCTTTTTGGCCAAACAAGCAAGCATGTTAAAGAAATCTGCACTACAATGAAGTCTCACTGCCCCCCGGTCAAAAGGGCCATCTGAAAAAAGTGTAAAATCCAAAAATGCAGCACAGACCATGGAGAACAGGGAGCCTTGTTATGCTGATGGGTGGGATGTAAATTGCCAACAGCCACTCTGGAGAAGTGTATGGTGTTTCCTGAAACACCTAAAAAACAAAGCAACGGAGCCGACGGCACTTCCACTTATGGTCCTATAGCTTAGGGAAATTAAAATCAAAAACACACAGCCACCCCAAAGTTTCAGATGGCTCTGTTTACAAGAACCTCGTCTACGGTACAAGTTAAATATCCCAGAAAGCGAAAACTGGATAAAGAAATTGTGGTACGTACGTACAATGGAATATCACTCACCAATGAAATCTATGTCATCTGGCCCGTCGTGGCATAATGAGTGGATTCAGGTACGATGATTCTAAGTGAAATAAATCACAGAGAAAATGAAACATCATAAGATGTCACTAATACAAGGAATGTAATCTTGGCTACACATGAACTGAATTACAAAACACAACAGGGTCTCAAATTTAGAAAACCAACTTATGTTTGCTGAAGGGAAAAGGTGAGTTGGGGTGCTGCATAAAACCAGAGATAGAAATTAGCACAGATACCATTCCATACGTCAAATATGTAATAGTCAAGGCCTACCTCTTGCTCAACCAAATGGGCTAAACACCCTATATTCAACGTCTAGGAATACACCTGACTAGAAAGAATATTCAAACCCATGGATTTATATGTCTCCATAAGAGAATCAAGCGTGTGTACAGCTGCATGAAGGCAGCAGAGAAAATCCGATAAATCCCATTATCAAAATGAATTACAAAAAGCAAACAGAATGACAGTGAAATAGAGAGCAATTCTTAAATAATTCATTCAGGGCTTGTGATGCAACCTGGATTTACCTCATCTACACCCAGAGCTGAGTGAGACATAAGGTTGGACACTTCGGGCTGATAGCATTGGTGGGGTTCGATGAGCAAATGCAGACCATTTGAAGTCATACTTCATGGTACCCATTCCATGGGTTCCAACTCTCCAGGTTTAAGTGATTCTTCCTTCAGCTAAAGCATGCATGCGAAACCCACAGTATGGTGCACCATGTGACCGGGAAACATGTTCAAATGCATCTCAGTTTTTGTCCCCTTTTACTCGGGTTCACAATTCCAGACCCTTTACTAACACTCTCCCCACTTGGAGAGTCAGTGCCTTTAACCTCCTGTTTGGCACAGTTTGCAATTTCTGCGCAAGATGAACAGGCATAGGGAGAACCAATGAGAGACTAGCTGTAGGTGTCTGCACGGGCAAATTTAATGCTCATTTCGCACCAGGAAGAGGAATTAACCAAACGCTCAGCATGCCGTGCCGGAACCAGATTAGGGCCTGAAGCAATCCTGCGGGTTTGCGGCCAGCTCACAAGAAAGCGATTTGAAGAAAGGAGCTCAGGGGCACTGTAATTCACAAACCTGCAGAGTTATAAATGACAGCTATCGTCCAAAAATATATTGAAGGATTGCTGCGAAGAGGACTTGAAAGCGGGGCAGAATTACAGGAAAACGATTTCAGGGGGTAGACTGGAATTGCATTTAAAGCGTAGGAAAAGAGGCAGAACGTCGACAATGATGCACTTGGCCAAAAAGGGCGTATGCGTTTTTTCCTGAATATATTCAGGAAAAAACGCATACGCCCTTTTTGGCCAACCAAGCAAGCATGTTAAAGAAATCTGCACTACAATGAAGTCTCACTGCCCCCCGGTCAAAAGGGCCATCTGAAAAAAGTGTAAAATCCAGAAATGCAGCACAGGCCATGGAGAACAGGGAGCCTTGTTATGCTGATGGGTGGGATGTAAATTACCAACAGCCACTCTGTAGAAGAGTATGGTGTTTCCTGAAACACCTAAAAAACAAAGCAACAGAGCCTACGGCACTTCCACTTATGGTCCTATAGCTTAGGGAAATTAAAATCAAAAACACACAGCCACCCCAAAGTTTCAGACGGCTCTGTTTACAAGAACCTCGTCTACGGTACAAGTTAAATATCCCAGAAAGCGGAAAATGGATAAAGAAGTTGTGGTACGTACGTATAATGGAATATCACTCACCAAAGAAATCTATGTCATCAGGCCCCTCGTGGCATAATGAGTGGATTCAGGTACGATGATTCTAAGTGAAATAAGTCACACAGAAAATGAAACATCATAAGATATCACTAATACACGGAATGTAATCTTGGCTACACATGAACTGAATTACAAAACAGAACAGGGTCTCAAATTTAGAAAACCAACTTATGTTTGCTTAAGGGGAAAGGTGAGTTGGGGTGCTGCATAAAACCAGAGATAGAAATTAGCACAGATACCATTCCATACGTCAAATATGTAATAGTCAATACCTACCCCTTGCTCAACGAAATGGGCTAAACACCCTATATTCAACACTAAGGAATACACCTGACTAGAAAGAATTTTCAAACCCATGGATTTATATGTCTCCATAAGAGAATCAAGCGTGTGTACAGCTCCATGAATGCAGCAGAGAAAAGCCGATAAATCCCATTATCAAAATGAATTACAAAAACAAAACACAATGACAGTGAAATAGAGAGCAATTCTTAAATAATTCATTCAGGGCTTGTGATGCAACCTGGATTTACCTCATCTACACCCAGAGCTGAGTGAGACATAAGGTTGGACACTTCGGGCTGATAGCATTGGTGAGGTTCGATGAGCAAATGCAGACCATTTGAAGTCATACTTCATGGTACCCATTCCATGGGTCCCAACTCTCCAGGTTTAAGCGATTCTTCCTTCAGCTAAAACATGCATGGGAAACCCACAGTATGGTGCACCGTGTGACCGGGAAACATTTTCAAATGCATCTCAGTTTTTGTCCTCTTTTACTCGGGTCCACAATTCCAGACCCTTTACTAACACTCTCTCCACTTGGAGAGTCAGTGCCTTTAACCTCCTCTTTGGCACAGTTTGCAATTTCTGCGCAAGATGAACAGGAATAGGGAGAACCAATGAGAGACTAGCTGTAGGTGTCTGCACGGGCAAATTTAACACTCATTTCCCACCAGGAAGAGGAATTAACCAAAGGCTCAGCATGCCGTGCCAGAACCAGATTAGGGCCTGAAGCAATCCTGCGGGTTTGCGGCCAGCTGACAAGAAAGCGAATTGAAGAAAGGAGCTCAGGGGCACTGTAATTCACAAACATGCAGAGTTATAAATGACAGCTATCGTCCAAAAATATACTGAAGGTAGGTTGCGAAGAGGACTTGAATGCGGGGCAGAATTGCAGGAAAACGATTTCAGGGGGTAGACTGGAATTGCATTTAAAGCATAGGAAAAGAGGCAGAACGTCGACAATGATGCACTTGGCCAAAAAGAGCGTATGCGTTTTTTCCTGAATATATTCAGAAAAAACTCATACGCCCTTCTTGGCCAACCAAGCAAGCATGTTAAAGAAATCTGCACTACAATGAAGTCTCACTGCCCACCGGTCAAAAGGGCCATCTGAAAAAAGTGTAAAATCCAGAAATGCAGCACAGGCCATGGAGAACAGGGAGCCTTGTTATGCTGATGGGTGGGATGTAAATTGCCAACAGCCACTCTGGAGAAGTGTATGGTGTTTCCTGAAACACCTAAAAAACAAAGCAACGGAGACTACGGCTCTTCCACTTATGGTCCTATAGCTTAGGGAAATTAAAATCAAAAACACACAGCCACCCCAAAGTTTCAGACGGCTCTGTTTACAAGAACCTCGTCTACGGTACAAGTTAAATATCCCAGAAAGCGAAAAATGGATAAAGAAGTTGTGGTACGTACGTACAATGGAATATCACTCACCAATGAAATCTATGTCATCTGGCCCGTCGTGGCATAATGAGTGGATTCAGGTACAATGATTCTAAGTGAAATAAGTCACACAGAAAATGAAACATCATAAGATGTCACTAATACACGGAATGTAATCTCGGCTACACATGAACTGAATTACAAAACAGAACAGGGTCTCAAATTTAGAAAACCAACTTATGTTTGCATAAGGGGAAAGGTGAGTTGGGGTGCTGCATAACTCCAGAGATAGAAATTAGCACAGATACCATTCCATATGTCAAATACGTAATAGTCAAGACATACCCCTTGCTCAACGAAATGGGCTAAACACCCTATATTCAACGCCTAGGAATACACCTGACTAGAAAGAATCTTCAAACCCATGGATTTATATGTCTCCAAAAGAGAATCAAGCGTGTGTACAGCTGCATGAAGGCAGCAGAGAAAATCCGATAAATCCCATTATCAAAATGAATTACAGAAACCAAACAGAATGACAGTGAAATAGAGAGCAATTCTTAAATAATTCATTCAGGGCTTGTGATGCAACCTGGATTTACCTCATCTACACCCAGAGCTGAGTGAGACATAAGGTTGGACCCTTCGGGCTGATAGCATTGGTGAGGTTCGATGAGCAAATGCAGACCATTTGAAGTCATATTGCATGGTACCCATTACAAGGGTCCCAACTCTCCAGGTTTAAGTGATTCTTCCTTCAGCTAAAGCATGCATGGGAAACCCACAGTATGGTGCACCATGTGACCGGGAAACATTTTCAAATGCATCTCAGGTTTGTCCCCTTTTACTCGGGTTCACAATTCCAGACCCTTTACTAACCCTCTGCCCACTTGGAGAGTCAGTGCCTTTAAACTCCTGTTTGGCACAGTTTGCAATTTCTGCACAAGATGTACAGGAATACGGAGAACCAATGAGAGACTAGCTGTAGGTGTCTGCACGGGCAAATTTAACGCTCATTTCCAACCAGGAAGAGGAATTAACCAAAGGCTCAGCATGCCGTGCTGGAACCAGATTAGGGCCTGACGCAATCCTGCGGGTTTGCGGCCAGCTCACAAGAAAGCGATTTGAAGAAAGGAGCTCAGGGGCACTGTAATTCACAAACCTGCAGAGTTATAAATGACAGCTATCGTCCAAAAATATATTGAAGGAAGGCTGCGAAGAGGACTTGAAAGCGGGGCAGAATTGCAGGAAAACGATTTCAGGGGGTAGACTGGAATTGCATTTAAAGCATAGAAAAAAAGGCAGAACGTCGACAATGATGCACTTGGCCAAAAAGGGCGTATGCGTTTTTTCCTGAATATATTCAGGAAAACACGCATACGCCCTTTTTGGCCAACCAAGCAAGCATGTTAAAGAAATCTGCACTACAATGAAGTCTCACTGCCCCCCGGTCAAAAGGGCCATCTGAAAAAAGTGTAAAATCCAGAAATGCAGCACAGGCCATGGAGAACAGGGAGCCTTGTTATGCTGATGGGTGGGATGTAAATTGCCAACAGACACTCTGGAGAAGTGTATGGTGTTTCCTGATACACCTAAAAAACAAAGCAACAGAGCCTACGGCACTTCCTCTTATGGTCCTATAGCTTAGGGAAATTAAACTCCACAACACACAGCCACCCCAAAGTTTCAGACGGCTCTGTTTACAAGAACCTCGTCTACGGTACAAGTTAAATATCCCAGAAAGCGGAAAATGGATAAAGAAATTGTGGTACGTACGTACAATGGAATATCTCTCACCAATGAAATCTATGTCATCAGGCCCGTCGTGGCATAATGAGTGGATTCAGGTACGATGACGCTAAGTGAAATAAGTCACACAGAAAATGAAACATCATAAGATATCACTAATACACGGAATGTAATCTTGGCTACACATGAACTGAATTACAAAACAGAACAGTGTCTCAAATTTAGAAAACCAACTTATGTTTGCTTAAGGGGAAAGGTGAGTTGGGGTGCTGCATAAAACCAGAGATAGAAATTAGCACAGATACCATTCCATAAGTCAAATATGTAATAGTCAAGACCTACCCCTTGCTCAACGAAATGGGCTAAACACCATATTTTCAACGCCTAGGAATACACCTGACTAGTAAGAAACTTCAAACCCATGGATTTATATGTCTCCATAAGAGAATGAAGCGTGTGTACAGCTGAATGAAGGCAGCAGAGAAAATCCGATAAATCCCATTATCAAAATGAATTAAAAAACAAAACACAATGACAGTGAAATAGAAATTCTTAAATAATTCATTCAGGGCTTGTGATGCAACCTGGATTTACCTCATCTAAACCCAGAGCTGAGTGAGACATAAGGTTGGACACTTCGGGCTGATAGCATTGGTGAGGTTCGAAGAGCAAATGCAGGCCATTTGAAGTCATACTACATGGTAACCATTCCATGGGTCCCAACTCTCCAGGTTTAAGCGATTCTTCCTTCAGCTAAAGAATGCATGGGAAAACCACAGTATGGTGCACCGTGTGACCGGGAAACGTTTTCAAATGCATCTCAGATTTTGTCCCCTTTTACTCGGGTTCACACTTCCAGACCCTTTACTAACACTCTCCCCACTTGGAGAGTCAGTGCCTTTAACCTCCTATTTGGCACAGTTTGCAATTTCTGCGCAAGATGAACAGGAATAGGGAGAACCAATGAGAGACTAGCTGTAGGTGTCTGCACGGGCAAATTTAACGCTCATTTCCAACCAGGAAGAGGAATTAACCAAAGGCTCATCATGCCGTGCCGGAACAAGATTGGGCCTGAAGCAATCCTGCAGGTTTGCGGCCAGCTCAAAAGAAAGCGATTTGAAGAAAGGAGCTCAGGGGCACTGTAATTCACAAACCTGCAGAGTTATAAATGACAGCTATCGTCCAAAAATATATTGAAGGAAGGCTGCGAAGAGGACTTGAAAGCGGGGCAGAATTGCAGGAAAACGATTTCAGGGGGTAGACTGGAATTGCATTTAAAGCATAGGAAAAGAGGCAGAACGTCGACAATGATGCACTTGGCCAAAAAGGGCGTATGCGTTTTTTCCTGAATATATTCAGGAAAACACGCATACGCCCTTTTTGGCCAACCAAGCAAGCATGTTAAAGAAATCTGCACTACAATGAAGTCTCACTGCCCCCCGGTCAAAAGGGCCATCTGAAAAAAGTGTAAAATCCAGAAATGCAGCACAGGCCATGGAGAACAGGGAGCCTTGTTATGCTGATGGGTGGGATGTAAATTGCCAACAGACACTCTGGAGAAGTGTATGGTGTTTCCTGATACACCTAAAAAACAAAGCAACAGAGCCTACGGCACTTCCTCTTATGGTCCTATAGCTTAGGGAAATTAAACTCCACAACACACAGCCACCCCAAAGTTTCAGACGGCTCTGTTTACAAGAACCTCGTCTACGGTACAAGTTAAATATCCCAGAAAGCGGAAAATGGATAAAGAAATTGTGGTACGTACGTACAATGGAATATCCCTCACCAATGAAATCTATGTCATCAGGCCCGTCGTGGCATAATGAGTGGATTCAGGTACGATGACGCTAAGTGAAATAAGTCACACAGAAAATGAAACATCATAAGATATCACTAATACACGGAATGTAATCTTGGCTACACATGAACTGAATTACAAAACAGAACAGTGTCTCAAATTTAGAAAACCAACTTATGTTTGCTTAAGGGGAAAGGTGAGTTGGGGTGCTGCATAAAACCAGAGATAGAAATTAGCACAGATACCATTCCATAAGTCAAATATGTAATAGTCAAGACCTACCCCTTGCTCAACGAAATGGGCTAAACACCATATTTTCAACGCCTAGGAATACACCTGACTAGTAAGAAACTTCAAACCCATGGATTTATATGTCTCCATAAGAGAATGAAGCGTGTGTACAGCTGAATGAAGGCAGCAGAGAAAATCCGATAAATCCCATTATCAAAATGAATTAAAAAACAAAACACAATGACAGTGAAATAGAGAGAAATTCTTAAATAATTCATTCAGGGCTTGTGATGCAACCTGGATTTACCTCATCTAAACCCAGAGCTGAGTGAGACATAAGATTGGACACTTCGGGCTGATAGCATTGGTGAGGTTTGAAGAGCAAATGGAGACCATTTGAAGTCATACTACATGGTAACCATTCCATGGGTCCCAACTCTCCAGGTTTAAGCGATTCTTCCTTCAGCTAAAGAATGCATGGGAAAACCACAGTATGGTGCACCGTGTGACCGGGAAACGTTTTCAAATGCATCTCAGATTTTGTCCCCTTTTACTCGGGTTCACACTTCCAGACCCTTTACTAACACTCTCCCCACTTGGAGAGTCAGTGCCTTTAACCTCCTGTTTGGCACAGTTTGCAATTTCTGCGCAAGATTAACAGGAATAGGGAGAACCAATGAGAGACTAGCTGTAGGTGTCTGCACGGGCAAATTTAACGCTCATTTCACACCAGGAAGAGGAATTAACCAAAGGCTCATCATGCCGTGCCGGAACAAGTTTGGGCCTGAAGCAATCCTGCAGGTTTGCGGCCAGCTCAAAAGAAAGCGATTTGAAGAAAGGAGCTCAGGGGCACTGTAATTCACAAACATGCAGAGTTATAAATGACAGCTATCGTCCAAAAATATATTGAAGGAAGGCTGCGAAGAGGACTTGAAAGCAGGGCAGAATTGCAGGAAAACGATTTCAGGGGGTAGACTGGAATTGCATTTAAAGCATAGGAAAAGTGGCAGAACGTCGACAATGATGCACTTGGCCAAAAAGGGCGTATGCGTTTTTTCCTGAATATATTCAGGAAAAAACTCATACGCCCTTTTTGGCCAACCAAGCAAGCATGTTAAAGAAATCTGCACTACAATGAAGTCTCACTGCCCCCCGGTCAAAAGGGCCATCTGAAAAAAGTGTAAAATCCAAAAATGCAGCACAGACCATGGAGAACAGGGAGCCTTGTTATGCTGATGGGTGTGATGTAAATTGCCAACAGCCACTCTGGAGAAGTGTATGGTGTTTCCTGAAACACCTAAAAAACAAAGCAACGGAGCCGACGGCACTTCCACTTATGGTCCTATAGCTTAGGGAAATTAAAATCAAAAACACACAGCCACCCCAAAGTTTCAGATGGCTCTGTTTACAAGAACGTCGTCTACGGTACAAGTTAAATATCCCAGAAAGCGAAAAATGGATAAAGAAGTTGTGGTACGTACGTACAATGGAATATCACTCACCAATGAAATCTATGTCATCTGGCCCGTCGTGGCATAATGAGTGGATTCAGGTACGATGATTCTAAGTGAAATAAATCACAGAGAAAATGAAACATCATAAGATGTCACTAATACAAGGAATGTAATCTTGGCTACACATGAACTGAATTACAAAACACAACAGGGTCTCAAATTTAGAAAACCAACTTATGTTTGCTGAAGGGAAAAGGTGAGTTGGGGTGCTGCATAAAACCAGAGATAGAAATTAGCACAGATACCATTCCATACGTCAAATATGTAATAGTCAAGGCCTACCTCTTGCTCAACCAAATGGGCTAAACACCCTATATTCAACGTCTAGGAATACACCTGACTAGAAAGAATATTCAAACCCATGGATTTATATGTCTCCATAAGAGAATCAAGCGTGTGTACAGCTGCATGAAGGCAGCAGAGAAAATCCGATAAATCCCATTATCAAAATGAATTACAAAAAGCAAACAGAATGACAGTGAAATAGAGAGCAATTCTTAAATAATTCATTCAGGGCTTGTGATGCAACCTGGATTTACCTCATCTACACCCAGAGCTGAGTGAGACATAAGGTTGGACACTTCGGGCTGATAGCATTGTTGAGGTTCGATGAGCAAATGCAGACCATTTGAAGTCATACTGCATGGTACCCATTCCATGGGTCCCAACTCTCCAGGTTTAAGTGATTCTCCCTTCAGCTAAAGCATGCATGGGAACCCACAGTATGGTGCACCATGTGACCGGGAAACATGTTCAAATGCATCTCAGTTTTTGTCCCCTTTTACTCGGGTTCACAATTCCAGACCCTTTACTAACACTCTCCCCACTTGGAGAGTCAGTGCCTTTAACCTCCTGTTTGGCACAGTTTGCAATTTCTGCGCAAGATGAACAGGCATAGGGAGAACCAATGAGAGACTAGCTGTAGGTGTCTGCACGGGCAAATTTAACGCTCATTTCGCACCAGGAAGAGGAATTAACCAAACGCTCAGCATGCCGTGCCGGAACCAGATTAGGGCCTGAAGCAATCCTGCGGGTTTGCGGCCAGCTCACAAGAAAGCGATTTGAAGAAAGGAGCTCAGGGGCACTGTAATTCACAAACCTGCAGAGTTATAAATGACAGCTATCGTCCAAAAATATATTGAAGGATTGCTGCGAAGAGGACTTGAAAGCGGGGCAGAATTACAGGAAAACGATTTCAGGGGGTAGACTGGAATTGCATTTAAAGCGTAGGAAAAGAGGCAGAACGTCGACAATGATGCACTTGGCCAAAAAGGGCGTATGCGTTTTTTCCTGAATATATTCAGGAAAAAACGCATACGCCCTTTTTGGCCAACCAAGCAAGCATGTTAAAGAAATCTGCACTACAATGAAGTCTCACTGCCCCCCGGTCAAAAGGGCCATCTGAAAAAAGTGTAAAATCCAGAAATGCAGCACAGGCCATGGAGAACAGGGAGCCTTGTTATGCTGATGGGTGGGATGTAAATTACCAACAGCCACTCTGTAGAAGAGTATGGTGTTTCCTGAAACACCTAAAAAACAAAGCAACGGAGCCTACGGCACTTCCACCTATGGTCCTATAGCTTAGGGAAATTAAAATCAAAAACACACAGCCACCCCAAAGTTTCAGACGGCTCTGTTTACAAGAACCTCGTCTACGGTACAAGTTAAATATCCCAGAAAGCCAAAAATGGATAAAGAAGTTGTGGTACGTACGTATAATGGAATATCACTCACCAATGAAATCTATGTCATCAGGCCCCTCGTGGCATAATGAGTGGATTCAGGTACGATGATTCTAAGTGAAATAAGTCACACAGAAAATGAAACATCATAAGATATCACTAATACACGGAATGTAATCTTGGCTACACATGAACTGAATTACAAAACAGAACAGGGTCTCAAATTTAGAAAACCAACTTATGTTTGCTTAAGGGGAAAGGTGAGTTGGGGTGCTGCATAAAACCAGAGATAGAAATTAGCACAGATACCATTCCATACGTCAAATATGTAATAGTCAAGACCTACCCCTTGCTCAACGAAATGGGCTAAACACCCTATATTCAACACTAAGGAATACACCTGACTAGAAAGAATTTTCAAACCCATGGATTTATATGTCTCCATAAGAGAATCAAGCGTGTGTACAGGTCCATGAATGCAGCAGAGAAAAGCCGATAAATCCCATTATCAAAATGAATTACAAAAACAAAACACAATGACAGTGAAATAGAGAGCAATTCTTAAATAATTCATTCAGGGCTTGTGATGCAACCTGGATTTACCTCAGCTACACCCAGAGCTGAGTGAGACATAAGGTTGGACACTTCGGGCTGATAGCATTGGTGAGGTTCGATGAGCAAATGCAGACCATTTGAAGTCATACTTCATGGTACCCATTCCATGGGTCCCAACTCTCCAGGTTTAAGCGATTCTTCCTTCAGCTAAAACATGCATGGGAAACCCACAGTATGGTGCACCGTGTGACCGGGAAACATTTTCAAATGCATCTCAGTTTTTGTCCTCTTTTACTCGGGTCCACAATTCCAGACCCTTTACTAACACTCTCTCCACTTGGAGAGTCAGTGCCTTTAACCTCCTCTTTGGCACAGTTTGCAATTTCTGCGCAAGATGAACAGGAATAGGGAGAACCAATGAGAGACTAGCTGTAGGTGTCTGCACGGGCAAATTTAACGCTCATTTCCAACCAGAAAGAGGAATTAACCAAACGCTCATCATGCCGTGCCGGAACCAGATTAGGGCCTGAAGCAATCCTGCGGGTTTGCGGCCACCTCACAAGAAAGCGATTTGAAGAAAGGAGATCAGGGGCACTGTAATTCACAAACCTGCAGAGTTATAAATGACAGCTATCGTCCAAAAATATATTGAAGGAAGGCTGCGAAGAGGACTTGAAAGCGGGGCAGAATTGCAGGAAAACGATTTCAGGGGGTAGACTGGAATTGCATTTAAAGCATAAGAAAAGAGGCAGAACGTCGACAATGATGCACTTGGCCAAAAAGGGCGTATGCGTTTTTTCCTGAATATATTCATGAAAAAACGCATACGGGCTTTCTGGCCAACCAAGCAAGCATGTTAAAGAAATCTGCACTACAATGAAGTCTCACTGCCCCCCGGTCAAAAAGGCCATCAGAAAAAAGTGTAAAATCCAGAAATGCAGCACAGGCCATGGAGAACAGGGAGTCTTGTTATGCTGATGGGTGTGATGTAAATTTCCAACAGCCACTCTGGAGAAGTGTATGGTGTTTCCTGAAACACCTAAAAAACAAAGCAACGGAGCCTACGGCACTTCCACTTATGGTCCTATAGCTTAGGGAAATTAAAATCAAAAACACACAGCCACCCCAAAGTTTCAGACGGCTCTGTTTACAAGAACCTCGTCTACGGTACAAGTTAAATATCCCAGAAAGCGAAAAATGGATAAAGAAGTTGTGGTACGTACGTACAATGGAATATCACTCACCAATGAAATCTATTTCATCTGGCCCGTCGTGGCATAATGAGTGGATTCAGGTACGATGATTCTAAGTGAAATAAGTCACACAGAAAATGAAACATCATAAGATATCACTAATACACCGAATGTAATCTTGGCTACACATGAACTGAATTACAAAACAGAAGAGGGTCTCAAATTTAGAAAACCAACTTATGTTTGCTTAAGGGGAAAGGTGAGTTGGGGTTCTGCATAAAACCAGAGATAGAAATTAGCACAGATACCATTCCATACGTCAAATATGTAATAGTCAAGACCTACCCCTTGCTCAACGAAATGGGCTAAACACCCTATATTCAACGCCTAAGAATACACCTGACCAGAAAGAATTTTCAAACCCATGGATATTTATGTCTCCATAAGAGAATCAAGCGTGTGTACAGCTGCATGAAGGCAGCAGAGAAAATCCGATAAATCCCATTATCAAAATGAATTACAAAAACAAAACACAATGACAGTGAAATAGAGAGCAATTCTTAAATAATTCATTCAGGGCTTGTGATGCAACCTGGATTTACCTCATCTACACCCAGAGCTGAGTGAGACATAAGGTTGGACACTTCGGGCTGATAGCATTGGTGAGGCTCGATGAGCAAATGCAGACCATTTGAAGTCATACTGCATGGAACCCATTCCATGGGTCCCAACTTTTCAGGTGTAAGTGATTCTTCCTTCAGCTAAAGCATGCATGGGAAACCCAGATTATGGTGCACTGTGTGACCGGGGAACGTTTTCAAATGCATCTCAGTTTTTGTCCTCTTTTACTCGGGTTCACCATTCCAGACCCTTTACTAACACTCTCCCCACTTGGAGAGTCAGTGCCTTTAACCTCCTGTTTGGCACAGTTTGCAATTTCTGTGCAAGATGAACAGGAATAGGGAGAACCAATGAGAGACTAGCTGTAGGTGTCTGCTGGGGCAAATTTAACGCTCATTTCCAACCAGGAAGAGGAATTAACCAAAGGCTTAGCATGCCGTGCCGGAACAAGATTAGGGCCTGAAGAAATCCTGCGGGTTTGCGGCCAGCTCACAAGAAAGCGAGTTGAAGAAAGGAGCTCAGGGGCACTGTAATTTACAAACCTGCAGAGTTATAACTGATAGCTATTGTCCAAAATATATTGAAGGAAGGCTGTGAAGAGGATTTGTAAGCGGGGCAGAATTGCAGGAAAACGATTTCAGGGGGCAGACTGGAATTCATTTAAAGCATAGGAAAAGAGGCAGAACTTCGACAATGATGCACTTGGTCAAAAAGTGCGTATGCGTTTTTTCAGGACCCTCATTACCGAGGGTAGAGGGCTCCCAGCATGCTTTCGTGGCCAACAGAGGGCCCACATCGCCAAGGCGATGTGAGCCAGCCAGGCAGGAGTGACCTCACATCCGAGGGCCCACCTCACAGAAGGGTAAGGAACCCAGCCAGGATCAGACTCTCACCACAGGGCCCACATCACCAAGGGAATGGGAGCCAGGCTGGAGTGTCCTCACACAAGTGGGGCCTCATCACCGAAATGTGAGTGACCCAGCACACATGGCTTCAAACCAGAGGACACATATCACCAAGAGGCTGGGAGTGAGGCAGACAGGAGGAGCCTCAAAACAGGGACCATAGAATAAAAATGGTGAGGAATCCCGCAGTTGGAACCTCCTAGCAGGCGGCCAGGAGCAGCGAGGCTATGGGATCCAGACCTGACTGAACTCAAAACAGAGGGCCCTCATCATGAAACTGTGAACAACCCAGCCGTTGGGACCTCAGAGCAGAAGGCCCACATTCCCATGTGGTTGGGAACATGGCATAAGTGTACTCGCACCACAGGGCACACATCAGAGAATTTTGGAAGCCCAGAAGTTAGCGCCTGACGCCAGAGGGCCCTCATTACCAAGGGGAGGAGACTCCAAGCAGGCACCAACTCCCAACTGAGGGCCCATGTCGCCAAGGTGACGTGTGACAGCCAGGCAGGAGTGACCTCACAGCAGAGGGCCTACGTCACAGAAGGGGGAGGAACCCAGCCAGGATAAGACTCTCACCAGAGGGCCCACATCACCAATGGGATCTGAACCAGGCAGGACTGTCTTCACACCTGTGTGGCCACATCATAGAAAGGTGAGGAACCCAGCACATGTGGCCTAAACCAGAGGACCCACATCTCCAAGGGGCTCGGAGTGAGGCAGGCAGGAAGAGCCTCACAACACAGGGCCCATAGAATAAAAAAGCTGAGGAATCTTGCAGTGGGACCCTCCCAGCAGGTGGCCCAGAGCACCAAGTCTATGTGATCCAGGCTGCAGTAAACTCACAGCAGAGGGCCCACATCATGAAACTGTGAGCAACCCAGACATTGGGACCTCAGAGCAGAAGGCCCACATCCCCATGGGGATGGGAACTTCGCAGGAGTGTCCTCGCACCACTTAGCACGTATCAGAAAATGTGGGTACCCAGCAGTTAGGGCCTGACGCAAGAGGGCCCTCATCACCGAGGGGAGGAGGCTCCCAGCAGGCTACACCTGCCACAAGAGGGCCGATGTTGCCCAGGCGGGGTGTGCCAGCCAGGCAGGAGTGACCTCACAGCAGAGGACCCACCTCACAGAAGAGTGAGGAACCCAGCCATGATCAGACTCTCACCATAGGGCCCACATCATCAAGGGGATAGGAACCAGGCAGGAGTTTCCTCACACCAGTGGGGCCACATCATCAAAAGGTGAGGGACACAGCACACGTGGCCTCAAACCAGAGGACACACATCACCAAGGGGCTGGGAGTGAGGCAGGCAGGAGGAGTCTCAAAACAGAGGGCCCATAGAAGAAAAAATGTGAGGAATCGCGCAGTTATAACCTCCCCGCAGGTGGCCAGGAGCAGCGTGGCTATGGGATCCAGGCCGGAGTGAACTCACACCAGAGGGCCCTCATCATGAAACTGAGCAACCCACCGTTGGGACCGCAGAGCAGAAGGCCCACATTCCCATGAGGTTGTGAACTTGGCAGGAATGTACTCGTACCACAGGGCGCACATCCGAAAATTTTGGGAGCCCAGGAGTTAGGGCCTGACGCCAGAGGGCCCTCATTACCGAGGGGAGGAGACTCCCAGCAGGCACCAACTCCCACCAGATGGCCGACGTCACCAAGGCGGGGTGTGCCAGCCAGGCAGGAGTGACCTCAGAGAAGAGGGCCCACCTCACAGAAGTGTGAGTAACCCAACCAGGATCAGACTCTCACCGGAGGGCCCACATCACCAAGGGGATGGGAACCAAGCAGGAGTGTCCTCACACCAGTGGGGCCACATCAGCCAAAGGTGAGGAATCCAGCACATGTGGCCTCAAACCAGAGGACACACATCACCAAGGGGCTGGGAGTGAGGCAGGTGTCTGGAGGGGCACATTGAACTCTAATATCCCACCAGGAAGAGGAATTAACCAAAGGCTCAGAGTGCCATGCCGGACCCTGATTATGGCCTGAAGCAAACCTGCGGGTCTGTGGCCAGCTTTCAAGGAAACGAGTTAAGAAAGGAAATCACGGGCACTGTAATTCACAAACCTGCAGAGTTATAAATGACAGCTATTGGCAAAAATATATTGAAGTAAGTCTGCAAAGAGGACTTGAAAACGAGGCAGAATTGCAGGAATCATATTTCAGGAGGAAGATTGGAATTGCATTTAAAGCATGTGAAATGCGGCAGATCTTTGACAGTGATGCACTTGGACAAAAGTGCATATACATTTTTTCCTGAATATATTCAGGAAAAAATGCATATGCCCTTTTTGGCCAACCAAGCACTCGAGCATGGAAATCTGCACTACAATGAAGTCTCATTTCCCATTCGTCAAAAGGGCCATCTGAAAACAGTGTAAAAACCAGAAACACAGGACAGGCCATGGAGAACAGGGAGCCTTGTTATGCTGATGGGCGGGATGTAAATTGCCAACAGACACTCTGGAGATGTTTATGGTGTATCCTGAAACATCTGACAAACAAAGCTACAGACCCTAGGGCACTTCCACTTTTGGCCCTATAGCTTAGGAAAATTAAAATCAAGAAGACACAGCCAACACAAAATTTAGGGCTGCTGTGTTTACAAGAACCTCGAGTCCAGTACAAATTAAATATCCCAGAAAGAAAAAAATGGATAAAGGAGTTGTGCTACTTACGTACAACGGAATATCACTCAGCAATGAAATCAATGTCATCAGGCCTGTAGCAGCAAATTGAGTGGATTTAAGTATGATGATTCTAAGAGAAATATGTCACACAGAGTAAGATAATTATCATAAGATATCACTAATAGAGAGAGTGTAAACTTGGCTACACATAAACTGAATTACAAAACCGAACAGAGTCTCACATTTAGATAAAAACTTATGCTTGCTTAAGGGGAAAGTTGAGTTGGGGTGCTGTATAAAACCAGAGATTGAAATGAGCACACATACCGTTCCATAAGCCAAATATGTAATAGACAAGACCTACTCTTTGCTCAACGAAATAGACTCATCCATGGTGTATCACCTCACACCTGTTAGAATGGGCATCATCAGAAAATCTACAAACAACAAATGCTGGAAAGGGTGTGGAGATAAGGAACCCTCTTCCACTATTGTTGGGAATGTAAATTGATACAGTCACTGTGGAGAACATTATGGAGTTTCTTATAAAACTAAGAATAGAATTACCATATGATACAGCAATCCCACTACTGGGCATATACCCAGACAAAACGATAAATCAAAAAGAGACATTCACCACAATGTTCATTGCATCACTATTTACAATATCCAGGTAATGGAAGCAACCTAAATGCCCACAGACAGACGAATGCATAAAGATGTGGTACAAGTATAAAATCGAATATTACTAAGCCATAAAAAGGAATGAAATTGGGTCATTTGTAGAGACGTTGATGGATCTAGAGACTGTCATACAGAGTGAAGTAAGTCAGAAATAGAAAAACAAATCTTGTATATTAATGCATATATGTGGAACCTAGAAAAATTGTACAGATGAACAGTTTTGCAAGACAGAAATAGAGCAACAGATATAGACAACAAACGTATGGACACCAAGGGGGGAAAGCTGTTGGGGGGTGGTGGTGGGAGGAGTTGAGTGATTGGGATTGGCATGTATACATTTATATGTATAAAATAGATAACCAAAAAGAACCTGCTGTATAAAAAAATAAAATATAATTCAAAATTAAAAAAGTAAAACAGAAAAAATATTCTTCCCTTCACATACATGTATTTATATGAATAAATTATTTTCATGCTTATATCTGTAAATACAAAAAAGAGGAATAAAATCTACCTTGAACCAAAAAGGAAAAAAAGAAAAAAAAAAACAAAACCCAGTAGTTACACAGAGGAAAACCATATCAGGCCACTTGCTCCAGTTGTAAACAATTCTGAAGTTGGTCAGTGGTGGGGAATCATCTCCCATTCAGCCAGCAGGCCCCACGCAAAAAGCGTCCTCATTGCAAAGCTGGGGGACCGTGCCGAGGCATCTGTGAGTAAACGTGGGCCGAGCCCCAGGCCAGCTGCTGCTGAAATGTTCCCACCCTTCCCAGGTAAAACACCTGAATATGTACAAGGACTTGAAAGCCTAGAGGAAGGGCCATGGAGCCACATGGGCGACAGCATGCCAGCCGACTTGGTGCCTGCAGGCCAACCAGGATGGTCCTGGCCCTGGGTGCTCTTCTGGAAGCTTTCCATTTCCCTGCCTGAGATACCCCTGCTGTCCCGGCCCCCACTGATTTCTCCCTCACTCACCTCTGTCCAGGGAGAAATTCCAGCAGCAGGTATCGGTGACACATCCTCTTCTTTAGCAGGTGGCATCTTGGCAACTGCTGCAGAAAGTCCAGCAGAGCCCCACTCACACTGGGCCACCCACAAAGCCGTGGCCTCTCACTCCCTCCCACCAGTCCAGCCCCGAGACTGCTGACAGGGCAGAGAAAATGGCGTCAGGCACAGCTGCAGGGGCTCTTGCTGCCTGGTGCAGTGTTTATATTGATCCCAACCCAGGCACACCAGGGGAGGGATGGGGGGCACGGTCAGGCTTCCCAGGCCAGCCAATAATCATCCCTCAGGGGCTCACAGTTGCAGAAAATGGAACTTGCTGAATCGGCCAGGTCCAAGGAACAGGTGTGGGCTCCTGAGAGTCAGGATAGACAAGGGGCTGCAGCTCTGGCTTGTTTTCTAATTATATTATCTGGCCCATGAGTGGGAGACAACTTCAAGAAAACCCTCTCCTCATGAGAGGAACCCAGGAGTCAGGGAGAGGAGGGGTGGGTGGTGGGTGGAGACAGAGGTCTGGTGCCCCGGGTGCAGTGGAAGTCTCTGGAAGTCCAGGTGGGGGGAGGCCACACAGAGTGATGCCCAGGGTCACAGACCTGTCGGAGCTGCTGTCTGTTAGTTCAAGTCCTGCTCTGAGGTGCTCTGTCAGATCTGAGTGACAGGTGAGCTGGGAGTGCTCTGAAATGAGGGCGATGTGCACGGTTCCTGTGTGCCCAGCCCTGCCACGGTATCTGCAAGGGTAGCTCTGTATCCTGGGAAGGGCCTGACCACGAGAGCCCCATGGGCTGCAGGGGAACCTGCCCAGGGAACCCCATATCCTGGGAGGGGCCTGAACACGAGAGCCCCGTGGGCTGGGGTGGGGGTGGGGTACCTGCCCAGGTGAGCTCCATATCCTGGGATTGTCCTGACCTCGAGAGCCCCATGGGCTGCTGGAATTCTGGTAAAGGATGTCAGGACAGTCAGTGAAGCCACCGAGGATATACCTCCAGTAGTTCCTAAATCCTACACCCTGCTGCTCATTCTACCAACCACTAGGACATGGTATTCTGTATTAGTCTTCAATGATGCCTTCTTTTGTATTCTACTAGTCCCAGACTCACAAGAAATTTTGGCTTGTGAGTGGCAGGACTCAACATACAACTAAAACAATACTTCCGGGCCGTCTTGACCCAAGAGTTCAAAAATTCCCACACCATCTTTGGGGAAAGCTCAGCTAAAGACCTAAAAGTTCTACCTCTGGAAAAGGAAACACTCCTTCAATATGCAGACGACATTCTGATCGCCAGCCCTACTAAGGAGACCTCTGAACTACCAAGCCAATAAAGGATACAAGTTGTCCAAGGAAAAGCTCAAATATCACAGACTACGGTGACCTGCCTGGGCTTCATTCTCACAGAAGGTCGGAGAAGCCCATCCCAGGAAAGGGAAGAAACAATTTACAGCCTTACCCCTTTCTAAAACTAGAAGACAGCTTAGGGGTTCCTGGCGAGGCCAGGGTTTGCTGCTTCTGGATCCCTAACTACAGTCTACTAGCTGGGCCTCTATATGAAACACTGAAAGAAAAAGATGATGATCCTTTTGAATAGAATCCAGAAGTGGCCTTTCAAGAATGGAAAGAGCAGTCAATTCAGACCCTTGCCCTGGAACTCCCTAATTTAGTTAAACCCTTTGACCTTTACTTTCCTGGTGAACAGTGAATCACCATTGGAGTATTAGTGCAAAACCTGGGACCACTTGAAATGGAACAATGCAAGAATGCCATCCAGGTAGGATAAACTACGGTCACCAAGGGGCTTGGCCGACCGCCACATCTAGCCAAGATACTGGCAGTATCTGAAAACCTGGAAATCAGCAGCCCAAAAGGCCACCTCCCTCCTAAGGGAAAAGGACCCCACGTGGTGATCCTAACCCCCAACCATGCCCTGAAGTTGCAGGGTTTGCTCCGTGGGCACACTGACCTTGAGTGAGGAGGTCCTCCAACTCCAACCTCCAGAGAGATAACTGGGGCAAAGGGGCACCATGACGACTCGTGTGACCATCACTTGACCTGGAGTTTCTCTCATAAAACAACAAGAGTGTGTCCCAAAAGAGTAGACTACTGCTTGCAGGACTTACTGCACCCAGAGGGGAGGTAATAATCTTGGCGGGGGAACCGTATATCATGCTGTCACCATAGAAAAGCCTACAGACACTGTGATGATGGTGGCCAATAAGACCGGCTGGACTCCTGTTTACTTCAAAAGGCTGTTGACTCAGTGACCATCATGGTCCTTCATCACCACTGACCCTTGACTGTCTGGGAGTTGGGCAGTCAGGGTCCTGACACCTGGTGCTGTTTTTACGTTAATTCAGGGGCCTAACTGAAGAAAGCACAGACTACTGGTCAGAGCATCTAGGCTGGCAGAAACGTTCAGCCTAAGGTGGCCGAACAAATGTGGGGCGGGGTGAAACTGGACCTCACAGCGTCACTGCACGTCTCCTTCCTGGACCCTTAAAGGTCATTAGAATCTATAACACTTCCAATACTGGTGCTCAGGCGGACGAGCAGGGAGGCAGGAGGCCTGCGGACAATCAACATCACCTGGAGGCTGCTGGGGAGAAGTTCAGACCCTTGCCCACGGGTATGAGGGCTCCTAACTCAGCACTCAGCAGTTACAGATGAAGGGTCTGCACCCTCAGCACTCTAAGAATGAGGAAGGGGACAAAATGCAGAAGAGGGGTTTGTCCCAGGCAAAGCCCCTTAAAAATCTCTGGGAGATAAAAATAGAATCTGGGCAATAAAATAAAGTCTAACCTTTTTTATCCTTTGTGCTTTGTCTAATTTCACGTGCTCCTAGGGTCCCGCATACAGAGGATCAACAGCCGGCACTTCAGACGAGATTCCCTAGTGCAGAATGGCTGGGTCGACACCTCAGCTCCTGGGGCACAGTGCAGACTCCGTGATATAGAGCCTGAGCTGCAGCCAACCGGGCCCTCGAGAGCTCTGCCCCCTCCCTCTGACTGACTCTGACAGGATCTCTACACAGCAGCCCAGCCCACAGCCCACGGGGTAGCACATGCTCTCACCTCTCCATTCTCTGATCAAAATATAAAGTTTCCTTTGCTTCTGAACCAAACTCAGTCTCGATCTGTTGGCTCCAATGACCCTGGGCAGGGGGACACTTGTTGGGGTCCACTCTGGAGGATCAGTAACAGAAATTCAGAACATTGTAACTTCAATGAACAGATGTGTGAGCCAAACTGTAATTAACATAGAACAGTGTATAAGGCTCGGGTAAAATAAGATGTTTCTAACACTTCCATTTGGTATTTCCATCACTTTATTATAAGCAAGTTCACTGAAAAGGTTTGTCTTATTTGTCAGGTCAATATTAGAGAAACGAAGTGATTTCTTTCCAAGGATGTACATCTAATAATCTTGGTTAAAGCTTCAATCTTGTTTTAAATGCTTTTCCATTGACAATGATACCTCTCTTTCAGCTCCCCCATTTCTGAGAAGTATAAAGTCTTATAATTTATTATTACCAAAGGGGAAAGGTGAGAGGAGGGATAAATTAACAGTTTGGGATTAACACATACACACTGCTATGTATAAAATCGATCATCAACAAGGAACTGCTGTATAGCACAGGGAACTACACTCAATATTTTGCAATAACTTATAAGGGGAAATAATCTGAAAAAGAATAGATATTTTTATTGACATCATCTATTAATGACAGTTAAAATGGAACCTAAGGGAAGCCAGTGGTGAGTGCTTCTGACCAGGAAGATTTCAATCATCTAAAGTTTGGACTCTGCCTACTTCCCAAGGCCCTTAATGAACATATGTGTAGCCGTAGCTTAAAACATTCCCCACTTTGGGTTGCGGAGAGACACTGATTTTGAAAAAGCCCTGGTGTTCTCCTCACATGAATGGGACCCTTCCTACAGCTAAAGCATGCCTGTCACACCCAGAGGATGGTATACCGTCTGATCGGGAAGAGTTTGGAAAAGGCATCTCATCTCCTCTTCTCCTGGTGCTCGGGTTCACCCCTCCAGCGTCTTTACGAACAGTCTCCCCACTTGGAGATGTCAGCACTGTCAACATCCTGTTGCATACAGTTTGGAATTTGTCCAGAGGATGAAGCAGAAGGAGGAGGAACAATGAGAGACAAGTCCTAGGTGTTCGGACAGGCACATGTCACTCTAATTTCCAATCAGGAAGACGAATTGACCAAAGGCTAGGGTTGCCCATGGAAACAGAATAGGCCTTGAGGAAATCCCGCTGCTCTGTGGCCAGTTCCCATAAACACAAGTTGAAAAATGGAGCTCAGTGGCACTAAAATTCACGAAACTGCAGAGTTGAAAATATCTATCACTGAAAAATGTCTTGAGGAAAGTCAGAGAAAAGGACTTGTAAGCAACGGAGAATGGCAGGAAAGGGATTGGAAGAGGTAGAAAGGACTTGCCATTAAGCACAAGAAAAGGGGCTGAACATTGCCAACATTGCAGTTGGCCAAAAAGGGTGTATGCGTCATTTTCTGTATATATTCAAGAAAAGGGCATACACTTTTTTAGCCAACCAAACAGGTGGGCACTGGAAATCAATACTACAAATCATATCACTTCGCATCAGTCAGAAGAGCCGTCCTCATAAAGTGTAAACACCAGAAATGCAGGACAGGGCAAGGAGAAAAGGGAGCCCTGTGAGGCTTATACTGGAAATGTATATTGCCAACGGTCACTCTGGAGAAGTGTACTGTGTTTACTAAAGCATCTAAAAAATGAGCTACAGAGCACAGGGCACTTGCACTCATGGACGTATATCATGGGAAAAACAAAAATCGAGAGGACACAGGCACCCCAATGTATACCGCCTCACTGTTTAAAAGATCCTCGACTAGGATATAACTTAAATGTCTCTGGAGGGAAAAAATGGATACAGATGTGGTGCTTATGTAGAGTGGAATATAAATCAGCCTGGAAATCAATGCAATATGGCCACTTGAAACAACTCCAGAGGAGTTACGTATGATCATTCAAAGTCACAGAATTCAAAAAGAAAAAGACATACTATATCACTAATACATGGAATGTAAACTTGGCTACACATGAACTGAATTACGAAACAGAACAGGGTCTCAAATATAGAAAAGCAACTTATTCTTGCTTAAGGATAAAGGTGAGTTGGGGTGCTGCATAAAACCAGAGATTGAAATTAGCACAGATACTGGTCCATAAGCCAAATATGTAATAGTCAAGACCTACTGCTTGCTCAACAAAATGGACTCAACACCCCATATTCAACGCTTAGGAATATACCTGACTAGTAAGAATCTTCAAACCCATGGGTTTATATGTCTCCGTAAGAGAATCAAGCGTGTCTACAGAGGCATGAACACAGCAGTGAAAATACGATAAATCCCATTATCAAAATAAATTACAGAAACAAAAAACACAATGACAGTGAAATAGAGAGCAATTCTTAAATAATTCATTCAGGGCCTGTGATGCAACCTGGATTTACCACATCTACACCCAGAGCTGAGTGAGACATAAGGCTGGACACCAGGCTGATAGCATTGGTGAGGTTCGGTGAGCAAATGCAGACCCCTTGAAGTACCCATTCCAAGGGTCCCAACTCTCCAGGTTTAAGGGATTCTTCCTTCAGCTAAAGCATGCATGGGAAACCCACAGTATGGTGCACCATGTGACTGGGAAACGTTTTCAAATGCATCTCAATTTCGTCCCCTTTTCCTCGGTTTCACAATTCCAGACACTTTACTAACACTCTCCCCACTTGGAGAGTCAGTGCCTTTAACCTCCTGTTTGGCACAGTTTGCAATTTCTGCGCAAGATGAACAGGAATAGGGAGAACCAATGAGAGACTAGCTGTAGGTGTCTGCACGGGCAAATTTAACGCTCATTTCCAACCAGGAAGAGGAAGTAACCAAACGCTCAGCATGCCATGCCGGAACCAGATTACGGCCTGAAGCAATCCTGCGGGTTTGCGGCCAGCTCACCAGTAAGCGATTTGAAGAAAGGAGCTCAGGGGCACTGTAATTCACAAACCTGCAGAGTTATAAATGACAGCTATCGTCCAAAAATATATTGAAGGAAGGCTGCGAAGAGGACTTCAAAGCGGGGCAGAATTGCAGGAAAACGATTTCAGGGGGTAGACTGGAATTGCATTTAAAGCATAGGAAAAGAGGCAGAACGTCAACAATGATGCACTTGGCCACAAAGAGCGTATGCTTTTTTTCCTGAATATATTCAGGAAAAAACGCATAAGCCCTTTTTGGCCAACAAAGCAAGCATGTAAAAGAAATCTGCACTACAATGAAGTCTCACTGCCCCCTGGTCAAAAGGGCCATCTGAAAAAAGTGTAAAATCCAGAAATGCAGCACAGGCCATGGAGAACAGGGAGCCTTGTTATGCTGATGGGTGGGATGTAAATTGCCAAGAGCCACTCTGGAGAAGTGTATGGTGTTTCCTGAAACACATAAAAAACAAAGCAACGGAGCCTCCGGCACTTCCACTTACGGTCCTATAGCTTAGGGAATTTAAAATCAAAAACACACGGCCACCCCAATGTTTCAGACGGCTCTGTTTACAAGAACCACGTCTACGGTACAAGTTAAATATCCCAGAAAGCAAAAAATGGATAAAGAAGTTGTGGTACGTACGTACAATGGAATATCACTCACCAATGAAATCTATGACATCTGGCCCATCGTGGCATAATGAGTGGATTCAGGTACGATGATTCTAAGTGAAATAAGTCACACAGAAAATGAAACATCATAAGATATCACTAATACACCGAATGTAATCTTGGCTACACATGAACTGAATTACAAAACAGAACAGGGTCTAAATTTAGAAAACCAACTTATGTTTGCTTAAGAGGAAAGGTGAGTTGGGGTGCTGCATAAAACCAGAGATACAAATTAGCACAGATACCATTCCATATGTCAAATATGTAATAGTCAAGACCTACCCCTTGCTCAACAAAATGGGCTAAACACCCTATATTCAACGCCTAGGAATACACCTGACTAGAAAGAATTTTCAAACACATGGATTTATATGTCTCCATAAGAGAATCAAGCGTGTGTACAGCTGCATGAAGGCAGCAGAGACAATCCGATAAATCCCATTATCAAAATGAATTACAAAAACAAAACACAATGACAGTGAAATAGAGAGCAATTCTTAAATAATTCATTCAGGGCTTGTGATGCAACCTGGATTTACCTCATCTACACCCAGAGCTGAGTGAGACATAAGGTTGGACACTTCGGGCTGATAGCACTGGTGAGGTTCGATGAGCAAATGCCGACCATTTGAAGTCATACTTCATGGTACCCATTCCATGGGTCCCAACTCTCCAGGTTTAAGCGATTCTTCCTTCAGCTAAAGCATGCATGGGAAACCCACAGTATGGTGCACCGTGTGACCGGGAAACTTTTTCAAATGCATCTCAGTGTTCGTCCCCTTTTACTCGGGTTCACAATTCCAGACCCTTTACTAACACTCTCCCCACTTGGAGAGTCAGTGCCTTTAACCTGCTGTTTGGCACAGTTTGCAATTTCTGCCCAAGATGAACAGGAATAGGGAGAACCAATGAGAGACTAGCTGTAGGTGTCTGCAGGGGCAAATTTAACGCTCATTTCCCACCAGGAAGAGGAATTAACCAAAGCCTCAGCATGCCGTCCTGGAACCAGATTAGGGCCTGAGGCAATCCTGCGGGTTTGCGGCCAGCTCACAAGAAAGCGATTTGAAGAAAGGAGCTCAGGGGAACTGTAATTCACAAACCTGCAAAGTTATAAATGACAGCTATCGTCCAAAAATATATTGAAGGACGGCTGCGAAGAGGACTTGAAAGCGGGGCAGAATTGCAGGACAACGATTTCAGGGGGTAGACTGGAATTGCATTTAAAGCATAGGAAAAGAGGCAGAACGTCGACAATGATGCACTTTGCCAAAAAGGGCGTATGCGTCTTTTCCTGAATATATTCAGAAAAAAACGCATACGCCCTTTTTGGCCAACCAAGCAAGCATGTTAAAGAAATCTGCACTACAGTGAAGTCTCACTGCCCCCCGGTCAAAAGGGCCATCTGAAAAAAGTGTAAAATCCACAAAGGCAGCATAGGCCATGGAGAACAGGGAGCCTTGTTATGCTGATGGGCGGGATGTAAATTGCCAAGAGCCACTCTGGAGAAGTGTATGGTGTTTCCCCAAACACCTAAAAAACAAAGCAACGGAGCCTACGGCACTTCCACTTATGGTCCTATAGCTTAGGGAAATTAAAATCAGACAAACAGCCACCCCAAAGTGTCGGACGGCTCTGTTTACAAGAACCTCGTGTACGGCACAAGTTAAATATCGCAGAAAGCAAAAAATGGATAAAGAGGTTGTGGTACGTATGTACAATGGAATATCACTCTCCAATGAAATCTTTGTCATCAGGCCCGTCACGGCATAATGAGTGGCTTCAGGTACGATGATTCTAAGTGAAATAAGTCACACAGAAAATGAAACATCATAAGATATCACTAATACACCGAATGTAATCTTGGCTACACATGAACTGAAATACAAAATAGAACAGGGTCTCAAATTTAGAAAACCAACTTATATTGGCTTAAGGGGAAAGGTGAGTTGGGGTGCTGCATAAAACCAGAGATAGAAGTTACCACAGATACCATTCCATAAGTCAAATATGTAATAGTCAAAACCTACCCCTTGCTCAACGAAATGGACTAACAACCCTATATTCAACACCTAGGAATACACCTGACTAGTAAGAATCTTCAAACCCAAGGATTTATATGTCTCCATAAGAGAATCAAGCGTGTGTACAGCTGCATGAAGGCAGCAGAGAAAATCTGATAAATCCCATTTTCAAAATGAATTACAAAAACTGAACACAATGACAGTGAAATAGAGAGCAATTCTTAAATAATTCATTCAGGGCTTGTGATGCAACCTGGATTTACCTCATCTACACCCAGAGCTGAGTGAGACATAAGGTTGGACACTTCGGGCTGATAACATTGGTGAGGTTCGATGAGCAAATGCAGATCCTTTGAAGTCATAATTCATGGGACCCATTCCATGGATCCCAACTCTCCAGGTTTAAGGGATGTTTCCTACAGCTAAAACATGCATGGGAAACCCACAGTATGGTGCACCGTGTGATCTGGAAACGTTTTCAAATGCATCTCAGGTTTAGTCCTCTTTTATTCGGGTTCACAATTCCAGACCCATTACTATCACTCTCCCCACTTGGAGAGTCAGTGCCTTTAACCTCCTGTTTGGCACAGTTTGCAATTTCTGCGCACAATGAACAGGAATAGGGAGAACCAATGAGAGAGTAGCTGTAGGTGTCTGCACGGGATAATTTAACGATCATTTCCCACCAGGAAGAGGATTTAACGAAACGCTCAGCATGCCGTCCCGGAACCAGATTAGGGCCTGAAGCAATCCTGCGGGTTTGCGGCTAGCTCACAAGAAAGCAATTTGAAGAAAAGAGCTCAGGGGCACTGTAATTCACAAACCTACAGAGTTATAAATGACAGCTATCGTCCAAAAATATACTGAAGGAAGGCTGCGAAGAGGACTTGAATGCGGGGCAGAATTGCAGGAAAACGATTTCAGGGGCTAGACTGGAATTGCATTTAAAGCATAGGAAAGGAGGCAGAACGTCGAAAATGATGCACTTGGCCAAAAAGGGCGTATGCGTTTTTTCCTGAATATATTCAGGAAAAAACGCATACGCACTTTTTGGTCAACCAAGCAAGCATGTTAAAGAAATCTGCACTACAGTGAAGTCTCACTGCCCCCCGGTCAAAAGGGCCATCTGAAAAAAGTGTAAAATCCAGAAAAGCAGCACAGGCCATGGAGAACAGGGAGCCTTGTTATGCTGATGGGCGGGATGTAAATTGCCAAGAGTCACTCTGGAGAACTGTATGGTGTATCCTCAAACACCTAAAAAACAAAGCAACGGAGCCTACGGCACTTCTACTTATGGTACTATAGCTTAGGGAAATTAAAATCAGAAACACATAGTCACCCCAAAGTTTCAGACGGCTCTGTTTACAAGAACCTCGTCTACGGTACAAGTTAAATATCCCAGAAAGCGAAAAATGGATAAAGAAGTTGTGGTACGTATGTACAATGGAATATCACTCACCAATGAAATCTATGTCATCAGGCCCGTTGTGGCATAATGAGTGGATTCAGGTACGATGATTCTAAGTGAAGTAAGTCACACAGAAAATGCAACATCATAAGATATCACTAATACACGGAATGTAATCTTGGCTACACATGAACTGAATTACAAAACAGGACAGGGTCTCAAATTTAGAAAACCAACTTATGTTTGCTTAAGGGGAAAGTTGAGTTGGGGTGCTGCATAAAACCAGAGATAGAAATTAGCACAAATACCATTCCATAAGTCAAATATGTAATAGTCAAGACCTACCCCTTGCTCAACGAAATGGGCTAAACACCCTATATTCAACGCCTAGGAATACACCTGACTAGTAGGAATCTTCAACCCCATGGATTTATATGTCTCCATAAGAGAAACAAGCGTGTGTACAGCTGCATGAAGGCAGCAGAGAAAATCCGATAAATCCCATTATCGAAATGAATTACAAAAACAAAACACAATGACAGTGAAATAGAGAGCAATTCTTAAATAATTCATGCAGGGCTTGTGATGCAACCTGGATTTACCTTATCTACACCCAGAGCTGAGTGAGACATAAGGTTGGACACTTCGGGCTGATAGCATTGGTGAGGTTCGATGAGCAAATGCAGACCCTTTGAAGTCATACTGCATGGTACCCATTCCATGGGTCCCAACTCTCTAGGTTTAAGCGATTCTTCCTTCAGCTAAATCATGCATGGGAAACCCAAAGTATGGTGCACCGTGTGACCGGGAAACGTTTTCAAATGCATCTCAGTTTCCGTCCCCTTTTACTCGGGTTCACAATTACAGACCGTTTACTAATACTCTCCCCACTTGGAGAGTCAGTGCCTTTAACTTCCCGTTTGTCACATTTTGCAATTTCTGCGCAAGATGAACAGGAATAGGGAGAACCAATGAGAGACTAGCTGTAGGTGTCTGCACAGGCAAATTTAACGCTCATTTGCCACCAGGAAGTGGAATTAACCAAACGCTCAGCATGCCATGCCGGAACCAGATTAGGGCCTGAAGCAATCCTGCGGGTTTGCGGCCAGCTCACAAGAAAGCGATTTGAAGAAAGGAGCTCTGGGGCACTGTAATTCACAAACCTGCAGAGTTATAAATGACAGCTATCGGCCAAAAATGTATTGAAGGAAGGCTGCGAAGAGGACTTGAATGCGGGGCAGAATTGCAGGAGTACGATTTCAGGGGGTAGCCTGGAATTGCATTTAAAGCATAGGAAAAGAGGCAGAACGTCGACAATGATGCACTTGGCCAAAAAGGGCGTATGCGTTTTTTCCTGAATATATTCTGGAAAAAAAGCATACGCCCTTTTTGGCCAACCAAGCAAGCATGTTAAAGAAATCTGCACTATAGTGACGTCTCACTGCCCACCGGTCAAAAGGGACATCTGAAAAAAGTGTAAAATCCAGAAATGCAGCACAGGCCTTGGAGAACAGGGAGCCTTGTTATGCTGATGGGTGGGATGTAAATTGCCAACAGCCACTCTGGAGTAGTGTATGGTGTTTCCTGAAACACCTAAAAAACAAAGCAACGGACCCTACGGCACTTCCACTTATGGTCCTATAGCTTAGGGAAATTAAAGTCAGAAACACACAGCCACCCCAAAGTTTCAGACGGCTCTGTTTACAAGAACCTCGTCTACGGTACAAGTTAAATATCCCAGAAAGTGAAAAATGGATAAAGAAGTTGTGGTACGTACGTACAAAGGAATATCACTCACCAATGAAATCTATGTCATCAGGCCCGTCGTGGCATAATGAGTGGATTCAGGTACGATGATTCAAGTGAAATAAGTCACACAGAAAATGAAACATCATAAGATATCACTAATACACGGAATGTAATCTTGGCTACACATGAACTGAATTACAAAACAGAACAGGGTCTCAAATTTAGAAAACCAACTTATGTTTGCTTAAGGGGAAAGGTGAGTTGGGGTGCTGCATAAAACCAGAGATAGAAATTAGCACAGATACCATTCCATAAGTCAAATATGTAATAGTCAAGACCTACCCCGTGCTCAACGAGATGGACTATACACACCATATTTAACGCCTAGCAATACACCTTACTAGTAAGAATCTTCAAACCCATGGATTTATATGTCTCCATATGAGAATCAAGCGTGTGTACAGCTGCATGAATGCAGCAGGGAAAATCCGATAAATCCCATTATCAAAATTAATTACAAAAACAAAACACAATGACAGTGAAATGGAGAGCAATTCTTAAATATTTCATTCAGTGCTTGTGATGCAACCTGGATTTACCTCATCTACACACAGAGCTGAGTGAGACATAAGGTTGGACACTTCGGGCTGATAGTATTGGTGAGGTTCGATGAGCAATGCAGACCCTTTGAAGTCATACTGCATGGTACCCGTTCCATGGGTCCCAACTCTCCAGGTTTAAGGGATTCTTCCTTCAGCTAAAACATGCATGGGAATCCCACAGTATGGTGCACCATGTGACCGGGAAACGTTTTCAAATGCATGTTCGTTTTCGTCCGCTTTTTCTCGGTTTCTCAATTCCAGACCCTTTACTAAAAGTCTCCCCACTTGGACAGTCAGTGCCTTTATCTCCTGTTTGGCACAGTTTGCAATTTCTGCGCAAGATGAACAGGAATAGGGAGAACTAATGAGAGAGTAGCTGTAGCTGTCTGCACGGGCAAATTTAACTCTCATTTCCCACCAGGAAGAGGAATGAACCAAAGTCTCAGCATGCCATGCCGGAACAAGATTAGGGCCTGAAGCAATCCTGCAGTTTTGCGGCCAGCTCAAAAGAAAGCTAGTTGAAAAAAAGAGCTCAGGGTCACTGTCATTCACAAACCTGCAGTTATCAATGACAGCTATCTCCCAAAAATATATTGAAGTAAGGCTGCAAAGCAGACTTGAAAGTGGGGCAGAATTGAAGGAAACCGATTTCAGGAGGTAGACAGTAACTGCATTTAAAGCATAGGAAAAGAGGCAGTACGTCGACAATGATGCACTTGGCCAAGAAGGGCATATGCGTTTTATCCAGGGCCCTCATTAAAGAGGGGAGGAGGCTCCCAGCACACTCCAATGGCCAACAGAGGACCCATGTCACCAAGGCGACGTGTGCCACCCAGGCAGGAGTGACCTCATGTCAGAGGGCCCACCTCACAGAAGGGTGAGGTACCCAGCCAGGATCAGACTCTCACCATAGGGCCCACATCACCAAGGGGATCGGATCCAGGCAGGAGTGGCCTCACACCAGTGTGGCCAAATAATAGAAAGGTGAGGAACCCAGAACATGTGGCCTAAACAAGAGGACCCACATCTCCAAGGGGCTGGAAGTGAGGCAGGAAGGAGGAGCCAGAAAACAGAGGACCCATAGAATAAAAAAGTGAGGAATCCCGCAGTTGGAACCTCCTAGCATGCGGCAAGGAGCAGCGAGGCTATGGGTTCCCAGCCAGTGTGAACTCACAACAGAGGGCCCTCATCATTAAACTGTGAACAACACAGCTGTTGGGACCACAGAACAGAAGGCCCACATTCCCATGGGGTTGGCATCCTGGCAGGAGTGTACTCGCACCACAGGGCACACATCAGAAAATTTTGGGAGCCCAGGAGTTAGGGCCGGACGCCAAACGGCCCTAATTACAGAGGGGAGCAGACTCCTAGCAGGCACCAACTCTCAACTGAGGGCACACGTCACCAATGTGACGTGTGACAGCCAGGCAGGAATGACCTCACAGCCAAGGGCCTACGTCACAGAAGGGGGAGGAACCCAGCCAGGATAAGACTCCCACCAGAGGGCCCACATCACCAAGGGGATCAGAACCAGGCAGGAGTGGCCTCAAACCAGTATGGCCAAATCATAGAAAAGTGAAGAAACCAGAACATATGGCCTAAACCAGAGGACCCACATCAACAAGGGGCTCAGAGTGAGGCAGGCAGTAGGTGTCTCAAACAGAGGGCCCATAAAATAAAAAAGGTGGGGAATCCCGCAGTTGGAACCTCCCAGCAGGCGGCAAGGGGCAGCGAGGCTATGGGATCCCGGCCGGTGTGAACTCACAACAGAGGGCCCTCATCACGAAACTGTGAACAACCCAGCAGTTGGGACAACAGAGCAGAAGGCCCACATTCCCATGTGGTTGGGAACCTGACAGGAGTGTCCTCCCACCAGAGGGCACACATCAGAAAAGTATGGGAGCCCAGGAGGTAGGGCCTGACGCCAGAGTGTCCTCATCACCGAGAGGAGAATGCTCCCAGCATGCTCCAACTGCCGCCAGAGGGCCGACGTCACCAAGGCGGGGTGTGCCAGCCAGGCAGGAGTGACCTCAGGGCCGAGGGTCAACCTTACGGAACTGTGAGGAACCCAACCAGGATGAGACTCTCACCAGAGGGCCCACATCACCAAGGGGATGGGAACCAGGCAGGAGTGTTCTCACCACAGTGGTGCCACATCACTGAAAGGCGAGGAACCCACAACATGTGGCCTCAATCCAGAACACCCACATCAACAAGGGGCTCAGAGTGAGGGAGGCAGGAAGTGTCTCACAACACAGGGCCCATAGAAGAATAAAGGTAAGGAATCCTGCATTTGGAAGCTCCAAGCAGGTGGCCCAGAGCACCGAGGCTCTGGGATGCATGCCGGAGTGAACTCACAGCAGAGGGCCCACATCCTGACACTGGGAGCAACCCAGCCGTTGGCACCTCAGAACAGAAGTCCCAAATCCGCATGGGGATGGGAACCTGGAAGGAGTGACATTGCACCAGTGGGCTCACATCAGAAAATGTGCGGAGCCCAGCAGTTAGGGCCTGACGCAAGAGGGCCCTCATCACCTTGGAGAGGAGCGTACAAGAAGGCTCCAACTGCCACCAGAGGTCCGACGTCACCAAGGCAACGGGAGCAAGCCAGGCAGGAGTGGCCTCACACCAGTGTGGCCAAATCATAGAAAGGTGAGGAACCCAGAATATGTGGCCCAAACAAGCCGACCCACATCTCCAAGGGGCTGGGAGTGAGGCAGGCAGGAGGACCCTCAAAACAGAGGACCCATAGAATAAAAAATGTGACGAATCCCGCAGTTGGAAACTCCTAGCATGCGGCAAGGAGCAGCGAGGCTATGGGATCCCAGCCAGTGTGAACTCACAACAGAGGGCCCTCATCATGAAACTGTGAACAACACAGCTGTTGGGACCACAGAACAGAAGGCCCACATTCCCATGTGTTTGGTAACATGGCAGGAGTGTACTCGCACCACAGGGCACACATCAGAAAAGTTTGGGAGCCCAGGAGTTAGGGCCTGACTCCAGACAGCCCTAATTACCGAGGGGAGCAGACTACTAGCAGGCACCAACTCCCAACTGAGGGCCCACGTCGCCAAGGTGACGTGCGTCAGCCAGGCAGGAGTGACCTCACAGCAGAGGGCCTACGTCACAGAAGGGGGAGGAACCCAGCCAGGATAAGACAATCACCAGAGGGCCCACATCACCAAGGGGATCAGAACCAGGCACGAGTGGCCTCACACCAGTATGGCCAAATCATAGAAAAGTGAGGAACCCAGAACATATGGCCTAAACCAGAGGACCCATATCAACAAGGGGCTCAGAGTGAGGCAGGCAGGAGGTGTCTCAAACAGAGGGCCCATAAAATAAAAAAGGTGGGGAATCCCGCAGTTGGAAGCTCCAAGCAGTTGTCCCAGAGCACCGAGGCTATGGGATCCATGCCGGATTGAACTCACAGCAGAGGGCCCACATCCTGACACTGTGAGCAACCCAGCCGTTGGCACCTCAGAACAGAAGGCCCAAATCCGCATGGGGATGGGAACCTGGCCGGAGTGTCCTCTCACCACTTAGCACGTATCAGAAAATATGGGTACCCAGCAGTTAGGGCCTGACACCAGAGTGTCCTCATCACCGAGAGGAGAAGGCTCCCAGCACGCTCCATCTGCGGCCAGATGGCCGACGTCACCAAGGCGGTGTGTGCCAGCCAGGCAGGAGTGACCTCAGGGCAGACGGCCAACCTTACGTAACTGTGAGTAACCCAACCAGGATGAGACTCTCACCAGAGGGCCCACATCACCAAGGGGATGGGAACCAGGCAGGAGTGTTCTGACCCCAGTGGGGCCACATCATTGAAAGGCGAGAAACCCACCACATGTGGCCTCAAACCAGAAGACCCACAACAACAAGGGGCTCAGAGTGAGGCAGGCAGGAAGTGTCTCACAACACACGGCCCATAGAAGTAAAAAGGTAAGGAATCCTGCAGTTGGAAGCTCCAAGCAGGTGGCCCAGAACACCGAGGATATGGGATGCATGCCGGAGTGAACTCACAGCAGAGGGCCCACATCCTGACACTGTGAGCAACGCACACATTGGCACCTCAGAACAGAAGGCCCAAATCCGCATGGAGATGGGAATCCGGCAGGAGTGTCTTCGCACCAGTGAGCACATATCAGAAAATGTGGGGAGCCCAGCAGTTAGGGCCTGACGCCAGAGGGCCCTCATCACCGATGGGAGGAGGCTCCCAGCACGCTCCAACTGCAACCAGAGGGCCCATGTGGCCAAGGCGACGTGTGCCAGCCAGGCAGGAGTGACCTCACAGCAGAGGACCCACCTCCCAGAAGTATGAGGAATCAAGCCAGGGTCCAACTCTCACCAGAGGGTCCACATCAACAAGAGGATGGGAACCAGTCACGAGTGTCCTCACACCAGTGGGGTCACATACCTAAAAGGTGAGGCAACCGGCACATGTTGCCTCAAACCAGAGGACCTACATCACCAAGGGGCTTGGAGTGAGGCAGGCAGGAGGAGCCTCACAACAGAGGGCCCAAAGTATAAAAAAGGGGCGGAATCCAGCAGTTGGAACCTCCCAGCAGTCGGCCCAGAGCACAGAGGCTATGGGATCTAGGCCTGAGTGAACTAACACCAGAGAACCAACATCACGAAACTGTGAGCAACCCAGGCTTTGGGACCACTGAGCAGAAGGCCCACTTCCTCATGGGGATGGGAACCTTACAGGAGTGTCCTGGCATCACAGGGCTCAGTCAGAAAACGTGGGGTGCCCAGCAGTTAGAGCCTGATGCCAGAGGGCCCTCATCACCTAGGAGAGGAGGCTCCCAGCAGGCTCCAACTGCCACCAGATGGCCGACGTCACCAAGGCAATGTGAGCAAGCCAGGCAGGAGTTACCTCACAGAAGAGGGCCCACCTCAAAGAAGGGTCAGGAACCCAGCAAGGATCAGACTTTCACCAGAGGGCCCACAACACCAAGGGGATGTGAACCAGGCAGGAGTGTCCTCACACCATTGGGGCCATATCATCGAAAGGTGAGGGACCCAACACACGTGGCCTCAAACCAGAGGACACACATCACCAAGGGTCTGGGAGGGAGGCAGGCAGGAGTAGCCTCAAAACAGAGGGCCCATAGAATAAAAAAGGTGAGGTATCCCGCAGTTGGAACGTCCCAGCAGGTGGCAAGGAGCAGCGAGGCTATGGGTTCCTGGTCGGTGTGAACTCACAAAAGAGGGTCCTCATCATGAAACTGTGAACAACCCAGCCATTGTGTCCACAGAGCAGAAGGCCCACATTTCCATGGGGTTGGGAACCTGGCAGGAGTGTACTCGCACCACAGGGCACACATCAGAAAAATTTGGGAGCCCAGGAGTTAGGGCCAGACGCCAGAGGGCCCTCATTACCGAAGGGAGGAAACTCCCAGCAGGCACCAAATCCCAACTGAGGGCCCACGTCGCCAAGGTGACGTGCGCCAGCCAGGCAGGAGTGACCTCACAGCAGAGGGCAAACGTCACAGAAGGGAGAGGAACCCAGCCAGGATAAGACTCTCACCAGAGGGCCCACATCACCAAGGGGATCGGAACCAGGCAGAAGTATCCTCACACCAGTGTGGCCAAATAATGGAAAGGTGAGGAACCCAGAACATGTGGCCTAAACCACAGGAACCACATCTCCAAGGTGCTCAGAGTGAGGCAGGCAGGAGTAGCCTAACAACAAACGTCCCAGCAGGCGGCCAGGAGCAGCGAGGCAATGGGATCCTTTCTGGAATGAACTCACACCAGAGTGCCCTCATCATTAAACTGTGAGCGACCCAACCGTTGGGACCTCACAGCAGAAGGCGCACATCCACATGGGGATGGGAACCCGGCAGGAGTGTCATCGCACAAGTGGGCAAACATCAGAAAAAATGGGGAGCCCAGCAGTTATTGACTGATGCCACAGGGCCCTCATCACCGAGGGGAGGAGACTCCCAGCAAGCTCCAACTGCCACCAGAGGGCCGACGTCTCCAAGGCAACGGGAACAAGCCAGGCAGGTGTGACCTCAGAGCAGAGGGACCACCTCACAGAAAGGTGACGAAACCAGCCAGGATCAGACTCTCACCAGACAGCCCACATCACCAAGGGGATATGAACCAGGCAGGAGTGTCCTCACACCAGTGGGTCCACATCTTTAATAGGTGAGTAAACTGGCACATGTGGCCTCAAACCAGAGGACACACATCACCAATGGGCTGGGAGTGAGGCAGGTGTCTGGACGGGCACATTTAACTCTCATTTCCCACCAGGAAGAGGAATTAACCAAACGCTCAGCGTGCCGTGCCGGAACCAGATTACGGCCTGAAGCAAACCTGCGGTTTTGTGGCCAGCTTACAAGGAAGCGAGTTGAGAAAGGAAATCAGGGACACTGTAATTCACAAACCTGCAGAGTTATAAATGACAACTATTGTCAAAAATATATTGAAGTAAGGCTGCAAAGAAGACTTGAAAACACGGCAGAATTCCAGGAATCAGATTTCAGGAGGTAGATTTGAATTGCATTTAAAGCATATGAAAAGCAGCAGATCTTTGACAGTGATGCACTTGGACAAAAAGAGCGTATGCATTTTTTCGTGAATATATTCAGGAAAAAACGCATACACCCTTTTTGGTCAACCAAGCACTCGAGCAATGGAAATCCGCACTACAATGAAGTCTCTTTTCCCATTCGTCAAAAGGGCCATCTGAAAAAAGTGTAAAAACGAGAAACACAGGACAGGCCATGGAGAACAGGGAGCCTTGTTATGCTGATGGGTGGGATGTAAATTGCCAACAGACACTCTGGAGATGTTTATGGTGTATCCTGAAACATCTAAAAAACAAAGCTACAGAGCCTAGGGCACTTCCACTTATGGTCCTATAGCTTAGGAAAATTAAAATCAACAAGACACAGCCAACACAAAATTTAGGGCTGCTGTGTTTACAAGAACCTTGAGTCCAGTACAAATTAAATATCCCAGAAAGAAAAAAATGGATAAAGAAGTTGTGCTACTTACGTACAACGGAATATCACTCAGCAATGAAATCAATGTCATCAGGCCTGTAGCAGCAAATTGAGTGGATTTAAGCACGATGACTCTAAGAGAAATATGTCACACAGAGAAAGACAGTAATCATAAGATATCACTAATAGAGGGAGTGTAAACTTGGCTCCACATGAACTGAATTACAAAACCGAACAGTGTCTCACATTTAGCTAAAAAACTTATGCTTGCTTAAGGGGAAAGTTGAGTTGGGGTGCTGTATAAAACCAGAGATTGAAATTAGCACAGATACCTTTCCATAAGCCAAATATGTAATAGACAAGACCTACTCCTTGCTCAACGAAATAGACTCATCCATGCTGTATCATCTCACACCTGTTAGAATGGGCATCATCAGAAAATCTACAAACAACAAATGCTGGAAAGGGTGTGGAGATAAGGAACCCTCTTCCACTATTGTTGGGAATGTAAATAGATACAGTCACTGTGGAGAACATTATGGAGTTTCTTATAAAACTAAAAATAGAATTACCATATGATACAGCAATCCCACTACTGGGCATATACCCAGACAAAACCAAAAATCAAAAAGAGACATTCACCGCAATGTTCATTGCATCACTATTTACAATATCCAGGTAATGGAAGCAACCTAAATGCCCAGACAGACGAATGCATAAAGATGTGGTACATATATAAAATGGAATATTACTAAGCCATAAAAAGGAATGAAATTGGATCATTTGTAGAGACGTTGATGGATCTAGAGACTGTCATACAGAGTGAAGTAAGTCAGAAAGAGAAAAACAAAACAAATCTTGTATATTAATGCATATATGTGGAACCTAGAAAAATTGTACAGATGAACCGTTTTGCAAGACAGAAATAGAGCAACAGATGTAGACAACAAACGTATGGACACCAAGGGGGGAGAGCGGTTGGGGGGGTGGTGGTGGGAGGAGTTGAGAGATTGGGATTGGCATGTATACATTTATATGTATAAAATAGATAACCAATAAGAACCTGCTGTATAAAAAATAAAATAAAATTCAAAATTAAAAAAATAAAAGTAAAAAAAGTAAAACAGAAAAAATATTCTTCCCTTCACATACATGTATTAATATGAATAAATTATTTCCATGCTTATATCTGTAAATACAAAAAAGAGGAATAAAATCTACCTTGAACCAAAAACGGAAAAAAGAAAAAAAATCAGAACCCACCATTTACACAGAGGAAAACCGTATCAGGGCACTTGCTCCAGTTGTAAACAATTCTGAAGTTGGTCAGTGGTGGGGAATCATCTCCCATTCAGCCAGCAGGCCCCACGCAACAAGCGTCCTCTTTGCCAAGCTGGGGGACCATGCCGAGGCATCTGTGAGTAAACGTGGGCCGAACCCCAGGCCAGCTGCTGCTGAAATGTTCCCACCCTTCCCAGGTAAAACACCTGAATATGTACAAGGACTTGAAAGCCTAGAGGAAGGGCCATGGAGCCACACGAGTGACAGCATGCCGGCCGACTTGGTGCCTGCAGGCCAGCCAGGATGGCCCTGGCCCTGGGTGCTCTTCTGGAAGCTTTCCATTTCCCTGCCTGAGATACCCCTCCTGTCCTCGCCCCCACTGCTTTCTTCCTTCCTCACCTCTGCCCAGGAAGAAATTCCAGCGGCAGGTATGGGTGTCACATCCTCTTCTTTAGCAGGTGGCATCTTGGCAACTGCTGCAGAAAGTCCAGCAGAACCCCACTCACACTGGGCCACCCACAAAGCCGTGGCCTCTCACTCCGTCCCACCAGCCCAGCCCCGAGACTGTTGACAGGGCAGAGAAAATGGCGTCAGGCACAGCCATTTTATATGTGTGTTTATATCGATCTCAACCCAGGCACACCTGGGGAGGGCTGGCCGGCACGGTCAGGCTGCCCAGGTCAGCCAATCATCACCCCTCAGGGTCTCACAATTGCAGAGAATGGAAATTGCTGAATCAGCCAGGTCCAAGGAACAGGTGTGGGCTCTTGAGAGTCAGGATAGACAAGGGGTTGTAGCTCCGGCTTGTTTTCTAATCATTTTAACTGGCCCATGAGTGGGAGACAACTTCAAGAAAACCCTCTCCTAATGAGAGGACCCCAGGAGTCAGGGAGAGGAGGGGTGGGTGGTGGGTGGAGACAGAGGCCTGGTGCCCCGGGTGCAGTGGAAGTCTCTGGAAGACCAGGTGGAGGGAGGCCGCACAGAGTGATGCCCAGGGTCACAGACCTGACGGAGGTGCTATTTGTTAGTTCAAGTCCTGCTCTGAGGTGCTCTGTGTCAGATCTGAGCGACAGGTGAGCTGGGAGTGCTCTGCAATGTGGGCTATGTGCACGGTTCCCGTGTGCCCAGCCTTGCCACGGTACCTGCAAGGGTAGCTCTGTATCCTGGGAGGGGCCTGACCACGAGAGCCCCATGGGCTGCAGGGGACCTGCGCAGGGAACCCCATATCCTGGGAGGGGCCTGAACACGAGAGCCCCGTGGGCTGGCGTGGGGGTGGGGTACCTGCCCAGGTGAGCTTCATATCCTGGGATTGGCCTGACCTCGAGAGCCCCATGGGCTGCTGGAGTCCTGGTAAAGGATGTCAGGACAGTCAGTGAAGCCACCGAGGATATACCTCCAGTAGTTCCTAAATCCTACACCCTGCTGGTCATTCTACCAACCACCAGGACTTGGTATTCTGTATTAGTCTTGAATGATGCCTTCTTTTGTATTCCATTAGTCCGAGAGTCACAAAAAATTTTGGCTTGTGAGTGGCAGGACTCAACATACAACTAAAACAATACTTCCGGGCCGTCTTGCCCCAAGGGTTCAAAAATTCCCACACCACCTTTGGGGAAAGCTCAGCTAAAGACCTAAAAGCTCTACCTCTGGAAAAGGAAACACTCCTTCAATATGCAGACGACATTCTGATCGCCAGCCCTACTAAGGAGACCTCTGAACTACCAAGCCAATAGAGGATAGAAGTTGTCCAAGAAAAAGCTCAAATATCACAGACTACGGTGACCTGCCTGGGCTTCATTCTCACAGAAGGTCGGAGAAGCACATCCCAGGAAAGGGAAGAAACAATTTATAGCCTTACCCCTTTCTAAAACTAGAAGACAGCTTAGGGGTTCCTGGGGAGGCCAGGGTTTGCTGCTTCTGGATCCCTAACTACAGTCTACTAGCTGGGCCTCTATATGAAACACTGAAAGGAAAAGATGATGATCCTTTTGAATAGAATCCAGAAGTGGCCTTTCAAGAATGGAAAGAGCAGTCAATTCAGACCCTTGCCCTGGAACTCCCTAATTTAGCTAAACCCTTTGACCTTTACATTCCTGGTGAAAGGTGAATCGCCACTGGTGTATTAGTGCAAAAACTGAGACCACTTGAAATGGAACAATGCAAGAATGCCATATAGGTAGGATAAACTACGGTCACCATGGAGCTTGGCCCACCGCCACATCTGCCCAAGATACTGGCGGTATCTAAAAACCTGGAAATCAGCAGCCCTAAAGGCCACCTCCCTCTTAAGGGAAAAGGACCCCACGTGGTGATCCTAACCCCCAACCATGCCCTGAAGTTGCAGGGTTTGCTCCGTGGGCACACTGACCTCGAGTGAGGAGGCCCTCCAACTCCAACCTCCAGAGAGATAACCAGGGGCAACGGGGCAACATGACAACTCATGTGACCATCACTTGACCTGGAGTTTCTCTCATAAAACAACAAGAGTGTGTCCCAAAAGAGTAGACTACTGCTTGCAGGACTTACTGCACCCAGAGGGGAGCTAATAATCTTGGCGGGGGAACCGAATATCACGCTGTCACCATAGAAAAGCCTAGAAACACCGTGATGATGGTGGCCAATAAGACCGGCTGGACTCCTGTTTACTTCAAAAGGCTGTTGACTCAGTGGCCATCATGGTCCTTCATCACCACTGACCCTGGGCTGTCTGGGAGTTGAGCAGGCAGGGTCCTGACACCTCGTGCTGTTTTTACGTTAATTCAGGGGCCTAATTGAAGAAAGCGCAGACTACTGGTCAGAGCATCTAGGCTGGCAGAAACGGTCAGCCTAAGGTGGCCAAATAAATGTGGGGCGGGGTGAAACTGGACCTCACAGCATCACTGCACATCTCCTTCCTGGACCCTTAACGGTCATTAGAATCTATAACACTTCCAATACTGGTGCTCAGGCGGACGAGCAGGGAGGCAGCAGCCCTGGGGACAATCAACGTCACCTGGAGGCTGCTGGGGAGAAGTTCTGACCCTCGCCCACGAGTATGAGTGCTCTTAACTCAGCACTCAGCAGTTACAGATGAAGGGTCTGCACCCTCAGCACTCCAAGAATGAGGAAGGGGACAAAAGGCAGAAGCGGGGTTTGTCCCAGGCAAAGCCCCTTAAAAACCCCTGGGAGATAAAAATAGAATCTGGGCAATAAAATAAAGTCTAACCTTTTTATCCTTTGTGCTTTGTCTAATTTCACGTGCTCCTAGGGTCCCGCATACAGAGGTTCCACACCTGGCACTTCAGACCAGATTTTCTAGTGCAGAATGGCTGGGTCGACACATCAGATCCTGGGGCCCAGGGCAGACTCCGTGATATAGAGCCTGAGCTGCAGCCAACCGGGCCCTCGAGAGAGCTCTGCCCCCTCCCTCCCACTGACTCTGACAGGATCTCTACACAGCAGCCCAGCCCACAGCCCACAGGGTAGCACATGCTCTCACCTCTCCATTCTCTGATCAAAATATAAAGTTTCCTTTGCTTCTGAACCAAACTCAGTCTCGATCTGTTGGCTCCAATGACACCGGGCAGGGGGACACTTGTTGGGGTCCACTCTGGAGGATCAGTAACAGAAATTGAGAACCTTGTAACTTCAATGAACAGATGTGTGAGCCAAACTGTAATTAACATAGAACAGTGTATAAGGCTCGGGTAAAATAAGATGTTTCTAACACTTCCATTTGATATTTCCATCACTTTATTATAAGCAAGTTCACTGAATAGGTTTGTCTTATTTGTCAGGTCAATATTAGAGAAACGAAATGATTTCTTTCCAAGGATGTACATCTAATAATCTTGGTTAAATCTTCAATCTTGTTTTAAATGCTTTTCCATTGAAAATGATACCTCTCTTTCAGCTCCCCCATTTCTGAGAAGTATAAAATCTTATAATTTATGATTACCAAAGAGGAAAGGTGGGAGGAGGGATAAATTAACAGTTTGGGATTAACACATACACACTGCTATGTATATAATCAATCATCAACAAGGAACTACTGTATAGCACAGGGAACTACACTCAATATTTTGCAATAACCTATAAGGGGAAATAATCTGAAAAAGAATAGATATTTTTATTGACATCATCTATCAATGACAGTTAAAATGGAACCTAAGGGAAGCCGTTGGTGAGTGCTTCTGACCCTGAAGACTTCAATCATCTAAAGTTTGGACTCTGCCTACTTCCCAAGGCCCTTAATGAACATATGTGTAGCCGTAGCTTAAAAAATTCCCCAGTTTGGGTTGCGGAGAGACACTGATTTTGAAAAAGCCCTGGTGGTCTCCTCACATGAATGGGATCCTTCCTACAGCTAAAACATGCCTGTCACACCCAGAGGATGGTATACCGTCTGATCGGGAAGAGTTTGGAAAAGGCATCTCATCTCCTCATCTCCTGGTGCTCGGGTTCACCACTCCGGCGTCTTTACTAACAGTCTCCCCACTTGGAGATGTCAGCACTGTCAACATCCTGTTGTGTACAGTTTGGAATTTGTCCAGAGGATGAAGCAGAAGGAGGAGGAACAATGAGAGACAAGTCCTAGGTGCTCGGACAGCCACATGTCACTTTAATTTCCAATCAGAAAGACGAATTGACCAAAGGCTAGGGTTGCCCATGGAAACAGAATAGGCCTTGAGGAAATCCCGCTGCTTTGTGGCCAGTTCCCATAAACACAAGTAAAAAATGGAACTCAGGGGCACTAAAATTCACGAAACTGCAGAGTTGAAAATATCTATCCCTAAAAAATGTCTTGAGGATAGTCAGAGAAAAGGACTTGTAAGCAAGGGAGAATGGCAGGAAAGGGATTGGAAGAGGTAGAAAGGACTCGCCATTAAGCACCAGAAAAGGGGCTGAACATTTGCAACTTTGCACTTGGTCAAAAAGGGTGTATGCGTCTCTTTCTGTATATATTCAAGAAAAGGGCACACACATTTTTAGCCAACCAAACAGGTGGGCACTGGAAATCAATACTACAAAAGATATCACTTCACATCAGTCAGAAGAGCCGTCCTCATAAAGTGTAAACACCAGAAATGCAGGACAGGAAAGGAGAAAAGGGAGCCCTGTGAGGCTTATAGTGGAAATGTATATTGCCAACGGTCACTCTGGAGAAGTGTATTGTGTTTACTAAAGCATCTAAAAAATGAGCTACAGAGCACAGGGCACTTGCACTCATGGACGTGTATCTTGGGAAAAACAAAAATCGAGAGGACACAGGCACCCCAATGTTTACCGCCTCTCTGTTTAAAAGAACCTCGACTAGGATATAACTTAAATGTCTCTGGAGGGAAAAAATGGATAGAGATGTGGTACTTACGTAGAGTGGAATATTACTCAGCCTGGAAATCAATGAAATATGGCCATTTGTAACAACTCCAGAGGAGTTACGTATGATCATTCGAAGTCACATAATTCAAAAGAAAAAGACACATATCATAAGATATCATTTAAAGCAACATAAGATATCACTAATACACGGAATGTAAACTTGGGGACACATGAATGGAACTACAAAACAGAACGGGGCCTCAAATTTAGAAAACCAACATATGCTTGCTTAAGGGGAAAGGTGAGTTCGGGTGCTGAATAAAACCAGAGATTGAAATTAGCACAGATACTGTTCCATAAGCCAAATATGTAATAGAAAAGACCTACTTTTTGGTCAACGAAATGACTCAACACCCCATATTCACCACCTAGGAATATACCTGATTAGTAAGAGTCTTAAAACGTATGGATTTATATGTCTCCGTAAGAGAATCAAGCGTGTGTAGAGCGACATAAACGCAGCAGTGAAAATCAGCTAAATCACATTTTCAAAATAAATTTCAAAAACATAACAAAATGGCAGTGAAATAGAGAGCAATTCTTAAAAAATTCTTTCAGGGCTTGTGATGCAACCTGGATTTAACACATCTACACCCACAGCTGGATGAGACATAAGGCTGGACACTTCGAGCTGATAGCATTGGTGAGGTTCTGTGAGCAAATGCAGACCATTTGAAGTCATACAGCATTTTACCCATTCCATGGGTTTCAACTCTCCAGGTTTAAGGGATTCTTCCTTCAGCTAAAACGTGCATGGGAAACCCAGTGTATGGTCCACCGTGTGATTGGGAAACGTTTTTAAATGCATCTCAGTTTTCGTCCCCTGGTACTCGGGTTCACCATTCCAGACGCTTTACTAACACTCTCCCCACTTGGAGAGTCAGTGTCTTTAACCTCCTGTCTGGCTCAGTTTGCAATTTACGCAGAAGATGTACAGGAATAGGGAGAACCAATGAGAGATTAGCTGTAGGTGTCTGCATGGGCAAATGTAATGCTCATTTCCCACCAGGAAGGAGAATTAAACAAACGGTCAGCGTGCAATGCCGGAACAAGATTAGGGCCAGAAGCAATCCTATGGTTTTGCAGCCAGCTCAAAAGAAAACGAGTTGAAGAAACGAGCTCAGGGGCACTGTAATTCACAAACATGCAGAGTTATAAATGACAGCTATTGTCCAAAAATATATTGAAGTAAGGACGCGAAGAGGACTTGAAAGTGGGGCAGAATTGCAGGAAACCGATATCAGGAGTTAGACTGAAAATGCATTTAAAGCATAGGAAAAGAGGCAGAACGTTGACAATGATGCACTTGGCTAAAAAGGGCGTATTCGATTTTTCCTGAATATAGTCAGGAAAAAACGCATACACGCTTTTTGGCCAACCAAGCAAGCTTGCAAAGGAAATCTGCACTACAATGAAGTCTCACTTCCCCCTGGTCATAAGGGCCATCTGAAAAAACTGTAAAATCCAGAAAGACAGGACAGGCCATGGAGAAAACGGAGCATTGTTATGCTGATGGGTGGGATGTAAATTGCCAACAGCCACTCTGGAGAGTGTATGGCGTTTCCTGAAACACCTAAAAAAGAAAGGAACTGAGCCCAGTGCACTTCCACATATGGTCTTTTAGCTTAGAGAAATTAAAATCAGAAAGACGCAGCCACCACAAACTTTGGGACAGCTCTGTTTAGAACCTTGTCTACCCTACAAGTTAAATATCCCAGAGAGCAAAAAAGGGATAAAGAAGTTGTAGTACTTACGTAAAATGGAATATCACTCAGCAAGGAAATCTATGTCATCAGGCCCAAAGCAGCATAAGGACTGGATTCAGGTACGATGTCTCTAAGTGAAATAAATCACACAGATAAAGAAACCTCATAAGATGTCACTAATACACGGAATGTACACTTGGCTACACATGAACTGAAATACAAAACAGAACAGGGTCTCAAATTTAGAAAACCAACTTATGCTTGCTTATGGGGAAAGGTGAGTTGGGGTGCTACATAAAAACAGAGATTGAAATTAGCACAGATACCGTTCCATAAGCCAAATACGTAATAGACAAGACCTACTCCTTGCTCAAGGAAATGCACTAAACAACCTATATTCAACGCCTAGGAATACACCTGGCTAGTAAGAATCTTCAAACCCATGGATTTATATGTCTCCATAAGAGAATCAAGCGTGTGTACAGCTGCATGAAGGCAGCAGAGAAAATCCGATAAATCCCATTATCAAAATGAATTACAAAAACAAAACACAATGACAGTGAAATAGAGAGCAATTCTTAAATAATTCATTCAGGGCTTGTGATGCAACCTGGATTTATCTCAAATACACCCAGAGCTGAGTGAGACATAAGGTTGGACACTTCGGGCTGATAGCATTGGTGAGATTCGATGAGCAAATGCAGACCCTTTGAAGTCATACTGCATGGGACCCATTCCATGGGTCCCAACTCTCCAGGTTTAAGCGATTCTTCCTTCAGCTAAAACATGCAGGGGAAACCCACAGTATGGTGCACAATGTGACAGGGAAACGTTTTCAAATGCATCTCAGATTTCGTTCCCTTTTACTAGGGTTCAGAATTCCAGACCCTTTACTAACACTCCCCACTTGGAGAGTCAGTGCCTTTAACCTCCTGTTTGGCACATTTTGCAATTTCTGCGCAAGATGAACAGGAATAGGGAGAACCAATGAGAGACTAGCTGTAGGTGTCTGCACAGGCAAATTTAACGCTCATTTCCAACCAGGAAGAGGATTTAACCAAAGGCTCAGCATGCCATTCTGGAACCAGATTAGGGCCTGAAGCAATCCTGCGGGTTTGCGGCCAGCTCACAAGGAAGCGATTTGATGAAAGGAGATCATGGGCACTGTAATTCACAAACCTGCAGAGTTATATATGACAGCTATCATCCAAAAATATATTGAAGGAAACCTGCGAAGAGGACTTGAAAGCGGGGCAGAATTGCAGGAAAAGGATTTCAGGGGGTAGACTGGAATTACGTTTAAAGCATAGGACAAGAGGCAGAACGTCGACAATGATGCACTTGGCCAAAAACGGCGTATGCGTTTTTTCCAGAATATATTCAGGAAAAAACGCATACGCCCTTTTTGGCCAACCAAGCAAGCATGTTAAAGAAATCTGCACTACAGTGAAGTCTCACTGCCCCCTGTCAAAACGGCCATCTGAAAAATGTGTAAAATCCAGACAGGCAACACAGGCCATGGAGAACAGGGAGCTCTGTTATGCTGATGGGCGGGATGTAAATTGCCAAGAGCCACTCTGGAGAAGTGTATGGTGTTTCCTGAAACACCTAAAAGACAAAGCAACAGAGCCTACGGCACTTCCACTTAGGGTCCTATAGCTTAGGGAAATTAAAATCAAAAACACACAGCCACCCCAAAGTTTCAGACGGCTCTGTTTACAAGAACCTCGTCGACGGTACAAGTAAAATATCACAGAAAGCAAAAAATGCATAAACAATTTGTGGTACGTACGTACATTGTAATATCACTCTGCAATGAAATCTATGTCATCAGGCCCGTCGCGGCATAATGAGTGGATTCAGGTCGATGATTCTAAGTGAAATAAGTCACACAGAAAATGAAACATCATAAGAAATCACTAATACACCGAATGTAATCTTGGCTACACATGAACTGAATTGCAAAACAGAACAGGGTCTCAAATTTAGAAAACCAACTTATGTTTGCTTAAGGGGAAAGGTGAGTTGGGGTGCTGCATAAAACCAGAGATAGAAATTAGCACAGATACCATTCCATACGTCAAATATGTAATAGTCAAGTCCTACACCTTGCTCAACGAAATGGGCTAAACACCCTATATTCAACGCCTAGGAATACACCTGACTAGTAAGTATCTTCAAACCCATGGATTTATATGTCTCCAAAAGAGAAACAAGCGTGTGTACAGCTGCATGAAGGCAGCAGAGACAATCCGATAAATCCCATTATCAAAATGAATTAAAAAAACGAAACACAATGACAGTGAAATAGAGAGCAATTCTTAAATAATTCATTCAGGGCTTGTGATGCAACCTGGATTTACCTCATCTACACCCAGAACTGAGTGAGACATAAGTTTTGACACTTCGGGCTGATAGCATTGGTGAGGTTCGATGAGCAAATGCAGACCCTTTGAAGTCATACTGCATGGTACCCATTCCATGGGTCCCAACTCTCCAGGTTTAAGGGATTCTTCCTTCAGCTAAAACATGCATGGGAAACACAAAGGATGGTGCACCGTGTGACCGGGAAACGTTTTCAAATGCATCTCAGATTTTGTCCCCTTTTACTCGGGTTCACCATTCCAGACCCTTTACTAACACTCTCTCAACTTGGAGAGTCAGTGCCTTTAAACTCCTGTTTGGCACAGTTTGCAATTTCTGGGCAAGATGAACAGGAATAGGGAGAACCAATGAGAGACTAGCTGTAGGTGTCTGCACGGGCAAATTTAACGCTCATTTCCCACCAGGAAGAGGAATTAACCAAACGCGCAGCATGCCGTGCCGGAAGCAGATTAGGGCCTGAAGCAATCCTGCGGGTTTGCGGCCAGCTCACAAGAAAGTGATTTGCAGAAAGGAGCTCGGGGCACTGTAATTCAAAAACCTCCAGAGTTATAAATGACAGCTCTCGTCCAAAAATATATTGAAGGAAGGCTGCGAAGAGGACTTGAAAGCGGGGCAGAATTGCAGGAAAACGATTTCAGGGGGTAGACTGGAATTGCATTTAAAGCATAGGAAAAGAGGCAGAACGTCGACAATGATGCACTTGGCCAAAAAGGGCGTATGCGTTTTTTCCTGAATATATTCAGGAAAAAACGCATACGCCCTTTTTGGCCAACCAAGCAAGCATGTTAAAGAAATCTGCACTACAATGAAGTCTCACTGCCCCCGGGTCAAAAGGGACATCTGAAAAAAGTGTAAAATCCAGAAATGCAGCACAGGACTTGGAGAACAGGGAGCCTTGTTATGCTGATTGGTGGGATGTAAATTGCCAACAGCCACTCTGGAGAAGTGTATGGTGTTTCCTGAAACACCTAAAAAACAAAGCAACGGAGCCTACGGCACTTCCACTTATGGTCCTATAGCTTAGGGAAATTAAAATCAGAAACACACAGCCACCCCAAAGTTTCAGACGGCTCTGTTTACAAGAACCTCGTCTACGGTACAAGTTAAATATCCCAGAAAGCGAGAAATGGATAAAGAAGTTGTGGTACGTACGTACAATGGAATATCACTCACCAATGAAATCTATGTCATCAGGCCCGTCGTGGCATAATGAGTGGATTCAGGTACGATGATTCTAAGTGAAATAAGTCACACAGAAAATGAAACATCATAAGATATCACTAATACACGTAATGTAATCTTGGCTACAGATGAACTGAATTACAAAACAGAACAGGGTCTCAAATTTAGAAAACCAACTTATGTTTGCTTAAGGGGAAAGGTGAGTTGGGGTGCTGCATAAAACCAGAGATAGAAATTAGCACAGATACCATTCCATAAGTCAAATATGTAATAGTCAAGACCTACCCCTTGCTCAACGAGATGGACTATACACCCCATATTCAACGCCTAGCAATACACCTTACTAGTAAGAATCTTCAAACCCATGGATTTATATGTCTCCATAAGAGAATCAAGCGTGTGTACAGCTGCATGAATGCAGCAGAGAAAATCTGATAAATCCCATTATCAAAATTAATTACAAAAACAAAACACAATGACAGTGAAATAGAGAGCAATTCTTAAATAATTCATTCAGTGCTTGTGATGCAACCTGGATTTACCTCATCTACACACAGAGCTGAGTGAGACATAAGGTTGGACACTCCGGGCTGATAGTATTGATGAGGTTCGATGAGCAAATGCAGACCCTTTGAAGTCATACGTCATGGTACCCGTTCCATGGGTCCCAACTCTCCAGGTTTAAGGGATTCTTCCTTCAGCTAAAACATGCATGGGAATCCCACAGTATGGTGCACCATGTGACCGGGAAACGTTTTCAAATGCATGTCCGTTTTCGTCCGCTTTTTCTCGGTTTCACAATTCCAGACCCTTTACTAACAGTCTCCCCACTTGGACAGTCAGTGCCTTTATCTCCTGTTTGGCACAGTTTGCAATTTCTGCGCAAGATGAACAGGAATAGGGAGAACTAATGAGAGAGTAGCTGTAGCTGTCTGCACGGGCAAATTTAACTCTCATTTCCCACCAGGAAGAGGAATGAACCAAAGTCTCAGCATGCCATGCCGGAACAAGATTAGGGCCTGAAGCAATCCTGCAGTTTTGCGGCCAGCTCAAAAGAAAGCTAGTTGAAAAAAAGAGCTCAGGGTCACTGTCATTCACAAACCTGCAGTTATCAATGACAGCTATCTCCCAAAAATATATTGAAGTAAGGCTGCAAAGCAGACTTGAAAGTGGGGCAGAATTGAAGGAAACCGATTTCAGGAGGTAGACAGTAACTGCATTTAAAGCATAGGAAAAGAGGCAGTACGTCGACAATGATGCACTTGGCCAAGAAGGGCATATGCGTTTTATCCAGGGCCCTCATTAAAGAGGGGAGGAGGCTCCCAGCACACTCCAATGGCCAACAGAGGACCCATGTCACCAAGGCGACGTGTGCCACCCAGGCAGGAGTGACCTCATGTCAGAGGGCCCACCTCACAGAAGGGTGAGGTACCCAGCCAGGATCAGACTCTCACCATAGGGCCCACATCACCAAGGGGATCGGATCCAGGCAGGAGTGGCCTCACACCAGTGTGGCCAAATAATAGAAAGGTGAGGAACCCAGAACATGTGGCCTAAACAAGAGGACCCACATCTCCAAGGGGCTGGAAGTGAGGCAGGAAGGAGGAGCCAGAAAACAGAGGACCCATAGAATAAAAAAGTGAGGAATCCCGCAGTTGGAACCTCCTAGCATGCGGCAAGGAGCAGCGAGGCTATGGGTTCCCAGCCAGTGTGAACTCACAACAGAGGGCCCTCATCATTAAACTGTGAACAACACAGCTGTTGGGACCACAGAACAGAAGGCCCACATTCCCATGGGGTTGGCATCCTGGCAGGAGTGTACTCGCACCACAGGGCACACATCAGAAAATTTTGGGAGCCCAGGAGTTAGGGCCGGACGCCAAACGGCCCTAATTACAGAGGGGAGCAGACTCCTAGCAGGCACCAACTCTCAACTGAGGGCACACGTCACCAATGTGACGTGTGACAGCCAGGCAGGAATGACCTCACAGCCAAGGGCCTACGTCACAGAAGGGGGAGGAACCCAGCCAGGATAAGACTCCCACCAGAGGGCCCACATCACCAAGGGGATCAGAACCAGGCAGGAGTGGCCTCAAACCAGTATGGCCAAATCATAGAAAAGTGAAGAAACCAGAACATATGGCCTAAACCAGAGGACCCACATCAACAAGGGGCTCAGAGTGAGGCAGGCAGTAGGTGTCTCAAACAGAGGGCCCATAAAATAAAAAAGGTGGGGAATCCCGCAGTTGGAACCTCCCAGCAGGCGGCAAGGTACAGCGAGGCTATGGGATCCCGGCCGGTGTGAACTCACAACAGAGGGCCCTCATCACGAAACTGTGAACAACCCAGCAGTTGGGACAACAGAGCAGAAGGCCCACATTCCCATGTGGTTGGGAACCTGACAGGAGTGTCCTCCCACCAGAGGGCACACATCAGAAAAGTATGGGAGCCCAGGAGGTAGGGCCTGACGCCAGAGTGTCCTCATCACCGAGAGGAGAATGCTCCCAGCATGCTCCAACTGCCGCCAGAGGGCCGACGTCACCAAGGCGGGGTGTGCCAGCCAGGCAGGAGTGACCTCAGGGCCGAGGGTCAACCTTACGGAACTGTGAGGAACCCAACCAGGATGAGACTCTCACCAGAGGGCCCACATCACCAAGGGGATGGGAACCAGGCAGGAGTGTTCTCACCACAGTGGTGCCACATCACTGAAAGGCGAGGAACCCACAACATGTGGCCTCAATCCAGAACACCCACATCAACAAGGGGCTCAGAGTGAGGGAGGCAGGAAGTGTCTCACAACACAGGGCCCATAGAAGAATAAAGGTAAGGAATCCTGCATTTGGAAGCTCCAAGCAGGTGGCCCAGAGCACCGAGGCTCTGGGATGCATGCCGGAGTGAACTCACAGCAGAGGGCCCACATCCTGACACTGGGAGCAACCCAGCCGTTGGCACCTCAGAACAGAAGTCCCAAATCCGCATGGGGATGGGAACCTGGAAGGAGTGACATTGCACCAGTGGGCTCACATCAGAAAATGTGCGGAGCCCAGCAGTTAGGGCCTGACGCAAGAGGGCCCTCATCACCTTGGAGAGGAGCGTACAAGAAGGCTCCAACTGCCACCAGAGGTCCGACGTCACCAAGGCAACGGGAGCAAGCCAGGCAGGAGTGGCCTCACACCAGTGTGGCCAAATCATAGAAAGGTGAGGAACCCAGAATATGTGGCCCAAACAAGCCAACCCACATCTCCAAGGGGCTGGGAGTGAGGCAGGCAGGAGGACCCTCAAAACAGAGGACCCATAGAATAAAAAATGTGAGGAATCCCGCAGTTGGAAACTCCTAGCATGCGGCAAGGAGCAGCGAGGCTATGGGATCCCAGCCAGTGTGAACTCACAACAGAGGGCCCTCATCATGAAACTGTGAACAACACAGCTGTTGGGACCACAGAACAGAAGGCCCACATTCCCATGTGTTTGGTAACATGGCAGGAGTGTACTCGCACCACAGGGCACACATCAGAAAAGTTTGGGAGCCCAGGAGTTAGGGCCTGACTCCAGACAGCCCTAATTACCGAGGGGAGCAGACTACTAGCAGGCACCAACTCCCAACTGAGGGCCCACGTCGCCAAGGTGACGTGCGTCAGCCAGGCAGGAGTGACCTCACAGCAGAGGGCCTACGTCACAGAAGGGGGAGGAACCCAGCCAGGATAAGACAATCACCAGAGGGCCCACATCACCAAGGGGATCAGAACCAGGCACGAGTGGCCTCACACCAGTATGGCCAAATCATAGAAAAGTGAGGAACCCAGAACATATGGCCTAAACCAGAGGACCCATATCAACAAGGGGCTCAGAGTGAGGCAGGCAGGAGGTGTCTCAAACAGAGGGCCCATAAAATAAAAAAGGTGGGGAATCCCGCAGTTGGAAGCTCCAAGCAGTTGTCCCAGAGCACCGAGGCTATGGGATCCATGCCGGATTGAACTCACAGCAGAGGGCCCACATCCTGACACTGTGAGCAACCCAGCCGTTGGCACCTCAGAACAGAAGGCCCAAATCCGCATGGGGATGGGAACCTGGCCGGAGTGTCCTCTCACCACTTAGCACGTATCAGAAAATATGGGTACCCAGCAGTTAGGGCCTGACACCAGAGTGTCCTCATCACCGAGAGGAGAAGGCTCCCAGCACGCTCCATCTGCGGCCAGATGGCCGACGTCACCAAGGCGGTGTGTGCCAGCCAGGCAGGAGTGACCTCAGGGCAGACGGCCAACCTTACGTAACTGTGAGTAACCCAACCAGGATGAGACTCTCACCAGAGGGCCCACATCACCAAGGGGATGGGAACCAGGCAGGAGTGTTCTGACCCCAGTGGGGCCACATCATTGAAAGGCGAGAAACCCACCACATGTGGCCTCAAACCAGAAGACCCACAACAACAAGGGGCTCAGAGTGAGGCAGGCAGGAAGTGTCTCACAACACACGGCCCATAGAAGTAAAAAGGTAAGGAATCCTGCAGTTGGAAGCTCCAAGCAGGTGGCCCAGAACACCGAGGATATGGGATGCATGCCGGAGTGAACTCACAGCAGAGGGCCCACATCCTGACACTGTGAGCAACCCACACATTGGCACCTCAGAACAGAAGGCCCAAATCCGCATGGAGATGGGAATCCGGCAGGAGTGTCTTCGCACCAGTGAGCACATATCAGAAAATGTGGGGAGCCCAGCAGTTAGGGCCTGACGCCAGAGGGCCCTCATCACCGATGGGAGGAGGCTCCCAGCACGCTCCAACTGCAACCAGAGGGCCCATGTGGCCAAGGCGACGTGTGCCAGCCAGGCAGGAGTGACCTCACAGCAGAGGACCCACCTCCCAGAAGTATGAGGAATCAAGCCAGGGTCCAACTCTCACCAGAGGGTCCACATCAACAAGAGGATGGGAACCAGTCACGAGTGTCCTCACACCAGTGGGGTCACATACCTAAAAGGTGAGGCAACTGGCACATGTTGCCTCAAACCAGAGGACCTACATCACCAAGGGGCTTGGAGTGAGGCAGGCAGGAGGAGCCTCACAACAGAGGGCCCAAAGTATAAAAAAGGGGCGGAATCCAGCAGTTGGAACCTCCCAGCAGTCGGCCCAGAGCACAGAGGCTATGGGATCTAGGCCTGAGTGAACTAACACCAGAGAACCAACATCACGAAACTGTGAGCAACCCAGGCTTTGGGACCACTGAGCAGAAGGCCCACTTCCTCATGGGGATGGGAACCTTACAGGAGTGTCCTGGCATCACAGGGCTCAGTCAGAAAACGTGGGGTGCCCAGCAGTTAGAGCCTGATGCCAGAGGGCCCTCATCACCTAGGAGAGGAGGCTCCCAGCAGGCTCCAACTGCCACCAGATGGCCGACGTCACCAAGGCAATGTGAGCAAGCCAGGCAGGAGTTACCTCACAGAAGAGGGCCCACCTCAAAGAAGGGTCAGGAACCCAGCAAGGATCAGACTTTCACCAGAGGGCCCACAACACCAAGGGGATGTGAACCAGGCAGGAGTGTCCTCACACCATTGGGGCCATATCATCGAAAGGTGAGGGACCCAACACACGTGGCCTCAAACCAGAGGACACACATCACCAAGGGTCTGGGAGGGAGGCAGGCAGGAGTAGCCTCAAAACAGAGGGCCCATAGAATAAAAAAGGTGAGGTATCCCGCAGTTGGAACGTCCCAGCAGGTGGCAAGGAGCAGCGAGGCTATGGGTTCCTGGTCGGTGTGAACTCACAAAAGAGGGTCCTCATCATGAAACTGTGAACAACCCAGCCATTGTGTCCACAGAGCAGAAGGCCCACATTTCCATGGGGTTGGGAACCTGGCAGGAGTGTACTCGCACCACAGGGCACACATCAGAAAAATTTGGGAGCCCAGGAGTTAGGGCCAGACGCCAGAGGGCCCTCATTACCGAAGGGAGGAAACTCCCAGCAGGCACCAAATCCCAACTGAGGGCCCACGTCGCCAAGGTGACGTGCGCCAGCCAGGCAGGAGTGACCTCACAGCAGAGGGCAAACGTCACAGAAGGGAGAGGAACCCAGCCAGGATAAGACTCTCACCAGAGGGCCCACATCACCAAGGGGATCGGAACCAGGCAGAAGTATCCTCACACCAGTGTGGCCAAATAATGGAAAGGTGAGGAACCCAGAACATGTGGCCTAAACCACAGGAACCACATCTCCAAGGTGCTCAGAGTGAGGCAGGCAGGAGTAGCCTAACAACAAACGTCCCAGCAGGCGGCCAGGAGCAGCGAGGCAATGGGATCCTTTCTGGAATGAACTCACACCAGAGTGCCCTCATCATTAAACTGTGAGCGACCCAACCGTTGGGACCTCACAGCAGAAGGCGCACATCCACATGGGGATGGGAACCCGGCAGGAGTGTCATCGCACAAGTGGGCAAACATCAGAAAAAATGGGGAGCCCAGCAGTTATTGACTGATGCCACAGGGCCCTCATCACCGAGGGGAGGAGACTCCCAGCAAGCTCCAACTGCCACCAGAGGGCCGACGTCTCCAAGGCAACGGGAACAAGCCAGGCAGGTGTGACCTCAGAGCAGAGGGACCACCTCACAGAAAGGTGACGAAACCAGCCAGGATCAGACTCTCACCAGACAGCCCACATCACCAAGGGGATATGAACCAGGCAGGAGTGTCCTCACACCAGTGGGTCCACATCTTTAATAGGTGAGTAAACTGGCACATGTGGCCTCAAACCAGAGGACACACATCACCAATGGGCTGGGAGTGAGGCAGGTGTCTGGACGGGCACATTTAACTCTCATTTCCCACCAGGAAGAGGAATTAACCAAACGCTCAGCGTGCCGTGCCGGAACCAGATTACGGCCTGAAGCAAACCTGTGGTTTTGTGGCCAGCTTACAAGGAAGCGAGTTGAGAAAGGAAATCAGGGACACTGTAATTCACAAACCTGCAGAGTTATAAATGACAACTATTGTCAAAAATATATTGAAGTAAGGCTGCAAAGAAGACTTGAAAACACGGCAGAATTCCAGGAATCAGATTTCAGGAGGTAGATTTGAATTGCATTTAAAGCATATGAAAAGCAGCAGATCTTTGACAGTGATGCACTTGGACAAAAAGAGCGTATGCATTTTTTCGTGAATATATTCAGGAAAAAACGCATACACCCTTTTTGGTCAACCAAGCACTCGAGCAATGGAAATCCGCACTACAATGAAGTCTCTTTTCCCATTCGTCAAAAGGGCCATCTGAAAAAAGTGTAAAAACGAGAAACACAGGACAGGCCATGGAGAACAGGGAGCCTTGTTATGCTGATGGGTGGGATGTAAATTGCCAACAGACACTCTGGAGATGTTTATGGTGTATCCTGAAACATCTAAAAAACAAAGCTACAGAGCCTAGGGCACTTCCACTTATGGTCCTATAGCTTAGGAAAATTAAAATCAACAAGACACAGCCAACACAAAATTTAGGGCTGCTGTGTTTACAAGAACCTTGAGTCCAGTACAAATTAAATATCCCAGAAAGAAAAAAATGGATAAAGAAGTTGTGCTACTTACGTACAACGGAATATCACTCAGCAATGAAATCAATGTCATCAGGCCTGTAGCAGCAAATTGAGTGGATTTAAGCACGATGACTCTAAGAGAAATATGTCACACAGAGAAAGACAGTAATCATAAGATATCACTAATAGAGGGAGTGTAAACTTGGCTCCACATGAACTGAATTACAAAACCGAACAGTGTCTCACATTTAGCTAAAAAACTTATGCTTGCTTAAGGGGAAAGTTGAGTTGGGGTGCTGTATAAAACCAGAGATTGAAATTAGCACAGATACCTTTCCATAAGCCAAATATGTAATAGACAAGACCTACTCCTTGCTCAACGAAATAGACTCATCCATGCTGTATCATCTCACACCTGTTAGAATGGGCATCATCAGAAAATCTACAAACAACAAATGCTGGAAAGGGTGTGGAGATAAGGAACCCTCTTCCACTATTGTTGGGAATGTAAATAGATACAGTCACTGTGGAGAACATTATGGAGTTTCTTATAAAACTAAAAATAGAATTACCATATGATACAGCAATCCCACTACTGGGCATATACCCAGACAAAACCAAAAATCAAAAAGAGACATTCACCGCAATGTTCATTGCATCACTATTTACAATATCCAGGTAATGGAAGCAACCTAAATGCCCAGACAGACGAATGCATAAAGATGTGGTACATATATAAAATGGAATATTACTAAGCCATAAAAAGGAATGAAATTGGATCATTTGTAGAGACGTTGATGGATCTAGAGACTGTCATACAGAGTGAAGTAAGTCAGAAAGAGAAAAACAAAACAAATCTTGTATATTAATGCATATATGTGGAACCTAGAAAAATTGTACAGATGAACCGTTTTGCAAGACAGAAATAGAGCAACAGATGTAGACAACAAACGTATGGACACCAAGGGGGGAGAGCGGTTGGGGGGGTGGTGGTGGGAGGAGTTGAGAGATTGGGATTGGCATGTATACATTTATATGTATAAAATAGATAACCAATAAGAACCTGCTGTATAAAAAATAAAATAAAATTCAAAATTAAAAAAATAAAAGTAAAAAAAGTAAAACAGAAAAAATATTCTTCCCTTCACATACATGTATTAATATGAATAAATTATTTCCATGCTTATATCTGTAAATACAAAAAAGAGGAATAAAATCTACCTTGAACCAAAAACGGAAAAAAGAAAAAAAATCAGAACCCACCATTTACACAGAGGAAAACCGTATCAGGGCACTTGCTCCAGTTGTAAACAATTCTGAAGTTGGTCAGTGGTGGGGAATCATCTCCCATTCAGCCAGCAGGCCCTACGCAACAAGCGTCCTCTTTGCAAAGCTGGGGGACCATGCCGAGGCATCTGTGAGTAAACGTGGGCCGAACCCCAGGCCAGCTGCTGCTGAAATGTTCCCACCCTTCCCAGGTAAAACACCTGAATATGTACAAGGACTTGAAAGCCTAGAGGAAGGGCCATGGAGCCACACGAGTGACAGCATGCCGGCCGACTTGGTGCCTGCAGGCCAGCCAGGATGGCCCTGGCCCTGGGTGCTCTTCTGGAAGCTTTCCATTTCCCTGCCTGAGATACCCCTCCTGTCCTCGCCCCCACTGCTTTCTTCCTTCCTCACCTCTGCCCAGGAAGAAATTCCAGCGGCAGGTATGGGTGTCACATCCTCTTCTTTAGCAGGTGGCATCTTGGCAACTGCTGCAGAAAGTCCAGCAGAACCCCACTCACACTGGGCCACCCACAAAGCCGTGGCCTCTCACTCCGTCCCACCAGCCCAGCCCCGAGACTGTTGACAGGGCAGAGAAAATGGCGTCAGGCACAGCCATTTTATATGTGTGTTTATATCGATCTCAACCCAGGCACACCTGGGGAGAGCTGGCCGGCACGGTCAGGCTGCCCAGGTCAGCCAATCATCACCCCTCAGGGTCTCACAATTGCAGAAAATGGAAATTGCTGAATCAGCCAGGTCCAAGGAACAGGTGTGGGCTCTTGAGAGTCAGGATAGACAAGGGGTTGTAGCTCCGGCTTGTTTTCTAATCATTTTAACTGGCCCATGAGTGGGAGACAACTTCAAGAAAACCCTCTCCTAATGAGAGGACCCCAGGAGTCAGGGAGAGGAGGGGTGGGTGGTGGGTGGAGACAGAGGCCTGGTGCCCCGGGTGCAGTGGAAGTCTCTGGAAGACCAGGTGGAGGGAGGCCGCACAGAGTGATGCCCAGGGTCACAGACCTGACGGAGGTGCTATTTGTTAGTTCAAGTCCTGCTCTGAGGTGCTCTGTGTCAGATCTGAGCGACAGGTGAGCTGGGAGTGCTCTGCAATGTGGGCTATGTGCACGGTTCCCATGTGCCCAGCCTTGCCACGGTACCTGCAAGGGTAGCTCTGTATCCTGGGAGGGGCCTGACCACGAGAGCCCCATGGGCTGCAGGGGACCTGCGCAGGGAACCCCATATCCTGGGAGGGGCCTGAACACGAGAGCCCCGTGGGCTGGCGTGGGGGTGGGGTACCTGCCCAGGTGAGCTTCATATCCTGGGATTGGCCTGACCTCGAGAGCCCCATGGGCTGCTGGAGTCCTGGTAAAGGATGTCAGGACAGTCAGTGAAGCCACCGAGGATATACCTCCAGTAGTTCCTAAATCCTACACCCTGCTGGTCATTCTACCAACCACCAGGACTTGGTATTCTGTATTAGTCTTGAATGATGCCTTCTTTTGTATTCCATTAGTCCGAGAGTCACAAAAAATTTTGGCTTGTGAGTGGCAGGACTCAACATACAACTAAAACAATACTTCCGGGCCGTCTTGCCCCAAGGGTTCAAAAATTCCCACACCACCTTTGGGGAAAGCTCAGCTAAAGACCTAAAAGCTCTACCTCTGGAAAAGGAAACACTCCTTCAATATGCAGACGACATTCTGATCGCCAGCCCTACTAAGGAGACCTCTGAACTACCAAGCCAATAGAGGATAGAAATTGTCCAAGAAAAAGCTCAAATATCAGACTACGGTGACCTGCCTGGGCTTCATTCTCACAGAAGGTCGGAGAAGCACATCCCAGGAAAGGGAAGAAACAATTTATAGCCTTACCCCTTTCTAAAACTAGAAGACAGCTTAGGGGTTCCTGGGGAGGCCAGGGTTTGCTGCTTCTGGATCCCTAACTACAGTCTACTAGCTGGGCCTCTATATGAAACACTGAAAGGAAAAGATGATGATCCTTTTGAATAGAATCCAGAAGTGGCCTTTCAAGAATGGAAAGAGCAGTCAATTCAGACCCTTGCCCTGGAACTCCCTAATTTAGCTAAACCCTTTGACCTTTACATTCCTGGTGAAAGGTGAATCGCCATTGGAGTATTAGTGCAAAAACTGAGACCACTTGAAATGGAACAATGCAAGAATGCCATATAGGTAGGATAAACTACGGTCACCATGGAGCTTGGCCCACCGCCACATCTGCCCAAGATACTGGCGGTATCTAAAAACCTGGAAATCAGCAGCCCAAAAGGCCACCTCCCTCTTAAGGGAAAAGGACCCCACGTGGTGATCCTAACCCCCAACCATGCCCTGAAGTTGCAGGGTTTGCTCCGTGGGCACACTGACCTCGAGTGAGGAGGCCCTCCAACTCCAACCTCCAGAGAGATAACCAGGGGCAACGGGGCAACATGACAACTCATGTGACCATCGCTTGACCTGGAGTTTCTCTCATAAAACAACAAGAGTGTGTCCCAAATGAGTAGACTACTGCTTGCAGGACTTACTGCACCCAGAGGGGAGCTAATAATCTTGGCAGGGGAACCGAATATCACGCTGTCACCATAGAAAAGCCTAGAAACACCGTGATGATGGTGGCCAATAAGACCGGCTGGACTCCTGTTTACTTCAAAAGGCTGTTGACTCAGTGGCCATCATGGTCCTTCATCACCACTGACCCTGGGCTGTCTGGGAGTTGAGCGGGCAGGGTCCTGACACCTGGTGCTGTTTTTACGTTAATTCAGGGGCCTAATTGAAGAAAGCGCAGACTACTGGTCAGAGCATCTAGGCTGGCAGAAACGGTCAGCCTACGGTGGCCAAATAAATGTGGGGCGGGGTGAAACTGGACCTCACAGCATCACTGCACATCTCCTTCCTGGACCCTTAACGGTCATTAGAATCTATAACACTTCCAATACTGGTGCTCAGGCGGACGAGCAGGGAGGCAGCAGCCCTGGGGACAATCAACGTCACCTGGAGGCTGCTGGGGAGAAGTTCTGACCCTCGCCCACGAGTATGAGTGCTCTTAACTCAGCACTCAGCAGTTACAGAAGAAGGGTCTGCACCCTCAGCACTCCAAGAATGAGGAAGGGGACAAAAGGCAGAAGCGGGGTTTGTCCCAGGCAAAGCCCCTTAAAAATCCCTGGGAGATAAAAATAGAATCTGGGCAATAAAATAAAGTCTAACCTTTTTATCCTTTGTGCTTTGTCTAATTTCACGTGCTCCTAGGGTCCCGCATACAGAGGTTCCACACCTGGCACTTCAGACCAGATTTTCTAGTGCAGAATGGCTGGGTCGACACATCAGATCCTGGGGCCCAGGGCAGACTCCGTGATATAGAGCCTGAGCTGCAGCCAACCGGGCCCTCGAGAGAGCTCTGCCCCCTCCCTCCCACTGACTCTGACAGGATCTCTACACAGCAGCCCAGCCCACAGCCCACAGGGTAGCACATGCTCTCACCTCTCCATTCTCTGATCAAAATATAAAGTTTCCTTTGCTTCTGAACCAAACTCAGTCTCGATCTGTTGGCTCCAATGACACCAGGCAGGGGGACACTTGTTGGGGTCCACTCTGGAGGATCAGTAACAGAAATTGAGAACCTTGTAACTTCAATGAACAGATGTGTGAGCCAAACTGTAATTAACATAGAACAGTGTATAAGGCTCGGGTAAAATAAGATGTTTCTAACACTTCCATTTGATATTTCCATCACTTTATTATAAGCAAGTTCACTGAAAAGGTTTGTCTTATTTGTCAGGTCAATATTAGAGAAACGAAATGATTTCTTTCCAAGGATGTACATCTAATAATCTTGGTTAAAGCTTCAATCTTGTTTTAAATGCTTTTCCATTGAAAATGATACCTCTCTTTCAGCTCCCCCATTTCTGAGAAGTATAAAATCTTATAATTTATGATTACCAAAGAGGAAAGGTGGGAGGAGGGATAAATTAACAGTTTGGGATTAACACATACACACTGCTATGTATATAATCAATCATCAACAAGGAACTACTGTATAGCACAGGGAACTACACTCAATATTTTGCAATAACCTATAAGGGGAAATAATCTGAAAAAGAATAGATATTTTTATTGACATCATCTATCAATGACAGTTAAAATGGAACCTAAGGGAAGCCGTTGGTGAGTGCTTCTGACCCTGAAGACTTCAATCATCTAAAGTTTGGACTCTGCCTACTTCCCAAGGCCCTTAATGATCATATGTGTAGCCGTAGCTTAAAAAATTCCCCAGTTTGGGTTGCGGAGAGACACTGATTTTGAAAAAGCCCTGGTGGTCTCCTCACATGAATGGGATCCTTCCTACAGCTAAAACATGCCTGTCACACCCAGAGGATGGTATACCGTCTGATCGGGAAGAGTTTGGAAAAGGCATCTCATCTCCTCATCTCCTGGTGCTCGGGTTCACCACTCCGGCGTCTTTACTAACAGTCTCCCCACTTGGAGATGTCAGCACTGTCAACATCCTGTTGTGTACAGTTTGGAATTTGTCCAGAGGATGAAGCAGAAGGAGGAGGAACAATGAGAGACAAGTCCTAGGTGCTCGGACAGCCACATGTCACTTTAATTTCCAATCAGAAAGACGAATTGACCAAAGGCTAGGGTTGCCCATGGAAACAGAATAGGCCTTGAGGAAATCCCGCTGCTTTGTGGCCAGTTCCCATAAACACAAGTAAAAAATGGAACTCAGGGGCACTAAAATTCACGAAACTGCAGAGTTGAAAATATCTATCCCTAAAAAATGTCCTGAGGATAGTCAGAGAAAGGACTTGTAAGCAAGGGAGAATGGCAGGAAAGGGATTGGAAGAGGTAGAAAGGACTCGCCATTAAGCACCAGAAAAGGGGCTGAACATTTGCAACTTTGCACTTGGTCAAAAAGGGTGTATGCGTCTCTTTCTGTATATATTCAAGAAAAGGGCACACACATTTTTAGCCAACCAAACAGGTGGGCACTGGAAATCAATACTACAAAAGATATCACTTCGCATCAGTCAGAAGAGCCGTCCTCATAAAGTGTAAACACCAGAAATGCAGGAGAGGAAAGGAGAAAAGGGAGCCCTGTGAGGCTTATAGTGGAAATGTATATTGCCAACGGTCACTCTGGAGAAGTGTATTGTGTTTACTAAAGCATCTAAAAAATGAGCTACAGAGCACAGGGCACTTGCACTCATGGACGTGTATCTTGGGAAAAACAAAAATCGAGAGGACACAGGCACCCCAATGTTTACCGCCTCTCTGTTTAAAAGAACCTCGACTAGGATATAACTTAAATGTCTCTGGAGGGAAAAAATGGATAGAGATGTGGTACTTACGTAGAGTGGAATATTACTCAGCCTGGAAATCAATGAAATATGGCCATTTGTAACAACTCCAGAGGAGTTACGTATGATCATTCGAAGTCACATAATTCAAAAGAAAAAGACACATATCATAAGATATCATTTAAAGCAACATAAGATATCACTAATACACGGAATGTAAACTTGGGGACACATGAATGGAACTACAAAACAGAACGGGGCCTCAAATTTAGAAAACCAACATATGCTTGCTTAAGGGGAAAGGTGAGTTCGGGTGCTGAATAAAACCAGAGATTGAAATTAGCACAGATACTGTTCCATAAGCCAAATATGTAATAGAAAAGACCTACTTTTTGGTCAACGAAATGACTCAACACCCCATATTCACCACCTAGGAATATACCTGACTAGTAAGAGTCTTAAAACGTATGGATTTATATGTCTCCGTAAGAGAATCAAGCGTGTGTAGAGCGACATAAACGCAGCAGTGAAAATCAGCTAAATCATATTTTCAAAATAAATTTCAAAAACATAACAAAATGGCAGTGAAATAGAGAGCAATTCTTAAAAAATTCTTTCAGGGCTTGTGATGCAACCTGGATTTAACACATCTACACCCACAGCTGGATGAGACATAAGGCTGGACACTTCGAGCTGATAGCATTGGTGAGGTTCTGTGAGCAAATGCAGACCATTTGAAGTCATACAGCATTTTACCCATTCCATGGGTTTCAACTCTCCAGGTTTAAGGGATTCTTCCTTCAGCTAAAACGTGCATGGGAAACCCAGTGTATGGTCCACCGTGTGATTGGGAAACGTTTTTAAATGCATCTCAGTTTTCGTTCCCTGGTACTCGGGTTCACCATTCCAGACGCTTTACTAACACTCTCCCCACTTGGAGAGTCAGTGTCTTTAACCTCCTGTCTGGCTCAGTTTGCAATTTACGCAGAAGATGTACAGGAATAGGGAGAACCAATGAGAGATTAGCTGTAGGTGTCTGCATGGGCAAATGTAATGCTCATTTCCCACCAGGAAGGAGAATTAAACAAACGGTCAGCGTGCAATGCCGGAACAAGATTAGGGCCAGAAGCAATCCTATGGTTTTGCAGCCAGCTCAAAAGAAAACGAGTTGAAGAAACGAGCTCAGGGGCACTGTAATTCACAAACATGCAGAGTTATAAATGACAGCTCTCGTTCAAAAATATATTGAAGGAAGGCTGTGAAGAGGACTTCAAAGCGGGGCAGAATTGCAGGAAAACGATTTCAGGGGGTAGACAGGAATTGCATTTAAAGCATAGGAAAAGAGGCAGAACGTCGACAATGATGCACTTGGCCAAAAATGGCGTATGCGTTTTTTCCTGAATATATTCAGGAAAAAACACATACGCCCTTTTTGGCCAACCAAGCAAGCATGTTAAAGAAATCTGCACTACAATGAAGTCTCACTGCCCCCCGGTCAAAAGGGCCATCTGAACAAAGTGTAAAATCCAGAAATGCAGCACAGGCCATGGAGAACATGGAGCCTTGTTATGCTGATGGGCGGGATGTAAATTGCCAACAGCCACTCTGGAGAAGTGTATGGTGTTTCCTGAAACACCTAAAAAACAAAGCAACGGAGCCTACGGCACTTCCACTTATGGTCTTATAGCTTAGGGAAATTAAAATCAAAAACACACAGCCACCCCAAAGTGTCGGACGGCTCTGTTTACAAGAACCTCGTCTACGGTACATGTTAAATATACCAGAATGTGAAAAATGAATAAAGAAGTTGTGGTACGTACGTACAATGGAATACCACTCAGCAATGAAATCAATGTCATCAGGCCCGTCGCGGCATAATGAGTGGATTCAGGTATGATGATTCTAAGTGAAATAAGTCACACAGAAAATGAAACATCGTAAGTTATCACTAATACACGGAATGTAAACTTGGCTACACGTGAACTGAATTACAAAACAGAACAGGGTCTCAAATTTAGAAAACCAACTTATGCTTGGATAAGGGGAAAGTTGAGTTGGGGTGCTGCATAAAACCAGAGATAGAAATTAGCACAGATACCTTTCCATAAACCAAATATGTAATAGTCAAGACCTACCCCTTGCTCAAGGAATTGGACTAAACACCCCATATTCAAGGCCTAGGAATACACCTGACTAGTAAGAATCTTCAAACCCATGGATATATATGTCCTCGTAAGAGAATGAAGCGTGTGTACAGCGGCATGAATGCAGCAGAGAAAATCCGATAAATCCCATTATCAAAATGAATCACAGAAACAAAACACAAGGACAGTGCAATAGAGAGCAATTCTTAAATAATTCATTCAGGGCATGTGATGCAAACTGGATTTCCCACATCTACACCCAGAGCTGGGTGAGACATAAGTCTGGACACTTCAGGCTCATAGCATTGGTGAAGTTCGGTGAGCAAACGCAGACCCTTTGAAGTCATACTGCATGGTTCCCTTTCCATGCGTCCCAACTCTCCAGCTTTCAGGGATTCTTCCTTCAGCTAAAACATGCATGGGAAACCCAGAGTATTGTCCACCGCGTGATTGGGAAACGTTTTCAAATGCATCTTAGTTTTCGTCCCCTGGTACTCGGGTTCACCATTCCAGACGCTTTTCTAACACTCTCCCCACATGGAGAGTCAGTTTCTTTAAACTCCTGTTTGGCAAAATTTGCAATTTCTGCTCAAGATGAACAGGAATAGGGAGAACCAATGAGAGACTAGCTGTAGGTGTCTGCACGGGCAAATGGAACACTCATTTCCCACCAGGAAGGGGAGTTAACCAAAGGATCAGCGTGCCTTGCCGGAAACAGATTAGGGCCTGAAGCAATCCTGCGGTTTTGCGGCCAGCTCAGAAGAAAGCGAGTTGAAGAAAGGTGCTCAGGGACACTGTAATTCACAAACCTGCAGAGTTATGAATGACAGCTATCGTCCAAAAATGTATTGAAGTAAGTCTTCGAAGAGGACTTGAAAGCGGGGCAGAAATTCAGGAAAACGATTTCAGGGGGTAGACGGGAATTGTACTTAAAGCATAGGAAAAGAGGCAGAATGTAGACAATGATGCACTTGGCCAAAAAGGGCGCATGCGTTTTTTCCTGAATATATTCAGGAAAAAACGCATACGTACTTTTTGCCAACCAAGCAAGCGTGTAAAGGAAATATGCACTACAATGAAGTCTCACTGTCCCCGCGTCAAAAGGGACATCTGAAAAAAGTGTAAAATCGAAAAAGTCAGGACAGGTCTTGGAAAACAGGGAGCCTTGTTATGCTGATGGGCGGTATGTAAATTGCCAACAGCCACTCTGGAGAAGTGTATGGTGTTTCCTGAAACACCTAAAAAACAAAGCAACGGAGCCTACGGCACTTCAACTTATGGTCCTATAGCTTAGAGAAATGAAAATCAAAAGCACACAGCTACCCCAAAGTTTCGGACAGCTATGTTTAGAAGAACCTCGTCTACGGAGAAGTAAAATATCCCAGAAGGTGAAAAATGGATAAAGAAGAAGTTGTATAACGTACATACAATGGAATATCACTCAGCAAGGAAATCTATGTCATCAGGCCCGTCGTGGCATAATGAGTGGATTCAGGTACGATGATTCTAAATGAAATAAGTCACACAGAAAATGAAACATAAGATATCACTAATCCACGGAATGTAAACGTGGCTACAAATGACCTGAATTACAAAACAGAACGGGGTCTCAAATTTAGAAAACCACCTTATGCTTGCTTAAGGGGAAAGCTGAGTTGGGGTGCTGCATAAAACCACAGATTGAAATTAGCACAGATACCGTTCCATAAGCCAAATATGTAATAGACAAGACCTACTCCTTGCTCAACGAAATGGACACAACACCCCATATTCAACGCCTGGGAATATACCTGACATGTAAGAATCTAAAAACCCATGGATTTATATGTCTCCGTAAGAGTATCAAGCGTGTGTACAGTGGCATAAAGGCAGCAGTGAAAATCCGATAAATCCCACTATCAAAATAATTTTCAAATACAAAACACAATGACAGTGAAATAGAGAGCAATTCTTAAATAATTCATTCAGGGCTTGTGATGCAACCTGGATTTACCACATCTACACCCAGAGCTGAGTGAGACATAAGGCTGGACACTTCGGGCTGATAGCATTGGTGAGGTTCGTTGAGCAAATGCAGACCCTTTGAAGTCATACTGCATGGTACCCTTTCCATGGGTCCCAACTCTACAGGTTTAAGGGATTCTTCCTTCAGCTAAAACATGCATGGGAAACCCAGAGTATGGTCCACCGTGTGATTGGGAAATGTTTTCAAATCCATCTCAGTTTTCGTCCCCTTGTACCCGGGTTCACCATTCCAGATGCTTTACTAACACTCTCCCCACCTGCAGAGTCAGTGCGTTTAACCTCTTGTTTGGCAAAGTTTGCAAAATCTGCGCAAGGTGAACAGGAAAAGGGAGAACCAATGAGAGACTAGCTGTATGTGTCTGCACGGGCAAATGTAATGCTCATTTCCCACCAGGAAGAGGAATTAACCAAAGGCTCAGCATGCCCTGCTGGAAACAGATTAGGGCCTAAAGCAATCCTGCGGTTTTGCTGCCAGCTCACAAGGAAACGAGTTGAAGAATGTAGCTCAAGGGCACTCTAATTCACAAACATGCAGAGTTATGAATGACAGCTATCGTCCAAAAATATATTGAAGTAAGTCGGCGAAGAGAACTTGAAAGACGGCAGAATTTCAGGAAAGCGATTTCAGGGGATAGAATGGAATTGCACTTAAAGCATAGGAAAAGAGGCAGAATGTCGACAATGATGCACTTGGCCAAAAACGGCGTATGAGTTTTTTCCTGAATATATTCAGGAAAAAACGCATACGCACTTTTGGCCAACCAAGCAAGCATGTTAAAGAAATCTGCACTACAATGAAGTCTCACTGCCCCCTGGTCAAAAGGGCCATCTGAAAAAAGTGTAAAATCCAGAAAGGCAGTACAGGCCATGGAGAACAGGGAGCCTTGTTATGCTGATGGGCGGGATGTAAATTACTAACAGCCACTCTGGAGAAGTGTATGGTATTTCCTGGAACACCTAAAAAACAAAGCAACGGAGCCTACGGCACTTCCACTTATGGTCCTATAGCTTAGGGAAATTAAAATCAAAAACACACAGCCACCCCAAAGTTTTGGACGGCTCTGTTTACAAGAACCTCGTCTACGGTACAAGTTAAATACCCCAGAATGTGAAAAATGGATAAAGAAGTTGTGGTACGTACGTACAATGGAATATCACTGAGCAATGAAATCTATGTCATCAGGCCCGTCGCGGCATAATGAGTGGATTCAGGTACGATGATTCTAAGTGAAATAAGTCACACAGAAAATGAAACATCATAAGATATCACTAATACACGGAATGTAAACTTGGCTACACATGAACTGAATTACAAAACAGAACAGGGTCTCAAATTTAGAAAAACAACTTATTCTTGCTTATGGGGAAAGGTGAGTTGGGGTGCTGTATAAAACCAGAGATAGAAATTAGAACAGATACCTTTCCATAAGCCAAATATGTAATAGTCAAGACCTACTGCTTGCTCAACGAAATGGACTAAACACCCCATATTCAACGCCTAGGAATACACCTGACTAGTAAGAATCTTCAAAACCATGGATTTATATGTCTCCGAAAGAGAATGAAGCGTGTGTACAGCGGCATGAATGCAGCAGAGAAAATCCGATAAATCCCATTATCAAAATGAATTACAAAAACAAAACACAAGGACAGTGAAATAGAGAGCAATTCTTAAATAATTCATTCAGGGCTTCTGATGCAACCTGGATTTACCACATCTACATCCAGAGCTGAGTGAGACATAAGGTTCGGCACTTCGGGCTGATAGCATTGGTGAGGTTCGATGAACAAATGCAGACCCTTTGAAGTCATACTGCATGGTACGCATTCCATGGGTCCCAACTCTCCAGGTTTAAGGGATTCTTCCTTCAGCTAATACATGCATGGGAAACCCACAGTATGGTGCAGCGTGTGACCGGGAAACGTTTTCAAATGCATTGCAGTTTTCGTCCCCTTTTACTTGGGTTCACAATTCCAGACCCTTTACTAACACTCTCCCTACTTGGAGAGTCAGTGCCTTTAACCTCCTGTTGGGCACAGTTTGCAATTTCTGCTCAAGAAGAACAGGAAGAGGGAGAACCAATGAGAGATTAGCTGTAGGTGTCTGCACGGGCAAATTTAACGCTCATTCCCCACCAGGAAGAGGAATTAAGCAAAGGCTCAGCATGCCCTGCCGGAACCAGATTAGGGCCTGAAGCAATCCAGCGGGTTTGCGGCCAGCTCACAAGATAGCGAGTTGAAGAAAGGAGCTCAATGGCACTGTAACTCACAAACCTGCAGAGTTATAAATGACAGCTATCGTCCAAAAATATATTGAAGGAAGGCTGCGAAGAGAACTTGTAAGCGGGGCAGAATTGCAGGAAAACGATTTCAGGGGGTAGACGGTAATTGCATTTAAAGCATAGGAAAAGAGGCAGAACGTCGACAATGATGCTCTTGGCCTAAAAGGGCATATGCGTTTTTTCTGAATATATTCAGGAAAAAACGCATACGCGGTTTTTGGCCAACCAAGCAAGCATGTTAAAGAAATCTGCACTACAATGAAGTCTCACTGCCCCCCGGTCAAAAGGGCCATCTGAAAAAAGTGTAAAATCCAGAAAGGCACCACAGGGCATGGAGAACGGGGACCCTTGTTATGCTGATGGGCGGGATGTAAATTGCCAACAGCCAATCTGGAGAAGTGTATGGTGTTTCCTGGAACACCTAAAAAACAAAGCAAGGGAGCCTACGGCACTTCCACTTATGGTCCTATAGCTTAGGGAAATTAAAATCAAAAACACACAGCCACCCCAAAGTTTCCGTCGGCTCTGTTTACAGAACCTCGTCTACGGTACAAGTTAAATATCCCAGAATGTAAAAAATGGATAAAGAAGTTGTGGTACGTACGTACAATGGAATATCACTGAGCAATGAAATCTATGTCATCAGGCCCGTCGCGGCATAATGAGTGGATTCAGGTACCATGATTCTAAGTGAAATAAGTCACACAGAAAATGAAACATCATAAGATATCACTAATACACGGAATATAAACTAGGCTACACATGAACTGAATTACAAAACAGAACAGGGCCTCAAATTTAGAAAACCAACTTATGCTTGCTTAAGGGGAAAGGTAAGTTGGGGTGCCGCATCAAAACAGAGATAGAAATTAGCGCAGATACCTTTTCATAAGCCAAATATGTAATAGTCAAGACCTACCCCTTGCTCAACGAAATGGACTAAACACCACATATTCAACGCCTAGGAATACACCTGACTAGTAAGAATCTTCAAACCCGTGGATTCATATGTCTCCGTAAAAGAATGAAGCGTGTGTACAGCGGCATGAATGCAGCAGAGAAAATCCGATAAATCCCATTATCAAAATATATTACAAAAACAAAACCAAGGACAGTGAAATAGAGAGCAATTCTTAAATAATTCATTCAGGGTTTGTGATGCAACCTGGATTTACCACATCTACACCCAGAGCTGAGTGAGACATAAGGTTGGGCACTTCGGGCTGATAACATTGGTGCGGTTCAGTGACCAAATGCAGACACTTTGAAGTCATACTGCATGGTACCCATTCCAAGGGTCCCAACTCTCCAGGTTTAAGGGATTCTTCCTTCAGCTAAAACATGCATGGGAAACCCACAGTATGGTGCACCGTGTGACCGGCAAACGTTTTCAAATGCATCTCAGTTTTCCTCCCCTTTTACTCGGGTTCACCATTCCAGACCCTTTATTAACACTCTCCCTACTTGGAGAGTCAGTGCTTTAACCTCCTCTTTGGCACAGTTTGCAATTTCTGCTCAAGATGAACAGGAATAGGGAGAACCAATGAGAGACTAGCTGTAGGTGTCTGCACGGGTAAATTTAACGCTCATTTCCCGCCAGGAAGAGGAAATAACCTAAGGCTCAACATGCCGTGCTGGAAGCAGATTAGGGCCTGAAGCAATCCTGTGGGTTTGCGACCAGCTCACAAGATAGCGAGTTGAAGAAAGGAGCTCAGGGACACTGTAACTCACAAACCTGCAGAGTTATAAATGACAGCTATCGTCCAAAAATATATTGAAGGAAGGCTGCGAAGAGAACTTGTAAGCATGGCAGAATTGCAGGAAAACGATTTCAGGGGGTAGACGGGAATTGCATTTAAAGCATAGGAAAAGAGGCAGAACGTCGACAATGATGCTCTTGGCCAAAAAGGGCGTAGGCGTTTTTTCCTGAATATACAGGAAAAAACGCATACGCCATTTTTGGCCAACCAAGCAAGCATGTTAAAGAAATCTGCACTACAATGAAGTCTCACTGCCCCACGGTCAAAAGGGCCATCTGAAAAAAGTGTAAAATCCAGAAAGGCAGCACAGGCCATGGAGAACAGGGAGCCTTGTTATGCTGATGGGTGGGATGTAAATTGCCAACAGCCACTCTGGAAAAGTGTATGGTGTTTCCTGGAACACCTAAAAAACAAAGCAACGGAGCCTACGGCACTTCCAATTATGGTCGTATAGCTTAGGGAAATTAAAATCAAAAACACACAGCCACCTCAAAATTTCGGACGGCTCTGTTTACAAGAACCTCGTCTACAGTACACGTTAAATATCCCAGAATGTGAAAAATGGATAAAGAAGTTGTGGTACGTACGTACAATGAAATACAACTCAGCAATGAAATCTATGTCATCAGGCCCATCGCGGCATAATGAGTGGATTCAGGTACGATGATTCTAAGAGAAATGAGTCACACAGAAAATGAAACATCATAAGATATCACTAATACACGGAATGTAAACTTGGCTACACATGAACTGAATTACAAAACAGAACAGGGTCTCAAATTTAGAAAACCAACTTATGTTTGCTTAAGGGGAAAGGTGAGTTGGGGTGCTGCATAAAACCAGAGATAGAAATTAGCACAGATACCTTTCCATAAGCCAAATATGTAATAGTCAAGACCTACCCCTTGCTCAACGAAATGGACTAAACACCCCATATTCAACGCCTAGGAATACACCTGACTAGTAAGAATCTTCAAACCCATGGATTTATATGTCTCCGTAAGAGAATGAAGCGTGTGTACAGCGGCATGAATGCAGCAGAGAAAATCCGATAAATCCCATTATCAAAATGAATTACAAAAAAAACACACAAGGACAGTGAAATAGAGAGCAATTCTTAAATAATTCATTCAGGGCTTGTGATGCAACCTGGATTTACCACATCTACATCCAGAGCTGAGTGAGAAATAAGTTTGGGCACTTCGGGCTTCTAGCATTGGTGAGGTTCGATGAACAAATGCAGACCCTTTGAAGGCATACTGCATGGTACCCATTCCATGGGTCCCAACTCTCCAGGTTTAAGGGATTCTTCCTTCAGCTAATACCTGCATGGGAAACCCACACTATGGTGCACCGTGTGACCGGGAAACGTTTTCAAATGCATCGCAGTTTTCGTCCCCTTTTACTGGGGTTCAGCATTCCAGACCCTTTATTAACACTCTCCCTACTTGGAGAGTCAGTGCTTTAACCTCCTCTTTGGCACAGTTTGCAATTTCTGCTCAAGATGAACAGGAATAGGGAGAACCAATGAGAGACTAGCTGTAGGTGTCTGCACGGGTAAATTTAACGCTCATTTCCCGCCAGGAAGAGGAAATAACCTAAGGCTCAACATGCCGTGCTGGAAGCAAATTAGGGCCTGAAGCAATCCTGTGGGTTTGCGACCAGCTCACAAGATAGCGAGTTGAAGAAAGGAGCTCAGGGACACTGTAACTCACAAACCTGCAGAGTTATAAATGACAGCTATCGTCCAAAAATATATTGAAGGAAGGCTGCGAAGAGAACTTGAAAGCGGTGCAGAATTGCAGGAAAACGATTTCAGGGGGTAGACGGGAATTGCATTTAAAGCATAGGAAAAGAGGCAGAACGTCGACAATGATGCTCTTGGCCAAAAAGGGCGTAGGCGTTTTTTCCTGAATATACAGGAAAAAACGCATACGCCATTTTTGGCCAACCAAGCAAGCATGTTAAAGAAATCTGCACTACAATGAAGTCTCACTGCCCCACGGTCAAAAGGGCCATCTGAAAAAAGTGTAAAATCCAGAAAGGCAGCACAGGCCATGGAGAACAGGGAGCCTTGTTATGCTGATGGGTGGGATGTAAATTGCCAACAGCCACTCTGGAAAAGTGTATGGTGTTTCCTGGAACACCTAAAAAACAAAGCAACGGAGCCTACGGCACTTCCAATTATGGTCGTATAGCTTAGGGAAATTAAAATCAAAAACACACAGCCACCCCAAAGTTTCGGACGGCTCTGTTTACAAGAACCTCGTCTACAGTACACGTTAAATATCCCAGAATGTGAAAAATGGATAAAGAAGTTGTGGTACGTACGTACAATGAAATACAACTCAGCAATAAAATCTATGTCATCAGGCCCGTCGCGGCATAATGAGTGGATTCAGGTACGATGATTCTAAGAGAAATGAGTCACACAGAAAATGAAACATCATAAGATATCACTAATACACGGAATGTAAACTTGGCTACACATGAACTGAATTACAAAACAGAACAGGGTCTCATATTTAGAAAACCAACTTATGCTTGCTTAAGGGGAAAGGTGAGTTGGGGTGCTGCAAAAAACGAGAGATAGAAATTAGCACAGATACCTTTCCATAAGCCAAATATGTAATAGTCAAGACCTACCCCTTGCTCAACGAAATGGACTAAACACGCCATATTCAACGCCTAGGAATACACCTGACTAGTAAGAATCTTCAAACCCATGGGTTTATATGTCTCCGTAAGAGAATGAAGCGTGTGTACAGCGGCATGAATGCAGCAGAGAAAATCCGATAAATCCCATTATCAAAATGAATTACAAAAAAAACACACAAGGACAGTGAAATAGAGAGCAATTCTTAAATAATTCATTCAGGGCTTGTGATGCAACCTGGATTTACCACATCTACATCCAGAGCTGAGTGAGAAATAAGGTTGGGCACTTCGGGCTCATAGCATTGGTGAGGTTCGATGAACAAATGCAGACCCTTTGAAGGCATACTGAATGTTACCCATTCCATGGGTCCCAACTCTCCAGGTTTAAGGGATTCTTCCTTCAGCTAATACCTGCATGGGAAACCCACACTATGGTGCACCGTGTGACCGGGAAACGTTTTCAAATGCATCGCAGTTTTCGTCCCCTTTTACTCGGGTTCAGCATTCCAGACCCTTTACTAACACTCTCCCTAATCGTAGAGTCAGTGCTTTAACCTCCTGTTTGGCACAGTTTGCAATTTCTGCGCAAGATGAACAGGAATAGGGAGAACCAATGAGAGATTAGCTGTAGGTGTCTGCACGGGTAAATTTAACGCTCATTTCCCGCCAGGAAGAGGAAATAACCTAAGGCTCAACATGCCGTGCTGGAAGCAGATTAGGGCCTGAAGCAATCCTGTGGGTTTGCGACCAGCTCACAAGATAGCGAGTTGAAGAAAGGAGTTCAGGGACACTGTAACTCACAGACCTGCAGAGTTATAAATGACAGCTATCGTCCAAAAATATATTGAAGGAAGGCTGCGAAGAGAACTTGAAAGCGGTGCAGAATTGCAGGAAAACGATTTCAGGGGGTAGACGGGAATTGCATTTAAAGCATAGGAAAAGAGGCAGAACGTCGACAATGATGCTCTTGGCCAAAAAGGGCGTAGGCGTTTTTTCCTGAATATACAGGAAAAAACGCATACGCCATTTTTGGCCAACCAAGCAAGCATGTTAAAGAAATCTGCACTACAATGAAGTCTCACTGCCCCCTGGTCAAAAGGGCCATCTGAAAAAAGTGTAAAATCCAGAAAGGCAGCACAGGCCATGGAGAACAGGGAGCCTTGTTATGCTGATGGGTGGGATGTAAATTGCCAACAGCCACTCTGGAAAAGTGTATGGTGTTTCCTGGAACACCTAAAAAACAAAGCAACGGAGCCTACGGCACTTCCAATTATGGTCGTATAGCTTAGGGAAATTAAAATCAAAAACACACAGCCACCCCAAAGTTTCAGACGGCTCTGTTTACAAGAACCTCGTCTACAGTACACGTTAAATATCCCAGAATGTGAAAAATGGATAAAGAAGTTGTGGTATGTACGTACAATGAAATACAACTCAGCAATGAAATCTATGTCATCAGGCCCGTCGCGGCATAATGAGTGGATTCAGGTACGATGATTCTAAGAGAAATGAGTCACACAGAAAATGAAACATCATAAGATATCACTAATACACGGAATGTAAACTTGGCTACACATGAACTGAATTACAAAACAGAACAGGGTCTCAAATTTAGAAAACCAACTTATGCTTGCTTTAGGGGAAAGGTGAGTTGGGGTGCTGCATAAAACCAGAGATAGAAATTAGAACAGATACCTTTCCATAAGACAAATATGTAATAGTCAAGACCTACCCCTTGCTCAACGAAATGGACTAAACACGCCATATTCAACGCCTAGGAATACACCTGACTAGTAAGAATCTTCAAACCCATGGATTTATATGTCTCCGTAAGAGAATGAAGCGTGTGTACAGCGGCATGAATGCAGCAGAGGAAATCCGATAAATCCCATTATCAAAATGAATTACAAAAAAAACACACAAGGACAGTGAAATAGAGAGCAATTCTTAAATAATTCATTCAGGGCTTGTGATGCAACCTGGATTTACCACATCTACATCCAGAGCTGAGTGAGAAATAAGGTTGGGCACTTCGGGCTGATAGCATTGGTGAGGTTCGATGAACAAATGCAGACCCTTTGAAGGCATACTGCATGGTACCCATTCCATGGGTCCCAAATCTCCAGGTTTAAGGGATTCTTCCTTCAGCTAATACCTGCATGGGAAACCCACAGTATGGTGCACCGTGTGACCGGGAAACGTTTTCAAATGCATCGCAGTTTTCGTCCCCTTTTACTCGGGTTCAGCATTCCAGACCCTTTACTAACACTCTCCCTAATCGTAGAGTCAGTGCTTTAACCTCCTGTTTGGCACAGTTTGCAATTTCTGCGCAAGATGAACAGGAATAGGGAGAACCAATGAGAGATTAGCTGTAGGTGTCTGCACCGGCAAATTTAACCCTCATTTCCCACCAGGAAGAGGAATTAAGCAAAAGCTCAGCATGCCCTGCCGGAACCAGATTAGGGCCTGAAGCAATCCAGCGGGTTTGCGGCCAGCTCACAAGATAGCGAGTTGAAGAAAGGAGCTGAGAGGCACTGTAACTCACAAACCTGCAGAGTTATAAATGACAGCTATCGTCCAAAATATATTGAAGGAAGGCTGCGAAGAGAACTTGTAAGCGGAGCAGAATTGCAGAAAAACGATTTCATGGGGTAGACAGGGATTGCATTTAAAGCATAGGAAAAGAGGCAGAACGTCGACAATCATGCTCTTGGCCAAAAAGGCCGTATGCGTTTTTTCCTGAATATATTCAGGAAAAAACGCATACACCCTTTTTGGCCAACCAAGCAAGCATGTTAAAGAAATCTGCACTACAATGAAGTCTCACTGCCCCCCGGTCAAAAGGGCCATCTGAAAAAAGTGTAAAATCCAGAAAGGCAGCACCGGCCATGGAGAACAGGGAGCCTTGTTATGCTGATGGGCGGGATGTAAGTTGCCAACAGCCAATCTGGAGAAGTGTATGGTGTTTCCTGGAACACCTAGAAAACAAAGCAACGGAGCCTACGGCACTTCCACTTATGGTCCTATAGCTTAGGGAAATTAAAATCAAAAACACACAGCCACCCCAAAGTTTCGGACGGCTCTCTTTACAAGAACCTCATCTACGGTACAAGTTAAATATCGCAGAATGTGAAAAATGGATAAAGAAGTTGTGGTACGTACAAACAATGGAATATCACTCAGCAATGAAATCTATGTCATCAGGCCCATTGCGGCATAATGAGTGGATTCAGGTATGATGATTGTAACTGAAATAAGTCACACAGAAAATGAAACATCATAAGATATCACTAATACACGGAATGTAAACTTCGCTACACATGAACTGAATTACAAAACAGAACAGGGTCTCAGATTTAGAAAACCAACTTATGCTTGCTTAAGGTGAATGGTGAGTTGGGGTGCTGCATAAAAACAGAGATAGAAATTAGCACAGATACCTTTTCATAAGCCAAATATGTAATAGTTAAGACCTACCCCTTGCTAAACGAAATGGACTAAACACCACATATTCAACGCCTAGGAATACACCTGACTAGTAAGAATCTTCAAACCCATGGATTTATATGTCTCCAGAAGAGAATTAAGCCTGTGTACAGCGGCATGAATGCAGCAGACAAAATCCGATAAATCCCATTATCAAAATGAATTACAAAAACAAAACACAAGGACAGTGAAATAGAGAGCAATTCTTAAATAATTCATTCAGGGCTTGTGATGCAACCTGGATTTACCACATCTATACCCAGAGCTGAGTGAGACATAAGGTTGGGCACTTCGGGCTGATAGCATTGGTGAGGTTCCATGAGCAAATGCAGACCCTTTGAAGTCATACTGCATGGTACCCATTCCATGGGTCCCAACTCTCCAGGTTTAAGGGATACTTCCTTCAGCTACAACATGCATGGGAAATCCACAGTATGGTGCACTGTGTGACTGGCAAACTTTTTTAAATGCATCTCAGTTTTCGTCCCCTTTTACTCGGGTTCACAATTCCAGACCCTTTACGAACACTCTCCCCACTTGGAGAGTCAGTGCTTTAAACTCCTGTTTGGCACAGTTTGCAATTTATGCGCAAGATGAACAGGAATAGGGAGAACCAATGAGAGACTAGCTGTAGGTGTCTGCACGGGCAAATTTAACACTCATTTCCCACCAGGAAGAGGAATTAACCTAAGGCTCAACATGCCGTGCTGGAACCAGATTAGGGTCTGAAGCAATCCTGCGGGATTGCGGCCAGCTCACAAGATAGCGAGTTGAAGAAAGGAGCTCAGGGGTACTGTAATTCACAAACCTGCAGAGTTATAAATGACAGCTATCGTCCAAAAATATATTGAAGGAAGGCTGCGAAGAGGACTTGAAAGCGGGGCAGAATTGCAGGAAAAAGATTTCAGGGGGTAGACTGGAATTACATTTAAAGAATAGGAAAAGAGGCAGAACGTCAACAATGATGCTCTTGGCTAAAAAGGGCATAGGCGTTTTTTTCTGAATATATTCAGGAAAAAACGCATACGCCCTTTTTGGCCAACCAAGCAAGCATGTTAAAGAAATCTGCACTACAATGAAGTCTCACTGCCCCACGGTCAAAAGGGCCATCTGAAAAAAGTGTAAAATCCAGAAAAGCTGCACAGGCCATGGAGAACAGGGAGCCTTGTTATGCTGATGGGTGGGATGTAAATTGCCAACAGCCACTCTGGAGAAGTGTATGGTGTTTCCTGAAACACCTAAAAAACAAAGCAACGGAGCCTACGGCACTTCCACTTATGGTCCTATAGCTTAGGGAAATTAAAATCAAAAACACACAGCCACCCCAAAATTTCAGACGGCTCTGTTTACAAGAACCTCGTCTACGGTACAAGTTAAATATCCCAGAAAGCGAAAAATGGATAAAGAAGTTGTGGTACGTACGTACAATGGAATATCACTCACCAATGAAGTCTGTGTCATCTGGCCCGTCGTGGCATAATGAGTGGATTCAGGTATGATGTTTCTACGTGAAATAAGTCACACAGAAAATGAAACATCATAAGATATCACTAATACACCGAATGTAATCTTGGCTACATATGAACTGAATTACAAAACAAAACAGGGTCTCAAATTTAGAAAACCAACTTATGTTTGCTTAAGGGGAAAGGTGAGTTGGGGTGCTGCATAAAACCAGAGATAGAAATTACCACAGATACCATTCCATACGTCAAATACGTAATAGTCGAGACCTACAACTTGCTCAACGAAATGGGCTAAACACCCTATATTCAACGCCTAGGAATACACCTGACTAGTAAGAATCTTCAAACCCATGGCTTTATATGTCTATATAAGAGAATCAAGCGTGTGTACAGCTGCATGAAGGCAGCAGAGAAAATCTGATAAATCCCATTATCAAAATGAATTACAAAAACAAAACACAAGGACAGTGAAATAGAGAGCAATCCTTAAATAATTCATTCAGGGCTTGTGATGCAACCTGAATTTTCCTCATCTACACCCAGAGCTGAGTGAGACATAAGGTTGGACACTTTGGGCTGATAGCATTGGTGAGGTTCGATGAGCAACTGCAGACCATTTGAAGTCATACTGCATGGTACCCATTCCATGGGTCCCAAATGTCCAGGTTTAAGTGGTTCTTCCTTCAGCTACAACATGCATGGGAAACCCACAGTATGGTTCACCGTGTGACCGGGAAACGTTTTCAAATGCTTCTCAGTTTTCGTCCCCTTTTACTCGGGTTCACAATTCCAGGCCCTTTACTAACACTCTCCCCACTTGGAGAGTCAGTGCCTTTAATCTGCTGTTTGGCACAGTTTGCAATTTCTGTGCAAGATGAACAGGAATAGGGAGAACCAATGAGAGACTAGCTGTAGGTGTCTGAACGGGCAAATTTAACATTCATTTACAACCAGGAAGTGGAATTAACCAATGGCTCAGCATGCCGTGCCGGAACCAGATTAGGGCCTGAAGCAATCCTGCGGGTTTGCGGCCAGCTCATAAGAAAGCAATTTGAAGAAAGGAGTTCAGGGGCACTGTAATTCACAAACCTGCAGAGTTATAAATGACAGCTATCGTCCAGAATTATATTGAAGGAAGGCTGCGAAAAGGACTTGAAAGCGGGGCAGAATTGCAGGAAAACGATTTCAGGGGGTAGACTGGAATTGCATTTAAAGCATAGGAAAAGAGGCAGAACGTCGACAATGATGCACTTGGCCAAAAAGGGCGTATGCGTTTTTTCCTGAATATATTCAGGAAAAAACGCATACGCACTGTTTGGCCAACGAAGCAAGCATGTTAAAGAAATCTGCACTACAATGAAGTCTCACTGCCCCCCGGTCAAAAGGGCCATCTGAAAAAAGTGTAAAATCCAGAAATGCAGCACAGGCCATGGAGAACAGGGAGCCTTGTTATGCTGATGGGTGGGATGTAAATTGCCAACAGCCACTCTGGAGATGTGTATGGTGTTTCCTGAAACACCTAAAAAACAAAGCAACGGAGCCTACAGCACTTCCACTTACGGTCCTATAGATTAGGGAAATTAAAATCAAAAACACACAGCCACCCCTAAATTTCAGACGGCTCTGTTTACAAGAACCTCGTCTACGGTACAAGTTAAATATCCCAGAAAGCGAAAAATGGATAAAGAAGTTGTGGTACGTACGTACAATGGAATATCACTCACCAATGAAGTCTATGTCATCTGGCCCGTCCTGGCATAATGAGTGGATTCAGGTACGATGATTCTAAGTGAAATAAGTCACACAGAAAATGAAACATCATAAGATATCACTAATAAACGGAATGTAATCTTGGCTACACATGAACTGAATTCCAGAACAGAACAGGGTCTCAAATTTAGAAAACCAACTTATGTTTATTTAAGGGGAAAGGTGAGTTGGGGTGCTGCATAAATCCAGAGATAGAAATTAGCACAGATACCATTCCATACGTCAAATATGTAATAGTCAAGACCTACCCCTTGCTCAACGAAATGGGCTAAACACCCTATATTCAACGCCTAGGAATACACCTGACTAGTAAGAATCTTCAAACCCATGGATGTATATGTCTCCATAAGAGAATCAAGCGTGTGTACAGCTGCATGAAGGCAGCAGAGAAAATCCGATAAATCCTATTATCAAAATGAATTACAAAAACAAAACACAATGACAGTGAAATAGAGAGCAATTCTTAAATAATTCATTCAGGGCTTGTGATGCAACCTGGATTTACCTCATCTAAACCCAGAGCTGAGTGAGACATAAGGTTGGACACTTCGGGCTGATAGCATTGGTGAGGTTCGATGAGCAAATGCAGACCATTTGAAGTCACACTGCATGGTACCCATTCCATGGGTCCCAACTCTCCAGGTTTAAGTGGTTCTTCCTTCAGCTAAAACACGCATGGGAAACCCAGACTATGGTACACTGGGTGATTGGGAAATGTTTTCAAATGCATCTCAGTTTTTGTCCCCTGGTACTCGGGTTCACCATTCCAGACCCTTCACTAACACTCTCCCCACTCGGAGAGTCAGTGCCTTTAACCTCCTGTTTGGCACAGTTTGCAATTTCTGCGCAAGATGAACAGGAATAGGGAGAACCAATGAGAGACTAGCTGTAGCAGTCTGTACGGGCAAATGTATCGCTCGCTGCCCACCAGGAAGGGGAATTAATCAAAGGCTCAGCGTGCCCTGCCGGAAACAGATTAGGGACTGAAGCAATCCTGCGGTTTTTCAGCCAGCTCAGAAGAATGCGAGTTGAAGAAAGGAGCTCTGGGGCACTGTAATTCACAAACCTGCAGAGTTATGAATGACAACTATCGTCCAAAAATATATTGAAGTAAGTCTGCGAAGAGGACTAGAAAGCAGGGCAGAATTCCAGGAAAACGATTTCAGGGGGTAGACTGGAATTGCACTTAAAGCACTGGAAAAGAGACAGAATGTTGACAATGATGCACTTGGCCAAAATGGGCGTAAGCGTTTTTTCCTAAATATATTCAGGAAAAAACGCATACGCACTTTTTGGCCAACCAAGCAAGCGTGTACAGGAAATCTGCACTACAATGAAGTCTCACTGCCCCCCAGTCAAAAGGGTCATCTGAAAAAAGTGTAAAATCCAGAAAGACAGGACAGGCCATGGAGAACAGGGAGCCTTATAATATTGATTTACGGGATGTAAATTGCCAACAGCCACACTGGAGAAGTGTATGGTGTTTCCTGAAACACGTAGGAAACAAAGCAACACAGCCTATGGCACTTCCACTTATGTTCCTATAGCTTTGGGAAATTAAAATCAAAAACACACAGCCACCCCAAAGTTTGGGACGGCTCTGTTTACAAGAACCTCACCTATGGTACGAGTTAAATATCCCAGAAAGTGAAAAATGGATAAAGAAGTTCTGATACATACGTACAATGGAATATCACTCAGCAATTATACCTATGTCATCAGGCCCATAGCGGCATAATGAGAGTATTCAGGTACGATGATTCTACGTGAAATAAGTCACACAGAAAAAGAAACATCATAAGATATCACTAATACACGGAAAGTAAACTTGGCTACACATGAACTGAATTACAAAACAGAACAGGGTCTCAAATTTAGAAAACCAACTTATGCTTGCTTATGGGGAAAGGTGAGTTGGGGTGCTGCATAAAACCAGAGATTGAAATTAGCACAGATACCGTTCCATAAGCCAAATATATAATAGACCAGACCTACTCCTTGCTCAACGAAATGGACTCAACACCCCATATTCAGGGCCTAGGAATATACCTGACTAGTAAGAATCTTAAAACCCACGGATATATATGTCTCCGTAAGAGAAACATGCGTGTGTACAGCGGCATAAAGGTAGCAGTGAAAACCCGATAAATCCCATTATCAAAATAATTTTCAAATACAAAACACAATGACAGTGAAATAGAGAGCAATTTTTAAATAATTCATTCAGGGCTTGTGATGCAACCTGGATTTACCACATCTACACCCAGAGCTGGGTGAGACATAAGGCTGGACACTTCGGGCTGATAGCATTGGTGATGTTCGGTGAGCAAATGCAGACCCTTTGAAGTCATACTGCATGGAACCCTTTCCATGGGTCCCAACTCTCCAGGTTTAAGGGATTCTTCCTTCAGCTAAAACATGCATGGGAAACCCAGAATATGGTCCACCGTGTGATTGGGAAACGTTTTCAAATGCATCTCAGTTTTCGTCCCCTGTTACTTGGGTTCACCATTCCAGACGCTTTACTAACCCTCTCCCCACTTGGAGAGTCAGTGCCTTTAAGCTCCTGTTTGGCACAGTTTGCAATTTCTGCGCAAGGTGAACAGGAATAGGGAGAACCAATGAGAGACTAGCTGTAGGTGTCTGCACGGGCAAATGTAACGCTCATTTCCCACCAGGAAGAGGAACTGACCAATGGCTCAGCATGCCCTGCCAGAAAGAGAGTAGGGCCTAAAGCAATCCTGCGGTTTTGCTGCCAGCTCACAAGAAAACGAGTTGAAGAAATGAGCTCAGGGGCACTGTAATTCACAAACCTGCAGAGTTATGAATGACAGCTATCGTCCAAATATATATTGAAGTAAGTCTGCGAAGCGGACTTGAAAGAGGGGCAGAATTTCAGGAAAACGGTTTCAGGGTGTAGACTGGAATTACACTTAAAGCATAGAAAAAGAGGCAGAATATCGACAATGGTGCACTTGGCCAAAAAGGGCATATGCGTTTTTTCCTGAATATATTCAGGAAAAAACGCATACGCCCTTTTTGGCCAACTAAGCAAGCGTGTAAAGAAATGTGCACTACAAGGGAAGTCTCACTGCCCCCCAGTCAACAGGGCCATCTGGAAAAAGTGTAAAACCCAGAAAGGCAGGACAGGCCATGGAGAACATGGAGCCTTGTTATGCTGATGGGCAGGATGTAAATTGCCAACAGCCACACTGGAGAAGTGTATGGTGTTTCCTGAAACACCTAAAAAACAAAGCAACTTAGCCTATGGCACTTCCACTTATGGTCCTATAGCTTAGGGAAATTAAAATCAAAAACACACAGCCACCCCAAAGTTTCAGACGGCTCTGTTTAGTAGAACGTCATCTAAGGTACGAGGTAAATATCCCAGAAAGCGAAAAATGGATAAAGAAGTTGTGGTACGTACGTACAATGGAATATCACTCAGCAATGAAATCTATGTCATCAGACCCGTTGCGGCATAATGAGTGGATTCAGGTACGATGATTCTACGTGAAATAAGTCACACAGAAAAAGAAACATCATAAGATATCACTAATACACGGAATGAAAACTTGGCTACATATGAACTGAATTACAAAACAGAACAGGTACTTAAATGTAGAAAACCAACTTATGCTTGCTTATGGGGAAAGGTGAGTTGGGGTGCTGCATAAAACCAGAGATAGAAATTAGCACAGATACCATTCCATAAGCCAAATATGTAACAGACAAGACCTACGCCTTGCTCAACGAAATGGACTCAACACCCCATATTCAACGCCTAGGAATATACCTGACTAGTAAGAAACTTAAAACCCATGGATTAATATTTCTCCTTAAGAGAATCAAGCGTGTGTACAGCGGCATAAACGCAGCAGTGAAAATCCGATAAATACCATTATAAAAATAATTTTCAAATACAAAACACAATGACAGTGAAATAGAGAGCAATTCTTAAATAATTCATTCAGGGCTTGTGATGCAACCTGGATTTACCACATCTACACCCAGAGCTGCGTGAGACATAAGCCTGGACACTTCGGGCTGATAGCATTGGTGAGGTTCGGTGAGCAAATGCATACACTTCGCAGTCATACTGCATGGTACCCATTCCATGGGTCCCAACTCTCCAGGTTTAAGGGATTCTTCCTTCAGCTAAAACATGCATGGGAAACCCAGAGTATGGTCCACCGTGTGATTGGGAAACGGTTTCAAATGCATCTCAGTTTTCGTCCCCTGGTACTCGGGTTCACCATTCCAGACCCTTTACTAACACTCTCCCCACTTGGAGAGACAGTGCCTTTAACCTCCTGTTTGGCACAGTATGCAATTTCTGCGCAAGATGAACAGGAATAGGGAGAATCAATGAGAGACTAGCTGTAGGTGTCTGCACTGGCAAATGTAACGATCATTTCCCACCATGAAGAGCAATTAACCAAATGCTCAGCGTCCCCTGCTGGAAAGAGCTTAGGGCCTAAAGCAATCCTGCGGTTTTGCTGCCAGCTCACAAGAAAACGAGTTAATGAAAGGAGCTCAGGGGCACTGTAATTCACAAACGTGCAGAGTTATGAATGACAGCTATCGTCCAAAAATATACTGAAGTAAGTCTGCGAAGATGACTTGAAAGAGGGGCAGAATTTCAGGAAAACGATTTCAGGGGGTAGACTGGAATTGCACTTAAAGCATAGGAAAAGAGGCAGAATGTCGACAATGATGCACTTGGCCAAAAGGGGCATATGCGTTTTTTCCTGAATATATTCAGGAGAAAACGCATATACCATTTTTGGCCAACCAAGCAAGCGTGAAAAAAAATCTGCACTACAAGGGAAGTCTCACTGCCCCCCGGTCAACAGGGCCATCTGAAAAAAGTGTAAAATCCAGAAATACAGGACAGGCCATGGAGAACAGGGAGCCTTGTTATGCTGACGGGCGGGATGTAAATTGCCAACAGCCACACTGGAGAAGTGTATGGTGTTTACTGAAACTTGTAGGAAACAAAGCAACACAGCCTATGGCACTTCCACTTATGGTCCTGTAGCTTAGGGACATTAAAATCTAAAACACACATCCACCCCAATGTTTGGGACGGCTCTGTTTACAAGAACCTCGTCTACAGTACAAGTTAAATATCCCAGAAAGCGAAAAATGGATAAAGAAGTTGTGGTACGTACGTACAATGTAATATCACTCAGCAATCAAATCTATGTCATCAGGCCCGTAGCGGCATAATGAGTGGATTCAGGTACGATGATTCTAAGTGAAATAAGTCACACAGAAAAAGAAACATCATAAGATATCACTAATACACGGAATGTAAACTTGGCTACACATGAACTGAATTACAAAACAGAACAGGGCCTTAAATTTAGAAAAACAACTTATGCTTGCTTATGGGGAAAGATGAGTTGGCGTGCTGCATAGTACCAGAGATTGAAATTAACACAGATACCATTCCATAAGCCAAATATGTAATAGACAAGACCTACTCCTTGCTCAACGAAATGGACTCAACACCCCATATTCAACGCCTAGGAATATACCTGAATAGTAAGAATCTTAAAACCCACGGATTTATATGTCTCCGTAAGAGAAACATGCGTGTGTACAGCGGCATAAAGGTAGCAGTGAAAACCCGATAAATCCCATTATCAAAATAATTTTCAAATACAAAACACAATGACAGTGAAATAGAGAGCAATTCTTAAATAATTCATTCAGGGCTTGTGATGCAACCTGGATTTACCACATCTACACCCAGAGCTGGGTGAGACATAAGGCTGGACACTTCGGGCTGATAGCATTGGTGAGGTTCGGTGAGCAAATGCAGACCCTTTGAAGTCATACTGCATGGAACCCTTTCCATGGGTCCCAACTCTCCAGGTTTAAGGGATTCTTCCTTCAGCTAAAACATGCATGGGAAACCCAGAGTATGGTCCACCGTGTGATTGGGAAACGTTTTCAAATGCATCTCAGTTTTCGTTCCCTGGTACTCGGGTTCACCATTCCAGACGCTTTACTAACACTCTCCCCACTTGGAGAGAAAGTGCCTTTAACCTCCTGTTTGGCACAGTTTGCAACTTCTGCGCAAGATGAACAGGAATAGGGAGAACCAATGAGAGACTAGCTGTAGGTGTCTGCACAGGCAAATTTAACGCTCATTTCCCACCAGGAAGAGGAATTAACCAAAGGCTAAGCATGCCCTGCCCGAACCAGATTAGGGCCTGAAGCAATCTTGCGGGTTTGCGACCAGCTCACAAGATAGCGAGTTGAAGAGAGGAGCTCAGGGGCACTGTAACTCACAAACCTGCAGAGTTATAAATGACAGCTATCGTCCAAAAATATATTGAAGGAAGGATGCAAAGAGAACTTGTAAGCGTGGCAGAATTGCAGGAAAACGATTTCAGGGGGTACACGGGAATTGCATTTAAAGCATAGGAAAAGAGGCAGAACGTCGACAATGATGCACTTGGCCAAAAAGTGCATATGCGTTTTTTCCTGAATATATTCAGGAGAAAAGGCATACGCCCTTTTTGGCCAACTAAGCAAGCATGTAAAGGAAATCTGCACTACAAGGGAAGTCTCACTGCCCCCCAGTCAACAGGGCCATCTGGAAAAAGTGTAAAATCCAGAAAGGCAGGACAGGCCATGGAGAACATGGAGCCTTGTTATGCTGATGGGCAGGATGTAAATTGCCAACAGCCACACTGGAGAAGTGTATGGTGTTTCCTGAAACACGTAGGAAACAAAGCAACACAGCCTATGGCACTTCCACTTATGGTCCAGTAGCTTAGGCACATTAAAATCAAAAACACACATCCACCCCAAAATTTGGGATGGCTCTGTTTACAAAAACCTCATCTACGGTACAAGTTAAATATCCCAGAAAGCGAAAAATGGATTAAGAAGTTGTGGTACGTACATACAATGGAATATCACTCACCAATGAAATCTATGTCATCTGGCCCGTCGTGGCATAATGAGTGGATTCAGGTACGATGATTCTAAGTGAAATAAGTCACACAGAAAATGAAACATCATAAGATATCACTAATACACCGAATGTAATCTTGGCTACACATGAACTGAATTTCAAAACAGAACAGGGTCTCAAATTTAGAAAAGCAACTTATGTTTGCTTAAGGGGAAAGGTGAGTTGGGGTGCTGCATAAAACCAGAGATAGAAATGAGCACAGATACCAGTCCATACGTCAAATATGTAAGTCAAGACCTAACCCTTGCTCAACGAAATGGGCTAAACACCCTATATTCAACGCCTAGGTATACCCCTGACTAGTAAGAATCTTCAAACCCATGGATTTATATGTCTCCATAAGAGAATCAAGCGTTTGTACAGCTGCATGAAGGCAGCAGAGAAAATCCGATAAATCCTAATATGAAAATGAATTACAAAAACAAAACACAATGACAGTGAAATAGAGAGCAATTCTTATATAATTCATTCAGGGCTTGTGATGCAACCTGGATTTACCTCATCTACACCCAGAGCTGAGTGAGACATAAGGTTGTACACTTCGGGCTGATAACATTGGTGAGGTTCGATGAGCAAATGCAGACCATTTGAAGTCATACTGCATGGTACCCATTCCATTGGTCCCAACTCTCCAGGTTTAAGCGATTCTTCCTTCAGCTAAAGCATGCATGGGAAACCCACAGTATGGTGCACCGTGTGACTGGGAAACGTTTTCAAATGCATCTCAGTTTTCGTCCCCTTTTACTCGGGTTCACAATTCCAGACCCTTTACTAACACTCTCCGCACTTGGAGAGTCAGTGCCTTTAACCTGCTGTTTGGCACAGTTTGCAATTTCTACGCAAGATGAACAGGAATAGGGAGAACCAATGAGAGACTAGCTGTAGGTGTCTGCACGGGCAAATTTAACGCTCATTTCCCACCAGGAAGAGGAATTAACCAAAGGCTCAGCATGCCGTGCTGGAACCAGATTAGGGCCTGAAGCAATCCTGCGGGTTTGCGGCCAGCTCACAAGAAAGCGATTTGAAGAAAGGAGGTCAGGGGCACTGTAATTCACAAAACTGCAGAGTTATAAATGACAGCTATCGTCCAAAAACATATTGAAGGAAGTCTGCGAAGAGGACTTGAAAGCGGGGCAGAATTGCAGGAAAACAATTTCAGGGGGTAGACTGGAATTGCATTTAAAGCATAGGAAAAGAGGCAGAACGTCAACAATGATGCACTCGGCTAAAAAGGGCGTATGAGTTTTTTCCTAAATATATTCAGGAAAAAACGCATACACCCTTTTTGGCCAACCAAGCAAGCATGTTAAAGAAATCTGCACTACAATGAAGTCTCACTGCCCCCCGGTCAAAAGGGCCATCTGAAAAAAGTGTAAAATCCAGAAATGCAGCACAGGCCATGGAGAACAGGGAGCCTTGTTATGCTGATGGGTGGGATGTGAATTGCCAACAGCCAGTCTGGAGAAGTGTATGGTGTTTCCTGAAACACCTAAAAAACAAAGCAACGGAGCCTACGGCTCTTCCACTTATGTTCCTATAGCTTAGGGAAATTAAAATCAAAAACACACAGCCACCCCAAAATTTCAGACGGATCTGTTTACAAGAACCTCGTCTACGGTACAAGTTAAATATCCCAGAAAGCAAAAAATGGATAAAGAAGTTGTGGTACGTACGTACAATCGAATATCACTCACCAATGAAATCAATGTCATCTGGCCCAACGTGGCACAATGAGTGGATTCAGGTACAATGATTCTAAGTGAAATAAGTCACACAGAAAATGAAACATCATATGATATCACTAATACACGGAATGTAATCTTGGCTACACATGAACTGAATTACAAAACAGAACAGGGTCTCAAATTTAGAAAATCAACTTATGTTTGCTTAAGGGGAAAGGTGAGTTGCGGTGCTGCATAAAACCAGAGATAGATATTAGCACAGATACCATTCCATAAGTCAAATATGTAATAGTCAAGACCTACCACTTGCTCAACGAAATGGGCTAAACACCCTATATTCAACGCCTAGGAATACACCTGACTAGTAAGAATCTTCAAACCCATGGATTTCTATGTCTCCATAAGAGAATCAAGCGTGTGTACAGATGCATGAAGGCAGCAGGGAAAATCCGATAAATCCTATTATCAAAATGAATTACAAAAACAAAACACAATGACAGTGAAATAGAGAGCAATTCTTAAATAATTCATTCAGGGCTTGTGATGCAACCTGGATTTACCTCATCTAAACCCAGAGCTGAGAGAGACATAAGGTTGGACACTTCGGGGTGATAGCATTGGTGAGGTTCGATGAGCAAATGCAGACCATTTGAAGTCATACTGCATGGTACCCATTCCATGGGTCCCAACTCTCCAGGTTTAAGTGATTCTTCCTTCAGCTAAAGCATGCATGGGAAACCCACAGTATGGTGCACCGTGTGACCGGGAAACGTTTCCAAATGCATCTCAGTTTTGTCCCTTTTTACTCGGGTTCACATTTCCAGACCCTTTACTAACACTCTCCCCACTTGGAGAGTCAGTGCCTTTAACCTCCTGTTTGGCACAGTTTGCAATTTCTGCGCAAGATGCACAGGAATAGGGAGAACCAATGAGAGACTAGCTGTAGGTGTCTGCACGGGCAAATTTCATGCTCATTTCCCACCAGGAAGAGGAATTAACCAAAGGCTCAGCATGCCGTGCCTGAAACAGATTAGGGCCTGAAGCAATCCTGCGGGTTTGCGGCCAGCTCACAAGAAAGCGATTTGAAGAAAGGAGCTCAGGGGCACTGTAATTCACAAACCTGCAGAGTTATAAATGACAGCTATCGTCCAAAAATATATTGAAGGAAGGCTGCGAAGAGGACTTGAAAGCGGGGCAGAATTGCAGGAAAACGATTTCAGGGGGTAGACTGGAATTGCATTTAAAGCATAGGAAAAGAGGCAGAACGTCGACAATGATGCACTTGGCTAAAAAGGGCGTATGCGTTTTTTCCTAAATATATTCAGGAAAAAACGCATACACCCTTTTTGGCCAACCAAGCAAGCATGTTAAAGAAATCTGCACTACAATGAAGTCTCACTGCCCCCCGGTCTAAAGGGCCATCTGAAAAAAGTGTAAAATCCAGAAATGCAGCACAGGCCATGGAGAACAGGGAGCCTTGTTATGCTGATGGGTGGGATGTAAATTGCCAACAGCCACTCTGGAGAAGTGTATGGTGTTTCCTGAAACACCTAAAAAACAAAGCAACGGAGCCTACGGCTCTTCCACTTATGGTCCTATAGCTTATGGAAATTAAAATCAAAAACACACAGCCACCCCAAAATTTCAGATGGCTCTGTTTACAAGAACCTCGTCTACGGTACAAGTTAAATATCCCAGAAAGCGAAAAATGGATAAAGAAGTTGTGGTACGTACGTACAATGGAATATCACTCACCAATGAAATCTATGTCATCTGGCCCGTCGTGGCATAATGAGTGGATTCAGGTACGATGATTCTAAGTGAAATACGTCACACAGAAAATGAAACATCATAAGATGTCACTAATACACGGAATGTAAACTTGGCTACACATGAACTGAATTACAAAACAGAACAGGGTCTCAAATTTAGAAAACCAACTTATGTTTGCTTAAGGGGAAAGGTGAGTTGGGGTGCTGCATAAAACCAGAGATAGAAATTAGCACAGATACCATTCCATATGTCAAATACGTAATAGTCAAGACATACCCCTTGCTCAACGAAAGGGGCTAAACACCCTATATTCAACGCCTAGGAATACACCTGACTAGAAAGAATCTTCAAACCCATGGATTTATATGTCTCCATAAGAGAATCAAGCGTGTGTACAGCGGCCTGAAGGCAGCAGAGAAAATCCGATAAATCCCATTATCAAAATAAATTTCAAAAACAAATCACAATGAGAGTGAAATAGAGAGCAATTCTTAAATAATTCATTCAGGGCTTGTGGTGCAACCTGGATTTACCACATCTACACCCAGAGCTGGGTGAGACATAAGGCTGGACACTTCAGGCTGATAGCATTGGTGAGGTTCGGTGAGCAAACGCAGACCCTTTGAAGTCATACTGCATGGTAGCCATTCCATGGGTCCAAACTCTCCAGGTTTAAGGGATTCTTCCTTCAGCTAAAACATGCATGGGAAACCCAGAGTATGGCCCACCGTGTGATTGGGAAACGTTTTCAAATGCATCTCAGGTTTCGTCCCCTGGTACTCGGGTTCACCGTTCCAGACGCTTTACTAACACTCTCCCCACTTGGAGAGTCAGTGCCTTTAACCTGCTGTTTGGCACAGTTAGCAATTTCTGCGCAAGATGAACAGGAATACGGAGAACCAATGAGAGACCAGCTGTAGGTGTCTGCACGGGCAAATGGAACGCTCATTTCCCACCAGGAAGAGGAATTAACCAAAGGCTCAGCGTGCCCTGCTGTAACCAAATTAACGCCTGAAGCAATCCTGCGGTTTTGCGAGCAGCTCACAAGAAAGCGAGTTGAAGAAAGGAGCTCAGGGGCACTGTAATTCACAAACCTGCAGAGTTATGAATGACAGCTATCGTCCAAAAATGTATTGAAGTAAGTCTTCGAAGAGGACTTGAAAGCGGGGCAGAATTTCAGGAAAACGATTTCATGGGGTAGACTGGAATTGCACTTAAAGCATAGGAAAAGAGGAAGAATGTCCACAATGATGCACTTGGCAAAAAAGGGGGTATGCGTTTTTTCCTGAATATATTCAGGAAAAAATGCATACACTCTTTTTGGCCAACCAAGCAAGCGTGTAAAGGAAATCTGCACTAAAATGAAGTCTCACTGTCCCCCGGTCAAAAGGGCCATCTGAAAAAAGTGTAAAATCCAGAAAGGCAGGACAGGTAATGGAGAACAGGGAGCCTTGTTATGCTGATGGGCGGGATATAAATTGCCAACAGCCACTCTGGAGAAGTGTATGGTGTTTCCTGAAACACGTAGGAAACAAAGCAACACAGCCTATGGCACTTCCACTTATGGTCCTATAGTTTAGGGAAATTAAAATCAAAAACACACAGCCACCCCAATGTTTGGGACGGCTCTGTTTACAAGAACCTCGTCTACGGTACAAGTTAAATATCCCAGAAAGCGAAAAATGGATAAAGAAGTTGTGGTACGTACGTACAATGGAATATCACTCAGCCATGAGATCTACGTCATCAGGCACGTAGCGGCATAATGAGTGGATTCAGGTACGACGATTCTATGAGAAATAAGTCACACACAAAAAAAAACATCATAAGATATCACTAATACACGGAACGTAAACTTGTCTACACATGAACTGAATTACAAAACAGAACAGGGTCTCAAATTTAGAAAACCAACTTGTGCTTGCTTATGGGGAAAGGTGAGTTGGGGTGCTGCATAAAACCAGAGATTGAAATTAGCACAGATACCGTTCCATAAGCCAAATATATAATAGACAAGACCTACTCCTTGCTCAACGAAATGGACTCAACACACCATATTCAACGCCTGGGAATATACCTCACAAGTAAGAATCTTAAGACCCATGGATTTATATGTCTCCATAAGGAAGTCAAGCGTGTGTACAGTGGCCTAAATGCAGCAGTGAAAATGCGATAAAACCCATTAACAAAATAAATTTCAAAAACAAAACACAATGACAGTGAAATAGAGAGCAATTCTTAAATAATTCATTCAGGGCTTGTGATGCAACCTGGATTTACCACATCTACACCCATTGCTGGGTGAGACATAAGGCTGGACACTTCGGGCTGATTGCATTGGTGACGTTCGGTGAGCAAACGCAGACCCTTTGAAGTCATACTGCATGGTAGCCATTCCATGGGTCCAAACTCTCCAGGTTTAAGGGATTCTTCCTTCAGCTAAAACATGCATGGGAAACCCAGAGTATGGTCCACAGTGTGATTGGGAAACGTTTTCAAATGCATCTCAGGTTTTGTGCCCTGGTACTCGGGTTCACCGTTCCAGACGCTTTACTAACACTCTCCCCACTTGGAGAGTCAGTGCCTTTAACCTGCTGTTTGGCACAGTTTGCAATTTCTGCGCAAGATGAACAGGAATAGGGAGAACCAATGAGAGACTAGCTGTAGATGTCTGCACGGGCAAATGGAACGCTCATTTCCCACCAGGAAGAGGAATTAACCAAAGGCTCAGCGTGCCCTGCCGGAACCAGATTAGGGCCTGAAGCAATCCTGCGGTTTTGCGGCCAGCTCACAAGAAAGCGAGTTGAAGAAAGGAGCTCAGGGGCACTGTAATTCACAAACCTGCAGAGTTATGAATGACAGCTATCATCCAAAAATGTATTGAAGTAAGTCTTCGAAGAGGACTTGAAAGCGGGGCAGAATTTCAGGAAAACGATTTCAGGGGGTAGACTGGAATTGCACTTAAAGCATAGGAAAAGAGGCAGAATGTCGACAATGATGCACTAGGCCAAAAAGGGCGTATGCGTTTTTTCCTGAATATATTCAGGAAAAAACGCATACGCACTTTTTGGCCAACCAAGCAAGGGTGTAAAGGAAATCTGCACTACAATGAAGTCTCACTGCCCCCCGGTCAAAAGGGCCATCTGAAAAAAGTGTAAAATCCAGAAAGGCAGGACAGGTCATGGAGAACAGGGAGCCTTGTTATGCTGATGGGCGTGATGTAAATTGCCAACAGCCACTCTGGAGAAGTGTATGGTGTTTCCAGAAACACGTAGGAAACAAAGCAACACAGCCTATGGCACTTCCACTTAGGGTCCTATAGTTTAGGGAAATTAAAATCAAAATCACACAGCCACCCCAAAGTTTGGGACGGCTCTGTTTACAAGAACCTCGACTACGGTACAAGTTAAATATCCGAGAAAGCAAAAAATGGATAAAGAAGTTGTGGTACGTACGTACAATGGAATATCACTCAGCCATGAGATCTACGTCATCAGGCCCGTAGCGGCATAATGAGTGGATTCAGGTACGACGATTCTACGAGAAATAAGTCACACAGAAAAAGAAACATCATAAGATATCACTAATACACGGAACGTAAACTTGTCTACACATGAACTGAATTACAAAACAGAACAGGGTCTCAAATTTAGAAAACCAACTTGTGCTTGCTTATGGGGAAAGGTGAGTTGGGGTGCTGCATAAAACCAGAGATTGAAATTAGCACAGATACCGTTCCATAAGCCAAATATATAATAGACAAGACCTACTCCTTGCTCAACGAAATGGACTCAACACACCATATTCAACGCCTGGGAATATACCTCACAAGTAAGAATCTTAAGACCCATGGATTTATATGTCTCCATAAGGAAGTCAAGCGTGTGTACAGTGGCCTAAATGCAGCAGTGAAAATGCGATAAAACCCATTAACAAAATAAATTTCAAAAACAAAACACAATGACAGTGAAATAGAGAGCAATTCTTAAATAATTCATTCAGGGCTTGTGATGCAACCTGGATTTACCACATCTACACCCAGAGCTGGGTGAGACATAAGGCTGGACACTTCGGGCTGATAGCATTGCTGAGGTTCGGTGAGCAAACGCAGACCCTTTGAAGTCATACTGCATGGTACCCATTCCATGGGTCCCAACTCTCCAGGTTTAAGGGATTCTTCTTTCAGCTAAAACAGGCATGGGAGACCCAGAGTATGGTCCACCGTGTGATTGGGAAACGTTTTCAAATGCATCTCAAGTATCGACCCCTGGTACTCGGGTGCACCGTTCCAGACGCTTCACTAACACTCTCCCCACTTGGAGACTCAGTGCCTTTAACCTGCTGTTTGGCACAGTTTGCAATTTCTGCCAAGATGAACAGGAATAGGGAGAACCAATGAGAGACCAGCTGTAGGTGTCTGCACGGGCAAATGGAACGCTCATTTCCCACCAGGAAGAGGAATTAACCAAAGGCTCAGCGTGCCCTGCCGGAACCAGATTAGGGCCTGAAGCAATCCTGCGGTATTGCGGCCAGCTCACAAGAAAGCAAGTTGAAGAAAGGAGCTCAGGGGCACTGAAATTCACAAAACTGCAGAGTTATGAATGACAGCTATCGTACAAAAATGTATTAAAGTAAGCCTTCGAAGTGGACTTGAAAGCGGGGCAGAATTTCAGGAAAACGATTTCAGGGGGTAGACAGGAATTGCACTTAAAGCATAGGAAAAGAGGCAGAATGTCGACAATGATGCACTTGGCCAAAAAGGGCGTATGAGTTTTTCCCTGAATATATTCAGGAAAAAACGCATACGCCCTTTTTGGCCAACCAAGCAAGCGTGTAAAGGAAATCTGCACTACAATGAAGTCTCACTGCCCCCCGGTCCAAAGGGCCATCTGAAAAAAGTGTAAAATCCAGAAAGGCAGGAGATGTCATGGAGAACAGGGAGCCTTGTTATGCTGATGGGCGGGATGTAAATTGCCAACAGCCACTCTGGAGAAGTGTATGGTGTTTCCTGAAACACGTAGGAAACAAAGCAACACAGCCTATGGCATTTCCACTTATGGTCCTATAGCTTAGGGAAATTAAAATCAAAAGCAAACAGCCATCCCAAAGTTTGGGACGGCTCTGTTTACAAGAACCTCGTCTACGGTATAAGTTAAATATCCGAGAAAGCAAAAAATGGATAAAGAAGTTGTGGTACGTACGTACAAAGGAATATCACTCAGCAATGAGATCTACGTCATCAGGCCAATAGCGGCATAATGAGTGGATTCACGTACGACAATTCTACGAGAAATAAGTCACACAGAAATAGAAACATCATAAGGTATCACTACTACACGGAAGGTATACTTGGCTACACATGAACTGAATTACAAAATAGAACAGGGTCTCAAATTTAGAAAGCCAACTTATGCTTGCTTATGGGGAAAGGTGAGTTGGGGTGCTGCATCAAAACAGAGATTGAAATTAGCACAGATACCGTTCCATAAGCCAAATATATAATTGACAACACCTACTCCTTGCTCAACGACATGGACTCAACACCCCATATTCAACGCCTGGGAATATACGTGACAAGTAAGAATCTAATACCATGGATTTATATTTCTCTATAAGGAAATCAAGCATGTGTACAGCGGCCTAAACGCAGCAGTGAAAATCCGATAAATCCCATTATCAAAATAAATTTCAAAAACAAAACACAATGACAGTGAAATAGAGAGCAATTCTTAAATAATTCATTCAGGGCTTGTGATGCAACCTGGATTTACCACATCTACACCCAGAGCTGGGTGAGACATAAGGCTGGACACTTCGGGCTGAAAGCATTGGTGAGGTTCGGTGAGCAAACGCAGACCCTTTGAAGTCATACTGCATGGTACCCATTCCATGGGTCCCAACTCTCCAGGTTTAAGGGATTCTTCCTTCAGCTAAAACATGCATGGGAAACCCAGAGTATGGTCCACCATGTGATTGGGAAACGTTTTCAAATGCATCTCAGGTTTCGTCCCCTGGTACTCGGGTTCAACGTTCCAGACGCTTTACTAACACTCTACCCACTTGGAGAGTCAGTGCCTTTAACCTCCTGTTTGGCACAGTTTGCAATTTCTGCGCAAGATGAACAGGAATAGGGAGAACCAATGAGAGACTAGCTGTAGGTGTCTGCTCGGGCAAAGGGAACGCTCATTTCCCACCAGGAAGAGGGATTAACCAAAGGCTCAGCGTGCCCTGCCGGAACCAGATTAGAGCCTGAAGCAATCCTGCGGTTTTGCGGCCAGCTCACAAGAAAGCGAGTTGAAGAAAGGAGCTCAGGGGCACTGTAATTCACAAACCTGCAGAGTTATGAATGACAGCTATCGTCCAAAAATGTATTGAAGTAAGCCTTCGAAGTGGACTTGAAAGCGGGGCAGAATTTCAGGAAAACGATTTCGGGGATAGACTGGAATTGCACGTAAAGCATAGGAAAAGAGGCAGAATGTCGACAATGATGCACTTGGCCAAAAAGGGCGTATGCGTTTTTTCCTGAATATATTCAGGAAAAAACGCATACGCCCTTTTTGGCCAACCAAGCAATCGTGTAAAGGATATCTGAACTACAATGAAGTCTCACTGCCCCCCGGTCAAAAGGGCCATCTGAAAAAAGTGTAAAATCCAGAAAGGCAGGACAGGTCATGGAGAACAGGGAGCCTTGTTAAGCTGATGGGCGGGATGTAAATTGCCAACAGCCACTCTGGAGAAGTGTATGGTGTTTCCTGAAACACGTAGGAAACAAAGCAACACAGCCTATGGCACTTCCACTTATGGTCCTATAGCTTAGGGAAATTAAAATCAAAAACACACAGCGACCCCAAAATTTGGGACGGCTCTGTTTACAAGAACCTCGTCTACGGTACAAGTTAAATATCCGAGAAAGCAAAAAATGGATAAAGAAGTTGTGGTACGTATGTACAATGGAATATCACTCAGCATGGAATTTTACGTCATCGGGCCCGTAGCGGCATAATGAGTGGATTTAGGTACGACGATTCTATGAGAAATAAGTCACACAGAAAAAGAAACATCATAAGATATCACTTATACACGGAACGTAAACTTGGCTACACATGAACTGAATTACAAAACAGAACAGGGTCTCAAGTTTAGAAAACCAACTTATGCTTGCTTATGGGGAAAGGTGTGTTGGGGTGCTGCATAAAACCAGAGATTGATATTAGCACAGATACCGTTCCATAAGCCAAATATATAATAGACATGACCTACTCCTTGCTCAACGAAATGGACCCAACACCCCATATTCAACGCCTGGGAATATACCTGACAAGTAAGAATCTTAAGACCCATGGATTTATATGTCTCCATAAGGAAATCAAGCGTGTGTACAGCGGCCTAAACGCAGCAGTGAAAATCCGATAAATCCCATTATCAAAATAAATTTCAAAAACAAAACACAATGACAGTGAAATAGAGAGCAATTCGTTAATAATTCATTCAGGCCTTGTGATGCAACCTGGATTTACCACATCTACACCCAGAGCTGGGTGAGACATAAGGCTTGACACTTCGGGCTGATAGCATTGGTGAGGTTCGGTGAGCAAACGCAGACCCTTTGAAGTCATACTGCATGGTACCCATTCCATGGGTCCCAACTCTCCAGGTTTAAGGGATTCTTCCTTCAGCTAAAACATGCATGGGAAACCCAGAGTATGGTCCACCATGTGATTGGGAAACGTTTTCAAATGCATCTCAGGTTTCGTCCCCTCGTACTCGGGTTCACCGTTCCAGAAGCTTTACTAACACTCTCCCCACTTGGAGAGTCTGTGCCTTTAACCTCCTGTTTGGCACAGTTTGCAATTTCTGCGCAAGATGAACAGGAATAGGGAGAACCAATGAGAGACTAGCTGTAGGTGTCTGCACGGGCAAACGGAACGCTCATTTCCCACCAGGAAGAGGGATTAACCAAAGGCTCAGCGTGCCCTGCCGGAACCAGATTAAGGCCTGAAGCAATCCTGCGGTTTTGCGGCCAGCTCACAAGAAAGCGAGTTGAAGAAAGGAGCTCAGGGGCACTGTAATTCACAAACCTGCAGAATTATGAATGACAGCTATCGTCCAAAAATATATTGAAGTAAGTCTTCGAAGAGGACTTGAAAGCGGGGCAGAATTTCAGGAAAACGATTTCATGGGGTAGACTGGAATTGCACTTAAAGCATAGGAAAAGAGGCAGAATGTCCACAATGATGCACTTGGCCAAAAAGGGCGTATGCGTGTTTTCCTGAATATATTCAGGAAAAAACGCATACGTCCTTTTTGGCCAACCAAGCAAGCGTGTAAAGGAAATCTGCACTACAGTGAAGTCTCACTGCCCCCCGGTCAAAAGGGCCATCTGAAAAAAGTGTAAAATCAGAAAGGCAGGACACGTCATGGAGAACAGGGAGCCTTGTTAAGATGATGGGCGGGATGTAAATTGCCAACAGCCACTCTGGAGAAGTGTATGGTGTTTCCTAAAACACGTAGGAAACAAAGCAACACAGCCTATGGCACTTCCACTTAGGTTCCTATAGCTTAGGGAAATTAAAATCAAAAACACACAGCCACCCCTAAGTTTGGGACGGCTCTGTTTACAAGAACGTCGTCTACGGCGCAAGTTAAATATTCGAGAAAGCAAAAAATGGATAAAGAATTTGTGGTATGTACGTACAATGGAATATCACTCAGCAATGAGATCTACGTCATCAGGCCCATAGCGGCATAATTAGTGGATTCAGGTACGAGGATTCTACGAGAAATAAGTCACACAGAAAAAGAAACATCATAAGATATCACTAATACACGGAACGTAAACTTGGCTACACATGAACTGAATTACAAAACAGAACAGGGTCTCAAATTTAGAAAACAATCTTATGCTTGCTTATGGGGAAAGGTGAGTTGGGGTGCTGCATCAAACCAGAGATTGAAATTAGCACAGATACCGTTCCATAAGCCAAATATATAATAGACAAGACCTACTCCTTGCTCAACGAAATGTACTCAACACCCCATATTCAATGCCTGGGAATATCCCTGACAAGTAAGAATCTTAAGACCCATGGATTTATATGTCTCCATAAGGAAATCAAGCGTGTGTACAGTGGCCTAAACGCAGCAGTGAAAATCCGATAAATCCCATTATCAAAATAAATTTCACAAACAAAACACAATGACAGTGAAATAGAGAGCAATTCTTAAATAATTCATTCAGGGCTTGTGATGCAACCTGGATTTACCACAACTACACCCAGAGCTGGGTGAGACATAAGGCTGGACACTTCGGGCTGATAGTATTGATGAGGTTCGGTGAGCAAACGCAGACCCTTTGAAGTCATACTGCATGGTACCCATTCCATGGGTCCCAACTCTCCAGGTTTAAGGGATTCTTCCTTCAGCTAAAACATGCATGGGAAACCAAGAGTATGGTCCACCGTGTGACTGGGAAACGTTTTCAAATGCATCTCAGGTATCGACCTCTTGTACTCGGGTGCACCGTTCCAGACGCTTTACTAACATTGTCCCGACTTGGAGAGTCAGTGCCTTTAACCTGCTGTTTGGCACAGTTTGCAATTTCTGCGCAAGATGAACAGGAATATGGACAACCAATGAGAGACCAGCTGAAGGTTTCTGCACGGGCAAATGGAACGCTCATTTCCCACCAGGAAGAGGAATTAACCAAAGGCTCAGCGTGCCCTGCTGTAACCAGAATAGGGCCTGAAGCAATCCTGCGGTTTTCCGACCAGCTCACAAGAAAGCGAGTTGAAGAAAGGAGCCCAGGGGCACTGTAATTCACAAACCTGCAGAGTTATGAATGACAGCTATCGTCCAAAAATGTATTGAAGTAAGTCTTCGAAGAGGACTTGAAAGCGGGGCAGAATTTCAGGAAAACGATTTCATGGGGTAGACTGGAATTGCACTTAAAGCATAGGAAAAGAGGCAGAATGTCCACAATGATGCACTTGGCCAAAAAGGGCGTATGCGAGTTTTCCTGAATATATTCAGGTAAATGCATACGCTCTTTTTGGCCAACCAAGCAAGCGTGTAAAGGAAATCTGCACTACAATGAAGTCTCACTGTCCCCCGGTCAAAAGGGCCATCTGAAAAAAGTGTAAAATCCAGAAAGGCAGGACAGGTCATGGAGAACAGGGAGCCTTGTTATGCTGATGGGCGGGATATAAATTGCCAACAGCCACTCTGGAGAAGTGTATGGTGTTTCCTGAAACACTTAGGAAACAAAGCAACACAGCCTATGGCACTTCAACTTAGGGTTCTATCGCTTAGGGAAATTAAAATCAAAAACACACAGCCACCCCAAAGTTTGGGACGGCTCTGTTTACAAAACCTCGTCTACGGTACAAGTTAAATATCCGAGAAAGCAAAAAATGGATAAAGAAGTTGTGGTACGTACGTACAATGGAATATCACTCAGCAATGAGATCTACGTCATCAGGCCCATAGCGGCATAATGAGTGGATTCAGGTACGACGATTCTACGAGAAATAAGTCACACAGAAAAAGAAACATCATAAGGTATCACTAATACACGGAACGTAAACTTGGCTACACATGAACTGAATTACAAAACAGAACAGGGTCTCAAATTTAGAAAACAATCTTATGCTTGCTTATGGGGAAAGGTGAGTTGGGGTGCTGCATACAACCAGAGATTGAAATTAGCACAGATACCGTTCCATAAGCCAAATATATAATAGACAAGACCTACTCCTTGCTCACCGAAATGGACTCAACACCCCATATTCAACGCCTGGGAATATACCTGACAAGTAAGAATCTTAAGACCCATGGATTTATATGTCTCCATAAGGAAATCAAGCGTGTGTACAGTGGCCTAAACGCAGCAGTGAAAATCCTATAAATCCCATTATCAAAATAAATTTCAAAAACACAACACAATGACAGTGAAATAGAGAGCAATTCTTAAATAATTCATTCAGGGCTTGTGATGCAACCTGGATTTACCACATCTACACCCAGAGCTGGGTGAGACATAAGGCTGGACACTTCGGGCTGATAGCATTGGTGAAGTTCAGTGAGCAAACGCAGACGCTTTGAAGTCATACTGCATGGTTCCCATTCCATGGGTCCCAACTCTCCAGGTTTAACGGATCCTTCCTTCAGCTAAAACATGCATGGGAAACCCAGAGTATGGTCCACCGTGTGATTGGGAAACGTTTTCAAATGCATCTCAGGTTTCGACCCCTGGTACTCATGTTCACCATTCCAGACGCTTTACTAACACTCTCCCCACTTGGAGAGACAGTGCCTTTAACCTCCTGTTTGGCACATTTTGCAATTTCTGCGCAAGATGAACAGGAATACGGAGAACAAATGAGAGACTAGCTGTAGGTGTCTGCACGGGCAAATGGAACGCTCATTTCCCACCAGGAAGAGGAATTAACCAAAGGCTCAGCGTGCCCTGCTGTAACCAGATTAGGGCCTGAAGCAATCCTGCGGTTTTGCGGCCAGCTCACAAGAAAGCGAGTTGAAGAAAGGAGCTCAGGGGCACTGTAATTCACAAACCTGCAGAGTTATGAATGACAGCTATCGTCCAAAAATGTACTGAAGTAAGTCTTCGATGAGGACTTGACAGCGGGACAGAATTTCAGGAAAACGATTTCATGGGGTAGACTGGAATTGCACTTAAAGCATAGAAAAAGAGGCAGAATGTCCACAATGATGCCCTTGGCCAAAAAGGGCGTATGCGTTTTTTCCTGAGTATATTCAGGAAAAGACGCATACGCACTTTTTGGACAACCAAGCCAAGTGTGTAAAGGAAATCTGCACTACAATGAAGTCTCCTGCCCCCCGGTCAAATGGGCCTTCTGAATAAAGTGTAAAATCCAGAAAGGCAGGACAGGTCATGGAGAAGGGGGAGCCTTGTTATGCTGATGGCCGGGATGTAAATTGCCAACAGCCACTCTGGAGAAGTGTATGGTGTTTCCTGAAACACGTAGGAAACAAAGCAACACAGCCTATGGCACTTCCACTTAGGGTCCTATAGCTTAGGGAAATGAAAATCAAAAACACACAGCCACCCCAAAGTTTGGGCGGCTCTGTTTACAAGAACCTCGTCTACGGTACAAGTTAAATATCCGAGAAAGCAAAAAATGGATAAAGAAGTTGTGGTACGTACATACAATGGAATATCACTCAGCAATGAGATCTACGTCATCAGGCCCGTAGCGGCATAATGAGTGGATTCAGGTACGACGATTCTACGAGAAATAAGTCACACAGAAAAAGAAACATCATAAGATACCACTAATACACGGAACGTAAACTTCGCTACACATGAACTGAATTACAAAACAGAACAGGGTCTCAAATTTAGAAAACCAACTTATGCTTGCTTATGGGGAAAGGTGAGTTGGGGTGCTGCATCAAACCAGAGATTGAAATTAGCACAGATACCGTTCCATAAGCCAAATATATAATAGAAAAGACCTACTCCCTGCTCAACGAAATGGACTCAACACCCCATATTCAACGCCTGGGAATATACCTGACAAGTAAGAATCTTAAGACCCATGGATTTATATGTCTCCATAAGGAAATCAAGCGTGTGTACAGCGGCCTAAACGCAGCATTGAAAATCCGATAAATCCCATTATCAAAATAAATTTCAAAAACAAAACACAATGACAGTGAAATAGAGAGCAATTCTTAAATAAATCATTCAGGTCTTGTGATGCAACCTGGATTTACCACATCTACATCCAGAGCTGGGTGAGACATAAGGCTGGACACTTCGGGCTGATAGCATTGTTGAGGTTCGGTGATCAAAAGCAGACCCTTTGAAGTCATACTGCATGGTACCCATTCCATGGGTCCCAACTCTCCAGGTTTAAGGGATTCTTCCTTCAGCTAAAACATGCATGGGAAACCCAGAGTATGGTCCACCATGTGATTGGGAAACGTTTTCAAATGCATCTCAGGTTTCGACCCATGGTACTCGGGTTCACCGTTCCAGACACTTTACTAACACTCTCCCCACTTGGAGAGTCAGTGCCTTTAACCTGCTGTTTGGCACAGTTTGCAATTTCTGCGCAAGATGAACAGGAATAGGGAGAACCAATGAGAGACTAGCTGTAGGTGTCTGCACGGGCAAATTTAACGCTCATTACCAACCAGGAAGAGGAATTAGCCAAGGGCTCAGCATGCCGTGCCGGAACCAGATTAGTGCCTGAAGCAATCCTGCGGTTTTGCGGCCAGCTCACAAGAAAGCGAGTTGAAGAAAGGAGCTCAGGGGCACTGTAATTCACAAACCTGCAGAGTTATAAATGACAGCTATCATCCAAAAATATATTGAAGTAAGGCTACAAAGAGGACTTGAACATGGGGCAGAATTCCAGGACTACGATTTCAGGAGGTAGACGGGAAATCCTCTGAAAGTATAGGAAAAGAGTCAGAATGTCGACAATGATGCACTTGGTCAAAAAGGGCATATGCGTTTTTTCCAGGTCCCTCATTAAAGAGGGTAGGAGGCTCCCAGTATGCTTCAGTGTCCAACAGAAAACCCACGTCGCCAAGGCGACGTGAGCCAGCCATGCAGGAGTGACCTCACATCAGAGGGCCCACCTCACAAAAGGGTAAGGAACCTAGGAAGGATCAGACCCTCACCAGAGTGCCCACAACAGCAAGGGGCTGGGAACCAGGCAGGAGTGTCCTCACACCCATTGGACCACATCATCGAAAGTTGAGGTACCCAGCACATGTGGCCTCAAACCAGAGGACCCACATCACCATGGGTCTCAGAGCGAGGCAGGCAGGATTAACCTCCCAACACATGGCCCATTGTATAAAAAAGGTGAGGAATCCAGCCGTTGGAACATCCCAGCAGGCGGCCCAGATCACCAAGGCTATGGGATCCAGGCAGTGATGAACTCACAACAGAGGGCCCTCATCGTGATACTGTAAGCAACCCAGCCGTTGTGACCTCAGAGCACAAGGCCCACATCCCCATGGGGGAGGGAACCAAGCAGGAGTGTCATCGCACCAGTGGGCACACATCAGAAAATGTGGGGAGCCCAGCAGTTAGGGCCAGACGCCAGAGGGCCCTCATCACTGAGGAGAGGAGGCTCCCAGCAAGCTCCAACTGCTACCAGAGGGCTGACGTCGCCAATGCGGTGTGTGCCAGCCAGGCAGGAGTGACCTCAGAGCAGAGGGCCAACCACACAAAAGTGTGAGGAACCCAAAGAGGATCAGACTCTCACCAGAGGGCCCACATCACCAAGGGAATGGAAACCAGGCAGGAGTGTCCTCACACCAGTGGGGCCACATCACCGAAATGTGATGGACCCAGCACACGTGTCCTCAAACTAGAGGACACACATCACCAAGGGGCTGGGAGTGAGGCAGGCAGGAGGAGCCTCAAAACAGAGGGCCCATAGAATAAAAAATGTGAGGAATCCCGCAGTTGGAACCTCCCAGCAGGCGGCCAGGAGCAGCGAGGATATGGGATCCAGGCCTGACTGAACACAAAACAGAGGGCCCTCATCATGAAACTGTGAGCAACCCAGCAGTTGGGACCTCAGAGCAGAAGGCCCACATTCCCATGTGGTTGGGAACCTGGCAGGAGTGTACTCGCACCACAGGGCGCACATTAGAGAATTTTGGGAGCCCAGAAGTTAGGGCCTGACGCCAGAGGGCCCTCATCACCGAGGAGAGGAAGCTCCCAGCAGGCTCCAACTGCCACAAGAGGGCCGACGTTGCCAAGGTGGGGTGTGCCAGCCAGGCAGGAGTGACCTCACAGCAGAGGGTCCACCTCACAGAAGGGTGAGGAACCCAGCCAGGATCAGACTCTCACCAGAGGGCCCACATCACCAAGGGGATAGGAACCAGACAGGAGTGTCCTCACACCAGTGGGGCCACATAATCGAAAGGTGAGGGACCCAGCACACGTAGCCTCAAACCAGAGGACACACATCACCAAGGGGCTGGGAGTCAGGCAGGCAGGAGGAGTCTCAAAACAGAGGGCCCATAGAAGAAAAAAGGTGAGGAATCCCGCAGTTGGAACCTCCCCGCAGGCAGCCAGGAGCAGCGAGGCTATTGGATCCAGGGCGGAGTGAACTCACACCAGAGGACCCTCATCATGAAACTGAGCAACCCACCGTTGGGACCTCAGAGCAGAAGGCCCACATTCCCATGGGGTTGGGAACCTGGCAGGAGTGTAGTCGCACCACAGGGCGCACATCAGAAAATTTTGGGAGCCCAGGAGTTAGGGTCTGACGCCAGAGGGCCCTCATTACCGAGGGGTGGAGACCCCCAGCAGGCACCAACTCCCAACTGAGGGCCCACGTCGCCAAGGTGATGTGTGCCAGCCAGGCAGGAGTGACCTCACAGCAGAGGGTCTACCTCACAGAAGGGTGAGGAAACCAGCCAGGATAAGACTCTCACCAGAGAGCCCACATCACCAAGGGGATCGGAAAAAGGCAGCAGTGTCCTCACACCAGTGTGGCCACATTATAGAAAGGTGAGGAACCCAGCACATGTGGCCTAAACCAGAGGACCCACATTTCCAAGGTGTTCCGAGTGAGGCAAGCAGGAGTAGCCTAACAACACAGGGCCCACAGAATAAAAAATGTGAGGAATCCAGCAGTTTGAACCTCCCAGCAGGTGGCCCAGAGCACGGAGTCTATGGGATCCAGGCCACAGTGAACTCACAGCAGAGGGCCCACATCATGAAACTGTGAGCAACCCAGCCGGTGGAACCTCAGAGAAGAAGACCCACATCCCCATGGGGATAGGAACCTCGCAGGAGTGTCCTCGCACAACTTAACACGTATCAGAAAATGTGGGAACCCAGCAGTTAGGGCCTGACGCCAGAGGGCCCTCATCACCGAGGAGAGGAGGCTACCAGCAGGCTCCAAATGCCACCAGAGGGCCGACGTCACCAAGGCAATGGGAGCAAGCCAGGCAGGAGTTACCTCACAGCAGAGGGCCCACCTCACAGAAGTGTGAGGAACCCAACCAGGATCAGACTCTAACCAGAGGGCCCACATCACCAAGGGGATGGAAACCAGGCAGGAGTGTCCTCACACCAGTGGGGCCACATCAGCCAAAGGTGAGGAACACAGCACATGTGGCCTCAAATAAGGGGACACACATCACGAAAGGGCTGGGAGTGAGGCATGCAGGAGGAGACTCACAACAGAGGGCCCATAGAATAAAAAGGTGAGGAACCCCACAGTTGGAAGCTCCAAGCAGGTGGCCCAGAGCACCGAGGCTATGGGATCCATGCCGGAGTGAACTCACAGCAGAGGGCCCACATTCTGACACTGTGAGCAACCCAGCCGTTGGGACCTCAGAGCAGAAAGCCCACATCCCCATGGGGATGGGACCCTGGCAGGAGTGTACTCGCACGACAGGGCGCACATCAGAAAATTTTGGGAGCCCATGAGTTAGGGTCTGACGCCAGAGGGCCCTCATTACCGAGGGGAGGAGACTCCCAGCAGGCACCAACTCCCAACTGAGGGCCCACATCGCCAAGGTGACGTGTGCCAGCCAGGCAGGAGTGACCTCACCACAGAGGGTCTACCTCACAGGAGGGTGAGGAATCCAGCCAGGATCAGGCTCTCACCAGAGGGCCCCCATCACCAAGTGGATGGGAACCAGGCAGGAGTGTCCTCACACCAGTGGGGCCACATCAATACAGGTGAGGAAACCGGCACATGTGGCCTCAAACCAGAGGACCTACATCACAAAGGGGCTGGGAGTGAGTCAGGAAGGAGGAGCCTCACAACACAGGGCCCAAAGAATAAAAAAGTGAGGTATCCAGCAGTTGGAACCTCCCAGCAGGCGGCCCAGAGCACAGAGACTATGGGATCCTGGCCTGAGTGAACTAACACCAGAGAGCCTATATCATGGAACTGTAAGCAACCCAGACGTTGGAACCACAGAGCAGAAGGCCCACATCCCCATGGGGATGGGAAACTTACAGGAGTGTCCTGTTATCACTGGACTCACATCAGATAACATGGGGAGCCCAGCAGTGATGGCCTCACGCCAGAGGGCCCTCATCACCGAGGGGAGGAGGCTCCCAGTAGGTTCCAACTGCCACCAGAGGGCCGATGTCACCAAGGCAATGGGAAGCCAGGCAGGAGTTACCTCACAGCAGAGGGCCCACCTCACAGAAGGGTTAGGAACCCAGCCAGGATCAGACTCTCACCAGAGGGCTCATATCACCAAGGGGATGGGAACCAGGCACAAGTATCCTCACACCAGTGGGGCCACATCATCGAAAGGTGAGGGACCCAGCACACGTGGCCTCTAATCAGAGGACACACATAAACAAGGGGCTGAGAATGAGGCAGGCAGGAGGAGCCTCAAAACAGAGGGCCCATAGAATAAAAAAGGTGAGGAATCCCGCAGTTGGAACCTCCCAGCAGGCGGCCTGGAGTAGCGAGGCTATGGGATCCAGGGTGATTGAACTCACACCAGAGGGCCCTCATCATGAAACTGTGAGAAATCCAGACGTTGGGACCTCACAGCAGAAGGCCCACATTCCCATGGGCTTGGGAACCTGACAGGAGTGTACTCGCACCACAGGGCGCACATCAGAAAATTTTGAGAGCCCAGGAGTTAGGGCCTGACGCCAGAGAGCCCTCATTACCGAGGGAAGGAGACTCCCAGCAGGCACCAACACACAATTGAGGGCCCACGTCGCCAAGGTGACGTGTGCCAGTCAGGCAGGAGTGACCTCACAGCACAGGGCCTACCTAACAGAAGGGTGAGGAAACCAACCAGGATAAGACTCTCGCCAGAGGGCCCACATCACCAAGGGGATCGGAACCACGCAGGAGTGTCCTAACACCAATGTGGCCACATCATAGAAAGGTGAGGAACCCAACACATGTGGCCTCAAAGCAGAGGACCCACATCTCCAAGGGACTCGGAGTGAGGTAGGCAGGAGTAGCCTTACAACACAGGGCCCATAGAATAAAAAGGTGAGGAATCCAGTAATTGGAAGCTCCCAGCAGGCGGCCCAGGGCACCCAGTCTATGAGATCTAGGCCGCAGTGAACTCACAGCAGAGGGCCCACATCATGATACTGTGAGCAACCCAGCCATTGGGACCTCAGAGCAGAAGGCCCACATCCCCATGGTGATGGGAAACTGGCAGGAGTGTCATCGCACCAGTGGGCACACATCAGAAAATGTGGGGAGCCCAGCAGTTAGGGCCTGATGCCAGAGGGCCCTCATCACCGAGGGGAGGAGGCTCCCATCCCACTCCAACTGCAACCAGAGGGCCCACTTGGCCAAGGCGACGTGTGCCATCCAGGCACGAGTGACCTCACAGCAGAGAGCCCACCTCCCAGAAGTGTGAGGTATCCAGCCAGGATCAGACTCTCACCAGAGGGCCCACATCACCAAGGGGATGGGAACCAGGCAGGAGTGTCCTCACACCAGTGGGGCCACATCAATAAAAGGTGAGGAAACCGGCACATGTAGCCTCAAACCACAGGACCTACATCACCAATGGGGGGAGTGAGGAAGGCAGGAGGAGCCTCACAACACAGGGCACAAAGAATAAAAAAGGTGAGGAATCCAGCAGTTGGAACCTTGCAGCAGGCGGCCCAGAACACAGGGGCTATGGGATCTAGGCCTGATTGAACTAACATCACAGAGCCAACACCATGAAACTGTAAGGAACCCAGGCGTTGGGACCTCAGAGCAGAAGACCCACATCCCAATGGGGATGGGAACCTGGCAGGAGTGTCCTGGCATCACTGGGCTCACATCAGAAAACGTGGGGAGCACAGCAGTTAGAACCTGACACCAGAGGGCACTCATCACTGAGGAGAGGAGGCTCCCAGCAGGCTCCAACTGCCACCAGAGGACCTACGTCTCCAAGGCAATGGGAGCAAGCCAGGCAGGATTTACCTAAGAGCAGAGGGCCCACCACACAGAAGGGTGAGGAACGCAGCCAGTGTCAGACTCTCACCAGAGGGCCCACATCACCAAGGGGATGGGAACCAGGCAGGTGTTTCCTCACACCATTGGGGCCACATCATTGAAAGGTGAGGAACCCAGCACATGTGGTCTCGAACCAGAGGACACACATCACCAAGGGGCTGGGAATGAGGCAGGTGTCTGGACGGGCACATTTAACTCTCATTTCCCACCAGGAAGAGGAATTAACCAAACGCTGAGCATGCCATGCCGGAACCAGATTACAGCCTGAAGCAAACCTGCGGTTTTGTGGCCAGCTCACAAGGAAGCGAGTTAAGAAAGGAAATCAGGGGCACTGTAATTCTCAAACCTGCAGAGTTATAAATGACAGCTATTGTCAAAAATATATTGAAGTAAGGCTGCAAAGAGGACTTGAAAACGAGGCAGAATTGCAGGAATCAGATTTCAGGAGGTAGATTTGAATTGCATTTAAAGCATATGAAAAGCAGCAGATCTTTGACAGTGATGCACTTGGACAAAAAGTGCATATACATTTTTTCCTGAATACATTCAGGAAAAAACGCATACGCTCTTTTTTGTCAACCAAGCACTCGAGCAATGGAAATCTGCACTACAATGAAGTCTCTTTTCCCATTCGTCAAAATGGCCATCTGAAAAAAGTGTAAAAACAAGAAACACAGGACAGGCCATGGAGAACAGGGAGCCTTGTTATGCTGATGGGTGGGATGTCAATTGCCAACAGACACTCTGGAGATGTTTATGATGTATCCTGAAACATCTAAAAAACAAAGCTACAGAGCCTAGGTCACTTCCACTTATGGCCCTATAGCTTAGGAATATTAAAATCAACAAGACACAGCCAACACAAAATTTAGGGCTGCTGTGTTTACAAGAACCTTGAGTCCTGTGCACATTAAATATCCCAGAAAGAAAAAAATGGATAAAGAAGTTGTGCTACTTATGTACAATGGAATATCACTCAGCAATGAGATCAATGTCATCAGGCCTGTAGCAGCAAATTGAGTGGATTTAAGCACGATGATTCTAAGAGAAATATGTCACACAGAGAAAGATAGTTATCATAAGATATCACTAATAGAGGGAGTGTAAACTTGGCTCCACATGAACTGGATTACAAAACCGAACAGAGTCTCACATTTAGATAAAAAACTTATGCTTGCTTAAGGGGAAAGTTGAGTTGGGGTGCTGTATAAAACCAGAGATTGAAATTAGCACAGATACCTTTCCATAAGCCAAAAATGTAATAGACAAGACCTACTCCTTGCTCAACGAAATAGACTCATCCATGGTGTATCACCTCACACTGGTTAGAATGGGCATCATCAGAAAAATCTACAAACAACAAATGCTGGAAAGGGTGTGGAGATATGGAACCCTCTTCCAGTATTGTTGGGAATGTAAATTGATACAGTCACTGTGGAGAACATTATGGAGTTGCTTATAAAACTAACAATAGAATTACCATATGATACAGCAATCCCACTACTGGTCATATACCCAGACAAAACCATAAATTAAAAAACAACATTCAGCGCAATGTTCATTGCATCACTATTTACAATATCCAGGTAATGGAAGCAACCTAAATGCCCACAGACAGACGAATGCATAAAGATGTGGTACATATATAAAATGGAATATTACTAAGCCATAAAAAGGAATGAAATTGGGTCACCTGTAGAGACGTTGATGAATCTAGAGACTGTCATACACAGTGAAGTAAGTCAGAAAGAGAAAAACAAAACAAATCTTGTATATTAATGCATATATGTGGAACCTAGAAAAATTGTACAGATGAACCGTTTTGCAAGGCAGAAATAGAGCAACAGATGTAGACAACGAACGTATGGACACCAAGGGGGGAAAGCTGTTGGGGGGATGGTGGTGGGAGGTGTTGAGAGATTGGGATTGGCATGTATACATTTATATGTATAAAACAGATAACCAAAAAGAACCTGCTGTATAAAAAATAAAATAAAATTCAAAATTAAAAAAAATAAAATTAAAAAAAGTAAAACAGAAAAAATATTCTTCCCTTCACATACATGTATTTATATGAATAAATTATTTCCATGCATATATCTGTAAATACAGAGGAGAAGAATAAAATCTACCTTGAACCAAAAACGAAAAAAAGAAAAAGAAAAACAGAACCCACCAGTTACACAGAGGAAAACCCTATCAAGTCACTTGCTCCAGTTGTAAACAATTCTGAAGTTGGTCAGTGGTGGGGAATCATCTCCCATTCAGCCAGCAGGCCCCACGCAACAAGCGTCCTCATTGCAAAGCTGGGGGACCATGCCGAGGCATCTGTGAGTAAACGTGGGCCGAGCCCCAGGCCAGCTGCTGCTGAAATGTTCCCACCCTTCCCAGGTAAAACACCTGAATATGTACAAGGACTTGAAAGCCTAGAGGAAGGGCCATGGAGCCACACGAGCGACAGCATGCCGGCCGACTTGCTGCCTGCAGGCCATCCAGGATGGTCGTGGCCCTGGGTGCTCTTCTGGAAGCTTTCCATTTCCCTGCCTGAGATACCCCTCCTGTCCTGGCACCCACTGCTTTCTTCCTTCCTCACCTCTCCCCAGGAAGAAATTCCAGCGGCAGGTATGGGTGACACATCCTCTTCCTTAGCAGGTGGCATCTTGGCAACTGCTGCAGAAAGTCCAGCAGAGCCCCACTCACACTGGGCCACCCACAAAGCCGTGGCCTCTCACTCCCTCCCACCAGCCCAGCCCCGAGACTGTTGACAGGGCAGAGAAAATGGCGTCAGGCACAGCTGCAGGGGCTCTTGCTGCCTGGAGCGGTGTTTATATCGATCTCAACCCAGGCACACCTGGGGAGGTCTGGCCGGCACGGTCAGGCTGCCCAGGTCAGCCAATCATCACCCCTCAGGGTCTCACAGTTGCCGAAAATGGAACTTGCTGAATCGGCCAGGTCCAAGGAACAGGTGTGGGCTCTTGAGAGTCAGGATAGACAAGGGGCTGTAGTTCTGGCTTGTTTTCTAATCATTTTATCTGGCCCATGAGTGGGAGACAACTTCAAGAAAACCCTCTCCTAATGAGAGGAACCCAGGAGTCAGGGAGAGGAGGGGAGGGTGGTGGGTGGAGACAGAGTCATGGTGCCCCGGGTGCAGTGGAAGTCTCTGGAAGACCAGGTGGAGGGAGGCCGCACAGAGTGATCCCCAAGATCACAGACCTTTTGGAGCTGCTGTTTGTTAGTTCAAGTACTGCTCTGAGGTGCTCTGTGTCAGACCTGAGCGACAGGTGAGCTGGGAGTGCTTTGCAATGTGCGCTATGTGCACGGTTCCTGTTTGCCCAGACTTGCCACGGAACATGCAAGGGTAGCTCTGTATCCTGGGAGGGACGTGACAACGAGAGCCCCATGGGCTGCAGGTGACCTGCCCAGAGAACACCATATCCTGGGAGGGGCCTGAACACGAGGGCCCTGTGGGCTGGGGTGGGGGTGGGGTACCTGCCTGGGTGAGCTCCATATCCTGGGATTGGCCTGACTTTGACAGCCCCATGGGCTGCAGCAGTCAAGGTAACGGATGTCATTAGAGTCAGTGAAGCCACCGAGGATATACCTCCAGTAGTTCCTAAATCCTATACCCTGCTGGTTATTCTACCAACGACCAGGACTTGGTATTCTGTATTAGTCTTCAATGATGCTTTCTTTTACACTTTTTTCACATGGCCCTTTTGACCGGGGGGCAGTGAGACTTCATTGTAGTGCAGTTTTCCTTTAAACGCTTGCTTGGTTGGCCAAAAAGTGCATATGCGTTTTTTCCTGAATATATTCAGGAAAAAACCCTTATGCTCTTTTTGGCCAAGTGCATCATTGTCGACATTCTGCCTCTTTTCCTATGCTTTAAGTGCAATTCCAGTCTACCCCCTGAAATCGTTTTCCTGAAATTCTGCACCGCTTTAAAGCCCTCTACACAGACTTACTTGAATATATTTTGGACGATAGCTATCATTCATAACTCTGCAGGTTTGTGGATTACAGTGCCCTTGAGCTCTTTTCTTCAAGTCGCTTTCTTGTGAGCTGACCGCAAAACCGCAGGATTGCTTCAGGCCCTAATCTGTTTCCGGCAGGGCACGCTGAACCTTTGGTTAATTCCTCTTCCTGGTGGGAAATAAGCGTTCCATTTGCCCGTGCAGACACCTACAGCTAGTCTCTCATTGGATCTCCAAATTCCTGTTCATGTTGCGCAGAAATTGCAAAGTGTGCCAAACAGGAGGTTAAAGGCACTGACTCTCCAAGTGGGGAGAGTGTTAGTAAAGCATCTGGAATGGTGAACCCGAGTACCAGGGGACGAAAACTGAGATGCATTTGAAAACGTTTCCCAATGACACGGTGGAACGTACTCTGGGTTTCCCATGCATGTTTTAACTGAAGGAAGAATCCCTTAAACATGGAGAGTTCGGACCCATGGAATGGGTACCATGCAGTATGACTACAAAGGGTCTGCATTTGCTCATCGAACCTCACCAATGCCATCAGCCCGAAGTGTCCAGCCTTATGTCTCAACCTAACCCTTACCCGAAGCCTTACCCTTATCCGTCCCCTAATCATACGCTAACACTAACCCGTATCCTAACACGTACGCTCATCTTAAACCGTTGTCGTACCCTAACCTGTACCCTAAACCGTCCCCGTCCCCAAACCCTAACCCTAACTCTTACCCAAAGCCTTACCCTAAACCGTCCTCTAATCGAAACAATTACGCTAACACTAACCTGTACCCTAACATGTACTCTCAGCCTAAACCGTGGTCGTACCCTAAGCTGTACCCTAAACCGTCCCCATCCAGTAACCCTAAACCTAACCCTAACCCTAACGATAACCCTTACCCGAAACCTTACCCTAACCCGTCCCCTAATCCTAACCCGTACGCTAACACTAACCCATACCCTAAAACATACGCTCACCCTAAACAGTTGTCGTACCCTAACTGGTAACCTAAACCGTCCCCGTCCCCTAACCCTAACCCTAACCCTACCCTTAACCCTTACCCGAAGCCTTACACTAACCCGTCCCCTAATCCTAACCTGTGCGCTAACACTAACCCGTACCCTAACATGTACGCTCACCCTAAACCATTGGCGAATCCTAACCTGTACTCTAAACTGTCCCCGTCCCCGTCCCCTAATCCTAACCCTGACCCTTACTCGAAGCCTTACCCTAACACGTCCCCTAATCCTAACCCGTACGCTAACACTAACCCATACCCTAACACGTACGCTCACCCTAAACCGCTGTCGTACCCTAACTGGAACCCTAAACCATCCCAGTCCCCTAACCGTAACCCTAACCCTAACCCGAACCCTAACCCGAACCCTTACCCGAAGCCTTACCCTAACCCGTCCCCTAATCCTAACCCGTACGCTAACACTAACCCATACCCTAACACGTATGCTCACCCTAATCCTTTGTCATACCCTAACCTGTACCCTAAACCGTCCCCGTCCCCTTCCCCTAAACCTAACCGTAACCCTAACCCTAACCGTTACCCGAAGCCTTACTCTAATCCGTCCCTTAATCCTAACCCGTACGCTAACACTGACCAATACCCTAACACGTACCCTCACCCTAAACCGTTGTCGTACCCTAACCTGTAATCTAAACCGCCACGTCCCCTAACCCTAACCCTAACCCTAACCTTAAACCTTACCCGAAGCCTTACACTAACCCGTCACCTATTCCTAACCCATGCGCTAACACTAACCCGTACCCTAACATGTACGCTCACCCTAAACCGTTGGTGAACCCTAACCTGTACCCTAAACCGTCCCTGTCCCCGTCCCCTAACCCTAACACTTACCCAAAACGTTACGCTAACCCGTCCCCTAATCCTAACCCGTACGCTAACACTAACCCGTACCCTAACACATACGCTGACACTAAAACGTTGTTATACCCTAACCTGTACCCTAAACCCTCCCCGTCCCTTAACTGTAATCCTAACCCTTACCCGAAGCTTTACCCTAACCCGTCCCCTAATCCTAACCCGTACCCTAACACTAACCCGTACCCTAACACGTATGCTCACCCTAATCCATTGTCGTACCGTAAACTTTACCCTAAACCATCCCTGTCCCAGTCCCCTAACCCTAACCCTAACCCTAAACCTAACCCTTACCCGAAGCCTTACCCTAACCCGTCCAGTAATCCTAACACTTACGCTAACACTAACCAGTACCTAACAGATACGCTCACCCTAAACCGTTGTCGTACCCTAAACTCTACCCTAAACCATCCCGGTCCCCTAACAATAACCCTAACCCTAACCCCAACCCTTACCCGAAGCCTTACCCTAACCTGACCCATAATCCTAACCCGTACGCTAACACTAACCCGTACCCTAACACGTACGTTCACCCTAAACCGTTGTCGTACCCTAACCTGTACCCTAAACCGTCCCCATCCCCTAACCCTAACCGTAACCCTTACCCTAACCCTTACCAGAAGCCTTACCCTAACCCGTCCCCTAATCCTAACCCGTACGCTAACACTAACCTGTACACTAACATGTACTCTCACCCTAAACCGTGGTCGTACCCTAACCTGTACCCTAAACTGTCCCCATCCCGTAACCCTAACCCTAACCCTAACCCTAACGCTAACCCTTACCCGAAACCTTACCCTAACCCATCCCTTAATCCTAACCCGTACGTTAACACTAACCCGTACCCTAACACGTACGCTCAACCTAAACCGTTGTTGTACCCTAACCTGTACCCTAAAACATCCGTGTCCCAGTCCCCTAACCCTAACACTAACCCTAATCCTTACCCGAAGCCTTACTCTATCCCTTCCCTTAATCCTAACCCGTACTCTAACTTTAACCCATACCCTAAAACGTACGTTCACACTAAACCGTTGTCGTACCCTAACCTGTACCCTAAACCGTCCCCGTCCCCTAACCCTAACCCTAACCCTAACCCTAACACTTACCCGAAGCACTACCCTAACCCGTCCCCTAATCCTAACCCGTACGCTAACCCTAACCCGTATCCTAACACGTAAGCTCACCCTAAAACCTTGTCGTACACTAACCTGTACCCTAAACCGTCTCCGTCCCCTAACCCTAACCCTAAACCTAACCCTTACCCGAAGCCTTACCCTAACCCGTCCCCTAATCCTAAATCGTACGCTAACACTAACCCGTAACGTAACACGTACGCTCACCCTAAACTGTTGTCGTACGCTAAGCTGTACCCTAAACGGTCCCCGTCCCCTAACCCTAAACTTAACACGAACCCTAACCCTAACCCTAACACTTACCCGAAACCTTACCCTAACCCGTCCCCAATCCTAACCCGTACGCTAAAACTAATCCGTACCCTAACATGTACGCTCACCTGAAAACGTTGTCGTACCCTAACCTGTACCCTAAACCGTCCCCGTCCCCTAACCCTAACCCTAACCCAACCTTAACCCTAACCCTTACCCGAAGCCTTACCCTAACCCGTCCCCTAATCCTAACCTGTACGCTAACACTAACACCTACCCTAACACGTACGTTCACCCTAAACCATTGTCGTACACTAAACTGTACCATAAACCATCCCCGTACCCTAACCCTAATCCTAACCCTAACCCTAACCCTTACCCTTATCCGAAGCCTTACCCTAACCCGTCCCCTAATCCTGACCCGTAAGCTGACAATAACCCGTACCCTAACACATACGCTTACCCTAAACCTTTGTCGTACCCTAACCTGTACCCTTAACCGTCCCCTAACCCTAAGCCTAACACTTACCCGAACCCTTAACCAAAACGGTCCCCTAATCCTGACCCGTACGCTAACATGTACGCTCACGCTAAACCGTTGTCGTACCCTAACCTGTCACCTAAACCGTCCCCGTACCCTAACCTTAACCTTAACCCTAAACCTAAACTTAACCCTTAACCGAAGCCTTACCCTAACCCGTTCCTTAATCCTAACCCGTACGTTAACACTAACACATACCCTAAAACCTACGCTCACCATAAACCGTTGTCGTACCCTAAACTGTACCCTAAACCGTCCCCTAACCCTAACCCTAACCCTAACCCTAACCCTTACTCGAAGCCTTACCCTAACCCGTCCCCTAATCCTAACCCGTACGCTAACACTAACCCGTACCCTAATATGTACGCTCAGCCTAAACCATTTTCGTACACTAACCTGTACCCTAAACCAACCCCATCCCCTAACCCTAACCCTAACCCTAACCCTAAACCTTACCCGAATCCTTACCCTAACCCGTCCCCTAATCCTAACCCGTACGCTAAAAGTAACCCGTACCCTAATATGTACGCTCAGCCTAAACCATTGTTGTACACTAACCTGTACCCTAAACCATTCCCGTACCCTAACCCTAACACTAACCCTAACCCTAACCCTAATACTAACACTGAAATGAAGGCTTACCCTAACCCGTCCCCTAATCCTAACCCATACACTAACCCTAACCCGTACCCTAAGACGTACGTTCACCCTAAACCGTTGTCGTACCCTAACCTGTACCCTAAACCGTCCCCGTCCCCTAACCCTAACTCTAACCCTAACCCTAACCGTAACACTTACCTGAAGCCTTAAACAAACCCGTCCCCTAATCCTGACCCGTACGCTAACACTCAAATATACCCTAACATGTATGCTCACGCTAAACCGTTGTCGTACCCTAACCTGTAACCTAAACAGTCCCTGTCCCCTAACCCTAACCCTAACCCTAACCCTAACCCTTATCCGAAGCCTTACCATGACCCGTCCCCTATTCCTAACCCATACGCTAACACTAACCCGTACCCTAACATGTACGCTCACCCTGAACCGTGGTCGTACGCTAACCTGTATCCCAAACCGTCCCCCTCCCGTAACACTAACCATAACCCTAACCCTAAAACTAACCCTTACCCAAAGCCTTACCCTAACCCGTCCCATAATCCTGACCCGTACGCTAACACTAACACGTACCCTAACATGTACGCTCACCCTAAACCGTTGTCGTACCCTAACCTGTACCCTAATCCGTCCCCGTCCCCTAACCATAACCCTAATTCTTACCCGAAGCCTTACCCTAACACGTCCCCTAATCCTAAACCGTACGCTAACACTAACCCCTACCCTAACACGTACGCTCACCCTAAACCGTTGTCGTACCCTAAACTGTACCCTATACCGTCTCCAACCCCTAACCTTAACCCTAACCCTAACCCTAACCCTTACCCGAAGCCTTACCCTAACCTGTCCCCTAATCCTAACTCGTACGCTAACACTAACCCATGCCCTAACATGTACGCTCACACTAAACCGTTGTCATACCCTAACCTGTACCCTAAACCGTCCCCTAACCCTAACCCTAACACTAACCCTAACCCTAACCCTTACCCGAAGCCTTCCCCTAACCCGTCCCCTAATCTAACCCGTACGCTAACACTAACCCGTACCCTAACACGTACGCTCACACTAAACCGTTGTCGTACCCTAACCTGTACCCTAAACCATCCCCATCCCCTAACCCTAACCCTAAACCTAACCCTAACCCTAACCCTAACGCTAACTCTTACCCGAAGCCTTATCCTAAACCGTCCCTTAATCCTAACCCGTACTCTAACACTAACCCATACCCTAACATGTACGCTCACCCTAAACCATTGTCGTACCCTAACCTGTAGCCCAAACTGTCCCCGTCCCCTAACACTAAACCTATCCCTAATCCTAACACTAACACTTACCCGAAACCTTACCCTAATCTGTCCCCTAATCCTAACCCATACGCTAACACTAACACATACCTTAACATGTACGGTCACGCTAAATCGTTGTCGTACCCTAACCTGTACCCTAAACCGTCCCCGTCCCCTAACCCTAAACCTAACTCGTACCCGAAGCCTTACACTAATATGTCCCCTAATCCTAAACCGTACGCTAACACTAACCCGTACCCTACCACGTACACTCACCCTAAACCGTTGTCGTGCCGTAAACTGTACCCTATACCGTACCTGTCCCCTAACTCTAACCCTAACCCTAAACCTAACGCTTACCCGAAGCCTTACCCTAACCCGTCCCCTAATCCTAACCCAGACGCTAACACTAACACATACCCTAAAATGTACGCTCACACTAAACAGTTGTCGTACCCTAAACTGTACCCTAAATTGACCCCTAAACCTAACCCAAACCCTAACCCTAACCCTAACCCTAACCTGAAGCCTTTCCCTAACCCGTTCCCTAATCCTAACCCGTACGCTAACAGTAACCCATACCCTAACACGTACGCTCACCCTAAAACGTGGTCATACTCTAAACTGTACCCTAAACCGTCCCCGTCCCCTAACCCTAACCCTATCCCTTATCGGAAGCCTTACCCTAACCCGTCCCCTAATCCTAACCCGTACGCTAACACTAACACGTACCCTAACACGTACGTTCAGCCTAAACCGTGGTCATACACTAAACTGTACCGTAAACCATCCCTGTACCCTAACCCTAATCCTAACCCTAACCCTAACACTAAACCTTACCCGAAGCCTTAACCTAAGCAGTCCCCTAATCCTGACCCGTACGCTAATACTAAACCATACCCTAACACGTACGATCACGCTAAACCATTGACATACCCTAACCTGTAACCTAAATCGTCCCCGGCTCCTAACCCTAACCCTAACCCTAACCCAAACCCTTATCCGAAGCCTTACCCTAAGCCGTCCCCTAATCCTAAACTGTACGCTAACACTAACCCGTACCCTAACACGTACGCTCACCCTAAACCGTTGTCGTACACTAACCTGTATCCTATACCGTTCCCGGCCCCTAACCCTAACCCTAACCCTAACCCTAACCCTAACCCTTACCTGAAGCCTTACCCTAACCCGTCCCCTAATCCTAACCCGTAAGCTAACACTAACCCGTACCCTAACACATACACTCACCCTAAAACTTTGTCGTACCCTAACCTGTACCCTAAACCGTCCCCTAACCCTAACCCTAACCCTAAGCCTAACCCTTACCCGAAGCCTGAAACTAACCCGTCCCCTAATCCTGACCTGTACGCTAACACTAAACCGTACCCTAACATGTACGCTCACACTAAACCGTTGTCATACCCTAACCTGTACCCTAAACCGTCCCCTAACCCTAACCCTAACACTAACCCTAACCCTAACCCTTAGCTCACGCTAAACCGTTGTCGTACTCTAACCTGTAACCTAAACCGTCCCCGTCCCCTAACCCTAAACCTAACCCTAAACCTAATCCTAACCCTTACCTGAAGCCTTAGCCTAATCCGTCCCCTACTACTAACCCGTACGCTAACACTAACCCGTACCCTAACATGTACGCTCACCCTAAACCTTTGTGGTACCCTAAACTGTACCCTAAACCTTCCCTGTCCCCTAACCCTAACCCTAACCCTAACCCTAACCCTAACCTGTACCCTAAACCGTCCCGGTCCCCTAACCCTAACCCTAACCCTAACCCTTACCCGAAGCCTTACCCTAACTCCCCCCAATTCCTAAACTGTACGCTAACACTAACCCATACCCTAACTCATACGCTCACCCTAAACCGTTGTCGTACCCTAACCTGTACCCTAAACGGTCCCCGTCCCCTAACCCTAACTTTACCCCTAACCCTAACCCTAAACCTAAGCCTTACCCGAAGCCTTACCCAAAACCGTCCCCTAATCCTAACCCGTACGCTAACACTAACCCGTTCCCTAATACGTACGCTCACCCTAAATCGTTGTTTTACTCTACCCTGTACCCTAAACCGTCCCCATCCCATAACCCTAACCATAACAATAACCCTAAACCTAACCCTTACCCGAAACCTTACCCTAACCCGTCCCCTAATCCTATCCCGTACACTAACCCTAACCCGTACCCTAACACGTACGCTCACCCTAAACAGTTGTCGTACCCTAACCTGTACCCTAAACCTTCCCCATCACCTAACCCAAACCCTAGTCCTAACCCTAACCCTAAACCTTACCCGAAGCCTTACCCTAAACCGTCCCCTAATAGTAACCCGTACGCTAACACTAACCTGTACCCTAACACGTACGCTCACCCTAAACCGTTTTCGTACCCTACCCTTTATGCTAAACCATCACCGTCCCCTAACCCTAACCCTAGCCCTAACCCTAACCCTTACCCGAAACCTTACATTAATCTGTCACATAATCCTAACCCGTACGCTAACACTAACACCTACCCTAACACGTACGTTCACCCTAAACCATTGTCATACACTAAACTGTACCATAAACCATCCCCGTACCCTAACCCTAATCCTAACCCTAACCCTAACCCTTACCCTTATCCGAAGCCTTACCCTAACCCGTCCCCTAATCCTGACCCGTAAGCTGACAATAACCCGTACCCTAACACATACGCTTACCCTAAACCTTTGTCGTACCCTAACCTGTACCCTTAACCGTCCCCTAACCCTAAGCCTAACACTTACCCGAACCCTTAACCAAAACGGTCCCCTAATCCTGACCCGTACGCTAACATGTACGCTCACGCTAAACCGTTGTCGTACCCTAACCTGTCACCTAAACCGTCCCCGTACCCTAACCTTAACCTTAACCCTAAACCTAAACTTAACCCTTAACCGAAGCCTTACCCTAACCCGTTCCTTAATCCTAACCCGTACGTTAACACTAACACATACCCTAAAACCTACGCTCACCATAAACCGTTGTCGTACCCTAAACTGTACCCTAAACCGTCCCCTAACCCTAACCCTAACCCTAACCCTAACCCTTACTCGAAGCCTTACCCTAACCCGTCCCCTAATCCTAACCCGTACGCTAACACTAACCCGTACCCTAATATGTACGCTCAGCCTAAACCATTTTCGTACACTAACCTGTACCCTAAACCAACCCCGTCCCCTAACCCTAACCCTAACCCTAACCCTAACCCTAAACCTTACCCGAATCCTTACCCTAACCCGTCCCCTAATCCTAACCCGTACGCTAAAAGTAACCCGTACCCTAATATGTACGCTCAGCCTAAACCATTGTTGTACACTAACCTGTACCCTAAACCATTCCCGTACCCTAACCCTAACACTAACCCTAACCCTAACCCTAATACTAACACTGAAATGAAGGCTTACCCTAACCCGTCCCCTAATCCTAACCCATACACTAACCCTAACCCGTACCCTAACACGTACGTTCACCCTAAACCGTTGTCGTACCCTAACCTGTACCCTAAACCGTCCCCGTCCCCTAACCCTAACTCTAACCCTAACCCTAACCGTAACACTTACCTGAAGCCTTAAACAAACCCGTCCCCTAATCCTGACCCGTACGCTAACACTCAAATATACCCTAACATGTATGCTCACGCTAAACCGTTGTCGTACCCTAACCTGTAACCTAAACAGTCCCTGTCCCCTAACCCTAACCCTAACCCTAACCCTAACCCTTATCCGAAGCCTTACCATGACCCGTCCCCTATTCCTAACCCATACGCTAACACTAACCCGTACCCTAACATGTACGCTCACCCTGAACCGTGGTCGTACGCTAACCTGTATCCCAAACCGTCCCCCTCCCGTAACACTAACCATAACCCTAACCCTAAAACTAACCCTTACCCAAAGCCTTACCCTAACCCGTCCCATAATCCTGACCCGTACGCTAACACTAACACGTACCCTAACATGTACGCTCACCCTAAACCGTTGTCGTACCCTAACCTGTACCCTAATCCGTCCCCGTCCCCTAACCATAACCCTAATTCTTACCCGAAGCCTTACCCTAACACGTCCCCTAATCCTAAACCGTACGCTAACACTAACCCCTACCCTAACACGTACGCTCACCCTAAACCGTTGTCGTACCCTAAACTGTACCCTATACCGTCTCCAACCCCTAACCTTAACCCTAACCCTAACCCTAACCCTTACCCGAAGCCTTACCCTAACCTGTCCCCTAATCCTAACTCGTACGCTAACACTAACCCATGCCCTAACATGTACGCTCACACTAAACCGTTGTCATACCCTAACCTGTACCCTAAACCGTCCCCTAACCCTAACCCTAACACTAACCCTAACCCTAACCCTTACCCGAAGCCTTCCCCTAACCCGTCCCCTAATCTAACCCGTACGCTAACACTAACCCGTACCCTAACACGTACGCTCACACTAAACCGTTGTCGTACCCTAACCTGTACCCTAAACCATCCCCATCCCCTAACCCTAACCCTAAACCTAACCCTAACCCTAACCCTAACGCTAACTCTTACCCGAAGCCTTATCCTAAACCGTCCCTTAATCCTAACCCGTACTCTAACACTAACCCATACCCTAACATGTACGCTCACCCTAAACCATTGTCGTACCCTAACCTGTAGCCCAAACTGTCCCCGTCCCCTAACACTAAACCTATCCCTAATCCTAACACTAACACTTACCCGAAACCTTACCCTAATCTGTCCCCTAATCCTAACCCATACGCTAACACTAACACATACCTTAACATGTACGGTCACGCTAAATCGTTGTCGTACCCTAACCTGTACCCTAAACCGTCCCCGTCCCCTAACCCTAAACCTAACTCGTACCCGAAGCCTTACACTAATATGTCCCCTAATCCTAAACCGTACGCTAACACTAACCCGTACCCTACCACGTACACTCACCCTAAACCGTTGTCGTGCCGTAAACTGTACCCTATACCGTACCTGTCCCCTAACTCTAACCCTAACCCTAAACCTAACGCTTACCCGAAGCCTTACCCTAACCCGTCCCCTAATCCTAACCCAGACGCTAACACTAACACATACCCTAAAATGTACGCTCACACTAAACAGTTGTCGTACCCTAAACTGTACCCTAAATTGACCCCTAAACCTAACCCAAACCCTAACCCTAACCCTAACCCTAACCTGAAGCCTTTCCCTAACCCGTTCCCTAATCCTAACCCGTACGCTAACAGTAACCCATACCCTAACACGTACGCTCACCCTAAAACGTGGTCATACTCTAAACTGTACCCTAAACCGTCCCCGTCCCCTAACCCTAACCCTATCCCTTATCGGAAGCCTTACCCTAACCCGTCCCCTAATCCTAACCCGTACGCTAACACTAACACGTACCCTAACACGTACGTTCAGCCTAAACCGTGGTCATACACTAAACTGTACCGTAAACCATCCCTGTACCCTAACCCTAATCCTAACCCTAACCCTAACACTAAACCTTACCCGAAGCCTTAACCTAAGCAGTCCCCTAATCCTGACCCGTACGCTAATACTAAACCATACCCTAACACGTACGATCACGCTAAACCATTGACATACCCTAACCTGTAACCTAAATCGTCCCCGGCTCCTAACCCTAACCCTAACCCTAACCCAAACCCTTATCCGAAGCCTTACCCTAAGCCGTCCCCTAATCCTAAACTGTACGCTAACACTAACCCGTACCCTAACACGTACGCTCACCCTAAACCGTTGTCGTACACTAACCTGTATCCTATACCGTTCCCGGCCCCTAACCCTAACCCTAACCCTAACCCTAACCCTAACCCTTACCTGAAGCCTTACCCTAACCCGTCCCCTAATCCTAACCCGTAAGCTAACACTAACCCGTACCCTAACACATACACTCACCCTAAAACTTTGTCGTACCCTAACCTGTACCCTAAACCGTCCCCTAACCCTAACCCTAACCCTAAGCCTAACCCTTACCCGAAGCCTGAAACTAACCCGTCCCCTAATCCTGACCTGTACGCTAACACTAAACCGTACCCTAACATGTACGCTCACACTAAACCGTTGTCATACCCTAACCTGTACCCTAAACCGTCCCCTAACCCTAACCCTAACACTAACCCTAACCCTAACCCTTAGCTCACGCTAAACCGTTGTCGTACTCTAACCTGTAACCTAAACCGTCCCCGTCCCCTAACCCTAAACCTAACCCTAAACCTAATCCTAACCCTTACCTGAAGCCTTAGCCTAATCCGTCCCCTACTACTAACCCGTACGCTAACACTAACCCGTACCCTAACATGTACGCTCACCCTAAACCTTTGTGGTACCCTAAACTGTACCCTAAACCGTCCCTGTCCCCTAACCCTAACCCTAACCCTAACCCTAACCCTAACCTGTACCCTAAACCGTCCCGGTCCCCTAACCCTAACCCTAACCCTAACCCTTACCCGAAGCCTTACCCTAACTCCCCCCAATTCCTAAACTGTACGCTAACACTAACCCATACCCTAACTCATACGCTCACCCTAAACCGTTGTCGTACCCTAACCTGTACCCTAAACGGTCCCCGTCCCCTAACCCTAACTTTACCCCTAACCCTAACCCTAAACCTAAGCCTTACCCGAAGCCTTACCCAAAACCGTCCCCTAATCCTAACCCGTACGCTAACACTAACCCGTTCCCTAATACGTACGCTCACCCTAAATCGTTGTTTTACTCTACCCTGTACCCTAAACCGTCCCCATCCCATAACCCTAACCATAACAATAACCCTAAACCTAACCCTTACCCGAAACCTTACCCTAACCCGTCCCCTAATCCTATCCCGTACACTAACCCTAACCCGTACCCTAACACGTACGCTCACCCTAAACAGTTGTCGTACCCTAACCTGTACCCTAAACCTTCCCCATCACCTAACCCAAACCCTAGTCCTAACCCTAACCCTAAACCTTACCCGAAGCCTTACCCTAAACCGTCCCCTAATAGTAACCCGTACGCTAACACTAACCTGTACCCTAACACGTACGCTCACCCTAAACCGTTTTCGTACCCTACCCTTTATGCTAAACCATCACCGTCCCCTAACCCTAACCCTAGCCCTAACCCTAACCCTTACCCGAAACCTTACATTAATCTGTCACATAATCCTAACCCGTACGCTAACACTAACACCTACCCTAACACGTACGTTCACCCTAAACCATTGTCATACACTAAACTGTACCATAAACCATCCCCGTACCCTAACCCTAATCCTAACCCTAACCCTAACCCTTACCCTTATCCGAAGCCTTACCCTAACCCGTCCCCTAATCCTGACCCGTAAGCTGACAATAACCCGTACCCTAACACATACGCTTACCCTAAACCTTTGTCGTACCCTAACCTGTACCCTTAACCGTCCCCTAACCCTAAGCCTAACACTTACCCGAACCCTTAACCAAAACGGTCCCCTAATCCTGACCCGTACGCTAACATGTACGCTCACGCTAAACCGTTGTCGTACCCTAACCTGTCACCTAAACCGTCCCCGTACCCTAACCTTAACCTTAACCCTAAACCTAAACTTAACCCTTAACCGAAGCCTTACCCTAACCCGTTCCTTAATCCTAACCCGTACGTTAACACTAACACATACCCTAAAACCTACGCTCACCATAAACCGTTGTCGTACCCTAAACTGTACCCTAAACCGTCCCCTAACCCTAACCCTAACCCTAACCCTAACCCTTACTCGAAGCCTTACCCTAACCCGTCCCCTAATCCTAACCCGTACGCTAACACTAACCCGTACCCTAATATGTACGCTCAGCCTAAACCATTTTCGTACACTAACCTGTACCCTAAACCAACCCCGTCCCCTAACCCTAACCCTAACCCTAACCCTAACCCTAAACCTTACCCGAATCCTTACCCTAACCCGTCCCCTAATCCTAACCCGTACGCTAAAAGTAACCCGTACCCTAATATGTACGCTCAGCCTAAACCATTGTTGTACACTAACCTGTACCCTAAACCATTCCCGTACCCTAACCCTAACACTAACCCTAACCCTAACCCTAATACTAACACTGAAATGAAGGCTTACCCTAACCCGTCCCCTAATCCTAACCCATACACTAACCCTAACCCGTACCCTAACACGTACGTTCACCCTAAACCGTTGTCGTACCCTAACCTGTACCCTAAACCGTCCCCGTCCCCTAACCCTAACTCTAACCCTAACCCTAACCGTAACACTTACCTGAAGCCTTAAACAAACCCGTCCCCTAATCCTGACCCGTACGCTAACACTCAAATATACCCTAACATGTATGCTCACGCTAAACCGTTGTCGTACCCTAACCTGTAACCTAAACAGTCCCTGTCCCCTAACCCTAACCCTAACCCTAACCCTAACCCTTATCCGAAGCCTTACCATGACCCGTCCCCTATTCCTAACCCATACGCTAACACTAACCCGTACCCTAACATGTACGCTCACCCTGAACCGTGGTCGTACGCTAACCTGTATCCCAAACCGTCCCCCTCCCGTAACACTAACCATAACCCTAACCCTAAAACTAACCCTTACCCAAAGCCTTACCCTAACCCGTCCCATAATCCTGACCCGTACGCTAACACTAACACGTACCCTAACATGTACGCTCACCCTAAACCGTTGTCGTACCCTAACCTGTACCCTAATCCGTCCCCGTCCCCTAACCATAACCCTAATTCTTACCCGAAGCCTTACCCTAACACGTCCCCTAATCCTAAACCGTACGCTAACACTAACCCCTACCCTAACACGTACGCTCACCCTAAACCGTTGTCGTACCCTAAACTGTACCCTATACCGTCTCCAACCCCTAACCTTAACCCTAACCCTAACCCTAACCCTTACCCGAAGCCTTACCCTAACCTGTCCCCTAATCCTAACTCGTACGCTAACACTAACCCATGCCCTAACATGTACGCTCACACTAAACCGTTGTCATACCCTAACCTGTACCCTAAACCGTCCCCTAACCCTAACCCTAACACTAACCCTAACCCTAACCCTTACCCGAAGCCTTCCCCTAACCCGTCCCCTAATCTAACCCGTACGCTAACACTAACCCGTACCCTAACACGTACGCTCACACTAAACCGTTGTCGTACCCTAACCTGTACCCTAAACCATCCCCATCCCCTAACCCTAACCCTAAACCTAACCCTAACCCTAACCCTAACGCTAACTCTTACCCGAAGCCTTATCCTAAACCGTCCCTTAATCCTAACCCGTACTCTAACACTAACCCATACCCTAACATGTACGCTCACCCTAAACCATTGTCGTACCCTAACCTGTAGCCCAAACTGTCCCCGTCCCCTAACACTAAACCTATCCCTAATCCTAACACTAACACTTACCCGAAACCTTACCCTAATCTGTCCCCTAATCCTAACCCATACGCTAACACTAACACATACCTTAACATGTACGGTCACGCTAAATCGTTGTCGTACCCTAACCTGTACCCTAAACCGTCCCCGTCCCCTAACCCTAAACCTAACTCGTACCCGAAGCCTTACACTAATATGTCCCCTAATCCTAAACCGTACGCTAACACTAACCCGTACCCTACCACGTACACTCACCCTAAACCGTTGTCGTGCCGTAAACTGTACCCTATACCGTACCTGTCCCCTAACTCTAACCCTAACCCTAAACCTAACGCTTACCCGAAGCCTTACCCTAACCCGTCCCCTAATCCTAACCCAGACGCTAACACTAACACATACCCTAAAATGTACGCTCACACTAAACAGTTGTCGTACCCTAAACTGTACCCTAAATTGACCCCTAAACCAAACCCAAACCCTAACCCTAACCCTAACCCTAACCTGAAGCCTTTCCCTAACCCGTTCCCTAATCCTAACCCGTACGCTAACAGTAACCCATACCCTAACACGTACGCTCACCCTAAAACGTGGTCATACTCTAAACTGTACCCTAAACCGTCCCCGTCCCCTAACCCTAACCCTATCCCTTATCGGAAGCCTTACCCTAACCCGTCCCCTAATCCTAACCCGTACGCTAACACTAACACGTACCCTAACACGTACGTTCAGCCTAAACCGTGGTCATACACTAAACTGTACCGTAAACCATCCCTGTACCCTAACCCTAATCCTAACCCTAACCCTAACACTAAACCTTACCCGAAGCCTTAACCTAAGCAGTCCCCTAATCCTGACCCGTACGCTAATACTAAACCATACCCTAACACGTACGATCACGCTAAACCATTGACATACCCTAACCTGTAACCTAAATCGTCCCCGGCTCCTAACCCTAACCCTAACCCTAACCCAAACCCTTATCCGAAGCCTTACCCTAAGCCGTCCCCTAATCCTAAACTGTACGCTAACACTAACCCGTACCCTAACACGTACGCTCACCCTAAACCGTTGTCGTACACTAACCTGTATCCTATACCGTTCCCGGCCCCTAACCCTAACCCTAACCCTAACCCTAACCCTAACCCTTACCTGAAGCCTTACCCTAACCCGTCCCCTAATCCTAACCCGTAAGCTAACACTAACCCGTACCCTAACACATACACTCACCCTAAAACTTTGTCGTACCCTAACCTGTACCCTAAACCGTCCCCTAACCCTAACCCTAACCCTAAGCCTAACCCTTACCCGAAGCCTGAAACTAACCCGTCCCCTAATCCTGACCTGTACGCTAACACTAAACCGTACCCTAACATGTACGCTCACACTAAACCGTTGTCATACCCTAACCTGTACCCTAAACCGTCCCCTAACCCTAACCCTAACACTAACCCTAACCCTAACCCTTAGCTCACGCTAAACCGTTGTCGTACTCTAACCTGTAACCTAAACCGTCCCCGTCCCCTAACCCTAAACCTAACCCTAAACCTAATCCTAACCCTTACCTGAAGCCTTAGCCTAATCCGTCCCCTACTACTAACCCGTACGCTAACACTAACCCGTACCCTAACATGTACGCTCACCCTAAACCTTTGTGGTACCCTAAACTGTACCCTAAACCGTCCCTGTCCCCTAACCCTAACCCTAACCCTAACCCTAACCCTAACCTGTACCCTAAACCGTCCCGGTCCCCTAACCCTAACCCTAACCCTAACCCTTACCCGAAGCCTTACCCTAACTCCCCCCAATTCCTAAACTGTACGCTAACACTAACCCATACCCTAACTCATACGCTCACCCTAAACCGTTGTCGTACCCTAAACTGTACCCTATACCGTCTCCAACCCCTAACCTTAACCCTAACCCTAACCCTAACCCTTACCCGAAGCCTTACCCTAACCTGTCCCCTAATCCTAACTCGTACGCTAACACTAACCCATGCCCTAACATGTACGCTCACACTAAACCGTTGTCATACCCTAACCTGTACCCTAAACCGTCCCCTAACCCTAACCCTAACACTAACCCTAACCCTAACCCTTACCCGAAGCCTTCCCCTAACCCGTCCCCTAATCTAACCCGTACGCTAACACTAACCCGTACCCTAACACGTACGCTCACACTAAACCGTTGTCGTACCCTAACCTGTACCCTAAACCATCCCCATCCCCTAACCCTAACCCTAAACCTAACCCTAACCCTAACCCTAACGCTAACTCTTACCCGAAGCCTTATCCTAAACCGTCCCTTAATCCTAACCCGTACTCTAACACTAACCCATACCCTAACATGTACGCTCACCCTAAACCATTGTCGTACCCTAACCTGTAGCCCAAACTGTCCCCGTCCCCTAACACTAAACCTATCCCTAATCCTAACACTAACACTTACCCGAAACCTTACCCTAATCTGTCCCCTAATCCTAACCCATACGCTAACACTAACACATACCTTAACATGTACGGTCACGCTAAATCGTTGTCGTACCCTAACCTGTACCCTAAACCGTCCCCGTCCCCTAACCCTAAACCTAACTCGTACCCGAAGCCTTACACTAATATGTCCCCTAATCCTAAACCGTACGCTAACACTAACCCGTACCCTACCACGTACACTCACCCTAAACCGTTGTCGTGCCGTAAACTGTACCCTATACCGTACCTGTCCCCTAACTCTAACCCTAACCCTAAACCTAACGCTTACCCGAAGCCTTACCCTAACCCGTCCCCTAATCCTAACCCAGACGCTAACACTAACACATACCCTAAAATGTACGCTCACACTAAACAGTTGTCGTACCCTAAACTGTACCCTAAATTGACCCCTAAACCTAACCCAAACCCTAACCCTAACCCTAACCCTAACCTGAAGCCTTTCCCTAACCCGTTCCCTAATCCTAACCCGTACGCTAACAGTAACCCATACCCTAACACGTACGCTCACCCTAAAACGTGGTCATACTCTAAACTGTACCCTAAACCGTCCCCGTCCCCTAACCCTAACCCTATCCCTTATCGGAAGCCTTACCCTAACCCGTCCCCTAATCCTAACCCGTACGCTAACACTAACACGTACCCTAACACGTACGTTCAGCCTAAACCGTGGTCATACACTAAACTGTACCGTAAACCATCCCTGTACCCTAACCCTAATCCTAACCCTAACCCTAACACTAAACCTTACCCGAAGCCTTAACCTAAGCAGTCCCCTAATCCTGACCCGTACGCTAATACTAAACCATACCCTAACACGTACGATCACGCTAAACCATTGACATACCCTAACCTGTAACCTAAATCGTCCCCGGCTCCTAACCCTAACCCTAACCCTAACCCAAACCCTTATCCGAAGCCTTACCCTAAGCCGTCCCCTAATCCTAAACTGTACGCTAACACTAACCCGTACCCTAACACGTACGCTCACCCTAAACCGTTGTCGTACACTAACCTGTATCCTATACCGTTCCCGGCCCCTAACCCTAACCCTAACCCTAACCCTAACCCTAACCCTTACCTGAAGCCTTACCCTAACCCGTCCCCTAATCCTAACCCGTAAGCTAACACTAACCCGTACCCTAACACATACACTCACCCTAAAACTTTGTCGTACCCTAACCTGTACCCTAAACCGTCCCCTAACCCTAACCCTAACCCTAAGCCTAACCCTTACCCGAAGCCTGAAACTAACCCGTCCCCTAATCCTGACCTGTACGCTAACACTAAACCGTACCCTAACATGTACGCTCACACTAAACCGTTGTCATACCCTAACCTGTACCCTAAACCGTCCCCTAACCCTAACCCTAACACTAACCCTAACCCTAACCCTTAGCTCACGCTAAACCGTTGTCGTACTCTAACCTGTAACCTAAACCGTCCCCGTCCCCTAACCCTAAACCTAACCCTAAACCTAATCCTAACCCTTACCTGAAGCCTTAGCCTAATCCGTCCCCTACTACTAACCCGTACGCTAACACTAACCCGTACCCTAACATGTACGCTCACCCTAAACCTTTGTGGTACCCTAAACTGTACCCTAAACCTTCCCTGTCCCCTAACCCTAACCCTAACCCTAACCCTAACCCTAACCTGTACCCTAAACCGTCCCGGTCCCCTAACCCTAACCCTAACCCTAACCCTTACCCGAAGCCTTACCCTAACTCCCCCCAATTCCTAAACTGTACGCTAACACTAACCCATACCCTAACTCATACGCTCACCCTAAACCGTTGTCGTACCCTAACCTGTACCCTAAACGGTCCCCGTCCCCTAACCCTAACTTTACCCCTAACCCTAACCCTAAACCTAAGCCTTACCCGAAGCCTTACCCAAAACCGTCCCCTAATCCTAACCCGTACGCTAACACTAACCCGTTCCCTAATACGTACGCTCACCCTAAATCGTTGTTTTACTCTACCCTGTACCCTAAACCGTCCCCATCCCATAACCCTAACCATAACAATAACCCTAAACCTAACCCTTACCCGAAACCTTACCCTAACCCGTCCCCTAATCCTATCCCGTACACTAACCCTAACCCGTACCCTAACACGTACGCTCACCCTAAACAGTTGTCGTACCCTAACCTGTACCCTAAACCTTCCCCATCACCTAACCCAAACCCTAGTCCTAACCCTAACCCTAAACCTTACCCGAAGCCTTACCCTAAACCGTCCCCTAATAGTAACCCGTACGCTAACACTAACCTGTACCCTAACACGTACGCTCACCCTAAACCGTTTTCGTACCCTACCCTTTATGCTAAACCATCACCGTCCCCTAACCCTAACCCTAGCCCTAACCCTAACCCTTACCCGAAACCTTACATTAATCTGTCACATAATCCTAACCCGTACGCTAACACTAACACCTACCCTAACACGTACGTTCACCCTAAACCATTGTCATACACTAAACTGTACCATAAACCATCCCCGTACCCTAACCCTAATCCTAACCCTAACCCTAACCCTTACCCTTATCCGAAGCCTTACCCTAACCCGTCCCCTAATCCTGACCCGTAAGCTGACAATAACCCGTACCCTAACACATATGCTTACCCTAAACCTTTGTCGTACCCTAACCTGTACCCTTAACCGTCCCCTAACCCTAAGCCTAACACTTACCCGAACCCTTAACCAAAACGGTCCCCTAATCCTGACCCGTACGCTAACATGTACGCTCACGCTAAACCGTTGTCGTACCCTAACCTGTCACCTAAACCGTCCCCGTACCCTAACCTTAACCTTAACCCTAAACCTAAACTTAACCCTTAACCGAAGCCTTACCCTAACCCGTTCCTTAATCCTAACCCGTACGTTAACACTAACACATACCCTAAAACCTACGCTCACCATAAACCGTTGTCGTACCCTAAACTGTACCCTAAACCGTCCCCTAACCCTAACCCTAACCCTAACCCTAACCCTTACTCGAAGCCTTACCCTAACCCGTCCCCTAATCCTAACCCGTACGCTAACACTAACCCGTACCCTAATATGTACGCTCAGCCTAAACCATTTTCGTACACTAACCTGTACCCTAAACCAACCCCGTCCCCTAACCCTAACCCTAACCCTAACCCTAACCCTAAACCTTACCCGAATCCTTACCCTAACCCGTCCCCTAATCCTAACCCGTACGCTAAAAGTAACCCGTACCCTAATATGTACGCTCAGCCTAAACCATTGTTGTACACTAACCTGTACCCTAAACCATTCCCGTACCCTAACCCTAACACTAACCCTAACCCTAACCCTAATACTAACACTGAAATGAAGGCTTACCCTAACCCGTCCCCTAATCCTAACCCATACACTAACCCTAACCCGTACCCTAACACGTACGTTCACCCTAAACCGTTGTCGTACCCTAACCTGTACCCTAAACCGTCCCCGTCCCCTAACCCTAACTCTAACCCTAACCCTAACCGTAACACTTACCTGAAGCCTTAAACAAACCCGTCCCCTAATCCTGACCCGTACGCTAACACTCAAATATACCCTAACATGTATGCTCACGCTAAACCGTTGTCGTACCCTAACCTGTAACCTAAACAGTCCCTGTCCCCTAACCCTAACCCTAACCCTAACCCTAACCCTTATCCGAAGCCTTACCATGACCCGTCCCCTATTCCTAACCCATACGCTAACACTAACCCGTACCCTAACATGTACGCTCACCCTGAACCGTGGTCGTACGCTAACCTGTATCCCAAACCGTCCCCCTCCCGTAACACTAACCATAACCCTAACCCTAAAACTAACCCTTACCCAAAGCCTTACCCTAACCCGTCCCATAATCCTGACCCGTACGCTAACACTAACACGTACCCTAACATGTACGCTCACCCTAAACCGTTGTCGTACCCTAACCTGTACCCTAATCCGTCCCCGTCCCCTAACCATAACCCTAATTCTTACCCGAAGCCTTACCCTAACACGTCCCCTAATCCTAAACCGTACGCTAACACTAACCCCTACCCTAACACGTACGCTCACCCTAAACCGTTGTCGTACCCTAAACTGTACCCTATACCGTCTCCAACCCCTAACCTTAACCCTAACCCTAACCCTAACCCTTACCCGAAGCCTTACCCTAACCTGTCCCCTAATCCTAACTCGTACGCTAACACTAACCCATGCCCTAACATGTACGCTCACACTAAACCGTTGTCATACCCTAACCTGTACCCTAAACCGTCCCCTAACCCTAACCCTAACACTAACCCTAACCCTAACCCTTACCCGAAGCCTTCCCCTAACCCGTCCCCTAATCTAACCCGTACGCTAACACTAACCCGTACCCTAACACGTACGCTCACACTAAACCGTTGTCGTACCCTAACCTGTACCCTAAACCATCCCCATCCCCTAACCCTAACCCTAAACCTAACCCTAACCCTAACCCTAACGCTAACTCTTACCCGAAGCCTTATCCTAAACCGTCCCTTAATCCTAACCCGTACTCTAACACTAACCCATACCCTAACATGTACGCTCACCCTAAACCATTGTCGTACCCTAACCTGTAGCCCAAACTGTCCCCGTCCCCTAACACTAAACCTATCCCTAATCCTAACACTAACACTTACCCGAAACCTTACCCTAATCTGTCCCCTAATCCTAACCCATACGCTAACACTAACACATACCTTAACATGTACGGTCACGCTAAATCGTTGTCGTACCCTAACCTGTACCCTAAACCGTCCCCGTCCCCTAACCCTAAACCTAACTCGTACCCGAAGCCTTACACTAATATGTCCCCTAATCCTAAACCGTACGCTAACACTAACCCGTACCCTACCACGTACACTCACCCTAAACCGTTGTCGTGCCGTAAACTGTACCCTATACCGTACCTGTCCCCTAACTCTAACCCTAACCCTAAACCTAACGCTTACCCGAAGCCTTACCCTAACCCGTCCCCTAATCCTAACCCAGACGCTAACACTAACACATACCCTAAAATGTACGCTCACACTAAACAGTTGTCGTACCCTAAACTGTACCCTAAATTGACCCCTAAACCTAACCCAAACCCTAACCCTAACCCTAACCCTAACCTGAAGCCTTTCCCTAACCCGTTCCCTAATCCTAACCCGTACGCTAACAGTAACCCATACCCTAACACGTACGCTCACCCTAAAACGTGGTCATACTCTAAACTGTACCCTAAACCGTCCCCGTCCCCTAACCCTAACCCTATCCCTTATCGGAAGCCTTACCCTAACCCGTCCCCTAATCCTAACCCGTACGCTAACACTAACACGTACCCTAACACGTACGTTCAGCCTAAACCGTGGTCATACACTAAACTGTACCGTAAACCATCCCTGTACCCTAACCCTAATCCTAACCCTAACCCTAACACTAAACCTTACCCGAAGCCTTAACCTAAGCAGTCCCCTAATCCTGACCCGTACGCTAATACTAAACCATACCCTAACACGTACGATCACGCTAAACCATTGACATACCCTAACCTGTAACCTAAATCGTCCCCGGCTCCTAACCCTAACCCTAACCCTAACCCAAACCCTTATCCGAAGCCTTACCCTAAGCCGTCCCCTAATCCTAAACTGTACGCTAACACTAACCCGTACCCTAACACGTACGCTCACCCTAAACCGTTGTCGTACACTAACCTGTATCCTATACCGTTCCCGGCCCCTAACCCTAACCCTAACCCTAACCCTAACCCTAACCCTTACCTGAAGCCTTACCCTAACCCGTCCCCTAATCCTAACCCGTAAGCTAACACTAACCCGTACCCTAACACATACACTCACCCTAAAACTTTGTCGTACCCTAACCTGTACCCTAAACCGTCCCCTAACCCTAACCCTAACCCTAAGCCTAACCCTTACCCGAAGCCTGAAACTAACCCGTCCCCTAATCCTGACCTGTACGCTAACACTAAACCGTACCCTAACATGTACGCTCACACTAAACCGTTGTCATACCCTAACCTGTACCCTAAACCGTCCCCTAACCCTAACCCTAACACTAACCCTAACCCTAACCCTTAGCTCACGCTAAACCGTTGTCGTACTCTAACCTGTAACCTAAACCGTCCCCGTCCCCTAACCCTAAACCTAACCCTAAACCTAATCCTAACCCTTACCTGAAGCCTTAGCCTAATCCGTCCCCTACTACTAACCCGTACGCTAACACTAACCCGTACCCTAACATGTACGCTCACCCTAAACCTTTGTGGTACCCTAAACTGTACCCTAAACCGTCCCTGTCCCCTAACCCTAACCCTAACCCTAACCCTAACCCTAACCTGTACCCTAAACCGTCCCGGTCCCCTAACCCTAACCCTAACCCTAACCCTTACCCGAAGCCTTACCCTAACTCCCCCCAATTCCTAAACTGTACGCTAACACTAACCCATACCCTAACTCATACGCTCACCCTAAACCGTTGTCGTACCCTAACCTGTACCCTAAACGGTCCCCGTCCCCTAACCCTAACTTTACCCCTAACCCTAACCCTAAACCTAAGCCTTACCCGAAGCCTTACCCAAAACCGTCCCCTAATCCTAACCCGTACGCTAACACTAACCCGTTCCCTAATACGTACGCTCACCCTAAATCGTTGTTTTACTCTACCCTGTACCCTAAACCGTCCCCATCCCATAACCCTAACCATAACAATAACCCTAAACCTAACCCTTACCCGAAACCTTACCCTAACCCGTCCCCTAATCCTATCCCGTACACTAACCCTAACCCGTACCCTAACACGTACGCTCACCCTAAACAGTTGTCGTACCCTAACCTGTACCCTAAACCTTCCCCATCACCTAACCTTAACCCTAACCCTAACCCTTAAACGAAGGCTTACCCTAACCCGTCCCCTAATCCTAACCAGTACGATAACACTAACCCATACCCTAACACGTACGCTCACCCTAAACTGTTGGCGTACCCTAATCTGTAGCCTAAACCATCCCCGTCCCCTAACCCTAACCCTAACCCTAACCCTAACCCTTAAACGAAGGCTTACCCTAATCCGTCCCCTAATCCTAACCCGTACACTAACCCTAACCCGTACCCTAACACGTACGCTCACCCTAAACAGTTGTCGTACCCTAACCTGTACCCTAAACCTTCCCCGTCCCCTAACCCTAACGCTTACCCGAGGCCTTACCCTAACCCGTCCCCTAATACTAACCCATACGCTAACACTAACACATAACCTAAGACGTACGCTCACACTAAACAGTTGCCGTACCCTAACCTGTAACCTAAACCGTCCCCGTCACCTAACCGTAACCCTACCCCTAAACCTAACCCTTACCCTAACCCATCACCTAATCCTAACCCGTACGCTAACACTAACCCGTACCCTAACACGTACACTCACCCTAAAACTTTGTCATACCCTAAACTGTACCCTAAACAGTCCCCGTCCCCTAACCCTAACCCTAACCCTAACCCTACCCTAACTCTTACCCGAAGCCTTACCCTAACCCGTCCCATAATCTTATCCTGAACGGTAACACTAACACGTACCCTAACACGTACGCTCACCCTAAACCGTTGACGTACACTAACCTGTACCCTAAACCGTCCCCATCCCCTAACCCTAACCCTAAACCTAAGCCAAACCCTTACCCGAATCCTTACACTAACCTGTCACCTAATCCTAACACGTACGCTAACGCTAAACCGTACCCTAAAACGTACGCTCATACTAAACCTTTGTCGTACCCTAACCTGTACCCTAAACCGTCCCCGTCCCCGTCCCCTAACCCTAATCCTAACCCTAACCCTAACCCGTACCCGAAGCCTTACCCTAACCCGTCCCCTAACCCTAACCCGTACGCTAACACTAACCCATACCTTAACACGTACGCTCACCCTAAACCGTTGTCGTACCCTAACCTGTACCCTAAACCGTCCCCGTCACCGTCCCCTAACCCTAACCCTAACCTTAACCCTAACCCTTACCTGAAGCCTTACGCTAACCCGTCCCCTAATCCTAAACCGTACGCTAACACTAACCCGTACCCTAACACGTACGCTCACCCTAAATGGTTGTAGTACCCTAATCTGTACCCTAAACCGTGGCCATGCCCTAACCCTAACCCTAACCCTAACCCTAACCCTTACCCGAAGTCTTACCCTAACCTGTCCCCTAAACCTAACCCGTACGCTAACACTAACCCGTACCCTAACTCGTACGTTCACCCTAAACCGTTGTCGTACCCTAACCTGTACCCTACACCGTCCCCGTCCCCTATCCCTAACCCTAACCCTAACCCTAAACCTAACCATTACCTGAAGCCTTACACTAACACATCCACTAATCCTAACCCGTACGCTAACACTAACCCGTACCCTAACATGTACGTTCACACTAAACCGTTGTCGTACCCTAACCTGTACCCTAAACCGTCCCCGTACCCTAACCCTAACTGTAACCCTTACCCGAAGCCTTACCGTAATCCATTCCCTACTCCTACCAGTACGCTAACACTAACACGTACCCTAACAGTTATGCTCACCCTACACCATTGTCGTACACTAACCTGTACCCTAAACCGTCCCCGTCCCCTAACCCTAACCCTATCCCTTACCCGAAGTCTTAGCATAACCCGTACGCTAACACTAAGCGGAACCCTAACACATACGCTCAACCTAAACCGTTGTCGTACCCTAACCTGTACCTTAAACCGTCGCTTTACCCTAAACCTAACCCTAACCCTTACCCGAAGCCTTACGCTAAACCGTCCCCTAAACCTAACACGTTCGCTAACACTAAACCATACCCTAACACGTACGCTCACCCTAAAACGTTGTCGTACCCTAACCTGTACCCTAAACCGTCACCGTACCCTAACCCTAACCCTAACCTTTACCCGAAGCCTTACCGTAACCCGTATGCTAACGCTAACCGGTACCCTAACACGTACGCTCAACTTAAACTGTTGTCGTACCCTAACCTGTACCCTAAACCGTCCCCATCCCCTAACCCTAACCCTAACATTTACCCGAAGCCTTACTCTAACCCGTCCCCTAATACTAACCCGTACACTAACACTAACTCGTACCATAACACGTACGCTCACCCTGAACAGTTTTTGTACCCTAACCTGTATCCTAAACGGTCCCCGTCCCCTAACCCTAACCCTAACCCTAACACTTACCCGAAGCCTTACCCTAACCCGTCCCCTAATCCTAACCCGTACGCTAACACTAACCCGTACACTATCACGTACGCACACCCTAAACCGTTGTCATACCCTAACGTGTACCCTTAACCGTCCCCGTCCCCTAACCCTAAACCTAAACCTAACCCTAACCCTTACCCAAAGCCTTACACTAACCCGTCCAATAATCCTAAACCGTACGCTAACACTAACCCATACCCTACAACATAGGCTCACGCTAAAACGTTGTCCTACCCTAACCTGTACACTAAACCGTTCCCGTCCCGTAAACCTAACGCTAACCCTAAACCTAACCCTTACCCGAAGCCTTACCCTAACCCATCCCCTAATCCTAACCCGTACGCTAACACTAACCCGTACCCGAACACGTACCCTCACCCTTAACCATTGTCGTACACTAACCTGTACCCTAAACCATCTCCATCCCAGTCCCCTAACCCTAACCCTAACACTAACACTAAACCTTCCCCGAAGCCTTACCCTAACCCGTCCCCTAATCCTAACCCGTACGCTCACACTAACCCATACCCTAACACATACGCTGACACTAAAACGTTGTTATACCCTAACCTGTACCCTAAACCCTCCCCGTCCCTTAACTGTAATCCTAACCCTTACCCGAAGCTTTACCCTAACCCGTCCCCTAATCCTAACCCGTACCCTAACACTAACCCGTACCCTAACACGTAGGCTCACCCTAATCCATTGTCGTACCGTAAACTTTACCCTAAACCATCCCTGTCCCAGTCCCCTAACCCTAACCCTAACCCTAAACCTAAACCTTACCCGAAGCCTTATCCTAACCCGTCCAGTAATCCTAACACTTACGCTAACACTAACCAGTACCTAACAGGTACGCTCACCCTAAACCGTTGTCGTACCCTAAACTCTACCCTAAACCATCCCGGTCCCCTAACAATAACCCTAACCCTAACCCCAACCCTTACCCGAAGCCTTACCCTAACCTGACCCATAATCCTAACCCGTACGCTAACACTAACCCGTACCCTAACACGTACGTTCACCCTAAACCGTTGTCGTACCCTAACCTGTACCCTAAACCGTCCCCGTCCCCTAACCCTAACCGTAACCCTTACCCTAACCCTTACCAGAAGCCTTACCCTAACCCGTCCCCTAATCCTAACCCGTACGCTAACACTAACCTGTACACTAACATGTACTCTCACCCTAAACCGTGGTCGTACCCTAACCTGTACCCTAAACTGTCCCCATCCCGTAACCCTAACCCTAACCCTAACCCTAACGCTAACCCTTACCCGAAACCTTACCCTAACCCGTCCCTTAATCCTAACCCGTACGTTAACACTAACCCGTACCCTAACACGTACGCTCAACCTAAACCGTTGTTGTACCCTAACCTGTACCCTAAAACATCCGTGTCCCAGTCCCCTAACCCTAACACTAACCCTAATCCTTACCCGAAGCCTTGCTCTATCCCTTTCCTTAATCCTAACCCGTACTCTAACTTTAACCCATACCCTAAAACGTACGTTCACACTAAACCGTTGTCGTACCCTAACCTGTACCCCAAACCGTCCCCGTCCCCTAACCCTAAACCTAACCCTAACCCTAACCCTAACACTTACCCGAAGCACTACCCTAACCCGTCCCCTAATCCTAACCCGTACGCTAACCCTAACCCGTATCCTAACACGTAAGCTCACCCTAAAACCTTGTCGTACACTAACCTGTACCCTAAACCGTCTCCGTCCCCTAACCCTAACCCTAAACCTAACCCTTACCCGAAGCCTTACCCTAACCCGTCCCCTAATCCTAAATCGTACGCTAACACTAACCCGTAACGTAACACGTACGCTCACCCTAAACTGTTGTCGTACGCTAAGCTGTACCCTAAACGGTCCCCGTCCCCTAACCCTAAACTTAACACGAACCCTAACCCTAACCCTAACACTTACCCGAAACCTTACCCTAACCCGTCCCCAATCCTAACCCGTACGCTAAAACTAATCCGTACCCTAACATGTACGCTCACCTGAAAACGTTGTCGTACCCTAACCTGTACCCTAAACCGTCCCCGTCCCCTAACCCTAACCCTAACCCAACCTTAACCCTAACCCTTACCCGAAGCCTTACCCTAACCCGTCCCCTAATCCTAACCTGTACGCTAACACTAACACCTACCCTAACACGTACGTTCACCCTAAACCATTGTCGTACACTAAACTGTACCATAAACCATCCCCGTACCCTAACCCTAATCCTAACCCTAACCCTAACCCTTACCCTTATCCGAAGCCTTACCCTAACCCGTCCCCTAATCCTGACCCGTAAGCTGACAATAACCCGTACCCTAACACATACGCTTACCCTAAACCTTTGTCGTACCCTAACCTGTACCCTTAACCGTCCCCTAACCCTAAGCCTAACACTTACCCGAACCCTTAACCAAAACGGTCCCCTAATCCTGACCCGTACGCTAACATGTACGCTCACGCTAAACCGTTGTCGTACCCTAACCTGTCACCTAAACCGTCCCCGTACCCTAACCTTAACCTTAACCCTAAACCTAAACTTAACCCTTAACCGAAGCCTTACCCTAACCCGTTCCTTAATCCTAACCCGTACGTTAACACTAACACATACCCTAAAACCTACGCTCACCATAAACCGTTGTCGTACCCTAAACTGTACCCTAAACCGTCCCCTAACCCTAACCCTAACCCTAACCCTAACCCTTACTCGAAGCCTTACCCTAACCCGTCCCCTAATCCTAACCCGTACGCTAACACTAACCCGTACCCTAATATGTACGCTCAGCCTAAACCATTTTCGTACACTAACCTGTACCCTAAACCAACCCCATCCCCTAACCCTAACCCTAACCCTAACCCTAAACCTTACCCGAATCCTTACCCTAACCCGTCCCCTAATCCTAACCCGTACGCTAAAAGTAACCCGTACCCTAATATGTACGCTCAGCCTAAACCATTGTTGTACACTAACCTGTACCCTAAACCATTCCCGTACCCTAACCCTAACACTAACCCTAACCCTAACCCTAATACTAACACTGAAATGAAGGCTTACCCTAACCCGTCCCCTAATCCTAACCCATACACTAACCCTAACCCGTACCCTAAGACGTACGTTCACCCTAAACCGTTGTCGTACCCTAACCTGTACCCTAAACCGTCCCCGTCCCCTAACCCTAACTCTAACCCTAACCCTAACCGTAACACTTACCTGAAGCCTTAAACAAACCCGTCCCCTAATCCTGACCCGTACGCTAACACTCAAATATACCCTAACATGTATGCTCACGCTAAACCGTTGTCGTACCCTAACCTGTAACCTAAACAGTCCCTGTCCCCTAACCCTAACCCTAACCCTAACCCTAACCCTTATCCGAAGCCTTACCATGACCCGTCCCCTATTCCTAACCCATACGCTAACACTAACCCGTACCCTAACATGTACGCTCACCCTGAACCGTGGTCGTACGCTAACCTGTATCCCAAACCGTCCCCCTCCCGTAACACTAACCATAACCCTAACCCTAAAACTAACCCTTACCCAAAGCCTTACCCTAACCCGTCCCATAATCCTGACCCGTACGCTAACACTAACACGTACCCTAACATGTACGCTCACCCTAAACCGTTGTCGTACCCTAACCTGTACCCTAATCCGTCCCCGTCCCCTAACCATAACCCTAATTCTTACCCGAAGCCTTACCCTAACACGTCCCCTAATCCTAAACCGTACGCTAACACTAACCCCTACCCTAACACGTACGCTCACCCTAAACCGTTGTCGTACCCTAAACTGTACCCTATACCGTCTCCAACCCCTAACCTTAACCCTAACCCTAACCCTAACCCTTACCCGAAGCCTTACCCTAACCTGTCCCCTAATCCTAACTCGTACGCTAACACTAACCCATGCCCTAACATGTACGCTCACACTAAACCGTTGTCATACCCTAACCTGTACCCTAAACCGTCCCCTAACCCTAACCCTAACACTAACCCTAACCCTAACCCTTACCCGAAGCCTTCCCCTAACCCGTCCCCTAATCTAACCCGTACGCTAACACTAACCCGTACCCTAACACGTACGCTCACACTAAACCGTTGTCGTACCCTAACCTGTACCCTAAACCATCCCCATCCCCTAACCCTAACCCTAAACCTAACCCTAACCCTAACCCTAACGCTAACTCTTACCCGAAGCCTTATCCTAAACCGTCCCTTAATCCTAACCCGTACTCTAACACTAACCCATACCCTAACATGTACGCTCACCCTAAACCATTGTCGTACCCTAACCTGTAGCCCAAACTGTCCCCGTCCCCTAACACTAAACCTATCCCTAATCCTAACACTAACACTTACCCGAAACCTTACCCTAATCTGTCCCCTAATCCTAACCCATACGCTAACACTAACACATACCTTAACATGTACGGTCACGCTAAATCGTTGTCGTACCCTAACCTGTACCCTAAACCGTCCCCGTCCCCTAACCCTAAACCTAACTCGTACCCGAAGCCTTACACTAATATGTCCCCTAATCCTAAACCGTACGCTAACACTAACCCGTACCCTACCACGTACACTCACCCTAAACCGTTGTCGTGCCGTAAACTGTACCCTATACCGTACCTGTCCCCTAACTCTAACCCTAACCCTAAACCTAACGCTTACCCGAAGCCTTACCCTAACCCGTCCCCTAATCCTAACCCAGACGCTAACACTAACACATACCCTAAAATGTACGCTCACACTAAACAGTTGTCGTACCCTAAACTGTACCCTAAATTGACCCCTAAACCTAACCCAAACCCTAACCCTAACCCTAACCCTAACCTGAAGCCTTTCCCTAACCCGTTCCCTAATCCTAACCCGTACGCTAACAGTAACCCATACCCTAACACGTACGCTCACCCTAAAACGTGGTCATACTCTAAACTGTACCCTAAACCGTCCCCGTCCCCTAACCCTAACCCTATCCCTTATCGGAAGCCTTACCCTAACCCGTCCCCTAATCCTAACCCGTACGCTAACACTAACACGTACCCTAACACGTACGTTCAGCCTAAACCGTGGTCATACACTAAACTGTACCGTAAACCATCCCTGTACCCTAACCCTAATCCTAACCCTAACCCTAACACTAAACCTTACCCGAAGCCTTAACCTAAGCAGTCCCCTAATCCTGACCCGTACGCTAATACTAAACCATACCCTAACACGTACGATCACGCTAAACCATTGACATACCCTAACCTGTAACCTAAATCGTCCCCGGCTCCTAACCCTAACCCTAACCCTAACCCAAACCCTTATCCGAAGCCTTACCCTAAGCCGTCCCCTAATCCTAAACTGTACGCTAACACTAACCCGTACCCTAACACGTACGCTCACCCTAAACCGTTGTCGTACACTAACCTGTATCCTATACCGTTCCCGGCCCCTAACCCTAACCCTAACCCTAACCCTAACCCTAACCCTTACCTGAAGCCTTACCCTAACCCGTCCCCTAATCCTAACCCGTAAGCTAACACTAACCCGTACCCTAACACATACACTCACCCTAAAACTTTGTCGTACCCTAACCTGTACCCTAAACCGTCCCCTAACCCTAACCCTAACCCTAAGCCTAACCCTTACCCGAAGCCTGAAACTAACCCGTCCCCTAATCCTGACCTGTACGCTAACACTAAACCGTACCCTAACATGTACGCTCACACTAAACCGTTGTCATACCCTAACCTGTACCCTAAACCGTCCCCTAACCCTAACCCTAACACTAACCCTAACCCTAACCCTTAGCTCACGCTAAACCGTTGTCGTACTCTAACCTGTAACCTAAACCGTCCCCGTCCCCTAACCCTAAACCTAACCCTAAACCTAATCCTAACCCTTACCTGAAGCCTTAGCCTAATCCGTCCCCTACTACTAACCCGTACGCTAACACTAACCCGTACCCTAACATGTACGCTCACCCTAAACCTTTGTGGTACCCTAAACTGTACCCTAAACCTTCCCTGTCCCCTAACCCTAACCCTAACCCTAACCCTAACCCTAACCTGTACCCTAAACCGTCCCGGTCCCCTAACCCTAACCCTAACCCTAACCCTTACCCGAAGCCTTACCCTAACTCCCCCCAATTCCTAAACTGTACGCTAACACTAACCCATACCCTAACTCATACGCTCACCCTAAACCGTTGTCGTACCCTAACCTGTACCCTAAACGGTCCCCGTCCCCTAACCCTAACTTTACCCCTAACCCTAACCCTAAACCTAAGCCTTACCCGAAGCCTTACCCAAAACCGTCCCCTAATCCTAACCCGTACGCTAACACTAACCCGTTCCCTAATACGTACGCTCACCCTAAATCGTTGTTTTACTCTACCCTGTACCCTAAACCGTCCCCATCCCATAACCCTAACCATAACAATAACCCTAAACCTAACCCTTACCCGAAACCTTACCCTAACCCGTCCCCTAATCCTATCCCGTACACTAACCCTAACCCGTACCCTAACACGTACGCTCACCCTAAACAGTTGTCGTACCCTAACCTGTACCCTAAACCTTCCCCATCACCTAACCCAAACCCTAGTCCTAACCCTAACCCTAAACCTTACCCGAAGCCTTACCCTAAACCGTCCCCTAATAGTAACCCGTACGCTAACACTAACCTGTACCCTAACACGTACGCTCACCCTAAACCGTTTTCGTACCCTACCCTTTATGCTAAACCATCACCGTCCCCTAACCCTAACCCTAGCCCTAACCCTAACCCTTACCCGAAACCTTACATTAATCTGTCACATAATCCTAACCCGTACGCTAACACTAACACCTACCCTAACACGTACGTTCACCCTAAACCATTGTCATACACTAAACTGTACCATAAACCATCCCCGTACCCTAACCCTAACCCTAATCCTAACCCTAACCCTAACCCTTACCCTTATCCGAAGCCTTACCCTAACCCGTCCCCTAATCCTGACCCGTAAGCTGACAATAACCCGTACCCTAACACATACGCTTACCCTAAACCTTTGTCGTACCCTAACCTGTACCCTTAACCGTCCCCTAACCCTAAGCCTAACACTTACCCGAACCCTTAACCAAAACGGTCCCCTAATCCTGACCCGTACGCTAACATGTACGCTCACGCTAAACCGTTGTCGTACCCTAACCTGTCACCTAAACCGTCCCCGTACCCTAACCTTAACCTTAACCCTAAACCTAAACTTAACCCTTAACCGAAGCCTTACCCTAACCCGTTCCTTAATCCTAACCCGTACGTTAACACTAACACATACCCTAAAACCTACGCTCACCATAAACCGTTGTCGTACCCTAAACTGTACCCTAAACCGTCCCCTAACCCTAACCCTAACCCTAACCCTAACCCTTACTCGAAGCCTTACCCTAACCCGTCCCCTAATCCTAACCCGTACGCTAACACTAACCCGTACCCTAATATGTACGCTCAGCCTAAACCATTTTCGTACACTAACCTGTACCCTAAACCAACCCCGTCCCCTAACCCTAACCCTAACCCTAACCCTAAACCTTACCCGAATCCTTACCCTAACCCGTCCCCTAATCCTAACCCGTACGCTAAAAGTAACCCGTACCCTAATATGTACGCTCAGCCTAAACCATTGTTGTACACTAACCTGTACCCTAAACCATTCCCGTACCCTAACCTTAACACTAACCCTAACCCTAACCCTAATACTAACACTGAAATGAAGGCTTACCCTAACCCGTCCCCTAATCCTAACCCATACACTAACCCTAACCCGTACCCTAACACGTACGTTCACCCTAAACCGTTGTCGTACCCTAACCTGTACCCTAAACCGTCCCCGTCCCCTAACCCTAACTCTAACCCTAACCCTAACCGTAACACTTACCTGAAGCCTTAAACAAACCCGTCCCCTAATCCTGACCCGTACGCTAACACTCAAATATACCCTAACATGTATGCTCACGCTAAACCGTTGTCGTACCCTAACCTGTAACCTAAACAGTCCCTGTCCCCTAACCCTAACCCTAACCCTAACCCTAACCCTTATCCGAAGCCTTACCATGACCCGTCCCCTATTCCTAACCCATACGCTAACACTAACCCGTACCCTAACATGTACGCTCACCCTGAACCGTGGTCGTACGCTAACCTGTATCCCAAACCGTCCCCCTCCCGTAACACTAACCATAACCCTAACCCTAAAACTAACCCTTACCCAAAGCCTTACCCTAACCCGTCCCATAATCCTGACCCGTACGCTAACACTAACACGTACCCTAACATGTACGCTCACCCTAAACCGTTGTCGTACCCTAACCTGTACCCTAATCCGTCCCCGTCCCCTAACCATAACCCTAATTCTTACCCGAAGCCTTACCCTAACACGTCCCCTAATCCTAAACCGTACGCTAACACTAACCCCTACCCTAACACGTACGCTCACCCTAAACCGTTGTCGTACCCTAAACTGTACCCTATACCGTCTCCAACCCCTAACCTTAACCCTAACCCTAACCCTAACCCTTACCCGAAGCCTTACCCTAACCTGTCCCCTAATCCTAACTCGTACGCTAACACTAACCCATGCCCTAACATGTACGCTCACACTAAACCGTTGTCATACCCTAACCTGTACCCTAAACCGTCCCCTAACCCTAACCCTAACACTAACCCTAACCCTAACCCTTACCCGAAGCCTTCCCCTAACCCGTCCCCTAATCTAACCCGTACGCTAACACTAACCCGTACCCTAACACGTACGCTCACCCTAAACCGTTGTCGTACCCTAACCTGTACCCTAAACCATCCCCATCCCCTAACCCTAACCCTAAACCTAACCCTAACCCTAACCCTAACGCTAACTCTTACCCGAAGCCTTATCCTAAACCGTCCCTTAATCCTAACCCGTACTCTAACACTAACCCATACCCTAACATGTACGCTCACCCTAAACCATTGTCGTACCCTAACCTGTAGCCCAAACTGTCCCCGTCCCCTAACACTAAACCTATCCCTAATCCTAACACTAACACTTACCCGAAACCTTACCCTAATCCGTCCCCTAATCCTAACCCATACGCTAACACTAACACATACCTTAACATGTACGGTCACGCTAAATCGTTGTCGTACCCTAACCTGTACCCTAAACCGTCCCCGTCCCCTAACCCTAAACCTAACTCGTACCCGAAGCCTTACACTAATATGTCCCCTAATCCTAACCCGTACGCTAACACTAACCCGTACCCTACCACGTACACTCACCCTAAACCGTTGTCGTGCCCTAAACTGTACCCTATACCGTACCTGTCCCCTAACTCTAACCCTAACCCTAAACCTAACGCTTACCCAAAGCCTTACCCTAACCCGTCCCCTAATCCTAACCCAGACGCTAACACTAACACATACCCTAAAATGTACGCTCACACTAAACAGTTGTCGTACCCTAAACTGTACCCTAAATTGACCCCTAAACCTAACCCAAACCCTAACCCTAACCTGAAGCCTTTCCCTAACCCGTTCCCTAATCCTAACCCGTACGCTAACAGTAACCCATACCCTAACACGTACGCTCACTCTAAAACGTGGTCATACTCTAAACTGTACCCTAAACCGTCCCCGTCCCCTAACACTAACCCTATCCCTTATCGGAAGCCTTACCCTAACCCGTCCCCTAATCCTAACCCGTACGCTAACACTAACACGTACCCTAACACGTACGTTCAGCCTAAACCGTGGTCGTACACTAAACTGTACCGTAAACCATCCCTGTACCCTAACCCTAATCCTAACCCTAACCCTAACACTAAACCTTACCCGAAGCCTTAACCTAAGCCGTCCCCTAATCCTGACCCGTACGCTAATACTAAACCATACCCTAACACGTACGATCACGCTAAACCATTGACGTACCCTAACCTGTAACCTAAATCTTCCCCGGCTCCTAACCCTAACCCTAACCCTAACCCAAACCCTTATCCGAAGCCTTACCCTAAGCCGTCCCCTAATCCTAAACTGTACGCTAACACTAACCCGTACCCTAACACGTACGCTCACCCTAAACCGTTGTCGTACACTAACCTGTATCCTATACCGTTCCCGGCCCCTAACCCTAACCCTAACCCTAACCCTTATCCGAAGCCTTACTCTAACCCTTCGCTTAATCCTAAACCGTACGCTAACACTAACCCATACGCTAAAACCTAAGCTCACCCTAAACCGTTGTCGTACCGTAAACTGTAACCTAAACCGTCCCCTAAACCTAACCCTAACCCTAACCCTAACCCTAAGCCTTACCCAAAGCCTTACCCTAAACCAGCCCCTAATCCTAACCCGTACCCTAACACTAACCCGTACCCTAACACGTACGCTCACCCTAAATTATTGTCGTGCCCTAACCTGTACCCTAAACCATCCCCGTCCCCTAACCCTAACCCTAACCCTAACCGTAACCCGAACCCTTACCCGAAGCCTTACCCTAAACCGTCTCCTAATCCTAACCCGTACGCTAACACTAACCCATGCCCTAACACGTACCCTAACTCTAAACCGTTGTCGTACCCTAACCTGTACCCTAAACCGTCCCAGTCCCCGTCCCCTAACCCGAACCCTAACCCTAACCCTAACCCTAACCCTTAACCGAAGCCTTACCCTAACCCGTCCCCTAATCCTAACCCGTACGCTAACACTAACCCATGCCCTAACACGTACGCTTACCCTAAACCGTTGTCGTACCCTAACCTGTACCCTAAACCGTAACCGTCCCCTAACCCTTACCCTAACCCTAACCCTAACCCTCACCCGAAGCCTTCCCCTAACCCGTCACCAATCCTAACTCATATGCTATCACGTACGCTCACCCTAAACTGTTGTCATACACTAACCTGTACCCTAAACCATCCCCGTCCCCTAACCCTAACCCAAAACGTAACCCTAACACTAACCGTTACCTGAAGCCTTACCCTAACCCGTCCCCTACTACTAACCCGTACGCTAACACTAACCCGTACCCTAACATGTACGCTCACCCTAAACCTTTGTGGTACCCTAAACTGTACCCTAAACCGTCCCTGTCCCCTAACCCTAACCCTAACCCTAACCCTAACCTGTACCCTAAACCGTCCCGGTCCCCTAACCCTAACCCTAACCCTAACCCTTACCCGAAGCCTTACCCTAACTCCCCCCAATTCCTAAACCGTACGCTAACACTAACCCATACCCTAACTCATACGCTCACCCTAAACCGTTGTCGTACCCTAACCTGTACCCTAAACGGTCCCCGTCCCCTAACCCTAACCTTATCCCTAACCCTAACCCTAAACCTAAGCCTTACCCGAAGCCTTACCCAAAACCGTCCCCTAATCCTAACCCATACGCTAACACTAACCCGTTCCCTAATACGTACGCTCACCCTAAATCGTTGTTTTACTCTACCCTGTACCCTAAACCGTCCCCGTCCCATAACCCTAACCATAACAATAACCCTAAACCTAACCCTTACCCGAAACCTTACCCTAACCCGTCCCCTAATCCTATCCCGTACACTAACACTAACCCGTACCCTAACACGTATGCTCACCCTAATCCGTTGTCGTACCATAACCTATACCCTAAACCGCCCCCGTCCCCTAACCCTAACGCTTACCCGAGGCCTTACCCTAACCCGTCCCCTAATACTAACCCATACGCTAACACTAACACATACCCTAAGACGTACGCTCACACTAAACAGTTGCCGTACCCTAACATGTAACCTAAACCGTCCCCGTCACCTAACCATAACCCTACCCCTAAACCTAACCCTTACCCTAACCCGTCACCTAATCCTAACCCGTACGCTAACACTAACCCGTACCCTAACACGTACACTCACCCTAAAACTTTGTCATACCCTAAACTGTACCCTAAACAGTCCCCGTCCCTTAACCCTAACCCTAACCCTAACCCTACCCTAACTCTTACCCGAAGCCTTACCCTAACCCGTCCCATAATCTTATCCTGAACGGTAACACTAACACGTACCCTAACACGTACGCTCACCCTAAACCGTTGACGTACACTAACCTGTACCCTAAACCGTCCCCATCCCCTAACCCTAACCCTAAACCTAAGCCAAACCCTTACCCGAATCCTTACACTAACCTGTCACCTAATCCTAACACGTACGCTAACGCTAAACCGTACCCTAAAACGTACGCTCATACTAAACCTTTGTCGTACCCTAACCTGTACCCTAAACCGTCCCCATCCCCGTCCCCTAACCCTAATCCTAACCCTAACCCTAACCCTTACCCGAAGCCTTACCCTAACCCGTCCCCTAACCCTAACCCGTACGCTAACACTAACCCATACCTTAACACGTACGCTCACCCTAAACCGTTGTCGTACCCTAACCTGTACCCTAAACCGTCCCCGTCACCGTCCCCTAACCCTAACCCTAACCTTAACCCTAACCCTTACCTGAAGCCTTACGCTAACCCGTCCCCTAATCCTAAACCGTACGCTAACACTAACCCGTACCCTAACACGTACGCTCACCCTAAATGGTTGTAGTACCCTAATCTGTACCCTAAACCGTGGCCATGCCCTAACCCTAACCCTAACCCTAACCCTAACCCTTACCCGAAGTCTTACCCTAACCTGTCCCCTAAACCTAACCCGTACGCTAACACTAACCCGTACCCTAACTCGTACGTTCACCCTAAACCGTTGTCGTACCCTAACCTGTACCCTACACCGTCCCCGTCCCCTATCCCTAAACCTAACCCTAACCCTAAACCTAACCATTACCTGAAGCCTTACACTAACACATCCACTAATCCTAACCCGTACGCTAACACTAACCCGTACCCTAACATGTACGTTCACACTAAACCGTTGTCATACCCTAACCTGTACCCTAAACCGTCCCCGTACCCTAACCCTAACCCTTACCCAAAGCCTTACACTAATCCGTCGCCTAATCCTAAGCGGTACGCTAACACTAACACCTACCCTAACACGTACGCTCACCCTAAACTATTGTCGTACCCTACCCTCTACCCTAAACCATTCCTGTCCCCTATCCTAACCCTAACACTAACCCTAACCCTAATCCTAACACTTACCCGAAGTCTTACCCTAACCTGTCCCCTAATCCTAACCCGTACGCTAACACTAACCCGTACCCTAACACGTTCGCTCACCCTAAACCGTTGTCGTACCCTAACGTGTACCCTAAACCGTCCCCGTCCCCATCCCCTAACCCTAACCCTAACCCTAACCATTACCAGAAGCCTTACCCTAACGCGTCCCCTAATCCTAACCCGTACGCTAACACTAACCCCTACCCTAACACGTACGCTCACCCTAAACCGTTGTCGTACTCTAACCTGTACCCTGAACAGTCCCCATCCCCTAACCCTAACCCTAACCCTAACCGTAAGGCTAACCCTTACCCGAAGCCTTACCCTAACCCGTCCCCTAATGCTAACCCGTACGCTAACTCTAAGCTATACCCTAACACTTACGCTCACACTAAACCGTCGTCGTACCCTAACCTGTACCCTAAACCGTCCCCATCCCCGTCTCCTAACCCTAACACTAAACCTAACCCTTACCCAAAGCGTTACCCTAACCCGTCCCCTAATCCTAAACCATACACTAACACTAACCCATAACCTAACACGTACGCTCACCCTAAAAGGTTGTCGTACCCTAACTGGTACCCTAAATCGTCCCTGTCCCCTAACCCTTACCCTAAACCTAACCCTAACCCTAACCCTAACCCTTACCCAAAGCCTTACACTAACCCGTAACATAATCCTAAACCGTACGCTAACACTAACCCGTACCCTAACACGTACGTTCACACTAAACCGTTGTCGTACCCTAACCTGTACCCTAAACTGTCCCCTTCCCCTAATCCTAATCCTAACCCTATCCTTAACACTTACCCGAAGCCTTACCCTAACCCGTCCCCTAAACCTAACCCGTACGCTAACACTAACCCGTAAACTAACACGTACGCTCACCCTAAAACATTGTCGTACCCTAACCTGTACACTAAACCGTCCCCACCCCCTAAACCTAACCCTAACCCTAACCCTAACCCTTACCCGAAGCCTTACCCTAACCCGTACGCTAACACTAACATGTACCCTAACACGTAAGCTCACCCTAAAATACTGTCGTACTCTAACCTGTACCCTAAACCGTCCCGTCCCCTAACCATAACCCTAACCCTAACCCTAACACTAACCCTTACGCAAAGCCTTACCCTAGCCCGTACCCTAATCCTAACCCCTACTCTAACACTAACCCATACTCTGACACGTACGCTCACCCTAGACCGTTGTCGTACGCTAACCTGTACCCTAAACCGTCCCTTTCCCCTAACCCTAAGCCTAACCCTAACCCTTACCCGAAGCCTTACACTAACCCGTCCCCTAATCCTAATCCGTACGCTAACACTAACCCATACCCTAACACGTACGATCACCCTAAACCGATCTCGTACACCAACCTGTACCCTAAACCGTCCCCGTCCCCTAACCCTAACCCTAACCCTAACCCTAACCCTAACCCTTACCCGAAGCCTTACCTTAACCCGTCCCCTAATCCTAACCCGTACGCTATCACTGAGCCGTACCCTAACACGCACGCTCACCCTAAACAGTTGTCGTACCCTAACCTGTACCCTAAACAGTCCCTGTCACCGTCCCCTAACCTTAACCCTAACCCTTACCCAAAGCCTTACCCTAACCCGTCCCCTAATCCTAAACCGTACGCTAACACTAACCCATACCCTAACACGTACGCTCACCCTAAGCCGTTGTAGTACCGTAATCTGTACCCTAAACTTTCAACGTGCCCTAACCCTAACCCTAACCCTAACCCTAAACCTAACCCTTACCCGAAGCCTTACCATAACCCATATGCTAACACTAACCGGTACCCTAACACGTACGCTCAACCTAAACCGTTGTCGTACCCTAACCTGTACCCTAAACCGTCCCCGTACCCTAACCCTAACTGTAACCCTTACCCGAAGCCTTACCGTAATCCATCCCCTACTCCTACCAGTACGCTAACACTAACACGTACCCTAACAGTTATGCTCACCCTACACCATTGTCGTACACTAACCTGTACCCTAAACCGTCCCCGTCCCCTAACCCTAACCCTATCCCTTACCCGAAGTCTTAGCATAACCCGTACGCTAACACTAAGCAGAACCCTAACACATACGCTCAACCTAAACCGTTGTCGTACCCTAACCTGTACCTTAAACCGTCGCTTTACCCTAAACCTAACCCTAACCCTTACCCGAAGACTTACGCTAAACCGTCCCCTAAACCTAACACGTTCGCTAACACTAAACCATACCCTAACACGTACGCTCACCCTAAAACGTTGTCGTACCCTAACCTGTACCCTAAACCGTCACCGTACCCTAACCCTAACCCTAACCTTTACCCGAAGCCTTACCGTAACCCGTATGCTAACGCTAACCGGTACCCTAACACGTACGCTCAACTTAAACTGTTGTCGTACCCTAACCTGTACCCTAAACCGTCCCCATCCCCTAACCCTAACCCTAACATTTACCCGAAGCCTTACTCTAACCCGTCCCCTAATACTAACCCGTACACTAACACTAACTCGTACCATAACACGTACGCTCACCCTGAACAGTTTTTGTACCCTAACCTGTATCCTAAACGGTCCCCGTCCCCTAACCCTAACCCTAACCCTAACACTTACCCGAAGCCTTACCCTAACCCGTCCCCTAATCCTAACCCGTACGCTAACACTAACCCGTACACTATCACGTACGCACACCCTAAACCGTTGTCATACCCTAACGTGTACCCTTAACCGTCCCCGTCCCCTAACCCTAAATCTAAACCTAACCCTAACCCTTACCCGAAGCCTTACACTAACCCGTCCAATAATCCTAAACCGTACGCTAACACTAACCCATACCCTACAACATACGCTCACGCTAAAACGTTGTCCTACCCTAACCTGTACACTAAACCGTTCCCGTCCCGTAAACCTAACGCTAACCCTAAACCTAACCCTTACCCGAAGCCTTACCCTAACCCGTCCCCTAATCCTAACCCGTACGCTAACACTAACCTGTACCCGAACACGTACCCTCACCCTTAACCATTGTCGTACACTAACCTGTACCCTAAACCATCCCCATCCCAGTCCCCTAACCCTAACCCTAACACTAACACTAAACCTTCCCCGAAGCCTTACCCTAACCCGTCCCCTAATCCTAACCCGTACGCTCACACTAACCTGTACCCTAACACGTACGCTCAACCTAAACCGCTGTCGTTACCCTAACCTGTACCCTAAACCGTCCCGGTCCCCTAACCCTAACCCTAACACTAAACCTTACCTGAAGCCTTACACTAAACCGTCACCTAATCCTAACCCGTACGCTAAAACTAACCCGTACCCTAACACGTTCGCTCACCCTAAACCGTTGTCGTACCCTAACCTGTACCCTAAACCATCCCAGTCCCCTTACCCTAAACCTAAACGTAACCCTAACCCTAACCGTTACCTGAATCCTTACCCTAACCCGTCACGTAATCCTAACCCATACGCTAACACTAACACATACCCTAACACGTACGCTCACCCTAAACCGTTGTCATACCCTAACCTGTACCCTAAACCGTCCCTGTCCCCTAACCTTAACCCTAACCCTAACACTAACCCTAACCTGTACCCTAAACCGTCCCAGTCCCCTAACCCTAAGCCTAACCCTAACACTAACATTTACCCGAAGCCTTACCTTAACACGTCCCCTAATCGTAACTCGTACACTAACACTAACCCGTGCCCTAACACGTACGCTCACCCTAAACTGTTGTCGTACACTAATCTACCCTAAACCGTCCCCGTCTCGTAACCCTAACCCTAACCCTAACCCTAACCCTAAACCTTAACCGAAGCCTTACCCTAACCCGTCCCCTAATCCTAACCCGTACGCTAACACTAACCCGTACCATAAGATGTACGCTCACCCTAAACCGTTGTCGTACCCACCGTGTACCCTAAACGGTCCCCGTCCCCGTCCCCTAACCCTAACCCTAACCCGAACCCTAACACTTACCGGAAGCCTTACCCTAACCCGTCCCCTAATCCTAACCCGTACGCTAACACTAACCCGTACCCTAACTCGTACGCTCACCTTAAACCGTTGTCGTACACTGACCTGTACCCTACACCATCCCCGTCCCCTATCCCTAACGCTAACCCTAACCCTAAACCTAACCCTTACCCGAAGCCTTACACTAACACGTCCACTAATCTTAACCCGTATGCTAACACTAACCCGTACCCTAACACGTACGCTCACACTAAACCGTTGTCGTACCCTAACCTGTACCCTAAACCGTCCCCGTTCCCTAACCCTAAGCCTAACACTTACCCGAAGCCTTACCCTAACCCGTCCCCTAATCCTAACCCGTACGCTCACACTAACTTGTACCCTAACACGTACGCTCACCCTAAACCGTTCTCATACCCTAACCTGTACCCTAAACCGTCCCCGTCCCCTAACCCTAACCCTAACCCTTACCCGAAGCCTTACAGTAATCCGTCCCCTAATCCTAACCGGTACACTAACAATAACACCTACCCTAACACGTATGCTCACCCTAAACTGTTGTCGTACCCTAACCTCGAACCTGAACCATTCCTGTCCCCTAAACCTAACCCTAACCCTAAACCTAACCCTAACCCTAACCCTTACCCGAAGCCTTAGCCTAACCCCTCCCCTAATCCTAACCCTTACGCTAACACTAACCCGTACTCTAACACGTACGCTCACCCTAAACCTTTGACGTACCCTAACCTGTACCCTAAACCGTCCCCGTCCCCTAAACCTAACCCTAACCCTAACCATAACCCTAACCCTTACCCGAAACTTACGCTAACCTGTCCCCTAATCCTAATCCGTACGCTAACACTATCCCATACCCTAACACGTACGCTCACCCTAAACTGTTGTTGTACACTAACCTGTACCCTAAACCGTCCCCTTCCCCGTCCCCGTCCCCTAACTCTAACTTTAACCCTAACCCTTACCCGAAGCTTTATCCAAACTCGTCCCCTAATTCTAACCCGTAGGCTATCACTAACCCGTACCCTAACATGTACGCTCACCCTAAAACTTTGTCGTACTCTAACCTGTACCCTAAAGCATACCCGTCCCGGTCCCCTAACCCTAACCCTAACCCTATCCCTTACCCGAAGTCTTACCCTAACCCGTCCCCTAATCCTAATCCGTACGCTAACACTAACACATACCCTATCACGTACGCTCACCCTAAACCGTTATTGTACCCTAACCTGTACCCTAAACTGTCCCCGTCCCCTAACCCTCACCCTAACCCTTATCCGAAACCTTACCCTAACCCGACTCTTAATCCTAACCCGTACGCTAACACTAACCCGTACCCTAACGTGTACGCTCACCCTAAACCATTGTCATAACTTAACATGTACCCTAAACCGTCCCCGTCCCCTAACCCTAACCCTAAACGTAACCCTAAACCTAACCCTTACCCGAAGCCTTACCCTAACCCGTCCCCTAATCCTAACCCATACGCTAAAAATAACCCTTGCCCTAAAACGTACGCTCAAACTAAACCGTTCTCGTACACTAACCTGTACCTTAAACCATCCCCATACCCTAACCCTTACCCTAACCCTAAACCTAACCCTTACCCGAAGCCTTACTCTAACCCGTCCCATAATCCTATCCGGTACGCTTACACTAACCCATACCCTAACACGTACGCTCACCCTAAACCGTTGAAGTACTCTAACCTGTACCTTAAACTGTCCCCGTCCCCTAACCCTAACCCTAACCCTAACCCTAACACTTACCCGAAGCCTTACCCTATCACGTACCCTAATCCTAACCCGTACGCTAACACTAACCCGTACCCTAACACGTACGCTCACACTAAACCGTTGTCGTACCCTAACCTGTACCCTAAACCGTCCCCGTCCCCTATCCCTAACCCTATCCCTAACCCTAACCCTTACCCAAAGCCTTACCCTAACCCGTCTCCTAATCCTAAACCGTACGCTAACACTAACCCATGCCCTAACACGTACGCTCACCCTAAACCGTTGTCGTACACTAACCTGTATCCTAAACCGTCCCCGTCCCCGTCCCCTAACCCTAACCCTAACCCTAAGCCTCACCCTTACTCGAAGCCTTATCCTAACCCGCCCCTCATCCTAACCCGTACGCTAACAGTAACCCGTACCCTAACCAGTACGCTCACCCTAAACCGTGGTCGTACCCGAACCTGTACCCTAAACCGTCCCCATCCCCTGACCCTAACCCTAACCCTAACCATAACCCTAACCCTTACCCGAAGACTTACCCTAACCCGTCCCCTTATACTAAACCGTATGCTAACACTAACACGTAACCTAACACGTACGCTCACCCTAAACTGTTGTCGTACACTAACCTGTACCCTAAACCGTCCCCGTCGCCTAACACTAACCCTAACCCTAACCCGAACCCTTACCCGAACCCTTACCCTAACACTTCCCCTAATCCTTACACGTATGCTAACACTAACCCTTACCCTAACACGTACGCTCACCCTAAACCGTAGTCGTACACTAATCTGTACCCTAAACCGTCCCTGTCGCCGTCCCGGACCCCTAACCCTAACACTTACCTGAAGCCTTACCCTAAACCGTCCCCTAATCCTAACCCGTACGCTAACACTAAACTGTACCCTAACACGTACGCTCACCCTAAATCGTTGTCGTACTCTAACCTCTACCCTAAACCCTCTCCTTATGCTAACCCTAACCCTAACCCTAACACTTACCCTTACCTGAAGCCTTACCGTAACCCGTCCCGTAATCCTAACCCGTACGCTAGCACTAAACAGTACCCTAACACGTACGCTCACCCTAAACCGTTGTCGTACACTAACCTGTACCCTAAACCGTCCCCGTCCCCTAACACTAACCCTGACCCTAACCCTAACCCTAACCCGTACCCGAAGCCTTACCCTAACCCTTCCCGTAATCCTAACCCGTACGCTAACACTAACACGTTACCTAACACGTACGCTCACCCTAAACCGCTGTCGTCCCCTAACCTATACCTTAAACCATCCCCGTTCCTGTCCCCTAAACCTAACCGTAACCCTTAACCTAACCCTTACCCGATTCCTTACCCTAAACCGTCCCCTAATCCGAACCCATACGCTAATACTAACACGTACCCTAACACGTATGCTCACCCTAAACCGTTGTCGTACCCTAACCTGTGCCCTAAACCGTCCTCGTCCCCTAACCCTAACCCTAACCGTAACCCTAACACTAACCGTTACCCACAGCCTTACACTAACCCGTCCCCTAAACCTAAACCGTACGCTAATACTAACCCGTACCCTAACACGTAGGCTCACCCTAAACCGTTGACGTACCCTAACCTGTACCCTAAACCATCCCCGTCCCCTAACCCTAACCCTAACCCTAACCATAAACCTTACCCGAAGCCATACCGTATCACATCCCCTAATCCTAACCCGTACGCTAACACTAACCCGTACCCTAACACGTACACTCACCCTAAACCGTTGTCTTACCCTAATCTGTACCCTAAACCGTCCCCGACCCCGTCCCCTAACCCTAACCGTAACCTTAACCCTAAACCTTTCCCGAAGCCTTAAACTAACACGTCCCCTAAACCTAACCCGTACGCTAACACTAAACCGTACCCTAACACGTACGCTCACCCTAAATCGTTGTCGTACACTAACCTGTACCCTAAACCGTCCTCGTCCCCTAACTCTAACCCTAACCCTAACTGTAACCCTAATCCTTACCCGAAGCCTTACCCTAACCCGTCACCAATCCTAACCCGTATGCTATCACGTACGCTCACACTAAACCGTTGTCGCACACTAACCTGTACCCTAAACCGTCCCCGTCTCCTAACCCTAACCCTAACCTTAAACCTAACCCTAACCCTTACCCGAAGCCTTACCCTAAACCGTCCCCTAATCCTAACCCGTACGCTAACACTAAACCGTACCCTAACACGTACACTCACCCTAAAACGTTGTCATACCCTAAACTGTACTGTAAACCGTCCCCGTCCCCTAACCGTAACCCTAACCCTAACCCTAACCCTTACCCAAAGCCTTACCCTAACTCCTCCCCTAATCCTAACCCGTACGCTAACACTAACAGTACCCTAACACATACGCTCACCCTAAACCGTTGTCGTACCCTAACCTGTACCCTAAACCGTCCCCGTCCCCTAACCCTAAACATAACCCTAACCCTAACCCTAACCCTAACCCTTACCCGAAGCCTTACCCTAACCCGTCCACTAATCCTAATCCGTACGCTAACACTAATCCCTGCCCTAACACGTACGCTCACCCTAAAACGTTGTTGTATGCTAACCTGTACCCTAAACCTTCCCCGTCCCATAACCCTAACCCTAAACTTACCCTAACCCTCACCCGAAGCCTTACCCTAAACCGTCACCAATCCTAACCCGTACGCTATCACGTACGCTCACCCTAAACTGTTGTTGTACACTAACCTGTACCCTAAACCCTCCCCGTCCCCTAACCCTAACCCTAACCCTAACCCTATCCCTAACCCTTACTCGAAGCCTTACCCTAACCCGTCCACTAATAATAACAAGTACGCTAAAACTAACCCGTACCCTAACACGTACACTCACCCTAAAACATTGTCATACCCTAAACTGTACCCTAAACCATCCCCGTCCCCTAACCCTAACCCTAACCCTAACCCTAACACTTACCCAAAGCCTTACACTAACCCATACGCTAACACTAACCCGTACCCTAACACATATGCTCACACTAAACCGTTGTCGTACCCTCACCTGTACCCTAAACCATCTCCGTCCCCTAATCCTAACCCTAACCCTAACCCTAACCCTTACCCGAAGCCTTACCCTAACCCGTCCCCTAATCCTAACCCGTACGCTAACACTAAACGTTACCCTAACACGTATGCTCATCCTAAACCGGTGTCGTACCCTAACCTGTACACTAAACCGTCCCCTAACCCTAAACCTAACCCTAACCCTAACCCTTACCCGAAGCCTTAACCTAACCTGTCCCCAATCCTAACCCGTACGATAACACAAACCCGTGCCCTAACACGTACGCTCACCCTAAACTGTTGTCGTAACCTAACCTGTACCCTAAACCGTCCCTGTCCCCTAACCCTAACCCTAACCCTAACGCTAACCCTAAACCTAACCCTAACACTTACCCGAAGCCTTTCCCTAACCCGTCCAATAATCCTAACCCGTACGCTAACACTAACACTTTACCTAAAACGTACGATCACCCTAAACCGCTGTCATCGCCTAACCTGTACCTTAAACCGTCCCCGTCCCGGTCCCCTAACCCTAACCCTAACCCTAACCCTAAACCTTACCCAAAGCCTTACCCTAACTGGTCCCCTAATCCTAACCCGTACGATAACACTAACCCGTACCCTAACACGTACGATCACACTAAACCATTGTTCTACACTAACCTGTACCCTAAACCATCACCGTCCCCTAACCCTAACCCTAACACTAACCCTAACCCTTACCCGAAGCGTTACACTAACCCGTCCCCTAACCCTAACCCGTACGCTAACACGAACCCATACCCTAACACGTACGCTCAACCTAAAGCATTGTCGTACCCTAACCTGTACCCTAAACCTTCCCCGTCCCCTAACCCTAACCCTAACCCTAAATCTAACCCTTACCCGAAGCCTCACCCTAACACGTCCCATAATCCTAACCCGTACGCTAACACTAACCCGTACCCTAACACGTACGCTCACCCTATACCGTTGTTGTACCCTAACCTGTACCCTAGACTGTCCCCGTCCCCTAACCCTAACCCTAACCGTTACCTTAAGCCTTACCCTAAACCGTCCGCTAATCCTAACCCGTACGATAACACTAATCCGTACCCTAACACGTACGATCACCCTAAACCAATGTCGTACCCTAACCTGTACCCTAAACCGTCCTCGTCCCCTAACCCTAACCCTAAGCGTAACCCTAACACTAAACATTGCGCGAAACCTTACCCTAACCCGTCCCCTAATCCTAACCCGTACGGTAAAACTAACACGGACCCTAACACGTACGCTAACCCTAAACCATTGACGTACCCTAACCTGTACCCTAAAACGTCCTCGTCCCTTAACCCTAACCCTAACCGTAACTCTACCCATAACCCGAAGCCTTACCCTAACCCGTCCCCTAATCCTAACCCGTACGCTAACACTAACCCGTACGCTAACACGTACGCTCACTCTAAACTGTTGTCGTACACTAACCTGTACCCTATACCGTCCCCGTCCCCTAACCCTAACCCTAAACCTAACCCAAAACCTAACCCTTACCCAAAGTCTTACCCTAACCCGTCCCCTAATTCTAACCCGTACACTAACACTAACATGTACCCTAACACGTACGCTCACCCTAAATCGTTGTCGTACCCTAACCTGTACCCTAAACCATCCCCGTCCCCTAACCCTAACCCTAACCCTAATCCTTACCCGAAGCTTTACCCTAACCCGTCCCCTAATCCTAATCCGTATGCTAACACTAACACGTACCCTAACACGTACGCTCACCCTAAACCGTTGTCTTACTCTAACCTGTACCCTAAACCGTCCCCGTCCCTAAACCTAACTCTAACCCTAACCCTAACCCTAAACCTTACCCGAAGCCTTACCCTTACCCATCCCCTAATCCCAACCCGTACGCTAACTCTAACCCGTACCATAACACGTACGCTCACACTAAACCGCTGTCTTACCCTAATCTGTACCCTAAACCGTCCTCGTCCCCTAACCCTAACCCTAACCCTAACCGTAAACCTAACCCTAACCCGAAGCCTTACCCTAAACCGTACCCTAATCCTAAACCGTACGCTAACACTAAACCATACCCTAACACGTACACTAACCCTAAAACGTTGTCATGCCCTAAACTGTACGGTAAACCGTCCCCGTCCCGGTCCCCTAACCCTAACCCTAACCCTAACCCTAAACCTTACCCAAAGCCTTACCCTAACTCGTCCCCTAATCCTAACCCGTACGCTAACACTAACCCGTACCCTAACACGTACGCTCACACTAAACTGTTGTCGTACACTAACCTGTACCCTAAACCGTCCCCGTCACCGTCCCCTAACCCTAATCCTAACCCTAAACCTAACCCTTACCCGAAGCCTTACCCTAACCCGTCCCCTAATCCTAACCCGTATGCTAACACTAAACCATAGCCTAACACGTACGCTCACCCTAAACCATTGTCGTACACTAACCTGTACCCTAAACAGTCGCCGTCCCCTAACCCTAACATTAACCCTAACCCTAACCCTTACCCGAAGCCTTACCCTAAACTGTCCCCTAATCCTAACCCGTACGCTAACACTAACCCGTGCCCTAACACGTACACTCACCCTAAACCGTTGTCGTACCCTAACCTCTACCCTAAACCATCCCCGTCCCCTAACCCTAAACCTAACCCTAAACCTAACCCTATCTCTAACCCTTACCCAAAGCCTTACCTAACCCGTCCACTAATCCGAAAACGTACGCTAACACTAACCCGTACCCTAACACGTACGCTCAACCTAAACCGTTGTCGTACCCTAAACTGTACCCTAAGCCGTCCCCATCCCCTAACCCTAACCCTAACCTTAACCCTAACCCTAACCCTTACCCGAATCGTTACCCTAACCCGTCCCCTAATCATAATCCGTACGCTAACACTAACCCGTGCCCTAACACGTACGCTCACACTAAACCGCTGTCGTACAATAACCTGTACCCTAAACCGTCCTGTCCCCTAACACTAACCCTAACCCTAACCCTAACCCTTACCCGAAGCTTTACCCTAACCCGTCCCTTAATCCTCACCCGTACGCTAAAACTAACCCGTGCCCTAACACGTACGCTCACCCTAAACCGTTGTCGTACCCTAACCGGTAACCTAAACCATCCCCGTCCCCTAACCCTAACCCTAAACCTAACCTTAACCCTCACCCGAAGCCTTACCCTAACCCGTCACCAATCCTAACCCGTACGCTATCACGTACGCTCACCCTAAAGCTTTGTCGTACACTAACCTGTACCCTAAATCCTCCCCGTAATCTAACCCTAACCCTAACGCTAACCCTATCCCTAACCCTTACCTGAAGCCTTACCCTAACCCGTCCACTAATCCTAACACGTACGCTAAAATTGACCCATACCCTAACACGTACACTCAACCTAAAACATTGTCATACCCTAAACTGTACCCTAAACCGTCACCGTCCCCTAACCCTAACCCTAACCCTAACCCTACCCTAACTCTTACCCGAAGCCTTACCCTAACCCGTCCCATAATCTTATCCTGAACGGTAACACTAACCCTTACCATAACACTTACGCTCAACCTAAACCGTTGTCGTACCCTAACCTGTACCCTAAACTGCCCCCGTACCCGTCCCCTATCCCTAACCCTAACCCTAAGCCTAAACCTTACCCAAAGCCTTACACTAACACGTCCCCTAACCCTAACCCGTATTCTAACACTAAACCGTGCCCTAACACGTACGCTCACCCTAAACCGTTGTTGTACCCTAACCTGTACATTAAACCGTCCCTGTCCCCGTCCCTGTCCCCTAACACTAACCCTAACCCTAACCCTTACCCGTAGCCTTACCCTAACCCGTCCCATAATCCTAACCCGTACGCTAACAATAAACCATACCCTAACACATACGCTCACCTTAAATCGTTGTCATACCCTAACATGTACCCTAAACCATCCCCGTCCACTAACCCTAACCCTAACCCTAAACCTAACCCTTAACCGAAGCCTTAACCTAACCCGTCCCCTAATCCTAAACCGTAGGCTAACACTAACCCGTACACTAACACGTGCGCTCAACCTAAAACGTTGTCGTACCATAACCTGTACCCTAAACCATCCCCGTCCCCTAACCCTAACCCTAACCCTAACACTAGCCCTTACACACAGCCTTACCTTAACCCGTCCACTAATCATAAACCGTACGCTAAAATTAATACGTACACTAACACGTACGCTCACCCTAAACCGTTGTCGTAACCTAACCTGTACCCTAAACCGTCCCCGTCCCCTAACCCTAACCCTAACCCTAACCCTTACCCGAAGCCTTACCCTAAGCCGTTCCCTAATCCTTAGGCGTACGCTATCACTAACCCGTACCCTAACACGTACGCTCACCCTAAACCGTTGTCGTACCCTAACCTGTACCCTAAACCTTCCCCGTCCCCTAACCCTAACCCTAACCCTAAATCTAACCCTTACCCGAAGCCTCACCCTAACACGTCCCATAATCCTAACCCGTACGCTAACACTAACCCGTACCCTAACACGTACGCTCACCCTATACCGTTGTTGTACCCTAACCTGTACCCTAGACTGTCCCCGTCCCCTAACCCTAACCCTAACCGTTACCTTAAGCCTTACCCTAAACCGTCCGCTAATCCTAACCCGTACGATAACACTAATCCGTACCCTAACACGTACGATCACCCTAAACCAATGTCGTACCCTAACCTGTACCCTAAACCGTCCTCGTCCCCTAACCCTAACCCTAAGCGTAACCCTAACACTAAACATTGCGCGAAACCTTACCCTAACCCGTCCCCTAATCCTAACCCGTACGGTAAAACTAACACGGACCCTAACACGTACGCTAACCCTAAACCATTGACGTACCCTAACCTGTACCCTAAAACGTCCTCGTCCCTTAACCCTAACCCTAACCGTAACTCTACCCATAACCCGAAGCCTTACCCTAACCCGTCCCCTAATCCTAACCCGTACGCTAACACTAACCCGTACGCTAACACGTACGCTCACTCTAAACTGTTGTCGTACACTAACCTGTACCCTATACCGTCCCCGTCCCCTAACCCTAACCCTAAACCTAACCCAAAACCTAACCCTTACCCAAAGTCTTACCCTAACCCGTCCCCTAATTCTAACCCGTACACTAACACTAACATGTACCCTAACACGTACGCTCACCCTAAATCGTTGTCGTACCCTAACCTGTACCCTAAACCATCCCCGTCCCCTAACCCTAACCCTAACCCTAATCCTTACCCGAAGCTTTACCCTAACCCGTCCCCTAATCCTAATCCGTATGCTAACACTAACACGTACCCTAACACGTACGCTCACCCTAAACCGTTGTCGTACTCTAACCTGTACCCTAAACCATCCCCGTCCCTAAACCTAACTCTAACCCTAACCCTAACCCTAAACCTTACCCGAAGCCTTACCCTTACCCATCCCCTAATCCCAACCCGTACGCTAACTCTAACCCGTACCATAACACGTACGCTCACACTAAACCGCTGTCTTACCCTAATCTGTACCCTAAACCGTCCTCGTCCCCTAACCCTAACCCTAACCCTAACCGTAAACCTAACCCTAACCCGAAGCCTTACCCTAAACCGTACCCTAATCCTAAACCGTACGCTAACACTAAACCATACCCTAACACGTACACTAACCCTAAAACGTTGTCATGCCCTAAACTGTACGGTAAACCGTCCCCGTCCCGGTCCCCTAACCCTAACCCTAACCCTAACCCTAAACCTTACCCAAAGCCTTACCCTAACTCGTCCCCTAATCCTAACCCGTACGCTAACACTAACCCGTACCCTAACACGTACGCTCACACTAAACTGTTGTCGTACACTAACCTGTACCCTAAACCGTCCCCGTCACCGTCCCCTAACCCTAATCCTAACCCTAAACCTAACCCTTACCCGAAGCCTTACCCTAACCCGTCCCCTAATCCTAACCCGTATGCTAACACTAAACCATAGCCTAACACGTACGCTCACCCTAAACCATTGTCGTACACTAACCTGTACCCTAAACAGTCGCCGTCCCCTAACCCTAACATTAACCCTAACCCTAACCCTTACCCGAAGCCTTACCCTAAAATGTCCCCTAATCCTAACCCGTACGCTAACACTAACCCGTGCCCTAACACGTACACTCACCCTAAACCGTTGTCGTACCCTAACCTCTACCCTAAACCATCCCCGTCCCCTAACCCTAAACCTAACCCTAAACCTAACCCTATCTCTAACCCTTACCCAAAGCCTTACCTAACCCGTCCACTAATCCGAAAACGTACGCTAACACTAACCCGTACCCTAACACGTACGCTCAACCTAAACCGTTGTCGTACCCTAAACTGTACCCTAAGCCGTCCCCATCCCCTAACCCTAACCCTAACCTTAACCCTAACCCTAACCCTTACCCGAATCGTTACCCTAACCCGTCCCCTAATCATAATCCGTACGCTAACACTAACCCGTGCCCTAACACGTACGCTCACACTAAACCGCTGTCGTACAATAACCTGTACCCTAAACCGTCCTGTCCCCTAACACTAACCCTAACCCTAACCCTAACCCTTACCCGAAGCTTTACCCTAACCCGTCCCTTAATCCTCACCCGTACGCTAAAACTAACCCGTGCCCTAACACGTACGCTCACCCTAAACCGTTGTCGTACCCTAACCGGTAACCTAAACCATCCCCGTCCCCTAACCCTAACCCTAAACCTAACCTTAACCCTCACCCGAAGCCTTACCCTAACCCGTCACCAATCCTAACCCGTACGCTATCACGTACGCTCACCCTAAAGCTTTGTCGTACACTAACCTGTACCCTAAATCCTCCCCGTAATCTAACCCTAACCCTAACGCTAACCCTATCCCTAACCCTTACCTGAAGCCTTACCCTAACCCGTCCACTAATCCTAACACGTACGCTAAAATTGACCCATACCCTAACACGTACACTCAACCTAAAACATTGTCATACCCTAAACTGTACCCTAAACCGTCACCGTCCCCTAACCCTAACCCTAACCCTAACCCTACCCTAACTCTTACCCGAAGCCTTACCCTAACCCGTCCCATAATCTTATCCTGAACGGTAACACTAACCCTTACCATAACACTTACGCTCAACCTAAACCGTTGTCGTACCCTAACCTGTACCCTAAACTGCCCCCGTACCCGTCCCCTATCCCTAACCCTAACCCTAAGCCTAAACCTTACCCAAAGCCTTACACTAACACGTCCCCTAACCCTAACCCGTATTCTAACACTAAACCGTGCCCTAACACGTACGCTCACCCTAAACCGTTGTTGTACCCTAACCTGTACATTAAACCGTCCCTGTCCCCGTCCCTGTCCCCTAACACTAACCCTAACCCTAACCCTTACCCGTAGCCTTACCCTAACCCGTCCCATAATCCTAACCCGTACGCTAACAATAAACCATACCCTAACACATACGCTCACCTTAAATCGTTGTCATACCCTAACATGTACCCTAAACCATCCCCGTCCACTAACCCTAACCCTAACCCTAAACCTAACCCTTAACCGAAGCCTTAACCTAACCCGTCCCCTAATCCTAAACCGTAGGCTAACACTAACCCGTACACTAACACGTGCGCTCAACCTAAAACGTTGTCGTACCATAACCTGTACCCTAAACCATCCCCGTCCCCTAACCCTAACCCTAACCCTAACACTAGCCCTTACACACAGCCTTACCTTAACCCGTCCACTAATCATAAACCGTACGCTAAAATTAATACGTACACTAACACGTACGCTCACCCTAAACCGTTGTCGTAACCTAACCTGTACCCTAAACCGTCCCCGTCCCCTAACCCTAACCCTAACCCTAACCCTTACCCGAAGCCTTACCCTAAGCCGTTCCCTAATCCTTAGGCGTACGCTATCACTAACCCGTACCCTAACACGTACGCTCACCCTAAACCGTTGTCGTACCCTAACCTGTACCCTAAACCATCCCCATCCCCTAACCCTAACCCTCCCCCTAACCATAACTCTAAACCTTACCCGAAGCCTCACCCTAAACCGTCCCCTAATCCTAACCTGTACGCTAACACTAACCCGTACCCTAACACGTACGCTCACCATAAACCGTTGTCCTACTCTAACCTGTACCCTAAACTGTCCCTGTCCCCTAACCCTAAGCCTAACACTAACCCTTACCCGAAGCCTTACTCTAAACCGTTCCCTAATCCTAACCCGTACGCTAACACTAACCCGTATGCTAACATGTACACTCACCCTAAACCTTGGTGGTATGCGAACCTGTACCCTAAACCATCCCCATCCCCTAACCCTAACCCTAAACCTAACCCTAAATCTAACCCGTATCCAAAGCCTTAACCTAACCCGCCCCCTAATCTTAAACCGTACGCTAACAATAACCATTGCCCTAAAACGTATGCTCACCCTAAACCGTTGGCGTACGCTAACCTGTACCCTAAACTGTCCCCGTACCATAACCCTAACCCTAACCCTTACCCGAAACCGTACCCTAACACTTACCCGAAGCCTTACCCTAACCCGTCCCCTAATCCTAACCCGTACGCTAACACTAACGCGTACCCTAACACGTACGCTCACCCTAAACCGTTGTCGTACCGTAAACTGTACCCTAAACCATCCCCATTCCCATCCCCTAACCCTAACCCTAACCCTAACCCTAAACCTTGCCCAAAGCCTTACCCTAACCCGTCCCCTAATCCTAACCCGCACGCTAACACTAACCCGTACCCTAACACGTACGCTCAACCTAAACCGTTGTCGTACCCTAACCTGTACCCTAAACCGTCCCCGTCCCCGTCTCCTAACCCTAAACCTAATCCTAAACCTAACCCTTACCCGAAGCCTTACCCTAACACGTCCCCTAATCCCAACCCGTACGCTAACACTAACCCATACCCTAACACGTGCGCTCAACCTAAACCATTGTCGTACCCTAACCTGTACCGTAAACTGCCCCCGTCCCCGTCCCCTAATCCTAACCCTGACCCTAACACTAAACCTTACCCAAAGCCTTACACTAACCCGTCCCCTAAATCTAACCCGTATACTAACACTAAACCATGCCCTAAAATCTACGCTCACCCTAATCCGTTGTCGTACCCTAACCTGTACCCTAAACCGTCCCCGTCCCCTAACCGTAACCCTAACCCTAACCCTTTCCCGAAGCCTTACCCTAACCCGTTCCCTAATCCTAAACCATACGCTAACACTAACCCATACGCTAACACGTATGCTCACCATAAACCGTGGTCATACCTTAACCTGTACCCTAAACCGTCCCCGTCCCCTAACCCTAACATTAACCCTAACCCTTACACGAAGCCTTACCCTAACACATCCCCTAATCCTAACCCGTACTCTAAAACTACCCCATACCCTACCACATACGCTCACCCTAAACCGTTGTTGTAACCTAACGTGAACCCTAAACCGTCCACGTCCCCTAACCCTAACCCTAACCCTAACTCTTACCCGAAGCCTTACACTAACCCGTCCCCTAATCCTAAACCGTACGCTAACACTAAGCCGTACCCTAAGATGTACGCTCACCCTAAACCATTGTCATACACTATCCTGTTCCCTAAACCGTCCCCGCCCCCTAACCCTCACCCTAACCCTAACACTAACCCTCATCCTTACCCGAAGCCTTACCCTAACCCGTCCCCTAAACTGAAACTGTACGCTAACAATAACCCATGCCCTAACTCGTACGCTCACCCTAAACCGTTGTCGTACCCTAACTGGTACACTAAACCGTCCCCGTCCCCTAACCCTAACCCTAACACAAACCCTAACCCTTACCCGAAGCATTACCCTAACCCGTCGCATAATCCGCACACGTCCGCTAACACTAACCCGTACCCTAACACGTACACTCACCCTAAACCGTTGTCGTACATTAACCTGTACCCTAAACCGTCCCCATCCCGTAACACTAACCCTAACCCTAACCCTAGCCCTAACCCTTACCCGAAGCCTTACCCTAACCCGTCCCCTAAATCTAACACGTACACTAACACTAACCCGTGCCCTAACACGTACGCTCACCCTAAACCGTTGTCGTACACTAACATGTACCCTAAACCGTCCCCGTCCCCTAACCCTAACCCTTACACTAACCCTTACCCGAAGCCTTACTCTAAACCGTTCCCTAATCCTAACCCGTACGCTAACACTAACCCGTATGCTAACATGTACACTCACCCTAAACCTTGGTCGTATGTGAACCTGTACCCTAAACCATCCCCATCCCCTAACCCTAACCCTAAACCTAACCCTAAATCTAACCCGTATCCAAAGCCTTAACCTAACCCGCCCCCTAATCTTAAACCGTACGCTAACAATAACCATTGCCCTAAAACGTATGCTCACCCTAAACCGTTGGCGTACGCTAACCTGTACCCTAAACTGTCCCCGTACCATAACCCTAAACCTAACCCTTACCCGAAACCGTACCCTATCCCGTCCCCTAATCCTAACCCGTACGCAAACACTAACCCGTACCCTAACACGCACGATCACCCTAAACCGTTGTCGTACCCTAAACTGTACCATAAACCGTGCCCGTCCCCGTGTCCTAACCCTAACCCTGACCCTAAACCTAACACTAACCCGTACCCGAAGGCTTACCCTAACCCGTCCCCTAATCCTAATCCGTACGCTAACACTAACCCGTGCCCTAACACGTACACTCACCCTAAACAGTTGTCATACACTAACCTGTATCCTAAACCGTCCCCGGACCCTAACCCTAACCCTAACCCTAACACTAAGCCTAAAACTTACCCGAACCCTTACCCTAATCCGTCCCCTAATCCTAACCAGTACGCTAACACTAACCCGTACCCTAACACGTACGCTCACCCTAAACCGTGGTCGTACCCGAACCTGTAACTTAAACCGTCTCCGTCCCCTAACCCTAACCCTAACCCTAACCCTAAACCTAACACTTACCCGAAGCCTTCCCCTAACCCGTCTCATAATCCTAAACGGTATGCTAACCCTAACCCATACCCTAACACGTACGCTCACCCTAAACCGTTGTCATACCCTAACCTGTACTCTAAACTGTCCCTGTCCCCGGCCACTAACCCTAACCCTAACCCTAACCCTAACCCTTACCCGAAGCCTTACCCTAACCCGTCACCTAATCCTAACCTGTACGCTAACACTAACACGTACCCTAACACGTACGCTCACCCTAAACAGTTGTCATACCCTAACCTGTACCCTAAACCGTCCCCGTCCCCTAACCGTAACCCTAACCCTAACCCTAACGCTAACCCTTACCCGAAGCCTTACACTAAACCGTCCCCTAATCCTAACCCGTACGCAAACACTAACCCATACTCTAACACCTGCGCTCACCCTAAAACGTTGTCGTACCCTAACCTGTACCCTAAACCGTCACCGTCCCCTAACCCTAATCCTTAACCTAACACTTACCTGAAGCCTTACCATAACCCGCCCCCTAATCCTCACCCATACTCTAACACTAACACATACCCTAAAACGTACGCTCACCCTAAACCGTTTTCGTACCCTAACCTGTACCCTAAACGGTCCCCGTCCCCTAACCCTAACCCTAACCATAATCCTAAGCCTATCCCTTACCCGAAACCTTACCCTAACCCGTCCCCAAAACCTAACCCGTACCCTAACACTAAGCCATACCCTAACACGTACGCTCACCCTAATCTGTTGTCGTACACTAACCTGTACCGTAAACCGTCCCCGTCCCCTAACCCTTACCCTAACACTTACCCGAAGCCTTACCCTAAAACGTCCCCTAATCCTAACCCGTACGCTAACACTAACTCGTACCCTAACACGTACGCTCAACCTAAACCGTTGTTGTACCCTAAACTGTACCCTAAACCGTCCCTATCCCCTAACCCTAACCCTAACCCAAACCCTAACCCTTACACGAAGCCTTACCCTAACACGTCCCCTAATCCTAACCCCTACGCAAACACTAACCCGTACCCTAACATGTACGCTCAACCTAAACTGTTGTCGTACCCTAACCTGTACCCTAAACTGCCCCCGTACCCGTCCCCTATACCTAACCCTAACCCTAAGCCTAAACCTTACCCAAAGCCTTACACTAACACGTCCCCTAATCCTAACCCGTATGCTAACACTAAACCGTGCCCTAACACGTACGTTCACCCTAAACCGTTGTTGTACCCTAACCTGTACATTAAACCGTCCCCGTCCCCGTCCCTGTGCCCTAACACTAACCCTAAACCTAACCCTTACCCGTAGCCTTACCCTAACCCGTCCCATAATCCTAACCCGTACGCTAACAATAAACCGTACCCTAACACATACGCTCACCTTAAATCGTTGTCATACCCTAACATGTACCCTAAACCATCCCCGTCCCCTAACCCTAACCCTAACCCTAAACCTAACACTTAACCGAAGCCTTAACCTAACCCGTCCCCTAATACTAAACCGTAGGCTAACACTAACCCGGACACTAACACGTGCGCTCACCCTAAACCGTTGTCGTACCCTAAACTGTACCCTAAACCATCCCCGTCCCATAACCCTAACCCTACCCCTAACCCTAGCCCTTACACGAAGCCTTACCTTAACCCGTAACCTAATCCTAAACCGTACGCTAAAACTAATACATACCCTAACACGTACGCTCATCCTAAACCGTTGTCGTACCCTAACCTGTACCCTAAACCGTCCCCATCCCCTAACCCTAACCCTAACTCTAAACCTAAGCCTTGCCCGAAGCCTTACCCTAATCCGTTCCCTAATCCTAATCCGTACGCTAACACTAACCCGTACCCTAACACGTACGCTCACCACAAACAGTTGTCCTACCCTAACCTGTACCCTAAACCGTCCCCGTCACCTAACACTAACCCTAACCCTAAACCTAACCCTTACCCGAAGCCTTACCCTAACACGTCCCTTAATCCTAACCCGTACGCTAACTCTAACCCGTACCCTAACACATACGCTCATCCTAAACCGTTGTCGTACCCTAACCTGTACCTTAAACCGTCCCCGTCCCCATCCCCGTCCCCTAACCCTAACCCTTACCCGAAGCCTTACCCTAACCCGTTCCCTAATCCTTAAGCGTACGCTATCAATAACCCATACCCTAACACGTACGCTCACCCTAAACCGTTGTCGTACCCTAACCTGTACCCTAAACCATCCCGGTCCCCTAACCCTAACCCACACCCTAACCATAACTCTAAACCTTAACCGAAGCCTTACCCTAAACTGTCCCCTAATCCTAACCCGTACGCTAACACTAACCCGTACACTAACACGTGCGCTCACCCTAAACCGTTGTCGTACCCTAACCTGTACCCTAAACCATCCCTGTCCCCTAACCCTAACACACACCCTAACCATAACTCTAAACCTTACCCGAAGCCTTACCCTAAACTGTCCCCTAATCCTAACCCGTACGCTAACACTAACCCGTACCCTAACACGTACGCTCACCCTAAACCGTTGTCGTACCGTAAACTTTACCCTAAACCATCCCCATTCCCATCCCCTAACCCTAACCCTAACCCTAACCGTAAACCTTACCCAAAGCCTTACCCTAACCCGTCCCCTAATCCTAACCCGTACGCTAACACTAACCCGTACCCTAACACGTACGCTCACCCTAAACCGTTGTCGTACCCTAACCTGTACCCTAAACCGTCCCCGTCCCCGTCCCCTAACCCTAACCCTAACCCTAAACCTAACCCTTACCCGAAGCCTTACCCTAACACGTCCCCTAATCCTAACCCGTACGCTAACTCTAACCCATACCCTAACACGTGCGCTCAACCTAAACCAGTGTCGTACCCTAACCTGTACCCTAAACTGCCCCCGTCCCCGTCCCCTAATCCTAACCCTGACCCTAACCCTAAACCTTACCCAAAGCCTTACACTAAACCGTCCCCTAATCCTAACCCGTATACTAACAATAAACCGTGCCCTAAAACCTACGCTCACCCTAATCCGTTGTCGTACCCTAACCTGTACCCTAAACCGTCCCCGTCCCCGTCCCCTAACCCTAACCCTAACCCTAACCCTTTCCCGAAGCCTTACCATAACCCGTTCCCTAATCCTAAACCATACGCTAACACTAACCCATACGCTAACACGTACGCTCACCATAAACCGTGGTCATACCTTAACCTGTACCCTAAACCATCCCCGTCTCCTAACCCTAACATTAACCCTAACCCTTACCCGAAGCCTTACACTAACACATCCCCTAATCCTAACCCGTACTCTAAAACTACACCGTACCCTAACACATACGCTCACCCTAAACCGTTGTCGTAACCTAACCTGTACCCTAAACCGTCCACATCCCCTAACCCTAACCCTAACCCTAACTCTTACCCGAAGCCTTACACTAACCCGTCCCCTAATCCTAATCCGTACGCTAACACTAAGCCGTACCCTAAGATGTACGCTCACCCTAAACCATTGTCGTACACTATCCTGTTCCCTAAACCGTCCCCGCCCCCTAACCCTCACCCTAACCCTAACACTAACACTCATCCTTACACGAAGCCTTACCCTAACCCGTCCCCTAATCTGAAACTGTACGCTAACAATAACCCATGCCCTAACTCGTACGCTCACACTAAATCGTTGTCGTACCCTAACTGGTACACTAAACCGTCCCCGTCCCCTAACCCTAACCCTAACACAAACCCTAACCCTTACCCGAAGCCTTACCCTAACCCGTCCCATAATCCTAACCCGTACGCTAACGCTAACCCGTGCCCTAACACGTACGCTCACCCTAAAACGTTGTCGTACCCTAAACTGTACCCTAAACCGTCCCCTAACCCTAACCCTAACCTTAACCCTAACCCTAACCCTTACCCGAAGCCTTACCATAAACCGTCTCCTAATCCTAAGCCTTATGCTAACACGAAACCGTACTCTAACATGTACGCTCACCCGAAACCGTTTTCGTACCCTAACCTGTACCCTAAACCGTCCCCTTCCCCGTCCCCGTCCCCTAAACCTAACCCTAACACTTACCCGAAGCCTTACTCTAACCTGTCCCATAATCCTAAACCGTACGCTAACACTAACCCGTACCCTAACACGTACGCTCACCCTAAACCATTGTCGTATTCTAACCTGTACCCTAAACCATCCCCGTCCCCTAACCCTAACCCTAACCCAACCCGAACACTAACCCTTACCTGAAGCCTTACCCTATCACGTCTCCTAATCCTAACCCGTACGCTAACACTAACCCGTACCCTAACACGTACGCTCACCCTAAACCGTTGTCTTACCCTAAGCTGTACCTTAAACCATCCCCGTCCCCTAACCCTAGCCCTAACCCTAACCCTTACCCGAAGCCTTAACCTAACCCGTCCCCTAATCCTAACCCGTACGCTAACACTAACCCGTGCCCTAACACGTATGCTCATCCTAAACCGTTGTCGTACTCTAACCTGTATCCTAAACCGTCCCCGTCCCCTAACCCTAACCCTAACCTTAACCCTAAGCCTAACCCTTACCCGAAGCCTTACCCTAACCCGTCCCCTAATCCTAAAACGTACGCTAACACTAACCCGTACCCTAACACGTACGCTCAACCTAAACCTTGGTCGTATGCGAACCTGTACCCTAAACCATCCCCATTCCCTAACCCTAACCCTAAATCTAACCCTAAATCTAACCCGTATCCGAAGCCTTAACCTAACCCGCCCCCTAATCTGAAACCGTACGCTAACACTAACCATTGCCCTAAAACGTATGCTCACCCTAAACCGTTGGCGTACGCCTACCTGTACCCTAAACCGTCCCCATACCATAACCCTAACCCTAACCCTTACCCGAAACCGTACCCTATCCCGTCCCCTAATCCTAACCCGTACGCAAACACTAACCCGTACCCTAACACGTACGCTCACCCTAAACCGTTGTCGTACCCTAACCTGTACCCTAAACCGTGCCCGTCCCCGTCTCCTAACCCTAAACCTAACACTAACCCTTACCCGAAACTTACGCTAACCTGTCCCCTAATCCTAATCCGTACGCTAACACTATCCCATACCCTAACACGTACGCTCACCCTAAACTGTTGTTGTACACTAACCTGTACCCTAAACCGTCCCCTTCCCCGTCCCCGTCCCCTAACTCTAACTTTAACCCTAACCCTTACCCGAAGCTTTATCCAAACTCGTCCCCTAATTCTAACCCGTAGGCTATCACTAACCCGTACCCTAACACGTACGCTCACCCTAAACCGTGGTCGTACCCGAACCTGTAACTTAAACCGTCTCCGTCCCCTAACCCTAACCCTAACCCTAACCCTAACCCTTACCCGAAGCCTTCCCCTAACCCGTCTCATAATCCTAAACGGTACGCTAACCCTAACCCATACCCTAACACGTACGCTCACCCTAAACCGTTGTCGTACCCTAACCTGTACTCTAAACTGTCCCTGTCCCCGGCCACTAACCCTAACCCTAACCCTAACCCTAACCCTTACCCGAAGCCTTACCCTAATCCGTCACCTAATCCTAACCTGTACGCTAACACTAACACGTACCCTAACACGTACGCTCACCCTAAACAGTTGTCATACCCTAACCTGTACCCTAAACCGTCCCCGTCCCCTAACCGTAACCCTAACGCTAACCCTTACCCGAAGGCTTACACTAAACCGTCCCCTAATCCTAACCCATACGCAAACACTAACCCGTACTCTAACACCTGCACTCACCCTAAACCGTTGTCGTACCCTAACCTGTACCTTAAACCGTCACCGTCCCCTAACCCTAATCCTTAACCTAACACTTACCCGAAGCCTTACCCTAACCCGCCCCCTAATCCTAACCCGTACTCTAACACTAACACATACCCTAAAACGTACGCTCACCCTAAACCGTTTTCGTACCCTAACCTGTACCCTAAACGGTCCCCGTCCCCTAACCCTAACCCTAACCCTAAGACTAACCCTTACCCGAAACCTTACCCTAACCCGTCCCCAAATCCTAACCCGTACCCTAACACTAAGCCATACCCTAACACGTACGCTCACCCTAATCTGTTGTCGTACACTAACCTGTACCGTAAACCGTCCCCGTCCCCTAACCCTTACCCTAACACTTACCCGAAGCCTTACCCTAAACCGTCCCCTAATCCTAACCCGTACGCTAACACTAACTCGTACCCTAACACGTACGCTCAACCTAAACCGTTGTTGTACCCTAACCTGTACCCTAAACAGTCCCTGCCCCCTAACCCTCACCCTAACCCTAACACTAACCCTCATCCTTACCCGAAGCCTTACCCTAACCCGTCCCCTAATCTGAAACTGTACGCTAACAATAACCCATGACCTAACTCGTACGCTCACCCTAAACCGTTGTCGTACCCTAACCGGTACACTAAACCGTCCCCCTCCCCTAACCCTAACCCTAACACAAAACCTAACCCTTACCCGAAGCATTACCCTAACCCGTCGCATAATCCGCACACGTCCGCTAACACTAACCCGTACCCTAACACGTACACTCACCCTAAACCGTTGTCGTACCTTAACCTGTACCCTAAAACGTCCCCATCCCGTAACACTAACCCTAACCCTAACCCTAGCCCTAACCCTTACCCGAAGCCTTACCCTAACCCGTCCCCTAAATCTAACACGTACACTAACACTAACCCGTGCCCTAACACGTACGCTCACCCTAAACCGTTGTCGTACACTAACATGTACCCTAAACCGTCCCCGTCCCCTAACCCTAACCCTAACACTAACCCTTACCCGAAGCCTTACTCTAACCCGTTCCCTAATCCTAACCCGTACGCTAACACTAACCCGTATGCTAACACGTACACTCACCCTAAACCTTGGTCGTATGCGAACCTGTACCCTAAACCATCCCCATCCCCTAACCCTAACCCTAAACCTAACCCTAAATCTAACCCGTATCCGAAGCCTTAACCTAACCCGCCCCCTAATCTTAAACCGTACGCTAACATAACCATTGCCCTAAAACGTATGCTCACCCTAAACCCTTGGCGTACGCTAACCTGTACCCTAAACTGTCCCCGTACCATAACCCTAACCCTAACCCTTACCTGAAACCGTACCCTATCCCGTCCCCTAATCCTAACCCGTACGCAAACACTAACCCGTACCCTAACACGTACGATCACCCTAAACCATTTTCGTACCCTAACCTGTACCATAAACCGTGCCCGTCCCCGTGTCCTAACCCTAACCCTGACCCTAAACCTAACACTAACCCGTACCCGAAGGCTTACCCTAACCCGTCCCCTAATCCTAATCCGTACCCTAACACTAACCCGTGCCCTAACACGTACACTCACCCTAAACAGTTGTCGTACACTAACCTGTATCCTAAACCGTCCCCGGACCCTAACCCTAAAACTAAGCCTAACACTTACCCGAACCCTTACCCTAATCCGTCCCCTAATCCTAACCAGTACGCTAACACTAACCCGTACCCTAACACGTACGCTCAACCTAAACCGTGGTCGTACCCTAACCTGTAACTTAAACCGTCTCCGTCCCCTAACCCTAACCCTAACCCTAACCCTAACCCTTACCCGAAGCCTTCCCCTAACCCGTCTCATAATCCTAAACTGTACGCTAACCCTAACCCATACCCTAACACGTACGCTCACCCTAAACCGTTGTCATACCCTAACCTGTACTCTAAACTGTCCCTGTACCCGGCCACTAACCCTAACCCTAACCCTAACCCTAACCCTTACCCGAAGCCTTCCCCTAACCCGTCACCTAATCCTAACCTGTACGCTAACACTAACACGTACCCTAACACGTATGCTCACCCTAAACAGTTGTCATACCCTAACCTGTACCCTAAACCGTCCCCGTCCCCTAACCGTAACCCTAACCCTAACCCTAACGCTAACCCTTACCCGAAGCCTTACACTAAACCGTCCCCTAATCCTAACCCATACGCAAACACTAACCCGTACTCTAACACCTGCGCTCACCCTAAACCGTTGTCGTACCCTAACCTGTACCCTAAACCGTCAACGTCCCCTAACCCTAATCCTTAACCTAACACGTACCTGAAGCCTTACCGTAACCCGCCCCCTAATGCTCACCCATACTCTAACACAAACACATACCCTAAAACGTACGCTCACCCTAAACCGTTTTCGTACCCTAACCTGTACCCTAAACGGTCCCCGTCCCCTAACCCTAACCCTAACCCTAACCCTAAGCCTATCACTTACCCGAAACCTTACCCTAACCCGTCCCCAAATCCTAACCCATACCCTAACACTAAGCCATACCCTAACACGTACGCTCACCCTAATCTGTTGTCGTACACTAACCTGTACCGTAAACCGTCCCCGTCCCCTAACCCTTACCCTAACACTTACCCGAAGCCTTACCCTAAACCGTCCCCTAATCCTAACCCGTACGCTAGCACTAACTCGTACCCTAACACGTACGCTCAACCTAAACCGTTGTTGTACCCTAACCTGTACCCTAAACCGTCCCCATCCCCTAACGCTAACCCTAACCCAAACCCTAACCCTTACACGAAGCCTTACCCTAACACGTCCCCTAATCCTAACCCCTACGCAAACACTAACCCGTACCCTAACATGTACGCTCAACCTAAACTGTTGTCGTACCCTAACCTGTACCCTAAACTGCCCCCGTACCCGTCCCCTATACCTAACCCTAACCCTAAGCCTAAACCTTACCCAAAGCCTTACACTAACACGTCCCCTAATCCTAACCCGTATGCTAACACTAAACCGTGCCCTAACACGTACGCTCACCCTAAACCGTTGTTGTACCCTAACCTGTACATTAAACCGTCCCCGTCCCCGTCCCTGTGCCCTAACACTAACCCTAACCCTAACCCTTACCCGTAGCCTTACCCTAACCCGTCCCATAATCCTAACCCGTACGCTAACAATAAACCGTACCCTAACACATACGCTCACCTTAAATCGTTGTCATACCCTAACATGTACCCTAAACCATCCCCGTCCCCTAACCCTAACCCTAACCCTAAACCTAACCCTTAACCGAAGCCTTAACCTAACCCGTCCCCTAATCCTAAACCGTAGGCTAACACTTACCCGTACACTAACACGTGCGCTCATCCTAAACCGTTGTCGTACCCTAACCTGTACCCTAAACCATCCCTATCCCCTAACCCTAACCCACACCCTAACCATAACCCTAAACCTTACCCGAAACCTTACCCTAAACTGTCCCCTAATCCTAACCCGTACGCTAACACTAACCCGTACCCTAACACGTACGCTCACCCTAAACCGTTGTCGTACCGTAAACTTTACCCTAAACCATCCCCATTCCCATCCCCTAACCCTAACCCTAACCCTAACCGTAAACCTTACCCAAAGCCTTACCCTAACCCGTCCCCTAATCCTAACCCGTACGCTAACACTAACCCGTACCCTAACACGTACGCTCACCCTAAACCGTTGTCGTACCCTAACCTGTACCCTAAACCGTCCCCGTCCCCGTCCCCTAACCCTAACCCTAACCCTAAACCTAACCCTTACCCGAAGCCTTACCCTAACACGTCCCCTAATCCTAACCCGTACGCTAACTCTAACCCATACCCTAACACGTGCGCTCAACCTAAACCAGTGTCGTACCCTAACCTGTACCCTAAACTGCCCCCGTCCCCGTCCCCTAATCCTAACCCTGACCCTAACCCTAAACCTTACCCAAAGCCTTACACTAAACCATCCCCTAATCCTAACCCGTATACTAACAATAAACCGTGCCCTAAAACCTACGCTCACCCTAATCAGTTGTCGTACCCTAACCTGTACCCTAAACCGTCCCCGTCCCCGTCCCCTAACCCTAACCCTAACCCTTTCCCGAAGCCTTACCCTAACCCGTTCCCTAATCCTAAACCATACGCTAACACTAACCCATACGCTAACATGTACGCTCACCATAAACCGTGGTCATACCTTAACCTGTACCCTAAACCATCCCTGTCTCCTAACCCTAACATTAACCCTAACCCTTACCCGAAGCCTTACCCTAACACATCCCCTAATCCTAACCCGTACTCTAAAACTACCCCGTACCCTAACACGTACGCTCACCCTAAACCGTTGTCGTAACCTAACCTGTACCCTAAACCGTCCACATCCCCTAACCCTAACCCTAACCCTAACTCTTACCCGAAGCCTTACACTAACCCGTCCCCTAATCCTAATCCGTACGCTAACACTAAGCCGTACCCTAAGATGTACTCTCACCCTAAACCATTGTCGTACACTATCCTGTTCCCTAAACCGTCCCCGCCCCCTAACCCTCACCCTAACCCTAACACTAACACTCATCCTTACACGAAGCCTTACCCTAACCCGTCCCCTAATCTGAAACTCTACGCTAACAATAACCCATGCCCTAAATCGTACGCTCACCCTAAACCGTTGTCGTACCCTAACTGGTACACTAAACTGTCCCCGTCCCCTAACCCTAACCCTAACACAAACCCTAACCCTTACCCGAAGCCTTACCCTAACCCGTCCCATAATACTAACCCGTACGCTACCACTAACCCGTGCCCTAACACGTACGCTCACCCTAAAATGTTTTCGTACCCTAAACTGTACCCTAAACCGTCCCCTAACCCTAACCCTAACCCTAACCCTAACCTTAACCCTAACCCTAACCCTTACCCGAAGCCTTACCATAAACCGTCTCCTAATCCTAAGCCTTATGCTAACACGAAACCGTACTCTAACATGTACGCTCACCCGAAACCGTTTTCGTACCCTAACCTGTACCCTAAACCGTCCCCTTCCCCGTCCCCGTCCCCTAAACCTAACCCTAACCCTTACCCGAAGCCTTACTCTAACCTGTCCCATAATCCTAACCCGTACGCTAACACTAACCCGTACCCTAACACGTACGCTCACCCTAAACCATTGCTGTACTCTAACCTGTACCCTAAACCGTCCCCGTCCCCTAACCCTAACCCTAACCCAACCCGAACACTAACCCTTACCTGAAGCCTTACCCTATCACGTCTCCTAATCCTAACCCGTACGCTAACACTAACCCGTACCCTAACATGTACGCTCACCCTAAACCGTTGTCTTACCCTAAGCTGTACCTTAAACCTTCCCCGTCCCCTAACCCTAGCCCTAACCCTAACCCTTACCTGAAGCCTTACCCTAACCCGTCCCCTAATCCTAACCCGTACGCTAACACTAACCCGTGCCCTAACATGTATGCTCATCCTAAACCGTTGTCGTACTCTAACCTGTATCCTAAACCGTCCCCGTCCCCTAACCCTAACCCTAACCTTAACCCTAAGCCTAACCCTTACCCGAAGCCTTACCCTAACCCGTCCCCTAATCCTAAAACGTACGCTAACACTAACCCGTACCCTAACACGTACGCTCACCCTAAACCTTGGTCGTATGCGAACCTGTACCCTAAACCATCCACATTCCCTAACACTAACCCTAAGTCTAACCCTAAATCTAACCCGTATCCGAAGCCTTAACCTAACCCGCCCCCTAATCTGAAACCGTACACTAACACTAACCATTGCCCTAAAACGTATGCTCACCCTAAACCGTTGGCGTACGCTAACCTGTACCCTAAACCGTCCCCGTACCATAAACCTAACCCTAACCCTTACCCGAAACTGTACCCTATCCCATCCCCTAATCCTAACCCGTACGCAAACACTAACCCGTACCCTAACACGTACGCTCACCCTAAACCGTTGTCGTACCCTAACCTGTACCCTAAACCGTGCCCGTCCCCGTCTCTTAACCCTAAACCTAACACTAACCCGTACCCGAAGCCTTACCCTAACCCGTCCCCTAATCCTAATCTGTACGCTAACACTAACCCGTGCCCTAACACGTACACTCACCCTAAACAGTTGTCGTACACTAACCTGTATCCTAAACCATCCCCGGACCCTAACCCTAACCCTAACCCTAACACTAAGCCTAACACTTACCCGAAACCTTACCCTAATCCGTCCCCTAATCCTAACCAGTATGCTAACACTAACCCGTACCCTAACACGTACGCTCACCATAAACCGTGGTCGTACCCGAACCTGTAACTTAAACTGTCTCCGTCCGCTAACCCTAACACTAACCCTAACCCTAACCCTTACCCGAAGCCTTCCCCTAACCCGTCTCATAATCCTAAACTGTACGCTAACCCTAACCCATACCCTAACACGTACGCTCACCCTAATCCATTGTCGTACCCTAACCTGTACTCTAAACTGTCCCTGTCCCCGGCCACTAACCCTAACCCTAACCCTAACCCTAACCCTTACCCGAAGCCTTACCCTAATCCGTCACCTAATCCTAACCTGTACGCTAACACTAACACGTACCCTAACACGTACGCTCACCCTAAACAGTTGTCATACCCTAACCTGTACCCTAAACCGTCCCCGTCCCCTAACCATAACCCTAACGCTAACCCTTACCCGAAGCCTTACACTAAACCGTCCCCTAATCCTAACCCATACGCAAACACTAACCCGTACTCTAACACCTGCACTTACCCTAAACCGTTGTCGTACCCTAACCTGTACCCTAAACCGTCACCGTCCCCTAACCCTAATCCTTAACCTAACACTTACCCGAAGCCTTACCCTAACCCGCCCCCTAATCCTAACCCGTACTCTAACACTAACACATACCCTAAAACGTACGCTCACCCTAAACCGTTTTCGTACACTAACCTGTACCCTAAACGGTCCCCGTCCCCTAACCCTAACCCTAACCATAACCCTAAGACTAACCCTTACCCGAAACCTTACCCTAACCCGTCCCCAAATCCTAACCCGTACCCTAACACTAAGCCATACCCTAACACGTACGCTCACCCTAATCTGTTATCGTACACTAACCTGTACCGTAAACCGTCCCCGTCCCCTAACCCTTACCCTAACACTTACCCGAAGTCTTACCCTAAACCGTCCCCTAATCCTAACCCGTACGCTAACACTAACTCGTACCCTAACACGTACGCTCAACCTAAACCGTTGTTGTACCCTAACCTGTACCCTAAACAGTCCCCGCCCCCTAACCCTCACCCTAACCCTAACACTAACCCTCATCCTTACCCGAAGCCTTACCCTAACCCGTCCCCTAATCTGAAACTCTACGCTAACAATTAACCCATGCCCTAACTCGTACGCTCACCCTAAACCGTTGTCGTACCCTAACCGGTACACTAAACCGTCCCCCTCCCCTAACCCTAACCCTAACACAAACCCTAACCCTTACCCGAAGCATTACCCTAACCCGTCGCATAATCCGCACACATCCGCTAACACTAACCCGTACCCTAACATGAACACTCACCCTAAACCGTTGTCGTACCTTCACCTGTACCCTAAAACGTCCCCATCCCGTAACACTAACCCTAACCCTAATCCTAGCCCTAACCCTTACCCGAAGCCTTACCCTAACCCGTCCCCTAAATCTAACACGTACACTAACACTAACCCGTGCCCTAACACGTACGCTCACCCTAAACCGTTGTCGTACACTAACATGTACCCTAAACCGTCCCCGTCCCCTAACCCTAACCCTAACACTAACCCTTACCCGAAGCCTTACTCTAACCCGTTCCCTAATCCTAACCCGTACGCTAACACTAACCCGTATGCTAACACGTACACTCACCCTAAACCTTGGTCGTATGCGAACCTGTACCCTAAACCATCCCCATCCCCTAACCCTAACCCTAAACCTAACCCTAAATCTAACCCGTATCCGAAGCCTTAACCTAACCCGCCCCCTAATCTTAAACCGTACGCTAACATAACCATTGCCCTAAAACGTATGCTCACCCTAAACCCTTGGCGTACGCTAACCTGTACCCTAAACTGTCCCCGTACCATAACCCTAACCCTAACCCTTACCCGAAACCGTACCCTATCCCGTCCCCTAATCCTAACCCGTACGCAAACACTAACCCGTACCCTAACACGTACGATCACCCTAAACCATTTTCGTACCCTAACCTGTACCCTAAACCGTGCCCGTCCCCATGTCCTAACCCTAACCCTGACCCTAAACCTAACACTAACCCGTACCCGAAGGCTTACCCTAACCCGTCCCCTAATCCTAATCCGTACCCTAACACTAACCCGTGCCCTAACACGTACACTTACCCTAAACAGTTGTCGTACACTAACCTGTATCCTAAACCGTCCCCGGGCCCTAACCCTAACACTAAGCCTAACACTTACCCGAACCCTTACCCTAATCCGTCCCCTAATCCTAACCAGTACGCTAACACTAACCCGTACCCTAACACGTACGCTCACCCTAAACCGTGGTCGTACCCTAACCTGTAACTTAAACCGTCTCCGTCCCCTAACCCTAACCCTAACCCTAACCCTAACCCTTACCCGAAGCCTTCCCCTAACCCGTCTCATAATCCTAAACGGTACGCTAACCCTAACCCATACCCTAACACGTACGCTCACCCTAAACCGTTGTCATACCCTAACCTGTACTCTAAACTGTCCCTGTCCCCGGCCACTAACCCTAACCCTAACCCTAACCCTAACCCTTACCCGAAGCCTTCCCCTAACCCGTCACCTAATCCTAACCTGTACGCTAACACTAACACGTACCCTAACACGTACGCTCACCCTAAACAGTTGTCATACCCTAACCTGTACCCTAAACCGTCCCCATCCCCTAACCGTAACCCTAACGCTAACCCTTACCCGAAGCCTTACACTAAACCGTCCCCTAATCCTAACCCATACGCAAACACTAACCCGTACTCTAACACCTGCGCTCACCCTAAACCGTTGTCGTACCCTAACCTGTACCCTAAACCGTCACCGTCCCCTAACCCTAATCCTTAACCTAACACTTACCCGAAGCCTTACCCTAACCCGCCCCCTAATCCTAACCCGTACTCTAACACTAACACATACCCTAAAACGTACGCTCACCCTAAACCGTTTTTGTACCCTAACCTGTACCCTAAACGGTCCCCGTCCCCTAACCCTAACCCTAACCCTAACCCTAAGACAAACCCTTACCCGAAACCTTACCCTAATCCGTCCCCAAATCCTAACCCGTACCCTAACACTAAGCCATACCCTAACACGTACGCTCACCCTAATCTGTTGTCGTACACTAACCTGTACCGTAAACCGTCCCCGTCCCCTAACACTTACCCTAACACTTACCCGAAGCCTTACCCTAAACCGTCCCCTAATCCTAACCCGTACGCTAGCACTAACTCGTACCCTAACACGTACGCTCAACCTAAACCGTTGTTGTACCCTAACCTGTACCCTAACCGTCCCCATCCCCTAACCCTAACCCTAACCCAAACCCTAACCCTTACACGAAGCCTTACCCTAACACGTCCCCTAATCCTAACCCCTACGCTAACACTAACCCGTACCCTAACATGTACGCTCAACCTAAACTGTTGTCGTACCCTAACCTGTACCCTAAACTGCCCCCGTACCCGTCCCCTATCCCTAACCCTAACCCTAAGCCTAAACCTTACCCAAAGCCTTACACTAACACGTCCCCTAATCCTAACCCGTATGCTAACACTAAACCGTGCCCTAACACGTACGCTCACCCTAAACCGTTGTTGTACCCTAACCTGTACATTAAACCGTCCCAGTCCCCGTCCCTGTCCCCTAACACAAACCCTAACCCTAACCCTTACCTGTAGCCTTACCCTAACCCGTCCCATAATCCTAACCCGTACGCCAACAATAAACCATACCCTAACACATACGCACACCTTAAATCGTTGTCATACCCTAACATGTACCCTAAACCATCCCCGTCCCCTAACCCTAACCCTAACCCTAAACCTAACCCTTAACCGAAGCATTAACCTAACCCGTCCCCTAATCCTAAACCGTAGGCTAACACTAACCCGTACACTAACACGTGTGCTCACCCTAAACCGTTGTCGTACCCTAACCTGTACCCTAAACCATCCCCGTCCCCTAACCCTAACCCTAACCCTAGCCCTTACACGAAACCTTACCTTAACCCGTAACCTAATCCTAAACCGTACGCTAAAACTAATACATACCCTAACACGTACGCTCACCCTAAACCGTTGTTGTACCCTAACCTGTACCCTAAACCGTCCCCATCCCCTAACCCTAACCTTAACCCTAACTCTAAACCTAACCCTTACCCGAAGCCTTACCCTAATCCGTTCCCTAATCCTAATCCGTACGCTAACACTAACCCGTACCCTAACACGTACGCTCACCATAAACAGTTGTCCTACCCTAACCTGTACCCTAGACCGTCCCTGTCCCGTAACACTAACCCTAACCCTAACCCTAACCCTTACGGAAGCCTTACCCTAACCCGTCCCCTAATCCTATCACGTACGCTAACACTAACCCGTACCCTAACACATACTCTCACGCTAAACCGTTGTCGTACGCTAACCTGTACCCTAAACCGTCCCCGGCCCCGTCCCCTAACCCTAACCCTATACCTAAACCTAACCCTTACCCGAAGCCTTACCCTAACCCATCGCCTAATCGTAACCCGTATGCTAACACTAACCCGTACCCTAACATGTACGCTCACCCTAAACCGTTGTCATAACCTAACATGTACCCTAAACCGTCCCCGTCCCCTAACCCTAACCCTAACCCTAACCCTTACCCGAAGCCTTACTCTAACCTGTCCCATAATCCTAAACCGTACGCTAAACCTAACCATACCCTAACACGTACGCTCAACCTAAAACATTGTCGTACACTAACCTGTAACCTAAACTGTCCCCGTCTCCTAACCCTAACTCTAACCCTAAACCTAACCCTTAGCCGAAGCCTTACCCTAAACCATCCCCTAATCCTAACCCGTACGCTAACACTAACCCGTATCCTAACACGTACGCTCACCCTAAATCTTTGTGGTACCCTAACCTGTACCCTAAACCGTTCCTGTCCCCTAACACTAACCCTAACATTAACCCTAAACCTAACCCTTACCCGAAGCCTTACCCTAACCCGTCCCCTAATCCTAACCCGTATGCTAACACTAACCCATACCCTAACACGTACGCTCACCCTAAACCATTGTCGTACCCTAACCTGTACACTAAACCATCCCCGTCCCCTAACCCTAACAGTAACCCTAACCCTAACCCTAACCCTTACCCGAAGCCTTACCCTAACCGGTCCCCTAATCCTAACACGTATGCTAACACTAACCTGTACCCTAACACGTACGCTCACCCTAAACCGTTGTCGTACCGTATCCTGTAACCTACACCGTCCCCGTCCCCTATCCCTAACCCTAACCCTAAACCTAAACCTAACCATTACCTGAAGCCTTACACTAACACATCCACTAATCCTAACCCGTACGCTAACACTAACCCGTACCCTAACATGTACGTTCACACTAAACCGTTGTCGTACCCTAACCTGTACCCTAAACCGTCCCCGTCCCCGTCCCCTAACCCTAACCCTAACCCTAAACCTAACCCTTACCCGAAGCCTTACCCTAACACGTCCCCTAATCCTAACCCGTACGCTAACTCTAACCCATACCCTAACACGTGCGCTCAACCTAAACCAGTGTCGTACCCTAACCTGTACCCTAAACTGCCCCCGTCCCCGTCCCCTAATCCTAACCCTGACCCTAACCCTAAACCTTACCCAAAGCCTTACACTAAACCATCCCCTAATCCTAACCCGTATACTAACAATAAACCGTGCCCTAAAACCTACGCTCACCCTAATCAGTTGTCGTACCCTAACCTGTACCCTAAACCGTCCCCGTCCCCGTCCCCTAACCCTAACCCTAACCCTTTCCCGAAGCCTTACCCTAACCCGTTCCCTAATCCTAAACCATACGCTAACACTAACCCATACGCTAACATGTACGCTCACCATAAACCGTGGTCATACCTTAACCTGTACCCTAAACCATCCCTGTCTCCTAACCCTAACATTAACCCTAACCCTTACCCGAAGCCTTACCCTAACACATCCCCTAATCCTAACCCGTACTCTAAAACTACCCCGTACCCTAACACGTACGCTCACCCTAAACCGTTGTCGTAACCTAACCTGTACCCTAAACCGTCCACATCCCCTAACCCTAACCCTAACCCTAACTCTTACCCGAAGCCTTACACTAACCCGTCCCCTAATCCTAATCCGTACGCTAACACTAAGCCGTACCCTAAGATGTACTCTCACCCTAAACCATTGTCGTACACTATCCTGTTCCCTAAACCGTCCCCGCCCCCTAACCCTCACCCTAACCCTAACACTAACACTCATCCTTACACGAAGCCTTACCCTAACCCGTCCCCTAATCTGAAACTCTACGCTAACAATAACCCATGCCCTAAATCGTACGCTCACCCTAAACCGTTGTCGTACCCTAACTGGTACACTAAACTGTCCCCGTCCCCTAACCCTAACCCTAACACAAACCCTAACCCTTACCCGAAGCCTTACCCTAACCCGTCCCATAATACTAACCCGTACGCTACCACTAACCCGTGCCCTAACACGTACGCTCACCCTAAAATGTTTTCGTACCCTAAACTGTACCCTAAACCGTCCCCTAACCCTAACCCTAACCCTAACCCTAACCTTAACCCTAACCCTAACCCTTACCCGAAGCCTTACCATAAACCGTCTCCTAATCCTAAGCCTTATGCTAACACGAAACCGTACTCTAACATGTACGCTCACCCGAAACCGTTTTCGTACCCTAACCTGTACCCTAAACCGTCCCCTTCCCCGTCCCCGTCCCCTAAACCTAACCCTAACCCTTACCCGAAGCCTTACTCTAACCTGTCCCATAATCCTAACCCGTACGCTAACACTAACCCGTACCCTAACACGTACGCTCACCCTAAACCATTGCTGTACTCTAACCTGTACCCTAAACCGTCCCCGTCCCCTAACCCTAACCCTAACCCAACCCGAACACTAACCCTTACCTGAAGCCTTACCCTATCACGTCTCCTAATCCTAACCCGTACGCTAACACTAACCCGTACCCTAACATGTACGCTCACCCTAAACCGTTGTCTTACCCTAAGCTGTACCTTAAACCTTCCCCGTCCCCTAACCCTAGCCCTAACCCTAACCCTTACCTGAAGCCTTACCCTAACCCGTCCCCTAATCCTAACCCGTACGCTAACACTAACCCGTGCCCTAACATGTATGCTCATCCTAAACCGTTGTCGTACTCTAACCTGTATCCTAAACCGTCCCCGTCCCCTAACCCTAACCCTAACCTTAACCCTAAGCCTAACCCTTACCCGAAGCCTTACCCTAACCCGTCCCCTAATCCTAAAACGTACGCTAACACTAACCCGTACCCTAACACGTACGCTCACCCTAAACCTTGGTCGTATGCGAACCTGTACCCTAAACCATCCACATTCCCTAACACTAACCCTAAGTCTAACCCTAAATCTAACCCGTATCCGAAGCCTTAACCTAACCCGCCCCCTAATCTGAAACCGTACACTAACACTAACCATTGCCCTAAAACGTATGCTCACCCTAAACCGTTGGCGTACGCTAACCTGTACCCTAAACCGTCCCCGTACCATAAACCTAACCCTAACCCTTACCCGAAACTGTACCCTATCCCATCCCCTAATCCTAACCCGTACGCAAACACTAACCCGTACCCTAACACGTACGCTCACCCTAAACCGTTGTCGTACCCTAACCTGTACCCTAAACCGTGCCCGTCCCCGTCTCTTAACCCTAAACCTAACACTAACCCGTACCCGAAGCCTTACCCTAACCCGTCCCCTAATCCTAATCTGTACGCTAACACTAACCCGTGCCCTAACACGTACACTCACCCTAAACAGTTGTCGTACACTAACCTGTATCCTAAACCATCCCCGGACCCTAACCCTAACCCTAACCCTAACACTAAGCCTAACACTTACCCGAAACCTTACCCTAATCCGTCCCCTAATCCTAACCAGTATGCTAACACTAACCCGTACCCTAACACGTACGCTCACCATAAACCGTGGTCGTACCCGAACCTGTAACTTAAACTGTCTCCGTCCGCTAACCCTAACACTAACCCTAACCCTAACCCTTACCCGAAGCCTTCCCCTAACCCGTCTCATAATCCTAAACTGTACGCTAACCCTAACCCATACCCTAACACGTACGCTCACCCTAATCCGTTGTCGTACCCTAACCTGTACTCTAAACTGTCCCTGTCCCCGGCCACTAACCCTAACCCTAACCCTAACCCTAACCCTTACCCGAAGCCTTACCCTAATCCGTCACCTAATCCTAACCTGTACGCTAACACTAACACGTACCCTAACACGTACGCTCACCCTAAACAGTTGTCATACCCTAACCTGTACCCTAAACCGTCCCCGTCCCCTAACCATAACCCTAACGCTAACCCTTACCCGAAGCCTTACACTAAACCGTCCCCTAATCCTAACCCATACGCAAACACTAACCCGTACTCTAACACCTGCACTTACCCTAAACCGTTGTCGTACCCTAACCTGTACCCTAAACCGTCACCGTCCCCTAACCCTAATCCTTAACCTAACACTTACCCGAAGCCTTACCCTAACCCGCCCCCTAATCCTAACCCGTACTCTAACACTAACACATACCCTAAAACGTACGCTCACCCTAAACCGTTTTCGTACACTAACCTGTACCCTAAACGGTCCCCGTCCCCTAACCCTAACCCTAACCATAACCCTAAGACTAACCCTTACCCGAAACCTTACCCTAACCCGTCCCCAAATCCTAACCCGTACCCTAACACTAAGCCATACCCTAACACGTACGCTCACCCTAATCTGTTATCGTACACTAACCTGTACCGTAAACCGTCCCCGTCCCCTAACCCTTACCCTAACACTTACCCGAAGTCTTACCCTAAACCGTCCCCTAATCCTAACCCGTACGCTAACACTAACTCGTACCCTAACACGTACGCTCAACCTAAACCGTTGTTGTACCCTAACCTGTACCCTAAACAGTCCCCGCCCCCTAACCCTCACCCTAACCCTAACACTAACCCTCATCCTTACCCGAAGCCTTACCCTAACCCGTCCCCTAATCTGAAACTCTACGCTAACAATTAACCCATGCCCTAACTCGTACGCTCACCCTAAACCGTTGTCGTACCCTAACCGGTACACTAAACCGTCCCCCTCCCCTAACCCTAACCCTAACACAAACCCTAACCCTTACCCGAAGCATTACCCTAACCCGTCGCATAATCCGCACACATCCGCTAACACTAACCCGTACCCTAACATGAACACTCACCCTAAACCGTTGTCGTACCTTCACCTGTACCCTAAAACGTCCCCATCCCGTAACACTAACCCTAACCCTAATCCTAGCCCTAACCCTTACCCGAAGCCTTACCCTAACCCGTCCCCTAAATCTAACACGTACACTAACACTAACCCGTGCCCTAACACGTACGCTCACCCTAAACCGTTGTCGTACACTAACATGTACCCTAAACCGTCCCCGTCCCCTAACCCTAACCCTAACACTAACCCTTACCCGAAGCCTTACTCTAACCCGTTCCCTAATCCTAACCCGTACGCTAACACTAACCCGTATGCTAACACGTACACTCACCCTAAACCTTGGTCGTATGCGAACCTGTACCCTAAACCATCCCCATCCCCTAACCCTAACCCTAAACCTAACCCTAAATCTAACCCGTATCCGAAGCCTTAACCTAACCCGCCCCCTAATCTTAAACCGTACGCTAACATAACCATTGCCCTAAAACGTATGCTCACCCTAAACCCTTGGCGTACGCTAACCTGTACCCTAAACTGTCCCCGTACCATAACCCTAACCCTAACCCTTACCCGAAACCGTACCCTATCCCGTCCCCTAATCCTAACCCGTACGCAAACACTAACCCGTACCCTAACACGTACGATCACCCTAAACCATTTTCGTACCCTAACCTGTACCCTAAACCGTGCCCGTCCCCATGTCCTAACCCTAACCCTGACCCTAAACCTAACACTAACCCGTACCCGAAGGCTTACCCTAACCCGTCCCCTAATCCTAATCCGTACCCTAACACTAACCCGTGCCCTAACACGTACACTTACCCTAAACAGTTGTCGTACACTAACCTGTATCCTAAACCGTCCCCGGACCCTAACCCTAACACTAAGCCTAACACTTACCCGAACCCTTACCCTAATCCGTCCCCTAATCCTAACCAGTACGCTAACACTAACCCGTACCCTAACACGTACGCTCACCCTAAACCGTGGTCGTACCCTAACCTGTAACTTAAACCGTCTCCGTCCCCTAACCCTAACCCTAACCCTAACCCTAACCCTTACCCGAAGCCTTCCCCTAACCCGTCTCATAATCCTAAACGGTACGCTAACCCTAACCCATACCCTAACACGTACGCTCACCCTAAACCGTTGTCATACCCTAACCTGTACTCTAAACTGTCCCTGTACCCGGCCACTAACCCTAACCCTAACCCTAACCCTAACCCTTACCCGAAGCCTTCCCCTAACCCGTCACCTAATCCTAACCTGTACGCTAACACTAACACGTACCCTAACACGTACGCTCACCCTAAACAGTTGTCATACCCTAACCTGTACCCTAAACCGTCCCCATCCCCTAACCGTAACCCTAACGCTAACCCTTACCCGAAGCCTTACACTAAACCGTCCCCTAATCCTAACCCATACGCAAACACTAACCCGTACTCTAACACCTGCGCTCACCCTAAACCGTTGTCGTACCCTAACCTGTACCCTAAACCGTCACCGTCCCCTAACCCTAATCCTTAACCTAACACTTACCCGAAGCCTTACCCTAACCCGCCCCCTAATCCTAACCCGTACTCTAACACTAACACATACCCTAAAACGTACGCTCACCCTAAACCGTTTTTGTACCCTAACCTGTACCCTAAACGGTCCCCGTCCCCTAACCCTAACCCTAACCCTAACCCTAAGACAAACCCTTACCCGAAACCTTACCCTAATCCGTCCCCAAATCCTAACCCGTACCCTAACACTAAGCCATACCCTAACACGTACGCTCACCCTAATCTGTTGTCGTACACTAACCTGTACCGTAAACCGTCCCCGTCCCCTAACACTTACCCTAACACTTACCCGAAGCCTTACCCTAAACCGTCCCCTAATCCTAACCCGTACGCTAGCACTAACTCGTACCCTAACACGTACGCTCAACCTAAACCGTTGTTGTACCCTAACCTGTACCCTAACCGTCCCCATCCCCTAACCCTAACCCTAACCCAAACCCTAACCCTTACACGAAGCCTTACCCTAACACGTCCCCTAATCCTAACCCCTACGCTAACACTAACCCGTACCCTAACATGTACGCTCAACCTAAACTGTTGTCGTACCCTAACCTGTACCCTAAACTGCCCCCGTACCCGTCCCCTATCCCTAACCCTAACCCTAAGCCTAAACCTTACCCAAAGCCTTACACTAACACGTCCCCTAATCCTAACCCGTATGCTAACACTAAACCGTGCCCTAACACGTACGCTCACCCTAAACCGTTGTTGTACCCTAACCTGTACATTAAACCGTCCCAGTCCCCGTCCCTGTCCCCTAACACAAACCCTAACCCTAACCCTTACCTGTAGCCTTACCCTAACCCGTCCCATAATCCTGACCCGTACGCCAACAATAAACCATACCCTAACACATACGCTCACCTTAAATCGTTGTCATACCCTAACATGTACCCTAAACCATCCCCGTCCCCTAACCCTAACCCTAACCCTAAACCTAACCCTTAACCGAAGCATTAACCTAACCCGTCCCCTAATCCTAAACCGTAGGCTAACACTAACCCGTACACTAACACGTGCGCTCACCCTAAACCGTTGTCGTACCCTAACCTGTACCCTAAACCATCCCCGTCCCCTAACCCTAACCCTAACCCTAGCCCTTACACGAAACCTTACCTTAACCCGTAACCTAATCCTAAACCGTACGCTAAAACTAATACATACCCTAACACGTACGCTCACCCTAAACCGTTGTTGTACCCTAACCTGTACCCTAAACCGTCCCCATCCCCTAACCCTAACCTTAACCCTAACTCTAAACCTAACCCTTACCCGAAGCCTTACCCTAATCCGTTCCCTAATCCTAATCCGTACGCTAACACTAACCCGTACCCTAACACGTACGCTCACCATAAACAGTTGTCCTACCCTAACCTGTACCCTAGACCGTCCCTGTCCCGTAACACTAACCCTAACCCTAACCCTAACCCTTACGGAAGCCTTACCCTAACCCGTCCCCTAATCCTATCACGTACGCTAACACTAACCCGTACCCTAACACATACTCTCACGCTAAACCGTTGTCGTACGCTAACCTGTACCCTAAACCGTCCCCGGCCCCGTCCCCTAACCCTAACCCTAAACCTAAACCTAACCCTTACCCGAAGCCTTACCCTAACCCATCGCCTAATCGTAACCCGTATGCTAACACTAACCCGTACCCTAACATGTACGCTCACCCTAAACCGTTGTCATAACCTAACATGTACCCTAAACCGTCCCCGTCCCCTAACCCTAACCCTAACCCTAACCCTTACCCGAAGCCTTACTCTAACCTGTCCCATAATCCTAAACCGTACGCTAAACCTAACCATACCCTAACACGTACGCTCAACCTAAAACATTGTCGTACACTAACCTGTAACCTAAACTGTCCCCGTCTCCTAACCCTAACTCTAACCCTAAACCTAACCCTTAGCCGAAGCCTTACCCTAAACCATCCCCTAATCCTAACCCGTACGCTAACACTAACCCGTATCCTAACACGTACGCTCACCCTAAATCTTTGTGGTACCCTAACCTGTACCCTAAACCGTTCCTGTCCCCTAACACTAACCCTAACATTAACCCTAAACCTAACCCTTACCCGAAGCCTTACCCTAACCCGTCCCCTAATCCTAACCCGTATGCTAACACTAACCCATACCCTAACACGTACGCTCACCCTAAACCATTGTCGTACCCTAACCTGTACACTAAACCATCCCCGTCCCCTAACCCTAACAGTAACCCTAACCCTAACCCTAACCCTTACCCGAAGCCTTACCCTAACCGGTCCCCTAATCCTAACACGTATGCTAACACTAACCTGTACCCTAACACGTACGCTCACCCTAAACCGTTGTCGTACCGTATCCTGTAACCTACACCGTCCCCGTCCCCTATCCCTAACCCTAACCCTAAACCTAAACCTAACCATTACCTGAAGCCTTACACTAACACATCCACTAATCCTAACCCGTACGCTAACACTAACCCGTACCCTAACATGTACGTTCACACTAAACCGTTGTCGTACCCTAACCTGTACCCTAAACCGTCCCCGTACCCTAACCCTAACCCTTACCCAAAGCCTTACACTAATCCGTCGCCTAATCCTAAGCGGTACGCTAACACTAACACCTACCCTAACACGTACGCTCACCCTAAACTATTGTCGTACCCTACCCTGTACCCTAAACCATTCCTGTCCCCTATCCTAACCCTAACACTAACCCTAACCCTAATCCTAACACTTACCCGAAGTCTTACCCTAACCTGTCCCCTAATCCTAACCCGTACGCTAACACTAACCCGTACCCTAACACGTACGCTCACCCTAAACCGTTGTCGTACCCTAACCTGTACACTAAACCGTCCCCGTCCCCTAACCCTAACAGTAACCCTAACCCTAACCCTAACCCTTACCCGAAGCCTTACCCTAACCGGTCCCCTAATCCTAACACGTACGCTAACACTAACCTGTACCCTAACACGTACGCTCACCCTAAACCGTTGTCGTACAGTATCCTGTACACGAAACCGTCCCCATCCACTAACCCTAACCCTAACCCTAACCCTAAACCTAACCCTTACCCGAAGCCTTACACTAACCCGTCCCCTACTCCTAACCCGTACGCTAACACTAAAACGTACCCTAAAACTTATGCCCACCCTAAACCGTTGTCGTACACTAACCTGTACCCTAAACCATCCCCTTCCCCTAACCCTAACCCTTACCCGAAGCCTTACCGTGACCCCTACGCTAACACTAACACATAGCCTAACACGTACGCTAACACTAAACCGTTGTCGTACACTAACCTGTACCCTAAACCGTCCCCATACCCTAACCCTAACCCTAACCCTTACCCGAAGTCTTACCCTAACCTGTCCCCTAAACCTAACCCGTACGCTAACACTAACCCGTACCCTAACTCGTATGTTCACCCTAAACCGTTGTCGTACCCTAACCTCTACCCTAAACCGTCCCCGTCCCCTAACCCTAACCCTAACCCTAACCCTAAACCTAACCATTACCTGAATCCTTACACTAACACATCCACTAATCCTAACCCGTACGCTAACACTAACCCGTACCCTAATATGTACGTTCACACTAAACCGTTGTCGTACTCTAACCTGTACCCTAAACCGTCCCCGTACCCTAAACCTAACCCTTACCCAAAGCCTTACACTAATCCGTCGCCTAATCCTAAGCGGTACGCTAACACTAACACCTACCCTAACACGTACGCTCACCCTAAACTATTGTCGTACCCTACCCTCTACCCTAAACCATTCCTGTCCCCTATCCTAACCCTAACACTAACCCTAACCATAATCCTAACACTTACCCGAAGTCTTACCCTAACCTGTCCCCTAATCCTAACCCGTACGCTAACACTAACCCGTACCCTAACACGTTCGCTCACCCTAAACCGTTGTCGTACCCTAACGTGTACCCTAAACCGTCCCCGTCCCCATCCCCTAAACCTAACCCTAACACTAACCATTACCCGAAGCCTTACCCTAACGCGTCCCCTAATCCTAACCCGTACGCTAACACTAACCCCTACCCTAACACGTACGCTCACCCTAAACCGTTGTCGTACTCTAACCTGTACCCTGAACAGTCCCCATCCCCTAACCCTAACCCTAACCCTAACCGTAAGGCTAACCCTTACCCGAAGCCTTACCCTAACCCGTCCCCTAATGCTAACCCGTACGCTAACTCTAAGCTATACCCTAACACTTACGCTCACACTAAACCGTCGTCGTACCCTAACCTGTACCCTAATCCGTCCCCATCCCCGTCCCCTAACCCTAACACTAAACCTAACCCTTACCCAAAGCGTTACCCTAACCCGTCCCCTAATCCTAAACCATACACTAACACTAACCCATAACCTAACACGTACGCTCACCCTAAAAGTTTGTCGTACCCTAACTGGTACCCTAAATCGTCCCTGTCCCCTAACCCTTACCCTAAACCTAACCCTAACCCTAACCCTAACCCTTACCCGAAGCCTTACACTAACCCGTAACATAATCCTAAACCGTACGCTAACACTAACCCGTACCCTAAAACGTACGCTCACACTAAACCGTTGTCGTACCCTAACCTGTACCCTAAACTGTCCCCTTCCCCTAATCCTAATCCTAACCCTATCCTTAACACTTACCCGAAGCCTTACCCTAACCCGTCCCCGAAACCTAACCCGTACGCTAACACTAACCCGTAAACTAACACGTACGCTCACCCTAAAACATTGTCGTACCCTAACCTGTACACTAAACCGTCCCCATACCCTAAACCTAACCCTAACCCTAACCCTAACCCTTACCCAAAGCCTTACCCTAAACCGTGTCCTAATCCTAACCCGTACGCTAACACTAACATGTACCCTAACACGTAAGCTCACCCTAAAATACTGTCGTACTCTAACCTGTACCCTAAACCGTCCCGTTCCCTAACCATAACCCTAACCCTAACCCTAACACTAACCCTTACGCAAAACCTTACCCTAGCCCGTACCCTAATCCTAACCCCTACTCTAACACTAACCCGTACTCTGACACGTACGCTCACCCTAGACCGTTGTCATACGCTAACCTGTACCCTAAACCGTCCCTTTCCCCTAACCCTAACCCTAACCCTAACCCTTACCCGAAGCCTTACACTAACCCGTCCCCTAATCCTAATCCGTACGCTAACACTAACCCATACCCTATCACGTACGATCACCCTAAACCGATCTCGTACACCAACCTGTACCCTAAACCGTCCCCGTCCCCTAACCCTAACCCTAACCCTAACCCTAACCCTAACCCTAACCCTTACCCGAAGCCTTACCTTAACCCGTCCCCTAATCCTAACCCGTACGCTAACACTGAGCCGTACCCTAACACGCACGCTCACCCTAAACAGTTGTCGTACCCTAACCTGTACCCTAAACAGTCCCTGTCACCGTCCCCTAACCTTAACCCTAACCCTTACCCAAAGCCTTACCCTAACCCGTCCCCTAATCCTAAACCTTACGCTAACACTAACCCATACCCTAACACGTACGCTCACCCTAAGCCGTTGTAGTACCGTAATCTGTACCCTAAACTTTCAACGTGCCCTAACCCTAACCCTAACCCTAACCCTAAACCTAAACCTAACCCTTACCCGAAGCCTTACCATAACCCATATGCTAACACTAACCGGTACCCTAACACGTACGCTCAACCTAAACCGTTGTCGTACCCTAACCTGTACCCTAAATCGTCCCCGTACCCTAACGCTAACTGTAACCCTTACCCGAAGCCTTACCGTAATCCATCCCCTACTCCTACCAGTACGCTAACACTAACACGTACCCTAACAGTTATGCTCACCCTACACCATTGTCGTACACTAACCTGTACCCTAAACCGTCCCCGTCCCCTAACCCTAACCCTATCCCTTACCCGAAGTCTTAGCATAACCCATACGCTAACACTAAGTGGAACCCTAACACATACGCTCAACCTAAACCGTTGTCGTACCCTAACCTGTACCTTAAACCGTCGCTTTACCCTAAACCTAACCCTAACCCTTACCCGAAGCCTTACGCTAAACCGTCCCCTAAACCTAACACGTTCGCTAACACTAAACCATACCCTAACACGTACGCTCACCCTAAAACGTTGTCGTACCCTAACCTGTACCCTAAACCGTCACCGTACCCTAACCCTAACCCTAACCTTTACCCGAAGCCTTACCGTAACCCGTATGCTAACGCTAACCGGTACCCTAACACGTACGCTCAACTTAAACTGTTGTCGTACCCTAACCTGTACCCTAAACCGTCCCCATCCCCTAACCCTAACCCTAACATTTACCCGAAGCCTTACTCTAACCCGTCCCCTAATACTAACCCGTACACTAACACTAACTCATACCATAACACGTACGCTCTCCCTGAACCGTTGTCGTACCCTAACCTGTACCCTAAACCGTCCCTGTCCCCTAACCTTAACCCTAACCCTAACACTAACCCTAACCTGTACCCTAAACCGTCCCGGTCCCCTAACCCTAAGCCTAACCCTAACACTAACATTTACCCGAAGCCTTACCTTAACACGTCCCCTAATCGTAACTCGTACACTAACACTAACCCGTGCCCTAACACGTACGCTCACCCTAAACCGTTGTCGTACATTAATCTACCCTAAACCGTCCCCGTCTCGTAACCCTAACCCTAACCCTAACCCTAACCCTAAACCTTACCGGAAGCCTTACCCTAACCCGTCCCCTAATCCTAACCCGTACGCTAACACTAACCCGTACCCTAACTCGTACGCTCACCTTAAACCGTTGTTGTACACTGACCTGTACCCTACACCGTCCCCGTCCCCTATCCCTAACGCTAACCCTAACCCTAAACCTAACCCTTACCCGAAGCCTTACACTAACACGTCCACTAATCTTAACCCGTATGCTAACACTAACCCGTACCCTAACACGTACGCTCACACTAAACCGTTGTCGTACCCTAACCTGTACCCTAAACCGTCCCCGTCCCCTAACCCTAGCTCTAACCCTAACCCTAACCGTAACACTTACCTGAAGCCTTAAACAAACCCGTCCCCTAATCCTGACCCGTACGCTAACACTCAAATATACCCTAACATGTATGCTCACGCTAAACCGTTGTCGTACCCTAACCTGTAACCTAAACAGTCCCTGTCCCCTAACCCTAACCCTAACCCTAACCCTAACCCTTATCCGAAGCCTTACCATGACCCGTCCCCTATTCCTAACCCATACGCTAACACTAACCCGTACCCTAACATGTACGCTCACCCTGAACCGTGGTCGTACGCTAACCTGTATCCCAAACCGTCCCCCTCCCGTAACACTAACCATAACCCTAACCCTAAAACTAACCCTTACCCAAAGCCTTACCCTAACCCGTCCCATAATCCTGACCCGTACGCTAACACTAACACGTACCCTAACATGTACGCTCACCCTAAACCGTTGTCGTACCCTAACCTGTACCCTAATCCGTCCCCGTCCCCTAACCATAACCCTAATTCTTACCCGAAGCCTTACCCTAACACGTCCCCTAATCCTAAACCGTACGCTAACACTAACCCCTACCCTAACACGTACGCTCACCCTAAACCGTTGTCGTACCCTAAACTGTACCCTATACCGTCTCCAACCCCTAACCTTAACCCTAACCATAACCCTAACCCTTACCTGAAGCCTTACCCTAACTTGTCCCCTAATCCTAACTCGTACGCTAACACTAACCCATACCCTAACATGTACGCTCACACTAAACCGTTGTCATACCCTAACCTGTACCCTAAACCGTCCCCTAACACTAACCCTAACACTAACCCTAACCCTAACCCTTACCCGAAGCCTTCCCCTAACCCGTCCCCTAATCTAACCCGTACGCTAACACTAACCCGTACCCTAACACGTACGCTCACCCTAAACCGTTGTCGTACCCTAACCTGTACCCTAAACCATCCCCATCCCCTAACCCTAACCCTAACCCTAACCCTAACCCTAACCCTAAGCCTTACCCGAAGCCTTAACCTAACACGAACCCTAATACTGACCCGTACGGTAACACTAAACCTTACCCTAACACGTACGCTCACGCTAAACAGTTGTCGTACCTTAACCTGTAACCTAAACCATCCCAGTCGACTAACCCTAACCTTAAACCTAACCCTAACCCTTATTCGAAGCTTTACCCTAACCCGTCCCCTAATCCTAACCCGTAGGCTAACACTAACCCGTACCCTAACACGTACACTCACCCTAATCCGTTGTCGTACCCTAACCTGTACCCTAAATCATCCCCGTCCCCTAACCGTCACCCTAACCCTAACGCTAACTCTTACCCGAAGCCTTATCCTAAACCGTCCCCTAATCCTAACCCGTACTCTAACACTAACCCATACCCTAACATGTACGCTCACCCTAAACCATTGTCGTACCCTAACCTGTAGCCCAAACTGTCCCCGTCCCCTAACACTAAACCTATCCCTAATCCTAACACTAACACTTACCCGAAACCTTACCCTAATCCGTCCCCTAATCCTAACCCATACACTAACACTAACACATACCTTAACATGTACGGTCACCCTAAATCGTTGTCGTACCCTAACCTGTACCCTAAACCGTCCCCGTCCCCTAACCCTAACTCGTACCCGAAGCCTTACACTAATATGTCCCCTAATCCTAAACCGTACGCTAACACTAACCCATACCCTACCACGTACACTCACCCTAAACCGTTGTCGTGCCCTAAACTGTACCCTATACCGTACCTGTCCCCTAACTCTAACCCTAACCCTAAACCTAACGCTTACCCGAAGCCTTACCCTAACCCGTCCCCTAATCCTAACCCAGACGCTAACACTAACACATACCCTAAAATGTACGCTCACACTAAACAGTTGTCGTACCCTAAACTGTACCCTAAATTGACCCCTAAACCTAACCCAAACCCTAACCCTAACCCTAACCCTAACCTGAAGCCTTTCCCTAACCCGTTCCCTAATCCTAACCCGTACGCTAACAGTAACCCATACCCTAACACGTACGCTCACCCTAAAACGTGGTCATACTCTAAACTGTACCCTAAACCGTCCCCGTCCCCTAACCCTAAACCTATCCCTTATCGGAAGCCTTACCCTAACCCGTCTCCTAATCCTAACCCGTACGCTAACACTAACACATACCCTAACACGTACGTTCACCCTAAACCGTGGTCGTACACTAAACTGTACCGTAAACCATCCCTGTACCCTAACCCTAATCCTAACCCTAACCCTAACACTAAACCTTACCCGAAGCCTTAACCTAAGCCGTCCCCTAATCCTGACCCGTACGCTAATACTAAACCATACCCTAACACGTACGATCATGTTAAACCATTGACGTACCTTAACCTGTAACCTAAATCTTCCCCGTCTTCTAACCCTAACCCTAACCCTAACCCAAACCCTTATCCGAAGTCTTACCCTAAGCCGTCCCCTAATCCTAAACTGTACGCTAACACTAACCCGTACCCTAACACGTACGCTCACCCTAAACCGTTGTCGTACACTAACCTGTATCCTATACCGTTCCCGGCCCCTAACCCTAACCCTAACCCTAACCCTAACCCTTACCTGAAGCCTTACCCTAACCCGTCCCCTAATCCTAACCCGTAAGCTAACACTAACCCGTACCCTAACACATACGCTCACCCTAAATCTTTGTCGTACCCTAACCTGTACCCTAAACCGTCCCCTAACCCTAACCCTAACCCTAAGCCTAACCCTTACCCGAAGCCTTAAACTAACCCGTCCCCTAATCCTGACCTGTACGCTAACACTAAACCGTACCCTAACATGTACGCTCACACTAAACCGTTGTCATACCCTAACCTGTACCCTAAACCGTCCCCTAACCCTAACCCTAACACTAACCCTAACCTTAACCCTTAGCTCACGCTAAACCGTTGTCGTACTCTAACCTGTAACCTAAACCATCCCCGTCCCCTAACCGTAACCTAACCCTAAACCTAATCCTAACCCTTACCTGAAGCCTTAGCCTAACCCGTCCCTTAATCCTAACCCGTACGCTAACACTATCCCATACCCTAACACGTACGCTCACCCTAAAACTTTGTCGTACCCTAACCTGTACCCTTAACCGTCCCCGTCCCCTAACCCTAACCCTAACCCTAACCCTTATCCGAAGCCTTACTCTAACCCTTCGCTTAATCCTAAACCGTACGCTAACACTAACCCATACCCTAAAACCTAATCTCACCCTAAACTGTTGTCGTACCGTAAACTGTAACCTAAACCGTCCCCTAAACCTAACCCTAACCCTAACCCTAACCCTAACCCTAAGCCTTACCCAAAGCCTTACCCTAAACCAGCCCCTAATCCTAACCCGTACCCTAACACTAACCCGTACCCTAACACGTACGCTCACCCTAAACCATTGTCGTACCCTAACCTGTACCCTAAACCGTCCCCGTCCCCTAACCCTAACCCAAACCCTAACCGTAACCCGAACCCTTACCCGAAGCCTTACCCTAAATCGTCTCCTAATCCTAACCCGTACGCTAACACTAACCCATGCCCTAACACGTACCCTAACCCTAAACCGTTGTCGTACCCTAACCTGTACCTTAAACCGTCCCAGTCCCCGTCCCCTAACCCGAACCCTAACCCTAACCCTAACCCTTAACCGAAGCCTTACCCTAACCCGTCCCCTAATCCTAACCCGTACGCTAACACTAACCCGTGCCCTAACACGTACGCTTACCCTAAACCGTTGTCGTACCCTAACCTGTACCCTAAACCGTAACCGTCCCCTAACCCTTACCCTAACCCTAACCCTAACCCTCACCCGAAGCCTTCCCCTAACCTGTCACCAATCCTAACTCATATGCTATCACGTACGCTCACCCTAAACTGTTGTCATACACTAACCTGTACACTAAACCGTCCCCATCCCCTAACGCTAAACCTAACCCTAACCCTAACCCTTACCCGAAGCCTTACCCTAACCCGTCCCCTAATCCTAACGTGTACGCTAACACTAACCCGTTCCCTAACACGTACGCTCACCCTAAACCGTTGTCGTACCCTAACCTGTACCCTAAACCGCTCCTGTCTCCTAACCCGAACCCTAACCCTAACCCTAACCCTTACCCGAAGCCTTAACCTAACCCGTTCCCTAATCGTAACCCGTACGCTAACACTAACCCATACCCTAACACGTACGCTCACCCTAAACGGTTGTTGTATGCTAACGTGTACCCTAAACCGTCCCCGTCCCCTAACCCTAACCCTAACCCTAACACTTACCAAAAGCCTTACACTAACCCGTCCCATAATCCTAAACCGTACGCTAACACTAACCCATATCCTAACACGTACGCTCACCCTAAAATATTGTCGTACCCTAACCTCTACCCTAAACCGTCCCCGTCCCCTAAACCTAACCCTAACCCTAACCCTAACCCTTACCCGAACCCTTACACTAACCCGTCCCCTAATCCTAACCCGTACGCTAACACTAACCCGTACCCAAAAACGTACCCTCACCCTTAACCGTTGTCGTACCCTAACCTGTAACCTAAACTGTCCCCGTCCTCATCCCCTAAACCTAACCCTAACACTTAGCCGAAGCCTTACTCTAACCTGTCCCCTAATCCTAACCGGTACACTAGCACTGATATGTACCCTAACAGGTACGCTCAAACTAAGCCGTTGTCGTACCCTGACCTGTACCCTAAACCATCCCCGTCCCCTAACCCTAACCCTAACCCTTACCCGAAGCCTTAACCTAACCAGTCCCCTAATCCTAATCCGAACGCTAACACTAACCCTTACCCTGACACGTACGCTCACCCTAAACCATTGTCGTACCTTAACCTGTACCCTAAACCGTCCCCGTCCCTAACTGTAACCCTAACCCTAACCCTAAACCTTACCCGAAGCCTTACCCTAACCCGTCCCCTAAACCTAACCCGTACGCTACCTCTAACCCGTTCCCGAACACGTACAATAACCCTAAACAGTTGTCGTACCCTAACCTGTACACTAAACCACCCCGGTCCCCTAACCCTAACCCTAACACTTACCCGAAACCTTACCCTAACCCGTCCAATAATCCTAATCCGTACGCTAACACTAACCCGTGCCCTAACACGTACGCTCACCCTAAACCGTTGTCGTACCTTAAACTGAACCATAAACCGTCCCCGTCCCCTAACACTAACCCTAAGCCTAACCCTAACACTGAACCTTACCCGAAGCCTTACCCTAACCCGTCCCCTAATCCTAACTCGTACACTAACACTAACCCGTGCCCTGACACGTACGCTCCCCCTAAACCATTGTTGTACCCTAACCTGTACCCTAAACCGTCCCCGTCACCGAACCCTAACCCTAACCCTAAACCGAACGCTAACTCTTATGCGAAGTCTTACCCTAACACTTCCCCAATCCTAAACCGTACGCTAACACTAACTCGTACCCTAACACTTACGCACACCCTAAACCATTGTCGTACCCTAACCTGTACCCTAAACCGTCCCCATTCCCTAACCCTAACCCTAAACCTAAACCTAACCCTTACCTGAAGCCTTAACCTAACCCGTCCCCTAATCCTAACCCGTACGCTAACAGTAACCCGTACCCTAACACGTACGCTCACTCTAAACCGTTGTTGTACCCTAACTTGTACCCTAAACCGTCCCGATCCCCTAACCCTAACCCTAACCCTAACCTTTACCTGAAGCCTTACACTAACCCGTCCTCTAATCCTAACCTGTACGTTAACACTAACCCATACTCTAACACGTACGCTCACCCTAAACCGTTGTCATACCCTAACCTGTACCCTAAACCGTCCCCATCCCCTAATCCTAAGCCTAACCCTACCCTAACCCTAACCCTTACCCGAAGACTTACCGTAACCCCTCCCATAATCCTAACCCGTACGCTAACACTAACCTATACCCTAACACGTACGCTCACCCTAAACCATTGTTGTACACTAACCTGTATCCTAAACCATCCCCGTACCGTAACCCTAACCCTAACACATACCCGAAGCCTTACCCTAACCTGTCCCCTGATCCTAACCCATACGCTAACACTAACCCATACCCTAACACGTACGCTCACTCTAAAGCCTTGTCGTACCCTAAACTGTACCCTAAACCATCCCCGTCCCCTATCCCTAACCCTAACCCTAACCCTTACCCGAAGCCTTACCCTAACCCGTCCACTAATCCTAACCCATACGCTAACACTTACCCGTACCCTAACACGTACGCTCACCCTAAATTCTTGTCGTACACTAACCTGTACCCTAAACCGACCCGTCCCCTAACCCTAACCCTAACACTAAACCTTACCTGAAGCCTTACAGCAACCCGTCACCTAATCCTAACCCGTACGCTAAAACTAACCCATACCCTAACACGTTCGCTCACCCTAAACAGTGGTCGTACACTAACCTGTACCCTAAACCATCCCCGTCCCCTAACCCTAACCCAAAACGTAACCCTAACACTAACCGTTACCTGAAGCCTTACCCTAACCCGTCCCCTACTACTAACCCGTACGCTAACACTAACCCATACCCTAACATGTACGCTCACCCTAAACCTTTGTGGTACCCTAAACTGTACCCTAAACCGTCCCTGTCCCCTAACCCTAACCCTAACCCTAACCTGTACCCTAAACCGTCCCGGTCCCCTAACCCTAACCCTAACCCTTACCCGAAGCCTTACCCTAACTCCCCCCAATTCCTAAACCGTACGCTAACACTAACCCATACCCTAACTCATATGCTCACCCTAAACCGTTGTCGTACCCTAACCTGTACCCTAAACGGTCCCCGTCCCCTAACCCTAACCTTATCCCTAACCCTAACCCTAAACCTAAGCCTTACCCGAAGCCTTACCCAAAACCGTCCCCTAATCCTAACCCGTACGCTAACACTAACCCGTTCCCTAATACGTACGCTCACCCTAAATCATTGTTGTACTCTACCCTGTACCCTAAACCGTCCCCATCCCATAACCCTAACCATAACAATAACCCTAAACCTAACCCTTACCCGAAACCTTACCCTAACCCATCCCCTAATCCTATCCCGTACACTAACACTAACCCGTACCCTAACACGTATGCTCACCCTAATCCGTTGTCGTACCATAACCTATACCCTAAACCGTCCCCGTCCCCTAACCCTAACGCTTACCCGAGGCGTTACCCTAACCCGTCCCCTAATACTAACCCATACGCTAACACTAACACATACCCTAACACATACGCTCACACTAAACAGTTGCCGTACCCTAACCTGTAACCTAAACCGTCCCCGTCACCTAACCGTAACCCTACCCCTAAACCTAACCCTTACCCTAACCCGTCACCTAATCCTAAACCGTACGCTAACACTAACCCGTACCCTAACACGTACACTCACCCTAAACCTTTGTCATACCCTAAACTGTACCCTAAACAGTCCCCGTCCCCTAACCCTAACCCTATCCCTAACCCTACCCTAACTCTTACCCGAAGCCTTACCCTAACCCGTCCCATAATCTTATCCTGAACGGTAACACTAACACGTACCCTAACACGTACGCTCACCCTAAACCGTTGACGTACACTAACCTGTACCCTAAACCGTCCCCATCCCCTAACCCTAACCCTAAACCTAACCCAAACCCTTACCCGAATCCTTACACTAACCTGTCACCTAATCCTAACACGTACGCTAACGCTAAACCGTACCCTAAAACGTACGCTCATACTAAACCTTTGTCGTACCCTAACCTGTACCCTAAACCGTCCCCGTCCCCGTCCCCTAACCCTAATCCTAACCCTAACCCTAACCCTTACCCGAAGCCTTACCCTAACCCGTCCCCTAACCCTAACCCGTACGCTAACACTAACCCATACCTTAACACGTACGCTCACCCTAAACCGTTGTCGTACCCTAACCTGTACCCTAAACCGTCCCCGTCACCGTCCCCTAACCCTAACCCTAACCTTAACCCTAACCCTTACCTGAAGCCTTACGCTAACCCGTCCCCTAATCCTAAACCGTACGCTAACACTAACCCGTACCCTAACACGTACGCTCACCCTAAATGGTTGTAGTACCCTAATGTGTACTCTAAACCGTGGCCGTGCCCTAACCCTAACCCTAACCCTAACCCTAACCCTTACCCGAAGTCTTACCCTAACCTGTCCCCTAAACCTAAACCGTACGCTAACACTAACCCGTACCCTAACTCGTACGTTCACCCTAAACCGTTGTCGTACCCTAACCTCTACCCTAAACCGTTACTGTCCCCTAACCCTAACCCTAACCATAACCCTAACCCTTACCCGAAGCCTTACCCTAACCCATCGCCTAATCGTAACCCGTATGCTAACACTAACCCGTACCCTAACATGTACGCTCACCCTAAACCGTTGTCATAACCTAACATGTACCCTAAACCGTCCCCGTCCCCTAACCCAAACCCTAACCCTAACCCTTACCCGAAGCCTTACTCTAACCTGTCCCATAATCCTAAACCGTACGCTAAACCTAACCATACCCTAACACGTACGCTCAACCTAAAACATTGTCATACACTAACCTGTAACCTAAACTGTCCCCGTCTCCTAACCCTAACTCTAACCCTAAACCTAACCCTTAGCCGAAGCCTTACCCTAAACCATCCCCTAATCCTAACCCGTACGCTAACACTAACCCGTAACCTAACACGTACGCTCACCCTAAATCTTTGTGGTACCCTAACCTGTACCCTAAACCATTCCTGTCCCCTAACACTAACCCTAACACTAACCCTAAACCTAACCCTTACCCGAAGCCTTACCCTAACCCGTCCCCATATCCTAACCCGTATGCTAACACTAACCCATACCCTAACACGTACGCTCACCCTAAACCGTTGTCGTACCCTAACCTGTACACTAAACCGTCCCCGTCCCCTAACCCTAACAGTAACCCTAACCCTAACCCTAACCCTTACCCGAAGCCTTACCCTAACCGGTCCCCTAATACTAACACGTACGCTAACACTAACCTGTACCCTAACACGTACGCTCACCCTAAACCGTTGTCGTACCGTATCCTGTAACCTACACCGTCCCCGTCCCCATCCCTAACCCTAACCCTAACCCTAAACCTAACCATTACCTGAAGCCTTACACTAACACATCCACTAATCCTAACCCGTACGCTAACACTAACCCGTACCCTAACATGTACGTTCACACTAAACCGTTGTCGTACCCTAACCTGTACCCTAAACCGTCCCCGTACCCTAACCCTAACCCTTACCCAAAGCCTTACACTAATCCGTCGCCTAATCCTAAGCGGTACGCTAACACTAACACCTACCCTAACACGTACGCTCACCCTAAACTATTGTCGTACCCTACCCTCTACCCTAAACCATTCCTGTCCCCTATCCTAACCCTAACACTAACCCTAACCCTAATCCTAACACTTACCCGAAGTCTTACCCTAACCTGTCCCCTAATCCTAACCCGTACGCTAACACTAACCCGTACCCTAACACGTACGCTCACCCTAAACCGTTGTCGTACCCTAACCTGTACACTAAACCGTCCCCATCCCCTAACCCTAACAGTAACCCTAACCCTAACCCTAACCCTTACCCGAAGCCTTACCCTAACCGGTCCCCTAATCCTAACACGTACGCTAACACTAACCTGTACCCTAACACGTACGCTCACCCTAAACCGTTGTCGTACAGTATCCTGTACACGAAACTGTCCCCATCCACTAACCCTAACCCTAACCCTAACCCTAAACCTAACCCTTACCCGAAGCCTTACACTAACCCGTCCCCTACTCCTAACCCGTACGCTAACACTAAAACGTACCCTAAAACTTATGCCCACCCTAAACCGTTGTCGTACACTAACCTGTACCCTAAACCATCCCCTTCCCCTAACCCTAACCCTTTACCCGAAGCCTTACCGTGACCCCTACGCTAACACTAACACATAGCCTAACACGTACGCTAACACTAAAACGTTGTCGTACACTAACCTGTACCCTAAACCGTCCCCATACCCTAACCCTAACCCTAACCCTTACCCGAAGCCTTACCCTAACCTCTCCCCTGATCCTAACCCGTACGCTAACACTAACCAGTACCCTAACACGTACGCTCACCCTAAACCATTGTCGTACCCTAACTTGTACCCTAAACCATCCCCGTCCCCTAACCCTAACCCTAACCCTAACCCTTACCCGAAGCCTTACCCTAAACCGTCCCCTAATCCTAACCCGTACGCTAACACTAACATGTACCCTATCACGTTCGCTCACTCTAAACAGTTGTCGTACCCTAACCTCTACCCTAAATCGTCCCCGTCTCCTAACCCTAACCCTAACCCTAACCCTAACCCTTACACGAAGCCTTGCCTTACCCTAACTCGTCCCCTAATCCTAACCGGTACGCTAACACTAACCCATACACTAACACGTAAGCTCACCCTGAACCGTTGTCGTACCCAAACCTCTACCCTAAACTGTACCCGTCCCCTAACCCTAACCCTAACCTTAACACTTACCCGAACACTTACCCTAACCCATCCCCTAATCCTAACCCCTACGCTAACGCTATCCCATACCCTAACACGTACGCTCACCCTAAACCGTTTTCGTACCCTAACCTGTACCCTAAACCGTCCCCATTCCCTAACCCTAACCCTAAACCTAAACCTAACCCTTACCTGAAGCCTTAAACTAACCCGTCCCCTAATCCTAACCCGTACGCTAACAGTAACCCGTACCCTAACACGTACGCTCACTCTAAACCGTTGTTGTACCCTAACTTGTACCCTAAACCGTCCCGATCCCCTAACCCTAACCCTAACCCTAACCTTTACCTGAAGCCTTACACTAACCCGTCCTCTAATCCTAACCTGTATGTTAACACTAACCCATACTCTAACACGTACGCTCACCCTAAACCGTTGTCATATCCTCACCTGTACCCTAAACCGTCCCCATCCCCTAATCCTAAGCCTAACCCTACCCTAAACCTAACCCTTACCTGAAGACTTACCGTAACCCGTCCCATAATCCTAACCTGTACGCTAACACTAACCTATACCCTAACACGTACGCTCACCCTAAACCATTGTTGTACACTAACCTGTATCCTAAACCATCCCCGTACCGTAACCCTAATCCTAACCCATACCCGAAGCCTTACCCTAACCTGTCCCCTGATCCTAACCCATACGCTAACACTAACCCATACCCTAACACGTACGCTCACTCTAAAACCTTGTCGTACCCTAAACTGTACCCTAAACCATTCCCGTCCCCTATCCCTAACCCTAACCCTTACCCGAAGCCTTACCCTAACCCGTCCCCTAATCCTAACCAATACGCTAACACTTACCCGTACCCTAACACGTACGCTCACCCTAAATTCTTGTCGTACACTAACCTGTACCCTAAACCGACCCGTCCCCTAACCCTAACCCTAACACTAAACCTTACCTGAAGCCTTACAGCAACCCGTCACCTAATCCTAACCCGTACTCTAAAACTAACCCATACCCTAACACGTTCGCTCACCCTAAACCGTTGTCGTACACTAACCTGTACCCTAAACCATCCCCGTCCCCTAACCCTAACCCAAAACGTAACCCTAACACTAACCGTTACCTGAAGCCTTACCCTAACCCGTCCCCTACTACTAACCCGTACGCTAACACTAACCCGTACCCTAACATGTACGCTCACCCTAAACCTTTGTGGTACCCTAAACTGTACCCTAAACCGTCCCTGTCCCCTAACCCTAACCCTAACCCTAACCCTAACCTGTACCCTAAACCGTCCCGGTCCCCTAACCCTAACCCTAAACCTAACCCTTACCCGAAGCCTTACCCTAACTCCCCCCAATTCCTAAACCGTACGCTAACACTAACCCATACCCTAACTCATACGCTCACCCTAAACCGTTGTCGTACCCTAACCTGTACCCTAAACGGTCCCCGTCCCCTAACCCTAACCTTATCCCTAACCCTAACCCTAAACCTAAGCCTTACCCGAAGCCTTACCCAAAACCGTCCCCTAACCCTAACCCTAACCTTAACCCTAACCCTTACCTGAAGCCTTACGCTAACCCGTCCCCTAATCCTAAACCGTACGCTAACACTTAACCGTACCCTAACACGTACGCTCACCCTAAATGGTTGTAGTACCCTAATGTGTACCCTAAACCGTGGCCGTGCCCTAACCCTAACCCTAACCCTAACCCTAACCCTAACCCTTACCCGAAGTCTTACCCTAACCTGTCCCCTAAACCTAACCCGTACGCTAACACTAACCTGTACCCTAACTCGTATGTTCACCCTAAACCGTTGTCGTACCCTAACCTGTACCCTACACCGTCCCCGTCCCCTATCCCTAACCCTAACCCTAACCCTAAACCTAACCATTACCTGAAGCCTTACACTAACACATCCACTAATCCTAACCCGTACGCTAACACTAACCCGTACCCTAACATGTACGTTCACACTAAACCGTTGTCGTACCCTAACCTGTACCCTAAACCGTCCCCGTACCCTAACCCTAACCCTTACCCAAAGCCTTACACTAATCCGTCGCCTAATCCTAAGCGGTACGCTAACACTAACACCTACCCTAACACGTACGCTCACCCTAAACTATTGTCGTACCCTACCCTCTACCCTAAACCATTCCTGTCCCCTATCCTAACCCTAACACTAACCCTAACCATAATCCTAACACTTACCCGAAGTCTTACCCTAACCTGTCCCCTAATCCTAACCCGTACGCTAACACTAACCCGTACCCTAACACGTTCGCTCACCCTAAACCGTTGTCGTACCCTAACGTGTACCCTAAACCGTCCCCGTCCCCATCCCCTAAACCTAACCCTAACACTAACCATTACCCGAAGCCTTACCCTAACGCGTCCCCTAATCCTAACCCGTACGCTAACACTAACCCCTACCCTAACACGTACGCTCACCCTAAACCGTTGTCGTACTCTAACCTGTACCCTGAACAGTCCCCATCCCCTAACCCTAACCCTAACCCTAACCGTAAGGCTAACCCTTACCCGAAGCCTTACCCTAACCCGTCCCCTAATGCTAACCCGTACGCTAACTCTAAGCTATACCCTAACACTTACGCTCACACTAAACCGTCGTCGTACCCTAACCTGTACCCTAATCCGTCCCCATCCCCGTCCCCTAACCCTAACACTAAACCTAACCCTTACCCAAAGCGTTACCCTAACCCGTCCCCTAATCCTAAACCATACACTAACACTAACCCATAACCTAACACGTACGCTCACCCTAAAAGGTTGTCGTACCCTAACTGGTACCCTAAATCGTCCCTGTCCCCTAACCCTTACCGTAAACCTAACCCTAACCCTTACCCGAAGCCTTACACTAACCCGTAACATAATCCTAAACCGTACGCTAACACTAACCCGTACCCTAAAACGTACGCTCACACTAAACCGTTGTCGTACCCTAACCTGTACCCTAAACTGTCCCCTTCCCCTAATCCTAATCCTAACCCTATCCTTAACACTTACCCGAAGCCTTACCCTAACCCGTCCCCTAAACCTAACCCGTACGCTAACACTGACCCGTAAACTAACACGTACGCTCACCCTAAAACATTGTCGTACCCTAACCTGTACACTAAACCGTCCCCATCCCCTAAACCTAACCCTAACCCTAACCCTAACCCTTACCCGAAGCCTTACCCTAAACCATGTCCTAATCCTAACCCGTACGCTAACACTAACATGTACCCTAACACGTACGCTCACCCTAAGCCGTTGTAGTACCGTAATCTGTACCCTAAACTTTCAACGTGCCCTAATCCTAAGCCTAACCCTAAACCTAACCCTTACCCGAAGCCTTACCATAACCCATATGCTAACACTAACCGGTACCCTAACACGTACACTCAACCTAAACCGTTGTCGTACCCTAACCTGTACCCTAAAACGTCCCCGTACCCTAACGCTAACTGTAACCCTTACCCGAAGCCTTACCGTAATCCATCCCCTACTCCTACCAGTACGCTAACACTAACACGTACCCTAACAGTTATGCTCACCCTACACCATTGTCGTACACTAACCTGTACCCTAAACCGTCCCCGTCCCCTAACCCTAACCCTATCCCTTACCCGAAGTCTTAGCATAACCCGTACGCTAACACTAAGCGGAACCCTAACACATACGCTCAACCTAAACCGTTGTCGTACCCTAACCTGTACCTTGAACCGTCGCTTTACCCTAAACCTAACCCTAACCCTTACCCGAAGCCTTACGCTAAACCGTCCCCTAAACCTAACACGTTCGCTAACACTAAACCATACCCTAACACGTACGCTCACCCTAAAACTTTGTCGTACCCTAACCTGTACCCTAAACCGTCACCGTACCCTAACCCTAACTCTAACCTTTACCCAAAGCCTTACCGTAACCCGTATGTTAACGCTAACCGGTACCCTAACACGTACGCTCAACTTAAACTGTTGTCGTACCCTAACCTGTACCCTAAACCGTCCCCATCCCCTAACCCTAACCCTAACATTTACCCGAAGCCTTACTCTAACCCGTCCCCTAATACTAACCCGTACACTAACACTAACTCGTACCATAACACGTACGCTCACCCTGAACCGTTTTGGTACCCTAACCTGTATCCTAAACCGTCCCCGTCCCCTAAACCTAACCCTAACCCTAACACTTACCCGAAGCCTTACCCTAACCCGTCCCCTAATCCTAACCCGTACGCTAACACTAACCCGTACACTATCACGTACGCACACCCTAAACCGTTGTCATACCCTAACGTGTACCCTTAACCGTCCCCGTCCCCTAACCCTAAACCTAAACCTAACCCTAACCCTTACCCGAAGCCTTACACTAACCCGTCCAATAATCCTAAACCGTACGCTAACACTAACCCATACCCTACAACATACGCTCACGCTAAAACGTTGTCCTACCCTAACCTGTACACTAAACCGTTCCCGTCCCGTAAACCTAACGTTAACCCTAAACCTAACCCTTACCCGAAGCCTTACCCTAACCCGTCCCTAATCCTAACCCGTACGCTAACACTAACCCGTACCCGAACACGTACCCTCACCCTTAACCATTGTCGTACACTAACCTGTACCCTAAACCATCCCCATCCCAGTCCCCTAACCCTAACCCTAACACTAACACTAAACCTTCCCCGAAGCCTTACCCTAACCCGTCCCCTAATCCTAACCCGTACGCTCACACTAACCTGTACCCTAACACGTACGCTCAACCTAAACCGCTGTCGTACCCTAACCTGTACCCTAAACCGTCCCGATCCCCTAACCCTAACCCTAACACTAAACCTTACCTCAAGCCTTACACTAAACCGTCACCTAATCCTAACCCGTACGCTAAAACTAACCCGTACCCTAACACGTTCGCTCACCCTAAACCGTTGTCGTACCCTAACCTGTACCCTAAACCATCCCAGTCCCCTTACCCTAAACCTAAACGTAACCCTAACCCTAACCGTTACCTGAATCCTTACCCTAACCCGTCACGTAATCCTAACCCATACGCTAACACTAACCCGTACCCTAACACGTACGCTCACCCTAAACCGTTGTCGTACCATAACCTGTACCCTAAACCGTCCCTGTCCCCTAACCTTAACCCTAACCCTAACACTAACCCTAACCTGTACCCTAAACCGTCCCGGTCCCCTAACCCTAAGCCTAACCCTAACACTAACATTTACCCGAAGCCTTACCTTAACACGTCCCCTAATCGTAACTCGTACACTAACACTAACCCGTGCCCTAACACGTACGCTAACCCTAAACCGTTGTCGTACACTAATCTACCCTAAACCGTCCCCGTCTCGTAACCCTAACCCTAACCCTAACCCTAACCCTAAACCTTAACCGAAGCCTTACCCTAACCCGTCCCCTAATCCTAACCCGTACGCTAACACTAACCCGTACCATAAGATGTACACTCACCCTAAACCGTTGTCGTACCCACCGTGTACCCTAAACGGTCCCCGTCCCCGTCCCCTAACCCTAACCCTAACCCGAACCCTAACACTTACCGGAAGCCTTACCCTAACCCGTCCCCTAATCCTAATCCGTACGCTAACACTAACACATACCCTATCACGTACGCTCACCCTAAACCGTTATTGTACCCTAACCTGTACCCTTAACTGTCCCCGTCCCCTAACCCTCACCCTAACCCTTATCCGAAACCTTACCCTAACCCGACTCCTAATCCTAACCCGTACGCTAACACTAACCCGTACCCTAACGTGTATGCTCACCCTAAACCATTGTCATAACTTAACATGTACCCTAAACCGTCCCCGTCCCCTAACCCTAACCCTAAACCTAACCCTAAACCTAACCCTTACCCGAAGCCTTACCCTAACCCGTCCCCTAATCCTAACCCATACGCTAAAAATAACCCTTGCCCTAACTCGTACGCTCAAACTAAACCGTTCTCGTACACTAACCTATACCTTAAACCATCCCCATACCCTAACCCTTACCCTAACCCTAAACCTAACCCTTACCCGCAGCCTTACTCTAACCCGTCCCATAATCCTATCCGGTACGCTTACACTAACCCATACCCTAACACGTACGCTCACCCTAAACCGTTGACGTACTCTAACCTGTACCTTAAACTGTCCCCGTCCCCTAACCCTAACCCTAACCCTAACCCTTACCCGAAGCCTTACCCTAACCCGTCTCCTAATCCTAAACCATACGCTAACACTAACCCGTGCCCTAACATGTACGCTCACCCTAAACCGTTGTCGTACCCTAACCTGTACCCTAAACCGTCCCCGTCCCCTATCCCTAACCCTAACCCTAACCCTAACCCTTACCCAAAGCCTTACCCTAACCCGTCTCCTAATCCTAAACCATACGCTAACACTAACCCGTGCCCTAACATGTACGCTCACCCTAAACCGTTGTCGTACACTAACCTGTATCCTAAACCGTCCCCGTCCCCGTCCCCTAACCCTAACCCTAAGCCTCACCCTTACTCGAAGCCTTATCCTAACCCGCCCCTAATCCTAACCCGTACGCTCACAGTAACCCATACCCTAACCAGTACGCTCACCCTAAACCGTGGTCGTACCCGAACCTGTACCCTAAACCGTCCCCGTCCCCTGACCCTAACCCTAACCCTAACCATAACCCTAACCCTTACCCGAAGACTTACCCTAACCCGTCCCCTTATACTAAACCGTATGCTAACACTAACACGTACCCTAACACGTACGCTCACCCTAAACTGTTGTCGTACACTAACCTGTACCCTAAACCGTCCCCGTCGCCTAACACTAACCCTAACCCTAACCCGAACCCTTACCCGAACCCTTACCCTAACACTTCCCCTAATCCTTACACGTATGCTAACACTAACCCTTACTCTAACACGTACGCTCACCCTAAACCGTAGTCGTACACTAACCTGTACCCTAAACCGTCCCTGTCGCCATCCCCGACCCCTAACCCTAACACTTACCTGAAGCCTTACCCTAAACCGTCCCCTAATCCTAACCCGTACGCTAACACTAAACCGTACCCTAACACGTACGCTCACCCTAAATCGTTGTCGTACTCTAACCTCTACCCTAAACCGTCTCCTTACGCTAACCCTAACCCTAACCCTAACACTTACCCTTACCTGAGGCCTTACCGTAACCCGTCCCATAATCCTAACCCGTACGCTAGCACTAAACAGTACCCTAACACGTACGCTCACCCTAAACCGTTTTCGTACACTAACCTGTACCCTAAACCGTCCCCGTCCCCTAACACTAACCCTGACCCTAACCCTAACCCTAACCCGTACCCGAAGCCTTAACCTAACCATTCCCCTAAACCTAATCCGTATGCTAACAGTAACACCTACCCTAACACGTACGCTCACCCTAAACCATTGTCATACCCTAACATTTACCCTAAACCGTCCCCGTCCCCTAAACTTAACCCTAACCCTAACACTAAACCTAAACCTTACCCGAAGCCTTACCCTAACCCGTCCCCTAATCCTAACCCGTACACTAACTCTAACCCGTACCCTAACACGTACTCTCACCCTAAACCGTTGTCTTCCCCTAATCTGTACCCTAAACCGTCCCCGTCCCCGTCCCCTAACCCTAACCCTAACCTTAACCTTAAACATTTCCCGAAGCCTTACCCTAACACGTCCCCTAATCCTAACCCGTACGCTAACACTAAACCATACCCTAACACGTAGGCTCACCCTAAATAGTTGTCGTACCCTAACCTGTACCCTAAACCTTCCTCGTGCCCTAACCTTAACCCTAACCCTAACTGTATCCCTAATCCTTACCTGAAGCCTTATCCTAACCCGTCACCAATCCTAACCCGTACGCTATCACGTACGCTCACCGTAAACCTTTGTCGCACACTAACCTGTAACCTAAATCATCCCCGTCTCCTAACCCTAACCCTAACCCTAAACCTAACCCTAACCCTTACCCGAAGCCTTACCCTAAACCGTCCCCTAATCCTAACCGGTATGCTAACACTAAACCGTACCGTAACACGTACACTCACCCTAAAACGTTGTCATAACCTAAACTGTATCGTAAACCGTCCCCGTCCCCTAACCCTAACCCTAACCCTAACCCTAACCCTAACTCTAACACTTATCCGAAGCCTTAACCTAACCCGTCCCCAATCCTAACCCGTACGCTAACACTAACCCGTGCCCTAACACGTACGCTCACCCTAAAAGGTTGTCGTACCCTAACCTGTACCCTAAACGGTCCCCGCCCCCTAACCCTAACCCTAACCCTAACCCTAACCCTAACCCTAACCATAAACCTTACCCGAAGCCTTACCCTAACACATCCCATAATCCTAACCTGTACGCTAACTCCAATCTGTACCCTGACACGTACGCTCACACTAAACCGTTGTCTTACCCTAATCTGTACCCTAAACCGTCCTCGTCCCCTGACGCTAACCCTAACCCTAACCGTAACCCTAACCCTTACCCGAAGCCTTACCCTAATCCTAAACCGTAAGCTAACACTAAACCGTACCCTAACACGTACACTAACACTAAAACGTTGTCATACCATAAACTGTACCCTAAACCGTCCCCGTCCCCGTCCCCTAACCCTAACCCTAACCCTAACCCTTACCCAAAGCCTTACCCTAACTCGTCCCCTAATCCTGACCCGTACGCTAACACTAACCCGTACCCTAACACGTACGCTCACCCTAAACCGTTGTCGTACCCTAACCTGTACCCTAAACCGTCCCCATCCCCTAACCCTAACCGTAACCCTAACGTAACCCTAACCCATACCCGAAGCCTTACACTAACCCGTCCACTAAACCTAATCCGTATGCTAACACTAATCCGTGCCCTAACACGTACGCTCACCCTAAACCGTTGTCGTACGCTAACCTGTACACTAAACCGTCCCCGTCCCCTAACCCTAACCCTAACCCTAAACCTAAGCCTTACCCGAAGCCTTACCCTAACCCATCCCCTAATCCTAACCCGTACCCTAATACTAATCCGTACCCTAACACATAAGCTCACCCTAAACCGTTTTCGTACCCTAACCTGTACCCTAAACCGTCCCCGTCCCCTAACCCTAACCCTAAACTTAACCCTAACCCTAACCCTTACCCGAAGCCTTACCCTAACCTGTCCCCTAATCCTAATCCGTACGCTAACACTATCCCATACACTAACACGTACACTCACCCTAAAACGTTGTCATACCCTAAACTGTACCCTAAACCGTCCCCGGCCCCTAACCCTAACCCTAACCCTTACCCAAAGCCTTACCCTAACCCGTGCCCTAATCCTAACCCGTATGCTAACACTAACCCGTACCCTAACACGTACGCTCACCCTAAACAGTTGTCGTACCCTAACCTGTACCCTAAACCGTCCCCGTCCCCGTCCCCTAACCCTAACCCTAACCCTAAGCCTTACCCAAAGCCTTACCCTAAACCATCCCCTAATCCTAACCCGTAGCCTAACACTAACCCGTACCCTAACACGTACGCTCACCCTAAACCATTTTCGTACCCTAACCTGTACCCTAAACCGTACCCGTCCCCGTCCCCTAACCCTAACCCTAACCCTAACCCTTACCCGAACCCTTACCCTAACCCGTCTTCTAATCCTAACCCGTACGCTAACACTAACCCATGCCCTAACACGTACGATCACCCTAAACCGTTGTCGTAACCTAACCTGTACCCTAAACCGTCCTCGTCCCCTAACCCTAACCGGAACCCTAACCCTAACCCTAACCCTTACCCGAAGCCTTACCCTAACACGTCCCCTAATCCTGACCCGTAGGCTAACACTAACCCGTGCCCTAACACGTACACTCACCCTAAACCGTTGTCGTACCCTAACGTGTACCCTAAACCGTCCCCGCCCCTAACCCGTACCCTATTACTTACCCAAAGCCTTACCCTAACCCTCATCCGAAGCCTTACCCTAACCCGTCACCAATCCTAACCCGTACGCTATCACGTACGTTCACCCTAAACTGTTGTCGTACACTAACCTGTACCCTAAACCGTCCCCGTAGCCTAACCCTAACCCTAACCCTAACCCTATACCTAAACCTTACCCAAAGCCTTACCCTAACCCGTCCGCTAATCCTAACCCGTACGCTAACACTAACCCATACCCTAACACTTACGCTCACCCTAAAACGTTGTCATACCCTAAACTGTACCCTAAACCGTCCCCGTCCCCTAACCCTAACCCTAACCATAACCCTTACCCAAAGCCTTACCCTAACCCGTCCCCTAATCCTAACCCATACGCTAACACTAACCAGTACCCTAACACGTACGCTCACCCTAAATCATTGTCGTACCCTAACCTTTACCCTAAACCGTCCCCATCCCCTAACCCTAACCCTAACCCTAACCCTTACCCGAACCTTACCCTAACACGTCCCCTAATCCTAACGCGTATGCTAACACTAACCCGTACTCTAACACGTAAGCTCACCCTAAACTGCTGTTGTACACTAACCTGTACCTTAAACCGTCCCCTTTCCCGTCCCCGTCCCCTAACCCTAACCCTAACCCTAAACCTTACCCGAAGACTTACCCTAACCTGTCCCCTAATCCTAACCCGTAGGCTATCACTAACCGTACCCTAACATGTATGCTCAACCTAAACCTTTGTCGTACCCTAACCTGTACCCTAAACCATCCCCGTCCCCATCCCCTAACCCTAACCGTAACCCTAAACCTATCCCTTACCTGAAGCCTTACCCTAACCTGTCACCTAAACCTAATCCGTACACTAACACTAACCCGTACCCTACCACGTACGCTCACCCTAAAACGTTGTCGTACCCTAAACTGTACCCTAAACTGTCCTCGTCCCCTAACCCTAATCCTAAGCCTAACCCTTACCCGGAGCCTTACCCTACCCCGTCCCCTAATCTTAACCCGTACGCTAACACTAACCAGTACCCTAACACGTACGCTCACCCTAAACCATTGTTGTACGCTAACCTGTACCCTAAACCATCCCCGTCCCCGAACCGTAACCCTAAACCTAACCCTAGACCTAAACGTTACCCAAAGCCTTACCGTAACCCGTACCCTAATCCTAAGCCGTACGCTAACACTAACCCGTAACCTAACACGTATGCTCACCCTAAACCGTTGTCGTACCCTGACCTGTACACTAAACCGTCCCCGTCCCCGTCTTCTAACCCTAACCCTAACCCTAACCCTAACCCTTACCCGAAGCCTTACCCTAAACCGTCCCCTAATCCTAACCCGTATGCTAACACTAACCCATGCCCTAACACGTACGCTTACCCTAAACCGTTTTTGTACCCTAACCTGTAACCTAAACCATACCCATCCCCTAACCCTAACCCAAACCCTAACCCTAACCCTAACCCTCACCCGAAGCCTTACCTAAACCCGTCACCAATCCTAACCCTTACGCTATCACGTACGCTCACCATAAACTGTTGTCGTACACTAACCTGTACCCTAAACCGTCCCCGTCCCCTAACCCTAACCCTAACCCTAACCCTATCCCTAAGCCTTACCCGAAGCCTTACCCTAACCCGTCCCCTAACCCTAACCCGTACGCTAACACTAACCCATACCCTAACACGTACGCTCAACCTAAAGCATTGTCATACCCTAACATGTACCCTAAACCTTCCCCGTCCCCTAACCCTAACCCTAACCCGAACCCTAAACCTAACCATGACCCGAAGCCTCACCCTAACACGTCCCATAATCCTAACCCGTACGCTTACACTAACCCGTACCCTAACACGTATGCTCACCCTAAACCGTTGTCGTACCCTAACCTGTACCCTAGACCGTCCCCGTCCCCTAACCCTAACCCTAACCGTTACCTTAAGCTTTACCCTAACCTGTCCCCTAATCCTAAATCGTACGCTAACACTAATCCGTACCCTACACGTTCGCTCACCCTAAACCGATGTCGTACCCTAACCTGTACCCTAAACCGTCCTCGTCCCCTAACCCTAACCCTAACCGTAACCCTAACACTAACCATTACCCGAAGCCTTACCCTAACCCGTCCCCTAATCCTAACCCGTACGCTAAAACTAACACGTACCCTAACACGTACGCTCACCCTAAACCGTTGACATACCCTAACCTGTACCCTAAACCGTCCCCGTCCCCGTCCCCTAACCCTGACCCTAACCCTACCCATAACCCGAAGCCTTACCCTAACCCGTCCCCTAATCCTCAACCCTACGCTAACACTAACCCATACCCTAACATGTATGCTCACCCTAAACCGTTGTCGTACCCTAACCTGTACCCTAAACCGTCCCCATCCCCTAACCCTAACCCTAACCCTAACCGTAACACTAACCCTTACCCAAAGCCTTACCCTAACCGGTCCCCTAATCCTAAACCGTACGCTAACACTAACCCGTACCCTAACACATACCCTCAATCTAAACCATTGTCGTACACTAACCTTTACCCTAAACGGTCCCTGTCCCCTAACTCTCTCCTTAACCCTAAACCTAACTCTTACCCAAAGCCTTACCCTAACGCGTCACCGAATCCTAACCCTTACGCTAACACTAACCCATACCCTAACACGTACGCTCACCCTAAACCGTTGTCGTACCCTAACCTGTAACCTAAACCGTCCCCGTCCCCTAACACTAACCATAAGCCTAACCCTAACCCTTACCCAAAGCCTTATCCTAACCTGTCACATAATCCTAACCCGTACGCTAACACTAACGCCTACCCTAACACGTACGCTCACTCTAAACCGTTGTCGTAACCTAACTTGTACCCTAAACCATCCCCGTCCCCTAAACCTAACCCTAACCCTAAGCATAACCCTAACCCTTACCCGAAGCCTTACCCTAACCCGTCCCCTAATGCTAACCCGTACGCTAACACTAAACCGTACCCTAACACTAACCCATACCCTAAAATATACGCTCACCCTAAACGGTTGTCGTACCCTAACCTGTACCCTAAAGCGTCCCCGTCCCCTAACCCTAACCCTAAACCTAACTCTAACCCTTACCCGAAGCCTTACACTAACTCGTCCCCTAATCCTAACCCCTACGCTAACACTAAACCGTAACCTAACACTAACCCGTACCCTAACACGTACGCTCACCCTAAACCGTTGTCGTACCTTAACCTGTACCCTAAACCGTCCCTGTCCCCGTCCCCTAACCCTAACCCTAACCCTGAACCTTACCAGAAGCCTTACACTCACCCAACCCATAATCCTAACCCGTATGCTAACACTAACCAATACACTAACACGTACGCTCACGCTAAACCGTTGTCGTACCATAACCTGTACCCTAAACCGTCCCCGTCCCCTAACCGTAACCCTAACCCTAACCCTAAACCTTTCCTGAAGCCTTACCCTAACCCGTCCCCTAATCCCAACCCGTACGCTAACACTAACCCGTGCCCTAACACGTACGCTCACCCTAAACCGTTCTCATACCCTAACCTTACCCTAAACAGTCCCCGTCCCCTAACCCTAACCCTAACCCTAAACCTAACCCTTACCCGAAGCCTTACCCTAACCCGTCCCCTAATCCTAACCCGTACGCTAACACTAACACGTACCCTAACACGTACACTCACCCTATAGCGTTGTCGTACCCAAACCTGTACCCTACACAGTCCCCATCCCCTAACCCTAACCCTACCCTAAACCTTACCCGAAGCCTTACCCTAACCTGTCCCCAATCCTAACCCGTACGCTAACACTAACCCGTACCCTAACACGTACGGTTACCCTAAACCGTTGTCATACCCTAACCTGTACCCTAAACCGTCCCCGTCCCCTAACCCTAACCCTAAGCGTTACCCGAATCCTTGCCCTAACAGTCCCCTAATCCTAACCTGTACACTAACACTAACACGTACCGTAACACGTACGCTCACCCTAAACCGTTGTCGTATCCTCACCTATATCTTAAACCTTCCCCGTCCCCTTACTCTAACCCTAACCCTAACCCTAACCCTAACCCTTGCCCAAAGCCTTACAATAACCCGTCCCCTAATCCTAACCCGTACGCTAACACTAACCCGTGCCCTAACACGTACGCTCAACCTAAACCGTTGTCGTACCCTAAACCGTCCCCGTCCCCTAACCTTAACCCTAACCCTAACCCTAACCCTTACCCGAAGCCTTAGCCTATCCCGTCCCCTAATGCTAACCCGTACGCTAACACTAACCCGTGCCCTACACGTACGCTCACCCTAAAACATTGTCGTACCCTAACCTGTACCCTAAACCTTCCCCGTCCCCTAACCCTAACCCTAACCCTAACCCTAACCCTTACCCGAAGTCTGAACTTAACCCGTCACCTAATCCTAACCCGTACGGTAACACTAACCCGTGCCCTAACACGTACGCTCACCCAAAACCGTTTTCGTACCCTAACCTGTACCCTAAACCATCCTCGTCCCCTAACCCTAACCCTAACCCTAACCGTAAACCTTACCCGAAGCCTTACGCTAACCCGTCTCCTAATCCTAACCTGTATGCCAACACTAATCCGTACCCTAACACGTACGCTCACCCTAAACCGTTGTTGTCCCCTAAACTGTACCCTAAACCAGCCCCGTCCCCGTCCCCGTCCCCTAACCCTAACCCTAACACTTACCAGAATCCTTAACCTAACCCGTCTCCTAATCCTAACCCGTACGCTAACACTAACCCGTACCCTAACACGTACGCTCACTCTAAACAATTGTCGTACCCTTACCTGTACCCTAAACAGTCCCTGTCCCCTAAACCTAACTGTAAGCCGTACCCGAAGCCTTGCCCTAACCGTCACCTAATCCTAACCTGTACGCTAACACTAACCATTACCCTAACACCTACTCTCAGCCTAAACCGTTGTCGTACCGTAACCTGTACCCTAAACCATCCCCGTCCCTTAACCCTAACCCTAACCCTAACCCTAACACTTACCCGAAGCCTTACCCTAACCCGTCCCCTAATCCCAACCTGTACGCTAACACTAACCCGTGCCCTAACACGTACGCTCACCCTAAACCGTTGTCGTACCCTAACCTGTACCCTAAACCGTCCCCGTCCCCTAACCTTAACCCTAACCCAAACCCTAACCCTTACCCGAAGCCTTACCCTATCCCGTCCCCTATTCCTAACCCGTACGCTAACACTAACCCGTGCCCTAACACGTACGCTCACCCTAAACCGTTGTCGTACCCTAACCTGTACCCTAAACTGTTCCCGTCCCCGTCCGCTCACCCTAACCCTAACCCTTACCAGAAGCCTTACGCTAACCCGTCCCCTAACCCTAAACCGTACGCTAACACTAACCCATACCCTAACACGTACGATCACCCTAAATCGTTGTCGTACCCTAACCTGTACCCTAAACCGTCCCCATCCCCTAACCCTAACCATAACCCTAACCCTAACCCTTACCAGAAGCCTTATCGTAACCCGTCACCTAATCCTAACCCGTACGTTAACACTAACCCGTACGCTAAAACGTACGCTCACCCTAAACCGTTGTCGTAGCCTAACCTGTACCCTAAACCGTCCCCGTCCCCTAACCCTAACCCTAACCCTAACCTTAACCCTAACCCTTACCCGAACCTTACCCTAACCCGTCCCCTAATACTAACCCGTACGTTAACACTAACCCATACACTAACACGTATGCTCACCCTAAACTGTTGTTGTACACTAACCTGTACTTTAAATCGTCCCCTTTCCCGTCCCCGTCCCCTAACCCTAACTCAAACCCTAACCCTTACCCGAAGCCTTACCCTAACCTGTCCCCTAATCCTAACCCGTAGGCTATCACTAACCCATACCCTAACATATACGCTCACCCTAAACCTTTGTCGTACCCTCAACTATACCCTAAACCATCCCCGTCCCCGTCCCCTAACCCTAACCCTAAACCTATCCCTTACCCGTAGCCTTACACTAACCCGTCCCCTAAGCCTAATCCATACGCTAACACTAACCTGTACCCCAACACGTACGCTCACCCTAAAACGTTGTCGTAACCTAAACTGTACCCTAAACTGTCCCCGTCTCTTAACCCTAACCCTAACACTAACCCTTACCCGAAGCCTTACCCTAACCCGTCCCCTTATCCTAACCCGTACCCTAACACTAACCCATACCCTAACACGTACGCTCACCCTAAAACTTTGTCGTACCCTAACCTGTACCCTAAACCATCCCCGTCACCTAACCCTAACCCTAAACCTAAACCTTACCCGAAGCCTTACACTAACCTGTCCCCGAATCCTAACCCGTACGCTAACACTAACCCGTACCCTAACACGAATGCTCACCCTAAACCGTTGTCGTACCCTAACCGGTACACTAAACCGTCCCCGTCCCCTAACCCTAAACTTAACCCTAACCCTTAACCTAAACCTAACACTTACCCGAAGCCTTACCCTAACCCGTCCCCTAATCCTAACCCGTAAGCTAACACTAATCCGTGCCCTAACACGTACGCTCACCCTAAACCGTTTTCGTACCCTAAACTGTAGCCTAAACCATCCCCGTCCCCTAACCCTAACCCTAATCCTAAACCTAACACTAACCCTAACACTTACCCGAAGCCTTACCCTAACCAGTCCCCTAATCCTATTCCGTACGCTAACACTAACCCGTGCCCTAACACGTACACTCACCCTAAACCGCTGTCGTACCCTAACCTGTACCCTACACCGTCCCCGTCCCCGTCCCCTAACCCTAACCCTAACCCTAACCCTAACCCTCACCCGAAGCCTTACCCTAACCCGTCACCAATCCTAAGCCGTAGGCTATCATGTACGCTCACCCTAAACTGTTGTCGTACACTAACCTGTACCCTAAAACCTCCCCATCCCCTAACCCAAAACCTAACCCTAACCCTATCCCTAACCCTTACCCGAAGCCTTACCCTAAACCGTCCCGTAATCCTAAACCGAACGCTAGCACTAACCTGTACCCTAACACGTACGCTCACGCTAAACCGTTGTCATACCGTAACCTGTACCCTAAACCGTCCCCATCCCCTAACTCTAACCCTAACCCTAACCATAAACGTAACCTTTATCCGAAGCCTTACCCTAAGCCGTCCACTAATCCTAACCCGTACGCTAACAATAACCCGTACTCTAACACGTAAGCTCACCCTAAACTGTTGTCGTACACTAACCTGTACCCTAAACCGTCCCCTTCCCCGTCCCCGTCCCCTAACTCTAATTTTAACCCTAAACCTTACCCGAAGCTTTATCCTAACTCGTCCCCTAATTCTAACCCGTAGGCTATCACTAACACGTACCCTAACATGTACGGTCACACTAAACCTTTGTCGTACCCTTACCTGTACCCTAAACCATCCCCGTCCCAGTCCCCTAACCCTAACCCTAACACTAACCCTATCCCTTACCCGAAGTCTTACCCTAACCGTCACCTAATCCTAATCCGTACGCTAACACTAACCCGTACCCTATCACGTACGCTCACCCTAAAACGTTATTGTACCCTAACCTGTACCCTAAACTGTCTCCGTCCCCTAACCCTAACCCTAAACCTTACCCGAAACCTTACCCTAACCCGCCCCCTAATCCTAACCCATACGCTAACACTAACCCGTACCCTAACATGTACGCTCACCCTAAACCATTGTCGTACCCTAACCTGTACCCTAAACCGTCCCCGTCCCCTAACCCAAACCCTAAACCTAACCCTTACCCGAAGCCTTAACCTAACCCGTCCCCTAATCCTAACCCGTACGCTAACACTAACCCTTGCCCTAACACGTACGCTCACCCTAAACCGTTGTCGTAGCCTAACCTGTACCCTTAACCGTCCCCGTACCCTAAGCCTAACCCTAACCCTAAGCCTTACCCGAAGCCTTACCCTAACCCGTCCCCTAATCCTAACCCGTACCCTAACACTAATACGTACCCTAACACGTAAGCTCACCCTAAACCGTTGTCATACCCTAACCTGTACCCTACACCGTCCCCGTCCCCTAACCCTAACCCTAACCCTAACCCTAACCCTTACACGAATCTTACGCTAATCCGTACCCAATCCTAACCCGTACGCTAACACTATCCCGTACCCTAACACATACCCTCAGCCTAAACTGTTGTTGTACACTAACCTGTACCCTAAAGCGTCCCCTTCCCCGTCCCGTAACCCTAACTATAACCCTAACCCTTACCCGAAGCCTTATCCTAACCCGTCCCCTAATCCTAACCCATACGCTAACACTAACCCGTACCCAAACATGTACGCTCACCCTAAACCTTTGTCGTAACCTAACCTGTACCCTAAACCATCCCCATCCCGGTCCCCTAACCCTAAACCTAACGCTAACCCTATCCCTTAACCGAAGTCTTTCCCTAACCCGTCCCCTAATCCTAATCCGTACGCTAACACTAACCCGTACCCTAACATGTACGCTCAATCTAAACCGTTATTGTACCCTAACCTGTACCCTAAACTGTCCCCGTCCCCTAACCCTAACCCTAAACCTTACCCGAAGCCTTACACTAACCCGTCTCCTAATCCTAACCTGTACGCTAACACTAACCCGTACCCTATCATGTACGCTCACCTTAAACCATTGTAATACCCTAACATGTACCCTAAACCGTCCCCATCCCCTAACCCTAACCCTAAACCTAACCCTTACCCGAAGCCTTACCCTAACCCGTCCCCTAATCCTAACCCATACGCTAACAGTAACCCTTGCCCTAACACGTACGCTCACACTAAACCGTTCTCGTACACTAACCTGAACCTTAAACCATCCCCGTACCCTAACCCTTACCCTAACTTTAACCCTAACCCTTACCCGAAGCCTTACTCTAACCCGTCCCATAATCCTAACCCGTACGCTTACACTAACCCATACCCTAACACGTACGCTCAACCGAAACCGTTGACGTACTCTAACCTGTACCTTAAACCGTCCCCGTCCCCTAACCCTAACCCTAACCATAACACTTACCCGAAGCCATACCGTATCACATCCCCTAATCCTAACCCGTACGCTAACACTAACCCGTACCCTAACACGTACACTCACCCTAAACCGTTGTCTTACCCTAATCTGTACCCTAAACCGTCCCCGAACCCGTCCCCTAACCCTAACCTTAACCTTAACCCTAAACCTTTCCCGAAGCCTTAAACTAACACGTCCCCTAAACCTAACCCGTACGCTAACACTAAACCGTACCCTAACACGTACGCTCACCCTAAATCGTTGTCGTACACTAACCTGTACCCTAAACCGTCCTCGTCCCCTAACTCTAACCCTAACCCTAACTTTAACCCTAATCCTTACCCGAAGCCTTACCCTAACCCGTCACCAATCCTAACCCGTACGCTATCACGTACGCTCACACTAAACCGTTGTCGCACACTAACCTGGACCCTAAACCGTCCCCGTCTCCTAACCCTAACCCTAACCTTAAACCTAACCCTAACCCTTACCCGAAGCCTTACCCTAAACCGTCCCCTAATCCTAACCCGTACGCTAACACTAAACCGTACCCTAACACGTACACTCACCCTAAAACTTTGTCATACCCTAAACTGTACCGTAAACCGTCCCCGTCCCCTAACCGTAACCCTAACCCTAACCCTAACCCTTACCCAAAGCCTTACCCTAACTCGTCCCCTAATCCTAACCCGTACACTAACACTAACCGTACCCTAACACATACGCTCACCCTAAACCGTTGTCGTACCCTAACATGTACCCTAAACCGTCCCCGTCCCCTAACCCTAAACATAACCCTAACCCTAACCCTAACCCTTACCTGAAGCCTTACCCTAACCCGTTCACTAATCCTAAACCGTACGCTAACACTAATCCCTGCCCTAACACGTACGCTCACCCTAAAATGTTGTTGTACGCTAACCTGTACCCTAAACCTTCCCCGTCCCATAACCCTAACCCTAAACCTTACCCTAACCCTCACCCGAAGCCTTACCCTAAACCGTCACCAATCCTAACCCGTACGCTATCACGTACGCTCACCCTAAACTGTTGTTGTACACTAACCTGTACCCTAAACCCTCCCTGTTCCCTAACCCTAACCCTAACCCTATCCCTAACCCTTACTCGAAGCCTTACCCTAACCCGTCCACTAATAATAACAAGTATGCTAAAACTAACCCGTACCCTAACACGTACACTCACCCTAAAACATTGTCATACCCTAAACTGTACCCTAAACCGTCCCCGTCCCCTAACCCTAACCCTAACACTTACCCAAAGCCTTACACTAACCCATACGCTAACACTAACCCGTACCCTAACACGTATGCTCACACTAAACCGGTGTCGTACCCTAACCTGTACACTAAACCGTCCCCTAACCCTAAACCTAACCCTAACCCTAACCCTTACCCGAAGCCTTAACCTAACCCGTCCCCAATCCTAACCCGTACGATAACACAACCCGTGCCCTAACACGTACGCTCACCCTAAACCGATGTCGTACCCTAAACTGTACCCTAAACCGTCCCCGTCCCCTAACCCTAACCCTAACGCTAACCCTAAACCTAACCCTAACACTTACCCGAAGCCTTTCCCTAACCCGTCCAATAATCCTAACCCGTACGCTAACACTAACCCTTTACCTAACACGTACGATCACCCTAAACCGCTGTCATCGCCTAACCTGTACCTTAAACCGTCCCCGTCCCGGTCCCCTAACCCTAACCCTAACCCTAACCCTAAACCTTACCCAAAGCCTTACCCTAACTGGTCCCCTAATCCTAACCCGTACGATAACACTAACCCGTACCCTAACACGTACGCTCACACTAAACCATTGTTCTACACTAACCTGTACCCTAAACCATCACCGTCCCCTAACCCTAACCCTAACACTAACCCTAACCCTTACCCGAAGCCTTACACTAACCCATCCCCTAACCCTAACCCGTAGGCTAACACGAACCCATACCCTAACACGTACGCTCAACCTAAAGCATTGTCGTACCCTAACCTGTACCCTAAACCTTCCCCGTCCCCTAACCCTAACCCTAACCCTAAATCTAACCCTTACCCGAAGCCTCAACCTAACACGTCCCATAATCCTAACCCGTATGCTAACACTAACCCGTACCCTAACACGTACGCTCACCCTATACCGTTGTTGTACCCTAACCTGTACCCTAGACCGTCCCCGTCCCCTAACCCTAACCCTAACCGTTACCTTAAGCCTTACCCTAAACCGTCCGCTAATCCTAACCCGTACGATAACACTAATCCATACCCTAACACGTACGATCACCCTAAACCAATGTCGTACCCTAACCTGTACCCTAAACCGTCCTCGTCCCCTAACCCTAACCCTAACCGTAACCCTAACACTAAACATTGCGCGAAACCTTACCCTAACCCGTCCCCTAATCCTAACCCGTACGCTAAAACTAACACGGACCCTAACACGTACGCTAACCCTAAACCATTGACATACCCTAACCTGTACCCTAAAACGTCCTCGTCCCTTAACCCTAACCCTAACCCTAACTCTACCCATAACCCGAAGCCTTACCCTAACCCGTCCGCTAATCCTAACCCGTACGCTAACACTAACCCGTACCCTAACACATACGCTCACACTAAACTGTTGTCGTACACTAACCTGTACCCTATACCGTCCCCGTCCCCTAACCCTAACCCTAAACCTAACCCAAAACCTAACCCTTACCCAAAGTCTTACCCTAACCCGTCTCCTAATTCTAACCCGTACACTAACACTAACACGTACCCTAACACGTACGCTCACCCTAAATCGTTGTCGTACCCTAACCTGTACCCTAAACCATCCCCGTCCCCTAACCCTAACCCTAACCCTAATCCTTACCCGAAGCTTTACCCTAACCCGTCCCCTAATCCTAATCCGTATGCTAACACTAACACGTACCCTAACACGTACGCTCACCCTAAACCGTTGTCATACTCTAACCTGTACCCTAAACCGTCCCCATCCCTAAACCTAACTCTAACCCTAACCCTAACCCTAAACCTTACCCGAAGCCTTACCCTTACCCATCCCCTAATCCCAACCCGTACGCTAACTCTAACCCGTACCATAACACGTACGCTCACACTAAACCGCTGTCTTACCCTAATCTGTACCCTACACCGTCCTCGTCCCCTAACCCTAACCCTAACCCTAACCGTAAACCTAACCCTAACCCGAAGCCTTACCCTAAACCGTACCCTAATCCTAAACCGTACGCTAACACTAAACCATACCCTAACACGTACACTAACCCTAAAACGTTGTCATGCCCTAAACTGTACGGTAAACCATCCCCGTCCCCGTCCCCTAACCCTAACCCTAACCCTAACCCTTACCCAAAGCCTTACCCTAACTCGTCCCCTAATTCTAACCCGTAAGCTAACACTAACCCGTACCCTAACACGTACGCTCTCCCTAAACCGTTGTCGTACCCTAACTTGTACCCTAAACCGTCCCCGTCCCCTAACCCTAACCCTAACCCTAACCCTAACCCTAACCCATACCCGAAGCCTTACACTAACTCGTCTACTAAACCTAATCCGTACGCTAACACTAATCCCTGCCCTAACACGTACGCTCACCCTAAACCGTTGTCGTACGCTAACCTGTACACTAAACCGTCCCCGTCCCCATCCCCTAACCCTAACCCTAACCCTAAGCCTTACCGGAAGCCTTACCCTAACCCGTCCCCTAATCCTAACCCGTACCCTAACACTAATCCCTACCCTAACACGTACGCTCACCGTAAACCGTTGTCGAACCCTAACCTGTACCCTAAACCGTCCCCGTCCCCTAACCCTAACCCTAACACTAACCCTTACCCGAAGCCTTACCCTAACCCGTCACCTAATCCTAACCCGTACGCTAACACTAACCCGTACCCTAACACGTACGCTCACACTAAACTGTTGTCGTACACTAACCTGTACTGTAAACCGTCCCCGTCACCGTCCCCTAACCCTAATCCTAACCCTAAACCTAACCCTTACCCGAAGCCTTACCCTAACCCGTCCCCTAATCCTAACCCATACGCTAACACTAACCCGTGCCCTAACACGTACGCTCACCCTAAACCGTTGTCGTACCCTAACCTGTACCCTAAACCATCCCCGTCCCCTAACCCTAAACCTAACCCTAAACCTAACCCTATCTCTAACCCTTACCCAAAGCCTTACCTAACCCGTCCACTAATCCGAAAACGTACGCTAACACTAACCCGTACCCTAACACGTACGCTCACCCTAAACCGTTGTCGTACCCTAAACTGTACCCTAAACCATCCCCGTCCCCTAACCCTAACCCTAACCTTAACCCTAACCCTAACCCTTACCCGAAGCCTTACCCTAACCCGTCCCCTAATCCTAATCCGTACGCTAACACTAACCCGTGCCCTAACACGTACGCTCACACTAAACCGCTGTCGTACAATAACCTGTACCCTAAACCGTCCTGTCCCCTAACACTAACCCTAACCCTAACCCTAACCCTTACCCGAAGCTTTACCCTAACCCGTCCCTTAATCCTCACCCGTACGCTAAAACTAACCCGTGCCCTAACACGTACGCTCACCCTAAACCGTTGTCGTACCCTAACCGGTAACCTAAACCGTCCCCGTCCCCTAACCCTAACCCTAAACCTAACCTTAACCCTCACCCGAAGCCTTACCCTAACCCATCACCAATCCTAACCCGTACGCTATCACGTACGCTCACCCTAAAGCTTTGTCGTACACTAACCTGTACCCTAAACCCTCCCCGTAATCTAACCCTAACCCTAACGCTAACCCTATCCCTAACCCTTACCCGAAGCCTTACCCTAACCCGTCCATTAATCCTAACATGTACGCTAAAACTGACCCATACCCTAACACGTACACTCATCCTAAAACATTGTCATACCCTAAACTGTACCCTAAACCATCCCCGTCCCCTAACCCTAACCCTAACCCTAACCCTAACCCTTACCCGAAGCCTTACCCTAACCCGTCCATTAATCCTAACATGTACGCTAAAACTGACCCATACCCTAACACGTACACTCACCCTAAAACATTGTCATACCCTTAACTGTACCCTAAACCATCCCCGTCCCCTAACCCTAACCCTAACCCTAACCCTAACCCTTACCCGAAGCCTTACACTAACCCGTCCCCTAATCCTAACCCGTACGCTAACACTAACCCGTACCCTAACACGTACGCTCACACTAAACTGTTGTCGTACACTAACCTGTACCCTAAACCGTCCCTGTCCCCTAACCCTAAACATAACCCTAACCCTAACCCTAACCCTAACCCTAACCCTTACCCGAAGCCTTACCCTATCCCGTCCACTAATCCTAATCCGTACGCTAACACTAATCCCTGCCCTAACACGTACGCTCACCCTAAAACGTTGTTGTATGCTAACCTGTACCCTAAACCTTCCCCGTCCCATAACCCTAACCCTAAACCTTACCCTAACCCTCACCCGAAGCCTTACCCTAAACGGTCACCAATCCTAACCCGTACGCTATCACGTACGCTCACCCTAAACTGTTGTTGTACACTAACCTGTACCCTAAACCCTCCCCGTCCCCTAACCCTAACCCTAACCCTAACCCTATCCCTAACCCTTACTCGAAGCCTTACCCTAACCTGTCCACTAATAATAACAACTACGCTAAAACTAACCCGTACCCTAACACGTACACTCACCCTAAAACATTGTCATACCCTAAACTGTACCCTAAACCATCCCCGTCCCCTAACCCTAACCCTAACCCTAACCCTAACACTTACCCAAAGCCTTACACTAACCCATACGCTAACACTAACCCGTACCCTAACACGTATGCTCACACTAAACCGTTGTCGTACCCTCACCTGTACCCTAAACCATCCCCGTCCCCTAATCCTAACCCTAACCCTAACTCTTACCCGAAGCCTTACTGTAACCCGTCCCCTAATCCTAACCCGTACGCTAACACTAAACGTTACCCTAACACGTATGCTCATCCTAAACCGGTGTCGTACCCTAACCTGTACACTAAACCGTGCCCTAACCCTAAACCTAACCCTAACCCTAACCCTTACCCGAAGCCTTAACCTAACCTGTCCCCAATCCTAACAGGTACGATAACACAAACCCGTGCCCTAACACGTACGCTCACCCTAAACCGTTGTCGTACCCTAACCTGTACCCTAAACCGTCCCCGTCCCCTAACCCTAACCCTAACCCTAACGCTAACCCTAAACCTAACCCTAACACTTACCCGAAGCCTTTCCCTAACCCGTCCAATAATCCTAACCCGTACGCTAACACTAACCCTTTACCTAACACGTACGATCACCCTAAACCGCTGTCATCGCCTAACCTGTACCTTAAACCGTCCCCGTCCCGGTCCCCTAACCCTAACCCTAACCCTAACCCTAAACCTTACCCAAAGCCTTACCCTAACTGGTCCCCTAATCCTAACCCGTACGATAACACTAACCCGTACCCTAACACGTACGCTCACACTAAACCATTGTTCTACACTAACCTGTACCCTAAACCATCACCGTCCCCTAACCCTAACCCTAACACTAACCCTAACCCTTACCCGAAGCCTTACACTAACCCGTCCCCTAACCCTAACCCGTACGCTAACACGAACCCATACCCTAACACGTACGCTCAACCTAAAGCATTGTCGTACCCTAACCTGTACCCTAAACCTTCCCCGTCACCTAACCCTAACCCTAACCCTAAATCTAACCCTTACCCGAAGCCTCACCCTAACACGTCCCATAATCCTAACCCGTATGCTAACACTAACCCGTAACCCAACACATACGCTCACCCTATACCGTTGTTGTACCCTAACCTGTACCCTAGACCGTCCCCGTCCCCTAACCCTAACCCTAACCGTTACCTTAAGCCTTACCCTAAACCGTCCGCTAATCCTAACCCGTACGATAACACTAATCCATACCCTAACACGTACGATCACCCTAAACCAATGTCGTACCCTAACCTGTACCCTAAACCGTCCTCGTCCCCTAACCCTAACCCTAAGCATAACCCTAACACTAAACATTGCGCGAAACCTTACCCTAACCCGTCCCCTAATCCTAACCCGTACGCTAAAACTAACACGGACCCTAACACGTACGCTAACCCTAAACCATTGACGTACCCTAACCTGTACCCTAAAACGTCCTCGTCCCTTAACCCTAACCCTAACCCTAACTCTACCCATAACCCGAAGCCTTACCCTAACCCGTCCCCTAATCCTAACCCGTACGCTAACACTAACCCGTACCCTAACACGTACGCTCACTCTAAACTGTTGTCGTACACTAACCTGTACCCTATACCGTCCCCGTCCCCTAACCCTAACCCTAAACCTAACCCAAAACCTAACCCTTACCCAAAGTCTTACCCTAACCTGTCCCCTAATTCTAACCCGTACACTAACACTAACACGTACCCTAACACGTACGCTCACCCTAAATCGTTGTCGTACCCTAACCTGTACCCTAAACCATCCCCGTCCCCTAACCCTAACCCTAACCCTAATCCTTACCCGAAGCTTTACCCTAACCCGTCCCCTAATCCTAATCTGTATGCTAACACTAACACGTACCCTAACACGTACGCTCACCCTAAACCGTTGTCGTACTCTAACCTGTACCCTAAACCGTCCCCGTCCCTAAACCTAACTCTAACCGTAACCCTAACCCTAAACCTTACCCGAAGCCTTACCCTTACCCATCCCCTAATCCCAACCCGTACGCTAACTCTAACCCGTACCATAACACGTACGCTCACACTAAACCGCTGTCTTACCCTAATCTGTACCCTAAACCGTCCTCGTCCCCTAACCCTAACCCTAACCGTAAACCTAACCCTAACCCGAAGCCTTACCCTAAACCGTACCCTAATCCTAAACCGTACGCTAACACTAAACCATACCCTAACACGTACACTAACCCTAAAACGTTGTCATGCCCTAAACTGTACGGTAAACCGTCCCCGTCCCCGTCCCCTAACCCTAACCCTAACCCTAACCCTTACCCAAAGCCTTAACCTAACTCATCCCCTAATCCTAACCCGTACGGTAACACTAACCCGTACCCTAACACGTACGCTCACCCTAAACCGTTGTCGTACCCTAACCTGTACCCTAAACCATCCCCGTCCCCTAACCCTAACCCTAACCCTAACCCAAACCCTAACCCTAACCCATACCCGAAGCCTTACACTAACTCGTCTACTAAACCTAATCCGTACGCTAACACTAATCCCTGCCCTAACACGTACGCTCACCCTAAACCGTTGTCGTACGCTAACCTGTACACTAAACCGTCCCCTTCCCCGTCCCCTACACCTAACCCTAACCCTAAGCCTTACCGGAAGCCTTACCCTTACCCGTCCCCTAATCCTAACCCGTACCCTAACACTAATCCCTACCCTAACACGTACGCTCACCGTAAACCGTTGTCGAACCCTAACCTGTACCCTAAACCGTCCCCGTCCCCTAACCCTAACCCTAACACTAACCCTTACCCGAAGCCTTACCCTAACCCGTCACCTAATCCTAACCCGTACGCTAACACTAACCCGTACCCTAACACGTACGCTCACACTAAACTGTTGTCGTACACTAACCTGTACTGTAAACCGTCCCCATCACCGTCCCCTAACCCTAATCCTAACCCTAAACCTAACCCTTACCCGAAGCCTTACCCTAACCCGTCCCCTAATCCTAACCCGTATGCTAACACTAAACCATAGCCTAACACGTACGCTCACCCTAAACCATTGTCGTACACTAACCTGTATCCTAAACAGTCGCTGTCCCCTAACCCTAACATTACCCCTAACCCTAACCCTTACCCGAAGCCTTACCCTAAACTGTCCCCTAATCCTAACCCATACGCTAACACTAACCCGTGCCCTAACACGTACGCTCACCCTAAACCGTTGTCGTACCCTAACCTGTACCCTAAACCATCCCCGTCCCCTAACCCTAAACCTAACCCTAAACCTAACCCTATCTCTAACCCTTACCCAAAGCCTTACCTAACCCGTCCACTAATCCGAAAACGTACGCTAACACTAACCCGTACCCTAACACGTACGCTCACCCTAAACCGTTGTCATACCCTAAACTGTACCCTAAACCGTCCCCGTCCCCTAACCCTAACCCTAACCTTAACCCTAACCCTAACCCTTACCCGAAGCCTTACCCTAACCCGTCCCCTAATCCTAATCCGTACGCTAACACTAACCCGTGCCCTAACACGTACGCTCACCCTAAACCGTTGTCGTACCCTAACCAGTAACCTAAACCATCCCCGTCCCCTAACCCTAACCCTAAACCTAACCTTAACCCTCACCCGAAGCCTTACCCTAACCCGTCACCAATCCTAACCCGTACGCTATCACGTACGCTCACCCTAAAGCTTTGTCGTACACTAACCTGTACCCTAAACCCTCCCCATAATCTAACCCTAACCCTAACGCTAACCCTATCCCTAACCCTTACCCGAAGCCTTACCCTAACCCGTCCATTAATCCTAACACGTACGCTAAAACTGACCCATACCCTAACACGTACACTCACCCTAAAACATTGTCATACCCTAAACTGTACCCTAAACCATACCCGTCCCCTAACCCTAACCCTAACCCTAACCCTAACCCTTACCCGAAGCCTTACACTAACCCGTCCCCTAATCCTAACCCGTACGCTAACACTAACTGGAACCCTAACACGTATGCTCATCCTAAACCGGTGTCATACTCTAACCTGTACACTAAACCGTCCCCTAACCCTAACCCTAACCCTAACCCTAACTCTAACCCTTGCCCGAAGCCTTAACCTAACCCGTCCCCAATCCTAACCCGTACGCTAACACTAACCCGTGCCCTAACACGTACGCTCACCCTAAACCGTTGTTGTACCCTAACCTGTACCCTAAACCGTCCCCTAACCCTAACCCTAAACCTAACCCTAACCCTAACCCTAAACCTAACCTAACCCTAACCCTAACCCTGACCCTAACACTAACCCTAACCCTAACCCTAACCCCTAAACCTAAACCCTAACCCTAACCCTAACCCTAACCCTAACCCTAACCCTAACCCCTAACCCTAACCCGAAACCTAACCGTAACCCTAACCCTAAACCTAACCATAAACTTAAACCCTAACCCTAACCCTAACCCTAACACTAACCTTAACCCTAAACCCTAACCCTAACCCTAACCCTAAACCCTAACCCTAACCCTAACCCTTACCCAAAGCCTTACACTCACCCGTCCCCTAATCCTAACCGGTACAGTAACACTAACCCATACCCTAACACGTACGCTCACCCTAAACCATTGTTGTACCCTAACCTGTACCCTAAACCGTCCCCGTCCCCTAACCCTAACCCTAACCATTACCTTAAGCCTTACCCTAACCCGTCCCCTAATCCTAATCCGTACGCTAACACTAATCCGTACCCTACCACGTTCGCTCACCCTAAACCGATGTCGTACACTAACCTGTACCCTAAACCGTCCTCTTCCCCTAACCCTAACCCTAACCGTATCCCTAACACTAACCATTACCCGAAGCCTTACCCGAACTCGTCCCCTAATCCTAAACCGTATGATAAAACTAACACGTACCCTAACACGTACGCTAACCCTAAACCATTGACGTACCCTAACCTGTACCCTAAACCGTCCCCGTCCCCTAATCCTAACCCTGACCCTAAACCTAGCCATAACCCGAAGCCTTACCCTAACCCGTCCCCTAATCCTAACCTGTACGCTAACACTAACCCGTACCATAACACGTATGCTCACACTAAAGTGTTGTCGTACACTAACCTGTACCCTATACCGTCCCCGTCTCCTAACCATAAACCTAACCCTAACCCTTACCCGAAGCCTTACCCTAACCCGTCCCCTAATCCTAATCCGTATGCTAACACTAACCCGTATCCTAACACATACGCTCACCCTAAACCGTTGTCGTACCCTAACCTGTACCCTAAACCGTCCCAGTCCCTAAACCTAACCCTAACCCTAACCCTAACCATAAACCTTACCCGAAGCCTTACCCTAACCCATCCCCTAATCCTAACCCACACGCTAACTCTAACCCGTACCCTAACACATACGCTCACACTAAACCGTTGTCTTACCCTAATCTGTACCCTAAACCGTCCTCGTCCCCTAACCCTAACCCTAACCGTAACCCTAACCCTTACCCGAAGCCTTACCCTAAACCGTACCCTAATCCTAAACCGTACGCTAACACTAAACCGTACCCTAACACGTACACTAACCCTAAAACTTTGTCATACCCTAAACTGTACCCGAAACCGTCCCCGTCCCTGTCCCCTAACCCTAACCCTTACCCAAAGCCTTACCCTAACTCGTCCCCTAATCCTAACACGTACGCTAACACTAACCCGTACCCTAACACGTACGCTCACCCTAAACCGTTGTCGTACCCTACAATGTACCCTAAACCGTCCCCGTCCCCTAACCCTAACCCTAACCCTAACCCTAAACCTAACCCATACCCGAAGCCTTACACTAACCCGTCCACTAAACCTAATCCGAACGCTAACACTACTCCCTGCCCTAACACGTACGCTCACCCTAAACCGTTGTTGTATGCTAACCTGTACACTAAACCTTCCCCGTCCCCTAACCCTAACCCTAACCCTAAGCCTTACCCGAAGCCTTACCCTAACCCGTCCCCTAATCCTAACCCGTACCCTAACACTAATCCATACCCTAACACGTACGCTCACCCTAAACCGTTGTCGTGCCCTAACCTGTACCCTAAACCGTCCCCGTCCCCTAACACTAACCCTAACACTAACACTTACCCGAAGCCTTACCCTAACCAGTCACCTAATCCTAACCCGTACGCTAACACTAACCCATAGCCTAACATGTTCGCTCACCCTAAACCGTTGTCGTACACTAACCTGTACCCTAAACAGTCCCCGTCCCCTAACCCTAAACCTAACCCTAACCCTATCTCTAACCCTAACCCTAACCCTAACCCTAACCCTAACCCTTACCCGAAGCCTTACCCTAACCTGTCCCCTAATCCTAAACCGTACGCTAACACTAACCCGTGCCCTAACACGTACGCTCACACTAAACCATTGTCGTACACTAACCTGTACCCTAAAACATCCCCATCACGTAACCCTAAACCTAACCCTAACCCTATCTCTAACCCTTACCAAAAGCCTTACCGAACCCGTCCCCTAATCCGAACGCGTACGCTAACACTAACCCGTACCCTAACACGTACGCTCACCCTAAACCGTTGTGGTACCCTAAACTGTACCCTAAACCTTCCCTGTCCCCTAACGCTAACCCTAACCTTAACCCTAACCCTAAACCTTACCCGAAGCCTTACCCTAACCCGTCCCCTAATCCTAATCCGTACGCTAACACTAACCCGTGCCTTAACACATACGGTCACACTAAACCATTGTCGTACAATAACCTGTACCCTAAACTGTCCCGTCCCCTAACCCTAAACCTAACCCTAACCCTAACCCTTACCCGAAGCTTTACCCTAACCCGTCCCTTAATCCTAACCCGTACGTTAAAACTAACCTGTACCCTAACACGTACGCTCACCCTAAACAGTTGTCGTACCCTAACCTGTACCCTAAACCGTCCCCGTCCCATAACCCTAACCCTAACCCTAACCCTTACCCGAAGCCTTACCCTAAACCGTACCCTAATCCTAAACCGTACGCTAACACTAAACCGTACCCTAACACGTACACTAACCCTAAAACTTTGTCATACCCTAAACTGTACCCGAAACCGTCCCCGTCCCTGTCCCCTAACCCTAACCCTTACCCAAAGCCTTACCCTAACTCGTCCCCTAATCCTAACACGTACGCTAACACTAACCCGTACCCTAACACGTACGCTCACCCTAAACCGTTGTCGTACCCTACAATGGACCCTAAACCGTCCCCGTCCCCTAACCCTAAACCTAACCCTAACCCTAAACCTAACCCATACCCGAAGCCTTACACTAACCCGTCCACTAAACCTAATCCGTACGCTAACACTACTCCCTGCCCTAACACGTACGCTCACCCTAAACCGTTGTTGTACGCTAACCTGTACACTAAACCTTCCCCATCCCCTAACCCTAACCCTAACCCTAAGCCTTACCCGAAGCCTTACCCTAACCCGTCCCCTAATCCTAACCCGTACCCTAACACTAATCCATACCCTAACACGTACGCTCACCCTAAACCGTTGTCGTGCCCTAACCTGTACCCTAAACCGTCCCCGTCCCCTAACACTAACCCTAACACTAACCCTTACCCGAAGCCTTACCCTAACCAGTCACCTAATCCTAACCCGTACGCTAACACTAACCCATAGCCTAACATGTTCGCTCACCCTAAACCGTTGTCGTACACTAACCTGTACCCTAAACAGTCCCCGTCCCCTAACCCTAACCCTAACCCTAACCCTAACCCTTACCCGAAGCCTTACCCTAACCTGTCCCCTAATCCTAAACCGTACGCTAACACTAACCCGTGCCCTAACACGTACGCTCACACTAAACCATTGTCGTACACTAACCTGTACCCTAAACCGTCCCCATCCCGTAACCCTAAACCTAATCCTAACCCTTACCCGAAGCCTTACCCTCACCCATCCCCTAATCCTAATCCGTATGCTAACACTAACCCATACCCTAACACGTACGCTCACCCTAAACAGTTGTCGTACCCTAACCTGTACCCTAAACCGTCCCAGTCCCATAACCCTAAACCTAACCCAAACCCTAACCCTAAACCTTACCCGAAGCCTTACCCTAACACGTCCCCTAATCCTAACTCGTACGCTAACACCTACCCATACCCTAACACGTACGCTCACCCTAAACCGTTGTCGTACCCTAACCTGTACCGTAAATCGTCCCCATCCCCTAAACCTAACCCTAAACCTAAACTGAACCCTAACCCTTACCCGAAGCCTTACCCTAACCCGTCCCCTAATCCTAACCCGTACGCTAACACTAACCAGTGCCTTAAATCGTACGCTCACCCTAAACCGTTGTCGTACCCTCACCTGTACCCTAAACCGTCCCCGTCCCCGTCCCCTAACCATAACCCTAACCCTAAACCTTACCCGAAGCCTTACCCTAACCCGTCCCCTAATCCTAATCCGTACGCTAACACTAAACCGTGCCCTAACACGTACGCTCACCCTAAAACGTTGTCGTGCACTAACCTGTACCGTAAACCGTCCACATCCCCTAACCCTAACCCTAACCCTAACACTCACCCGAAGCCTTAAGCTAAGCCGTTACGAATCCTAACCCGTACGCTATCACGTACGCTCACCCTAAACTGTTGTCGTACACTAACCTGTACCCTAAGCCGTCCCCGTCCCCTAACCCTAACCCGAACCCTAACCCTATCCCTAACACTTACCTGAAGCCTTACACTGACCCATCCACTAATCCAAACCCGTACGCTAACACTAACCCATACCCTAACACGTACACTCACCCTAAAACGTTGTCATACCCTAAACTGTACCCTAAACCATCCCCGTCCCCGTCCCCGTCCCCTAACCCTAACCCTTACCCAAAGCCTTACCCTAACCCGTCCCCTAATCCTAATCCGTACGCTAACACAAACCCGTACCCTAACACGTACGCTCACCCTAAAACGTTGTCGTACCCTAAACTGTACCCTAAACTGTCCCCGTGCCCTAACCCTAATCCTAAGCCTAACCCTTACCCGGAGCCTTACCCTAAACCGTCCCCTAATCCTAACCTGTACGCTAACACTAACGCGTGACCTAACACGTACGCTCACCCTAAACCATTGTCGTACGCTAACCTGTACCCTAAACCATCGCCGTCCCCTAACCCTAACCCTAAACCTAACCCTAGAACTAAACCTTACCCAAAGCCTTACTCTAATCCGTCCCCTAACCCTAACCCAAAACCTAACCCTAAACCTAACCCTTACCCAAAGCCTTACCCTAATCCGTCCCATAATCCTAACCCGTACGCTAACACTAACCCGTACCCTAACACGTATGCTCACCATAAACCATTGTCGTACACTAACCTGTACACTAAAACGTCCCCGTCCCCGTCCCCGTCCCCTAACCCTAACCCTAACCCTTACACGAAGCCTTACCCTAAACCGTCCCCTAATCCTAACCCGTAGGCTAACACTAACCCGTGCCCTAACACGTACGCTCACCCTAAACCGCTATCGTACCCTAACCTGTTCCCTAAATCGTCCCCGTCCCCTAACCCTAACCCAAACCCTAACTCTAAACCTAACCCTCACCGGCAACCTTACCCTAACCCGTCAACAATCCTAACCCATACGCGATCACGTACGCTCACCCTAAACTGTTGTCGTACACTAACCTGTACCCTAAACCGTCCCCGTCCCCTAACCCTAATCCTAACCCTAAACCTAACCCTTACCCGAAGCCTTACCCTAACCCGTCCCCTAATCCTAACCCGTATGCTAACACTAAACCATAGCCTAACACGTACGCTAACCCTAAACCATTGTCGTACACTAACCTGTATCCTAAACAGTCGCCGTCCCCTAACCCTAACATTAACCCTAACCCTAACCCTTACCCGAAGCCTTACCCTAAACTGTCCCCTAATCCTAACCCATACGCTAACACTAACCCGTGCCCTAACACGTACGCTCACCCTAAACCGTTGTCGTACCCTAACCTGTACCCTAAACCATCCCCGTCCCCTAACCCTAAACCTAACCCTATCTCTAACCCTTACCCAAAGCCTTACCTAACCCGTCCACTAATCCGAAAACGTACGCTAACACTAACCCGTACCCTAACACGTACGCTCACCCTAAACCGTTGTCGTACCCTAAACTGTACCCTAAACCATCCCCGTCCCCTAACCCTAACCCTAACCTTAACCCTAACCCTAACCCTTACCCGAAGCCTTACCCTAACCCGTCCCCTAATCCTAATCCGTACGCTAACACTAACCCGTGCCCTAACACGTACGCTCACACTAAACCGCTGTCGTACAATAACCTGTACCCTAAACCGTCCTGTCCCCTAACACTAACCCTAACCCTAACCCTAACCCTTACCCGAAGCTTTACCCTAACCCGTCCCTTAATCCTCACCCGTACGCTAAAACTAACCCGTGCCCTAACACGTACGCTCACCCTAAACCGTTGTCGTACCCTAACCGGTAACCTAAACCGTCCCCGTCCCCTAACCCTAACCCTAAACCTAACCTTAACCCTCACCCGAAGCCTTACCCTAACCCGTCACCAATCCTAACCCGTACGCTATCACGTACGCTCACCCTAAAGCTTTGTCGTACACTAACCTGTACCCTAAACCCTCCCCGTAATCTAACCCTAACCCTAACGCTAACCCTATCCCTAACCCTTACCCGAAGCCTTACCCTAACCCGTCCATTAATCCTAACACGTACGCTAAAACTGACCCATACCCTAACACGTACACTCACCCTAAAACATTGTCATGCCCTAAACTGTACCCTAAACCATCCCCGTCCCCTAACCCTAACCCTAACCCTAACCCTAACCCTTACCCGAAGCCTTACACTAACCCGTCCCCTAATCCTAACCCGTACGCTAACACCAACCCGTACCCTAACACGTACGCTCACACTAAACTGTTGTCGTACACTAACCTGTACCCTAAACCGTCCCTGTCCCCTAACCCTAAACATAACCCTAACCCTAACCCTAACCCTAACCCTAACCCTTACCCGAAGCCTTACCCTAACCCGTCCAATAATCCTAAACCGTACGCTAACACTAATCCCTGCCCTAACACGTACGCTCACCCTAAAACGTTGTTGTATGCTAACCTGTACCCTAAACCTTCCCCGTCCCATAACCCTAACCCTAAACCTTACCCTAACCCTCACCCGAAGCCTTACCCTAAACGGTCACCAATCCTAACCCGTACGCTATCACGTACGCTCACCCTAAACTGTTGTTGTACACTAACCTGTACCCTAAAGCCTCCCCGTCCCCTAACCCTAACCCTAACCCTAACCCTATCCCTAACCCTTACTCGAAGCCTTACCCTAACCCGTCCACTAATAATAACAAGTACACTAAAACTAACCCGTACCCTAACACGTACACTCACCCTAAAACATTTTCATACCCTAAACTGTACCCTAAACCATCCCCGTCCCCTAAACCTAACCCTAACCCTAACCCTAACACTTACCCAAAGCCTTACACTAACCCATACGCTAACACTAACCCGTACCCTAACACGTATGCTCACACTAAACCATTGTCGTACCCTCACCTGTACCCTAAACCATCCCCGTCCCCTAATCCTAACCCTAACCCTAACCCTAACCCTTACCCGAAGCCTTACCGTAACCCGTCCCCTAATCCTAACCCGTACGCTAACACTAAACGTTACCCTAACACGTATGCTCATCCTAAACCGGTGTCGTACCCTAAACTGTACACTAAACCGTCCCCTAACCCTAAACCTAACCCTAACCCTAACCCTTACCCGAAGCCTTAACCTAACCTGTCCCCAATCCTAACCCGTACGATAACACAAACCCGTGCCCTAACACGTACGCTCACCCTAAACCGTTGTCGTACCCTAACCTGTACCCTAAACCGTCCCCGTCCCCTAACCCTAACCCTAACCCTAACGCTAACCCTAAACCTAACCCTAACACTTACCCGAAGCCTTTCCCTAACCCGTCCAATAATCCTAACCCGTACGCTAACACTAACCCTTTACCTAACACGTACGATCACCCTAAACCGCTGTCATCGCCTAACCTGTACCTTAAACCGTCCCCGTCCCGGTCCCCTAACCCTAACCCTAAACCTTACCCAAAGCCTTACGCTAACTGGTCCCCTAATCCTAACCCGTACGATAACACTAACCCGTACCCTAACACGTACGCTCACACTAAACCATTGTTCTACACTAACCTGTACCCTAAACCATCACCGTCCCCTAACCCTAACCCTAACACTAACCCTAACCCTTACCCGAAGCCTTACACTAACCCGTCCCCTAACCCTAACCCGTACGCTAACACGAACCCATACCCTAACACGTACGCTCAACCTAAAGCATTGTCATACCCTAACCTGTACCCTAAACCTTCCCCGTCCCCGTCCCCTAACCCTAACCCTAAATCTAACCCTTACCCGAAGCCTCACCCTAACACGTCCCATAATCCTAACCCGTATGCTAACACTAACCCGTAACCCAACACATACGCTCACCCTATACCGTTGTTGTACCCTAACCTGTACCCTAGACCGTCCCCGTCCCCTAACCCTAACCCTAACCGTTACCTTAAGCCTTACCCTAAACCGTCCGCTAATCCTAACCCGTACGATAACACTAATCCATACCCTAACACGTACGATCACCCTAAACCAATGTCGTACCCTAACCTGTACCCTAAACCGTCCTCGTCCCCTAACCCTAACCCTAAGCGTAACCCTAACACTAAACATTGCGCGAAACCTTACCCTAACCCGTCCCCTAATCCTAACCCGTACGCTAAAACTAACACGGACCCTAACACGTACGCTAACCCTAAACCATTGACGTACCCTAACCTGTACCCTAAAACGTCCTCGTCCCTTAACCCTAACCCTAACCCTAACTCTACCCATAACCCGAAGCCTTACCCTAACCCGTCCCCTAATCCTAACCCGTACGCTAACACTAACCCGTACCCTAACACGTACGCTCACTCTAAACTGTTGTCATACACTAACCTGTACCCTATACCGTCCCCGTCACCGTCCCCTAACCCTAAACCTAACCCAAAACCTAACCCTTACCCAAAGTCTTACCCTAACCCGTCCCCTAATTCTAACCCGTACACTAACACTAACACGTACCCTAACACGTACGCTCACCCTAAATCGTTGTCGTACCCTAACCTGTACCCTAAACCATCCCCGTCCCCTAACCCTAACCCTAATCCTTACCCGAAGCTTTACCCTAACCCGTCCCCTAATCCTAATCCGTATGCTAACACTAACACGTACCCTAACACGTACGCTCACCCTAAACCGTTGTCGTACTCTAACCTGTACCCTAAACCGTCCCCGTCCCTAAACCTAATTCTAACCCTAACCCTAACCCTAAACCTTAACCGAAGCCTTACCCTTACCCATCCCCTAATCCCAACCCGTACGCTAACACTAACCCGTACCCTAACACGTACGCTCACACTAAACTGTTGTCGTACACTAACCTGTACCCTAAACTGCCCCCGTCCCCGTCCCCTAACCCTAACCCTAAACTTAACCTTAACCCTCACCCGAAGCCTTACCCTAACCCGTCACCAATCCTAACCTGTACGCTATCACGTACGCTCACCCTAAAGCTTTGTCGTACACTAACCTGTACCCTAAACCCTCCCCGTAATCTAACCCTAACCCTAACGCTAACCCTATCCCTAACCCTTACCCGAAGCCTTACCCTAACCCGTCCATTAATCCTAACACGTACGCTAAAACTGACCCATACCCTAACACGTACACTCACCCTAAAACATTGTCATACCCTAAACTGTACCCTAAACCATCCCCGTCCCCTAACCCTAACCCTAACCCTAACCCTTACCCGAAGCCTTACACTAACCCGTCCCCTAATCCTAACCCGTACGCTAACACTAACTGGTACCCTAACACGTATGCTCATCCTAAACCGGTGTCGTACTCTAACCTGTACACTAAACCGTCCCCTAACCCTAACCCTAACCCTAACTCTAACCCTTGCCCGAAGCCTTAACCTAACCCGTCCCCAATCCTAACCCGTACGCTAACACTAACCCGTGCCCTAACACGTACGCTCACCCTAAACCGTTGTTGTACCCTAACCTGTACCCTAAACCGTCCCCTAACCCTAACCCTAAACCTAACCCTAACCCTAATCCTAAACCTAACCTAACCCTAACCCTAACCCTGACCCTAACACTAACCCTAACCCTAACCCTAACCCCTAAACCTAAACCCTAACCCTAACCCTAACCCTAACCCTAACCCCTAACCCTAACCCGAAACCTAACCGTAACCCTAACCCTAAACCTAACCATAAACTTAAACCCTAACCCTAACCCTAACCCTAACACTAACCTTAACCCTAAACCCTAACCCTAACCCTAACCCTAAACCCTAACCCTAACCCTAACCCTTACCCAAAGCCTTACGTTCACCCGTCCCCTAATCCTAACCGGTACAGTAACACTAACCCATACCCTAACACGTACGCTCACCCTAAACCGTTGTTGTACCCTAACCTGTACCCTAGACCGTCCCCGTCCCCTAACCCTAACCCTAACCATTACCTTAAGCCTTACCCTAACCCGTCCCCTAATCCTAACCCGTACGCTAACACTAATCCGTACCCTACCACGTTCGCTCACCCTAAACCGATGTCGTACACTAACCTGTACCCTAAACCGTCCTCTTCCCCTAACCCTAACCCTAACCGTAACCCTAACACTAACCATTACCCGAAGCCTTACCCGAACTCGTCCCCTAATCCTAAACCGTATGATAAAACTAACACGTACCCTAACACGTACGCTAACCCTAAACCATTGACGTACCCTAAACTGTACCCTAAACCGTCCCCGTCCCCTAACCCTAACCCTGACCCTAAACCTAGCCATAACCCGAAGCCTTACCCTAACCCGTCCCCTAATCCTAACCCGTACGCTAACACTAACCCGTACCCTAACACGTATGCTCACACTAAAGTGTTGTCGTACACTAACCTGTACCCTATACCGTCCCCGTCTCCTAACCATAACCCTAACCCTAACCCTTACCCGAAGCCTTACCCTAACCCGTCCCCTAATCCTAATCCGTATGCTAACACTAACCTGTATCCTAACACATACGCTCACCCTAAACCGTTGTCGTACCCTAACCTGTACCCTAAACCGTCCCAGTCCCTAAACCTAACCCTAACCCTAACTCTAACCATAAACCTTACCCGAAGCCTTACCCTAACCCATCCCCTAATCCTAACCCACACGCTAACTCTAACCCGTACCCTAACACATACGCTCACACTAAACCGTTGTCTTACCCTAATCTGTACCCTAAACCGTCCTCGTCCCCTAACCCTAACCCTAACCGTAACCCTAACCCTTACCCGAAGCCTTACCCTAAACCGTACCCTAATCCTAAACCGTACGCTAACACTAAACCGTACCCTAACACGTACACTAACCCTAAAACTTTGTCATACCCTAAACTGTACCCGAAACCGTCCCCGTCCCTGTCCCCTAACCCTAACCCTTACCCAAAGCCTTACCCTAACTCGTCCCCTAATCCTAACACGTACGCTAACACTAACCCGTACCCTAACACGTACGCTCACCCTAAACTGTTGTCGTACCCTACAATGTACCCTAAACCGTCCCCGTCCCCTAACCCTAACCCTAACCCTAACCCTAACCCATACCCGAAGCCTTACACTAACCCGTCCACTAAACCTAATCCGAACGCTAACACTACTCCCTGCCCTAACACGTACGCTCACCCTAAACCGTTGTTGTACGCTAACCTGTACACTAAACCTTCCCCGTCCCCGTCCCCTAACCCTAACCCTAAGCCTTACCCGAAGCCTTACCCTAACCCGTCCCCTAATCCTAACCCGTACCCTAACACTAATCCATACCCTAACACGTACGCTCACCCTAAACCGTTGTCGTGCCCTAACCTGTACCCTAAACCGTCCCCGTCCCCTAACACTAACCCTAACACTAACACTTACCCGAAGCCTTACCCTAACCAGTCACCTAATCCTAACCCGTACGCTAACACTAACCCATAGCCTAACATGTTCGCTCACCCTAAACCGTTGTCGTACACTAACCTGTACCCTAAACAGTCCCCGTCCCCTAACCCTAAACCTAACCCTAACCCTATCTCTAACCCTAACCCTAACCCTAACCCTAACCCTAACCCTAACCCTTACCCAAAGCCTTACCCTCACCCGTCCCCTAATCCTAATCCGTATGCTAACACTAACCCATACCCTAACACGTACGCTCACCCTAAACAGTTGTCGTACCCTAACCTGTACCCTAAACCGTCCCAGTCCCATAACCCTAAACCTAACCCAAACCCTAACCCTAAACCTTACCCGAAGCCTTACCCGAACACGTCCCCTAATCCTAACTCGTACGCTAACACCTACCCATACCCTAACACGTACGCTCAACCTAAACCGTTGTCATGCCGTAATCTGTAACCTAAACTGTCCCCGTCCCCGACCCCTAACCCTAACCATAACCCTAACCCTAAACCTTACCCGAAGCCTTACCCTAACCCGTCACCAATCCTAACCCGTACGCTATCACGTACGCTCACCCTAAACTGTTGTCGTACACTAACCTGTACCCTAAGCCATCCCCGTCCCCTAACCGTAAGCCGAACCCTAACCCTATCCCGAACCCTTACCCGAAGCCTTACACTAACCCGTCCACTAATCCTAACCCGTACGCTAACACTAACCAGTACCCTAACACGTACACTCACCCTAAAACTTTGTCATACATTAAACTGTACCCTAAACCTTACCCGTCCCCTAAACCTAACCCTAACCCTAACCCTAACCCTTACCCAAAGCCTTATCCTAACCCGTCCCCTAATCCTAACCCGTACGCTAACACTAACCCGTACCCTAACACGTAAGCTCACCATAAACCATTGTCGTACCCTAACCAATACCCTAAACCATCCCCATACCCTAATCCTACCCCTAACCCTAAACCTAACCCTTACCCGAGGCCTTACCCTAACCCGTCCACTAATCCTAACCTATACGCTAACACTAACCCATGCCCTCACACGTACGCTCACCCTAAAAAGTTGTCGTACGCTAACCTGTACCCTAAACCGTCCCCGTTCCCTAACCTTAACCCTAACCCTAACCCTAAGCCTTACCCAAAGCCTTACCCTAAACCGTCCCCTAATCCTATCCCATACCCTAACACTAACACGTACCCTAACACGTACGCTCACCCTAAACCGTTGTCGTACCCTAACCTGTACCGTAAACCGTCCCCATCCCCTAAACCTAACCCTAACCCTAAACCGAACCCTAACCCTTACCCGAAGCCTTACCCTAACCCGTCCCCTAATCCTAACCCGTACGCTAACACTAACCAGTGCCTTAAATCGTACGCTCACCCTAAACCGTTGTCGTACCCTCACCTGTACCCTAAACCGTCCCCGTCCCCGTCCCCTAACCATAACCCTAACCCTAAACCTTACCCGAAGCCTTACCCTAACCCGTCCCCTAATCCTAATCCGTACGCTAACACTAAACCGTGCCCTAACACGTACGCTCACCCTAAAACGTTGTCGTGCACTAACCTGTACCGTAAACCGTCCACATCCCCTAACCCTAACCCTAACACTCACCCGAAGCCTTAAGCTAAGCCGTTACGAATCCTAACCCGTACGCTATCACGTACGCTCACCCTAAACTGTTGTCGTACACTAACCTGTACCCTAAGCCGTCCCCGTCCCCTAACCCTAACCCGAACCCTAACCCTATCCCTAACACTTACCCGAAGCCTTACACTGACCCATCCACTAATCCAAACCCGTACGCTAACACTAACCCATACCCTAACACGTACACTCACCCTAAAACGTTGTCATACCCTAAACTGTACCCTAAACCGTCCCCGTCCCCGTCCCCGTCCCCTAACCCTAACCCTTACCCAAAGCCTTACCCTAACCCGTCCCCTAATCCTAATCCGTACGCTAACACAAACCCGTACCCTAACACGTACGCTCACCCTAAAACGTTGTCGTACCCTAAACTGTACCCTAAACTGTCCCCGTGCCCTAACCCTAATCCTAAGCCTAACCCTTACCCGGAGCCTTACCCTAACCCGTCCCCTAATCCTAACCTGTACGCTAACACTAACGCGTGACCTAACACGTACGCTCACCCTAAACCATTGTCGTACGCTAACCTGTACCCTAAACCATCGCCGTCCCCTAACCCTAACCCTAAACCTAACCCTAAACCTAACCCTTACCCAAAGCCTTACCCTAATCCGTCCCCTAATCCTAACCCGTACGCTAACACTAACCCGTACCCTAACACGTATGCTCACCATAAACCATTGTCGTACACTAACCTGTACACTAAAACGTCCCCGTCCCCGTCCCCGTCCCCTAACCCTAACCCTAACCCTAACCCTTACACGAAGCCTTACCCTAAACCGTCCCCTAATCCTAACCCGTACGCTAACACTAACCCGTGCCCTAACACGTACGCTCACCCTAAACCGCTATCGTACCCTAACCTGTTCCCTAAATCGTCCCCGTCCCCTAACCCTAACCCAAACCCTAACTCTAAACCTAACCCTCACCGGCAACCTTACCCTAACCCGTCAACAATCCTAACCCATACGCGATCACGTACGCTCACCCTAAACTGCTGTCGTACACTAACCTGTACCCTAAACCGTCCCCGTCACCTAACCCTAACCCTAACCCTAACCCTATCCCTAACACTTACCCGAAGCCTTACCCTAAACCGTCCCCTAATCCTAAACCGTACGCTAACACTAACCCGTACCCTAACACGTACGCTCACCCTAAACCGTTGTCGTGCCCTAACCTGTACCCTAAAGCGTCCCCGTCTCCTAACTCTAATCCTAACGCTAACCCTAACCCTTACCCGAAGCCTTACACTAATCCGTCGCCTAATCCTAACCCGTACGCTATCACTAACCGTTACCCTAACACGTACGCTCACCCTAAACCGTTGTCGTACCTTCACCTGTACCCTAAACCATCCCCGTCACCTAACATTAACCCTAAACCTAACCCTAACCCTAACCCTTACCCAATGCCTTACACTAACCCGTCTCCTAATCCTAACCCGTACGCTAACACTAAACCATACCCTAACACGTATGCTCACCCTAAACCGTTGTCGTACACTAACCTGTACACTAAACCGTCCCCGTCCCCTAACACTAACCCTAACCCTAACCCTAACCCTAACCCTTACCCGAAGCCTTACCCTAACGAGTCCCATAATCCTAATCCGTACGCTAACACTAACCCATGCCCTAACACGTACGCTCACCCTAAACAGTTGTCGTACACTAACCTGTACCCTAAACCATCCCCGTCCCCTAACCCTAACCCTAACCCTATCCCTAAACCTTACCCGGAGCCTTACCTAACCCGTCCCCTAATCCGAACCCGTACGCTAACACTAACCCATACCCTAACACGTATGCTCACCCTAAACCGTTGTCGTACACTAAACTGTACCCTAAACCGTACCCGTCCCCTAACACTAACCCTAAACTTAACCGTAACCCTAACCCTTACCCGAAACCTTACCCTAACCCGTTCCCTAATCCTAACCCGTACGCTAACACTAACCCGTACCCTAACACTTACGCTCACCCTAAACCGTTGTCGTACCCTAAACTCTACCCTAAACCGTCCCAGTCCCCTAACCCTAACCCTAACCCTAACCCTTACCCGAAGCCTCACACTAACCCGTCCCCTAATACTAATCCGTACGCTAACACTAACCCGTACCCTAACATGTACACTCAACCTAAACCACTGTCATACCCTAACCTGTACCCTAAACCGTCCCCACCCCCTAACCCTAACCCTAACACAAACCCTAACCCTAAACCTTACCCGAAGCCTTACCCTAAACCGTCCCCTATTCCTAACCAGTACGCTAACACTAACCCATACACTAACACGTACGCTCACCCTAAACCGTTGTCGTACCCTAATCTGTACCCTAAACCGTCCCCGTCCCCGTCCCCTACTCCCTAAACCTGACCCTAACCCTAACCCTTTCCCGAAGCCTTACCCTAACACGTCCCCTAATCATAACCCGTACACTAACACTAAACCTTACCCTAACACGTACGCTGAACCTAAACCGTTGTTGTACCCTAATCTGTACCCAAAACCGTTACCGTCCGCTAACCCTAACCCTAACCCTAACCTTAACCCTAACCCTTACCCGAAGCCTTACCCTAACCCGTCACCAATCCTAACCCGTACGCTATCACGTACGCTCACCCTAAATTGTTGTCGTACACTAACCTGTACCCTAAATCGCCCCGTCCCCTAACCCTAAACCTAACCCTTACCCTATCCTTAACCCTTACCCGAAGCCTTACCCTAAACCGTCCCCTAATCCTAACCCGTACGCTAACACTAACCTGTACCCTAACACGTACGCTCAACCTAAACCGTTGTCATACCCTAACCTGTACCCTAAAACGTCCCAGTCCCCTAACTGTAACCCTATCTCTAACCCTAAACCTAACCTTTACCCGAAGCCTTACCCTAACCCGTCCCCTAATCCTTAGCCGTACGCTAACACTAACCCGTGCCCTAACACGTACGCTCAACCTAAAACGTAGTCGTACCCTAACATGTACCCTAAACCGTCCCCTTCCCCATCCCCTAACCCTAACCCTAACCCTAAACCTATCCCTTACCCGAAGCCTTACCCTAAATCGTCCCCTAATCCTAATCCGTACGCTTACACTAACCCGTACCCTAACACGTACGCCCACCCTAAACCATTGTCGTACCCTAACCTGTACCCTTAACTGTCCCCTTCCCCTAACCCTAACCCTAACACTAAAACTTACCCGAAACCTTACACTAACCCGTCCCCTAATCCTAACCCTTACGCTAACACTAACACATACACTAACACGTACGCTCACCCTAAACCGTTGTCGTACCCTAAACTGTACCCTAAACCATCCCCGTCCCCTAACCCTAACCCTAACCCTAACCCTAAACCTTACCCTAAGTCTTAACCTAACCCGTCCCCTAATCCTAACCCGTAGGCTAACACTAACCCATACCCTAACACTTAGTCTCACCCTAAACCGTTGTCATACCCTAACCTTACCCTAAACCGTCCCCGTCCCCTAACCCTAACCCTAACCCTAACCCTAACCCTTACCCGAAGCCTTACCCTAACCTGTCCCCTAATCCTAACCCGTACACTAACACTAACACGTACCCTAACACATACACTCACCCTATACCGTTGTCGTACCCAAACCTGTACCCTACACGGTCCCCGTACCCTAACCCTAACCCTAACCCTAACCCTTACCCGAAGCCTTACCCTAACCTTTCCCCAATCCTAACCCGTACGCTAACACAAACCCGTACCCTAACACGTACGGTTACCCTAAACCGTTGTCATACCCTAACCTGTACCCTAAACCTTCCCCGTCCCCTAAGCCTAACCCTAACCCTAACCCTTACCCTAAACCTAACCCTTACCAGAAGCCTTATGGTAACCCGTCCCCTAATCCTGTACCGTACGCTAACACTAACTCATACCCTAACACGTACGCTCACACTAAACCGTTGTCGTACCCTAACCTGTACCCTAAACCGTCCCCATCCCCTAACCCTAATGCAAACCTTAACCCTAACCCTTACCAGAAGCCTTACCCTAACCCGTCCCCTAATCTTAACCCGTACGCTAACACTAATCCGTACCCTAACATGTACTCTCACCCTAAAACCTTGTCGTACCCTAACCTGTACCCTAAACCATCCCCGTCCCCTAACCCTAACCGTAACCCTAACCAAAACCCTAACCCTTACCCGAAGTCTAAACCTAACCCATCCCCTAATCCTAACTCGTACGGTAACACTAACCCGTGCCCTAACACCTACGCTCACCCTAAATCGTTGTCGTGCCCTAACCTGTACCCTAAACCGTCCCCGTCCCCTAACCCTAACCCTAACCCTAACACTTAACCAAAGCCTTACCCTAACCCGTCTCCTAATCCTAAACCGTACGCTAACACTAACCCGTACCCTAACACGTATTCTCACCCTAAACCACTGTCGTACCCTAACCTGTATCCTAAACCGTACCCGTCCCCTAACCCTAACCCTAAGCCGTACCCGAAGCCTTGCCGTAACCGTCCCCTAATCCTAACCTGTATGCTAACACTAACCCGTACCCTAACACGTACGCTCACCCTAAACTTTTCTCGTACCCTAACCTGTACCCTAAACCGTCCCCATCCCCGTCCCCGTCCCCTAACCCTAACCCTAAACCTAACCCTAACCCGAAGCCTTACCCTAACCCGTACCATAATCCTAACCCGTACGCTAACACTAACCCATACCCTAACACGTACACTCACCCTAAAACGTTGTCGTACCCTAACCTGTACCCTAAACCGTCCCCGTCCCCTAACCCTAACCGTAACCCTAACCCTTACCCGAAGCCTTACCCTAACCCGTTCCCTCATCCTAACCCATACGCTAACACTAACCCGTACCCTAACACGTACGCTCACCCTAAACCTTTGTCGTACCCTAACCTCTACCCTAAACCGTCCATGTCCCCTAACCCTAACCGTAACCGTAACCCTAACCCTAAACCTTACCGGAAGCGTTACCCTAACTCGTCCCCTAATCCTAACCTGTACGCTAACACTGACCCATACCCTTACACGTACGCTCACCCTAAACCGTTGTCGTACCCTAACCTGTACCCTAAACCGTCCCTGTCCGCTAACCCTAACCCTACCCTAACCCTTACCTGAAGCCTTACCCTATCACGTCTCCTAATCCTAACCCGTACGCTAACACTAACCCGTACCCTAACACGTACGCTCACCCTAAACCGTTGTCTTACCCTAAGCTGTACCTTAAACCATCCCCGTCCCCTAACCCTAGCCCTAACCCTAACCCTAACCCTTACCCGAAGCCTTACCCTAATCCGTCCCCTAATCCTAACCCGTACGCTAACAATAACCCGTGCCCTAACACGTATGCTCATCCTAAACCGTTGTCATACTCTAACCTGTATCCTAAACCGTCCCCGTCCCCTAACCCTAACCCTAACCTTAACCCTAAGCCTAACCCTTACCCGAAGCCTTACCCTAACCCGTCCCCTAATCCTAAAACGTACGCTAACACTAACCCGTACCCTAACACGTACGCTCACCCTAAACCTTGGTCGTATGCGAACCTGTACCCTAAACCATCCCCATCCCCTAACCCTAACCCTAAACCTAACCCTAAATCTAACCCGTATCCGAAGCCTTAACCTAACTCGCCCCCTAATCTGAAACCGTACGCTAACACTAACCATTGCCCTAAAACGTATGCTCACCCTAAACCGTTGGCGTACGCTAACCTGTACCCTAAACCGTCCCCGTACCATAACCCAAACCCTAACCCTTACCCGAAACCGTACCCTAACCCGTCCCCTAATCCTAACCCGTACGCAAACACTAACCCGTACCCTAACACGTACGCTCACCCTAAACCGTTGTCGTACCCTAACCTGTACCCTAAACCGTGCCCATCCCCGTCTCCTAACCCTAAACCTAACACTAACCCGTACCCGAAGCCTTACCCTAACCCGTCCCCTAATCCTAATCCGTACGCTAACACTAACCCGTGCCCTAACACGTACACTCACCCTAAACAGTTGTCGTACACTAACCTGTATCCTAAACCGTCCCCGGACCCTAACCCTAACCCTAACCCTAACACTAAGCCTAACACTTACCCGAACCCTTACCCCAACCCGTCCCCTAATCCTAACCAGTACGTTAACACTAACCCGTACCCTAACACGTACGCTCACCCTAAACCGTGGTCGTACCCGAACCTGTAACTTAAACCGTCTCCGTCCCCTAAACCTAACCCTAACCCTAACCCTAACACTTACCCGAAGCCTTCCCCTAACCCGTCTCATAATCCTAAACGGTACGCTAACCCTAACCCATACCCTAACACGTACGCTCACCCTAAACCGTTGTCGTACCCTAACCTGTACCCTAAACCGTCACCATCCCCTAACCCTAATCCTTAACCTAACACTTACCCGAAGCCTTACCCTAACCCGCCCCCTAATCCTAACCCGTACTCTAACACTAACACATACCCTAAAACGTACGCTCACCCTAAACCGTTTTCGTACCCTAAGCTGTACCCTAAACGGTCCCCGTCCCCTAACCCTAACCCTAACCCTAACCCTAAGCCTAACCCTTACCCGAAACCTAACCCTAACACGTCACCAAATCCTAACCCGTACCCTAACACTAAGCCATACCCTAACACGTACGCTCACCCTAATCTGTTGTCGTACACTAACCTGTACCGTAAAACTTCCCCATCCCCTAACCCTTACCCTAACATTTACCCGAAGCCTTACCCTAAACCGTCCCCTAATCCTAACCCGTACGCTAACACTAACCCGTACCCTAACACTTACGCTCAACCTAAACCGTTGTCGTACCCTAACCTGTACCCTAAACTGCCCCCGTACCCGTCCCCTATCCCTAACCCTAACCCTAAGCCTAAACCTTACCCAAAGCCTTACACTAACACGTCCCCTAACCCTAACCCGTATGCTAACACTAAACCGTGCCCTAACACGTACGCTCACCCTAAACCTTTGTTGTACCCTAACCTGTACATTAAACCGTCCCCGTTCCCGTCCCTGTCCCCTAACACTAACCCTAACCCTAACCCTTACCCGTAGCCTTACCCTAACCCGTCCCATAATTCTAACCCGTACGCTAACAATAAACCATACCCTAACACATACGCTCACCTTAAATCGTTGTCATACCCTAACATGTACCCTAAACCATCCCCGTCCACTAACCCTAACCCTAACCCTAAACCTAACCCTTAACCGAAGCCTTAACCTAACCCGTCCCCTAATCCTAAACCGTAGGCTAACACTAACCCGTACACTAACACGTGCGCTCAACCTAAAACGTTGACGTACCCTAACCTGTACCCTAAACCATCCCCGTCCCCTAACCCTAACCCTAACCCTAACCCTAGCCCTTACACACAGCCTTACCTTAACCCGTCCACTAATCCTAAACCGTACGCTAAAATTAATACGTACCCTAACACGTACGCTCACCCTAAACCGTTGTCGTAACCTAACCTGTACCCTAAACCGTCCCCGTCCCTGTCCCCATCCCCTAACCCTAACCCTAACCCTAACCCTTACTCGAAGCCTTACCCTAAGCCGTTCCCTAATCCTTAAGCGTACGCTATCACTAACCCGTACCCTAAAACGTACGCTCACCCTAAACCGTTGTCGTACCCTAACCTGTACCCTAAACCATCCCCGTCCCCAAACCCTAACCCGTACCCTAAACCATCCCCGTCCCCTAACCCTAACCCTCCCCCTAACCATAACTCTAAACCTTACCCGAAGCCTTACCCTAAACCGTCCCCTAATCCTAACCTGTACGCTAACACTAACCCGTAACCTAACACGTACGCTCACCATAAACCGTTGTCCTACCCTAACCTGTACCCTAAACCGTCCCCGTCCCCTAACCCTAAGCCTAACCCTAACCCTAACACTTACCCGAAGCCTTACCCTAACCCGTCCCTAATCCTAACCCGTACGCTAACACTAACGTGTACCCTAACACATACGCTCACCCTAAACCGTTGTCGTACCGTAAACTGTACCCTAAACCATCCCCATTCCCATCCCCTAACCCTAACCCTAACCCTAACCCTAAACCTTGCCCAAAGCCTTACCCTAACCCGTCCCCTAATCCTAACCCGTACGCTAACACTAACCCGTACCCTAACACGTACGCTCACCCTAAACCGTTGTCGTACCCTAACCTGTACCCTAAACCGTCCCCGTCCCCGTCCCCTAACACTAACCCTAATCCTAAACCTAACCCTTACCCGAAGCCTTACCCTAACACGTCCCCTAATCCTAACCCGTACGCTAACACTAACCCATACCCTAACACGTGCGCTCAACCTAAACCATTGTCGTACCCTAACCTGTACCGTAAACTGCCCCCGTCCCCGTCCCCTAATCCTAACCCTGACCCTAACCCTAAAACTTACCCAAAGCCTTACACTAACCCGTCCCCTAAATCTAACCCGTATACTAACACTAAACCGTGCCCTAAAATCTACGCTCACCCTAATCCGTTGTCGTACCCTAACCTGTACCCTAAACCGTCCCCGTCCCCGTCCCCTAACCCTAACCCTAACCCTAAACCTTTCCCAAAGCCTTACCCTAACCCGTTCCCTAATCCTAAACCATACGCTAACACTAACCCATACGCTAACACGTACGCTCACCATAAACCGTGTTCATACCTTAACCTGTACCCTAAACCGTCCCCGTCCCCTAACACTAACATTAACCCTAACCCTTACCCGAAGCCTTACCCTAACACATCCCCTAATCCTAACCCGTACTCTAAAACTACCCCATACCCTAACACGTACGCTCACCCTAAACCGATGTTGTAACCTAACGTGTACCCTAAATCGTCCATGTCCCCTAACCCTAACCCTAACCCTAACTCTTACCCGAAGCCTTACACTAACCCGTCCCCTAATCCTAAACCGTACGCTAACACTAAGCCGTACCCTAAGATGTACACTCACCCTAAACCATTGTCGTACACTATCCTGTTCCCTAAACCGTCCCCGCCCCGTAACCCTCACCCTAACCCTAACACTAACCCTCATCCTTACCCAAAGCCTTACCCTAACCCGTCCCCTAATCTGAAACTCTACGCTAACAATAACCCATGCCCTAACTCGTACGCTCACCCTAAACCGTTGTCGTACCCTAACTGGTACACTAAACCGTCCCCGTCCCCTAACCCTAACCCTAACACAAACCCTAACCCTTACCCGAAGCATTACCCTAACCCGTCGCATAATCCGCACACGTCCGCTAACACTAACCCGTACCCTAACACGTACACTCACCCTAAACCGTTGTCGTACCTTAACCTGTACCCTAAACCATCCCCATCCCGTAACACTAACCCTAACCCTAACCCTAGCCCTAACCCTTACCCGAAGACTTACCGTAACCCGTCCCCTAAATCTAACACGTACACTAACACTAACCCGTGCCCTAACACGTACGCTCACCCTAAACTGTTGTCGTACACTAACATATACCCTAAACCGTCCCCGTCCCCTAACCCTAACCCTAACACTAACCCTTACCCGAAGCCTTACTCTAACCCGTTCCCTAATCCTAACCCGTACGCTAACACTAACCCGTATGCTAACACGTACACTCACCCTAAACCTTGGTCGTATGCGAACCTGTACCCTAAACCATCCCCATCCCCTAACCCTAACCCTAAACCTAACCCTAAATCTAACCCGTATCCGAAGCCTTAACCTAACCCGCCCCCTAATCTTAAACCGTACGCTAACACTAACCATTGCGCTAAAACGTATGCTCACCCTAAACCGTTGGCGTACGCTAACCTGTACCCTAAACTGTCCCCGTACCATAACCCTAACCCTAACCCTTACCCGAAACCGTACCCTATCCCGTCCCCTAATCCTAACCCGTATGCAAACACTAACCCATACCCTAACACGTACGATCACCCTAAACCGTTGTCGTACCCTAACCTGTACCCTAAACCGTGCCCGTCCCCGTGTCCTAACCCTAACCCTGACCCTAAACCTAACACTAACCCGTACCCGAAGCCTTACCCTAACCCGTCACCTAATCCTAACCTGTACGCTAACACTAACACGTACCCTAACACGTACGCTCACCCTAAACAGTTGTCATACACTAACCTGTACCCTAAACCGTCCCCGTCCCCTAACCGTAACCCTAACCCTAACCCTAACGCTAACCCTTACCCGAAGCCTTACACTAAACCGTCCCCTAATGCTAACCCATACGCAAACACTAACCCGTACTCTAACACCTGTGCTCACCCTAAACCGTTTTCGTACCCTAACCTGTACCCTAAACCGTCACCGTCCCCTAACCCTAATCCTTAACCTAACACTTACCTGAAGCCTTACCATAACCCGCCCCCTAATCCTCACCCATACTCTAACACTAACACATACCCTAAAACGTACGCTCACCCTAAACCGTTTTCGTACCCTAACCTGTACCCTAAACGGTCCCCGTCCCCTAACCCTAACCCTAACCCTAACCCTAGCCCTTACACGAAGCCTTACCTTAACCCGTAACCAAATCCTAAACCGTACGCTAAAACTAATACATACCCTAACACGTACTCTCACGCTAAACCGTTGTCGTACCCTAACCTGTACCCTAAACCGTCCCCATCCCCTAACCCTAACCTTAACCCTAACTCTAAACCTAACCCTTACCCGAAGCCTTACCCTAATCCATTCCCTAATCCTAATCCGTACGCTAACACTAACCCGTACCCTAACACGTACGCTCACCATAAACCGTTGTCCTACCCTAACCTGTACCCTAAACTGTCCCCGTCCCGTAACACTAACCCTAACCCTAACCCTAACCCTTACGGAAGCCATACCCTAACCTGTTCCCTAATCCTATCACGTACGCTAACACTAACACGTACCCTAACACGTACTCTCACGCTAAACCGTTGTCGTACCCTAACCTGTACCCTAAACCGTCCCCGTCCCCGTCCCCTAACCCTAACCCTAAACCTAAACCTAACCCTTACCCGAAGCCTTACCCTAACACGTCCCTTAATCCTAACCCGTACGCTAACTCTTACCCGTACCCTAACACGTACACTCATCCTAAACCGTTGTTGTACACTAAACTGTACCCTAAACCATCCCCGTCCCCTAACCCTAACATTAACCCTAACCCTTACCCGAAGCCTTACCCTAACACATCCCCTAATCCTAACCCGTACTCTAAAACTACCCCGTACCCTAACACGTACGCTCACCCTAAACCGTTGTCGTAACCTAACCTGTACCCTAAACCGTCCACGTCCCCTAACCCTAACCCTAACTCTTACCCGAAGCCTTACACTAACCCGTCCCCTAATCCTAAACCGTACGCTAACACTAAGCTGTACCCTAAGATGTACGCTCACCCTAAAATATTGTCGTACACTATCCTGTTCCCTAAACCGTCCCCGCCCCCTAACCCTCACCCTAACCCTAACACTAACCCTCATCCTTACCCGAAGCCTTACCCTAACCCGTCACCTAATCTGAAACTCTACGCTAACAATAACCCATGCCCTAACTCGTACGCTCACCCTAAACCGTTGTCGTACCCTAACTGGTACACTAAACCGTCCCCGTCCCCTAACCCTAACCCTAATCCTAACCCTTACCCGAAACCTTACCCTAAACCGTGCCCTAATCCTAACCCGTACGCTAACACTAACCCGTACCCTAACACGTACGCTCACCCTAAACCGTTGTCGTACCTTAACCTGTAGCCTAAACCATACCCGTCCCCTAACCCTAACCCTAACCCTAACACTTACCCGAAGCGTTACCCTAACCCGTCCCCTAATCCTAACCCGTACGCTTACACTAACCCGTACCCTAACACTTACGCTCACCCTAAACAGTTGTCGTACCTTAACCTCTACCCTAAACCGTCCCTGTCCCCGTCCCCGTCCCCTAACCCTAACCCTAACCCTTACCCAAAGCCTTACCCTAACCCGTCCCTTAATCCTAACCCGTACGCTAAAACTAAACCGTACCCTAAGTGTATGCTCACTCTAAACCGTTGTCGTACCCTTACCTGTACCCTAAACCGTCGCCGTACCCTAACCCTAACCCTAAATCTAAACTTAACCCTTACCCGAAGCCTTACCCTAACCCATTCCCTAATCCTAACCCGTACGCTAACACTAACCCGTACCCTAACACGTACGCTCACCAAAAACCGTTGTCGTACCCTAACCTGTACCCTAAACCGTCCCCGTTCCCTATCCCTAATCCTAACCCTAACCCTAACCTTTACCCGAAGCCTTACCCTAAACCGTCCCAAATGCTAAACCGTACGCTAACACTAACCCGTACCCTAACACGTATGCTCACCCTAAACCGTTGTCGTACCCTAACCTGTACCCTAAACCGTTCCCGGCCCCGTCTCCGTCCCCTAACCCAAACCCTAAACCTAACCCTTACCCGGAGCCTTACCCTAACACGTCCCCTATTCCTAACCCATACTCTAACACTAACCCGTACCCTAATATGTACGCTCACCCTAAACCCTTGCCGTACCATAACCTGTAAGCTAAACCATCCCTGTCCCCTAACCCTAACCCTAACCCTAACACTAACACTTACCCGAAGCCTTACACTAACCGGTCCCTTAATGATAACCCGTACGCTAACACTAACCCGTACCCTAACACGTACACTCACCCTAAACTGTTGACGTACCCTAACCTGTACCCTAAACCGTCCCCTTCACCGTCCCCTAACCCTAACACTAACCCTAAACCTAACCCTTACCCGGAGCCTTACCCTAACACGTCCCCTAATCCTAACCCGTACTCTAACTCTAACCCGTACCCTAACACGTACGCTCACCCTAAACCGTTGCCGTACCCTAACCTGAAGCTAAACCATCCCTGTCCCCTAACCCTAACCCTAACTCTAACACTAACCCTTACCCGAAGCCTTACACTAACCGGTCCCCTAATGATAACCCGTACGCTAACACTAACCTGTACCCTAACACGTACACTCACCCTAAACTGTTGTCGTACCCTAACCTGTACCCTAAACCTTCCCCTTCCCCGTACCCTAACCCTAACCCTAACCCTAACTCTAATCCTTACCCGAAGCCTTACCCTAACCCGTCCTCTACTCCTAACCCGTACGCTAACACTAACACGTACCCTAACACGTATGCTCACCCTAAACCGTTGTCGTACCCTAACCTGTACCCTAAACCGTCCCCGTTCCCTAACCCTTACCCTAACCCTAACTGTAACCCTTACCCGAAGCCTTACCCTAACCTGTCCCCTAATCCTAACCTGTACGCTAACACTAACCCGTACCCTAACACGTATGCTCACCCTAAAGAGTTGTCGTACCCTAACCTGTACCCTAAACCGTCCCCTTCCCCTAACCCTAACCCTAACACTAACCTTAACCCTAACACTTCCCCGAAGCCTTACCCTAACCCGTACCCTAATCCTAACCCGTACGCTAACAGTAACCTCTACCCTAACACGTACCCTCACCCTAAACCGTTGTCGTACCCTAACCTGTACCCTAAACCGTCCCTGTCCACTAACCCTAACCCTAACCCTAACCCTAACACTTACCCGAAGCCTTAACCTAACACGTCCCCTAATCCTAACCCGTACGCTAACTCTAACCCATGACATAACACGTACGTTCACCCTAAACCGTTGTCCTACCCTAACCTGTACTCTAAACCGTCCCCGTCCCCAAAACCTAACCCTAAGCCATACCTAACCCTAACCCTAACCCTAACCCTAACCCTAAACCTAACCCTTACCCGAAACCTTACCCTAACCCGTACTCTAATCGTAACCCGTAAGCTAACGCTAAAACGCACCCTAACACGTAGGCTCAACCTAAACTGTTGTCCTACCCTAACCTGTACCCTAAACCTTCCGCTCCCCTAACCCTAAACCTAACCCTAACCCTAACCCTTACCCGAAGCCTTAACCTAACCCGTCCCATAATCCAAACCTGTACGCTAACACTAACTTGTACCCTAACATGTACGCTCACCCTAAACCGTTGTCGTACCCTAACCTGTACACTTAACCATCCCCGTCCCTGCCCTCTAACCCTAACCCTAACCCTTACCCAAAGCCTTACACTAACCCGTCCCTTAATCCTAACCTGTACGCTGACACTAACCCGTCCCCTAACACGTACGTTCAACCTAAACCACTGTCGTACCCTAACCTGTACACTAAACCGTACCCATGCCCTAACCCTAACATTAACCCTAACCCTAAGCCTTACCCAAAGCCTTACACTAACCCGTTCCCTAATCCTAACCCGTACGCTAACACTAACACTTACCTAACACGTACGCTCACCCTAAACTGTTGTCGTACCCTAACCTGTACCCTAAACCGTCCCCGTCCACTTACCTTAAACCTAACCCTAACCCTAAACCTTACCCAAAGCCTTCCCCTAACCCGTCCCCTAATCCTAACCCGTACGCTAACACTAACCCGTACCCTAACACGTATGCTCACCCTAAAACATTGTCGTACACTAACCTGTACCCTAAACCGTCCCCGTCCCCTAACCCTAAACCTAACCCTAACCCTAACCCTTACCCGAAGTCTTACACTAACCCGTCCCCCAATCCTAACCCGTACGCTAACACTAAACCATGCCGTAACACGTACGCTCAGCATAAACCGTTGTCGTACCCTAACCTGTACCCTAAACCGTCCCCGTCCCCTAACCCTAACCCTAACCCTAAGCCTTATCCGAAGCCTTAACCTAACCCGTGCCCTAATCCTAACCCGTAGGCTTACACTAACCCATACCCTAACTCGTATGCTCACCCTAAACCGTTCACGTACCCTAACCTCTACCCTAAACCGTCCCCGTCCCCTAACCCTAACCCTAACCCTATCCCTAACCCTTACCCGAAGTCTTACCCTACCCCGTCCCCTAATCCTAACTCGTACGCTAACACTAACTTGTACCCTAACACGTACGCTCACCATAAAACCGTTTTCATACCCTAACCTGTACCCTAAACCATCCCCATGCCCTAACCCTAACCCTAAACCTAACCCTTACCCGAAGCCTTACTCTAACCCGTCCCCTAATCCTAACTCGTACGCTAACACTAACCCGTACCCTAACACGTACGCTCACCCTAAACCATTGTCGTACACTAACCTGTACCCTAAACCGTCCCCGTCCCCTAACCCTAACCCTAACACTAACACTAACCCTTACCCGAAGCCTTACCCTAAACCGTCCCCCAATCCTAACGTGTACGCTAACACTAACATGTACCCTAACACGTACGCTCAGCCTAAACCGTTGTCGTACCCTAAACTCTACCCTAAACCGTCCCCGTCCCCTAACCCTAACCCTAAACCTAACCCTAACCCTAGCAATTACCCGAAGCCTTACCCTAACACGTCCCCTAATCCTAACCCATATGCTAACACTAACCCGTACCCTAACACGTATGCTCACCCTAAAGAGTTGTCGTACCCTAACCTGTACCCTAAACTGTCACCCTCCCCTATCTCTAACCCTAAACCTAACCCTAACCCTAATCCTTACCCGAAGCCTTACCATAACCCGTCCCGTAATCCTAACCCGTATGCTAACACTAACACTTACCCTAACATGTACGCTCACCTAAACCGTTGTCGTACCCTAACCTGTACCCTAAACCATCCCTTTCCCCTAACCCTAACCCTAAACTTAAACCTAACACTAACCCTTACCCGAAGCCTTACCCTAAAACGTCCCCTAATCCTAAACCGTACGCTAACACTAACACGTACCCTAACACATAAGCTCACCCTAAACCATTGTCGTACACTAACCTGTACCCTAAACTGTCCCCGTCCCCGTCCCCTAACCCTAAGCCTCACCCTAACCCTAACCCTTACCTGAAGCCTTACCCAAAACGTCCCCTAATCCAAACCCGTATGCTAACACTAACCCGTACCCTTACACGTACGCTCACCCTAAACCGTTGTCGTACCCTAACCTGTACCCTAAACTGTCCCCGTCCCCGTCCCCGTCCACATCCCCTAACCATAACCCTAACCCTAACCCTTACCCGAAGCCTTACCCTAACCCGTTCCTTAATCCTAACCCGGACGCTAACACTAACACGTACCCTAACACGTACGCTCACCCTCAATCATTGTCATACACTAACCTGTAACCTAAACCGTCCCCGTCCCCATCCCCTAACCCTAACCCTGAGGCTAATCCTTACCCGAAGCCTTACCCTAACCCGTCCCCGAAACCTAACCCGTACGCTGACACTAACCTGTACCCTAACACGTACCCTCACCCTAAACCGTTGTTGTACACTAACCTGTACCCTAAACTGTCCCCGTCCCCCTAACCCTAACCCTAAACCTAACCCTACCACTAACACTTACCCGAAGCCTTACACTAACCCGTCCCCTAATCCTAACCCGTACGCTAACACTAACACGTACCCTAACACGTACGCTCACCCTAAACCGTTGTCGTACCCTACCCTGTACCCTAAACCGTCCCCGTCACCTAACCCTAACCATAACACTAACCCTAACACTAAACCTTACCTGAAGCCTTACCCTAAACCGTCCCCTAATCCTAACCCGTACCCTAACACTAACCTGTAACCTAACACGTACGCTCACCCTAAACCGTTGTCGTACACTAACCTGTAACCTAAACCATCCCCGTCCCCTAACCCTAACCCTAACCCTAGTCCTTACACGAAGCCTTACCTTAACCCGTAACCTAATCCTAAACCGTACGCTAAAACTAATACATACCCTAACACGTATGCTCTCCCTAAACGGTTGTCGTACCCTAACCTGTACCTTAAACCGTCCCCATCCCCTAACCCTAACCTTAACCCTAACTCTAAACCTAACCCTTACCCGAAGCCTTACCCTAATCCATTCCCTAATCCTAATCCGTACGCTAACACTAACCCGTACCCTAACACGTACGCTCACCATAAACCGTTGTCCTACCCTAACCTGTACCCTAAACTGTCCCCGTCCCGTAACACTAACCCTAACCCTAACCCTAACCCTTACGGAAGCCATACCCTAACCTGTCCCCTAATCCTATCACGTACGCTAACACTAACACGTACCCTAACACGTACTCTCACGCTAAACCGTTGTCGTACCCTAACCTGTACCCTAAACCGTCCCCGTCCCCGTCCCCTAACCCTAACCCTAAACCTAAACTTAACCCTTACCCGAAGCCTTACCCTAACACGTCCCTTAATCCTAACCCGTACGCTAACTCTTACCCGTACCCTAACACGTACACTCATCCTAAACCGTTGTCGTACCCTAACCTGTACCCTAAACCGTCCCCGTCCCCGTCCCCGTCCCCTAACCCTAACCCTTACCCGAAGCCTTACCCTAACCCGTTCCCTAATCCTTAAGCGTATGCTATCACTAACCCGTACCCTCACACGTACGCTCACCCTAAACCATTGTCGTACCCTAACCTGTACCCTAAACCATCCCCGTCCCCTAACCCTAACCCACACCCTAACCATAACTCTAAACCTTACCCGAAGCCTTACCCTAAACCGTCCCCTAATCCTAAAACGTACGCTAACACTAACCCGTACCCTAACACGTACGCTCACCCTAAACCGTTGTCGTACCCTAACCTGTACCCTAAACCGTCACCGTCCCCGTTCCCTAACCCTAACCCTAAACCTAACCCTTACCCGAAGCCTTACCCTAACACGTCCCCTAATCCTAACCCGTACGCTAACACTAACCCATACCCTAACACGTGCGCTGAACCTAAACCATTGTCGTACCCTAACCTGTACCCTAAACTGCCCCCGTCCCCGTCCCCTAATCCTAACCCTGACCCTAACCCTAAACCTTACCCAAAGCCTTACACTAACCCGTCCCCTAATCCTAACCCGTATACTAACACTAAACCATGCCCTAATACCTGCGCTCACCCTAATCCGTTGTCGCACCCTAACCTGTACCCTAAACCATCCCCGTCCCCGTCCCCATCCCCGTCCCGAACCCTAACCCTTTCCCGAAGCCTTACCCTAACCCGTTCCCTAATCCTAAACCATACGCTAACACTAACCCATACGCTAACACGTACGCTCACCATAAACCGTGGTCATACCTTAACCTGTACCCTAAACCGTCCACGTCCCCTAACCCTAACCCTAACCCTAACTCTTACCCGAAGCCTTACACTAACCCGTCCCCAATCCTAAACCGTACGCTAACACTAAGCCGTACCCTAAGATGTACGCTCACCCTAAAACATTGTCGTACACTATCCTGTTCCCTAAACCGTCCCCGCCCTCTAACCCTCACCCTAACCCTAACACTAACCCTCATCCTTACCCGAAGCCTTACCCTGACCCATCCCCTAATCTGAAACTCTACGCTAACAATAACCCATGCCCTAACTCGTACGCTCACCCTAAACCATTGTCATACCCTAACTGGTACACTAAACCGTCCCCGTCCCCTAACCCTAACCCTAACACAAACCCTAACCCTTACCCGAAGCATTACCCTAACCCGTCGCATAATCCGCACACGTCCGCTAACACTAACCCGTACCCTAACACTTACACTCACCCTAAACCGTTGTCGTACCTTAACCTGTACCCTAAACTGTCCCCATCCCGTAACACTAACCCTAACCCTAACCCTAGCCCTAACCCTTACCCGAAGCCTTACCCTAACCCGTCCCCTAAATCTAACACGTACACTAACACTAACGCATGCCCTAACACGTACGCTCACCCTAAACCGCTGTCGTACACTAACATGTACCCTAAACCGTCCCCGTCCCCTAACCCTAACCCTAACACTAACCCTTACCCGAAGCCTTAATCTAACCCGTTCCCTAATCCTAACCCGTACGCTAACACTAACCTGTACGCTAACACGTACGCTCACCATAAACCGTTGTCGTACCCTAACCTGTACCCTAAACCGTCCCCATCTCCTAACCCTAACCCTTACCCGAAGTCTTACCCTAACCCGTCCCCTAATCCTAACCCATACGCTAACACTAAGCTGTACCCTAACACGTACGCTCACCCTAAACATTTGTGGTACCCTAACCTGTACACTAAACCGTCCCCGTACCCGTCCCCATCCACTAACACTAACCCTAACCCTAAACCTTACCCGAAACCTTACCCTAACCCGTCCCCTAATCCTAACCCGTACGCTAACAATAAACCGTACGCTAACACGTACGCTCACCCTACACCGTTGTCATACCCTAAGCTGTACCCTAACCCGTCCCCGTCCCCTAACCCTAACCCTAACTCTAAACCTAACCCGTACCCGAAGCCATACCCTAATCCGTTCCCAAATCCTAACCCGTACGATAACACTAACCCGTAACCTAACACGTACGCTCACCATAAACTGTTTTCGTACCCTAACCTGTACCCTAAACCATCCCCGTCCCCTAACACTAACCCTAACCCTAACCCTTACCCGAAACCTTACCCTAAACCGTGCCCTAATCCTAACCCGTATGCTAACACTAACCCGTACCCTAACACGTACGCTCACCCTAAACCGTTGTCGCACCTTAACGTGTACCCTAAACCGTACCCGTCCCCTAACCCTAACCCTAACCCTAACACTTACCCGAAGCGTTACCCTAACCCGTCCCCTAATCCTAACCCGTACGCTAACACTAACCCATACCCTAACACTTACGCTCACCCTAAACAGTTGTCGTACCTTAACCTCTACCCTAAACCGTCCCTGTCCCCGTCCCCGTACCCTAACCCTAACCCTAACCCTTACCCAAAGCCTTACCCTAACCCGTCCCTTAATCCTAACCCGTACGCTAAAACTAAACCGTACCCTAAGTGTACGCTCACTCTAAACCGTTGTCGTACCCTTACCTGTACCCTAAACCGTCGCCGTACCCTAACCCTAACCCTAAATCTAAACCTAACCCTTACCCGAAGCCTTACCCTAACCCATTCCCTAATCCTAACCCGTACGCTAACACTAACCCATACCCTAACACGTACGCTCACCAAAAACCGTTGTCGTACCCTAACCTGTACCCTAAACCGTCCCCGTTCCCTATCCCTAATCCTAACCCTAACCCTAACCTTTACCCGAAGCCTTACCCTAAACCGTCCCCAATGCTAAACCGTACGCTAACACTAACCCGTACCCTAACACGTATGCTCACCCTAAGCCGTTGTCGTACCCTAACCTGTACCCTAAACCGTTCCCGGCCCCGTCTCCGTCCCCTAACCCAAACCCTAAACCTAACCCTTACCCGGAGCCTTACCCTAACACGTCCCCTAATCCTAACCCGTACTCTAACTCTAACCCGTACCCTAACACGTACGCTCACCCTAAACCGTTGCCGTACCCTAACCTGAAGCTAAACCATCCCTGTCCCCTAACCCTAACCCTAACTCTAACACTAACCCTTACCCGAAGCCTTACACTAACCGGTCCCCTAATGATAACCCGTACGCTAACACTAACCCGTACCCTAACACGTACACTCACCCTAAACTGTTGTCGTACCCTAACCTGTACCCTAAAACTTCCCCTTCCCCGTCCCCTAACCCTAACCCTAACCCTAACTCTAATCCTTACCCGAAGCCTTACCCTAACCCGTCCTCTACTCCTAACCCGTATGCTAACACTAACACGTACCCTAACACGTATGCTCACCCTAAACCGTTGTCGTACCCTAACCTGTACCCTAAACCGTCCCCGTTCCCTAATCCTTACCCTAACCCTAACTGTAACCCTTACCCGAAGCCTTACCCTAACCCGTCTCCTAATCCTAACCTGTACGCTAACACTAACCCGTACCCTAACACGTATGCTCACCCTAAAGAGTTGTCGTACCCTAACCTGTACCCTAAACCGTCCCCTTCCCCTAACCCTAACCCTAACACTAACCTTAACCCTAACACTTCCCCGAAGTCTTACCCTAACCCGTACCCTAATCCTAACCCGTACGCTAACAGTAACCTCTACCCTAACACGTACCCTCACCCTAAACCGTTGTCGTACCCTAACCTGTACCCTAAACCGTCCCCGTCCCAATCCCCTAACCCTAACTCTAACCCTTACCCGAAGCCTTACACTAACCCTTCCCTTAATCCTAACCCATACGCTAAAATTAACACGTACCCTAACACGTACACTCATCCTAAACCGTTGTCGTACCGTAACCTGTACCCTAAACTGTCCCCGTCCCCGTCCCCTAACCCTAACCCTAACCCTAACCCTAACACTTACCCGAAGCCTTACCCTATCCCGTCCCCTAATCCTAACACGTATGCTAACCCTAACCTGTACCCTAACACGTACGCTCACCCTAAACCGTTGTCGTACACTAACCTGTACCCTAAACCGTCCCCGTCCACTAACCCTAACCCTAACCCTAACACTAACCCTTACCCGAAGCCTTACCCTAAACCGTCCCCCAATCCTAACCCATACTCTAACACTAACACGTATCCTAACACGTACCCTCACCCTAAACCGTTGTCGTACCCTAACCTGTACCCTAAACCGTCCCCGTCCCCTAACCCTAACCCTAAACCTAACCCTAACCATAGCCCTTAACCGAAGCCTTACCCTAAACCATCCCCTAATCCTAACCCGTACGCTAACACTAACCCATACCCTAACACGTATGCTCACCCTAAAGAGTTGTCGTACCCTAACCTGTACCCTAAACCGTCCCCTTCCCCTAACCCTAACCCTAACACTAACCTTAACCCTAACACTTCCCCGAAGCCTTACCCTAACCCGTCCCCTAATCCTAACCCGTACGCTAACAGTAACCTCTACCCTAACACGTACGCTCACCCTAAACCGTTGTCCTACACTAACCTGTACCTTAAACTGTCCCCGTCCCCAAACCCTAAACCTAACCCTAACCCTAACCCTTACCCGAAGCCTCACCCTAACCCGTCCCCTAATCCTAACTCGTACGCTAACACTAACCCGTACCCTAACACGTACACTCACACTAAACCGTTGTCGTACCCTAACATGTACCCTAAACCGTCCCCGTCCCCGTCCCCGTCCGCATCCCCTAACCCTAACCCTAACCCTAACACTTACCTGAAGCCTTACCCTAACCCGTTCCCTAATCCTAACCCGTACGCTAACACTAACCCGTATCCTAACACGTATGCTCCCCCTAAACCGTTGTCGTACCCTAACCTGTACCTAAACCGTCGCCGTCACCTAACACTAACCCTAACACTAACCCTAACCCTAACCCTTACCCGAAGCCTTACCTAACCCGTCCCCTAATCCTAACCCATACGCTAACACTAAACTGTACGCTAACACGTATGCTCGCCCTAAACCATTGTCGTACACTAACCTGTACCCTAAACCGTCCCCGTCCCCTAACCCTCACCCTAACCCTAACCCTAACCCTTACCCGAAGCCTGACACTAACCCGTCCCTTAATCCTAACCCGGACGCTAACACTAAAACGAACCCTAAAAGGTACGCTCACCCTAAACTGTTGTCGTACACTAACCTGTACCCTAAACCGTCCCCGTCCCCGTCCCCTAACCCTAACCCTAACGCTAATCCTTACCCGAAGCTTTCCCCTAACCCGTCCCCGAAACCTAACCCGTATGCTGACACTAACCAGTACCCTAACACGTACCCTCACCCTAAAACGTTGTTGTACACTAACCTGTACCCTAAACTGTCCCCGTCCCCTAACCCTAACCCTAACCCTACCACTAACACTTAGCCGAAGCCTTACCCTAACCCGTCCCCTAATCCTAACCCGTACGCTAACACTAACACGTACCCTAACACGTACGCTCACCCTAAACCGTTGTCGTACCCTACCCTGTACCCTAAAACGTCCCTGTCACCTAACCCTAACCATAACACTAACCCTAACACTAAACCTTACCTGAAGCCTTACCCTAAACCGTCCCCTAATCCTAACCCGTACCCTAACACTAACCTGTAACCTAACACGTACGCTCACCCTAAACCGTTGTCGTACACTAACCTGTACACTAAACCATCCCCGTCCCCTTAACCTAACCCTAACCCTAACCCTAACCCTTACCTGAAGCCTTACCCTAACCCGTCCCCTAATCCTAACCCGTACGGTAACACTCACCTGTACCCTAACACGTACGCTCCCCCTAAAACGTTGCCGTACACGAACCTGTACCCTAAACAGTCCCCGTCCTTAACCCTAACCCTAACCTTTTCCCTAACCCTAACACTTACCCGAAGCCTTACCCTAACCCGTCCCCTCATTGTAACCCGTACGCTAACACTAACCTGTACCCTAACATGTACGCTCACCTGAAACCGTTGTCGTACACTAACCTGTACCCTAAACAATCCCCGTCCCCTAACCCTAACCCTAAACCTAACCCTAACCCTTACCCGAAGCCTTACCCTAACCCGTCCCCTAATCCTAACCCGTACGCTAACACTAACCCGTATCCTAACACGTACGCTCTCCCTAAAACGTTGTCGTACCCTAACCTGTACCCTAACCGTCGCCGTCACCTAACCCTAACCCTAACACTAACCCTAACCCTAACCCTTACCCGAAGCCTTACCGTAACCCGTCCCCTAATCCTAACCCGTACGCTAACAGTAACCAGTACCCTAACACGTACGATCCCCCTAAACCATTGTCGTACACTAACCTGTACCCTAAACCGTCCCCGTCCCCTAACTCTAACCCTAACCCTTACCCGAAGACTTACACTAACCCGTCCCTTAATCCTAACCCGGACGCTAACACTAACACATACCCTAACACGTACGCTCACCCTAAACTGTTGTCGTACCCTAACCTGTACCCTAAACCGTCCCCGTCCCCGTCCCCTAACCCTAACGCTAACCCTTACCCGAAGCCTTACCCTAACCCGTCCCATAAACCTAACCCGTACGCTAACACTAACCTGTACCCTAACACGTACCCTCACCCTAAACCGTTGTTGTACACTAACCTGTACCCTAAACTGTCCCCGTCCCCTAACCCTAACCCTAACCCTAACCCTACCACTAACCCTTACCCGAAGCCTTACCCTATCCCGTCCCCTAATCCTAACACGTATGCTAACACTAACCCATACCCTAACACGTCCGCTCACCCTAAACCGTTGTCGTATCCTAACCTGTACCCTAAACCGTTCCCGTCCCCGTCCCCGTCCCCTAACCTTAACCCTTAGCCGAAGCCTTTCCCTAATCCGTCCCCTAATCCTAAACCGTAAGCTAACACATACCCGTACCCTAACATATACGCTAACCCTAAACTGTTGACATAGCCTAACCTGTACCCTAAACCGTCCTCATCCTCCAACCCTAACCCTAACCCTAACCCTAACACTTACCCGAAGCCTTACCCTAACCCGTCCCCTAATCCTAACCCGTTCGCTAACACTAACCCGTACCCTAACACGTATGCTCTCCCTAAACCGTTATCGTACCCTAACCTGTACCCTAAACCATCCCCGCCCCTAACCCTAACCCTAACACTAACCCTAAACCTAACCCTTACCCGAAGCCTTACCCTAACCCGTCCCCTAATCCTAACCCGTACGCTAACACTAACCTGTACCCTACTACGTACGCTCACCCTAAACCGTTGTCGTACACTAACCTGTACCCTAAACCGTCCCCGTCCCCTAACCCTAACCCTAACCCTAACCCTAACACTTACCCTAAGCCTTACACGAACCCGTCACTTAATCCTAACATGTACGCTAACACTAACACGTACCCTAACACGTAAGCTCACCCTAAACCGATTTCGTACCCTAAACTGTACCCTAAACTGTCCCCATCCCCTCACCTTAACTCCAACCCTAACCCTTACCCAAAGCCTTACACTAACCCATCCCCTAATCCTAACCCGTACGCTAACACTAACACGTACCCTAACACGTACGCTCACCCTAAACCGTTGTCGTAATCTAAACTATACCCTAAACCGTGCCCGTCCCCATCCCCTAACCCTAACCCTAACCCTTACCCGAAGCCTTACCCTAGCCCATCCCCTAATCCTAACCCGTACGCTAACACTAAACTGTACAATAACTCTTACGCTCACCCTAAACCGTTGTCGTACACTATCCTGTACCCTAAACCGTCCCCTACCCCGTCCCCTAACCCTAATCCTAACCCTAACCCTAAACCTTACCCGAAGCCTTACCCTAACCCGTCCCCTAATCCTAAACCGTACACTAACACGAACCCGTACCCTAACACATATGCTCACCCTAAACCATTTTAGTACCCTAACTTGTACCTTAAATTGTTCCCGTCCCCGTCCCCTAACCCTAACTCTAACCCTAACTCTAACACTTACCCGAAGCCTTACCCTAACCCGATCCATAATCCTAAACCGTACGCTAACACTAACCCGTACCCTAACACGTATGCTCACCCTAAACCGTTGTCGTACCCTAACCTGTACCCTAAACTGTCCCCGTCACCGTCCCCTAACCATAACTCTAACACTTACCCGAAGCCTTACCCTAACCAGTCCCCTAATTCTAACCCGTACGCTAACACTAACCCGTACCCTGACAAGTACGCTCACCCTAAACCGTAGACATAGCCTAACCTGCACCCTAAACCGTCCCCGTCCTCTAACCCTAACCCTAACCCTAACACTAACCCTTACCCGAAGCCTTACCGTATCACGTCCCCTAATCCTAACACGTACGCTAACACTAACACCTACCCTAACACGTACGCTGTCCCTAAATCGTTGTCGTACCCTAACCTGTACCCTAAACCGTCCCCGTCCCCGCCCCCTTCCCCTAACCCTAACCCTAACCCTAACCCTAACCCTTAGCCGAAGCCTTACCCTAACACATCCCCTAATCCTATCCCGTTCGCTAACACTAACCCGTACCGTAACACGTATGCTCTCCCTAAACTGTTGTCGTACACTAACCTGTACCCTAAACCATCCCCGTCCCCTAACCCTAACCCTAACACTAACCCTAACCCTAACCCTTACCCAAAGCCTTACCCTAACCCACCCCCAAATCCTAACCCGTACGCTAACACTAAACTCTACCCTAATATGTACGCTCACCCTAAACCGTTGTCGTACCCTAACCTGTACCCTAAACCGTCCCCGTCCCCTAACCCTAACCTTAACCCTAACCCTAACCATTACCCGAAACCTTACCCTAACCCATCCCCTAATCCTAAACCGTACGCTAACACTAACCCGTACCCAAACACGTACGCTCACCCTAAACCGTTGTCATATCCTAACCTGTACCCTAAACCGTCCTCGTCCTCTAACCCTAACCCTAAACCTAACCCTAACCCTAACCCTTACCCGAGGCCTTACCCTAACCGGTCCCCTATTCCTCACCCGTACGCTAACACTAAACCGTACCCTAACACGTACGCTCTCCCTAAAACTTTGTCGTACCGTAACCTGTAACCTAAACCGTCTCCGTCCCCTAACCCTAACCCTAACACTAAACCTAACCCAAACCCTTACCCGAAGCCTTACCCTAACCCGTCCCCTAATCCTAACCTGTACGCTAACACTAAACTGTACCCTAACTCGTACGCTCACCCTAAACCGTTATCGTACACTATCCTGTACCCTAAACCATCCCCGACCCTGTCCCCTAACCCTAAAGCTTACCCAAAGCCTTACCCTAGCCCGTCCCCTAATCCTAACCCGTACGCTAACACTGACAGGTACCCTAACATGTACGCTCACCCTAAATCTTTTCGTACACTAACCTGTACCCTAAACCGTCCCGGTCCCCGTCCCCTAACCCTAACCCTAAACCTAACCCTAAACCTTACCCGAAGCCTTACACTAACCCGTCCCCTAATCCTAACCCGTACGCTAACACGAACCAGTACCCTAACACATATGCTCACCCTAAACCATTGTCGTACCCTAACCTGTACCTTAAAATGTCCCCGTCCCTGTTCCCTAACCCTAACCCTAACCCTAACCCTAAAACTTACCCGAAGCCTTACCCTAACCCGATCTCTAATCCTAAACCGTACGCTAACACTAACCCGTACGCTAACACGTATGCTCACCCTAAACCGTTGTCGTACCCTAACCTGCACCCTAAACTGTCCCCGTCCCCATCCCCTAACCCTAACCCTAACCCTTACCCGAAGCCTTACCCTAACCCGTCACCTAATCCTAACCCGTACGCTAACACTAACCCGTGTCCTAACACGTACGCTCACCTTAACCATTGTCATAGCCTAAATTGTACCCTAAACCGTGCCCATCCTCTAACCCTAACCGTAACACTAACCCTGACCCTAACACTTACGCGAAGCGTTACCCTAAGCCGTCCCCTAATCCTAACCCGTACGCTAACACTAACCAGTACCCTAACACGTACGCTCTCCTTAAACTGTTGTCGTAACCTAATCTGTACCCAAAACCGTCCCCTTCCCCAAACCCTAACCCTAACAGTAACCCTAACCCTAAACCTTACCTGAAGCCTTACCCTAAACCATCCCCTAATCCTAACCCGTACCCTAACACTAACCTGTACCCTAACACGTACGCTCACCCTAAACCACTGTCGTACACTAACCTGTACACTAAACCGTCCCCGTCCCCTTAACCTAACCCTAAACCTAACCCTAACCCTTACCCGAAGCCTTACCCTAACCCGTCCCCTAATCCTAACACGTATGCTAACACTAACCCGTACCCTAACACGTATGCTCACCTTAAACAGTTGTCGTACCCTAACCTGTACCCTAAACTGACCCCGTCCCCCTGACAGTCCCCTAACCCTAACCCTAACCCTTACCCGAAGCCTTTCACTAACCCGTCCCTTAATCCTAACCCGTACGTTAACACTAACATGTACCGTAAAACGTACACTCACCCTAAACCGTTGTCATAGCCTAACCTGTACCCCAAACCATCCCCGTCCTCTAACCATAACCCTAACCCTAACCCTAACCCTAACCCTTACCCGAAGCCTTACCCTAACCCGTCCCCTAATCCTAACCCGAACGCTAACAGTAACCCTTACCCTAACACGTACGCTCTCCCTAAACCGTTGTCGTACCCTAACCTGTACCCTAAACCGTCGCCGTCAACTAACCCTAACCCTAACCCTAACCCTAACCTTAACCGTAACCCTTAGCCGAAGCCTTACCCTAATCCGTCCACTAATCCTAACCCGTACGCTAACACTAACCTGTACCCTAACACATACACTCACCCTAAAACGTTGTCGTACACTAATCTGTACCCTAAACCGTCCCCGTCCCCTAACCCTAACCCTAACCCTTACCCGAAGCCTTACACTAACCCGTCACTTAATCCTAACCCGTACGCTAACACTAACACGTACGCTCACCCTAAACCGTTGTCGTACCCTAACCTGTACCCTAAACCATCCCTGTCCCCTAACCCTAACCCTAACCCTAACCGTTACCCGAAGCCTTACACTAATCCATCCTATAATCCTAACACGTATGCTACCACTAACCCGTACCCGAACACGTATGCTCACCCTAAACCGTTGTCGTACACTAACCTGTACACTAAACCGACCCCGTCCCGTTAACCTGACACTAACCTTAAACCTAACCCTTACCCGAAGCCTTGCCCAAACCCGTCCCCTAATCCTAACCCGTACGCTAACACTAACACGTACTCTATCACGTACGCTCACCCTAAACGGTTGTCGAACACTAACATGTACCCTAAACCGTCCCCGTCCCCTATCCCTAACCGTAACCCTAACCCCTACCCGAAGCCTTACCCTAACCCGTCCCCTAATCCTAAACCGAACGCTAACACGAATCCGTACTCTAACACGTACCCACACCCTAAACCGTTGTCGTACCCTAACCTGTACCCTCAAATGTCCCCGTATCCGTCCCCTAACCCTAACCCTAAACCTTACGCGAAGCCTTACAATAACCCGTGCCCTAATCCAAACCCGTACGCTAAAACTAAAACGTACCCTAAAACGTACGCTCACCCTAAACCGTTGTCATACCCTAACCTGTACCTTAAACCGTCCCCGTCCCCTAAGCCTAAACCTAACTTTAACCCTTACCCGAAGCCTTACACTAACACGTCCCCTAATCCTAAACCGGACGCTAACACTAACACGAACCCTAACACATATGCTTACCCTAAACGTTTGTCGTACCCTAACCTGTACCCTTAACTGTCCCCGTCCCCTAACCCTAACCCTAAGCCTAACCCTAACCCTTACCTGAAGCCTTACCCTAACCCGTCCCCTAATCCTAACACGTATGCTAACACTAACACGTACCCTAACACGTATGCTCACCCTAAACAGTTGTCATACACTAACCTGTACCCTAAAGTGTCCCCGTCCCCGTGCCCGTCCCCTAACCCTAACCCTAAACCTAACCCTTACCCAAAGCCTTTCACTAACCCGTCCCTTAATCCTAACCCGTACGCTAACACTAACACGTACCATAAAACATACGCTCACCCTAATCCGTTGCCATAGCCTAACCTGTACGCCAAACCGTCCCCGTCCTCTAACCCTAACCCTAACCCTAACCCTAACCCTAACACTTATCCGAAGCCTTACCCTAACCCGTCCACTAATCCTAACCCGTACCCTAACTCTAACCCGTACCCTAACACGTACGCTATCCCTAAACCGTTGTTGTACCCTAAACTGTACCCAAAACCGTCCCCGTCCCCTAAACCTAACCCTAACACTAACCCTAACCCTAACACTTACCCGAAGCCTTACCCTAACACGTCCCCTAATCCTAACCCATACGCTAACACTAACATGTACCCTAACACATACGCTCACCCTAAACTGTTGTCGTACACTAACCTGTACCTTAAACCGTCCACGTCCCCTAACCATAACCCTAACCCTATTACTTACCCGAAGCCTTACCCTAACCCGTCCCCTAATCCTAACCCGTACACTAACTCTAACCTGTACCCTAACACGTACGCTCACCCTAAACCGTTGTCATACACTCACCTGTACCCTAAACCGTCCCCGTCCCCGTCCCAGTCCCCTAACCCTAACCCTAAACCTAACTCTTACCTGAAGCCTTACCCTAACCCGTCCCCTAATCCTAACCCGTACGCTAACATTAACCCATACCCTAACACGTATGCTCTCCCTAAACCGTTGTCGTACCCTAACCTGTACCCTAAACCGTCGACGTCAACTAACCCTAACACTAACCCTATCCCTAACCCTTACCCGAAGCCTTACCCTAAACCGTCCCCTAATCCTAAGCCGTACGCTAAAACTAACCCGTACCCTAACACGTACGCTCACCCTAAACGGTTGTCGTACCCTAACCTGTAACCTAAACCGTCCCTGTCCCCGTGCCCGTCCCCTAACCCAACCCTAACCCTAAACCTAACACTTACCCGAAGCCTTACCCTAACCCGTCCCCTATTCCTAACACTTACGCTAACACTAACACTTACCCTAACACGTACGCTCACCCTAAACTGTTGTAGAAACCTAACCTGTACCTTAAACCGTCCCCGTCCCATAACCCTAACCCTAACCCTAAACCTAACCCTAAACTTTACCCGAAGCCTTACCCTAACACGTCCCCTAATCCTAAACCATACGCTAACACTAACACATACACTAACACATATGTTCACCCTAAACAGTTGTCGTACCCTAACCTGTACCCTGAACTGTCCACGTCCCCGTCCCCTAACCCTAAGCCTAACCCTAACACTAACCCTTACCCGAAGCCTTACCCTAACCCGTCCCCTAATCCTAACCCGTTCGCTAACACTAACCCGTACCCTAACACGTATGCTCTCCCTAAACCGTTGTCGTACCCTAACCTGTACCCTCAACCATCCCCGTCCCATAACCCTAAACCTAACCCTAACCCTAACCCTAACCTTTACCCGAAGCCTTACCCTAACCCGTCCCCTAATACTAACCCGTATGCTAACACTAACCTGTACCCTAATACGTATGCTCACCCTAAACAGTTGTCGTACACTAACCTGTACCCTAAACCGTCCCCGTCCCCTAACCCTAACCCTAACCCTTACACTTACCCTAAGCCTTACACTAACCCGTCACTTAACCCTAACATGTACGCTAACACTAACACGTACCCTAACACGTACGCTCACCCTAAACCGTTGCCGTACACTAACCTGTACCCTAAACCGTCCCCGTCCCCTAACCCTAACCCTAACCATTACCCAAAGCCTTACCCTAACCCGTCCCCTAATGCTAACCCGTACGCTAACACTAACCCGTACCCTAACACGTACGCTCACCCTAAACCGTTGTCATAGCCTATCATGTACCCTAAACCCTCCCCGTCCTCTAACCCTAACCCTAACCCTAACCCTTACCCGAAGCCTTACCCTAACCCTTCCCCTAATCCTAAACCGAACGCTAACACGAATCCATACCCTAACATGTACGCTCATCCTAAACCGTTGTCGTACCCTAACCTGTACCCACAAATGTCCCCGTATCCATCCCCTAACCCTAACCCTAACCCTAACCCTTACGCTAAGCCTTACAATAACCCGTCCCCTAATCCTAACCCGTACGCTAACACTAACACATACCCTAAAACGTACGCTCACCCTAAACCGTTGTCGTACCCTAACCTGTACCTTAAACCGTCCCCGTCCCCTAACCCTAACCGTAACCCTAACCCTTACACGAAGCCTAACCCTAACCCGTCCCCTAATCCAAACCCGTACGCTATCACTAACCCGTACCCTAACACGTACGCTCACCCTAAACCATTATTATAGCCTAACCTGTACCCTATACCGTCCCCGTCCTCTAACCCTAACCCTAACCCTAACCCTAACCCTTACCCGAAGCCTTATCCTAACCCATCCCCTAATCCTAACCCGTACGCTAACACTAACACATACCCTAACACGTATGCTCTCCCTAAACCGTTGTCGTACTTTAACCTGTACCCTAAACCGTCCCCATTCCCTAACCCTAACCCTAACCCTAACCCTAACCCTTACGCGAAGCCTTACAATAACCCGTCCCCTAATCCTAACCCGTACGCTAACACTAACACATACCCTAAAACGTACGCTCACCCTAAACCGTTGTCGTACCCTAACCTGTACCTTAAACCGTCCCCATCCCCGTCCCCTAACCCTAACCCTAAACCTAACGCTAACCCTTACCCGAAGCGTTACCCTAACACGTCCCCTAATCCTAAATCGTATGATAACACTAACACATACCCTAACACGTATGCTCACCCTAAACAGTTGTCGTACCTTAACCTGTACCCTAAACTGTCCCTGTCCCCGTGCCCGTCCCCTAACCCTACCCCTAACCCTTACCCGAAGCCTTTCACTAACCCGTCCCTTAATCCTAACCCATACGCTAACACTAACACGTACCCTAAAACGTACGCTCACCCTAAACCGTTGTCATACCTTAACCTGTACCCTAAACCATCCCCGCCCCCTAAACCTAACCCTAACCCTAACCCTAACCCTAACACTTACCCGAAGCCTTACCCTAACCCGTCTCCTAATCCTAAACCGTACGCTAACACTAACCCGTAATCTAACACGTACGCTCACCCTAAAACATAGTCATAGCCTAACCTCTACCCTATACCGTCCCCATCCTCTAACCCTAACCCTAACCCTAACCCTTACCCAAAGCCTTACCCTAACCTGTCCCCTAATCCTAACCTGTACGCTAACACTAACCCGTACCCTAACACGTACGCTCTCCTTAAACAGTTGTCGTACCCTAACCTGTACCCTAAACCGTCCCCGTCCCCGTCCCCTAACCCTAACCCTAAACCTAATCCTAACCCTTTCCCGAAGCCTTACCCTAACTCGTCCCCTAATCCTAACCCGTACGCTAACACTAACCAGTAGCCTAACACGTACGCTCTCCCTAAACCATTGTCGTACCCTAACCTGTACCTTAAAACGTCCCCGTCCCCTAACCCTAACCCTAACACTAACCCTAAGCCTAACACTTACCTGTAGCCTTACCCTAACCCGTCCCCTAATCCTAACCCGTATGCTAACTCTAACCTGTACCATAACACAAACACTCACCCTAAACCGTTGTCATACACTAACCTGTACCCTAAACCATCCCCGTGCCCTAACCCTAACCCTAAACCTAACCCTAACCCTAACCCTTACCCGAAGCCTTACCCTAACCCGTCTCCTAATCCTAACCCGTACGCTAACACTAACACGTACCCTAACTCGTACACTCACCCTAAACCGTTGTCGTACCCTAACCTGTACCCTAAACCGTCCCCATCCCTGTCCCCGTCCCCTAACCCTAACCCTAACCCTTACCCGAAGCCTTACCCTAACCCGTCCCCTAATCCTAACACGTAAGCTAACACTAACACGTACCCTAACACGTACGCTCACTCTAAACTGTTGTCGTACGCTAACCTGTACCTTAAACCGTCACCGTCCCCTAACACTAACCCTAACCCTAAACCTAACCCTAACCCTTACCCGAAGCCTTACCCTAACACGTCCCCTAATCCTAAACCGTACGCTAACACTAACACATACCCTAACACATATATTCACCCTAAACCGTTGTCGTACCCTAACCTGTACCCTAAACTGTCCCCGTCCTCTAACCCTAACCCTAATGCTAACCCTTACCCGAAGCCTTACGGTAACCCGTCCCCTAATCCTAACACGTATGCTAACACTAACCCGTACCCTAACACTTACGCTCTCCCTAAACCGTTGTCGTACACTAACCTGTACTCTAAAACGTCTCCGTCCCCTAACCCTAACCCTAACACTAACCCTAACCCTAACCCTTACCCGAAGCCTTACCCTAACCCGTCCCTTATCCTAACCCGTATGCTAACACTAACCTGTACCCTAACACAAACGCTCACACTAAACCGTTGTCGTACACTAACCTGTACCCTAAATCGTCCCCGTGCCCTAACCCTAACCCTAATCCTAACCCTAACACTTACCCGAAGCCTTACACTAACCCGTCTCCTAATCCTAACCCGTACACTAACACTAAAACGTACCCTAACACGTACGCTCACACTAAACTGATGTCTTACCGTAACCTGTACCCTAAAGCATCCCCGTCCCCTAACCCTAACCCTAACCCTTACCCGAAGCCTTACCCGAAGCCTTACCCTATCCCGTCCCCTAATCCTAACCCGTAGGCTGACAGTAACCCGTACCCAACATGTACGCTCTCCCTAAATCTTTGTCGTACCCTAACCTGTACCCTAAACCGTCCCCGTCCCCTAACCCTAACCCTAACACTACCCCTAACCCTAACCCTTACCCGAAGCCATACCCTAGCCTGTCCCCTAATCCTAACCCGTACGCTAACACTAAACTGTACAATAACTCGTACGCTCACCCTAAACCGTTGTCGTACACTATCCTGTACCCTAAACCATCCCCGACACCGTCCCATAACCCTAACCCTAACCCTAAACCTTACCCAAAGCCTTACCCTAACCCGTCCCCTAATCCTAACCCATACACTAACACTGACACGTACCCTAACATGTACGCTCACCCTAAACCGTTGTCATACCCTAACCTGTACCGTAAACCGTCCCCGTCCCCGACCCCTAACCCTAAACCTAACCCTAAACCTTACCTGAGGCTTTACCCTAACCCGTCCCCTAATCCTAAACCGTACACTAACACGAACCCATACCCTAACACATATGCTCACCCTAAACCATGGTAGTACCCTAACCTGTACCTTAAATTGTCCCCGTCCCCGTCCCCTAACCCTAACTCTAACCCTAACACTAACACTTACCCGAAGCCTTACCCTAACCCGATTCCTAATCCTAAACCGTACGCTAACACTAAACCGTACCCTAACACGTATGCTCACCGTAAACCGTTGTCGTACCCTAACCTGTACCCTAAACTGTCCCCGTGCCCGACCACTAACCCTAACCCTAAACCTAATCCTAACCCTTACCCGAAGCCTTACCCTAACTCGTCCTCAAATCCTAACCCATACGCTAACACTAAACCGTACCCTAACACGTACACTCTCCCTAAACCGTTGTCGTACCCTAACCTGTACCCTAAACCGTCCCCGTCCCCTAAACCTAACCCTAACCCTTACCCGAAGCCTTACCCGAAGCCTTACCCTAACCCGTCCCCTAATTCTAACCCGTAGGCTGACACAAACCCGTACCCAACACGTACGCTCTCCCTAAACTTTTGTCGTACTCTAACCTGTACTCTAAACCGTCCCCGTCCCCTAACCCTAACCCTAACACTAACCCTAACCCTAACCCTTACCCGAAGCCTTACCCTAGCCCGTCCCCTAATCCTAACCCGTACGCTAACACTAAACTGTACAATAACTCGTACGCTCACCCTAAACCGTTGTCGTACACTATCCTGTACCCTAAACCGTCCCCGACCCCGTCCCCTAACCCTAAACCTTACCCAAAGCCTTACCCTAACCCGTCCCCTAATCCTAACCCGTACACTAACACTGACACGTACCCTAACATGTACGCTCACCCTAAACCGTTGTCGTACCCTAACCTGTACCCTAAACCGTCCCCGTCCCCTAACCCTAGGCCTAACCCTAAAACTAACCCTTACCCGAAGTCTTACCCGAACCCGTCCCCTAATCCTGACCTGTACGCTAACACTAACCCATACCCTAACACGTACGCTCACCCTAAACCATTGTCATATCCTAACCTGTACCCTAAACCGTCCCCGTCCCCGTCCCCGTCCCCTAACCCTAACCCTTAGCCGAAGCCTTACCCTAATCCGTCCCCTAATCCTAAACCGTACGCTAAAACTTACCCGTACCCTAACATGTACGCTCACCCTAAACCGTTGTCATAGCCTAAGCTGTAGCTTAAACCGTCCTCGTCCTCTAACCCTAACCCTAACCCGAACCCTAACCCTTACCCAAAGACTTACCCTAACCCGTCCCCTAATCCTAATCCGTTGGCTAACACTAACCCGTACCCTAACACGTATGCTCTCCCGAAACCGCTGTCGTACCCTAACCTGTACCCTAAACCATCCCCGTCCCCTAAGCCTAACTCTAACGCTAACCCTAACCCTAACCCTAACCCTTACCCGAAGCCTTACACTAACCCGTAACTTAATCCTAACACGTACGCTAACACTAACACGTACCCTAACACGTACGCTCACCATAAACCATTGTCGTACCCTAACCTGTACCCTAAACTGTCCCCGTCCCCTAAACCTAACCCCAACCCTAACACTTACCCGAAGCCTTACACTAACCCGTCCCCTAATCCTAACCCGTACGCTAACACTAACACGTACCCTAACACGTACGCTCACCCTAAACCATTGTCGTAATCTAACCTGTACCCTAAACCGTCCCCGTCCCCATCCCCTAACCCTAACCCTAACCCTTACCCGAAGCCTTACCCTAACCCGTCCTCTAATCCTAACCCATACGCTAACACTAACCCGTACCCTAACACGTACTCTATCCCTAAACCGTTGTCGTACACTAACCTGTACCCTAAACCGTCCCCATCCCCTAACCCTAACGCTAACACTAACCCTAACCCTAACCCTTACCCGAAGCCTTACCCTAACCCGTCCCCTAATCCTAACCCGTATGCTAACACTTACCCGTACCCTAACGTGTACGCTCAACCTAAACCGTCGTCATAGCCTAACCTGTACCCTAAACCGTCCTCATCCTCTAAACCTAACCCTAAACCTAACCTTAACCCTTACCCGAAGCCTTACACTAACCCGTCTCCTAATCCTAACCCGTTCGCTAACACTAACCCGTACCCTAACACGTAGGCTCTCCCTAAACCGTTGTCGTACCCTAACCTGTACCCTAATCCATCCCCATCCCATAACCCTAAACCTAACCCTAACCCTAAACCTAACCCTCACCTGAAGCCTTACCCTAACCCTTCCTATAATCCTAAACCGTACACTAACACGAACCCGTACCCTAACCCGTACGCTCATCCTAAACCGTTGTCGTACCTAACCTGTACCCTAAACTGTCCCCATCCCCGTGCCCGTCCCCTAACCATAACCCTAACCCTAACCCTTACTCGAAGCCTTACACTAACTCGTCCCTTAATCCTAACCCGTACGCTAACAGTAACCCGTACTCTAACACGTACGCTCACCCTAAACTGTTGTCATACCCTAAGCTGTACACTCAACCGTCCCCGTCCCCTAACCCTAACCCTAACCCTAACCCTTACCGGAAGCCTTACCCTAACCCGTCCCCTAATCGTAACCCGTACACTAACACTAACCTGTACCCTAACACGTACGCTCACCCTAAACCGTTCTCGTACAGTAACCTGTACCCTACACTGTCCCCATCCCCTAACCCTAACCCTAACCCTAACCCTTACCCGAAGCCTTAACCTAACCTGTCCCCTAATCCTAACCCGTACACTAACAGTAACCCGTACCCTAACACGTACGCTCTCCCTAAAACGTTGTCGTACCCTAAACTGTACCCTAAACCGTCACCGTCAACTAACCCTAACCCTAACCCTAACCCTAACCGTAACCCTAATCCTAACCCTAACCCTTACCCGAAGCCTTACCCTAATCCCTCCCCTAATCCTAACCCGTACGCTAACACTAACCTGTACCCTAACACGTACGCTCACCCTAAAACGTTGTCGTACACTAATCTGTACCCTAAACCGTCCCCATCCCCTAACCCTAACCCTAACCCTAACCCTAACACTTACCCGAAGCCTTACACTAACCTGTCCCTTAATCCTAACCCGTACGCTAACACTAACACGTACCCTAACACGTACGCTCACCCTAAACCGTTGTCGTACCCTAACCTGTACCCTAAAACGTCCCCGTACCCTAACACTTACCCTAACCCTTACCCTAACCCTAACACTTACCCGAGGTCTTACCCTAACCCATCCCCTAATCCTAACACGTACGCTAACACTAACCCGTACCCTAAAACGTACGCTCACTCGAAACCTTTGTCGTACCCTAACCTGTAGCCTAAACCGTCACCGTCCCCGTCCCCTAACCCTAACCCTAACCCTTACCCGAAGCCTTACCCTAACCCATCCCCTAATCCTGACCCGTACGCTAACACTCACCCGTACACTAACACGTACGCAAACCCTAAACCTTTTTCGTACCCTAACCTGTACCCTAAACCGTCTCTGTCCCCTAACCCTAACTGTAACCCTTACCCGAAGACTTACACTAACCCATCCCCTAATCCTAACCCGTACGCTAACACTAAACCATACCCTAACAGGTACGCTCACCCTAAACCGTTGTCGTACCCTAACCTGTACCCTAAACTGTCCCCGTCCCCGTCCCCTAACCCTAACCGTAAACTTAACCGTTACCCGAAGCCTTACCCTAACCCGTCCCCTAATCCTAACCCGTACGCTAACTCTAACACATACGCTAACACGTACGCTCACCTTAAACCGTTATCGTACCCTAACCTGTACCCTAAACCGTCCCCGTCCCCTAATCCTAACCCTAACTCTAACCCTAAACCTTACCCGAAGCCTTACCCTAACCCGTCCCCTAATCCTAACCCGTATGCTAACACTAACCCGTACCTTATCACGTATGCTCACCCTAAACCGTTGTCGTACCCTAACCTGTACCCTAAACCGTCCCCGTCCCCATCCCCTAACCCTAACCCTAACCCTATCCCTTTCCTGAAACCTTACCCTAACCCATCCCCTAATCCTAACCCGTACGCTAACACTAACCTGTACCCTAACACGTACGCTCACCCTAAACCGTTGTCGTACCCTAACCTGTACACTAAACCGTCCCCGTCCCTTAACCCTAACCCTAACTCTAACCCTAAACCTTACCCGAAGCCTTACACTAACCCGTCCCCTAATCCTAACCCGTACACTAACACTAACCTGTATGCTAACACGTACGCACACCCTAAGCCGTTGTCGTACCCTAACCTGTACCCTAAACCGTCCCCGTCACCTAACCCTAAGCCTAACCCTAAACCTAACCCTTATCCGAAGCCTTACCGTAACCCGTACGCTAACACTAAACCGTACCTTAAGATGTACGCTCACCCTAAACCGTTGTCGTACCCTAACTTCTACCCTAAACCGTACCCGTTCCCTAACACTTACCCTAACCCTAACCCTAACCGGAACACTCACCCGAAGCCTTACCCTAACACATCCCCTAATCCTAACACGTACTGTAACACTAACCCGTTCCCTAACACGTACGCTCACGCTAAACCGTTGGCGTACACTAACCTGTACCCTAAACCATCCCCGTCCCCTTCCACTAACCCTAACACTAACCCTAACCCTTACCCGAAGCCTTACCCTAACCCGTCCCCTAATCCTAACCCGTACACTAACACTGACACGTACCCTAACATGTACGCTCACCCTAAACCGTTGTCGTACCCTAACCTGTACCCTAAACCGTCCCCGTCCCCTAACCCTAGGCCTAACCCTAAAACTAACCCTTACCCGAAGTCTTACCCGAACCCGTCCCCTAATCCTGACCTGTACGCTAACACTAACCCATACCCTAACACGTACGCTCACCCTAAACCATTGTCATATCCTAACCTGTACCCTAAACCGTCCCCGTCCCCGTCCCCGTCCCCTAACCCTAACCCTTAGCCGAAGCCTTACCCTAATCCGTCCCCTAATCCTAAACCGTACGCTAAAACTTACCCGTACCCTAACATGTACGCTCACCCTAAACCGTTGTCATAGCCTAAGCTGTAGCTTAAACCGTCCTCGTCCTCTAACCCTAACCCTAACCCGAACCCTAACCCTTACCCAAAGACTTACCCTAACCCGTCCCCTAATCCTAATCCGTTGGCTAACACTAACCCGTACCCTAACACGTATGCTCTCCCGAAACCGCTGTCGTACCCTAACCTGTACCCTAAACCATCCCCGTCCCCTAAGCCTAACTCTAACGCTAACCCTAACCCTAACCCTAACCCTTACCCGAAGCCTTACACTAACCCGTAACTTAATCCTAACACGTACGCTAACACTAACACGTACCCTAACACGTACGCTCACCATAAACCATTGTCGTACCCTAACCTGTACCCTAAACTGTCCCCGTCCCCTAAACCTAACCCCAACCCTAACACTTACCCGAAGCCTTACACTAACCCGTCCCCTAATCCTAACCCGTACGCTAACACTAACACGTACCCTAACACGTACGCTCACCCTAAACCATTGTCGTAATCTAACCTGTACCCTAAACCGTCCCCGTCCCCATCCCCTAACCCTAACCCTAACCCTTACCCGAAGCCTTACCCTAACCCGTCCTCTAATCCTAACCCATACGCTAACACTAACCCGTACCCTAACACGTACTCTATCCCTAAACCGTTGTCGTACACTAACCTGTACCCTAAACCGTCCCCATCCCCTAACCCTAACGCTAACACTAACCCTAACCCTAACCCTTACCCGAAGCCTTACCCTAACCCGTCCCCTAATCCTAACCCGTATGCTAACACTTACCCGTACCCTAACGTGTACGCTCAACCTAAACCGTCGTCATAGCCTAACCTGTACCCTAAACCGTCCTCATCCTCTAAACCTAACCCTAAACCTAACCTTAACCCTTACCCGAAGCCTTACACTAACCCGTCTCCTAATCCTAACCCGTTCGCTAACACTAACCCGTACCCTAACACGTAGGCTCTCCCTAAACCGTTGTCGTACCCTAACCTGTACCCTAATCCATCCCCATCCCATAACCCTAAACCTAACCCTAACCCTAAACCTAACCCTCACCTGAAGCCTTACCCTAACCCTTCCTATAATCCTAAACCGTACACTAACACGAACCCGTACCCTAACCCGTACGCTCATCCTAAACCGTTGTCGTACCTAACCTGTACCCTAAACTGTCCCCATCCCCGTGCCCGTCCCCTAACCATAACCCTAACCCTAACCCTTACTCGAAGCCTTACACTAACTCGTCCCTTAATCCTAACCCGTACGCTAACAGTAACCCGTACTCTAACACGTACGCTCACCCTAAACTGTTGTCATACCCTAAGCTGTACACTCAACCGTCCCCGTCCCCTAACCCTAACCCTAACCCTAACCCTTACCGGAAGCCTTACCCTAACCCGTCCCCTAATCGTAACCCGTACACTAACACTAACCTGTACCCTAACACGTACGCTCACCCTAAACCGTTCTCGTACAGTAACCTGTACCCTACACTGTCCCCATCCCCTAACCCTAACCCTAACCCTAACCCTTACCCGAAGCCTTAACCTAACCTGTCCCCTAATCCTAACCCGTACACTAACAGTAACCCGTACCCTAACACGTACGCTCTCCCTAAAACGTTGTCGTACCCTAAACTGTACCCTAAACCGTCACCGTCAACTAACCCTAACCCTAACCCTAACCCTAACCGTAACCCTAATCCTAACCCTAACCCTTACCCGAAGCCTTACCCTAATCCCTCCCCTAATCCTAACCCGTACGCTAACACTAACCTGTACCCTAACACGTACGCTCACCCTAAAACGTTGTCGTACACTAATCTGTACCCTAAACCGTCCCCATCCCCTAACCCTAACCCTAACCCTAACCCTAACACTTACCCGAAGCCTTACACTAACCTGTCCCTTAATCCTAACCCGTACGCTAACACTAACACGTACCCTAACACGTACGCTCACCCTAAACCGTTGTCGTACCCTAACCTGTACCCTAAAACGTCCCCGTACCCTAACACTTACCCTAACCCTTACCCTAACCCTAACACTTACCCGAGGTCTTACCCTAACCCATCCCCTAATCCTAACACGTACGCTAACACTAACCCGTACCCTAAAACGTACGCTCACTCGAAACCTTTGTCGTACCCTAACCTGTAGCCTAAACCGTCACCGTCCCCGTCCCCTAACCCTAACCCTAACCCTTACCCGAAGCCTTACCCTAACCCATCCCCTAATCCTGACCCGTACGCTAACACTCACCCGTACACTAACACGTACGCAAACCCTAAACCTTTTTCGTACCCTAACCTGTACCCTAAACCGTCTCTGTCCCCTAACCCTAACTGTAACCCTTACCCGAAGACTTACACTAACCCATCCCCTAATCCTAACCCGTACGCTAACACTAAACCATACCCTAACAGGTACGCTCACCCTAAACCGTTGTCGTACCCTAACCTGTACCCTAAACTGTCCCCGTCCCCGTCCCCTAACCCTAACCGTAAACTTAACCGTTACCCGAAGCCTTACCCTAACCCGTCCCCTAATCCTAACCCGTACGCTAACTCTAACACATACGCTAACACGTACGCTCACCTTAAACCGTTATCGTACCCTAACCTGTACCCTAAACCGTCCCCGTCCCCTAATCCTAACCCTAACTCTAACCCTAAACCTTACCCGAAGCCTTACCCTAACCCGTCCCCTAATCCTAACCCGTATGCTAACACTAACCCGTACCTTATCACGTATGCTCACCCTAAACCGTTGTCGTACCCTAACCTGTACCCTAAACCGTCCCCGTCCCCGTCCCCTAACCCTAACCCTAACCCTATCCCTTTCCTGAAACCTTACCCTAACCCATCCCCTAATCCTAACCCGTACGCTAACACTAACCTGTACCCTAACACGTACGCTCACCCTAAACCGTTGTCGTACCCTAACCTGTACACTAAACCGTCCCCGTCCCTTAACCCTAACCCTAACTCTAACCCTAAACCTTACCCGAAGCCTTACACTAACCCGTCCCCTAATCCTAACCCGTACACTAACACTAACCTGTATGCTAACACGTACGCACACCCTAAGCCGTTGTCGTACCCTAACCTGTACCCTAAACCGTCCCCGTCACCTAACCCTAAGCCTAACCCTAAACCTAACCCTTATCCGAAGCCTTACCGTAACCCGTACGCTAACACTAAACCGTACCTTAAGATGTACGCTCACCCTAAACCGTTGTCGTACCCTAACTTCTACCCTAAACCGTACCCGTTCCCTAACACTTACCCTAACCCTAACCCTAACCGGAACACTTACCCGAAGCCTTACCCTAACACATCCCCTAATCCTAACACGTACTGTAACACTAACCCGTTCCCTAACACGTACGCTCACGCTAAACCGTTGGCGTACACTAACCTGTACCCTAAACCATCCCCGTCCCCTTCCACTAACCCTAACACTAACCCTAACCCTTACCCGAAGCCTTACCCTAACCCGTCCCCTAATCCTAACCCGTACCCTAACACGTACGCTCACCCTAAAGCGTTGTCGTACCCTAACCTGTACCCTAAACTATCCCTGTCCCCTAAACCTAACCCTAACACTAACCCTTACCTGAAGCCTTACCGTAACCCTTCCCCTAATCCTAACACGTACGCTAACACTAACCTGTACCCTAAAACGTACGCTCACCCTGAACCGTTGTCGTACCCTAACCTGTACCCTAAACCGTCCCGGTCCCCGTCTCCTAACACTAACCCTAAACCTAGACCTTACCCGAAGCCTTACCCTCACCCGTCCCCTAATGCTAACCAGTACGCTAACACTAACCCGTACCCTAACACGTATGCTCACCCTAAAGCGTTGTCGTACACTAACCTGTACCCTAAACCGTCCCCGTCCCCTAACCGTAACCCTAACCCTAAGCCTAAACCTTACCCGAAGCCTTACCCTAACCCATCCCCTAATCCTAACCCATACGCTAACACTAACCCGTACCCTAACACGTACGCTCACCCTAAACCATTGTCGTACCCTAACCTGCACCCTAAACTGTCCCCGTCCCCTAACCCTAACCCTAACGCTTACCTGAAGCCTTACCCTAACCCGTCCCCTAATCCTAATTTGTACGCTAACACTAAACCGTACCCTAACACATACGCTCACCCTAAACCGTTTTCGTTCCCTAAACTGTACCCTAAACCGTCCCCGTCCCTATCCCCTAACCCTAACCCTTACCCGAAGCCTTACCCTAACCCGTCCCCTAATCCTAAACCATACGCTAACACTAACCCGTACCCTAACATGTACTCTCACCCTAAACCGTTGTCGTACACTAAACTGTACCCTAAACCGTCCCCGTCCCCTAAACCTAACCCTAAAACTAACCCTAACCCTAACACTTACTCGAAGCCTTACCCTAAACCGTCCCCTAAACTTAACCCGTACGCTAACATGTAAGCTCACACTAAACCGTTGTCGTACCTTAACCTGTACCCTAAACCGTCCCCCTCCCCAACCCTAACCCTAACCCTAACCCTAACACTAACACTTACTCGAAGCCTTACCCTAACCCGTCCCCTAATCCTAACCCGTACTCTAACACTAACCCATACCCTAACACGTACGCTCATCCTAATCCGTTGTCGTACCCTAACCTGTACCCTAAACCGTCACCGTCCCCTAACCTAACCGTAACCCTAACCCTTAACCGAAACCTTACCCTAACCCGTCCCCTAATCCTAACCCGTACGCTAACACTAACCCATACCCTAAAACGTACGCTCACCCTAAACCTTTGTCGTACCCTAAGCTGTACCCCAAACCGTCCCAGTCCCATAAACTTAACCCTAACCCTTACCCGAACCTTACCCTAACCAGTCCGCTAATCTTAACTTGTACGCTAACACTAAACCATACCCTAACACGTACGCTCACCCTAAACCGTTTTCGTTCCCTAAACTGTACCCTAAACAGTCCCCGTCCCCGTCCCCGTCCCCTAACCCTAACCCTAACACTAACACTTACCTGAAGCCTTACCCTAACCCGTCCCCTAATCCTAAACCGTACGCTAACACTAACCCGTACCCTAACACGTACTCTCACCCTAAACCGTTGTCGTACCCTAAACTGTACCCTAAACGGTCCCCATCCCCTAAACCTAACCCTAAAACTAACCCTAACCCTAACACTTACTCGAAGCCTTACCCTAAACTGTCCCCTAATCCTAACCCGTATGCTAACACTAACCCGTACCCTAACAGGTAAGCTCACACTAAACCGTTGTCGTACCCTAACCCTTACCCTAAACCGTCCCCCTCCCCTAACCCTAACCCTAACTCTAACAGTAACACTTACTCGAAGCCTTACCATAACCCGTCCCCTAATCCTAACCCGTACTCTAACACTAACCCATACCCTAACACGTACGCTCATCCTAATCCGTTGTCATACCCTAAACTGTACCCTAAACTGTCACCGTCCCATAACCTAACCGTAACCCTAACCCTTACCCGAAGCCTTACCCTAACCCGTCCCCTAATCCTAACCCGTACGCAAACACTAACCCATACCCTAAAACGTACACTCACCCTAAACTGTTGCCGTACACTAAGCTGTACCCCAAACCGTCCCAGTCCCCTAAACCTAACCCTAACCCTTACCCGAAGCCTTACCCTAACCCGTCCCCTAATCCTAACCCGTACGCTAACACTAACCCGTAGCCTAACACGTACGCTCACTCTAAACCATTGTCGTACCCTAACCTGTACCCTAAACCGTCCCCATCCCCTAACCCTAACCCTAACCCTAACCCTTACCTGAAGCCTTACCCTAATCCGTCCCCTAATCCTAACCCGTACGCTAACACTAACCTGTACCCTAACACGTACGCTTACCCTAAACCGTGGTCGTACCCTAACCTGTACCCTAAACCGTCCCTGTCCCCTAACCCTAACCCTAACCGTTACCGGAAGCCTTACCCTAACCCGTCCCCTAATCCTAACCCGTACGCTAACACTAACCCGTACCCTAATACGTACGCTCAAACTAAACCTTTGTTCTACCCTAACCTGTACCCTAAACCGTCCCCTAACCCTAACCCTAACCCTAACCCTGACCCTAACCCTTACCCGAAGCCTTACCGTAACCCCTCCCATAATCCTAACCTGTACGCTAACACTAATCCGTAACGTAACACGTACACTCACCCTAAACCATTGTCGTACCCTAAGCTGTACCCTAAACTGTCCCCTTCACCTAACACTAACCCTAACCCTAAACCTAACAATAAACCTTACCCGAAGCCTTACCCTAACCTGTCCCCTAATCCTAGCCCATACGCTAACACTAAATCGTACCTTAACACATACGCTCACTCTAAACCATTGTTGTACACTAACCTGAACCCTAAACCGTCCCCATCCCCGTCACATAACCCTAAACCTAACCCCAACCCTTACCCGAAGCCTTACCCCAAACTGTCCCCTAATCCTAACACGTACGCTAACACTAACACATACCCTAAAACGTATGCTCATCCTACACCTTTGTCATACCCTAACCTGTACCCTATGCCGTTCCCGTCCCCTAACCTTAACCCTAACACTTACCTGAAACCTTACCCTAACCCGTCCCCTAATCCTAAACCGTACGCTAACACTAACCCTTACCATAACACGTACGCTCACCCTAAACCATTGTCATATCCTAACCTGTACCCTAAACCGTCCCCGTCCTCTGACCCCAACCCTAACCCTAACCCTAACCCAACCCTAACCGAAGCCTTACACTAACACGTCCACTAATCCTAAAGCGTACGCTAAAACTAACCCGTACCCTAACACGTACGCTCACCCTAAACCGCTGTCATACCCGAACATGTATCCTAAACTGTCCCCATCCCCAAAACCTAACCCTAACCATAATCCTAAGCCTTACCCTAACCTGTAACCTAATCCTAAACCGTACCCTAACACTTACCCGTACCATAACACGTACGCTCACCGTAAACCTTTGTCATACAGTTACCTGTACCCTAAACCGTCCCCGTCCCCTAACCCTAACCCTTACCCGAAGCCTTACCCTAACCCGTCCCGCAATCCTAACCCATACGCTAACACTAACCCATACCCTAAAACGTACACTCACCCAAAATTTTTGTTGTACACTAACCTGTACCCTAAACTGTACCCGTCCCCGTCCCAGTCCCCTCATCCTAAACCTTCCCTGAAGGCTTACCCTAACACATCCCCTAATCCTACCCATACACTAACACTAACCAGAACCCTAACACTTTCACTCACCCTAAACCATTGTTGTACCCTAACCTGTACCCTATACCGTCCTCGTTCACTAACCCTAACCCTAACTCTAACACTTACCCGAAGCCTTACCCTAACCCGTCCCCAAATCCTAACCCATACGCTATCACTAACCCGTACCCTAACACGTATGCTCACCCTAAACCATTGTCGTACCCTAACCTGTACCCTAAACCATCCCCGTCCCCATCCCCATTCCCTAACCCTAACCCTAAAACTTACCTGAAGCCTTACCCTAACCCGTCCCCTAATCCTAATCCGTACGCAAACACTAACCCGGACCCTAACACATACGCTCAAACTAAACTTTTGTCGTACCCTCACCTGTATCCTAAACCGTCCCCGTCCCCTATCCCTAACCCTTGCCAGAAGCCTTACCCTAACCCGTCACCTAATACTAACCCGTACGCTAACACTAACTCCTATGCTAACACTAACCCATACCCTAACACGTACGCTCACCCTAAACCGTTGTCGTACACAAACTTGTACCCTAAACCGTCCCCGTCCCCTAACCCTAACCCTAAACCTAACCCTAACACTTACCCGAAGCCTTACCCTAATACGTCCCTTAATCCTAACCCGTACGCTAACAGTAACCAATACCCTAACACGTACGCTCACCCTAAACCGTTGTCATACGCTAACCTGTACCCTAAACCGTCCCCATTCCCTAACCTTAACCCAAACACTAACACTTACCCGAAGCCTTACCCTAAACCGTCCGCTAATCCTAAGGCAAACGCTAACACTAACCCGTACCCTAACACATACGGTCACCATAAACTGTTGTCGTACACTAACCTGTACACTAAAGTGTCCCCGTCCCTGTCCCCATTCCCTAACGCTAACCCTAACCCTAATCTTTACCCGAAGCCTTACCCTAACCCGTCCCCTAATCCTAACCCGTATGCTAACACTAACCCGTACCCTAACATGTACGCTCACCCTAAATCGTTGACATACAATAACCTGTACCCTAAACCGTCCCCATCCCCTAACCCTAACCCTAAGACTCACCGGAAGCCGTACCCTAATCCGTCCCCTAATCCTAACCTGTACGCTAACAGTAACCCGTACCCTAACATGTACGTTCACCCTAAACCATTGTCGTACCCTAACCTGTACCCTAAACCGTCTCCGTCCCCTAACCTGAACCCTAAACCTAACCCTTACCCGAAGCCTTACCCTAATGCATCCACTAACCCTAACTCGTACGCTAACACTAATCCATACCCTAACACGTACGCTCACCCTAAACCGTTGTCGTACGCTAACATGTACCCTATACCGTCCCCATCCCCTAACCCTAACGCTAACCCTAACCATAAACCTTACTCGAAGCCTTACCCTAACACGTCCCCTAATCCTAACACGTACGCTCACCCTAAACCGTTGTCGTACACTAACCTGTACCCTAAACCATCCCCGTACCCTAACCCTGACCCTAAACCTTACTAGAAGCCTTACCCTAACCCTTCCCCTAATACTAACCCGTCCGCTAACACTAACTCATACGCTAACACTAACCTGTACGCTAACACTTATGCTCACCCTAAACCTTTGTCGTACACTAACCTGTAACCTAAACCGTCCCAGTCCCCTAACCCTAACCCTTACCCGAAGCCTCACCCTAACCCTTACACTAATCCTAACCCGTACGCTAACATTAACCCGTACGCTAACACGTACACTCACCCTAAACCGTTGTCGTAACCTAACTTGTAGCCTAAACCATCCTCGTCCGAAAACCCTAACCCTAACCCTAACCATATCCCTTACCCGAAGCCTTACCCTAACTCATCCCCTAATCCTAACCCGTATGCTAACACTAACCCATACCCTAACATGTACGCTCACCCTAAACCGTTGTCGTACCCTAACCTGTACCCTAAACAGTTCCCGTCCCCTAACCCTAACCCTAACCCTAACCCTTACCCGAAGCCTTACCCTAACCTGTCCCCTAATCCTAACCCGTACGCTAACACTAACCCATACCCTAACACATACACTCAAACTAAATATAATATATAATGTAAATATATATATATATCTAAATATAATATTATATTGTAATATATTCAGGAAAATATGCATACGCTCTTTTTGGCCAACCCAGAAAGCGTGTAAAGGAAATCTGCACTAAAATGAAGTCTCATTGCCCCCAGCTCAAAAGGGCCATCTGAAAAAAGTGTAAAATCCAGAAAGGCAGAAAAGGCCATGGAAAAGCGGGAGACTTGTTATGCTGATGGGCGGGATGTAAATTGCCAACAGCCATTCTGGAGAAGTGTATGGTGTTTCCTGAGAGACGTAAAAAACAGAGCAACGGATCCTACGGAACTTCCACTTACAGCCCTATAGCTTACGGAAATTAAAATAAAAAAGACACAGCCACCCCAATGTTTCGGACGTCTCTGTTTACAAGAACCTCATCTACAGTACAAATTAAATATCCCAGAAAGCGAAAAATGGATAAGGAAGTTGTGGTACGTACGTACAATGGAATATCACTCAGCAATGAAATCTATGTCATCAGGCCCGTCGCGCCATAATGAGGGGATTCAGGTACGATGATTCTAAGTGAAATAAGTCACACAGAAAAAGAAACATAATAAGATATCACTAATACACGGAATGTAAACTTGGCTACACATGAACTGAATTACAAAACAGAACAGGGTCTCAAATTTAGAAAACCAACTTATGCTTGTTTATGGGGAAAGGTGAGTTGGGGTGCTGCATAAAACCGGAGATTGAAATCAGCACAAATACCATTCCATAAGCCAAATATGTAATAGTCAAGACCTACTCCTTGCTCAACGAAATGGAATCAACACCCCATATTCAACGCCTGGGAATATACCTGACAAGTAAGAATCTTAAAACCCATGGATTTATATGTCTCCATAACGAAATCAAGCCTGTGGACAGCGGCCTACAGGCAGCAGTGAAAATCCGATAAATCCCATTATCAAAATAAATTACAAAAACAAAACACAGTGACAGCGAAATAGAGAGCAATTCTTAAATAATTCATTCAGGGCTTGTGATGCAACCTGGATTTACCACATCTACACCCAGAGCTGGGTGAGACATAAGGCTGGACCACTTCGGGCTGATAGCATTATTGAGGTTCGGTGAGCAATGCAGACCCTTTGAAGTCATACTGCATGGTACCCATTCCATGGGTCCCAACTCTCCAGGTTTAAGGGATTCTTCCTTCAGCTAAGACATGCATGGGAAACCCAGATTATGGTCCACCTTGTGACCGGGAAACGTTTTTAAATGCATCTCAGTTTTCATCCCCTGGTACTCTGTTCACCATTCCAGACGCTTTACTAACACTCTCTCCACTTGGTGAGTCAGTGCCTTTAACCTCCTGTTTGGCACAGTTCGCAATTTCTGCACAAGATGAACAGGAATAGGGAGAACTAGTGAGAGACTAGCTGTAGGCGTCTGCACGGGCAAATTTAATGCTCATTTCCCTCCAGGAAGAGGAATTAATGAAAATCTCAGCGTGCCGTGCCGGAACCAGATTAGGGCCTGAAGCAATCCTGCGGTTTTGCAGCTAGGTCACAAGAAAGCGAGTTGAAGAAGGAGGCTCAGGGACACTGTCATTCACAAACCTGCAGAGTTATAAATGACAGCTATCATCCAAAAATATATTGAAGTAAGGCTGCGAAGAAGACTTGAAAGCGGGGCAGAATTGCCGGAATCCGATTTCAGGAGGTAGACGGGAATTCCTCTGAAAGCATAGGAAAAGAGGCAGAATCTCGACAGTGAGGCACTTGGCCAAAAAGGACGTATACGTTTTTTCCAGGGCCCTTATTAACGAGGGCAGGAGGCTCCCAGCATGCTCTATTGGCCAACAGAGGGCCCACATTACCAAGGCGACGTGAGCTAGCCAGGCGGGGGTGACCTCACAGCAGAGGGCCTACCTCACAGAAGGTTGAGGAACCCAGCCAGGATAAGACTCTCACCAGAGGGCCCACATCAACAAGGGAATCAGAACCAGTCAGGAGTGTCCTCACGCCAGTGTGGCCACATCAGCAGAAGGTGAGGAACCCAGCACATGTGGCCTCAAAAAAGGGGACACAAATCACGAATGGGCTGGGAGTGAGGCATGCAGGAGGAGACTCACAACAGAGGGCCCATAGAATAAAAAAGGTGAGGAATCCAGGAGTTGGAAACTCAAAGCAGGCAGCCCAGAGCACTGACGCTATGGGATACAGGCCAGAGTGAACTCACAGCAGAGGGCCCACATCATGAAACTGTGAGCAACCCAGCCGTTGGGACCACAGAACAGAAGTCCCACATGCCCATGGGGATGGGAACCTGGCAGGAGTGTCCTCACACCACTGGGCGCACATCAGAAAATGTGTGGAGCCCAGCACTTAGGGCCTGACACCAGAGGACCCTCATCACTGAGAAGAGGAGTCCCCAGCACGCTCCAACTGCAGCCAGAGAGCCTACGTCGCCAAGGCGATGTGTGCCAGCCAGGCACAATTGACCTCACAGCAGAGGGCCCACCTCACAGAATGGTGAGGAATCCAGCCACGATCAGACTCTCACCAGAGGGTCATATCACCAAGGGGATTGGAACCAGGCACGAGTGTCCTCACACCAGTGGGGCCACATCATCAAAAGATGAGGAACCCATCACATGTGGCCCCAAACCAGAGGAAACACATCACCAAGGGGCTGGGAGTGAGGCAGGCAGGAGGAGCCTCACAACACAGGGCTCAAAGGATAAAAATGGTGAGGAACCCAGCAGTTGGAACTTACCAGCAGGTGGCCCAGAGCACAGAGGTTACGGGATCCAGGAATGAGTGAACTAACACCAGAGAGCCAACATCAGGAAACTGTGAGCAACCCAGGCGTTGGGACCTCAGAGCAGAAGGCCCACATCGCCATGGGAAAGGGAACCTTACACGAATGTCCTGGCATCACTGGGCTCACATCAGAAAACGTGGGGAGCCCAGCAGTTAGGGCCTGAGGCCACAGGGCCCTCATCACCGAGGGGAGGAGGCTCCCAGCAGGCTCCAACTGCCACCATATGGCCGACGTCACCAAGGCGGGGTGTGTCAGCCAGGCAGGAAATGACCTCAGAGCAGAGGGCCCACCTCACAGAAGTGTGAGGAACCCAACCAGGATCAGACTCTCACCAGAGGGCCAACATCACCAAGGGGATGGGAACCAGGCAGGAGTGTCCTAACACCAGTGGCGCCAACATCACCAAGGGGATGGGAACCAGGCAGGAGTGTCCTCACACCAGTGGGGCCACATCAGCGAAAGGTGAGGAACCCAGCACATGTGGCCTCAAACCAGAAGACCCACATCACCAAGGGGCTCCGAGTGAGGCAGGCAGGAGTTGTCTCACAACACAGGGCCCATAGAATAAAAAAGGTAAGGAATCCAGCAGTTGGAAGCTCCAAGCAGGTGGCCCAGATCACCGAGGCTATGGGATCCATGCCAGAGTGAACTCACAGCAGAGGGCTCACATCCTGACACTGTGAGCACCCCAGCCGTTGGGACTTCATAGCAGAAGGCCCAAATCCCCATGGGGATGGGAACCTGGCAGGAGGGTCATCGCACCAGTGGGCACACATCAGAAAATGTGGGGAGCCCAGCAGTTAGGGCCTGAGGCCAGAGGGCCCTCATCACCGAGGGGAGGAGTCTCCCAGCACACTCCAATTGCAACCAGAGGGCACATGTGGCCAAGGCAACGTGTGCCAGCCAGGCAGGAGTGACCTCACAGCAGAGGGCCCTCCTCCCAGAAGTGTGAGGAACCCAGCCAGGATAAGGCTCTCACCAGAGAGCCCACATCACCAAGGGGATCGGAACAAGGCAGGAGTGTCCTCACACCAGTGTGGCCACATTATAGAAAGGTGAGGAACACAGCACATGTGGCCTCAAACAAGGGGAAACACATCACGAAGGGGCTGGGAGTGAGACATGCAGGAGACGCACAACAGAGGGCAAATAGAATAAAAAAGGTGAGGAATCCAGGAGTTGGAAACTCAAAGCAGGAGGCCCAGAGCACTGACGCTATGGGATACAGGCCGGAGTCAACTCACAGCAAAGGGCCCACATCATGAAACTGTGAGCAACCCAGCCGTTGGGATCACAGAACAGAAGTCCCACATGCCCATGGAGATGGGAACCTGGCAGGAGTGTCCTGGTACCGCTGGGCACACATCAGAAAATGTGTGGAGCCCAGCACTTAGGGCCTGACACCAGAGGGCCCTCATCACTGAGGGCAGGAGGCCCCAGAACGCTCCAACTGCCACCAGAGGGTCCACGTCGCCAAGGCGACGTGTCCCAGCCAGGCAGGATTGACCTCACAGCAGAGGGCCCACATCATGAAAGTGTGAGCAACCCAGCCGTTGGGACCTCAGAACAGAAGGCCCACATGCCCATGGGGATGGGAACCTGGCAGGAGTGCCCTCGCACCACTTAGAACGTATCAGAAAATGTGGGAACCCAACCGTTAGGGCCTGATGCCAGATGGCCTCATCACCGAGGGAAGGAGGCTCCCAGCAGGCTCCAACTGCCACCATAGGGCCGACGTCGCCAAGGCAGGGTGTGCCAGCCAGGCAAGAGTGACCTCAGAGAAGAGGGCCCACCTCACAGAAGTGTGAGGAACCCAACCAGGATCAGAGTCTCATCAGAGGGCCCACATCACCAAGGGGATGGGAACCAGGCAGGAGTGTCCTCACATCATTGGGGCCACATCATCAAAAGATGAGGAACCCATCATATGTAGCCTCAAACCAGAGGACACACATCACCAGGGAGCTGGGAGTGAGGCAGGTGATTGGAGGGGTACATTTAACTCTAATTTCCCACCAGGAAGAGGAATTAACCAAAGGCTCAGAGTGCTGTGCCGCACCCTGAGAACAGCCTGAAGCAAACCTGGGGTTTTGGGGCCAGCTTACAAGGAAGCGAGTTAAGAAAGGAAATCACGGGCACTGTAATTCACAAATCTGCAGAGTTATAAATGACAGCTATTGGCAAAAATATATTGAAGTAAGGCTGCAAAGAGGACTTGAAAACGAGGCAGAATTGCAGGAATCATATTTCAGGAGGTAGATTGGAATTGCATTTAAAACATATGAAAATCGGCAGATCTTTGACAGAGATGCACTTGGACAAAAAGTGCATATACATTTTTTCCTGAATATATTCAGGAAAAAACAAATATGCACTTTTTGGCCAACGAAGCACTCGAGCAATGGAAATCCGCACTACAATGAAGTCTCATTTCCCATTCGTCAAAAGGGCCATCTGAAAAAAGTGTAAAAACAAGAAACAGAGGAGAGGCCATGGAGAACAGGGAGCCTTGCTATGCTGATGGGCGGGATATAATTTGCCAACAGACACTCTGGAGATATTTATGGTGTATCCTGAAACATCTAAAAAACAAAGCTACAGAGCCTAGGGCACTTCCACTTTTGGCCCTATAGCTTAGGAAAATTAAAATCAACAAAACCCAGCCAACACAAAATTTAGGGCTGCTGTGTTTACAAGAAACTCGAGTCCAGTACAAATTAAATATCCCAGAAAGAAAAAAATGGATAAAGAAGTTGTGCTACTTACGTACATCGGAATATCACTCAGCAATGAAATCAATGTCATCAGGCCTGTAGCAGCAAATTGAGTGGATTTAAGTATGATGATTCTAAGAGAAATATGTCACACACAGAAAGATAATTATCATAAGATATCACTAATTGAGGGAGTGTAAACTTGGCTACACATAAACTGAATTACAAAACCAAACAGAGTCTCACATTTAGATAAAAAAACTTATGCTTGCTTAAGGGCAAAGTTGAGTTAGGGTGCTGTATAAAACCAGAGATTGAAATTAGCACACATACCGTTCCATAAGCTAAATATGTAATAGACAAGACCTACTCTTTGCTCAACGAAATAGACTCATCCATGGTGTATCACCTCACATCTGTTAGAACAGGCATCATCAGAAAATCTACAAACAACAAATGCTAGAAAGGGTGTGGAGATAAGGAACCCTCTTCCACTACTGTTGGGAATGTAAATTGATACAGTCACTGTGGAGAACATTATGGAGTTTCTTATAAAACTAAGAATAGAATTACCATATGATACAGCAATCCCACTACTGGGCATATACCCAGACAAAACCATAAATCAAAAAGAGACATTTACCGCAATATTCATTGCATCACTATTTACAATATCCAGGTAATGGAAGCAACCTAAATGCCCACAGACAGACGAATGCATACAAATGTGGTACATATATAAAATGGAATATTACTAAGCCATAAAAAGGAATGAAATTGGGTCATTTGTAGAGACGTTGATGGATCTAGAGACTGTCATACAGAGTGAAGTAAGTCAGAAAGAGAAAAACAAATCTTGCATGTTAATGCATATATGTGGAACCTAGAAAAGTTGTACAGATGAACCGTTTTGCAAGGCAGAAATAGAGCAACAGATGTAGACAACAAACGTATGGACACCAAGGGGGGAAAGCTGTTGGGGGGGGTGGTGGGAGGAGTTGAGAGATTGGGATTGGCATATATACATTTATATGGATAAAAGAGATAACCAAAAACAACCTGCTTTATAAAAAAATAAAATTAAATTAAAAATTAAAAAAATAAAATTAAAAAAATTAAAACAGAAAAAATATTCTTCCCTTCACATACATGTATTTATATGAATAAATTATTTCCATGCTTATATCTGTAAATACAAAAAAGAGGAATAAAATCTACCTTGAACTAAAAACGGAAAAAAGAAAAAAAAAGACAGAACCCACCAGTTACACAGAGGAAAACCCTATCAGGGCACTTGCTCCAGTTGTAAACAATTCTGAAGTTGGTCAGTGGTGGGGAATCATCTCCCATTCAGCCAGCAGGCCCCACACAACAAGCGTCCTCATTGCAAAGCTGGGGGACCGTGCCGAGACACCTGTGAGTAAACGTGGGCTGAGCCCCAGGCCAGCTGCTGCTGAAATGTTCCCACCCTTCCCAGGTAAAACACCTGAATATGTACAAGGACTTGAAAGCCTAGAGGAAGGGCCATGGAGCCACATGAGCGACAGCATGCCAGCCGACTTGTTGCCTGCAGGCCAGACAGGATGGTCCTGGCCCTGGGTGCTCTTCTGGAAGCTTTCCATTTCCCTGCCTGAGATACCCCTGCTGTCCGGGCCCCCACTGCTTTCTTCCTCACTCACCTCTGCCCAGGGAGAAATTCCAGAGGCAGGTATGGGTGACACATCCTCTTCTTTAGCAGGTGGCATCTTGGTAACTGCTGCAGAAAGTCCAGCAGAGCCCCACTCACACTGGGCCACCCACAAAGCCGTGGCCTCTCACTCCCTCCCACCAGTCCAGCCCCGAGACTGCTGACAGGGCAGAGAAAATGGCGTCAGGCACAGCTGCAGGGGCTCTTGCTGCCTGCAGCGGTGTTTATATTGATCTCAAACAGGCACACCTGGGGAGGGCTGGCCGGCACGGTCAGGCTTCCCAGGCCAGCCAATAATCACCCCTCAGGCACTCACAGTTGCAGAAACTGGAACTTGCTGAATCGGCCAGGTCCAAGGAACAGGTGTGGGCTCCTGAGAGTCAGGATAGAAAAGGGGTTGCAGCTCTGGCTTGTTTTCTAATTATATTATCTGGCCCATGAGTGGGAGACAACTTCAAGAAAACCCTCTCCTAATGAGAGGAACCCAGGAGTCAGGGAGAGGAGGGGTGGGTGGTGGGTCTAGACAGAGGCCTGGTGCCCCAGGTGCAGTGGAAGTCTCTGGAAGACCAGGTGGAGGGAGGCCACACAGAGTGATGCCCAGGGTCACAGACCTGTTGGAACTGCTGTTTCTTAGTTCAAGTCCTGCTCTGAGGTGCTCTGTGTCAGATCTGAGTGACAGGTGAGCTGGAAGTGCTCTGCAATGAGGGCGATGTGCACGGTACCTGTGTGCCCAGCCCTGCCAGGGTAACTGCACGGGTAGCTCTGTATCCTGGGAGGGGCCTGACCACGAGAGCCCCATGGGCTGCAGGGGAACCTGCCCAGGGAACCCCATATCCTGGGATGGGCCTGAACAGGAGAGCACCGTGGGCTGCGGTGGGGGTGGGGTACCTGCCCAGGTGAGCTCCATATCCTGGGATTGGCCTGACCTCGAGAGCCCCATGGGCTGCTGGAGTCCTGGTAAAGGATGTCAGGACAGTCAGTGAAGCCACAGAGGATATGCCTCCAGTAGTTCCTAAATCCTACACCCTGCTGGTCATTCTACCAACCACCGGGACATGGTATTCTGTATTAGTCTTCAATGATGCCTTCTTTTGTATTCTATTAGTAGGAGAGTCACAAGAAATTTTGGCTTGTGAGTGGCAGGACTCAACATACAACTAAAACAATACTTCTGGGCCGTGTTGCCCCAAGGGTTCAAAAATTCCCACACCATCTTTGGGGAAAGCTCAGTTAAAGACCTAAAAGTTCTACCTCTGGAAAAGGAAACACTCCTTCAATATGCATACGACATTCTGATCGCCAGCCCTACTAAGGAGACCTCTGAACTACCAAGCCAATAAAGGATACAAGTTGTCAAATAAAAAGCTCAAATATCACAGACTACGGTGACCTGCCTGGCCTTCATTCTCACAGAAGGTCGGAGAAGCCCATCTCAGGAAAGGGAAGAAACAATTTACAGCCTTACCCATTTCTAAAACTAGAAGACAGCTAAGGGGTTCCTGGGGAGGCCAGGGTTGGTGCTTCTGGATCCCTAACTACAGTCTACTAGCTGGGCCTCTATATGAAACACTGAAAGGAAAAGATGATGATCCTTTTGAATAGAATCCAGAAGTGGCCTTTCAAGAATGGAAAGAGCAGTCAATTCAGACCCTTGCCCTAGAACTCCCTAATTTAGCTAAACCCTTTGACTTTTACATTCCTGGTGAATGGTGAATCGCTATTGGAGTATTAGTGCAAAAACTGGGACCACTTGAAATGGAACAATGCAAGAATGCCATCCCGGTAGGATAAACTACGGTCACCAATGGGCTTGGCCCACCGCCACATCTGGCCAAGATACTGGCGGTATCTGAAAACCTGGAAATCAGCAGCCCAAAAGGCCACCTCCCTCCTAAGGGAAAAGGACCCCACGTGGTGATCCTAACCCCCAACCATGCCCTGAAGTTGCAGGGTTTGCTCCGTGGGCACACTGACCTCGAGTGAGGAGGCCCTCCAACTCCAACCTCCAGAGAGATAACCGGGGCAAAGGGTCACCATGACGACTCGTGTGACCATCACTTGACCTGGAGTTTCTCTCATAAAACAACAAGAGTGTGTCCCAAAAGAGTAGACTACTGCTTGCAGGACTTACTGCACCCAGAGCGGACCTAATAATCTTGGCGGGGGAACCGTATATCACGCTGTAACCATAGAAAAGCCTACAGACACTGTGATGATGGTGGCCAATAAGACTGGCTGGACTGCTGTTTACTTCAAAAGGCTGTTGACTCAGTGGCCATCATGGTCCTTCATCACCACTGACGCTGGACTGTCTGGGAGTTGAGCAGGCAGGGTCCTGATACCTGGTGCTGTTTTTACGTTAATTCAGGGGCCTAATTGAAGAAAGCACAGACTACTGGTCAGAGCATCTAGGCTGGCAGAAACGGTCAGCCTAAGGTGGCCGAACAAATGTGGGGTGGGGTGAAACTGGACCTCACAGCGTCACTGCACATCTCCTTCCTGGAACCTTAAAGGTCATTAGAATCTATAACGCTTCCAATACTGGTGCTCAGGCGGACGAGCAGTGAGGCAGGAGGCCTGGGGACAATCAACGTCACCTGGAGGCTGCTGGGGAGAAGTTCTGACCCTCGCCCACGGGTATGAGGGCTCCTAACTCAGCACTCAGCAGTTAGAGAAGAAGGGTCTGCACCCTCAGCACTCTAAGAATGAGGAAGGGAAAAAAAGGCAGAAGAGGGCTTTGTCCCAGGCAAAGCCCCTTAAAAATCCCTGGGAGATAAAAATAGAATCTGGGCAATAAAATAAAGTCTAACCTTTTTTATCCTTTGTGCTTTGTCTAATTTCACGTGCTCCTAGGGTCCCGCATACAGAGGTTCAACAGCTGGCGCTTCAGACCAGATTTCCTAGTGCGGAATGGCTGGGTCGACACCTCAGCTCCTGGGGCACAGTGCACACTCCGCGATATAGAGCCTGAGCTGCAGCCAACCGGGCCCTCGAGAGCTCCGCCCCCTCCCTCCCACTGACTCTGACAGGATCTCTACACAGCAGCCCAGCCCACAGCCCACGGGGTAGCACATGCTCTCACCTCTCCATTCTCTGATCAAAATATAAAGTTTCCTTTGCTTCTGAACCAAACTCAGTCTCAATCTGTTGGCTCCAATGACACTGGGCAGGGGGACACTTGTTGGGGTCCACTCTGGAGGATCAGTAACAGAAATTGAGAACATTGTAACTTCAATGAACAGATGTTTGAGCCAAACTGTAATTAACATAGAACAGTGTATAAGGCTCGGGTAAAATAAGATGTTTCTAACACTCCCATTTGATATTTCCATCACTTTATTATAAGCAAGTTCAGTGAAAAGGTTTGTCTTATCTGTCAGGTCAATATTAGAGAAACGAAGTGATTTCTTTCCAAGGATGTATATCTAATAATCTTGGTTAAATCTTCAATCTTGTTTTAAATGCTTTTCCATGGAAAATGATACCTCTCTTTCAGCTCCCACAATTCTGAGAAGTATAAAATCTTATAATTTATTATTACCAAAGGGGAAAGGTGGGAGGAGGGATAAATTAACAGTTTGGGATTAACACATACACACTGCTATGTATAAAATCGATCATCAACAAGGAACTACTGTATAGCACAGGGAACTACACTCAATATTTTACAATAACCTATAAGGGGAAATAATCTGAAAAAGAATAGATATTTTTATTGACATCATCTATTAATGACAGTTAAAATGGAACCTAAGGGAAGCCGGTGGTGAGTGCTTCTGATCCTGAAGACTTCAATCATCTAAAGTTTGGACTCTGCCTACTTCCCAAGGCCCTTAATGAACATATGTGTAGCCGTAGCTTAAAAAATTCCCCAGTTTGGTTTGTGGAGAGACACTGATTTTGTAAATGCCCTGGTGTTCTCCTCACATGAATGGGACACTTCCTACAGCTAAAACATGCCTGTCACATCCAGAGGATGGTATACCGTCTGATCGGGAAGAGTTTGGAAAAGGCATCTCATCTCCTCATCTCCTGGTGCTCGGGTTCACCCCTCCAGCGTCTTTACGAACAGTCTCCCCACTTGGAGATGTCAGCACTGTCAACATCCTGTTGCAGACAGTTTGGAATTTGTCCAGAGGATGAAGCAGAAGGAGGAGGAACAATGAGAGACAAGTCCTAGGTGTTCGGACAGGCACATGTCACTCTTATTTCCAATCAGGAAGACGAATTGACCAAAGGCTAGTGTTGCCCATGGAAACAGAATAGGGCTTGAGGAAATCTCGCTGCTTTGTGGCCAGTTCCCATAAACACAAGTTGAAAAATGGAACTCAGGGACACTAAAATTCACAAAACTGCAGAGTTGAAAATATCTATCACTGAAAAATGTCTTGAGGAATGTCAGAGAAAAGGACTTGTAAGCAATGGAGAATGGCACGAAAGGGATTGGAAGAGGTAGAAAGGACTCGCCATTAAGCACAAGAAAAGGGGCTGAACATTGCCAACATTGCAGTTGGCTAAAAAGGGTGTATGCGTCTTTTTCTGTATGTATTCAAGAAAAGGGCATATACATTTTTAGCCAACCAAAGAGGTGGGCACTGGAAATCAATAATACAAAACATATCACTTCGCATCAGTCAGAAGGGCCTTCCTCATAAATTGTAAACACCAGAAATGCAGGACAGGGCAAGGAGAAAAGGGAGCCCTCTGAGGCTTATACTGGAAATGTATATTGCCAACGGTCACTCTGGAGAAGTGTATTGTGTTTACTAAAGCATCTAAAAAATGAGCTACAGAGCACAGGGCACTTGCACTCATGGACGTATATCTTGGGAAAAACAAAAATCGAGAGGACACAGGCACCCCAATGTTTACCGCCTCTATGTTTAAAAGATCCTCGACTAGGATATAATATATATGTCTCTGGAGGGAAAAAATGGATAGAGATGTGGCACTTATGTAGAGTGGAATATTACTCAGCCTGGAAATCAATGAAATATGGCCAGTTGTAACAACCCCAGAGGAGTTACGTATGATCATTCGAAGTCACATAATTCAAAAAGAAAAAGACATACGATATTACTAATACATGGAATGTAAACGTGGCTACAAATGAACTGAATTACAAAACAGAACGGGGTCTCAAATTTAGAAAACCAACATATGCTTGCTTAAGGATAAAGAAGAGTTGGGGTGCTGCATAAAACCAGAGATAGAAATTAGCACAGATACCTTTCCATAAGCCAAATATGTAATAGTCAAGACCTACCACTTGCTAAACGAAATGGACTAAACACCCCATATTCAACGCCTAGGAATACACCTGACTAGTAAAAATCTTCAAACCCATGGATTTATATGTCTCCGTAAGAGAATCAAGCGTGTGTATAGATTTATGAATGCAGCAGAGAAAATCCAATAAATCCAATTATCAAAATGAATTACAAAAACAAAACACAATGACAGTGAAATAGAGAGCTATTCTGAAATAATTCATTCAGAGCATGTGATGCAACCTGGATTAACCACATCTGCACCAAGAGCTGAGTGAGACATAAGGTTGGACACTTCGGGCGGATAGCATTGGTGAGGTACAATGAGCAAATGCAGAACCTTTGAAGTCATACTGCATGGTACCCATTCCATGGGTCCCAACTCTCCAGGTTTAAGAGATTCTTCCTTCAGCTAAAACATGCATGGGAAACCCAAAGTATGGTCCACCGTGTGACTGGGAAGCGTTTTCAAATGCATCTCAGTTTTCGTCCCCATTTACTCGTGTTCACCATTCCAGACCCTTTAATAACACTCTCTCCACATGGAGAGTCAGTGCCTTTAACCTCCTGTTTGACACAGTTTTGAAATTCTGCGCAAGGTGAACAGGAATTGGGAGAACCAATGAGACACTAGCTGTAGGTGTCTGCACAGGCGAATGGAATGCTCATTTCCCTCCAGGAAGAGGAAATAACCAAAGGCTCAGCGTGCCCTGCCAGAACCAGATTAGGGCCTGAAGCAATCCTGCGGTTTTGCGGCCAGCTCAAAAGAAAGCGAGTTGAAGAAAGGAGCTCGGGGGCACTGTAATTCAGAAACCTGCAGAGTTATGAATGACAGCTATCGTCCAAAAATATATTGAAGTAAGTCTTCGAAGAGGACTTGAAAGCGCGGCAGAATTTCAGGAAAACGATTTCAGGGGGTAGACTGGAATTCCACTTAAAGCATAGGAAAAGAGGCAGAATGTCGACAATGATGCACTTGGCCAAAAAGGGCGTATGCGTTTTTTCCTGAATATATTCAGGAAAAAACGCATACGCCCTTTTTGGCCAACCAAGCAAGCCTGTAAAGGAAATCTGCACTACAATGAAGTCTCACTGCCCCCCGGTCCAAAGGGCCATCTGAAAAAAGTGTAAAATCCAGAAAGGCAGGACAGGTCATGGAGAACAGGGAGCCTTGTTATGCTGATGGGCGGGATGTAAATTGAAAACAGCCACTCTGGAGAACTGTATGGTGTTTCCTGAAACACGTAGGAAACAAAGCAACACAGCCTATGGCACTTCACTTACGATCCTATAGCTTAGGGAAATTAAAATCAAAAACACACAGCCACCCCAAAGTTTGGGACGGCTCTGCTTACAAGAACCTCGTCTACGGTACAAGTTAAATATCCGAGAAAGCAAAAAATGGATAAAGAAGTTGTGGTACGTACGTACAATGGAATATCACTCAGCAATGAGATCCACGTCATCAGCCCCGTAGCGGCATAATGAGTGGATTCAGGTAGGACGATTCTACGAGAAATAAGTCACACAGAAAAAGAAACATCATAAGATATCACTAATACACGGAACGTAAACTTGGCTACACATGAACTGAATTACAAAACAGAACAGGGTCTCAAATTTAGAAAACCAACTTATGCTTGCTTATGGTGAAAGGTGAGTTGGGGTGCTGCATCAAACCAGAGATTGAAATTAGCACAGATACCGTTCCATAAGATAAATATATAATAGACAAGACCTACTCCTTGCTCAACGAAATGGACTCAACACCCCATATTCAACGACTGGGAATATACCTGAGAAGTAATAATCTTAAGACACATGGATTTATATGTCTCCATAAGGAAATCAAGCCTGTGTACAGCGGCCTAAAGGCAGCAGTGAAAATCCGATAAATCCAATTATGAAAGTAAATTTCAAAAACAAAACACAAGGACAGTGAAATAGAGAGCAATTCTTAAATAATTCATTCAGGGCCTGTGATGCAACCTGGATTTACCACATCTACACCCAGAGCTGGGTGAGACATAAGGCTGGACACTTCGGGCTGATAGCATTGCTGAGATTCGATGAGCAAACGCAGACCCTTTGAAGTCATACTGCATGGTACCAATTCCATGGGTCCCAACTCTCCAGGTTTAAGGGATTCTTCCTTCAGCTAAAACATGCATGGGAAACCCAGAGTATGGTCCACCATGTGATTGGGAAACGTTTTCAAATGCATCTCAGGTTTCGTCCCCTGGTACTCGGGTTCACCGTTCCAGACGCGTTACTAACACTCTCCCCACTTGGAGAGTCAGTGCCTTTAACCTCCTGTTTGGCACACTTTGCAATTTCTGCGCAAGATGAACAGGAATAGGGAGAACCAATGAGAGAATAGCTGTAGGTGTCTGCACGGGCAAACGGAATGCTCATTTCCCACCAGGAAGAGGAATTGACCAAAGGCTCAGCATGCCCTGCCGGAACAAGATGAGTGCCTGAAGCAATCCTGCGGTTTTGCGGCCAGCTCACAAGAAAGCGAGTTGAAGAAAGGAGTTCACGGGCACTGTAATTCACAAACCTGCAGAGTTATGAATGACAGCTATCGTCCAAAAATGTATTAAAGTAAGTCTTGGAAGAGGACTTGAAAGCGGGGCAGAATTTCAGGAAAACGATTTCAGGGGGTAGACTGGAATTGCACTTAAAGCATAGGAAAAGAGGCAGAATGTCCACAATGATGCACTTGGCGAAAAAGGGCATATAAGTTTTTTCCTGAATATATTCAGGAAAAAACGCATACGCCCTTTTTGGCCAACGAAGCAAGCGTGTAAAGGAAATCTGCACTAAAATGAAGTCTCACTGCCCCCCGGTCAAAAGGGCCATCTAAAAAAAGTGTAAAACCCAGAAAGGCAGGACAGGTCATGGAGAAGAGGGAGCCTTGTTATGCTGATGGGCTTGAGGTAAATTGCCAACAGCCACTCTGGAGAAGTGTAAGGTGTTTCCTGAAACACGTAGGAAACAAAGCAACACAGCCTATGGCACTTCCACTTAGGGTCCTATAGCTTAGGGAAATTAAAATCAAAAACACACAGCCACCCCAAAGTTTGGGACGGCTCTGTTTACAAGAACCTCGTCTACGGTACAAGTTAAATATCCGAGAAAGCAAAAAATGGATAAAGAAGTTGTGGTACATACATACAATGGATATCACTCAGCAATGAAATCAACGTCATCAGGCCAATAGCGGCATAATGAGTGGATTCGGGTACGACGATTCTACGAGAGATAAGTCACACAGAAAAAGAAACATCATAAGATATCACTAATACATGGAACGTAAACATGGCTACACATGAACTGAATTACAAAACAGAACAGGGTCTCAAATTTAGAAAACCAACTTATGCTTGCTTATGGTGAAAGGTGAGTTGGGGTGGTGCATCAAACCAGAGATTGAAATTAGCACAGATACCGTTCCATAAGCCAAATATATAATAGACAAGACCTACACCTTGCTCTATGAAATGGACCCAACACCCCATATTCAAAGCCTGGGAATATACCTGACAAGTAAGAATCTTAAAACCCATGGATTTATATGTCTCCATAAGGAAATCAAGCGTGTGAACAGCGGCCTAAACGCAGCAGTGAAAATCCGATAAATCCCATTATCAAAATAAATTTCAAAAACACAACACAATGACAGTGAAATAGAGAGCAATTCTTAAATAATTCATACAGGGCTTGTGATGCAACCTGGATTTACCACATCTACACCCAGAGCTGCGTGAGACATAAGGCTGGACAGTTCGGGCTGATAGCATTGGTGAGGTTCGGTGAGCAAATGCAGACCCTTTGAAGTCATACTACATGGTACCCATTCCATGGGTCCCAACTCTCCAGGTTTAAGGGATTCTTCCTTCAGCTAAAACATGCATGGGAAACCCAGAGTATGGTCCACCATGTGATTGGGAAACGTTTTCAAATGCATCTCAGGTTTCGTCCCCTGGTACTCGGGTTCACCATTCCAGAAGCATTACTAACACTCTCCCCACTTGGAGAGTCAGTGCCTTTAACCTCCTGTTTGGCACAGTTTGCAATTTCTGCGCAAGATGAACAGGAATAAGGAGAACCAATGAGAGACTAGCTGTAGGTGTCTGCACGGGCAAATTTAACGCTCATTTCCCACCAGAAAGAGGAATTAATCAAAGGCTCAGCATGCCGTGCCAGAAAAAGATTAGGGCCTGAAGCAATCCTGCGGGTTTGTGGCCAGCTCACAAGAAAGCGATTTGAGGAAAGGAGCTCAGGGGCACTGTTATTCACAAACCTGCAGAGTTATAAATGACAGCTATCGTCCAAAAATATATTGAAGGAAGGCTGCGAAGAGGACTTGAAAGTGGGGCAGAATTGCAGGAAAACGATTTCAGGGGGTAGACTGGAATTGCATTTAAAGCATAGGAAAAGAGGCAGAACGTCGACAGTGATGCACTTGGCCAAAAAGTGCGTATGCGTTTTTTCCTGAATATATTCAGGAAAAAACGCATACGCCCTTTTTGGCCAACCAAGCAAGCATGTTAAAGAAATCTGCACTACAATGAAGTCTCCCTGCCCCCCGGTCAAAAGGGCCATCTGAAAAAAGTGTAAAATCCAGAAATGCAGCACAGGCCATGGAGAACAGGGAGCTTTGTTATGCTGATGGGTGGGATGTAAATTGCCAAGAGCCACTCTGGAGAAGTGTATGGTGTTTCCTGAAACACCTAAAAAACAAAGCAACGGAGCTTACGGCACTTCCACTTATGGTCCTATAGCTTAGGGAAATTAAAATCAAAACCACACAGCCGCCCCAAAGTTTCAGACGGCTCTGTTTACAAGAACATCTTCTACGGTACAAGTTAAATATCCCAGAAAGCGAAAAATGGATAAAGAAATTGTGGTACGTACGTACAATGGAATATCACACACCAATGAAATCTATGTCATCTGGCCCATCGTGGCATAATGAGTGGATTCAGGTACGATGATTCTAAGTGAAATAAGTCACACAGAAAATGAAACATCATAAGATATCACTAATACACGGAATGTAATCTTGGCTACACATGAACTGAATTACAAAACAGAACAGGGTCTCAAATTTAGAAAACCAACTTATGTTTGCTTAAGGGGAAAGGTGAGTTGGGTGCTGCATAAAACCAGAGATAGAAATTAGCACAGATACCATTCCATAAGTCAAATATGTAATAGTCAAGTCCTACCACTTGCTCAACGAAATGGGCTAAACACCCTATATTCAACACCTAGGAATACACCTGACTAGTAAAATCTTCAAACCCATGGATTTATATGTCTCCATAAGAGAATCAAGCGTGTGTACAGCTGCATGAAGGCAGCAGAGAAAATCCGATAAATCCTATTATCAAAATGAATTACAAAAACAAAACACAATGACAGTGAAATAGAGAACAATTCTTAAATACTTCATTCAGGGCTTGTGACGCAACCTGGATTTACCTCATCTAAACCCAGAGCTGAGAGAGACATAAGGTTGGACACTTCGGGCTGATAGCATTGGTGAGGTTCGATGAGCAAATGCAGACCATTTGAAGTCATACTGCATGGTACCCATTCCATGGGTCCCAACTCTCCAGGTTTAAGTGATTCTTCCTTCAGCTAAAGCATGCATGGGAAACACACAGTATGGTGCACCGTGTGACCGGGAAACGTTTTCAAATGCATCTCAGTTTTCGTCCCCTTTTACTCGGGTTCACAATCCAGACCCTTTACTAACACTCTCCCCGCTTGGAGAGTCAGTGCCTTTAACCTCCTGTTTGGCACAGTTTGCAATTTCTGCGCAAGATGAACAGGAATAGGGAGAACGAATGAGAGACTAGCTGTAGGTGTCTGCATGGGCAAATTTAATGCTCATTTCCCACCAGGAAGCCGAATTAACCAAACGCTCAGCATGCCTTGCCTGAACCAGATTAGGGCCTGAAGCAATCCTGCGGGTTTGCGGCCAGCTCACAAGAAAGCAATTTGAAGAAAGGAGCTCAGGGGCACTGTAATACTCAAACCTGCAAAGTTATAAATGACAGCTATTGTCCAAAAATATATTGAAGGAGGGCTGCGAAGAGGACTTGAAATCGGGGCAGAATTGCAGGAAAGCGGTTTCAGGGAGTAGAGTGGAATTGCATTTAAAGCATAGGAAAAGAGGCAGAACGTTGAAAATGATGCACGTGGCCAAAAAGGGCATATGCGTTTTTTCCTGAATATATTCAGGAAAAAACGCATATGCCCTTTTTGGCCAACCAAGCAAGCATGTTAGAGAAATCTGCACTACAATGAAGTCTCACTGCCCCCTGGTCAAAAGGGCCAACTGAAAAATGTGTAAAATCCAGAAAAGCAGCACAGGCCATGGAGAACAGGGAGCCTTGTTATGCTGATGGGTGGGATGTAAATTGCCAAGAGCCACTCTGGAGAAGTGTATGGTGTTTCCTGAAACACTTAAAAAACAAAGCAACGGAGCCTACGGCACTTCCACTTATGGTCCTATAGCTTAGGGAAATTAAAATCAAAACCACACAGCCGCCCCAAAGTTTCAGACGGCTCTGTTTACAAGAACATCTTCTACGGTACAAGTTAAATATCCCAGAAAGCGAAAAATGGATAAAGAAGTTTTGATAAGTACGTACAATGGAATATCACTCACCAATGAAATCTATATCATCAGGCCCGTCGAGGCAGAATGATTGAATTCAGGTACAATGATTCTAAGTGAAATAAGTCACACAGAAAATGAAATATCATAAGATATCACTAATACACGGAATGTAATCTTGGCTACATATGAACTGAATTACAAAACAGAACAGGGTCTCAAGTTTAGAAAACCAACTTATGTTTGCTTAAGGGGAAAGGTGAGTTGGGTGCTGCATAAAACCAGAGACAGAAATTAGCACAGATTCCATTCCATAAGTCAAATACGTAATAGTCAAGACATACCACTTGCTCAACGAAATGGGCTAAACACCCTATATTCAACGCCTAGGAATACACCTGACTAGTAAGAATCTTCAAACCCATGGATTTATATGTCTCCATAAGAGAATGAAGCGTGTGTACAGCTGCATGGAGGCAGCAGAGAAAATCCGATAAATCCTATTATCAAAATGAATTACAAAAACAAAACACAATGACAGTGAAATAGAGAGCAATTCTTAAATAATTCATTCAGGGCTTGTGATGCAACCTGGATTTACCTCATCTAAACCCAGAGCTGAGAGAGACATAAGGTTGGACACTTCGGGCTGATAGCATTGTTGAGGTTCGATGAGCAAATTCAGACCATTTGAAGTCATACTGCATAGTACCCATTCCATGGGTCCCAACTCTCCAGGTTTAAGTGATTCTTCCTTCAGCTAAAGCATGCATGGGAAACCCACAGTGTGGTGCACCGTGTGACCGGGAAACGTTTTCAAATGCATCTCAGTTTTGTCCCCTTTTACTCGGGTTCACAATTCCAGACCCTTTACTAACACTCTCCCCACTTGGAGAGTCAGTGCCTTTAACCTCCTGTTTGGCACAGTTTGCAATTTCTGCGCAAGATGAACAGGAATAGGGAGAACCAATGAGAGACTAGCTGTAGGTGTCTGCACGGGCAAATTTAATGCTCATTTCCCACCAGGAAGAGGAATTAACCAAAGGCTCAGCATGCCGTGCCGGAAAGAGATTAGGGCCTGAAGCAATCCTGCGGGTTTGCGGCCAGCTCACAAGAAACCGATTTGAAGAAAGGAGCTCAGGGGCACTGTAATTCACAAACCTGTAGAGTTATAAATGACAGCTATCGTCCAAAAATATATTGAAGGAAGGCTGCGAAGAGGACTTGAAAGCGGGGCAGAATTGCAGGAAAACGATTTCAGGGGGTAGACTGGAATTGCATTTAAAGCAGAGGAAAATAGGCAGAACGTCGACAATGATGCACTTGGCCAAAAAGGGCGTATGCGTTTTTTCCTGAATATATTCAGGAAAAAACGCATACGCCCTTTTTGGCCAACCAAGCAAGCATGTTAAAGAAATCTGCACTACAATGAAGTCTCACTGCCCCCCGGTCAAAATGGCCATCTGAAAAAAGTGTAAAATCCAGGAATACAGCACAGGCCATGGAGAACAGGGAGCCTTGTTATGCTGATGGGTGGGATGTAAATTGCCAACAGCCACTCTGGAGAATTGTATGGTGTTTCCTGAAACACCTATAAAACAAAGCAACGGAGCCTACGGCACTTCCACTTATGGTCCTATAGCTTAGGGAAATTAAAATCAAAAACACACAGCCACCCCAAAGTTTCAGACGGCTCTGTTTACAAGAACCACCTCTACGGTAAAAGTTAAATATCCGACAAAGCAAAAAATGGATAAAGAAGTTGTGGTACGTACGTACAACGGAATATCACTCACCAATGAAATCTATATCATCTGGCCCGTCGTGGCATAATGAGTGGATTCAGGTACAATGATTCTAAGTGAAATAAGTCACACAGAAAATGAAACATCATAAGATATCACTAATACACGGAATGTAATCTTGGCTACACATGAACTGAATTACAAAACAGAACAGGGTCTCAAATTTAGAAAACCAACTTATGTTTGCTTAAGGGGAAAGGTGAGTTGGTGTGCTGCATAAAACCAGAGATAGAAATTAGCACAGACACCATTCCATACATCAAATATGTAATAGTCAAGATCTACAACTTGCTCAACGAAATGGGCTAAACACCCTATATTCAACGCCTAGGAATACACCTGACTATAAAGAATCTTCAAACCCATGGATTTATATGACTCCATAAGAGAATCAAGCGTGTGTACAGCTGCATGAAGGCAGCAGAGAAAATCCGATAAATCCAATTATCAAAATGAATTACAAAAACAAAACACAATGACAGTGAAATAGAGAGCAATTCTTAAATAATTCATTCAGGGCTTGTGATGCAACCTGGATTTACCTCATCTACATCGAGAGCTGAGTGAGACATAAGGTTGGACACTTCGGGCTGATAGCATTGGTGAGGTTCGATGAGCAAATGCAGACCATTTGAAGTCATACTGCATGGTACCCATTCCATGGGTCCCAACTCTCCAGGTTTAAGCGATTCTTCCTTCAGCTATAACATGCATGGGAACCCACAGTATGGTGCACCGTGTGACCGGGAAACGTTTTCAAATGCATCTCAGTTTTTGTCCCCTTTTACTCGGGTTCACAATTCCAGAACCTTTACTAACACTCTCCCCACTTGGAGAGTCAGTGCCTTTAACCTCCTGTTTGGCACAGTTTGCAATTTCTGCGCAAGATGAACAGGAATAGGGAGAACCAATGAGAGACTAGTTGTAGGTGTCTGCACGGGCAAATTTAACGCTCATTTCCAACCAGGAAGAGGAATTAACCAAAGGCTCAGCATGCCGTTTCGGAACCAGATTAGGGCCTGAAGCAATCCTGCGGGTATGCGGCCAGCTCACAAGAAAGCGATTTGAAGAAAGGAGCTCAGGGGCACTGTAATTCACAAACCTGCAGAGTTATAAATGACAGCTATCGCCCAAAAATATATTGAAGGAATGCTGCGAAGAGGACTTGAAAGCGGGGCAGAATTGCAGGAAATCGATTTCAGGGGGTAGACTGGAATTGCATTTAAAGCATAGGAAAAGAGGCAGAATGTCGACAATGATGCACTTGGCCAAAAAGGGCGTATGCGTTTTTTCCTGAATATATTCAGGAAAAAACGCATATGCAGTTTTTGGCCAACCAAGCAAGCATGTTAAAGAAATCTGCACTACAATGAAGTCTCACTGCCCCCCAGTCAAAAGGGCCATCTGAAAAAAGTGTAAAATACAGAAATGCAGCACAGGCCATGGAGAATAGGGAGCCATGTTATGCTGATGGGTGGGATGTAAATTGCCAAGAGCCACTCTGGACAAGTGTATGGTGTTTACTAAACACCTAAAAAACAAAGCAACGGAGCCTCCGGCACTTCCACTTATGGTCCTATAGCTTAGGGAATTTAAATTCAAAAGCACGCAGCCACCCCAATGTTTCAGACGGCTCTGTTTGCAAGAAGCTCGTCTACGGTACAAGTTAAATATCCCAGAAAGCGAAAAATGGATAAAGAAGTTGTGGTACGTACGTACAATGGAATATCACTCACCAATGAAATCTATGTCATCTGGCCCATCGTGGCATAATGAGTGGATTCAGGTACGATGATTCTAAGTGAAATAAGTCACACAGAAAATGAAACATCATAAGATATCAATAATACACGGAATGTAATCTTGGCTACACATGAACTGAATTACAAAACAGAACAGGGTCTAAATTTAGAAAACCAACTTATGTTTGCTTAAGGTAAAAGGTGAGTTGGGGTGCTGCATAAAACCAGAGATAGAAATTAGCACAGATACCATTCCATACGTCAAATATGTAATAGTCAAGACCTACCCCTTGCTCAACGAAATGGGCTAAACACCCTATATTCAACGCCTAGGAATACACCTGACTAGAAAGAATTTTCAAACCCATGGATTTATATGTCTCCAAAAGAGAATCAACCGTGTGTACAGCTGCATGAAGGCAGCAGATACAATCCGATAAATCCCATTATCAAAATGAATTACAAAAACAAAACACAATGACAGTGAAATAGAGAGCAATTCTTAAATAATTCATTCAGGGCTTGTGATGCAACCTGGATTTACCTCATCTACACCCAGAGCTGAGTGAGACATAATGTTGGACACTTCGGGCTTATAGCATTGGTGAGGTTCGATGAGCAATTGCAGACCATTTGAAGTCATACTGCATGGTACCATTCCATGGGTCCCAACTCTCCAGGTATAAGCGATTCTTCCTTCAGCTAAAGCATGCATGGGAAACCCACAGTATGGTGCACAGTGTGACCGGGAAACGTTTTCAAATGCATCTCAGTTTTGTCCTCTTTTACTCGGGTTCACAATTCCAGACCATTTACTAACACTCTCCCCACTTGTAGAATCAACGCCTTTAACCTCCTGTTTGTCACAGTTTGCAATTTCTGCGCAAGCTGAACAGGAATAGGGAGAACCAATGAGAGACTAGCTGTAGGTGTGTGCACGGGCAAATTTAACACTCATTTCCCACCAGGAAGAGGAATTAACCAAAGGCTCAGCCTGCCGTGCCGGAACCAGATTAGGGCCTGAAGCAATCCTGCGGGTTTGGGGCCAGCTCACAAGAAAGCGATTTGAAGAAAGGAGCTCAGGTGCACTGTAATTCACAAACCTGCAGAGTTATAAATGACAGCTATCGTTCAAAAATATATTGAAGGTAGGCTGCGAAGAGGACTTGAAAGCGGGGCAGAATTGCAGGAATACGATTTCAGGGGGTAGACTGGAATTGCATTTTAAGTATAGGAAAAGAGGGAGAACGTCGACAATGATGCACTTGGCCAAAAAGGGCATATGCGTTTTTTCCTGAATATATTCAGGAAAAAACGCATACGCACTTTTTGGCCAACCAAGCAAGCATGTTAAAGAAATCTGCACTACAATGAAGTCTCACTGTCCACCGGTCAAAAGGGCCATCTGAAAAATGTGTAAAATCCAGGAATACAGCACAGGCCATGGAGAAGAGGGAGCCTTGTTATGCTGATGGGTGGGATGTAAATTGCCAACAGCCACTCTGGAGAATTGTATGGTGTTTCCTGAACCACCTATAAAACAAAGCAACGGAGCCTATGGCACTTCCACTTATGGTCCTATAGTTTAGGGAAATTAAAATCAAAAACACACAGCCACCCCAAAGTTTCAGATGGCTCTGTTTACAAGAACCTCGTCTACGGTACAAGTTAAATATCCCAGAAAGCGAAAAATGGATAAAGAAGTTGTGGTACGTACGTACAATGGAATATAACTCACCAATGAAATCTATGTCATCTGGCCCTTCGTGGCATAATGAGTGGATTCAGGGACGATGATTCTAAGTGAAATAAGTCACACAGAAAATGAAACATCCTAAGATATCACTAATACACCGAATGTAATTTTGGCTACACATGAACTGAATTACAAAACAGAACAGGGTCTCAAATTTAGAAAACCAACTTATGTTTGCATAAGGGGAAAGGTGAGTTGGGGTGCTGCATAAAACCAGAGTTAGAAATTAGCACAGATACCATTCCATATGTCAAATACATAATAGTCAAGACCTACCCCTTGCTCAACGAAATGGGCTAAACACCCTATATTCAACGCCTAGGAATACACCTGACTAGTAAGAATCTTCAAACCCATGGATTTATATGTCTCCATAAGAGAATCATGCGTGTGTACAGCTGCATGAAGGCAGCAGAGAAAATCTGATAAATCCCATTATCGAAATGAATTAAAAAACCAAACACAATGACAGTGAAATAGAGAGCAATTCTTAAATAATTCATTCAGGGCTTGTGATGCAACCTGGATTTACCTCATCTAAACCCAGAGCTGAGTGAGACATAAGGTTGGACACTTCTGGCTGATAGCATTTGTGAGGTTCGATGAGCAAATGCAGACCTTTTGAAGTCATACTGCATGGTACCCATTCCATGGGTCCCAACTCTCCAGGTTTAAGTGATTCTTCCTTCAGCTAAAGCATGAATGGGAAACCCACAGTATGGTGCACCATGTGACCGGGAAACGTTTTCAAATGCATCTCAGTTTTTGTCCCCTTTTACTCGGGTTCACAATTCCAGACCCTTTACTAACACTCTCCCCGCTTGGAGAGTCAGTGCATTTAACCTCCTGTTTGGCACAGTTTGCAATTTCTGCGCAAGATGAACAGGAATAGGGAGAACCAATGAGAGACTAGCTGTAGGTTTCTGCACGGGCAAATTTAACGCTCATTTCCAACCAGGAAGAGGAATTAACCAAAGGCTCAGCATGCCTTGCAGGAACCAGATTAGGGCCTGAAGCAATCCTGCGGGTTTGCGGCCAGCTCACAAGAAAGCGATTTGAAGAAAGGAGCTCAGGGGCACTGTAATTCACAAACCTGCAGAGTTATAAATGACAGCTATCGTCCGAAAATATATTGAAGGAAGGCTGCGAAGAGGACTTGAAAGCGGGGCAGAATTGCAGGAAAACGATTTCAGGGGGTAGACTGGGATTGCATTTAAAGCATAGGAAAAGAGGCAGAACGTCGACAATGATGCACTTGGCCAAAAAGGGCGTATGCGTTTTTTCCTGAATATATTCAGGAAAAAACGCATACGCACTTTTTGGCCAACCAAGCAAGCATGTTAAAGAAATCTGCACTACAATGAAGTCTCACTGCCCCCCGGTCAAAAGGGCCATCTGAAAAAAGTGTAAAATCCAGAAATGCAGCACAGGCCATGGAGAAGAGGGAGCCTTGTTATGCTGATGGGTGGGATGTAAATTGCCAACAGCCACTCTGGAGAAGTGTATGGTGTTTCCTGAAACAACTAAAAAACAAAGCAACGGAGCCTCCGGCACTTCCACTTATGGTCCTATAGCTTAGGGAAATTAAAATCAAAAACACACAGCCACCCCAAAGTTTCAGACGGCTCTGTTTACGAGAACCTCGTCTACGGTACAAGTTAAATATCCCAGAAAGCGAAAAATGAATAAAGAAGTTGTGGTACGTACGTACAATGGAATATCACTCACCAATGAAATCTATGTCATCTGGCCCGTCGTGGCATAATGAGTGGATTCAGGTACGATGATTCTAAGTGAAATAAGTCACACAGAAAATGAAACATCATAAGATATCACTAATACACCGAATGTAATCTTGGCTACACATGAACTGAATTACAAAACAGAACAGGGTTTCAAATTTAGAAAACCAACTTATGTTTGCTTAAGGGGAAAGGTGAGTTGGGGTGCTGCATAAAACCAGAGATAGAAATTAGCACAGATACCATTCCATACGTCAAATATGTAATAGTCAAGTCCTACCACTTGCTCAACGAAATGGGCTAAACACCCTATATTCAACACCTAGGAATACACCTGACTAGTAAAATCTTCAAACCCATGGATTTATATGTCTCCATAAGAGAATCAAGCGTGTGTACAGTTGCATGAAGGCAGCAGAGAAAATCCGATAAATCCTATTATCAAAATGAATTACAAAAACAAAACACAATGACAGTGAAATAGAGAACAATTCTTAAATAATTCATTCAGGGCTTGTGATGCAACCTGGATTTACCTCATCTAAACCCAGAGCTGAGAGAGACATAAGGTTGGACACTTCGGGATGATAGCATTGGTGAGGTTAGATGACCAAATGCAGACCATTTGAAGTCATACTGCATGGTACCCATTCCATGGGTTCCAACTCTCCAGGTTTAAGGGATTCTTCCTTCAGCTAAAGCATGCATGGGAAACCCACAGTATGGTGCACCGTGTGACCGGGAAACGTTTTCAAATGCATCTCAGTTTTGTCCCCTTTTACTCGGGTTCACAATTCCAGACCCTTTACTAACACTCTCCCCACTTGGAGAGTCAGTGCCTTTAACCTCCTGTTTGGCACAGTTTGCAATTTCTGCGCAAGATGAACAGGAATAGGGAGAACCAATGAGAGAATAGCTGTAGGTGTCTGCACGGGCAAATTTAATTCTCATTTCCAACCAGGAAGAGGAATTAACCAAAGGCTCAGCATGCCATGCAGGAACCAGATTAGGGCCTGAAGCAATCCTGCGGGTTTGCGACCAGCTCACAAGATAGCGATTTGAAGAAAGGAGCTCAGGGGCACTGTAATTCACAAACCTGCAGAGTTATAAATGACAGCTATCGTCCAAAAATATATTGAAGGAAGGCTGCGAAGAGGACTTGAAAGCGGGGCAGAATTGCAGGAAAACGATTTCGGGGGTAGACTGGAATTGCATTTAAAGCATCGGAAAAGAGGCAGAACGTGGACAATGATGCACTTGGCTTAAAAGGACGTATGCGTTCACGCCCTTTTTGGCCAACCAAGCAAGCATGTTAAAGAAATCTGCACTACAATGAAGTCTCACTGCCCCCCGGTCAAAAGGGCCATCTGAAAAAAGTGTAAAATCCAGAAATGCAGCACAGGCCATGGAGAACAGGGAGCCTTGTTATGCTGATGGGTGGGATGTAAATTGCCAACAGCCACTCTGGAGAAGTGTATGGTGTTTCCTGAAACACCAAAAAACAAAGCAATGGAGCCTACGGCACTTCCACTTATGGTCCTATAGCTTAGGGAAATTAAAATCAAAAACACACAGACACCCCAAAGTTTCAGACGGCTCTGTTTACAAGAACCTCGTCTACGGTACAAGTTAAATATCCCAGAAAGCGAAAAATGGATAAAGAAGTTGTGGTACGTACGTACAATGGAATATCACTCACCAATGAAATCTATGTCATCTGGCCCATCGTGGCATAATGAGTGGATTCAGGTACGATGATTCTAAGTGAAATAAGTCACACAGAAAATGAAACATCATAAGATATCACTAATACACCGAATGTAATCTTGGCTACACATGAACTGAATTACAAAACAGAACAGGGTCTCAAATTTAGAAAACCAACTTATGTTTGCGTAAGGGGAAAGGTGAGTTGGGGTGCTGCATAAAACCAGAGTTAGAAATTAGCACAGATACCATTCCATATGTCAAATACGTAATAGTCAAGACATACCCCTTGCTCAACGAAATGGGCTAAACACCCTATATTCAACGCCTAGGAATACACCTGACTAGTAAGAATCTTCAAACCCATGGATTTATATGTCTCCATAAGAGAATCAAGCGTGTGTACAGCTGCATGAAGGCAATAGAGAAAATCTGATAAATCCCATTATCAAAATGAATTAAAAAACCAAACACAATGACAGTGAAATAGAGAGCAATTCTTAAATACTTCATTCAGGGCTTGTGATGCAACCTGGATTTACCTCATCTAAACCCAGAGCTGAGTGAGACATAAGGTTGGACACTTCGGGCTGATAGCATTGGTGAGGTTCGATGAGCAAATGCAGACCATTTGAAATCATACTGCCTGGTACCCATTCCATGGGTCCCAACTCTCCAGGTTTAAGTGATTCTTCCTTCAGCTAAAGCATGCATGGGAAACCCACAGTATGGTGCACCATGTGACCGGGAAACGTTTTCAAATGCATCTCAGTTTTTGTCCCCTTTTACTCGGGTTCACAATTCCAGACCCTTTACTAACACTCTCCCCACTTTGAGAGTCAGTGCCTTTAACCTCCTGTTTGGCACAGTTTGCAATTTCTGCGCAAGATGAAGAGGAATAGGGAGAACCAATGAGAGACTAGCTGTAGGTGTCTGCACGGGGCAATTTAACGCTCATTTCCAACCAGGAAGAGGAATTAACCAAAGGCTCAGCATGCCGTGCAGGAACCAGATTAGGGCCTGAAGCAATCCTGCGGGTTTGCGGCCAGCTCACAAGAAAGCGATTTGAAGAAAGGAGCTCAGGGGCACTGTAATTCACAAACCTGCAGAGTTATAAATGACAGCTATCGTCCGAAAATATATTGAAGGAAGGCTGCAAAGAGGACCTGAAAGCGGGGCAGAATTGCAGGAAAACGATTTCACGGGGTAGACTGGAATTGCATTTAAAGCATAGGAAAAGAGGCAGAACGTCGACAATGATGCACTTGGCCAAAAAGGGCGTATGCGTTTTTTCCTGAATATATTCAGGAAAAAACGCATACGCACTTTTTGGCCAACCAAGCAAGCATGTTAAAGAAATCTGCACTACAATGAAGTCTCACTGCCCCCCGGTCAAAAGGGCCATCTGAAAAAAGTGTAAAATCCAGAAATGCAGCACAGGCCATGGAGAACAGGGAACCTTGTTATGCTGATGGGTGGGATGTAAATTGTCAACAGCCACTCTGGAGAAGTGTATGGTGTTTCCTGAAACACCTAAAAAACAAAGCAACGGAGCCTACGGCACTTCCACTTATGGTCCTATAGCTTAGGGAAATTAAAATCAAAAACACACAGCCACCCCAAAGTTTCAGACGGCTCTGTTTACAAGAACCTCGTCTACGGTACAAGTTAAATATCCCAGAAAGCGAGAAATGGATAAAGAAGTTGTGGTACGTATGTACAATGGAATATCACTCACCAATGAAATCTATGTCATCTGGCCCGTCGTGGCATAATGAGTGGATTCAGGTACGATGATTCTAAGTGAAATAACTCACACAGAAAATTAAACATCATAAGATGTCACTAATACACGGAATGTAATCTTGGCTACACATGAACTGAATTACAAAACAGAACAGGGTCTCAAATTTAGAAAACCAACTTATGTTTGCTTAAGGGGAAAGGTGAGTTGGGGTGCTGCATAAAACCAGAGAAAGAAATTAGCACAGATACCATTCCATACGTCAAATATGTAATAGTCAAGACCTACCCCTTGCTCAACGAAATGGGCTAAACACCCTATATTCAACACCTAGGAATACACCTGACTAGTAAGAATCTTCAAACCCATGGATTTATATGTCTCCATAAGAGAATCAAGCGTGTGTACAGCTGCATGAAGGCAGCAGAGAAAATCCGATAAATCTTATTATCAAAATGAATTACAAAAACAAAACACAATAACAGTGAAATAGAGAACAATTCTTAAATAATTCATTCAGGGCTTGTGATGCAACCTGGATTTACCTCATCTACACCCAGAACTGAGTGAGACATAAGGTTGGACACTTCAGGCTGATAGCATTGGTGAGGTTCGATGAGCAAATGCAGACCATTTGAAGTCATACTACATGGTACCCATTCCATGGGTCCCAACTCTCCAGGTTTAAGTGATTCTTCCTTCAGCTAAAGCATGCATGGGAAACCCACAGTATGGTGCACCATGTGACCGGGAAACGTTTTAAAATGCATCTCAGTTTTTGTCCCCTTTTACTCGGGTTCACAATTCCAGACCCTTTACTAACACTCTCCCCATTTGGAGAGTCAGTGCCTTTAACCTCCTTTTTGGCACAGTTTGCAATTTCTGCGCAAGATGAACAGGAATAGGGAGAACGAATGAGAGACTAGCTGTAGGTGTCTGCACGGGCAAATTTAACGCTCATTTCCCACCAGGAAGAGGAATTAACCAAAGGCTCAGCATGCCGTGCCGGAACCAGATTAGGGCCTGAAGCAATCCTGCGGCTTTGCGGCCAGCTCACAAGAAAGCGATTTGAAGAAAGGAGCTCAGGGGCACTGTAATTCACAAAACTGCAGAGTTATAAATAACAGCTATCGTCCAAAAACATATTGAAGGAAGGCTGCGAAGAGGACTTGAAAGCGGGGCAGAATTGCAGGAAAACGATTTCAGGGGGTAGACTGGAATTGCATTTAAAGCATAGGAAAAGAGGCAGAACGTCGACAATGATGCACTTGGCTAAAAAGGGCGTATGCGTTTTTTCCTGAATATATTCAGGAAAAAACGCATAAGCCCTTTTTGGCCAACCAAGCAAGCATGTTAAAGAAATCTGCACTACAATGAAGTCTCACTGCCCCCCGGTCAAAAGGGCCATCAGAAAAAAGTGTAAAATCCAGAAATGCAGCACAGGCCATGGAGAACAGGGAGCCTTGTTATGCTGATGGGTGGGATGTAAATTGCCAACAGCCACTCTGGAGAAGTGTATGGTGTTTCCTGAAACACCTAAAAAAGAAAGCAACGGAGAATACGGCTCTTCCACTTATGGTCCTATAGCTTAGGGAAATTAAAATCAAAAACACACAGCCACCCCAAAGTTTCAGACGGATCTGTTTACAAGAACCTCGTCTACGGTACAAGTTAAATATCCCAGAAAGCGAAAAATGGATAAAGAAGTTGTGGTACGTACGTACAATGGAATATCACTCACCAATGAAATCTATGTCATCTGGCCCGTCGTGGCATAATGAATGGATTCAGGTACGATTATTCTAAGTGAAATAAGTCACACAGAAAATGAAACATCATAAGATGGCACTAATACACGGAATGTAATCTCGGCTACACATGAACTGAATTACAAAACAGAACAGGGTCTCAAATTTAGAAAACCAACTTATGTTTGCATAAGGGAAAAGGTGAGTTGGGGTGCTGCATAACACCAGAGATAGAAATTAGCACAGATACCATTCCATATGTCAAATACGTAATAGTCAAGACATACCCCTTGCTCAACGAAATGGGCTAAACACCCTATATTCAACGCCTAGGAATACACCTGACTAGAAAGAATCTTCAAACCCATGGATTTATATGTCTCCATAAGAGAATCAAGCGTGTGTACAGCTGCATGAAGGCAGCAGAGAAAATCCGATAAATCCAATTATCAAAATGAATTACAAAAACAAAACACAATGACAGTGAAATAGCGAGCAATTCTTAAATAATTCATTCAGGGCTTGTGATGCAACCTGGATTTACCTCATCTACACCCAGGGCTGAGTGAGACATAAAGTTGGACACTTCGGGCTGATAGCATTGGTGAGGTTCAATGAGCAAATGCAGACCATTTGAAGTCATACTGCATGGTACCCATTCCATGGGTCCCAACTCTCCAGGTTTAAGCGATTCTTCCTTCAGCTAAAACATGCATGGGAAACCCATAGTATGGTGCACCGTGTCACAGGGAAACGTTTTCAAATGCATCTCAGTTTTCGTCCCCTTTTACTAGGGTTCAATATTCCAGACCCTTTACTAACACTCTCCCCACTTGGAGAGTCAGTGCCTTTAACCTCCTGTTTGGCACAGTTTGCAATTTCTGCGCAAGATGAACAGGAATAGGGAGAACGAATGAGAGACAAGCTGTAGGTGTCTGCACGGGCAAATTTAATGCTCATTTCCCACTAGGAAGCGGAATTAACCAAACGCTCATCATGCCTTGCCAGAACCAGATTAGGGCCTGAAGCAATCCTGTGGGTTTGCGGACAGCTCACAAGAAAGCGATTTGAAGAAAGGAGCTCAGGGGCACTGTAATTCTCAAACCTGCAAAGTTATAAATGACAGCTATTGTCCAAAAATATATTGAAGGAAGGCTGCGAAGAGGACTTGAAATCGGGGCAGAATTGCAGGAAAGCGGTTTCAGGGAGTAGAGTGGAATTGCATTTAAAGCATAGGAAAAGAGGCAGAACGTCGACAATGAGGCACGTGGCCAAAAAGGGCGTATGCGTTTTTTCCTGAATATATTCAGGAAAACACGCATACGCCCTTTTTGGCCAACCAAGCAAGCATGTTAGAGAAATCTGCACTACAATGAAGTCTCACTGCCCCCCAATCAAAAGGGCCATCTGAAAAAAGTGTAAAATCCAGAAAGGCTGCACAGTCCATGGAGAACAGGGAGCCTTGTTATGCTGATGGGTGGGATGTAAAATGCCAAAAGCCACTCTGGAGAAGTGTATGGTGTTTCCTGAAACACCTAAAAAAGAAAGCAACGGAGCCTACGGCACTTCCACTTATGGTACTATAGATTAGTGAAATTAAAATCAAAAACACACAGCCACCCCAAAGTTTCAGATGGCTCTGTTTACAAGAACCTCGTCTACGGTACAAGTTAAATATCCCAGAAAGCGGAAAATGGATAAAGAAATTGTGGTACGTACGTACAATGGAATATCACTCACCAATGAAATCTATGTCATCAGGCCCGTCGTGGCATAATGAGTGGATTCAGGTACGATGATGCTAAGTGAAATAAGTCACAGAGAAAATGAAACATCATAAGATATCACTAATGCACGGAATGTAATCTTGGCTACACATGAACTGAATTACAAAACAGAACAGAGTCTCAAATTTAGAAAACCAACTTATGTTTGCTTAAGGGGAAAGGTGAGTTGGGGTGCTGCATAAAACCAGAGATAGAAATTAGCACAGATACCATTCCATACGTCAAATATGTAATAGTCAAGACCTACCACTTGCTCAACGAAATGGGCTAAACACCCTATATTCAACGCCTAGGAATACACCTGACTAGAAAGAATTTTCAAACCCATAGATTTATATGTCTCCAAAAGAGAATCAAACGTGTGTACTGCTGCATGAAGGCAGCAGAGACAATCCGATAAATCCCATAATCAAAATGAATTATAAAAACAAAACACAATGACAGTGAAATAGAGAGCAATTCTTAAATAATTCATTCAGGGCTTGTGATGCAACCTGGATTTACCTCATCTACACCCAGAGCTGAGTGAGCCATATGGTTGGACACTTCGGGCTGATAGCATTGGTGAGGTTCGATGAGCAAATGCAGACCATTTGAAGTCATACTGCATGGTACCCATTCCATGGGTCCCAACTCTCCAGGTTTAAGCGATTCTTCCTTCAGCTAAAGCATGCATGGGAAACCCAGAGTATGGTGCACTGTGTGACCGGGAAACTTTTTCAAATGCATCTCAGTTTTTGTCCTCTTTGACTCGGGTTCACAATTCCAGACCCTTTACTAACACTCTCCCCACTTGGAGAGTCAGTGCCTTTAACCTCCTGTTTGGCACAGTTTGCAATTTCTGCGCAAGATGAACAGGAATAGGGAGAACCAATGAGAAACTAGCTGTAGGTGTCTGCACGGGCAAATTTAACACTCATTTCCCACCAGGAAGAGGAATTAACCAAGGGCTCAGCATGCCGTGCCGGAACCAGATTAGGCCCTGAAGCAATCCTGCGGGTTTGCGGCCAGCTCACAAGAAAGCGATTTGAAGAAAGGAGCTCAGGGGCACTGTAATTCAGAAACCTGCAGAGTTATAAATGACAGCTATCGTCCAAAAATATATTGAAGGTAGGCTGCGAAGAGGACTTGAAAGCGGGGCAGAATTGCAGGAAAACGATTTCAGGGGGTAGACTGGAATTGCATTTAAAGCATAGGAAAAGAGGCAGAACGTCGACAATGATGCACTTGGCTAAAAAGGGCATATGCGTTTTTTCCTGAATATATTCAGGAAAAAACGCATACGCCCTTTTTGGCCAACCAAGCTAGCATGTTAAAGAAATCTGCACTACAATGAAGTCTCACTGCCCCCCGTCAAAAGGGTCATCTGAAAAAAGTGTAAAATCCAGAAATGCAGCACAGGCCATGGAGAACAGGGAGCCTTGTTATGCTGATGGGTGGGATGTAAATTGCCAAGAGCCACTCTGGAGAAGTGTATGGTGTTTCCTGAAACACCTAAAAAACAAAGCAACGGAGCCTACGGCACTTCCACTTATGGTCCTATAGCTTAGGGAAATTAAAATCAAAAACACACAGACACCCCAAAGTTTCAGACGGCTCTGTTTACAAGAACCTCGTCTACGGTACAAGTTAAATATCCCAGAAAGTGAAAAATGGATAAAGAAGTTGTGGTACGTACGTACAAAGGAATATCACTCACCAATGAAATCTATGTCATCTGGCCCGTCGTGGAATAATGAGTGGATTCAGGTACGATGATTCTAAGTGAAATAACTCACACAGAAAATGAAACATCATAAGATGTCACTAATACACGGAATGTAATCTTGGCTACACATGAACTGAATTACAAAACAGAACAGGGTCTCAAATTTAGAAAACCAACTTATGTTTGCTTAAGGGGAAAGGTGAGTTGGGGTGCTGCATAAAACCAGAGATAGAAATTAGCACAGATACCATTCCATACGTCAAATATGTAATAGTCAAGACCTACACCTTGCTCAACGAAATGGGCTAAACACCCTATATTCAACGCCTAGGAATACACCTGACTAGTAGTTATCTTCAAACCCATGGATTTATATGTCTCCATAAGAGAATCAAGCGTGTGTACAGCTGCATTAAGGCAGCAGAGAAAATCCGATAAATCCCATTATCAAAATGAATTACAAAAACAAAACAGAATGACAGTGAAATAGAGAGCAATTCTTAAATAATTCATTCAGGGCTTGTGATGCAACCTGGATTTACCTCATCTACACCCAGAGCTGAGAGAGACATAAGGTTGGACACTTCAGGCTGATAGCATTGGTGAGGTTCGATGAGCAAATGCAGACCATTTGAAGTCATACTGCATGGTACCCATTCCATGGGTCCCAACTCTCCAGGTTTAAGCGATTCTTCCTTCAGCTAAAACATGCATGGGAAATCCACAGTATGGTGCACCGTGTGACCGGGAAACGTTTTCAAATGCATCTCAGTTTTCGTCCCCTTTTACTCGGGTTCACAATTCCAGACCCTTTACTAACATTCTCCCCACTTGGAGAGTCAGTGCCTTTAACCTGCTGTTTGGCACAGTTTGCAATTTCTGCGCAAGATGAACAGGAATAGGGAGAACCAATGAGAGACTAGCTGTAGGTGTATGCACGGGCTAATTTAACGCTCATTTCCCACCAGGAAGAGGAAATAACCAAAGGCTCAGCATGCCGAGCCGGAAAGAGATTAGGGCCTGAAGCAATCCTGCGGGTTTGCGGCCAGCTCACAAGAAAGCGATTTGAAGAAAGGAGCTCAGGGGCACTGTAATTCACAAACCTGCAGAGTTATAAATGACAGCTATCGTCCGAAAATATATTGAAGGAAGGCTGCGAAGAGGACTTGAAAGCGGGGCAGAATTGCAGGAAAACGATTTCAGGGGGTAGACTGGAATTGCATTTAAAGCATAGGAAAATAGGCAGAACGTCGACAATGATGCACTTGGCCAAAAAGGGCGTATACGTTTTTTCCTGAATATATTCAGGAAAAAACGCATACGCCCTTTTTGGCCAACCAAGCAAGCATGTTAAAGGAATCTGCACTACAATGAAGTCTCACTGCTCCCCGGTCAAAAGGGCCATCTGAAAAAAGTGTAAAATCCAGAAATGCAGCACAGGCCATGGAGAACAGGGAGCCTTGTTATGCTGATGGGTGGGATGTAAATTGCCAACAGCCACTCTGGAGAAGTGTATGGTGTTTCCTGAAACACCAAAAAACAAAGCAACGGAGCCTACGGCACTTCCACTTATGGTCCTATAGCTTAGGGAAATTAAAATCAAAAACACACAGCCACCCCAAAGTTTCAGACGGCTCTGTTTACAAGAACCTCGTCTACGGTACAAGTTAAATATCCCAGAAAGCGAAAAATGGATAAAGAAGTTGTGGTACGTACGTACAATGGAATATCACTCACCAATGAAATCTATGTCATCTGGCCCGTCGTGGCATAATGAGTGGATTCAGGTACGATGATTCTAAGTGAAATAAGTCACACAGAAAATGAAACATCATAAGATATCACTAATACACCGAATGTAATCTTGGCTACACATGAACTGTATTACAAAACAGAACAGTGTCTCAAATTTAGAAAACCAACTTATGTTTGCGTATGGGGAAAGGTGAGTTGGGGTGCTGCATAAAACCAGAGATACAAATTAGCACAGATACCATTCCATACGTCAAATATGTAATAGTCAAGACCTACCCCTTGCTCAACGAAATGGGCTAAACACACTATATTCAACACCTAGGAATACACCTGACTAGTAAGAATCTTCAAACCCATGGATTTATATGTCTCCATAAGAGAATCAAGCGTGTGTACAGCTGCATGAAGGCAGCAGAGAAAATCTGATAAATCCCATTATCAAAATGAATTAAAAAAACAAACACAATGACAGTGAAATAGAGAGCAATTCTTAAATAATTCATTCAGGGCTTGTGATGCAACCTGGATTTACCTCATCTAAACCCAGAGCTGAGTGAGACATAAGGTTGGACACTTCGGGCTGATAGCATTGGTGAGGTTCGATGAGGAAATGCAGACCATTTGAAATCATACTGCATGGTACCCATTCCATGGGTCCCAACTCTCCAGGTTTAAGTGATTCTCCCTTCAGCTAAAGCATGCATGGGAAACCCACAGTACAGTGCAACATGTGACCGGGAAACGTTTTCAAATGCATCTCAGTTTTGTCCCCTTTTACTCGGGATCACAATTCCAGACCCTTTACTAACACTCTCCCCACTTGGAGAGTCAGTGCGTTTAACCTCCTGTTTGGCACAGTTTGCAATTTCTGCGCAAGATGAACAGGAATAGGGAGAACCAATGAGAGACTAGCTGTAGGTGTCTGCACGGGCAAATTTAACGCTCATTTCCAACCAGGAAGGGGAATAAACCAAAGGCTCAGCATGCCGTGCAGGAACCAGATTAGGGCCTGAAGCAATCCTGCGGGTTTGCGGCCAGCTGACAAGAAAGCGATTTGAAGAAAGGAGCTCAGGGGCACTGTAATTCACAAACCTGCAGAGTTATAAATGACAGCTATCGTCCGAAAATATATTGAAGGAAGGCTGCGAAGAGGAGTTGAAAGCGGGGCAGAATTGCAGGAAAAAGATTTCAGGGGGTAGACTGGAATTGCATTTAAAGCATAGGAAAAGAGGCAGAACGTCGACAATGATGCACTTGACCAAAAAGGGCGTATGGGTTTTTTCCCGAATATATTCAGGAAAAAACGCATACGCCCTTTTTGGCCAACCAAGCAAGCATGTTAAAGAAATCTGCACTACAATGAAGTCTCACTGGCCCCTGGTCAAAAGGGCCATCTGAAAAAAGTGTAAAATCCAGAAATGCAGCACAGGCCATGGAGAACAGGGAGCCTTGTTATGCTGATGGGGGGGATGTAAATTGCCAGCAGCCACTCTGGAGAAGTGTATGGTGTTTCCTGAAACACCTAAAAAACAAAGCAACGGAGCCTACGGCACTTCCACTTATGGTCCTATAGATTAGGGAAATTAAAATCAAAAACACAGAGCCACCCAAAAGTTTCAGACGGCTCTGTTTACAAGAACCTCGCTACGGTACAAGTTAAATATCCCAGAAAGTGAAAAATGGATAAAGAAGTTGTGGTACGTACGTACAATGGAATATCACTCACCAATTAAATCTATGTCATCTGGCCCATCGTGGCATAATGAGTGGATTCAGGTACGATGATTCTAAGTGAAATAACTCACACAGAAAATGAAACATCATAATATGTCACTAATACACGGAATGTAATCTTGGCGACACATGAACTGAATTACAAAACAGAACAGGGTCTCAAATTTAGAAAACCAACATATGTTTGCGTAAGGGGAAAGGTGAGTTGGGGTGCTGCATAAAACCAGAGATAGAAATTAGCACAGATACCATTCCATACGTCAAATATGTAATAGTCAAGACCTACCCCTTGCTCAACGAAATGGGCTAAACACACTATATTCAACACCTAGGAATACACCTGACTAGTAAGAATCTTCAAACCCATGGATTTATATGTCTCCAGAAGAGAATCAAGCGTGTGTACAGCTGCATGAAGGCAGCAGAGAAAATCCGATAAATCTTATTATCAAAATGAATTACAAAAACAAAACACAATGACAGTGAAATAGAGAGCAATTCTTAAATAATTCATTCAGGTCTTGTGATGCAACCTGGATTAACCTCATCAAAACCCAGAGCTGAGTGAGACATAAGGTTGGACACTTCCGGCTGATAGCATTGGTGAGGTTCGATGAGCTAAAGCAGACCATTTGAAGTCATACTGCATGGTACCCATTCCATGGATACCAAGTCTCCAGGTTTAAGTGATTCTTCCTTCAGCTAGAGCATGCATGGGAAACCCACAGTATGGTGCACCATGTGACCGGGAAACCTTTTCAAATGCATCTCAGTTTTTGTCCCCTTTTACTCGGGTTCACAATTCCAGACCCTTTACTAACACTCTCCCCACTTGGAGAGTCAGTGCCTTTAAACTCCTGTTTGGCACAGTTTGCAATTTCGGCGCAAGATGAACAGAAATAGGGAGAACCAATGAGAGACTAGCTGTAGGTGTCTGCACGGGCAAATTTAACGCTCATTTCCAACCAGTAAGAGGAATTAACCAAAGGCTCAGCATGCCGTGCCGGAACCAGATTAGGGCCTGAAGCAATCCTGCGGGTTTGCGGCCAGCTCACAAGAAAGCGATTTGAAGAAAGGAGCTCAGGGGCACTGTAATTCACAAACCTGCAGAGTTATAAATGACAGCTATCGTCCGAAAATATATTGAAGGAAGGCTGCGAAGAGGACTTGAAAGCGGGGCAGAATTGCAGGAAAACGATTTCAGGGGGTAGACTGGAATTGCATTTAAAGCATAGGAAAAGAGGCAGAACGTCGACAATGATGCACTTGGCCAAAAAGGGCGTATCGGTTTTTTCCCGAATATATTCAGGAAAAAACGCATACGCCCTTTTTGGCCAACCAAGCAAGCATGTTAAAGAAATCTGCACTACAATGAAGTCTCACTGCCCCCCGGTCAAAAGGGCCATCTGAAAAAAGTGTAAAATCCAGAAATGCAGCACAGGCCATGGAGAACAGGGAGCCCTTTTATGCTGATGGGTGAGATGTAAATTGCCAACAGCCACTCTGGAGAAGTGTATGGTGTTTCCTGAAACACCTAAAAAACAAAGCAACGGAGCCTACGGCACTTCCACTTATGGTCCTATAGCTTAGGGAAATTAAAATAAAAAACACACAGCCACCCAAAGTTTCAGACGGCTCTGTTTACAAGAACCTCATCTACGGTACAAGTTAAATATCCCAGAAAGCGAAAAATGGATAAAGAAGTTGTGGTACGTACGTACAATGTAATATCACTCACCAATGAAATCTATGTCATCTGGCCCGTCGTGGCATAATGAGTGGATTCAGGTACGATGATTCTAAGTGAAATAAGTCACACAGAAAATGAAACATCATAAGATATCACTAATACACCGTATGTAATCTTGTCTACACATGAACTGAATTACAAAACAGAACAGGGTCTCAAATTTAGAAAACCAACTTATGTTTGCTTAAGAGGAAAGGTGAGTTGGGGTGCTGCATAAAACCAGAGATAGATATTAGCACAGATACCATTCCATATGTTAAATATGTAATAGTCCAGACCTACCCCTTGCTCAACGAAATGGGATAAACACCCTATATTCAACGCCTCGGAATACACCTGACTAGTAAGAATCTTCAAACCCATGGATTTATATGTCTCTATAAGAGAATCAAGCGTGTGTATAGCTGCATGAATGCAGCAGAGAAAATCCGATAAATCCCATTATCAAAATGAATTACAAAAACAAAACACAATGACAGTGAAATAGAGAGCAATTCTTAAATAATTCACTCAGGGCTTGTGATGCAACCTGGATTTACCTCATCTACACCCAGAGCTGAGTGAGACATAAGGTTGGACACTTCGGGCTGATAGCATTGGTCAGGTTCGATGAGCAAATGCAGACCATTTGAAGTCATACTGCATGGTACCCATTCCATGGGTCCCAACTCTCCAGGTTTAAGCGATTCTTCCTTCAGCTAAAACATGCATGGGAAACCCACAGTATGGTGCCCCGGGTCACAGGGAAACGTTTTCAAATGCATCTCAGTTTTCGTCCCCTTTTACTCGGGTTCACAATTCCAGACCCTTTACTAACACTCTCCCCACTTGGAGAGTCAGTGCCTTTAACCTCCTGTTTGGCACAGTTTGCAATTTCTGCGCAAGATGAACAGGAATAGGGAGAACGAATGAGAGACTAGCTGTAGGTGTCTGCACGTTCAAATTTAATGCTCATTTCCCACCAGGAAGCGGAATTAACCAAACGCTCAGCATGCCGTGCAGGAACCAGATTAGGGCCTGAAGCAATCCTGCAGGTTTGCGGCCAGCTCACAAGAAAGCGATTTGAAGAAAGGAGCTCAAGGGCACTGTAATTCACAAACCTGCAGAGTTATAAATGACAGCTATTGTCCAAAAATATATTGAAGGAAGACTGCGAAGAGGACTTGAAAGCGGGGCAGAATTGCAGGAAAGCGGTTTCAGGGAGTAGAGTGGAATTGCATTTAAAGCATAGGAAAAGACGCAGAACATCGACAATGAGGCACGTGGCCAAAAAGGGCCTATGCGTTTTTTCCTGAATATATTCAGGAGAAAACGCATAGGCCCTTTTTGGCCAACCAAGCAAGCATGTTAGACAAATCTGCACTACAATGAAGTCTCACTGCCCCCCAATCAAAAGGGCCATCTGTAAAAAGTGTAAAATCCAGAAAGGCAGCACAGGCCATGGAGAACAGGGAGCCATGTTATGCTGATGGGTGGGATGTAAATTGCCAACAGCCACTCTGGAGAAGTGTATGGTGTTTCCTGAAACACCTAAAAAACAAAGCAACGGAGCCTATGGCACTTCCACTTATGCTCCTATAGATTAGGGAAATTAAAATCAAAAACACACAGCCACCCCAAAGTTTCTGACGGCTCTGTTTACAAGAACTTCATCTACGGTACAAGTTACATATCCCAGAGAGCGAAAAATGGATAAAGAAGTTGTGGTACGTACGTACAATGGAATATCATTCACCAATGAAATCTACTTCATCTGGCCCATCGTGGCATAATGAGTGGATTCAGGTACGATGATTCTAAGTGAAATAAGTCACACAGAAAATGAAACATCATAAGATATCACTAATACACCGTATGTAATCTTGGCTACACATGAACTGAATTACAAAACAGAACAGGGTCTCAAATTTAGAAAACCAACTTATATTTACTTAAGGGGAAAGGTGAGTTGGGGTGCTGCATAAAACCAGAGATAGAAATTAGCACAGATACCATTCCATACGTCAAATATGTAATAGTCAAGACCTACCCCTTGCTCAACGAAATGGGCTAAACACCCTATATTCAACGGCTACGAATACACCTGACTAGTAAGAATCTTCAAACCCATGGATTTATATGTCTCCATAAGAGAATCAAGCGTGTGTACAGCTGCATGAAGGCAGCAGAGAAAATCCGATAAATCCCATTATCAAAATGAATTACAAAAACAAAACACAATGACAGTGAAATAGCGAGCAATTCTTAAATAATTCATTCAGGGCTTGTGATGCAACCTGGATTTACCTCATCTACACCCAGAGCTGAGTGAGACATAAAGTTGGACACTTCGGGCTGATAGCATTGGTGAGGTTCGATGAGCAAATGCAGACCATTTGAAGTCATACTGCATGGTACCCATTCCATGCGTCCCAACTCTCCAGTTTTAAGCGATTCTTCCTTCAGCTAAAGCATGCATGGGAAACCCACAGTATGGTGCACCGTGTGACCGGGAAACGTTTTCAAATGCATCTCAATTTTTGTCCCCTTTTACTCGGGTTCACAATTCCAGACCCTTTACTAACACTCTCCCCACTTGGAGAGTCAGTGTCTTTAACCTCCTGTTTGGCACAGTTTGCAATTTCTGCACAAGATGAACAGGATTAGGGAGAACCAATGAGAGACTAGCTGTAGGTGTCTGCACGGGCAAATTTAACGCTCATTTCCAACCAGGAAGAGGAATTAACCAAAGGCTCAGCATGCCGTCCCGGAACCAGATTAGGGCCTGAAGCAATCCTGCGGGTTTGCGGCCAGCTCACAAGAAAGCGATTTGAAGAAAGGAGCTCAGGGGCACTGTAATTCACAAACCTGCAGAGTTATATATGACAGCTATCATCCAAAAATATATTGAAGGAAGCCTGCGAAGAGGACTTAAAAGCGGGGCAGAATTGCAGGAAAACGATTTCAGGGGGTAGACTGGAATTACATTTAAAGCATAGGACAAGAGGCAGAACGTCGACAATGATGCACTTGGCCAAAAAGGGCGTATGCGTTTTTTCCAGAATATATTCAGGAAAAAACGCATACGCCCTTTTTGGCCAACCAAGCAAGCATGTTAAAGAAATCTGCACTACAGTGAAGTCTCACTGCCCCCTGTCAAAACGGCCATCTGAAAAATGTGTAAAATCCAGACAGGCAACACAGGCCATGGAGAACAGGGAGCTCTGTTATGCTGATGGGCGGGATGTAAATTGCCAAGAGCCACTCTGGAGAAGTGTATGGTGTTTCCTGAAACACCTAAAAAACAAAGCAACAGAGCCTACGGCACTTCCACTTATGGTCCTATAGCTTAGGGAAATTAAAATCAAAAACACACAGCCACCACAAAGTTTCAGACGGCTCTGTTTACAAGAACCTCGTCGACGGTACAAGTAAAATATCACAGAATGCAAAAAATGCATAAAGAATTTGTGGTACGTACGTACATTGTAATATCACTCTCCAATGAAATCTATGTCATCAGGCCCGTCGGGGCATAATGAGTGGATTCAGGTCGATGATTCTAAGTGAAATAAGTCACAGAGAAAATGAAACATCATAAGAAATCACTAATACACCTAATGTAATCTTGGCTACACATGAACTGAATTGCAAAACAGAACACGGTCTCAAATTAAGAAAACCAACTTATGTTTGCTTAAGGGGAAAGTTGAGTTTGGGTGCTGCATAAAAGCAGAGATAGAAATTAGCACAGATACCCTTCCATAAGTCAAATATGTAATAGTCAAGATCTACCCCTTGCTCAACGAGATGGTCTAAAAACCCTATATTCAACGCCTAGCAATACACCTGACTAGTAAGAATCTTCAAACCCATAGATTTATATGTCTCTATAAGAGAATCAAGCGTGTGTACAGCTGCATGAAGGCAGCAGAGTAAATCCGATAACTACCCTTATCAAAATGAATTACAAAAACAAAACACAATGAGAGTGAAATAGAGAGCAATTCTTAAATAATTCATTCAGGGCTTGTGATGCAACCTGGATTTACCTCATCTACACCTAGAGGTGAGTGAGACATAAGGTTGGACACTTCAGCCTGATAGCATTGGTGAGGTTCGATGAGCAAATGCAGACCCTTTGAAGTCATACTGCATGGTACCCATTCCATGGGTCCCAACTCTCCAGGTTTAAGGGATTCTTCCTTCAGCTAAAACATGCATGGGAAACACAAACTATGGTGCACCGTGTGACCGGGAAACGTTTTCTAATGCATCTCAGATTTTGTCCCCTTTTACTCGGGTTCACCATTCCAGACCCTTTACTAAAACTCTCCCCACTTGGAGAGTCAGTGCCTTTAACCTCCTGTTTGGCACAGTTTGCAATTTCTGCGCAAGATGTACAGGAATAGGGAGAACCAATGAGAGACTAGCTGTAGGTGTCTGCACGGGCAAATTTAACGCTCATTTCCCACCAGGAAGAGGAATTAACCAAAGGCTCAGCATGCCGTGCCGGAAGTAGATTATGGCCTGAAGCAATCGTGCGGGTTTGCGGCCAGCTCACAAGAAAGTGATTTGAAGAAAGGAGCTCGGGGCACTGTAATTCAAAAACCTCCAGAGTTATAAATGACAGCTCACGTCCAAAAATATATTGAAGGTAGGCTGCGAAGAGGACTTGAAAGCGGGGCAGAATTGCAGGAAAACGATTTCAGAGGGTAGACGGTAATTGCATTTAAAGCATAGGAAAAGAGGCAGAACGTCGACAATGATGCTCTTGGCCAAAAAGGGCATATGCGTTTTTTCTGAATATATTCAGGAAAAAACGCATATGCGGTTTTTGGCCAACCAAGCAAGCATGTTAAAGAAATCTGCACTACAATGAAGTCTCACTGCCCCCCGGTGAAAAGGGCCATCTGAAAAAAGTGTAAAATCCAGAAAGGCAGCACAGGGCATGGAGAACCGGGAGCCTTGTTATGCTGATGGGCGGGATGTAAATTGCCAACAGCCACTCTGGAGAAGTGTATGGTGTTTCCTGGAACACCTAAAAAACAAAGCAACGGAGCCTACTGCACTTCCACTTATGGTCCTATAGCTTAGGGAAATTAAAATCAAAAACACACAGCCACCCGAAAGTTTCGGTCGGCTCTGTTTACAGAACCTCGTCTACGGTACAAGTTAAATATCCCAGAATGTGAAAAATGGATAAAGAAGTTGTGGTACGTACGTACAATGGAATATCACTGAGCAATGAAATCTATGTCATCAGGCCCGTCGTGGCATAATGAGTGGATTCAGGTACCATGATTCTAAGTGAAATAAGTCACACAGAAAATGAAACATCATAAGATATCACTAATACACCGAATATAAACTAGGCTACACATGAACTGAATTACAAAACAGAACAGGGCCTCAAATTTAGAAAACCAACTTATGCTTGCTTAAGGGGAAAGGTAAGTTGGGGTGCCGCATCAAAACAGAGATAGAAATTAGCACAGATACCTTTTCATAAGCAAAATATATAATAGTCAAGACCTACCCCTTGCTCAACGAAATGGACTAAACACCACATATTCAACGCCTAGGAATACACCTGACTAGTAAGAATCTTCAAACCCATGGATTCATATGTCTCCGTAAGGGAATGAAGCGTGTGTACAGCGGCATGAATGCAGCAGAGAAAATCTGATAAATCCCATTATCAAAATATATTACAAAAACAAAACCAAGGACAGTGAAATAGAGAGCAATTCTTAAATAATTCATTCAGGGTTTGTGATGCAACCTGGATTTACCACATCTACACCCAGAGCTGAGTGAGACATAAGGTTGGGCACTTCGGGCTGATAGCATTGGTGAGGTTCAGTGAGCAAATGCAGACACTTTGAAGCCATACTGCATGGTACCCATTCCAAGGGTCCCAACTCTCCAGGTTTAAGGGATTCTTCCTTCAGCTGAAACATGCATGGGAAACCCACAGTATGGTGCACCGTGTGACCGGCAAACGTTTTCAAATGCATCTCAGTTTTCCTCCCCTTTTACTCGGGTTCACCATTCCAGACCCTTTACTAACACTCTCCCTTCTTGGAGAGTCAGTGCTTTAACCTCCTCTTTGGCACAGTTTGCAATTTCTGCTCAAGATGAACAGGAATAGGGAGAACCAATGAGAGACTAGCTGTAGGTGTCTGCACGGGTAAATTTAACGCTCATTTCCCGCCAGGAAGAGGAAATAACCTAAGGCTCAACATGCCGTGCTGGAAGCAGATTAGGGCCTGAAGCAATCCTGTGGGTTTGCGACCAGCTCACAAGATAGCGAGTTGAAGAAAGGAGCTCAGGGACACTGTAACTCACAAACCTGCAGAGTTATAAATGACAGCTATCGTCCAAAAATATATTGAAGGAAGGCTGCGAAGAGAATTTGAATGCGGTGCAGAATTGCAGGAAAACGATTTCAGGGGGTAGACGGGAATTGCATTTAAAGCATAGGAAAAGAGGCAGAATGTCGACAATGATGCTCTTGGCCAAAAAGGGCATATGCGTTTTTTCCTGAATATACAGGAAAAAACGCATACGCCCTTTTTGGCCAACCAAGCAAGCATGTTAAAGAAATCTGCACTACAATGAAGTCTCACTGCCCCACGGTCAAAAGGGCCATCTGAAAAAAGTGTAAAATCCAGAAAGGCAGCACAGGCCATGGAGAACAGGGAGCCTTGTTATGCTGATGGGTGGGATGTAAATTGCCAACAGCCACTCTGGAAAAGTTTATGGTGTTTCCTGGAACACCTAAAAAACAAAGCAACGGAGCCTACGGCACTTCTAATTATGGTCGTATAGCTTAGGGAAATTAAAATCAAAAACACACAGTCACCTCAAAGTTTCGGACGGCTCTGTTTACAAGAACCTCGTCTACAGTACACGTTAAATATCCCAGAATGTGAAAAATGGATAAAGAAGTTGTGGTACGTACGTACAATGGAATACAACTCAGCAATGAAATCTATGTCATCAGGCCCGTCGCGGCATAATGAGTGGATTCAGGTACGATGATTCTAAGAGAAATGAGTCACACAGAAAATGAAACATCATAAGATATCACTAATACACGGAATGTAAACTTGGCTACACATGAACTGAATTACAAAACAGAACAGGGTCTCAAATTTAGAAAACCAACTTATGCTTGCTTAAGGGGAAAGGTGAGTTGGGGTGCTGCATAAAACCAGAGATAGAAATTAGAACAGATACCTTTCCATAAGCCAAATATGTAATAGTCAAGACCTACCCCTTGCTCAACGAAATGGACTAAACACCCTATATTCAACGCCTAGGAATAAACCTGACTAGTAAGAATCTTCAAACCCATGGATTTTATGTCTCCGTAAGAGAATGAAGCGTGTGTACAGCGGCATGAATGCAGCAGAGAAAATCCGATAAATCCCATTATCAAAATGAATTACAAAACAATACACAAGGACAATGAAATAGGGAGCAATTCTTAAATAATTCATTCAGGGCTTGTGATGCAACCTGGATTTACCACATCTACATCAAGAGCTGAGTGAGAAATAAGGTTGGGCACTTCGGGCTGATAGCATTGGTGAGGTTCGATGAACAAATGCAGACCCTTTGAAGGCATACTGCATGGTACCCATTCCATGGGTCCCAACTCTCCAGGTTTAAGGGATTCTTCCTTCAGCTAATACCTGCATGGGAAACCCACAGTATGGTGCACCGTGTGACCGGGAAACGTTTTCAAATGCATCGCAGTTTTCGTCCCCTTTTACTCGGGTTCAGCATTCCAGACCCTTTACTAACACTCTCCCTACTCGTAGATTCAGTGCTTTAACCTCCTGTTTGGCACAGTTTGCAATTTCTGCGCAAGATGAACAGGAATAGGGAGAACCAATGAGAGACTAGCTGTAGGTGTCTGCACCGGCAAATTTAACGCACATTTCCCACCAGGAAGAGGAATTAAGCAAAAGCTCAGCATGCCCTGCCGGAACCAGATTAGGGCCTGAAGCAATCCAGCGGGTTTGCGGCCAGCTCACAAGATAGCGAATTGAAGAAAGGAGCTGAGGGGCACTGTAACTCACAAACCTGCAGAGTTATAAATGACAGCTATCGTCCAAAATATATTGAAGGAAGGCTGCGAAGAGAACTTGTAAGCGGAGCAGAATTGCAGGAAAACGATTTCATGGGGTAGACGGGGATTGCATTTAAAGCATAGGAAAAGAGGCAGAACGTCGACAATGATGCTCTTGGCCAAAAAGGGCGTATGCGTTTTTTCCTGAATATATTCAGGAAAAAACGCATATGAACTTTTTGGCCAACCAAGCAAGCATTTTAAAGAAATCTGCACTACAATGAAGTCTCACTGCCCCCCGGTCAAAAGGGCCATCTGAAAAAAGTGTAAAATCCAGAAAGGCAGCACAGGCCATGGAGAACAGGGAGCCTTGTTATGCTGATGGGCGGGATGTAAGTTGCCAACAGCCACTCTGGAGAAGTGTATGGTGTTTCCTGGAACACCTAGAAAACAAAGCAACGGAGCCTATGGCACTTCCACTTATGGTCCTATAGCTTAGGGAAATTAAAATCAAAAACACACAGCCACCCCAAAGTTTCGGACGGCTGTCTTTACAAGAACCTCGTCTACGGTACAAGTTAAATATCGCAGAATGTGAAAAATGGATAAAGAAGTTGTGGTACGTACGTACAATGGAATATCACTCAGCAATGAATTCTATGTCATCAGGCCCATTGCGGCATAATGAGTGGATTCAGGTATGATGATTGTAAGTGAAATAAGTCACACAGAAAATGAAACATCATAAGATATCACTAATACACGGAATGTCAACTTCGCTACACATGAACTGAATTACAAAACAGAACAGGGTCTCAGATTTAGAAAACCAACTTATGCTTGCTTAAGGGGAAAGGTGAATTGGGGTGCTGCATAAAACCAGAGATAGAAATTAGCACAGATACATTTTCATAAGCCAAATATGTAATAGTTAAGACCTACCCCTTGCTCAATGAAATGGACTAAACACCACATATTCAACGCCTAGGAATACACCTGACTAGTAAGAATCTTCAAACCCATGGATTTATATGTCTCCAGAAGAGAATTAAGCCTGTGTACAGCGGCATGAATGCAGCAGAGAAAATCCGATAAATCCCATTATCAAAATGAATTACAAAAACAAAACACAAGGACAGTGAAATAGAGAGCAATTCTTAAATAATTCATTCAGGGCTTGTGATGCAACCTGGATTTACCACATCTATACCCAGAGCTGAGTGAGACATAAGGTTGGGCACTTCGGGCTGATAGCATTGGTGAGGTTCGATGAGCAAATGCAACCCTTTGAAGTCATTCTGCATGGTACTCATTCCATGGGTCCCAACTCTCCAGGTTTAAGGGATTCTTCCTTCAGCTAAAACATGCATGGGAAACCCACAGTATGGTGCACTGTGTGACCGGCAAACGTTTTCAAATGCATCTCAGTTTTCATCCCCTTTTACTCGGGTTCACCATTCCAGACCCTATACGAACACTCTCCCCACTTGGAGAGTCAGTGCTTTAACCTCCTGTTTGGCACAGTTTGCAATTTCTGCACAAGATGAACAGGAATAGGGAGAACCAATGAGAGACTAGCTGTAGGTGTCTGCACGGGCAAATTTAACGCTCATTTCCTGACAGGAAGTGGAATTAACCTAAGGGTCAACATGCCGTGCTGCAACCAGATTAGGGCCTGAAGCAATCCAGCGGGTTTGCGGCCAGCTCACAAGATAGCGAGTTGAAGAAAGGAGCTCAGGGGCACTGTAACTCACAAACCTGCAGAGTTATAAATGACAGCTATCGTCCAAAAACATATTGAAGGAAGGCTGCGAAGAGGACTTGAACGCAGGGCAGAATTGCAGGAAAACGATTTCAGGGGGTACACTGGAATTGCATTTAAAGCATAGGAAAAGAGGCAGAACGTCGACAATGATGCACTTGGCCAAAAAGTGCGTATGCGTTTTTTCCTGAATATATTCAGGAAAAAACGCATACACACTTTTTGGCCAACCAAGCAAGCATGTTAAAGAAATCTGCACTACAATGAAGTCTCACTGCCCCCCGGTCAAAAGGGCCATCTGAAAAAAGTGTAAAATCCAGAAAGGCAGCACAGGCCATGGAGAACAGGGAGCCTGGTTATGCTGATGGGTGGGATGTAAATTGCCAACAGCCACTCTGGAGAAGTGTATGGTGTTTCCTGAAACACCTAAAACACAACACAAAGGAGCCTACAGCACTTCCACATATGGTCCTATAGCTTAGGGAAATTAAAATGAAAAACACACAGCCACCCCAAAGTTTCAGACGGCTCTGTTTACAAGAACCTCGTCTACGGTACAAGTTAAATATCCCAGAATGCGAAAAATGGATAAAGAAGTTGTGGTACGTACGTACAATCGAATATCACTCACCAATGAAGTCTATGTCATCTGGCCCGTCCTGGCATAATGAGTGGATTCAGGTATGATGATTCTAAGTGAAATAAGTCACACAGAAAATGAAACATCATAAGATATCACTAATACACCAAATGTAATCTTGGCTACACATGAACTGAATTACTAAACAGAACAGGGACTCAAATTTAGAAAACCAACTTATGTTTGCTTAAGGGGAAAGGTGAGTTGGGGTGCTGCATAAAACCAGAGATAGAAATTAGCACAGATACCATTCCATACGTCAAATATGTAATAGTCAAGACCTACCCCTTGCTCAACCAAATGGGCTAAACACCCTATATTCAACGCCTAGGAATACACCTGACTAGTAAGAATCTTCAAACCCATGGATTTATATGTCTCCATAAGAGAATCAAGCGTGTGTACAGCTGCATGAAGGCAGCAGAGAAAATCCGATAAATCCTATTATCAAAATGAATTAAAAAACAAAACACAATGACAGTGAAATAGAGAGAAATGCTTAAATAATTCATTCAGGGCTTGTGATGCAACCTGGATTTACCTCATCTACTCCCAGAGCTGTGTGAGACATAAAGTTGGACACTTCGGGCTGATAGCATTGGTGAGGTTCGATGAGCAAATGCAGACCATTTGAAGTCATACTGCATGGTACCCATTCCATGGGTCCCAACTCTCCAGGTTTAAGCGATTCTTCCTTCAGCTAAAACATGCATGGGAAACCCACAGTATGGTGCACCGTGTGACCGGGAAACCTTTTCAAATGCATCTCAGTTTTCGGCCCCTTTTACTCGGGTTCACCATTCCAGACCCTTTACTAACACTCTCCCCACTTGGAGAGTCAGTGCCTTTAACCTGCTGTTTGGCACAGTTTTCAATTTCTGCGCAAGATGAACAGGAATAGGGAGAACCAATGAGAGCCTAGCTGTAGGTGTCTGCACGGGCAAATTTAACGCTCATTTCCTGCCAGGAAGAGGAATTAACCAAACGCTCAGCATGCCGTGCCGGAACCAGATTAGGGCCTGGATCAATCCTGAGGGTTTGTGGCCAGCTTACAAGAAAGCGATTTGAAGAAAGGAGCTCAGGGGCACTGTAATTCACACACCTGCAGAGTTATAAATGACAGCTATCGTCCAATAATATATTGAAGGAAGGCTGCGAAGAGGACTTGAAAGCGGGGCAGAATTGCAGGAAAACGATTTCAGGGTGTAGACTGGAATTGCATTTAAAGCATAGGAAAAGAGGCAGAACGTCGACAATGATGCACTTGGCCAAAAAGGGCGTATGCGTTTTTTCCGGAATATATTCAGGAAAAAACGCATACGCACTTTCTGGCCAACCAAGTAAGCATGTTAAAGAAATCTGCACTACAATGAAGTCTCACTGCCCCCCGGTCAAAAGGGCCATCTGAAAAAAGTGTAAAATCCAGAAAGGCAGTACAGGCCATGGAGAACAGGGAGCCTTGTTATGCTGATGGGTGGGATGTAAATTGCCAACAGCCACTCTGGAGAAGTGTATGGTGTTTCCTGAAACACCTAAAAAACAAAGCAAGAGAGCCTACGGCACTTCCACTTATGGTCCTATAGCTTAGGGAAATTAAAATCAAAAACACACAGCCACCCCAAAGTTTCAGACGGCTCTCTTCACAAGAACCTCGTCTACGGTACAAGTTAAATATCCCAGAAAGCAAAAAATGGATAAAGAAATTGTGGTACGTACGTACAATGGAATATCACTCACCAATGAAATCTATATCATCAGGCCCGTCGTGGCATAATGAGTGGATTCAGGTACAATGATTCTAAGTGAAATAAGTCACACAGAAAATGAAACATCATATCACTAATACACGGAATGTAATCTTGGCTACACATGAACTGAATTACAAAACAGAACAGGGTCTCAAATTTAGAAAACCAACTTATGTTTGCTTAAGGGGAAAGGTGAGTTGGGGTGCTGCATAAAACCAGAGATAGAAATTAGCGCAGATACCATTCCATAAGTCACATATGTAATAGTCAAGACCTACCGCTTGCTCAACGAAATGGGCTAAACACCCTATATTCAAAGCCTAGGAATACACCTGACTAGAAAGAATTTTCAAACCCATGGATTTATATGTCTCCATAAGAGAATCAAGCGTGTGTACAGCTGCATGAAGGCAGCAGAGAAAATCCGATAAATCCTATAATCAAAATGAATTACAAAAACAAAACACACTGACAGTGAAATAGAGAGCAATTCTTAAATAATTCATTCAGGGCTTGTGATGCAACCTGGATTTACCTCATCAAAACCCAGAGCTGAGTGAGACATAAGGTTGGACACTTCGGGATGATAGCATTGGTGAGGTTCGATGAGCAAATGCAGACCATCTGAAGTCATACTGCATGGTACCCATTCCGTGGGTCCCAACTCTACAGGTTTAAGCGATTCTTCGTTCAGCTAAAACATGCATCGGAAACCCACAATATGGTGCACCGTGTGACCGGGAAACGTTTTCAAATGCATCTCAGTTTTTGTCCCCTTTTACTCGGGTTCACAATTCCAGACCCTTTACTAACATTCTCCCCACTTGGAGAGTCAGTGCCTTTAACCTCCTGTTTGGGACAGTTTGCAATTTCTGCGCAAGATGAACAGGAATAGGGAGAACCAATGAGAGACTAGCTGTAGGTGTCTGCATGGGCAAATTTAATGCTCATTTCCCACCAGGAAGAGTAATTAACCAAAGGCTCAGCATGCCGTGCCGGAACCAGATTAGGGCCTGAAGCAATCCTGTGGGTTTGCGGCCAGCTCACAAGAAAGCGATTTGAAGAAAGGAGCTCAGGGGCACTGTAATTCACAAACCTGCAGAGTTATAAATGACAGCTATCGTCCAAAAATATATTGAAGGAAGGCTGCGAAGAGGACTTGAAAGCGGGGCAGAATTGCAGGAAAACGATTTCAGGGTGCAGACTGGAATTGCATTTATAGCATAGGAAAAGAGGCAGAACGTCGACAATGATGTACTTGGCCAAAAAGGGCGTATGCGTTTTTTCCGGAATATATTCAGGAAAAAACGCATACGCACTCTCTGGCCAACCAAGCAAGCATGTTAAAGAAATCTGCACTACAATGAAGTCTCACTGCCCCCCGGTCAAAAGGGCCATCTGAAAAAAGTGTAAAATCCAGAAAGGCAGCACAGGCCATGGAGAACAGGGAGCCTTGTTATGCTGATGGGTGGGATGTAAATTGCCAAGAGCCACTCTGGAGAAGTGTATGGTGTTTCCTGAAACACCTGAAAAACAAAGCAACGGAGCCTACGGCACTTCCACTTATGGTCCTATAACTTAGGGAAATTAAAATCAAAAACACACAGCCACCCCAATGTTTCAGACGGCTCTCTTCACAAGAACCTCGTTTACGGTACAAGTTAAATATCCCAGAAAGCGAAAAATGGATAAAGAAATTGTGGTACGTACGTACAATGGAATATCACTCACCAAGGAAATCTATATCATCAGGCCCGTCGTGGCATAATGAGTGGATTCAGGTACAATGATTCTAAGTGAAATAAGTCACACAGAAAATGAAACATCATATCACTAATACACGGAATGTAATCTTGGCTACACATGAACTGAATTACAAAACAGAACAGGGTCTCAAATTTTGAAAACCAACTTATGTTTGCTTAAGGGGAAAGGTGAGTTGGGCTGCTGCATAAAACCAGAGATAGAAATTAGCACAGATACCATTTCATACGTCACATACGTAATAGTCAAGACCTACCCCTTGCTGAACGAAATGGGCTAAACACCCTCTATTCAACGCCTAGGAATACACCAGACTAGTAAGAATCTTCAAACCCATGGATTTATATGTCTCCATAAGAGAATCAAGCGTTTGTACAGCTGCATGAAGGCAGCAGAGAAAATCCGATAAATCCTATTATCAAAATGAATTACAAAACCAAAACACAATGACAGTGAAATAGAGAGCAATTCTTAAATAATTCATTCAGGGCTTGTGATGCAACCTGCATTTACCTCATCTACACCCAGAGCTGTGTGAGACATAAGGTTGTACACTTCGGGCTGATAACATTGGTGAGGTTCGATGAGCAAATGCAGACCATTTGAAGTCATACTGCATGGTACCAATTCTAAGGGTCCCAAATCTCCAGGTTTAAGCGATTCTTCCTTCAGCTAAAACATGCATGGGAAACCCACAGTATGGTACACCGTGTGACCGGGAAACGTTTTCAAATGCATCTCAGTTTTCGTCCCCTTTTACTCGGGTTCACAATTCCAGACCCTTTACTAACACTCTCCCCACTTGGAGAGTCAGTGCCTTTAACCTGCTGTTTGGCACAGTTTGCAAATTCTGCGCAAGATGAACAGGAATAGGGAGAACCAATGAGAAAGTAGCTGTAGGTGTCTGCACGGGCAAATTTAATGCTCATTTCCACCAGGAAGAGGAATTAATCAAAGGCTCAGCATGCCGTGCCGGATCCAGATTAGGGCCTGAAGCAATCCTGCGGGTTTGCGGCCAGCTCACAAGAAAGCGATTTGAAGAAAGGAGCTCAGGGGCACTGTAATTCACAAACCTGCAGAGTTATAAATGACAGCTATCGTCCAAAAATATATTGAAGGAAGGCTGCGAAGAGGACTTGAAAGCGGGGCAGAATTACAGGAAAACAATTTCAGGGGGTAGACTGGAATTGCATTTAAAGCATAGGAAAAGAGGCAGAACGTCGACAATGATGCACTTGGCCAAAAAGGGCATATGCGTTTTTTCCTGAATATATTCAGGAAAAAACGCATACGCACTTTTTGGCCAACCAAGCAAGCATGTTAAAGAAATCTGCACTACAATGAAGTCTCACTGCCCCCCGGTCAAAAGGGCCATCTGAAAAAAGTGTAAAATCCAGAAATGCAGCACAGGCCATGGAGAACAGGGAGCCTTGTTATGCTGATGGGTGGGATGTAAATTGGCAACAGCCACTCTGGAGAAGTGTATGGTGTTTCCTGAAACACCTAAAAAACAAAGCAACGGAGCCTACGGCACTTCCACTTATGATCCTATAGCTTAGGGAAATTAAAATCAAAAACACACAGCCACCCCAAAGTTTCAGACGGCTCTGTTTACAAGAACCTCGTCTACGGTACAAGTTAAATATCCCAGAAAGCGAAAAATGGATAAAGAAGTTGTGGTACGTACGTACAATGGAATATCACTCACCAATGAAATCTATGTCATCTGGCCCGTGGTGGCATAATGAGTGGATTCAGGTACGATGATTCTAAGTGAAATAAATAACACAGAAAATGAAACATCATAAGATGTCACTAATACACGTAATGTAATCTTGGCTACACATGAACTAAATTACAAAACAGAACAGGGTCTCAAATTTAGAAAACCAACTTATGTTTGCTTAAGGGGAAAGGTGAGTTGGGGTGCTGCATAAAACCAGAGATAGAAATTAGCACAGATACCATTCCATACGTCAAATATGTAATAGTTAAGACCTACCTCTTTCTCCACCAAATGGGCTAAACACCCTATATTCAACGCCTAGGAATACACCTGACTAGAAAGAATCTTCAAACCCATGGATTTATATGTCTCCATAAGAGAATCAAGCGTGTGTACAGGTGCATGAAGGCATCAGAGAAAATCCGATAAATCCCACTATCAAAATGAATTACAAAAACAAAACACAATGACAGTGAAATAGAGAGCAATTCTTAAATAATTCATTCAGGGCTTGTGATGCAACCTGGATTTACCTCATCTACACCCAGAGATGAGTGAGACATAAGGTTGGACACTTCGGGCTGATAGCATTGGTGAGGTTCGATGAGCAAATGCAGACCATGTGAAGTCATACTGCATGGTACCCATTCATGGGTCCCAACTCTCCAGGTTTAAGCGATTCTTCCTTCAGCTCAAGCATGCATTGGAAATCCACAGTATGGTGCACCGTGTGACCGGGAAACGTTTTCAAATGCATCTCAGTTTTTGTCCTCTTTTACTCGGGTTCACAATTCCAGACCCTTTACTAACACTCTCCCCACTTGTAGAGTCAGGGCCTTTAACCTCCTGTTTGGCAGAGTTTGCAATTTCTGCTTAAGATGAACAGGAATAGGGAGAACCAATGAGAGACTAGCTGTAGGAGTCTGCACGGGCAAATTTAACGCTCAATTCCCACTAGGAAGAGGAATTAACCAAAGGCTCAGCATGCGGTGCCGGAAAAAGATTACGGCCTGAAGCAATCCTGCGGGTTTGCGGCCAGCTCAAAAGGAAGCAATTTGAAGAAAGGAGCTCAGGGGCACTGTAATTCACAAACCTGCAGAGTTATAAATGACAGCTATCGTCCAAAAATATATTGAAGGAAGGCTGCGAAGAGGACGTGAAAGCGGGGCAGAATTGCACGAAAACGATTTCAGGGGGCAGACTGGAATTGCTTTTAAAGCATAGGAAAAGAGGCAGAATGTCGACAATGATGCACTTGGCCAAAAAGGACGTATGCGTTTTTCCTGAATATATTCAGGAAAAAACTCATACGCCCTTTTTGGCCAACCAAGCAAGCATGTTAAAGAAATCTGCACTACAATGAAGTCTCACTGCCCCCCGGTCAAAAGGGCCATCTGAAAAAAGTGTAAAATCCAGAAATGCAGCACAGGCCATGGAGAAGAGGGAGCCTTGTTATGCTGATGGGTGGGATGTAAAATGCCAACAGCCACTCTGGAGAAGTGTATGGTGTTTCCCGAAACACCTAAAAAACAAAGCAACGGAGCCTACGGCACTTCCACTTATGGTACTAAAGCTTAGGGAAATTAAAATCAAAAACACACAGCCACCCCAAAGTTTCAGACGGCTCTGTTTACAAGAACCTCTTCTACGGTACAAGTTAAATATCCCAGAAAGCGAAAAATGGATAAAGAAGTTGTGGTACGTACGTACAATGGAATATCACTCACCAATGAAATCTATGTCATCTGGCCCGTCGTGGCATAATGAGTGGATTCAGGTACGATGATTCTAAGTGAAATAAGTCACACAGAAAATGAAACATCATAAGATATCACTAATACACGGAATGCAATCTTGGCTACACATGAACTGAATTACAAAACAGAACAGGGTCTCAAATTTAGAAAACCAACTTATGTTTGCTTAAGGGGAAAGGTGAGTTGGGTTGCTGCATAAAACCAGAGATAGAAATTAGCGCAGATACCATTCCATAAGTCAAATATGTAATAGTCAAGACCTACCCCTTGCTCAACGAAATGGGCTAAACACCCTATATTCAAAGCCTAGGAATACACCTGACTAGAAAGAATTTTCAAACCCATGGATTTATATGTCTCCATAAGAGAATCAAGCGTGTGTACAGCTGCATGAAGGCAGCAGAGAAAATCCGATAAATCCTATTATCAAAATGAATTACAAAAACAAAACACACTGACAGTGAAATAGAGAGCAATTCTTAAATAATTCATTCAGGGCTTGTGATGCAACCTGGATTTACCTCATCAAAACCCAGAGCTGAGTGAGACATAAGGTTGGACACTTCGGGATGATAGCATTGGTGAGGTTCGATGAGCAAATGCAGACCATCTGAAGTCATACTGCATGGTACCCATTCCGTGGGTCCCAACTCTACAGGTTTAAGCGATTCTTCCTTCAGCTAAAACATGCATCGGAAACCCACAATATGGTGCACCGTGTGACCGGGAAACGTTTTCAAATGCATCTCAGTTTTCGTCCCCTTTTGCTCGGGATCACAATTCCAGACGCTTTACTAACCCTCTCCCCACTTGGAGAGTCAGTGTCCTTAACCTGCTGTTTGGCACAGTTTGCAATTTCTGCGCAAGATGAACAGGAATAGGGAAAACCAATGAGAGACTAGCTGTAGGTGTCTGCACGGGCAAATTTAACGCTCATTTCCCACCAGGAAGAGGAATTAACCAAAGGCTCAGCATGCCGTGCCGGAACCAGATTAGGGCCTGAAGCAATCCTGCGGGTTTGCGGCCAGCTCACAAGAAAGCGATTTGAAGAAAGGAGCTCAGGGGCACTGTAATTCACAAACCTGCAGAGTTATAAATGACAGCTATCGTCCAAAAATATATTGAAGGTAGGCTGCGAAGAGGACTTGAAAGCGGGGCAGAATTGCAGGAAAACGATTTCAGGGTGTAGACTGGAATTGCATTTAAAGCATAGGAAAAGAGGCAGAACGTCGACAATGATGCACTTGGCCAAAAAGGGCGTATGCGTTTTTTCCTGAATATATTCAGGAAAAAACGCATACGCCCTTTTTGGCCAACCAAGCAAGCATGTTAAAGAAATCTGCACTACAATGAAGTCTCACTGCCCCCCGGTCAAAAGGGCCATCTGAAAAAAGTGTAAAATCCAGAAATGCAGCACAAGCCATGGAAAACAGGGAGCCTTGTTATGCTGATGGGTGGGATGTAAATTGCCAACAGCCACTCTGGAGAAGTGTATGGTGTTTCCTGAAACACCTAAAAAACAAAGCAACGGAGCCGACGGCACTTCCACTTATGGTCCTATAGCTTAGGGTAATTAAAATCAAAAACACACAGCCACCCCAAAGTTTCAGACGGCTCTGTTTACAAGAACCTCGTCTACGGTACAAGTTAAATATCCCAGAAAGCGAAAAATGGATAAAGAAGTTGTGGTACGTACGTACAATGGAATATCACTCACCAATGAAATCTATGTCATCTGGCCCGTCGTGGCATAATGAGTGGATTCAGGTACGATGATTCTAAGTGAAATAAATCACACAGAAAATGAAACATCATAAGATGTCACTAATACACGGAATGTAATCTTGGCTACACATGAACTAAATTACAAAACAGAACAGGGTCTCAAATTTAGAAAACCAACTTATGTTTGCTTAAGGGGAAAGGTGAGTTGGGGTGCTGCATAAAACCAGAGATAGAAATTAGCACAGATACCATTCCATACGTCAAATATGTAATAGTTAAGACCTACCTCTTTCTCCACCAAATGGGCTAAACACCCTATATTCAACGCCTAGGAATACACCTGACTAGAAAGAATCTTCAAACCCATGGATTTATATGTCTCCATAAGAGAATCAAGCGTGTGTACAGGTGCATGAAGGCATCAGAGAAAATCCGATAAATCCCACTATCAAAATGAATTACAAAAACAAAACACAATGACAGTGAAATAGAGAGCAATTCTTAAATAATTCATTCAGGGCTTGTGATGCAACCTGGATTTACCTCATCTACACCCAGAGATGAGTGAGACATAAGGTTGGACACTTCGGGCTGATAGCATTGGTGAGGTTCGATGAGCAAATGCAGACCATGTGAAGTCATACTGCATGGTACCCATTCATGGGTCCCAACTCTCCAGGTTTAAGCGATTCTTCCTTCAGCTCAAGCATGCATTGGAAATCCACAGTATGGTGCACCGTGTGACCGGGAAACGTTTTCAAATGCATCTCAGTTTTTGTCCTCTTTTACTCGGGTTCACAATTCCAGACCCTTTACTAACACTCTCCCCACTTGTAGAGTCAGGGCCTTTAACCTCCTGTTTGGCAGAGTTTGCAATTTCTGCTTAAGATGAACAGGAATAGGGAGAACCAATGAGAGACTAGCTGTAGGAGTCTGCACGGGCAAATTTAACGCTCAATTCCCACTAGGAAGAGGAATTAACCAAAGGCTCAGCATGCGGTGCCGGAAAAAGATTACGGCCTGAAGCAATCCTGCGGGTTTGCGGCCAGCTCAAAAGGAAGCAATTTGAAGAAAGGAGCTCAGGGGCACTGTAATTCACAAACCTGCAGAGTTATAAATGACAGCTATCGTCCAAAAATATATTGAAGGAAGGCTGCGAAGAGGACGTGAAAGCGGGGCAGAATTGCACGAAAACGATTTCAGGGGGCAGACTGGAATTGCTTTTAAAGCATAGGAAAAGAGGCAGAATGTCGACAATGATGCACTTGGCCAAAAAGGACGTATGCGTTTTTCCTGAATATATTCAGGAAAAAACTCATACGCCCTTTTTGGCCAACCAAGCAAGCATGTTAAAGAAATCTGCACTACAATGAAGTCTCACTGCCCCCCGGTCAAAAGGGCCATCTGAAAAAAGTGTAAAATCCAGAAATGCAGCACAGGCCATGGAGAAGAGGGAGCCTTGTTATGCTGATGGGTGGGATGTAAAATGCCAACAGCCACTCTGGAGAAGTGTATGGTGTTTCCCGAAACACCTAAAAAACAAAGCAACGGAGCCTACGGCACTTCCACTTATGGTACTAAAGCTTAGGGAAATTAAAATCAAAAACACACAGCCACCCCAAAGTTTCAGACGGCTCTGTTTACAAGAACCTCTTCTACGGTACAAGTTAAATATCCCAGAAAGCGAAAAATGGATAAAGAAGTTGTGGTACGTACGTACAATGGAATATCACTCACCAATGAAATCTATGTCATCTGGCCCGTGGTGGCATAATGAGTGGATTCAGGTACGATGATTCTAAGTGAAATAAGTCACACAGAAAACGAAACATCATAAGATATCACTAATACACGGAATGCAATCTTGGCTACACATGAACTGAATTACAAAACAGAACAGGGTCTCAAATTTAGAAAACCAACTTATGTTTGCTTAAGGGGAAAGGTGAGTTGGGGTTCTGCATAAAACCAGAGATAGAAATTAGCGCAGATACCATTCCATAAGTCAAATATGTAATAGTCAAGACCTACCCCTTGCCCAACGAAATGGGCTAAACACCCTATATTCAAAGCCTAGGAATACACCTGACTAGAAAGAATTTTCAAACCCATGGATTTATATGTCTCCATAAGAGAATCAAGCGTGTGTACAGCTGCATGAAGGCAGCAGAGAAAATCCGATAAATCCTATTATCAAAATGAATTACAAAAACAAAACACACTGACAGTGAAATAGAGAGCAATTCTTAAATAATTCATTCAGGGCTTGTGATGCAACCTGGATTTACCTCATCAAAACCCAGAGCTGAGTGAGACATAAGGTTGGACACTTCGGGATGATAGCATTGGTGAGGTTCGATGAGCAAATGCAGACCATCTGAAGTCATACTGCATGGTACCCATTCCGTGGGTCCCAACTCTACAGGTTTAAGCGATTCTTCCTTCAGCTAAAACATGCATCGGAAACCCACAATATGGTGCACCGTGTGACCGGGAAACGTTTTCAAATGCATCTCAGTTTTCGTCCCCTTTTGCTCGGGATCACAATTCCAGACGCTTTACTAACCCTCTCCCCACTTGGAGAGTCAGTGTCCTTAACCTGCTGTTTGGCACAGTTTGCAATTTCTGCGCAAGATGAACAGGAATAGGGAAAACCAATGAGAGACTAGCTGTAGGTGTCTGCACGGGCAAATTTAACGCTCATTTCCCACCAGGAAGAGGAATTAACCAAAGGCTCAGCATGCCGTGCCGGAACCAGATTAGGGCCTGAAGCAATCCTGCGGGTTTGCGGCCAGCTCACAAGAAAGCGATTTGAAGAAAGGAGCTCAGGGGCACTGTAATTCACAAACCTGCAGAGTTATAAATGACAGCTATCGTCCAAAAATATATTGAAGGTAGGCTGCGAAGAGGACTTGAAAGCGGGGCAGAATTGCAGGAAAACGATTTCAGGGTGTAGACTGGAATTGCATTTAAAGCATAGGAAAAGAGGCAGAACGTCGACAATGATGCACTTGGCCAAAAAGGGCGTATGCGTTTTTTCCTGAATATATTCAGGAAAAAACGCATACGCCCTTTTTGGCCAACCAAGCAAGCATGTTAAAGAAATCTGCACTACAATGAAGTCTCACTGCCCCCCGGTCAAAAGGGCCATCTGAAAAAAGTGTAAAATCCAGAAATGCAGCACAAGCCATGGAAAACAGGGAGCCTTGTTATGCTGATGGGTGGGATGTAAATTGCCAACAGCCACTCTGGAGAAGTGTATGGTGTTTCCTGAAACACCTAAAAAACAAAGCAACGGAGCCGACGGCACTTCCACTTATGGTCCTATAGCTTAGGGTAATTAAAATCAAAAACACACAGCCACCCCAAAGTTTCAGACGGCTCTGTTTACAAGAACCTCGTCTACGGTACAAGTTAAATATCCCAGAAAGCGAAAAATGGATAAAGAAGTTGTGGTACGTACGTACAATGGAATATCACTCACCAATGAAATCTATGTCATCTGGCCCGTCGTGGCATAATGAGTGGATTCAGGTACGATGATTCTAAGTGAAATAAATCACACAGAAAATGAAACATCATAAGATGTCACTAATACACGGAATGTAATCTTGGCTACACATGAACTGAATTACAAAACAGAACAGGGTCTCAAATTAAGAAAACCAACTTATGTTTGCTTAAGGGGAAAGGTGAGTTGGGGTGCTGCATAAAACCAGAGATAGAAATTAGCACAGATACCATTCCATACGTCAAATATGTAATAGTCAAGACCTACCCCTTGCTCAACCAAATGGGCTAAACACCCTATATTCAACGCCTAGGAATACACCTGACTAGAAAGAATCTTCAAACCCATGGATTTATATGTCTCCATAAGAGAATCAAGCGTGTGTACAGCTGCATGAAGGCATCAGAGAAAATCCGATAAATCCCACTATCAAAATGAATTACAAAAACAAAATACAATGACAGTGAAATAGAGAGCAATTCTTAAATAATTCATTCAGGGCTTGTGATGCAACCTGGATTTACCTAATCTACACCCAGAGATGAGTGAGACATAAGGTTGGACACTTCGGGCTGATAGCATTGGTGAGGTTCGATGAGCAAATGCAGACCATGTGAAGTCATACTGCATGGTACCCATTCATGGGTCCCAACTCTCCAGGTTTAAGCGATTCTTCCTTCAGCTCAAGCATGCATTGGAAATCCACAGTATGGTGCACCGTGTGACCGGGAAACGTTTTCAAATGCATCTCAGTTTTTGTCCTATTTTACTCGGGTTCACAATTCCAGACCCTTTACTAACACTCTCCCCACTTGGAGAGTCAGGGCCTTTAACCTCCTGTTTGGCAGAGTTTGCAATTTCTGCTTAAGATGAACAGGAATAGGGAGAACCAATGAGAGACTAGCTGTAGGAGTCTGCACGGGCAAATTTAATGCTCATGTCCCACCAGGAAGAGGAATTAACCAAACGCTCAGCATGCCGTGCCGGAACCAGATTAGGGCCTGAAGCAATCCTGTGGGTTTGCGGCCAGCTCACAAGAAAGCGATTTGAAGAAAGGAGCTCAGGGGCACTGTAATTCACAAACCTGCAGAGTTATAAATGACAGCTATCGTCCAAAAATATATTGAAGGAAGGCTGCGAAGAGGACTTGAAAGCGGGACAGAATTGCAGGAAAACGATTTCAGGGGGTAGACTGGAGTTGCATTTAAAGCATAGGAATAGAGGAAGAACGTCGACAATGATGCACTTGGCCAAAAAGGGCATATGCGTTTTTTCCTGAATATATTCAGGAAAAAACGCATACGCACTTTTTGGCCAACCAAGCAAGCATGTGAAAGAAATCTGCACTACAATGAAGTCTCACTGCCCCCCGGTCAAAAGGGCCATCTGAAAAAAGTGTAAAATCCAGAAATGCAGCACAGGCCATGGAGAACAGGGAGCCTTGTTATGCTGATGGGTGGGATGTAAATTGCCAACAGCCACTCTGGAGAAGTGTATGGTGTTTCCTGAAACACCTAAAAAACAAAGCAACGGAGCCTACGGCACTTCCACTTATGATCCTATAGCTTAGGGAAATTAAAATCAAAAACACACAGCCACCCCAAAGTTTCAGACGGCTCTGTTTACAAGAACCTCGTCTACGGTACAAGTTAAATATCCCAGAAAGCGAAAAATGGATAAAGAAGTTGTGGTACGTACGTACAATGGAATATCACTCACCAATGAAATCTATGTCATCTGGCCCGTGGTGGCATAATGAGTGGATTCAGGTACGATGATTCTAAGTGAAATAAATAACACAGAAAATGAAACATCATAAGATGTCACTAATACACGTAATGTAATCTTGGCTACACATGAACTAAATTACAAAACAGAACAGGGTCTCAAATTTAGAAAACCAACTTATGTTTGCTTAAGGGGAAAGGTGAGTTGGGGTGCTGCATAAAACCAGAGATAGAAATTAGCACAGATACCATTCCATACGTCAAATATGTAATAGTTAAGACCTACCCCTTTCTCAACCAAATGGGCTAAACACCCTATATTCAACGCCTAGGAATACACCTGACTAGAAAGAATCTTCAAACCCATGGATTTATATGTCTCCATAAGAGAATCAAGCGTGTGTACAGCTGCATGAAGGCATCAGAGAAAATCCGATAAATCCCACTATCAAAATGAATTACAAAAACAAAATACAATGACAGTGAAATAGAGAGCAATTCTTAAATAATTCATTCAGGGCTTGTGATGCAACCTGGATTTACCTCATCTACACCCAGAGATGAGTGAGACATAAGGTTGGACACTTCGGGCTGATAGCATTGGTGAGGTTCGATGAGCAAATGCAGACCATGTGAAGTCATACTGCATGGTACCCATTCATGGGTCCCAACTCTCCAGGTTTAAGCGATTCTTCCTTCAGCTCAAGCATGCATTGGAAATCCACAGTATGGTGCACCGTGTGACCGGGAAACGTTTTCAAATGCATCTCAGTTTTTGTCCTCTTTTACTCGGGTTCACAATTCCAGACCCTTTACTAACACTCTCCCCACTTGTAGAGTCAGGGCCTTTAACCTCCTATTTGGCAGAGTTTGCAATTTCTGCTTAAGATGAACAGGAATAGGGAGAACCAATGAGAGACTAGCTGTAGGAGTCTGCACGGGCAAATTTAACGCTCAATTCCCACTAGGAAGAGGAATTAACCAAAGGCTCAGCATGCGGTGCCGGAAAAAGATTACGGCCTGAAGCAATCCTGCGGGTTTGCGGCCAGCTCAAAAGGAAGCAATTTGAAGAAAGGAGCTCAGGGGCACTGTAATTCACAAACCTGCAGAGTTATAAATGACAGCTATCGTCCAAAAATATATTGAAGGAAGGCTGCGAAGAGGACGTGAAAGCGGGGCAGAATTGCACGAAAACGATTTCAGGGGGCAGACTGGAATTGCTTTTAAAGCATAGGAAAAGAGGCAGAATGTCGACAATGATGCACTTGGCCAAAAAGGACGTATGCGTTTTTCCTGAATATATTCAGGAAAAAACTCATACGCCCTTTTTGGCCAACCAAGCAAGCATGTTAAAGAAATCTGCACTACAATGAAGTCTCACTGCCCCCCGGTCAAAAGGGCCATCTGAAAAAAGTGTAAAATCCAGAAATGCAGCACAGGCCATGGAGAAGAGGGAGCCTTGTTATGCTGATGGGTGGGATGTAAAATGCCAACAGCCACTCTGGAGAAGTGTATGGTGTTTCCCGAAACACCTAAAAAACAAAGCAACGGAGCCTACGGCACTTCCACTTATGGTACTAAAGCTTAGGGAAATTAAAATCAAAAACACACAGCCACCCCAAAGTTTCAGACGGCTCTGTTTACAAGAACCTCTTCTACGGTACAAGTTAAATATCCCAGAAAGCGAAAAATGGATAAAGAAGTTGTGGTACGTACGTACAATGGAATATCACTCACCAATGAAATCTATGTCATCTGGCCCGTCGTGGCATAATGAGTGGATTCAGGTACGATGATTCTAAGTGAAATAAGTCACACAGAAAATGAAACATCATAAGATATCACTAATACACGGAATGCAATCTTGGCTACACATGAACTGAATTACAAAACAGAACAGGGTCTCAAATTTAGAAAACCAACTTATGTTTGCTTAAGGGGAAAGGTGAGTTGGGTTGCTGCATAAAACCAGAGATAGAAATTAGCGCAGATACCATTCCATAAGTCAAATATGTAATAGTCAAGACCTACCCCTTGCTCAACGAAATGGGCTAAACACCCTATATTCAAAGCCTAGGAATACACCTGACTAGAAAGAATTTTCAAACCCATGGATTTATATGTCTCCATAAGAGAATCAAGCGTGTGTACAGCTGCATGAAGGCAGCAGAGAAAATCCGATAAATCCTATTATCAAAATGAATTACAAAAACAAAACACACTGACAGTGAAATAGAGAGCAATTCTTAAATAATTCATTCAGGGCTTGTGATGCAACCTGGATTTACCTCATCAAAACCCAGAGCTGAGTGAGACATAAGGTTGGACACTTCGGGATGATAGCATTGGTGAGGTTCGATGAGCAAATGCAGACCATCTGAAGTCATACTGCATGGTACCCATTCCGTGGGTCCCAACTCTACAGGTTTAAGCGATTCTTCCTTCAGCTAAAACATGCATCGGAAACCCACAATATGGTGCACCGTGTGACCGGGAAACGTTTTCAAATGCATCTCAGTTTTCGTCCCCTTTTGCTCGGGATCACAATTCCAGACGCTTTACTAACCCTCTCCCCACTTGGAGAGTCAGTGTCCTTAACCTGCTGTTTGGCACAGTTTGCAATTTCTGCGCAAGATGAACAGGAATAGGGAAAACCAATGAGAGACTAGCTGTAGGTGTCTGCACGGGCAAATTTAACGCTCATTTCCCACCAGGAAGAGGAATTAACCAAAGGCTCAGCATGCCGTGCCGGAACCAGATTAGGGCCTGAAGCAATCCTGCGGGTTTGCGGCCAGCTCACAAGAAAGCGATTTGAAGAAAGGAGCTCAGGGGCACTGTAATTCACAAACCTGCAGAGTTATAAATGACAGCTATCGTCCAAAAATATATTGAAGGTAGGCTGCGAAGAGGACTTGAAAGCGGGGCAGAATTGCAGGAAAACGATTTCAGGGTGTAGACTGGAATTGCATTTAAAGCATAGGAAAAGAGGCAGAACGTCGACAATGATGCACTTGGCCAAAAAGGGCGTATGCGTTTTTTCCTGAATATATTCAGGAAAAAACGCATACGCCCTTTTTGGCCAACCAAGCAAGCATGTTAAAGAAATCTGCACTACAATGAAGTCTCACTGCCCCCCGGTCAAAAGGGCCATCTGAAAAAAGTGTAAAATCCAGAAATGCAGCACAAGCCATGGAAAACAGGGAGCCTTGTTATGCTGATGGGTGGGATGTAAATTGCCAACAGCCACTCTGGAGAAGTGTATGGTGTTTCCTGAAACACCTAAAAAACAAAGCAACGGAGCCGACGGCACTTCCACTTATGGTCCTATAGCTTAGGGTAATTAAAATCAAAAACACACAGCCACCCCAAAGTTTCAGACGGCTCTGTTTACAAGAACCTCGTCTACGGTACAAGTTAAATATCCCAGAAAGCGAAAAATGGATAAAGAAGTTGTGGTACGTACGTACAATGGAATATCACTCACCAATGAAATCTATGTCATCTGGCCCGTCGTGGCATAATGAGTGGATTCAGGTACGATGATTCTAAGTGAAATAAATCACACAGAAAATGAAACATCATAAGATGTCACTAATACACGGAATGTAATCTTGGCTACACATGAACTGAATTACAAAACAGAACAGGGTCTCAAATTAAGAAAACCAACTTATGTTTGCTTAAGGGGAAAGGTGAGTTGGGGTGCTGCATAAAACCAGAGATAGAAATTAGCACAGATACCATTCCATACGTCAAATATGTAATAGTCAAGACCTACCCCTTGCTCAACCAAATGGGCTAAACACCCTATATTCAACGCCTAGGAATACACCTGACTAGAAAGAATCTTCAAACCCATGGATTTATATGTCTCCATAAGAGAATCAAGCGTGTGTACAGCTGCATGAAGGCATCAGAGAAAATCCGATAAATCCCACTATCAAAATGAATTACAAAAACAAAATACAATGACAGTGAAATAGAGAGCAATTCTTAAATAATTCATTCAGGGCTTGTGATGCAACCTGGATTTACCTCATCTACACCCAGAGATGAGTGAGACATAAGGTTGGACACTTCGGGCTGATAGCATTGGTGAGGTTCGATGAGCAAATGCAGACCATGTGAAGTCATACTGCATGGTACCCATTCATGGGTCCCAACTCTCCAGGTTTAAGCGATTCTTCCTTCAGCTCAAGCATGCATTGGAAATCCACAGTATGGTGCACCGTGTGACCGGGAAACGTTTTCAAATGCATCTCAGTTTTTGTCCTCTTTTACTCGGGTTCACAATTCCAGACCCTTTACTAACACTCTCCCCACTTGGAGAGTCAGGGCCTTTAACCTCCTGTTTGGCAGAGTTTGCAATTTCTGCTTAAGATGAACAGGAATAGGGAGAACCAATGAGAGACTAGCTGTAGGAGTCTGCACGGGCAAATTTAATGCTCATGTCCCACCAGGAAGAGGAATTAACCAAACGCTCAGCATGCCGTGCCGGAACCAGATTAGGGCCTGAAGCAATCCTGTGGGTTTGCGGCCAGCTCACAAGAAAGCGATTTGAAGAAAGGAGCTCAGGGGCACTGTAATTCACAAACCTGCAGAGTTATAAATGACAGCTATCGTCCAAAAATATATTGAAGGAAGGCTGCGAAGAGGACTTGAAAGCGGGACAGAATTGCAGGAAAACGATTTCAGGGGGTAGACTGGAGTTGCATTTAAAGCATAGGAATAGAGGAAGAACGTCGACAATGATGCACTTGGCCAAAAAGGGCATATGCGTTTTTTCCTGAATATATTCAGGAAAAAACGCATACGCACTTTTTGGCCAACCAAGCAAGCATGTGAAAGAAATCTGCACTACAATGAAGTCTCACTGCCCCCCGGTCAAAAGGGCCATCTGAAAAAAGTGTAAAATCCAGAAATGCAGCACAGGCCATGGAGAACAGGGAGCCTTGTTATGCTGATGGGTGGGATGTAAATTGCCAACAGCCACTCTGGAGAAGTGTATGGTGTTTCCTGAAACACCTAAAAAACAAAGCAACGGAGCCTACGGCACTTCCACTTATGATCCTATAGCTTAGGGAAATTAAAATCAAAAACACACAGCCACCCCAAAGTTTCAGACGGCTCTGTTTACAAGAACCTCGTCTACGGTACAAGTTAAATATCCCAGAAAGCGAAAAATGGATAAAGAAGTTGTGGTACGTACGTACAATGGAATATCACTCACCAATGAAATCTATGTCATCTGGCCCGTGGTGGCATAATGAGTGGATTCAGGTACGATGATTCTAAGTGAAATAAATAACACAGAAAATGAAACATCATAAGATGTCACTAATACACGTAATGTAATCTTGGCTACACATGAACTAAATTACAAAACAGAACAGGGTCTCAAATTTAGAAAACCAACTTATGTTTGCTTAAGGGGAAAGGTGAGTTGGGGTGCTGCATAAAACCAGAGATAGAAATTAGCACAGATACCATTCCATACGTCAAATATGTAATAGTTAAGACCTACCCCTTTCTCAACCAAATGGGCTAAACACCCTATATTCAACGCCTAGGAATACACCTGACTAGAAAGAATCTTCAAACCCATGGATTTATATGTCTCCATAAGAGAATCAAGCGTGTGTACAGCTGCATGAAGGCATCAGAGAAAATCCGATAAATCCCACTATCAAAATGAATTACAAAAACAAAATACAATGACAGTGAAATAGAGAGCAATTCTTAAATAATTCATTCAGGGCTTGTGATGCAACCTGGATTTACCTCATCTACACCCAGAGATGAGTGAGACATAAGGTTGGACACTTCGGGCTGATAGCATTGGTGAGGTTCGATGAGCAAATGCAGACCATGTGAAGTCATACTGCATGGTACCCATTCATGGGTCCCAACTCTCCAGGTTTAAGCGATTCTTCCTTCAGCTCAAGCATGCATTGGAAATCCACAGTATGGTGCACCGTGTGACCGGGAAACGTTTTCAAATGCATCTCAGTTTTTGTCCTCTTTTACTCGGGTTCACAATTCCAGACCCTTTACTAACACTCTCCCCACTTGTAGAGTCAGGGCCTTTAACCTCCTGTTTGGCAGAGTTTGCAATTTCTGCTTAAGATGAACAGGAATAGGGAGAACCAATGAGAGACTAGCTGTAGGAGTCTGCACGGGCAAATTTAATGCTCAATTCCCACTAGGAAGAGGAATTAACCAAAGGCTCAGCATGCGGTGCCGGAAAAAGATTACGGCCTGAAGCAATCCTGCGGGTTTGCGGCCAGCTCAAAAGGAAGCAATTTGAAGAAAGGAGCTCAGGGGCACTGTAATTCACAAACCTGCAGAGTTATAAATGACAGCTATCGTCCAAAAACATATTGAAGGAAGTCTGCGAAGAGGACTTGTAAGCGGGGCAGAATTGCAGGAAAACGATTTCAGGGGGTAGACTGGAATTGCATTTAAAGCATAGGAAAAGAGGCAGAACGTCGACAATGATGCACTCGGCTAAAAAGGGCGTATGAGTTTTTTCCTAAATTTATTCAGGAAAAAACGCATACACCCTTTTTAGCCAACCAAGCAAGAATGTTAACGAAATCTGCACTACAATGAAGTCTCACTGCCCCCCGGTCAAAAGGGCCATCTGAAAAAAGTGTAAAATCCAGATAGGCAGCACAGGCCATGGAGAACAGGGAGCCTTGTTATGCTGATGGGTGGGATGTAAATTGCCAACAGCCACTCTGGAGAAGTGTATGGTGTTTCCTGAAACACCTAAAAAACAAAGCAACGGAGCCTACGGCTCTTCCACTTATGGTCCTATAGCTTAGGGAAATTAAAATCAAAAACACACAGCCACCCCAAAGTTTCAGACGGCTCTGTTTACAAGAACCTCGTCTACGGTACAAGTTAAATATCCCAGAAAGCAAAAAATGGATAAACAAATTGTGGTACGTACGTACAATGGAATATCACTCACCAATGAAATCTTTGTCATCTGGCCCGTCGTGGCATAATGAGTGGATTCAGGTACGATGATTCTAAGTGAAATAAGTCACACAGAAAATGAAACATCATAAGATATCACTAATACACGGAATGTAATCTTGGCTACACATGAACTGAATTACAAAACAGAACAGGGTCTCAAATTTAGAAAACCAACTTATGTTTGCTTAAGGGGAAATGTGAGTTGGGGTGCTGCATAAAACCAGAGATAGAAATTAGCACAGATACCATTCCATACGTCAAATATGTAATAGTCAAGACCTACCCCTTGCTCAACCAAATGGGCTAAACACCCTATATTCAACGCCTAGGAATACACCTGACTAGAAAGAATCTTCAAACCCATGGATTTATATGTCTCCATAAGAGAATCAAGCGTGTGTACAGCTGCATGAAGGCAGCAGAGACAATCCGATAAATCCCATTATCAAAATGAATTATAAAAAGAAAACACAATGACAGTGAAATAGAGAGCAATTCTTAAATAATTCATTCAGGGCTTGTGATGCAACCTGGATTTACCTCATCTACACCCAGAGCTGAGTGAGACATAAGGTTGGACACTTCGGGCTGATAGCATTGGTGAGGTTCGATGAGCAAATGCAGACCATTTGAAGTCATACTGCATGGTACCCATTCCGTGGGTCCCAACTCTCCAGGTTTAAGCGATTCTTCCTTCAGCTAAAACATGCATGGGAAACCCACAGTATGGTGCACCGTGTGACCGGGAAACGTTTTCAAATGCATCTCAGTTTTCGTCCCCATTTAGTCGGGTTCACAATTCCAGACGCTTTACTAACACTCTCCCCACTTGGAGAGCCAGTGCCTGTAACCAGCTGTTTGGCACAGTTTGCAATTTCTGCGCAAGATGAACAGGAATAGGGAGAACCAATGAGAGACTAGCTGTAGGTGTCTGCACGGGCAAATTTAATGCTCATGTCCCACCAGGAAGAGGAATTAACCAAAGGCTCAGCCTGCCGTGCCGGAACCAGATTAGGGCCTGAAGCAATCCTGTGGGTTTGCGGCCAGCTCACAAGAAAGCGATTTTAAGAAAGGAGCTCAGGGGCACTGTAATTCACAAACCTGCAGAGTTATAAATGACAGCTATCGTCCAAAAATATATTGAAGGAAGTCTGCGAAGAGGACTTGAAAGCGGGACAGAATTGCAGGAAAACGATTTCAGGGGGTAGACTGGAGTTGCATTTAAAGCATAGGAATAGAGGTAGAACGTAGACAATGATGCACTTGGCCAAAAAGGGCATATGCGTTTTTTCCTGAATATATTCAGGAAAAAACGCATACGCCCTTTTGGAAAACCAAGCAAGCATGTTAAACAAATCTGCACTACAATGAGGTCTCACTGCCCCCCAGTCAAAAGGGCCATCTGAAAAAAGTGTAAAATACAGAAATGCAGCACAGACCATGGAGAACAGGGAGCCTTGTTATGCTGATGGGCGGGATGTAAATTGCCAAGAGCCACTCTGAAGAAGTGTATGGTGTTTCCTGAAACACCTAAAAAACAAAGCAACGGAGCCTACGGCACTTCCACTTATGGTCCTATAGCTTAGGGAAATTAAAATCAAAAACACACAGCCACCCAAAAGTTTCAGACGTCTCTGTTTGCAAGAAACTCGTCTACGGTACAAGTTAAATATCCCAGAAAGCGAAAAATGGATAAAGAAGTTGTGGTACGTACGTACAATTGAATATCACTCACTAATGAAATCTATGTCCTTTGGCCCGTCGTGGCATAATGAGTGGATTCAGGTACGATGATTCTAAGTGAAATAAGTCACACAGAAAATGAAACATCATAAGATATCACTAATACACGGAATGTAATCTTGGCTACACATGAACTGAATTACAAAACAGAACAGGGTCTCAAATTTAGAAAACCAACTTATGTTTGCTTAAGGGGAAATGTGAATCAGGGTGCTGCATAAAACCAGAGTTAGAAATTAGCACAGATACCATTCCATACGTCAAATATGTAATAGTCAAGACCTACCCCTTGCTCAACCAAATGGGCTAAACACCCTATATTCAACGCCTAGGAATACACCTGACTAGTAAGAATCTTCAAACCCATGGATTTATATGTCTCCATAAGAGAATCAAGCGTGTGTACAGCTGCATGAAGGCAGCAGAGAAAATCCGATAAATCCTATTATCAAAATGAATTACAAAAACAAAACACAATGGCAGTGAAATAGAGAGCAATTCTTAAATAATTCATTCAGGGCTTGTGATGCAACCTGGATTTACCTCATCTAAACCCAGAGCTGAGTGAGACATAAGGTTGGACACTTCGGGCTGATAGCATTGGTGAGGTTCGATGAGCAAATGCAGACCATTTGAAGTCATACTGCATGGTACCCATTCCATGGGTCCCAACTCTCCAGGTTTAAGCGATTCTTCCTTCAGCTAAAACATGCATGGGAAACCCACAGTATGGTGCACTGTGTGACCGGAAAACGTTTTAAAATGCATCTCAGGTTTTGCCCCTTTTACTCGGGTTCACAATTCCAGACCCTTTACGAACACTCTCCCCACTTGGAGAGTCAGTGCCTTTAACCTGCTGTTTGGCACAGTTTGCAATTTCTGCGCAAGATGAACAGGAATAGGGAGAACCAATGAGAGACTAGCTGTAGGTGTCTGCACGGGCAAATTTAACGCTCATTTCCAACCAGGAAGAGGAATTAACCAAAGGCTCAGCATGCCGTGCCGGAACCAGATTAGGGCCTGAAGCAATCCTGCGGGTTTGCGGCCAGCTCACAAGAAAGCGATTTGAAGAAAGGACCTCAGGGGCACTGTAATTCACAAACCTGCAGAGTTATAAATGACAGCTATCGTCCAAAACTATATTGAAGGAAGGCTGCGAAGAGGACTTGAAAGCGGGGCAGAATTGCAGGAAAACGATTTCAGGGTGTAGACTGGAATTGCATTTAAAGCATAGGAAAAGAGGCAGAACGTCGACAATGATGCACTTCGCCAAAAAGGGCGTATGCGTTTTTTCAGGAATATATTCAGGAAAAAACGCATACGCCCTTTTTGGCCAACCAAGCAAGCATGTTAAAGAAATCTGCACTACAATGAAGTCTCACTGCCCACCGGTCAAAAGGGCCATCTGAAAAATGTGTAAAATCCAGAAAGGCAGTACAGGCCATGGAGAACAGGGAGCCTTGTTAGGCTGATGGGTGGGATGTAAATTGCCAAGAGACACTCTGGAGAAGTGTATGGTGTTTCCTGAAACACCTAAAAAACAAAGCAAGAGAGCCTACGGCACTTCCACTTATGGTCCTATAGCTTAGGGAAATTAAAATCAAAAACACACAGCCACCCCAAAATTTCAGACGGCTCTGTTTACAAGAACCTCGTCTACGGTACAAGTTAAATATCCCAGAAAGCGAAAAATGGAGAAAGAAGTTGTGGTACGTACGTACAATGGAATATCACTCACCAATGAAATCTATGTCATCTGGCCCATCGTGGCATAATGAGTGGATTCAGGTACGATGATTCTAAGTGAAATAAGTCACACAGAAAATGAAACATCATATCACTAATACACAGAATGTAATCTTGGCTACACATGAACTGAATTACAAAACAGAACAGGGTCTCAAATTTTGAAAACCAACTTATGTTTGCTTAAGGGGAAAGGTGAGTTGGGGTGCTGCATAAAACCAGAGATAGAAATTAGCACAGATACCATTCCATACGTCACATACGTAATAGTCAAGACCTACTCCTTGCTGAACGAAATGGGCTAAACACCCTCTATTCAATGCCTAGGAATACACCAGACTAGTAAGAATCTTCAAACCCATGGATTTATATATCTCCATAAGAGAATCAAACGTGTGTACAGCTGCATGAAGGCAGCAGAGAAAATCCGATAAATCCTATTATCAAAATGAATTACAAAAACAAAACACAATGACAGTGAAATAGAGAGCAATTCTTAAATAATTCATTCAGGGCTTGTGATGCAACCTGCATTTACCTCATCTACACCCAGAGCTGTGTGAGACATAAGGTTGTACACTTCGGGCTGATAACATTGGTGAGGTTCGATGAGCAAATGCAGACCATTTGAAGTCATACTGCATGGTACCAATTCCAAGGGTCCCAAATCTCCAGGTTTAAGCGATTCTTCCTTCAGCTAAAACATGCATGGGAAACCCACAGTATGGTACACCGTGTGACCGGGAAACGTTTTCAAATGCATCTCAGTTTTCGTCCCCTTTTACTCGGGTTCACAATTTCAGACCCTTTACTAACACTCTCCCCACTTGGAGAGTCAGTGCCTTTAACCTGCTGTTTGGCACAGTTTGCAAATTCTGCGCAAGATGAACAGGAATAGGGAGAACCAATGAAAGACTAGCTCTAGGTGTCTGCACGGGCAAATTTAACGCTCATTTCCCACCGGGAAGAGGAATTAACCAAAGGCTCAGCATGCCGTGCCGGAACCAGATTAGGGCCTGAAGCAATCCTGCGGGTTTGCGGCCAGCTCACAAGAAAGCGATTTGAAGAAAGGAGCTCAGGGGCACTGTAATTCACAAACCTGCAGAGTTATAAATGACAGCTATCGTCCAAAAATATATTGAAGCAAGGCTGCGAAGAGGACTTGAACGCAGGGCAGAATTGCAGGAAAACGATTTCAGGGGGTAGACTGGAATTGCATTTAAAGCATAGGAAAAGAGGCAGAACGTCGACAATGATGCACTTGGCCAAAAAGTGCGTATGCGTTTTTTCCTGAATGTATTCAGGAAAAAACGCATACTCACTTTTTGGCCAACCAAGCAAGCATGTTAAAGAAATCTGCACTACAATGAAGTCTCACTGCCCCCCGGTCAAAAGGGCCATCTGAAAAAAGTGTAAAATCCAGAAATGCAGCACAGGCCACGGAGAACAGGGAGCCTTGTTATGCTGATGGGTGGGATGTAAATTGCCAACAGCCACTCTGGAGAAGTGTATGGTGTTTCCTGAAACACCTAAAACACAAGCCAAATGAGCCTACAGCACTTCCACATATGGTCCTATAGTTTAGGGAAATTAAAATCAAAAACACACAGCCACCCCAGAGTTTCAGACGGCTCTGATTAGAAGAACCTCGTCTACGGTACAAGTTAAATATCCCAGAAAGCGAAAAATGAATAAAGAAGTTGTGGTACGTACGTACAATGGAATATCACTCACCAATGAAATCTATATCATCAGGCCCGTCGTGGCATAATGAGTGGATTCAGGTACGATGATTCTAAGTGAAATAAGTCACACAGAAAATGAAACATCATATCACTAATACACGGAATGTAATCTCGGCTACACATGAACTGAATTACAAAACAGAACAGGGTCTCAAATTTAGAAAACCAACTTATGTTTGCGTAAGGGGAAAGGTGAGTTGGGGTGCTGCATAAAACCAGAGTTAGAAATTAGCACAGATACCATTCCATATGTCAAATACGTAATAGTCAAGACGTACCACTTGCTCAACGAAATGGGCTAAACACCCTATATTCAACGCCTTGGAATACACCTGACTAGTAAGAATCTTCAAACCCATGGATTTATATGTCTCCATAAGAGAATCAAGCGTGTGTACAGCTGCATGAAGGCAGCAGAGAAAATCCGATAAATCCTATTATCAAAATGAATTACAAAAACAAAACACAATGACAGTGAAATAGAGAGCAATTCTTAAATAATTCATTCAGGTCTTGTGATGCAACCTGGATTTACCTCATCAAAACCCAGAGCTGAGTGAGACATAAGGTTGGACACTTCAGTCTGATAGCATTGGTGAGGTTCGATGAGCAAATGCAGACCATTTGAAGTCATACTGCATGGTACCCATTCCATGGGTCCCAACTCTCCAGGTTTAAGCGATTCTTCCTTCAGCTAAAGCATGCATGGGAAACCCACAGTATGGTGCACCGTGTGACCGGGAAACGTTTTCAAATGCATCTCAGTTTTTGTCCCCTTTTACTCGGGTTCACAATTCCAGACCCTTTACTAACACTCTCCCCACTTGGAGAGTCAGTGCCTTTAACCTCCTGTTTGGCACAGTTTGCAATTTTTGCGCAAGATGAACAGGAATAAGGAGAACCAATGAGAGACTAGCTGTAGGTGTCTGCACGGGCAAATTTAACGCTCATTTCCAACCAGGAAGAGGAATTAACCAAAGGCTCAGCATGCCGTGCCGGAACCATATTAGGGCATGAAGCAATCCTGCGGGGTTGCGGCCAGCTCACAAGAAAACGATTTGAAGAAAGGAGCTCAGGGGCACTGTAAGTCACAAACCTGCAGAGTTATAAATGACAGCTATCGTCCGAAAATATATTGAAGGAAGGCTGCGAAGAGGACTTGAAAGCGGGGCAGAATTGCAGGAAAACGATTTCAGGGGGTAGACTGGAATTGCACTTAAAGCATAGGAAAAGAGGCAGAACGTCGACAATGATGCACTTGGCCAAAAAGGCGTATGCCTTTTTTCCTGAATATATTCAGGAAAAAACGCATACGCCCTTTTTGGCCAACCAAGCAAGCATGTTAAAGAAATCTGCACTACAATGAAGTCTCACTGCCCCCCGGTCAAAAGGGCCATCTGAAAAAAGTGTAAAATCCAGAAATGCAGCACAGGCCATGGAGAACAGGGAGCCTTCTTATGCTGATGGGTGGGATGTAAATTGCCAACAGTCACTCTGGAGAAGTGTATGGTGTTTCCTGAAACACCTAAAAAACAAAGCAACGGAGCCTATGGCACTTCCACTTATGGTCCTATAGCTTAGGGAAATTAAAATCAAAAACACACAGCCACCCCAAAGTTTCAGACGGCTCTGTTTACAAGAACCTCGTCTACGGTACAAGTTAAATATCCCAGAAAGCGAAAAATGGATAAAGAAGTTGTGGTACGTACGTACAATGGAATATCACTCACCAATGAAATCTATGTCATCTGGCCCGTGGTGGCATAATGAGTGGATTCAGGTACGATGATTCTAAGTGAAATAAATCACACAGAAAATGAAACATCATAAGATGTCACTAATACACGGAATGTAATCTTGGCTACACATGAACTGAATTACAAAACAGAACAGGGTCTCAAATTTAGAAAACCAACTTATGTTTGCTTAAGGGGAAAGGTGAGTTGGGGTGCTGCATAAAACCAGAGATAGAAATTAGCACAGATACCATTCCATACGTCAAATATGTAATAGTCAAGACCTACCCCTTGCTCAACCAAATGGGCTAAACACCCTATATTCAACGCCTAGGAATACACCTGACTAGTAAGAATCTTCAAACCCATGGATTTATATGTCTCCATAAGAGAATCAAGCGTGTGTACAGCTGCATGAAGGCAGCAGAGAAAATCTGATAAATCCCATTATCAAAATGAATTAAAAAACCAAACACAATGACAGTGAAATAGAGAGCAATTCTTAAATAATTCATTCAGGGCTTGTGATGCAACCTGGATTTACCTCATCTAAACCCAGAGCTGAGTGAGACATAAGGTTGGACACTTCGGGCTGATAGCATTGGTGAGGTTCGATGAGCAAATGCAGACCGTTTGAAGTCATACTGCATGGTACCCATTCCATGGGTCCCAACTCTCCAGGTTTAAGCGATTCTTACTTCAGCTAAAACATGCATGGGAAACCCACAGTATGGTGCACCAAGTGACCGGGAAACGTTTTCAAATGCATCTCAGTTTTCGTCCCCTTTTGCTCGGCTTCACCATTCCAGACCCTTTACTAACACTCTCCCCACTTGGAGAGTCAGTGCCTTTAACCTGCTGTTTGGGAGAGTTTGCAATTTCTGCGCAAGATGAACAGGAATAGGGAGAACCAATGAGAGACTAGCTGTAGGTGTCTGCACGGGCAAATTTAACGCTCATGTCCAACCAGGAATAGGAATTAAGCAAACGCTCAGCATGCCGTGCCGGAACCAGATTAGGGCCTGAATCAATCCTGCGGGTTTGCGGCCAGCTCACAAGAAAGCGATTTGAAGAAAGGAGCTCAGGGGCACTGTAATTCTCAAACCTGCAAAGTTATAAATGACAGCTATTGTCCAAAAATATATTGAAGGAAGGCTGCGAAGAGGACTTGAAATCGGGGCAGAATTGCAGGGAAGCGGTTTCAGGTAGTAGAATGGAATTGCATTTAAAGCATAGGAAAAGAGGCAGAACGTCGACAATGATGCACGTGGCCAAAAAGGGCGTATGCGTTTTTTCCTGAATATATTCAGGAAAAAACGCATATGCCCTTTTTGGCCAACCAAGCAAGCATGTTAAAGAAATCTGCACTACAATGAAGTCTCACTGCCCCCCGGTCAAAAGGGTCATCTGAAAAAAGTGTAAAACCCAGAAAGGCAGCACAGGCCATGGAGAACAGGGAGCCATATTATGCTGATGGGAGAAATGTAAATTGCCAACAGCCACTCTGGAGAAGTGTATGGTGTTTCCTGAAACACCTAAAAAACAAAGCAACAGAGCCTACGGCACTTCCACTTATGGTCCTATAGCTTAGGGAAATTAAAATCAAAAACACACAGCCGCCCCAAAGTTTCAGACGGCTCTATATACAAGAACATCTTCTACGGTACAAGTTAAATATCCCAGAAAGTGAAAAATGGATAAAGAAGTTGTGGTACGTACGTACAATGGAATATCACTCACCAATGAAATCTATATCATCAGGCCCGTCGTGGCATAATGATTGAATTCAGGTACAATGATTCTAAGTGAAATAAGTCACACAGAAAATGAAATATCATAAGATATCACTAATACACGGAATGTAATCTTGGCTACACATGAACTGAATTACAAAACAGAACAGGGTCTCAAATTTAGAAAAACAACTTATGTTTGCTTAAGGGGAAAGGTGAGTTGGGGTGCTGCAAAAAACCAGAGATAGAAGTTAGCACAGATACCATTCCATACGTCAAATACGTAATAGTAAAGACCTACCCCTTGCTCAACGAAATGGGATAAACACCTTCTATTCAACGCCTAGGAATACACCTGGCTAGTAAGAATCTTCAAACCCATGGATTTATATGTCTCCATAAGAGAATCAAGCGTGTGTACAGCTGCATGAAGGCAGCAGAGAAAATCCGATAAATACTATTATCAAAATTAATTAGAAAAACAAAACACAATGACAGTGAAATAGAGAGCAATTCTTAAATAATTCATTCAGGGCTTGTGAGGCAACCTGGATTTACCTCATCTGAACCCAGAGCTGAGTGAGACATAAGGTTGGACACTTCGGGCTGATAGCATTGGTGAGGTTCGATGAGCAAATGCAGACCATTTGAAGTCATACTGCATGGTACCCATTCCATGGGTCCCAACTCTCCAGGTTTAAGCGATTCTTCCTTCAGCTAAAGCATGCATGGGAAACCCACAGTATGGTGCACCGTGTGACTGGGAAACATTTTCAAATGCATCTCAGTTTTCATCCCCTTTTACTCGGGTTCACAATTCCAGACACTTTACTAACACTCTCCCCACTTGGAGAGTCAGTGCCTTTAACCTCCTGTTTGGCACAGTTTGCAATTTCTGAGCAAGATAAACAGGAATAGGGAGAACCAATGAGAGACTAGCTGTAGGTGTCTGCACAGGCAAATTTAATGCTCATTTCCAACCAGGAAGAGGAATTAACCATAGGCTCAGAATGCCGTGCCGGAACCAGATTAGGGCCTGAAGCAATCCTGCGGGTTTGCGGCCAGCTCACAAGAAAGCGATTTGAAGACAGGAGCTCAGGGGCACTGTAATTCACAAACCTGCAGAGTTATAAATGACAGCTATCGTCCGAAAATATATTGAAGGAAGGCTGCGAAGAGGACTTGAAAGCGGGGCAGAATTGCAGGAAAACGATTTCAGGGGGTAGACTGGAATTGCATTTAAAGCATAGGAAAAGAGGCAGAACGTCGACAATGATGCACTTGGCCAAAAAGGGCGTATGCGTTTTTTCCTGAATATATTCAGGAAAAAACGCATACGCACTGTTTGGCCAACCAAGCAAGCATGTTAAAGAAATCTGCACTACAATGAAGTCTCACTGCCCCCCGGTCAAAAGGGCCATGTGAAAAAAGTGTAAAATCCAGAAATGCAGCACAGGCCATGGAGAACAGGGAGCCTTCTTATGCTGATGGGTGGGATGTAAATTGCCAACAGCCACTCTGGAGAAGTGTATGGTGTTTCCGGAAACACCTAAAAAACAAAGCAACGGCGCCTACGTCACTTCCACTTATGGTCCTATAGCTTAGGGAAATTAAAATCAAAAACACACAGCCACCCCAAAGTTTCAGACGGATCTGTTTACAAGAACCTCCTTTACGGTACAAGTTAAATATCCCAGAAAGCGAAAAATGAATAAAGAACTTGTGGTACGTACGTACAATGGAATATCACTCACCAATGAAATCTATGTCATCTGGCCCATCGTGGCATAATGAGTGGATTCAGGTACGATGATTCTAAGTGAAATAAGTCACACAGAAAATGTAACATCATATGATATCACTAATACACGGAATGTAATCTTGGCTACACATAAAGTGAATTACAAAACAGAACAGGGTCTCAAATTTAGAAAACCAACTTATGTTTGCTTAAGGGGAAAGGTGAGTTGGGGTGCTGCATAAAACCAGAGATAGATATTAGCACAGATACCATTCCATAAGTTAAATATGTAATCGTCCAGACCTACCCCTTGCTCAACGAAATGGGATAAACACCCTATATTCAACGCCTAGGAATACACCTGACTAGTAAGAATCTTCAAACCCATGGATTTATATGTCTCCATAAGAGAATCAAGCGTGTGTATAGCTGCATGAATGCAGCAGAGAAAATCCGATAAATCCCATTATCAAAATGAATTACAAAAACAAAACACAATGACAGTGAAATAGAGAGCAATTCTTAAATAATTCATTCAGGGCTTGTGATGCAACCTGGATTTACCTCATCTACACCCAGAGCTGAGTGAGACATAATGTTGGACACTTCGGGCTGATAGCATTGGTGAGGTTCAATGAGCAAATGCAGACCATTTGAAGTCATACTGCATGGTACCCATTCCATGGGTCCAAACTCTCCAGGTTTAAGCGATTCTTCCTTCAGCTAAAACATGCATGGGAAACCGACAGTATGGTGCACCGTGTCACAGGGAAACGTTTTCAAATGCATCTCAGTTTTCGTCTCCTTTTACTCGGGTTCACAATTCCAGACCCTTTACTAACACTCTCCCCACTTGGAGAGTCAGTGCCTTTAACCTCCTGTTTGGCACAGTTTGCAATTTCTGCGCAAGATGAACAGGAATAGGGAGAACGAATGAGAGACTAGCTGTAGGTGTCTGCACGGGCAAATTTAATGCTCATTTCCCACCAGGAAGCGGAATTAACCAAACGCTCAGCATGCCTTGCCAGAACCAGATTAGGGCCTGAAGCAATCCTGCGGGTTTGCGGCCAGCTCATCAGAAAGCGATTTGAAGAAAGGAGCTCAGGGGCACTGTAATTCTCAAACCTGCAAAGTTATAAATGACAGCTATTGTCCAAAAATATATTGAAGGATGGCTGCAAAGAGGACTTGAAATCGGGGCAGAATTGCAGGAAAGCGGTTTCAGGGAGTAGAGTAGAATTGCATTTAAAGCATAGGAAAATAGGCAGAACGTCGACAATGATGCACGTGGCCAAAGAGTGCGTATGCGTTTTTTCCCGAATATATTCAGGAAAAAACGCATACGCACTTTTTGGCCAAACAAGCAAGCATGTTAAAGACATCTGCACTACAATGAAGTCTCACTGCCCCCCGGTCAAAAGGGCCATCTGAAAAAACTGTAAAATCCAGAAATGCAGCACAGGCCATGGAGAACAGGGAGCCTTGTTATGCTGATGGGTGGGATGTAAATTGCCAACAGCCACTCTGGAGAAGTGTATGGTGTTTCCTGAAACACCTAAAAAACAAAGCAACGGAGCCTACGGCACTTCCACTTATGGTCCTATAGCTTAGGGAAATTAAAATCAAAAACACACAGTCACCCCAAAGTTTCAGACGGCTCTGTTTACAAGAACCTCGTTTACGGTACAAGTTAAATATCCCAGAAAGCGAGAAATGGATAAAGAAGTTGTGGTACGTACGTACAATGGAATATCACTCACCAATGAAATCTATGTCATCTGGCCCGTCGTGGCATAATGAGTGGATTCAGGTACGATGATTCTAAGTGAAATAAGTCACACAGAAAATGAAACATCATAAGATATCACTAATACACCGAATGTAATCTTGGCTACACATGAACTGAATTACAAAACAGAACAGGGACTCAAATTTAGAAAACCAACTTATGTTTGCTTAAGGGGAAAGGTGAGTTGGGGTGCTGCATAAAACCAGAGTTAGAAATTAGCACAGATACCATTCCATATGTCAAATACATAATAGTCAAGACCTACCCCTTGCTCAACGAAATGGGCTAATCACCCTATATTCAACGCCTAGGAATACACCTGACTAGTAAGAATCTTCAAACCCATGGATTTATATGTCTCCATAAGAGAATGAAGCGTGTGTACAGCTGCATGAAGGCAGCAGAGAAAATCCGATAAATCCTATTATCAAAATGAATTACAAAAACAAAACACAATGACAGTGAAATAGAGAGCATTTCTTAAATAATTCATTCAGGGCTTGTGATGCAACCTGGATTTACCTCATCAAAACCCAGAGCTGAGTGAGACATAAGGTTGGACACTTCGGGCTGATAGCATTGTTGGGGTTCGATGAGCAAATGCAGACCATTTGAAGTCATACTGCATGGTACCCATTCCATGGGTTCCAACTCTCCAGGTTTAAGTGATTCTTCCTTCAGCTAAAGCATGCATGGGAAACACACAGTATGGTGCACTATGTGACCGGGAAACGTTTTCAAATGCATCTCAGGTTTGTCCCCTTTTACTCGGGTTCACAATTCCACACCCTTTACTAACACTCTCCCCACTTGGAGAGTCAGTGCCTTTAACCTGCTGTTTGGCACAGTTTGCAATTTCTGCGCAAGATGAACAGGAATACGGAGAACCAATGAGAGACTAGCTGTAGGTGTCTGCACGGGCAACTTTGACGCTCATTTCCAACCAGGAAGAGGAATTAACCAAAGGCTCAGCATGCCGTGCAGGAACCAGATTAGGGCCTGAAGCAATCCTGCGGGTTTGCGGCCAGCTCACAAGAAAGCGATTTGAAGAAAGGAGCTCAGGGGCCAAGTAATTCACAAACCTGCAGAGTTATAAATGACAGCTATCGTCCAAAAATATATTGAAGGAAGGCTGCGAAGAGGACTTGAAAGCGGGGCAGAATTGCTGGAAAACGATTTCAGGGGGTAGACTGGAATTGCATTTAAAGCATAGGAAAAGAGGCAGAACGTCGACAATGATGCACTTGGCCAAAAAGGGCGTATGCGTTTTTTCCTAAATATATTCAGGAAAAAACGCATACACACTTTTTGGCCAACCAAGCAAACATGTTAAAGAAATCTGCACTACAATGAAGTCTCACTGCCCCCTGGTCAAACGGGCCATCTGAAAAAAGTGTAAAATCCAGAAATGCAGCACAGGCCATGGAGAACAGGGAGCCTTGTTATGCTGATGGGTGGGATGTAAATTGCCAACAGTCACTCTGGAGAAGTGTATGGTGTTTCCTGATACACCTAAAAAACAAAGCAACGGAGCCTACGGCACTTCCACTTATGGTCCTATAGCTTAGGGAAATTAAAATCAAAAACACACAGCCACCCCAAAGTTTCAGACGGCTCTGTTTACAAGAACCTCGTCTACGGTACAAGTTAAATATCCCAGAAAGCGAGAAATGGATAAAGAAGTTGTGGTACGTACGTACAATGGAATATCACTCACCAATGAAATCTATGTCATCTGGCCCGTCGTGGCATAATGAGTGGATTCAGGTACGATGATTCTAAGTGAAATAAGTCACACAGAAAATGAAACATCATAAGATATCACTAATACACCGAATGTAATCTTGGCTACACATGAACTGAATTACAAAACAGAACAGGGTCTCAAATTTAGAAAACCAACTTATGTTTGCGTAAGGGGAAAGGTGAGTTGGGGTGCTGCATAAAACCAGAGATAGAAATTAGCACAGATACCATTCCATACGTCAAATATGTAATAGTCAAGACCTACCCCTTGCTCAACGAAATGGGCTAAACACCCTATATTCAACACCTAGGAATACACCTGACTAGTAAGAATCTTCAAACCCATGGATTTATATGTCTCCATAAGAGAATCAAGGGTGTGTACAGCTGCATGAAGGCAGCAGAGAAAATCCGATAAATCTTATTATCAAAATGAATTACAAAAACAAAACACAATGACAGTGAAATAGAGAGCAATTCTTAAATAATTCATTCAGGGCTTGTGATGCAACCTGGATTTACCTCATCAAAACCCAGAGCTGAGTGAGACATAAGGTTGGACACTTCGGGCTGATAGCATTGGTGAGGTTCGATGAGCAAATGCAGACCATTTGAAGTCATACTACATGGTACCCATTCCATGGGTCCCAACTCTCCAGGTTTAAGTGATTCTTCCTTCAGCTAAAGCATGCATGGGAAACCCACAGTATGCTGCACCATGTGACCGGGAAACGTTTTCAAATGCATCTCAGTTTTTGTCCCCTTTTACTCGGGTTCACAATTCCAGACCCTTTACAAACACTCTCCCCACTTGGAGAGTCAGTGCCTTTAACCTCCTGTTTGGCACAGTTTGCAATTTCTGCGCAAGATGAACAGGAATAGGGAGAACCAATGAGAGACTAGCTGTAGGTGTCTGCACGGGCAAATTTAACGCTCATTTCCAACCAGGAAGAGGAATTAACCAAAGGCTCAGCATGCCGTGCGGGAACCAGATTAGGGCCTGAAGCAATCCTGCGGGTTTGCGGCCAGCTCACAAGAAAGCGATTTGAAGAAAGGAGTTCAGGGGCACTGTAATTCACAAACCTGCAGAGTTATAAATGACAGCTATCGTCAAAAAACGTATTGAAGGAAGGCTGCGAAGAGGACTTGAAAGCGGCGCAGAATTGCAGGAAAACGATTTCAGGGTGTAGACTGGAATTGCATTTAAAGCATAGGAAAAGAGGCAGAACATCGACAATGATGCACTAGGCCAAAAAGGGCATATGCGTTTTTTCCTGAATATATTCAGGAAAAAACGCATACGCACTTTTTGGCCAACCAAGCAAGCATGTTAAAGATATCTGCACTACAATGAAGTCTCACTGCCCACCGGTCAAAAAGGCCATCTGAATAAAGTGTAAAATCCAGAAATGCAGCACAGGCCATGGAGAACAGGGAGCCTTGTTATGCTGATGGGTGGGATGTAAATTGCCAACAGCCAGTCTGGAGAAGTGTATGGTGTTTCCTGAAACACCTAAAAAACAAAGCAACGAAGCCTACGGCACTTCCACTTATGGTCCTATAGCTTAGGGAAATTAAAATCAAAAACACACAGCCACCCCAAAGTTTCAGATGGCTCTGTTTACAAGAACCTCGTCTACGGTACAAGTTATATATCCCAGAAAGCGAGAAATGGATAAAGAAGTTGTGGTACGTACGTACAATGGAATATCACTCACCAATGAAATCTATGTCATCTGGCCCGTCGTGGCATAATGAGTGGATTCAGGTACGATGATTCTAAGTGAAATAACTCACACAGAAAATCAAACATCATAAGATGTTACTAATACACGGAATGTAATCTTGGCTACACATGAACTGAATTACAAAACAGAACAGGGTCTCAAATTTAGAAAACCAACTTATGTTTGCTTAAGAGGAAAGGTGAGTTGTGGTGCTGCATAAAACCAGAGATAGAAATTAGCACAGATACCATTCCATACGTCAAATATGTAATAGGCAACACCTACCCCTTGCTCAACCAAATGGGCTAAACACCCTATATTCAACGTGTAGGAATACAACTGACTAGAAAAAATATTCAAACCCATGGATTTATGTCTCCATAAGAGAATCAAGCGTGTGTACAGCTGCATGAAGGCAGCAGAGAAAATCCGATAAATCCTATTATCAAAATGAATTACAAAATCCAAAGAGAATGACAGTGAAATAGAGAGCAATTCTTAAATAATTCATTCAGGGCTTGTGATGCAACCTGGATTTACCTCATCTAAACCCAGAGCTGAGTGAGACATAAGGTTGGACACTTCGGGCTGATAGCATTGGTGAGGTTCGATGAGCAAATGCAGACCATTTGAAGTCATACTGCATGGTACCCATTCCAAGGGTCCCAACTCTCCAGGTTTAAGTGATTCTTCCTTCAGCTAAACCATGCATGGGAAACCCACAGTATGGTGCACCATGTGACCGGGAAACGTTTTCAAATGCATCTCAGTTTTTGTCCCCTTTTACTCGGGTTCACAATTCCAGACCCTTTACTAACACTCTCCCCACTTGGAGAGTCAGTGCCTTTAACCTCCTGTTTGGCACAGTTTGCAATTTCTGCGCAAGATGAACAGGAATAGTGAGAACCAATGAGAGACTAGCTGTAGGTGTCTGCACGGGCAAATTTAACGCTCATTTCCAACCAGGAAGAGGAATTAACCAAAGGCTCAGCATGCCGTGCAGGAACCAGATTACGGCCTGAAACAATCCTGCGGGTTTGCGGCCAGCTCACAAGAAAGCGATTTGAAGAAAGGAGCTCAAGGGCACTGTAATTCACAAAGCTGCAGAGTTATAAATGACAGCTATCGTCTGAAAATATATTGAAGGAAGGCTGCGAAGAGGACTTGAAAGCGCGGCAGAATTGCAGGAAAACGATTTCAGGGGGTAGACTGGAATTGCATTTAAAGCATAGGAAAAGAGGCAGAACGTCGACAATGATGCACTTGGCCAAAAAGTGTGTATGCATTTTTTCCCGAATATATTCAGGAAAAAACGCATACGCCCTTTTTGGCCAAACAAGCAAGCATGTTAAAGAAATCTGCACTACAATGAAGTCTCACTGCCCCCCGGTCAAAAGGGCCATCTGAAAGAAGTGTAAAATCCAGAAATGCAGCACAGGCCATGGAGAACAGGGAGCCTTGTTATGCTGATGGGTGGGATGTAAATTGCCAACAGCCACTCTGGAGAAGTGTATGGTGTTTCCTGAAACACCTAAAAAACAATGCAACGGAGCCTACGGCACTTCCACTTATGGTCCTATAGCTTAGGGAAATTAAAATCAAAAACACACAGCCACCCCAAAGTTTCAGACGGCTCTGTTTACAAGAACCTCGTCTACGGTACAAGTTAAATATCCCAGAAAGCGAGAAATGGATAAAGAAGTTGTGGTACGTACGTACAATGGAATATCACTCACCAATGAAATCTATGTCATCTGGCGCGTCGTGGCATAATGAGTGGATTCACGTACGATGATTCTAAGTGAAATAAATCACACAGAAAATGAAACATCATAAGATGTCACTAATACACGGAATGTAATCTTGGCTACACATGAACTGAATTACAAAACAGAACAGGGTCTCAAATTAAGAAAACCAACTTATGTTTGCTTAAGGGGAAAGGTGAGTTGGGGTGCTGCATAAAACCAGAGATAGAAATTAGCACAGATACCATTCCATACGTCAAATATGTAATAGTCAAGACCTACCCCTTGCTCAACCAAATGGGCTAAACACCCTATATTCAACGCCTAGGAATACACCTGACTAGAAAGAATCTTCAAACCCATGGATTTATATGTCTCCATAAGAGAATCAAGCGTGTGTACAGCTGCATGAAGGCATCAGAGAAAATCCGATAAATCCCACTATCAAAATGAATTACAAAAACAAAATACAATGACAGTGAAATAGAGAGCAATTCTTAAATAATTCATTCAGGGCTTGTGATGCAACCTGGATTTACCTCATCTACACCCAGAGATGAGTGAGACATAAGGTTGGACACTTCGGGCTGATAGCATTGGTGAGGTTCGATGAGCAAATGCAGACCATGTGAAGTCATACTGCATGGTACCCATTCATGGGTCCCAACTCTCCAGGTTTAAGCGATTCTTCCTTCAGCTCAAGCATGCATTGGAAATCCACAGTATGGTGCACCGTGTGACCGGGAAACGTTTTCAAATGCATCTCAGTTTTTGTCCTCTTTTACTCGGGTTCACAATTCCAGACCCTTTACTAACACTCTCCCCACTTGGAGAGTCAGGGCCTTTAACCTCCTGTTTGGCAGAGTTTGCAATTTCTGCTTAAGATGAACAGGAATAGGGAGAACCAATGAGAGACTAGCTGTAGGAGTCTGCACGGGCAAATTTAATGCTCATGTCCCACCAGGAAGAGGAATTAACCAAACGCTCAGCATGCCGTGCCGGAACCAGATTAGGGCCTGAAGCAATCCTGTGGGTTTGCGGCCAGCTCACAAGAAAGCGATTTGAAGAAAGGAGCTCAGGGGCACTGTAATTCACAAACCTGCAGAGTTATAAATGACAGCTATCGTCCAAAAATATATTGAAGGAAGGCTGCGAAGAGGACTTGAAAGCGGGACAGAATTGCAGGAAAACGATTTCAGGGGGTAGACTGGAGTTGCATTTAAAGCATAGGAATAGAGGAAGAACGTCGACAATGATGCACTTGGCCAAAAAGGGCATATGCGTTTTTTCCTGAATATATTCAGGAAAAAACGCATACGCACTTTTTGACCAACCAAGCAAGCATGTGAAAGAAATCTGCACTACAATGAAGTCTCACTGCCCCCCGGTCAAAAGGGCCATCTGAAAAAAGTGTAAAATCCAGAAATGCAGCACAGGCCATGGAGAACAGGGAGCCTTGTTATGCTGATGGGTGGGATGTAAATTGCCAACAGCCACTCTGGAGAAGTGTATGGTGTTTCCTGAAACACCTAAAAAACAAAGCAACGGAGCCTACGGCACTTCCACTTATGATCCTATAGCTTAGGGAAATTAAAATCAAAAACACACAGCCACCCCAAAGTTTCAGACGGCTCTGTTTACAAGAACCTCGTCTACGGTACAAGTTAAATATCCCAGAAAGCGAAAAATGGATAAAGAAGTTGTGGTACGTACGTACAATGGAATATCACTCACCAATGAAATCTATGTCATCTGGCCCGTGGTGGCATAATGAGTGGATTCAGGTACGATGATTCTAAGTGAAATAAATAACACAGAAAATGAAACATCATAAGATGTCACTAATACACGTAATGTAATCTTGGCTACACATGAACTAAATTACAAAACAGAACAGGGTCTCAAATTTAGAAAACCAACTTATGTTTGCTTAAGGGGAAAGGTGAGTTGGGGTGCTGCATAAAACCAGAGATAGAAATTAGCACAGATACCATTCCATACGTCAAATATGTAATAGTTAAGACCTACCCCTTTCTCAACCAAATGGGCTAAACACCCTATATTCAACGCCTAGGAATACACCTGACTAGAAAGAATCTTCAAACCCATGGATTTATATGTCTCCATAAGAGAATCAAGCGTGTGTACAGCTGCATGAAGGCATCAGAGAAAATCCGATAAATCCCACTATCAAAATGAATTACAAAAACAAAATACAATGACAGTGAAATAGAGAGCAATTCTTAAATAATTCATTCAGGGCTTGTGATGCAACCTGGATTTACCTCATCTACACCCAGAGATGAGTGAGACATAAGGTTGGACACTTCGGGCTGATAGCATTGGTGAGGTTCGATGAGCAAATGCAGACCATGTGAAGTCATACTGCATGGTACCCATTCATGGGTCCCAACTCTCCAGGTTTAAGCGATTCTTCCTTCAGCTCAAGCATGCATTGGAAATCCACAGTATGGTGCACCGTGTGACCGGGAAACGTTTTCAAATGCATCTCAGTTTTTGTCCTCTTTTACTCGGGTTCACAATTCCAGACCCTTTACTAACACTCTCCCCACTTGTAGAGTCAGGGCCTTTAACCTCCTGTTTGGCAGAGTTTGCAATTTCTGCTTAAGATGAACAGGAATAGGGAGAACCAATGAGAGACTAGCTGTAGGAGTCTGCACGGGCAAATTTAATGCTCAATTCCCACTAGGAAGAGGAATTAACCAAAGGCTCAGCATGCGGTGCCGGAAAAAGATTACGGCCTGAAGCAATCCTGCGGGTTTGCGGCCAGCTCAAAAGGAAGCAATTTGAAGAAAGGAGCTCAGGGGCACTGTAATTCACAAACCTGCAGAGTTATAAATGACAGCTATCGTCCAAAAACATATTGAAGGAAGTCTGCGAAGAGGACTTGTAAGCGGGGCAGAATTGCAGGAAAACGATTTCAGGGGGTAGACTGGAATTGCATTTAAAGCATAGGAAAAGAGGCAGAACGTCGACAATGATGCACTCGGCTAAAAAGGGCGTATGAGTTTTTTCCTAAATTTATTCAGGAAAAAACGCATACACCCTTTTTAGCCAACCAAGCAAGAATGTTAACGAAATCTGCACTACAATGAAGTCTCACTGCCCCCCGGTCAAAAGGGCCATCTGAAAAAAGTGTAAAATCCAGAAATGCAGCACAGGCCATGGAGAACAGGGAGCCTTGTTATGTTGATGGGTGGGATGTAAATTGCCAACAGCCACTCTGGAGAAGTGTATGGTGTTTCCTGAAACACCTAAAAAACAAAGCAACGGAGCCTACGGCTCTTCCACTTATGGTCCTATAGCTTAGGGAAATTAAAATCAAAAACACACAGCCACCCCAAAGTTTCAGACGGCTCTGTTTACAAGAACCTCGTCTACGGTACAAGTTAAATATCCCAGAAAGCAAAAAATGGATAAACAAATTGTGGTACGTACGTACAATGGAATATCACTCACCAATGAAATCTATGTCATCTGGCCCTTCGTGGCATAATGAGTGGATTCAGGTACAATGATTCTAAGTGAAATAAGTCCCACAGAAAATGAAACATCATATGATATCACTAATACAAGGAATGTAATCTTGGCTACACATGAACTGAATTACAAAACAGAACAGGGTCTCAAATTAAGAAAACCAACTTATGTTTGCTTAAGGGGAAAGGTGAGTTGGGGTCCTGCATAAAACCAGAGATAGAATTTAGCACAGATACCATTCCATACGTCAAATATGTAATAGTCAAGACCTACCCCTTGCTCAACCAAATGGGCTAAACACCCTATATTCAACGCCTAGGAATACACCTGACTAGAAAGAATCTTCAAACCCATGCATTTTTTGTCTCCATAAGAGAATCAAGCGTGTGTACAGCTGCATGAAGGCAGCAGAGACAATCCGATAAATCCCATTATCAAAATGAATTATAAAAAGAAAACACAATGACAGTGAAATAGAGAGCAATTCTTAAATAATTCATTCAGGGCTTGTGATGCAACCTGGATTTACCTCATCTACACCCAGAGCTGAGTGAGACATAAGGTTGGACACTTCGGGCTGATAGCATTGGTGAGGTTCGATGAGCAAATGCAGACCATTTGAAGTCATACTGCATGGTACCCATTCCGTGGGTCCCAACTCTCCAGGTTTAAGCGATTCTTCCTTCAGCTAAAACATGCATGGGAAACCCACAGTATGGTGCACCGTGTGACCGGGAAACGTTTTCAAATGCATCTCAGTTTTCGTCCCCATTTAGTCGGGTTCACAATTCCAGACGCTTTACTAACACTCTCCCCACTTGGAGAGCCAGTGCCTGTAACCTGCTGTTTGGCACAGTTTGCAATTTCTGCGCAAGATGAACAGGAATAGGGAGAACCAATGAGAGACTAGCTGTAGGTGTCTGCACGGGCAAATTTAATGCTCATGTCCCACCAGGAAGAGGAATTAACCAAAGGCTCAGCCTGCCGTGCCGGAACCAGATTAGGGCCTGAAGCAATCCTGTGGGTTTGCGGCCAGCTCACAAGAAAGCGATTTTAAGAAAGGAGCTCAGGGGCACTGTAATTCACAAACCTGCAGAGTTATAAATGACAGCTATCGTCCAAAAATATATTGAAGGAAGTCTGCGAAGAGGACTTGAAAGCGGGACAGAATTGCAGGAAAACGATTTCAGGGGGTAGACTGGAGTTGCATTTAAAGCATAGGAATAGAGGTAGAACGTCGACAATGATGCACTTGGCCAAAAAGGGCATATGCGTTTTTTCCTGAATATATTCAGGAAAAAACGCATACGCACTTTTTGGCCAACCAAGCAAGCATGTGAAATAAATCTGCACTACAATGAAGTCTCACTGCCCCCCGGTCAAAAGGGCCATCTGAAAAAAGTGTAAAATCCAGAAATGCAGCACAGGCCATGGAGAACAGGGAGCCTTGTTATGCTGATGTGTGGGATGTAAATTGTCAAGAGCCACTCTGAAGAATTGTATGGTGTTTCCTGAAACACCTAAAAAACAAAGCAACGGAGCCTACGGCACTTCCACTTATGGTCCTATAGATTAGGGAAATTAAAATCAAAAACTCACAGCCACCCCAAAGTTTCAGACGGCTCTGTTTACAAGAACCTCGTCTACGGTACAAGTTAAATATCCCAGAAAGGGAAAAATGGATAAAGAAGTTGTGGTACGTACGTACAATGGAATATCACTCACCAATGAAATCTTTGTCATCTGGCCCGTCGTGGCATAATGAGTGGATTCAGGTACGATGATTCTAAGTGAAATAAGTCACACAGAAAATGAAACATCATAAGATATCACTAATACACGGAATGTAATCTTGGCTACACATGAACTGAATTACAAAACAGAACAGGGTCTCAAATTTAGAAAACCAACTTATGTTTGCTTAAGGGGAAATGTGAGTTGGGGTGCTGCATAAAACCAGAGATAGAAATTAGCACAGATACCATTCCATACGTCAAATATGTAATAGTCAAGACCTACCCCTTGCTCAACCAAATGGGCTAAACACCCTATATTCAACGCCTAGGAATACACCTGACTAGAAAGAATCTTCAAACCCATGGATTTATATGTCTCCATAAGAGAATCAAGCGTGTGTACAGCTGCATGAAGGCAGCAGAGACAATCCGATAAATCCCATTATCAAAATGAATTATAAAAAGAAAACACAATGACAGTGAAATAGAGAGCAATTCTTAAATAATTCATTCAGGGCTTGTGATGCAACCTGGATTTACCTCATCTACACCCAGAGCTGAGTGAGACATAAGGTTGGACACTTCGGGCTGATAGCATTGGTGAGGTTCGATGAGCAAATGCAGACCATTTGAAGTCATACTGCATGGTACCCATTCCGTGGGTCCCAACTCTCCAGGTTTAAGCGATTCTTCCTTCAGCTAAAACATGCATGGGAAACCCACAGTATGGTGCACCGTGTGACCGGGAAACGTTTTCAAATGCATCTCAGTTTTCGTCCCCATTTAGTCGGGTTCACAATTCCAGACGCTTTACTAACACTCTCCCCACTTGGAGAGCCAGTGCCTGTAACCAGCTGTTTGGCACAGTTTGCAATTTCTGCGCAAGATGAACAGGAATAGGGAGAACCAATGAGAGACTAGCTGTAGGTGTCTGCACGGGCAAATTTAATGCTCATGTCCCACCAGGAAGAGGAATTAACCAAAGGCTCAGCCTGCCGTGCCGGAACCAGATTAGGGCCTGAAGCAATCCTGTGGGTTTGCGGCCAGCTCACAAGAAAGCGATTTTAAGAAAGGAGCTCAGGGGCACTGTAATTCACAAACCTGCAGAGTTATAAATGACAGCTATCGTCCAAAAATATATTGAAGGAAGTCTGCGAAGAGGACTTGAAAGCGGGACAGAATTGCAGGAAAACGATTTCAGGGGGTAGACTGGAGTTGCATTTAAAGCATAGGAATAGAGGTAGAACGTAGACAATGATGCACTTGGCCAAAAAGGGCATATGCGTTTTTTCCTGAATATATTCAGGAAAAAACGCATACGCCCTTTTGGAAAACCAAGCAAGCATGTTAAACAAATCTGCACTACAATGAGGTCTCACTGCCCCCCAGTCAAAAGGGCCATCTGAAAAAAGTGTAAAATACAGAAATGCAGCACAGACCATGGAGAACAGGGAGCCTTGTTATGCTGATGGGCGGGATGTAAATTGCCAAGAGCCACTCTGAAGAAGTGTATGGTGTTTCCTGAAACACCTAAAAAACAAAGCAACGGAGCCTACGGCACTTCCACTTATGGTCCTATAGCTTAGGGAAATTAAAATCAAAAACACACAGCCACCCAAAAGTTTCAGACGTCTCTGTTTGCAAGAAACTCGTCTACGGTACAAGTTAAATATCCCAGAAAGCGAAAAATGGATAAAGAAGTTGTGGTACGTACGTACAATTGAATATCACTCACTAATGAAATCTATGTCCTTTGGCCCGTCGTGGCATAATGAGTGGATTCAGGTACGATGATTCTAAGTGAAATAAGTCACACAGAAAATGAAACATCATAAGATATCACTAATACACGGAATGTAATCTTGGCTACACATGAACTGAATTACAAAACAGAACAGGGTCTCAAATTTAGAAAACCAACTTATGTTTGCTTAAGGGGAAATGTGAATCAGGGTGCTGCATAAAACCAGAGTTAGAAATTAGCACAGATACCATTCCATACGTCAAATATGTAATAGTCAAGACCTACCCCTTGCTCAACCAAATGGGCTAAACACCCTATATTCAACGCCTAGGAATACACCTGACTAGTAAGAATCTTCAAACCCATGGATTTATATGTCTCCATAAGAGAATCAAGCGTGTGTACAGCTGCATGAAGGCAGCAGAGAAAATCCGATAAATCCTATTATCAAAATGAATTACAAAAACAAAACACAATGGCAGTGAAATAGAGAGCAATTCTTAAATAATTCATTCAGGGCTTGTGATGCAACCTGGATTTACCTCATCTAAACCCAGAGCTGAGTGAGACATAAGGTTGGACACTTCGGGCTGATAGCATTGGTGAGGTTCGATGAGCAAATGCAGACCATTTGAAGTCATACTGCATGGTACCCATTCCATGGGTCCCAACTCTCCAGGTTTAAGCGATTCTTCCTTCAGCTAAAACATGCATGGGAAACCCACAGTATGGTGCACTGTGTGACCGGAAAACGTTTTAAAATGCATCTCAGGTTTTGCCCCTTTTACTCGGGTTCACAATTCCAGACCCTTTACGAACACTCTCCCCACTTGGAGAGTCAGTGCCTTTAACCTGCTGTTTGGCACAGTTTGCAATTTCTGCGCAAGATGAACAGGAATAGGGAGAACCAATGAGAGACTAGCTGTAGGTGTCTGCACGGGCAAATTTAACGCTCATTTCCAACCAGGAAGAGGAATTAACCAAAGGCTCAGCATGCCGTGCCGGAACCAGATTAGGGCCTGAAGCAATCCTGCGGGTTTGCGGCCAGCTCACAAGAAAGCGATTTGAAGAAAGGACCTCAGGGGCACTGTAATTCACAAACCTGCAGAGTTATAAATGACAGCTATCGTCCAAAACTATATTGAAGGAAGGCTGCGAAGAGGACTTGAAAGCGGGGCAGAATTGCAGGAAAACGATTTCAGGGTGTAGACTGGAATTGCATTTAAAGCATAGGAAAAGAGGCAGAACGTCGACAATGATGCACTTCGCCAAAAAGGGCGTATGCGTTTTTTCAGGAATATATTCAGGAAAAAACGCATACGCCCTTTTTGGCCAACCAAGCAAGCATGTTAAAGAAATCTGCACTACAATGAAGTCTCACTGCCCACCGGTCAAAAGGGCCATCTGAAAAATGTGTAAAATCCAGAAAGGCAGTACAGGCCATGGAGAACAGGGAGCCTTGTTAGGCTGATGGGTGGGATGTAAATTGCCAAGAGACACTCTGGAGAAGTGTATGGTGTTTCCTGAAACACCTAAAAAACAAAGCAAGAGAGCCTACGGCACTTCCACTTATGGTCCTATAGCTTAGGGAAATTAAAATCAAAAACACACAGCCACCCCAAAATTTCAGACGGCTCTGTTTACAAGAACCTCGTCTACGGTACAAGTTAAATATCCCAGAAAGCGAAAAATGGAGAAAGAAGTTGTGGTACGTACGTACAATGGAATATCACTCACCAATGAAATCTATGTCATCTGGCCCATCGTGGCATAATGAGTGGATTCAGGTACGATGATTCTAAGTGAAATAAGTCACACAGAAAATGAAACATCATATCACTAATACACAGAATGTAATCTTGGCTACACATGAACTGAATTACAAAACAGAACAGGGTCTCAAATTTTGAAAACCAACTTATGTTTGCTTAAGGGGAAAGGTGAGTTGGGGTGCTGCATAAAACCAGAGATAGAAATTAGCACAGATACCATTCCATACGTCACATACGTAATAGTCAAGACCTACTCCTTGCTGAACGAAATGGGCTAAACACCCTCTATTCAATGCCTAGGAATACACCAGACTAGTAAGAATCTTCAAACCCATGGATTTATATATCTCCATAAGAGAATCAAACGTGTGTACAGCTGCATGAAGGCAGCAGAGAAAATCCGATAAATCCTATTATCAAAATGAATTACAAAAACAAAACACAATGACAGTGAAATAGAGAGCAATTCTTAAATAATTCATTCAGGGCTTGTGATGCAACCTGCATTTACCTCATCTACACCCAGAGCTGTGTGAGACATAAGGTTGTACACTTCGGGCTGATAACATTGGTGAGGTTCGATGAGCAAATGCAGACCATTTGAAGTCATACTGCATGGTACCAATTCCAAGGGTCCCAAATCTCCAGGTTTAAGCGATTCTTCCTTCAGCTAAAACATGCATGGGAAACCCACAGTATGGTACACCGTGTGACCGGGAAACGTTTTCAAATGCATCTCAGTTTTCGTCCCCTTTTACTCGGGTTCACAATTTCAGACCCTTTACTAACACTCTCCCCACTTGGAGAGTCAGTGCCTTTAACCTGCTGTTTGGCACAGTTTGCAAATTCTGCGCAAGATGAACAGGAATAGGGAGAACCAATGAAAGACTAGCTCTAGGTGTCTGCACGGGCAAATTTAACGCTCATTTCCCACCGGGAAGAGGAATTAACCAAAGGCTCAGCATGCCGTGCCGGAACCAGATTAGGGCCTGAAGCAATCCTGCGGGTTTGCGGCCAGCTCACAAGAAAGCGATTTGAAGAAAGGAGCTCAGGGGCACTGTAATTCACAAACCTGCAGAGTTATAAATGACAGCTATCGTCCAAAAATATATTGAAGCAAGGCTGCGAAGAGGACTTGAACGCAGGGCAGAATTGCAGGAAAACGATTTCAGGGGGTAGACTGGAATTGCATTTAAAGCACAGGAAAAGAGGCAGAACGTCGACAATGATGCACTTGGCCAAAAAGTGCGTATGCGTTTTTTCCTGAATGTATTCAGGAAAAAACGCATACGCACTTTTTGGCCAACCAAGCAAGCATGTTAAAGAAATCTGCACTACAATGAAGTCTCACTGCCCCCCGGTCAAAAGGGCCATCTGAAAAAAGTGTAAAATCCAGAAATGCAGCACAGGCCACGGAGAACAGGGAGCCTTGTTATGCTGATGGGTGGGATGTAAATTGCCAACAGCCACTCTGGAGAAGTGTATGGTGTTTCCTGAAACACCTAAAACACAAGCCAAATGAGCCTACAGCACTTCCACATATGGTCCTATAGTTTAGGGAAATTAAAATCAAAAACACACAGCCACCCCAGAGTTTCAGACGGCTCTGATTAGAAGAACCTCGTCTACGGTACAAGTTAAATATCCCAGAAAGCGAAAAATGAATAAAGAAGTTGTGGTACGTACGTACAATGGAATATCACTCACCAATGAAATCTATATCATCAGGCCCGTCGTGGCATAATGAGTGGATTCAGGTACGATGATTCTAAGTGAAATAAGTCACACAGAAAATGAAACATCATATCACTAATACACGGAATGTAATCTCGGCTACACATGAACTGAATTACAAAACAGAACAGGGTCTCAAATTTAGAAAACCAACTTATGTTTGCGTAAGGGGAAAGGTGAGTTGGGGTGCTGCATAAAACCAGAGTTAGAAATTAGCACAGATACCATTCCATATGTCAAATACGTAATAGTCAAGACGTACCACTTGCTCAACGAAATGGGCTAAACACCCTATATTCAACGCCTTGGAATACACCTGACTAGTAAGAATCTTCAAACCCATGGATTTATATGTCTCCATAAGAGAATCAAGCGTGTGTACAGCTGCATGAAGGCAGCAGAGAAAATCCGATAAATCCTATTATCAAAATGAATTACAAAAACAAAACACAATGACAGTGAAATAGAGAGCAATTCTTAAATAATTCATTCAGGTCTTGTGATGCAACCTGGATTTACCTCATCAAAACCCAGAGCTGAGTGAGACATAAGGTTGGACACTTCAGGCTGATAGCATTGGTGAGGTTCGATGAGCAAATGCAGACCATTTGAAGTCATACTGCATGGTACCCATTCCATGGGTCCCAACTCTCCAGGTTTAAGCGATTCTTCCTTCAGCTAAAGCATGCATGGGAAACCCACAGTATGGTGCACCGTGTGACCGGGAAACGTTTTCAAATGCATCTCAGTTTTTGTCCCCTTTTACTCGGGTTCACAATTCCAGACCCTTTACTAACACTCTCCCCACTTGGAGAGTCAGTGCCTTTAACCTCCTGTTTGGCACAGTTTGCAATTTTTGCGCAAGATGAACAGGAATAAGGAGAACCAATGAGAGACTAGCTGTAGGTGTCTGCACGGGCAAATTTAACGCTCATTTCCAACCAGGAAGAGGAATTAACCAAAGGCTCAGCATGCCGTGCCGGAACCATATTAGGGCATGAAGCAATCCTGCGGGGTTGCGGCCAGCTCACAAGAAAACGATTTGAAGAAAGGAGCTCAGGGGCACTGTAAGTCACAAACCTGCAGAGTTATAAATGACAGCTATCGTCCGAAAATATATTGAAGGAAGGCTGCGAAGAGGACTTGAAAGCGGGGCAGAATTGCAGGAAAACGATTTCAGGGGGTAGACTGGAATTGCACTTAAAGCATAGGAAAAGAGGCAGAACGTCGACAATGATGCACTTGGCCAAAAAGGCGTATGCCTTTTTTCCTGAATATATTCAGGAAAAAACGCATACGCCCTTTTTGGCCAACCAAGCAAGCATGTTAAAGAAATCTGCACTACAATGAAGTCTCACTGCCCCCCGGTCAAAAGGGCCATCTGAAAAAAGTGTAAAATCCAGAAATGCAGCACAGGCCATGGAGAACAGGGAGCCTTCTTATGCTGATGGGTGGGATGTAAATTGCCAACAGTCACTCTGGAGAAGTGTATGGTGTTTCCTGAAACACCTAAAAAACAAAGCAACGGAGCCTATGGCACTTCCACTTATGGTCCTATAGCTTAGGGAAATTAAAATCAAAAACACACAGCCACCCCAAAGTTTCAGACGGCTCTGTTTACAAGAACCTCGTCTACGGTACAAGTTAAATATCCCAGAAAGCGAAAAATGGATAAAGAAGTTGTGGTACGTACGTACAATGGAATATCACTCACCAATGAAATCTATGTCATCTGGCCCGTGGTGGCATAATGAGTGGATTCAGGTACGATGATTCTAAGTGAAATAAATCACACAGAAAATGAAACATCATAAGATGTCACTAATACACGGAATGTAATCTTGGCTACACATGAACTGAATTACAAAACAGAACAGGGTCTCAAATTTAGAAAACCAACTTATGTTTGCTTAAGGGGAAAGGTGAGTTGGGGTGCTGCATAAAACCAGAGATAGAAATGAGCACAGATACCATTCCATACGTCAAATATGTAATAGTCAAGACCTACCCCTTGCTCAACCAAATGGGCTAAACACCCTATATTCAACGCCTAGGAATACACCTGACTAGTAAGAATCTTCAAACCCATGGATTTATATGTCTCCATAAGAGAATCAAGCGTGTGTACAGCTGCATGAAGGCAGCAGAGAAAATCTGATAAATCCCATTATCAAAATGAATTAAAAAACCAAACACAATGACAGTGAAATAGAGAGCAATTCTTAAATAATTCATTCAGGGCTTGTGATGCAACCTGGATTTACCTCATCTAAACCCAGAGCTGAGTGAGACATAAGGTTGGACACTTCGGGCTGATAGCATTGGTGAGGTTCGATGAGCAAATGCAGACCGTTTGAAGTCATACTGCATGGTACCCATTCCATGGGTCCCAACTCTCCAGGTTTAAGCGATTCTTCCTTCAGCTAAAACATGCATGGGAAACCCACAGTATGGTGCACCGTGTGACCGGGAAACGTTTTCAAAGGCATCTCAGTTATCGGCCCCTTTTACTCGGCTTCACCATTCCAGACCCTTTACTAACACTCTCCCAACTTGGAGAGTCAGTGCCTTTAACCTGCTGTTTGGGAGAGTTTGCAATTTCTGCGCAAGATGAACAGGAATAGGGAGAACCAATGAGAGACTAGCTGTAGGTGTCTGCACGGGCAAATTTAACGCTCATTTCCAACCAGGAATAGGAATTAACCAAACGCTCAGCATGCCGTGCCGGAACCAGATTAGGGCCTGAATCAATCCTGCGGGTTTGCGGCCAGCTCACAAGAAAGCGATTTGAAGAAAGGAGCTCAGGGGCACTGTAATTCTCAAACCTGCAAAGTTATAAATGACAGCTATTGTCCAAAAATATATTGAAGGAAGGCTGCGAAGAGGACTTGAAATCGGGGCAGAATTGCAGGGAAGCGGTTTCAGGTAGTAGAATGGAATTGCATTTAAAGCATAGGAAAAGAGGCAGAACGTCGACAATGATGCACGTGGCCAAAAAGGGCGTATGCGTTTTTTCCTGAATATATTCAGGAAAAAACGCATATGCCCTTTTTGGCCAACCAAGCAAGCATGTTAAAGAAATCTGCACTACAATGAAGTCTCACTGCCCCCCGGTCAAAAGGGTCATCTGAAAAAAGTGTAAAACCCAGAAAGGCAGCACAGGCCATGGAGAACAGGGAGCCATATTATGCTGATGGGAGAAATGTAAATTGCCAACAGCCACTCTGGAGAAGTGTATGGTGTTTCCTGAAACACCTAAAAAACAAAGCAACAGAGCCTACGGCACTTCCACTTATGGTCCTATAGCTTAGGGAAATTAAAATCAAAAACACACAGCCGCCCCAAAGTTTCAGACGGCTCTATATACAAGAACATCTTCTACGGTACAAGTTAAATATCCCAGAAAGTGAAAAATGGATAAAGAAGTTGTGGTACGTACGTACAATGGAATATCACTCACCAATGAAATCTATATCATCAGGCCCATCGTGGCATAATGATTGAATTCAGGTACAATGATTCTAAGTGAAATAAGTCACACAGAAAATGAAATATCATAAGATATCACTAATACACGGAATGTAATCTTGGCTACACATGAACTGAATTACAAAACAGAACAGGGTCTCAAATTTAGAAAAACAACTTATGTTTGCTTAAGGGGAAAGGTGAGTTGGGGTGCTGCAAAAAACCAGAGATAGAAGTTAGCACAGATACCATTCCATACGTCAAATACGTAATAGTAAAGACCTACCCCTTGCTCAACGAAATGGGCTAAACACCTTCTATTCAACGCCTAGGAATACACCTGGCTAGTAAGAATCTTCAAACCCATGGATTTATATGTCTCCATAAGAGAATCAAGCGTGTGTACAGCTGCATGAAGGCAGCAGAGAAAATCCGATAAATACTATTATCAAAATTAATTAGAAAAACAAAACACAATGACAGTGAAATAGAGAGCAATTCTTAAATAATTCATTCAGGGCTTGTGAGGCAACCTGGATTTACCTCATCTGAACCCAGAGCTGAGTGAGACATAAGGTTGGACACTTCGGGCTGATAGCATTGGTGAGGTTCGATGAGCAAATGCAGACCATTTGAAGTCATACTGCATGGTACCCATTCCATGGGTCCCAACTCTCCAGGTTTAAGCGATTCTTCCTTCAGCTAAAGCATGCATGGGAAACCCACAGTATGGTGCACCGTGTGACTGGGAAACATTTTCAAATGCATCTCAGTTTTCATCCCCTTTTACTCGGGTTCACAATTCCAGACACTTTACTAACACTCTCCCCACTTGGAGAGTCAGTGCCTTTAACCTCCTGTTTGGCACAGTTTGCAATTTCTGAGCAAGATAAACAGGAATAGGGAGAACCAATGAGAGACTAGCTGTAGGTGTCTGCACAGGCAAATTTAATGCTCATTTCCAACCAGGAAGAGGAATTAACCATAGGCTCAGAATGCCGTGCCGGAACCAGATTAGGGCCTGAAGCAATCCTGCGGGTTTGCGGCCAGCTCACAAGAAAGCGATTTGAAGACAGGAGCTCAGGGGCACTGTAATTCACAAACCTGCAGAGTTATAAATGACAGCTATCGTCCGAAAATATATTGAAGGAAGGCTGCGAAGAGGACTTGAAAGCGGGGCAGAATTGCAGGAAAACGATTTCAGGGGGTAGACTGGAATTGCATTTAAAGCATAGGAAAAGAGGCAGAACGTCGACAATGATGCACTTGGCCAAAAAGGGCGTATGCGTTTTTTCCTGAATATATTCAGGAAAAAACGCATACGCACTGTTTGGCCAACCAAGCAAGCATGTTAAAGAAATCTGCACTACAATGAAGTCTCACTGCCCCCCGGTCAAAAGGGCCATGTGAAAAAAGTGTAAAATCCAGAAATGCAGCACAGGCCATGGAGAACAGGGAGCCTTGTTATGCTGATGGGTGGGATGTAAATTGCCAACAGCCACTCTGGAGAAGTGTATGGTGTTTCCGGAAACACCTAAAAAACAAAGCAACGGCGCCTACGTCACTTCCACTTATGGTCCTATAGCTTAGGGAAATTAAAATCAAAAACACACAGCCACCCCAAAGTTTCAGACGGATCTGTTTACAAGAACCTCCTTTACGGTACAAGTTAAATATCCCAGAAAGCGAAAAATGAATAAAGAACTTGTGGTACGTACGTACAATGGAATATCACTCACCAATGAAATCTATGTCATCTGGCCCATCGTGGCATAATGAGTGGATTCAGGTACGATGATTCTAAGTGAAATAAGTCACACAGAAAATGTAACATCATATGATATCACTAATACACGGAATGTAATCTTGGCTACACATAAAGTGAATTACAAAACAGAACAGGGTCTCAAATTTAGAAAACCAACTTATGTTTGCTTAAGGGGAAAGGTGAGTTGGGGTGCTGCATAAAACCAGAGATAGATATTAGCACAGATACCATTCCATAAGTTAAATATGTAATCGTCCAGACCTACCCCTTGCTCAACGAAATGGGATAAACACCCTATATTCAACGCCTAGGAATACACCTGACTAGTAAGAATCTTCAAACCCATGGATTTATATGTCTCCATAAGAGAATCAAGCGTGTGTATAGCTGCATGAATGCAGCAGAGAAAATCCGATAAATCCCATTATCAAAATGAATTACAAAAACAAAACACAATGACAGTGAAATAGAGAGCAATTCTTAAATAATTCATTCAGGGCTTGTGATGCAACCTGGATTTACCTCATCTACACCTAGAGCTGAGTGAGACATAATGTTGGACACTTCGGGCTGATAGCATTGGTGAGGTTCAATGAGCAAATGCAGACCATTTGAAGTCATACTGCATGGTACCCATTCCATGGGTCCAAACTCTCCAGGTTTAAGCGATTCTTCCTTCAGCTAAAACATGCATGGGAAACCGACAGTATGGTGCACCGTGTCACAAGGAAACGTTTTCAAATGCATCTCAGTTTTCGTCTCCTTTTACTCGGGTTCACAATTCCAGACCCTTTACTAACACTCTCCCCACTTGGAGAGTCAGTGCCTTTAACCTCCTGTTTGGCACAGTTTGCAATTTCTGCGCAAGATGAACAGGAATAGGGAGAACGAATGAGAGACTAGCTGTAGGTGTCTGCACGGGCAAATTTAATGCTCATTTCCCACCAGGAAGCGGAATTAACCAAACGCTCAGCATGCCTTGCCAGAACCAGATTAGGGCCTGAAGCAATCCTGCGGGTTTGCGGCCAGCTCATCAGAAAGCGATTTGAAGAAAGGAGCTCAGGGGCACTGTAATTCTCAAACCTGCAAAGTTATAAATGACAGCTATTGTCCAAAAATATATTGAAGGATGGCTGCAAAGAGGACTTGAAATCGGGGCAGAATTGCAGGAAAGCGGTTTCAGGGAGTAGAGTAGAATTGCATTTAAAGCATAGGAAAATAGGCAGAACGTCGACAATGATGCACGTGGCCAAAGAGTGCGTATGCGTTTTTTCCCGAATATATTCAGGAAAAAACGCATACGCACTTTTTGGCCAAACAAGCAAGCATGTTAAAGACATCTGCACTACAATGAAGTCTCACTGCCCCCCGGTCAAAAGGGCCATCTGAAAAAACTGTAAAATCCAGAAATGCAGCACAGGCCATGGAGAACAGGGAGCCTTGTTATGCTGATGGGTGGGATGTAAATTGCCAACAGTCACTCTGGAGAAGTGTATGGTGTTTCCTGAAACACCTAAAAAACAAAGCAACGGAGCCTATGGCACTTCCACTTATGGTCCTATAGCTTAGGGAAATTAAAATCAAAAACACACAGCCACCCCAAAGTTTCAGACGGCTCTGTTTACAAGAACCTCGTCTACGGTACAAGTTAAATATCCCAGAAAGCGAAAAATGGATAAAGAAGTTGTGGTACGTACGTACAATGGAATATCACTCACCAATGAAATCTATGTCATCTGGCCCGTGGTGGCATAATGAGTGGATTCAGGTACGATGATTCTAAGTGAAATAAATCACACAGAAAATGAAACATCATAAGATGTCACTAATACACGGAATGTAATCTTGGCTACACATGAACTGAATTACAAAACAGAACAGGGTCTCAAATTTAGAAAACCAACTTATGTTTGCTTAAGGGGAAAGGTGAGTTGGGGTGCTGCATAAAACCAGAGATAGAAATGAGCACAGATACCATTCCATACGTCAAATATGTAATAGTCAAGACCTACCCCTTGCTCAACCAAATGGGCTAAACACCCTATATTCAACGCCTAGGAATACACCTGACTAGTAAGAATCTTCAAACCCATGGATTTATATGTCTCCATAAGAGAATCAAGCGTGTGTACAGCTGCATGAAGGCAGCAGAGAAAATCTGATAAATCCCATTATCAAAATGAATTAAAAAACCAAACACAATGACAGTGAAATAGAGAGCAATTCTTAAATAATTCATTCAGGGCTTGTGATGCAACCTGGATTTACCTCATCTAAACCCAGAGCTGAGTGAGACATAAGGTTGGACACTTCGGGCTGATAGCATTGGTGAGGTTCGATGAGCAAATGCAGACCGTTTGAAGTCATACTGCATGGTACCCATTCCATGGGTCCCAACTCTCCAGGTTTAAGCGATTCTTCCTTCAGCTAAAACATGCATGGGAAACCCACAGTATGGTGCACCGTGTGACCGGGAAACGTTTTCAAAGGCATCTCAGTTATCGGCCCCTTTTACTCGGCTTCACCATTCCAGACCCTTTACTAACACTCTCCCAACTTGGAGAGTCAGTGCCTTTAACCTGCTGTTTGGGAGAGTTTGCAATTTCTGCGCAAGATGAACAGGAATAGGGAGAACCAATGAGAGACTAGCTGTAGGTGTCTGCACGGGCAAATTTAACGCTCATGTCCAACCAGGAATAGGAATTAAGCAAACGCTCAGCATGCCGTGCCGGAACCAGATTAGGGCCTGAATCAATCCTGCGGGTTTGCGGCCAGCTCACAAGAAAGCGATTTGAAGAAAGGAGCTCAGGGGCACTGTAATTCTCAAACCTGCAAAGTTATAAATGACAGCTATTGTCCAAAAATATATTGAAGGAAGGCTGCGAAGAGGACTTGAAATCGGGGCAGAATTGCAGGGAAGCGGTTTCAGGTAGTAGAATGGAATTGCATTTAAAGCATAGGAAAAGAGGCAGAACGTCGACAATGATGCACGTGGCCAAAAAGGGCGTATGCGTTTTTTCCTGAATATATTCAGGAAAAAACGCATATGCCCTTTTTGGCCAACCAAGCAAGCATGTTAAAGAAATCTGCACTACAATGAAGTCTCACTGCCCCCCGGTCAAAAGGGTCATCTGAAAAAAGTGTAAAACCCAGAAAGGCAGCACAGGCCATGGAGAACAGGGAGCCATATTATGCTGATGGGAGAAATGTAAATTGCCAACAGCCACTCTGGAGAAGTGTATGGTGTTTCCTGAAACACCTAAAAAACAAAGCAACAGAGCCTACGGCACTTCCACTTATGGTCCTATAGCTTAGGGAAATTAAAATCAAAAACACACAGCCGCCCCAAAGTTTCAGACGGCTCTATATACAAGAACATCTTCTACGGTACAAGTTAAATATCCCAGAAAGTGAAAAATGGATAAAGAAGTTGTGGTACGTACGTACAATGGAATATCACTCACCAATGAAATCTATATCATCAGGCCCGTCGTGGCATAATGATTGAATTCAGGTACAATGATTCTAAGTGAAATAAGTCACACAGAAAATGAAATATCATAAGATATCACTAATACACGGAATGTAATCTTGGCTACACATGAACTGAATTACAAAACAGAACAGGGTCTCAAATTTAGAAAAACAACTTATGTTTGCTTAAGGGGAAAGGTGAGTTGGGGTGCTGCAAAAAACCAGAGATAGAAGTTAGCACAGATACCATTCCATACGTCAAATACGTAATAGTAAAGACCTACCCCTTGCTCAACGAAATGGGCTAAACACCTTCTATTCAACGCCTAGGAATACACCTGGCTAGTAAGAATCTTCAAACCCATGGATTTATATGTCTCCATAAGAGAATCAAGCGTGTGTACAGCTGCATGAAGGCAGCAGAGAAAATCCGATAAATACTATTATCAAAATTAATTAGAAAAACAAAACACAATGACAGTGAAATAGAGAGCAATTCTTAAATAATTCATTCAGGGCTTGTGAGGCAACCTGGATTTACCTCATCTGAACCCAGAGCTGAGTGAGACATAAGGTTGGACACTTCGGGCTGATAGCATTGGTGAGGTTCGATGAGCAAATGCAGACCATTTGAAGTCATACTGCATGGTACCCATTCCATGGGTCCCAACTCTCCAGGTTTAAGCGATTCTTCCTTCAGCTAAAGCATGCATGGGAAACCCACAGTATGGTGCACCGTGTGACTGGGAAACATTTTCAAATGCATCTCAGTTTTCATCCCCTTTTACTCGGGTTCACAATTCCAGACACTTTACTAACACTCTCCCCACTTGGAGAGTCAGTGCCTTTAACCTCCTGTTTGGCACAGTTTGCAATTTCTGAGCAAGATAAACAGGAATAGGGAGAACCAATGAGAGACTAGCTGTAGGTGTCTGCACAGGCAAATTTAATGCTCATTTCCAACCAGGAAGAGGAATTAACCATAGGCTCAGAATGCCGTGCCGGAACCAGATTAGGGCCTGAAGCAATCCTGCGGGTTTGCGGCCAGCTCACAAGAAAGCGATTTGAAGACAGGAGCTCAGGGGCACTGTAATTCACAAACCTGCAGAGTTATAAATGACAGCTATCGTCCGAAAATATATTGAAGGAAGGCTGCGAAGAGGACTTGAAAGCGGGGCAGAATTGCAGGAAAACGATTTCAGGGGGTAGACTGGAATTGCATTTAAAGCATAGGAAAAGAGGCAGAACGTCGACAATGATGCACTTGGCCAAAAAGGGCGTATGCGTTTTTTCCTGAATATATTCAGGAAAAAACGCATACGCACTGTTTGGCCAACCAAGCAAGCATGTTAAAGAAATCTGCACTACAATGAAGTCTCACTGCCCCCCGGTCAAAAGGGCCATGTGAAAAAAGTGTAAAATCCAGAAATGCAGCACAGGCCATGGAGAACAGGGAGCCTTGTTATGCTGATGGGTGGGATGTAAATTGCCAACAGCCACTCTGGAGAAGTGTATGGTGTTTCCGGAAACACCTAAAAAACAAAGCAACGGCGCCTACGTCACTTCCACTTATGGTCCTATAGCTTAGGGAAATTAAAATCAAAAACACACAGCCACCCCAAAGTTTCAGACGGATCTGTTTACAAGAACCTCCTTTACGGTACAAGTTAAATATCCCAGAAAGCGAAAAATGAATAAAGAACTTGTGGTACGTACGTACAATGGAATATCACTCACCAATGAAATCTATGTCATCTGGCCCATCGTGGCATAATGAGTGGATTCAGGTACGATGATTCTAAGTGAAATAAGTCACACAGAAAATGTAACATCATATGATATCACTAATACACGGAATGTAATCTTGGCTACACATAAAGTGAATTACAAAACAGAACAGGGTCTCAAATTTAGAAAACCAACTTATGTTTGCTTAAGGGGAAAGGTGAGTTGGGGTGCTGCATAAAACCAGAGATAGATATTAGCACAGATACCATTCCATAAGTTAAATATGTAATCGTCCAGACCTACCCCTTGCTCAACGAAATGGGATAAACACCCTATATTCAACGCCTAGGAATACACCTGACTAGTAAGAATCTTCAAACCCATGGATTTATATGTCTCCATAAGAGAATCAAGCGTGTGTATAGCTGCATGAATGCAGCAGAGAAAATCCGATAAATCCCATTATCAAAATGAATTACAAAAACAAAACACAATGACAGTGAAATAGAGAGCAATTCTTAAATAATTCATTCAGGGCTTGTGATGCAACCTGGATTTACCTCATCTACACCTAGAGCTGAGTGAGACATAATGTTGGACACTTCGGGCTGATAGCATTGGTGAGGTTCAATGAGCAAATGCAGACCATTTGAAGTCATACTGCATGGTACCCATTCCATGGGTCCAAACTCTCCAGGTTTAAGCGATTCTTCCTTCAGCTAAAACATGCATGGGAAACCGACAGTATGGTGCACCGTGTCACAGTGAAACGTTTTCAAATGCATCTCAGTTTTCGTCTCCTTTTACTCGGGTTCACAATTCCAGACCCTTTACTAACACTCTCCCCACTTGGAGAGTCAGTGCCTTTAACCTCCTGTTTGGCACAGTTTGCAATTTCTGCGCAAGATGAACAGGAATAGGGAGAACGAATGAGAGACTAGCTGTAGGTGTCTGCACGGGCAAATTTAATGCTCATTTCCCACCAGGAAGCGGAATTAACCAAACGCTCAGCATGCCTTGCCAGAACCAGATTAGGGCCTGAAGCAATCCTGCGGGTTTGCGGCCAGCTCATCAGAAAGCGATTTGAAGAAAGGAGCTCAGGGGCACTGTAATTCTCAAACCTGCAAAGTTATAAATGACAGCTATTGTCCAAAAATATATTGAAGGATGGCTGCAAAGAGGACTTGAAATCGGGGCAGAATTGCAGGAAAGCGGTTTCAGGGAGTAGAGTAGAATTGCATTTAAAGCATAGGAAAATAGGCAGAACGTCGACAATGATGCACGTGGCCAAAGAGTGCGTATGCGTTTTTTCCCGAATATATTCAGGAAAAAACGCATACGCACTTTTTGGCCAAACAAGCAAGCATGTTAAAGACATCTGCACTACAATGAAGTCTCACTGCCCCCCGGTCAAAAGGGCCATCTGAAAAAACTGTAAAATCCAGAAATGCAGCACAGGCCATGGAGAACAGGGAGCCTTGTTATGCTGATGGGTGGGATGTAAATTGCCAACAGCCACTCTGGAGAAGTGTATGGTGTTTCCTGAAACACCTAAAAAACAAAGCAACGGAGCCTACGGCACTTCCACTTATGGTCCTATAGCTTAGGGAAATTAAAATCAAAAACACACAGTCACCCCAAAGTTTCAGACGGCTCTGTTTACAAGAACCTCGTTTACGGTACAAGTTAAATATCCCAGAAAGCGAGAAATGGATAAAGAAGTTGTGGTACGTACGTACAATGGAATATCACTCACCAATGAAATCTATGTCATCTGGCCCGTCGTGGCATAATGAGTGGATTCAGGTACGATGATTCTAAGTGAAATAAGTCACACAGAAAATGAAACATCATAAGATATCACTAATACACCGAATGTAATCTTGGCTACACATGAACTGAATTACAAAACAGAACAGGGACTCAAATTTAGAAAACCAACTTATGTTTGCTTAAGGGGAAAGGTGAGTTGGGGTGCTGCATAAAACCAGAGTTAGAAATTAGCACAGATACCATTCCATATGTCAAATACATAATAGTCAAGACCTACCCCTTGCTCAACGAAATGGGCTAATCACCCTATATTCAACGCCTAGGAATACACCTGACTAGTAAGAATCTTCAAACCCATGGATTTATATGTCTCCATAAGAGAATGAAGCGTGTGTACAGCTGCATGAAGGCAGCAGAGAAAATCCGATAAATCCTATTATCAAAATGAATTACAAAAACAAAACACAATGACAGTGAAATAGAGAGCATTTCTTAAATAATTCATTCAGGGCTTGTGATGCAACCTGGATTTACCTCATCAAAACCCAGAGCTGAGTGAGACATAAGGTTGGACACTTCGGGCTGATAGCATTGTTGGGGTTTCGATGAGCAAATGCAGACCATTTGAAGTCATACTGCATGGTACCCATTCCATGGGTTCCAACTCTCCAGGTTTAAGTGATTCTTCCTTCAGCTAAAGCATGCATGGGAAACACACAGTATGGTGCACTATGTGACCGGGAAACGTTTTCAAATGCATCTCAGGTTTGTCCCCTTTTACTCGGGTTCACAATTCCACACCCTTTACTAACACTCTCCCCACTTGGAGAGTCAGTGCCTTTAACCTGCTGTTTGGCACAGTTTGCAATTTCTGCGCAAGATGAACAGGAATACGGAGAACCAATGAGAGACTAGCTGTAGGTGTCTGCACGGGCAACTTTGACGCTCATTTCCAACCAGGAAGAGGAATTAACCAAAGGCTCAGCATGCCGTGCAGGAACCAGATTAGGGCCTGAAGCAATCCTGCGGGTTTGCGGCCAGCTCACAAGAAAGCGATTTGAAGAAAGGAGCTCAGGGGCCAAGTAATTCACAAACCTGCAGAGTTATAAATGACAGCTATCGTCCAAAAATATATTGAAGGAAGGCTGCGAAGAGGACTTGAAAGCGGGGCAGAATTGCTGGAAAACGATTTCAGGGGGTAGACTGGAATTGCATTTAAAGCATAGGAAAAGAGGCAGAACGTCGACAATGATGCACTTGGCCAAAAAGGGCGTATGCGTTTTTTCCTAAATATATTCAGGAAAAAACGCATACTCACTTTTTGGCCAACCAAGCAAACATGTTAAAGAAATCTGCACTACAATGAAGTCTCACTGCCCCCTGGTCAAACGGGCCATCTGAAAAAAGTGTAAAATCCAGAAATGCAGCACAGGCCATGGAGAACAGGGAGCCTTGTTATGCTGATGGGTGGGATGTAAATTGCCAACAGTCACTCTGGAGAAGTGTATGGTGTTTCCTGATACACCTAAAAAACAAAGCAACGGAGCCTACGGCACTTCCACTTATGGTCCTATAGCTTAGGGAAATTAAAATCAAAAACACACAGCCACCCCAAAGTTTCAGACGGCTCTGTTTACAAGAACCTCGTCTACGGTACAAGTTAAATATCCCAGAAAGCGAGAAATGGATAAAGAAGTTGTGGTACGTACGTACAATGGAATATCACTCACCAATGAAATCTATGTCATCTGGCCCGTCGTGGCATAATGAGTGGATTCAGGTACGATGATTCTAAGTGAAATAAGTCACACAGAAAATGAAACATCATAAGATATCACTAATACACCGAATGTAATCTTGGCTACACATGAACTGAATTACAAAACAGAACAGGGTCTCAAATTTAGAAAACCAACTTATGTTTGCGTAAGGGGAAAGGTGAGTTGGGGTGCTGCATAAAACCAGAGATAGAAATTAGCACAGATACCATTCCATACGTCAAATATGTAATAGTCAAGACCTACCCCTTGCTCAACGAAATGGGCTAAACACCCTATATTCAACACCTAGGAATACACCTGACTAGTAAGAATCTTCAAACCCATGGATTTATATGTCTCCATAAGAGAATCAAGGGTGTGTACAGCTGCATGAAGGCAGCAGAGAAAATCCGATAAATCTTATTATCAAAATGAATTACAAAAACAAAACACAATGACAGTGAAATAGAGAGCAATTCTTAAATAATTCATTCAGGGCTTGTGATGCAACCTGGATTTACCTCATCAAAACCCAGAGCTGAGTGAGACATAAGGTTGGACACTTCGGGCTGATAGCATTGGTGAGGTTCGATGAGCAAATGCAGACCATTTGAAGTCATACTACATGGTACCCATTCCATGGGTCCCAACTCTCCAGGTTTAAGTGATTCTTCCTTCAGCTAAAGCATGCATGGGAAACCCACAGTATGCTGCACCATGTGACCGGGAAACGTTTTCAAATGCATCTCAGTTTTTGTCCCCTTTTACTCGGGTTCACAATTCCAGACCCTTTACAAACACTCTCCCCACTTGGAGAGTCAGTGCCTTTAACCTCCTGTTTGGCACAGTTTGCAATTTCTGCGCAAGATGAACAGGAATAGGGAGAACCAATGAGAGACTAGCTGTAGGTGTCTGCACGGGCAAATTTAACGCTCATTTCCAACCAGGAAGAGGAATTAACCAAAGGCTCAGCATGCCGTGCGGGAACCAGATTAGGGCCTGAAGCAATCCTGCGGGTTTGCGGCCAGCTCACAAGAAAGCGATTTGAAGAAAGGAGTTCAGGGGCACTGTAATTCACAAACCTGCAGAGTTATAAATGACAGCTATCGTCAAAAAACGTATTGAAGGAAGGCTGCGAAGAGGACTTGAAAGCGGCGCAGAATTGCAGGAAAACGATTTCAGGGTGTAGACTGGAATTGCATTTAAAGCATAGGAAAAGAGGCAGAACATCGACAATGATGCACTAGGCCAAAAAGGGCATATGCGTTTTTTCCTGAATATATTCAGGAAAAAACGCATACGCACTTTTTGGCCAACCAAGCAAGCATGTTAAAGATATCTGCACTACAATGAAGTCTCACTGCCCACCGGTCAAAAAGGCCATCTGAATAAAGTGTAAAATCCAGAAATGCAGCACAGGCCATGGAGAACAGGGAGCCTTGTTATGCTGATGGGTGGGATGTAAATTGCCAACAGCCAGTCTGGAGAAGTGTATGGTGTTTCCTGAAACACCTAAAAAACAAAGCAACGAAGCCTACGGCACTTCCACTTATGGTCCTATAGCTTAGGGAAATTAAAATCAAAAACACACAGCCACCCCAAAGTTTCAGATGGCTCTGTTTACAAGAACCTCGTCTACGGTACAAGTTATATATCCCAGAAAGCGAGAAATGGATAAAGAAGTTGTGGTACGTACGTACAATGGAATATCACTCACCAATGAAATCTATGTCATCTGGCCCGTCGTGGCATAATGAGTGGATTCAGGTACGATGATTCTAAGTGAAATAACTCACACAGAAAATCAAACATCATAAGATGTTACTAATACACGGAATGTAATCTTGGCTACACATGAACTGAATTACAAAACAGAACAGGGTCTCAAATTTAGAAAAACAACTTATGTTTGCTTAAGAGGAAAGGTGAGTTGGGGTGCTGCATAAAACCAGAGATAGAAATTAGCACAGATACCATTCCATACGTCAAATATGTAATAGGCAACACCTACCCCTTGCTCAACCAAATGGGCTAAACACCCTATATTCAACGTGTAGGAATACAACTGACTAGAAAAAATATTCAAACCCATGGATTTATGTCTCCATAAGAGAATCAAGCGTGTGTACAGCTGCATGAAGGCAGCAGAGAAAATCCGATAAATCCTATTATCAAAATGAATTACAAAATCCAAAGAGAATGACAGTGAAATAGAGAGCAATTCTTAAATAATTCATTCAGGGCTTGTGATGCAACCTGGATTTACCTCATCTAAACCCAGAGCTGAGTGAGACATAAGGTTGGACACTTCGGGCTGATAGCATTGGTGAGGTTCGATGAGCAAATGCAGACCATTTGAAGTCATACTGCATGGTACCCATTCCAAGGGTCCCAACTCTCCAGGTTTAAGTGATTCTTCCTTCAGCTAAACCATGCATGGGAAACCCACAGTATGGTGCACCATGTGACCGGGAAACGTTTTCAAATGCATCTCAGTTTTTGTCCCCTTTTACTCGGGTTCACAATTCCAGACCCTTTACTAACACTCTCCCCACTTGGAGAGTCAGTGCCTTTAACCTCCTGTTTGGCACAGTTTGCAATTTCTGCGCAAGATGAACAGGAATAGTGAGAACCAATGAGAGACTAGCTGTAGGTGTCTGCACGGGCAAATTTAACGCTCATTTCCAACCAGGAAGAGGAATTAACCAAAGGCTCAGCATGCCGTGCAGGAACCAGATTACGGCCTGAAACAATCCTGCGGGTTTGCGGCCAGCTCACAAGAAAGCGATTTGAAGAAAGGAGCTCAAGGGCACTGTAATTCACAAAGCTGCAGAGTTATAAATGACAGCTATCGTCTGAAAATATATTGAAGGAAGGCTGCGAAGAGGACTTGAAAGCGCGGCAGAATTGCAGGAAAACGATTTCAGGGGGTAGACTGGAATTGCATTTAAAGCATAGGAAAAGAGGCAGAACGTCGACAATGATGCACTTGGCCAAAAAGTGTGTATGCATTTTTTCCCGAATATATTCAGGAAAAAACGCATACGCCCTTTTTGGCCAAACAAGCAAGCATGTTAAAGAAATCTGCACTACAATGAAGTCTCACTGCCCCCCGGTCAAAAGGGCCATCTGAAAGAAGTGTAAAATCCAGAAATGCAGCACAGGCCATGGAGAACAGGGAGCCTTGTTATGCTGATGGGTGGGATGTAAATTGCCAACAGCCACTCTGGAGAAGTGTATGGTGTTTCCTGAAACACCTAAAAAACAATGCAACGGAGCCTACGGCACTTCCACTTATGGTCCTATAGCTTAGGGAAATTAAAATCAAAAACACACAGCCACCCCAAAGTTTCAGACGGCTCTGTTTACAAGAACCTCGTCTACGGTACAAGTTAAATATCCCAGAAAGCGAGAAATGGATAAAGAAGTTGTGGTACGTACGTACAATGGAATATCACTCACCAATGAAATCTATGTCATCTGGCGCGTCGTGGCATAATGAGTGGATTCACGTACGATGATTCTAAGTGAAATAAGTCACACAGAAAATGAAACATCATAAGATATCACTAATACACCAAATGTAATCTTGGCTACACATGAACTGAATTACAAAACAGAACAGGGTCTCAAATTTAGAAAACCAACTTATGTTTGCGTAAGGGGAAAGGTGAGTTGGGGTGCTGCATAAAACCAGAGATAGAAATTAGCACAGATACCATTCCATACGTCAAATATGTAATAGTCAAGACCTACCCTTTGCTCAACGAAATGGGCTAAAAACCCTATATTCAACACCTAGGAATACACCTGACTAGTAAGAATCTTCAAACCCATGGATTTATATGTCTCCATAAGAGAATCAAGCGAGTGTACAGCTGCATGAAGGCAGCAGTGAAAATCCGATAAATCTTATTATCAAAATGAATTACAAAAACAAAACACAATGACAGGGAAATAGAGAGCAATTCTTAAATAATTCATTCAGGGCTTGTGATGCAACCTGGATTTACCTCATCAAAACCCAGAGCTGAGTGAGACATAAGGTTGGACACTTCGGGCTGATAGCATTGGTGAGGTTCGATGAGCAAATGCAGACCATTTGAAGTCATACTACATGGTACCCATTCCATGGGTCCCAACTCTCCAGGTTTAAGTGATTCTTCCTTCAGCTAAAGGATGCAAGGGAAACCCACAGTATGGTGCACCATGTGACCGGGAAACGTTTTCAAATGCATCTCAGATTTGTCCCCTTTTACTCGGGTTCACAATTCCAGACCCTTTACTAACACTCTCCCCACTTGGAGAGTCAGTGCCTTTAACCTGCTGTTTGGCACAGTTTGCAATTTCTGCACAAGATGTACAGGAATACGGAGAACGAATGAGAGACTAGCTGTAGGTGTCTGCACGGGCAAATTTAACGCTCATTTCCAACCAGGAAGAGGAATTAACCAAAGGCTCAGCATGCCGTGCCGGAACCAGATTAGGGCCTGAAGCAATCCTGCGGGTTTGCGGCCAGCTCACAAGAAAGCGATTTGAAGAAAGGAGCTCAGGGGCACTGTAATTCACAAACCTGCAGAGTTATAAATGACAGCTATCGTCCAAAAACATACTGAAGGAAGGCTGCGAAGAGGACTTGAAAGCGGGGCAGAATTGCAGGAAAACTATTTCAGGGGGTAGACTGGAATTACATTTAAAGCATAGGAAAAGAGGCAGAACGTCGACAATGATGCACTTGGCTAAAATGGTCGTATACGTTTTTTCCTAAATATATTCAGGAAAAAACGCATACACCCTTTTTGGCCAACCAAGCAAGCATGTTAAAGAAATCTGCACTACAATGAAGTCTCACTGCCCCCCGGTCAAAACGGCCATCTGAAAAAAGTGTAAAATCCAAAAAGGCAGCACAGGCCATGGAGAACAGGGAGCCATGTTATGCTGATGGGTGGGATGTAAATTGCCAACAGACACCCTGGAGAAGTGAATGGTGTTTCCTGAAACACCTAAAAAACAAAGCAACGGAGCCTACGGCACTTCCACTTATGGTCCTATAACTTAGGGAAATTAAAATCAAAAACACACAGCCGCCCCAATATTTCAGACGGCTCTGTTTACAAGAACATCTTCTACGGTACAAGTTAAATATCCCAGAAAGCGAAAAATGGATAAAGAAGTTGTGGTACGTACGTACAATGGAATATCACTCACCAATGAAATCTATATCATCAGGCCCGTTGTGGCATAATGATTGAATTCAGGTACAATGATTCTAAGTGAAATAAATCACACAGAAAATGAAACATCATAAGATATCACTAATACACGGAATGTAATCTTGGCTACACATGAACTGAATTACAAAACAGAACAGGGTCTCAAATTTAGAAAACCAACTTATGTTTGCGTAAGGGGAAAGGTGAGTTGGGTGTTACATAAAACCAGAGATAGAAATTAGCACAGATACCATTCCATACGTCAAATATGTAATAGTCAAGTCCTACCACTTGCTCAACGAAATGGGCTAAACACCCTATATTCAACACCTAGGAATACACCTGACTAGTAAAATCTTCAAACCCATGCATTTATATGTCTCCATAAGAGAATCAAGCGTGTGTACAGTTGCATGAAAGCAGCAGAGAAAATCCGATAAATCCTATTATCAAAATGAATTACAAGAACAAAACACAATGACAGTGAAATAGAGAACAATTCGTAAATAATTCACTCAGGGCTTGTGATGCAACCTGGATTTACCTCATCTAAACCCAGAGCTGAGAGAGACATAAGGTTGGACATTTCGGGCTGATAGCATTGGTGAGGTTCGTTGAGCAAATGCAGACCATTTGAAGTCATACTGCATGGTACCCATTCCATGGGTCCCAACTCTCCAGGTTTAAGTGATTCTTCCTTCAGCTAAAGCATGCATGGGAAACCCACAGTATGGTGCACCGTGTGACCGGGAAACGTTTTCAAATGCATCTCAGTTTTGTCCCCTTTTACTCGGGTTCAAAATTCCAGACCCTTTACTAACACTCTCCCCACTTCGAGAGTCAGTGCCTTTAACCTCCTGTTTGGCACAGTTTGCAATTTCTGCGCAAGATGAACAGGAATAGGGAGAACCAATGAGAGACTAGCTGTAGGTGTCTGCACGGGCAAAATTAATTCTCATTTCCCACCAGGAAGAGGAATTAACCAAAGGATCAGCATGCCGTGCAGGAACCAGATTAGGGCCTGAAGCAATCCTGCGGGTTTGCGGCCAGCTCACAAGAAAGCGATTTGAAGAAAGGAGCTCAGGGGCACTGAAATTCACAAACCTGCAGAGTTATAAATGACAGCTATCGTCCGAAAATATATTGAAGGAAGGCTGCGAAGAGGACTTGAAAGCGGGGCAGAATTGCAGGAAAACGATTTCAGGGGGTAGACTGGAATTGCATTTAAAGCATAGGAAAAGAGGCAGAACGTCGACAATGATGCACTTGGCCAAAAAGGGCATATGCGTTTACGCCCTTTTTGGCCAACCAAGCAAGCATGTTAAAGAAATCTGCACTACAATGAAGTCTCACTGCCCCCTGGTCAAAAGTGCCATCTGAAAAAAGTGTAAAATCCAGAAATGCAGCACAGGCCATGGAGAACAGGGAGCGTTGTTATGCTGATGGGTGGGATGTAAATTGCCAACAGCCACTCTGGAGAAGTGTATGGTGTTTCCTGAAACACCTAAAAAACAAAGCACCGGAGCCTACGGCACTTCCACTTATGGTCCTATAGCTTAGGGAAATTAAAATCAAAAACACACAGCCACCCCAAAGTTTCAGACGGCTCTGTTTACAAGAACCTCGTCTACGGTACAAGTTAAATATCCCAGAAAGCGAGAAATGGATAAAGAAGTTGTGGTACGTACGTACAATGGAATATCACTCACCAATGAAATCTATGTCATCTGGCCCGTCGTGGCATAATGAGTGGATTCAGGTACGATGATTCTAAGTGAAATAATTCACACACAAAATGAAACATCATAAGATATCACTAATACAACGAATGTAATCTTGGCTACACATGAACTGAATTACAAAACAGAACAGGGTCTCAAATTTAGAAAACCAACTTATGTTTGCGTAAGGGGAAAGGTGAGTTGGGGTGCTGCATAAAACCAGAGATAGAAATTAGCACAGATACCATTCCATACGTCAAATATGTAATAGTCAAGACCTACCCCTTGCTCAACGAAATGGGCTAAACACCCTATATTCAACACCTAGGAATACACCTGACTAGTAAGAATCTTCAAACCCATGGATTTATCTGTCTCCATAAGAGAATCAAGCATGTGTACAGCTGCATGAAGGCAGCAGAGAAAATCCGATAAATCTTATTATCAAAATGAATTACAAAAACAAAACACAATGACAGTGAAATAGAGAGCAATTCTTAAATAATTCATTCAGGGCTTGTGATGCAACCTGGATTTACCTCATCAAAACCCAGAGCTGAGTGAGACATAAGGTTGGACACTTCGGGCTGATAACATTGGTGAGGTTCGATGAGCAAATGCAGACCATTTGAAGTCATACTACATGGTACCCATTCCATGCGTCCCAACTCTCCAGGTTTAAGTGATTCTTCCTTCAGCTAAAGCATGCATGGGAAACCCACAGTATGGTGCACCATGTGACCGGGAAACGTTTTCAAATGCATCTCAGTTTTTGTCCCCTTTTACTCGGGTTCAAAATTCCAGACCCTTTACTAACACTCTCCCCACTTCGAGAGTCAGTGCCTTTAACCTCCTGTTTGGCACAGTTTGCAATTTCTGCGCAAGATGAACAGGGATAGGGAGAACCAATGAGAGACTAGCTGTAGGTGTCTGCACGGGCAAATTTAACGCTCATTTCCAACCAGGAAGAGGAATTAACCAAAGGCTCAGCATGCCGTGCAGGAACCAGATTAGGGCCTGAAGCAATCCTGCGGGTTTGCGGCCAGCTCACAAGAAAGCGATTTGAAGAAAGGAGCTCAGGGGCCAAGTAATTCAGAAACCTGCAGAGTTATAAATGACAGCTATCGTCCGAAAATATATTGAAGGAAGGCTGCGAAGAGGACTTGAAAGCGGGGCAGAATTGCAGGAAAACGATTTCAGGGGGTAGACTGGAATTGCATTTAAAGCATAGGAAAAGAGGCAGAACGTCGACAATGATGCACTTGGCCAAAAAGGGCGTATGCGTTTTTTCCTGAATTCAGGAAAAAACGCATACGCCCTTTTTGGCCAACCAAGCAAGCATGTTAAAGAAATCTGCACTACAATGAAGTCTCACTGCCCCCCGGTCAAAAGGGCCATCTGAAAAAAGTGTAAAATCCAGAAATGCAGCACAGGCCATGGAGAACAGGGAGCCTTGTTATGCTGATGGGTGGGATGTAAATTGCCAACAGCCACTCTGGAGAAGTCTATGGTGTTTCCTGAAACACCAAAAAACAAAGCAACGGAGCCTACAGCACTTCCACTTATGGTCCTATAGCTTAGGGAAATTAAAATAAAAAACACACAGCCACCCCAAAGTTTCAGACGGCTCTGTTTACAAGAACCTCGTCTACGGTACAAGTTAAATATCCCAGAAAGCGAGAAATGGATAAAGAAGTTGTGGTACGTACGTACAATGGAATATCACTCACCAATGAAATCTATGTCATCTGGCCCGTCGTGGCATAATGAGTGGATTCAGGTACGATGATTCTAAGTGAAATAATTCACACAGAAAATGAAACATCATAAGATATCACTAATGCACGGAATGTAATCTTGGCTACACATGAAGTGAATTACAAAAGAGAACAGGGTCTCAAATTTAGAAAACCAACTTATGTTTGCGTAACGGGAAAGGTGAGTTGGGGTGCTGCATAAAACCAGAGTTAGAAATTAGCACAGATACCATTCCATATGTCAAATACGTAATAGTCAAGACCTACCCCTTGCTCAACGAAATGGGCTAAACACCCTATATTCAACGCCTAGGAATACACCTGACTAGTAAGAATCTTCAAACCCATGGATTTATATGTCTCCATAAGAGAATCAAGCGTGTGTACAGCTGCATGAAGGTAGCAGAGAAAATCTGATAAATCTTATTGTCAAAATGAATTACAAAAACAAAACACAATGACAGTGAAATAGAGAGCAATTCTTAAATAATTCATTCAGGGCTTGTGATGCAACCTGGATTTACCTCATCAAAACCCAGAGCTGAGAGAGACATAAGGTTGGACACTTCGGGCTGATAGCATTGGTGAGGTTCGATGAGCAAATGCATACCATTTGAAGTCATACTACATGGTACCCATTGCATGGGTCCCAACTCTCCAGGTTTAAGTGATTCTTCCTTCAGCTAAAGCATGCATGGGAAACCCACAGTATGTTGCACCATGTGACCAGGAAACGTTTTCAAATGCATCTCAGTTTTCGGCCCCTTTTACTCGGCTTCACCATTCCAGACCCTTTACTAACACTCTCCCACCTTGGAGAGTCAGTGCCTTTAACCTGCTGTTTGGGAGAGTTTGCAATTTCTGCGCAAGATGAACAGGAATAGGGAGAACCAATGAGAGACTAGCTGTAGGTGTCTGCACGGGCAAATTTAACGCTCATTTCCAACCAGGAATAGGAATTAACCAAACGCTCAGCATGCCGTGCCGGAACCAGATTAGGGCCTGAATCAATCCTGCGGGTTTGCGGCCAGCTCACAAGAAAGCGATTTGAAGAACGGAGCTCAGGGGCACTGTAATTCTCAAACCTGCAAAGTTATAAATGACAGCTATTGTCCAAAAATATATTGAAGGAAGGCTGCGAAGAGGACTTGAAAGCGGGGCAGAATTGCAGGGAAGCGGTTTCAGGGAGTAGAGTGGAATTGCATTTAAAGCATAGGAAAAGAGGCAGAACGTCGACAATGATGCACGTGGCCAAAAAGGGCGTATGCGTTTTTTCCTGAATATATTCAGGAAAAAACGCATACGCCCTTTTTGGCCAACCAAGTAAGCATGTTAAAGAAATCTGCACTACAATGAAGTCTCACTGCCCCCCGGTCAAAAGGGCCATCTGAAAAAAGTGTAAAATCCAGAAAGGCAGCACAGGCCATGGAGAACAGGGAGCCATATTATGCTGATGGGTGGGATGTTAATTGCCAACAGCCACTCTGGAGAAGTGTATGGTGTTTCCTGAAACACCTAAAAAACAAAGCAACGGAGCCTACGGCACTTCCACTTATGGTCCTATAGCTTAGGGAAATTAAAATCAAAAACACACAGCCGCCCCAAAGTTTCAGACGGCTCTGTTTACAAGAACATCTTCTACGGTACAAGTTAAATATCCCAGAAAGCGAAAAATGGATAAAGAATTTGTGGTACGTACGTATAATGGAATATCACTCACCAATGAAATCTATATCATCAGGCCCGTCGTGGCATAATGATTGAATTCAGGTACAATGATTCTAAGTGAAATAAGTCACACAGAAAATGAAATATCATAAGATATCACTAATACACGGAATGTAATCTTGGCTACACATGAACTGAATTACAAAACAGAACAGGGTCTCAAATTTAGAAAACCAACTTATGTTTGCTTAAGGGGAAAGGTGAGTTGGGGTGCTGCATAAAACCAGAGATAGAAGTTAGCACAGATACCATTCCATACGTCAAATACGTAATAGTAAAGACCTACCCCTTGCTCAACGAAATGGGCTAAACACCCTCTATTCAACGCCTAGGAATACACCTGACTAGTAAGAATCTTCAAACCCATGGATTTATATGTCTCCATAAGAGAATCAAGCGTGTGTACAGCTGCATGAAGGCAGCAGAGAAAATCCGATAAATCCTATTATCAAAATGAATTAGAAAAACAAAACACAATGACAGTGAAATAGAGAGCAATTCTTAAATAATTCATTCAGGGCTTGTGATGCAACCTGGATTTACCTCATCTGAACACAGAGCTGAGTGAGACATAAGGTTTGACACTTCGGGCTGATAGCATTGGTGAGGTTCGATGAGCAAATGCAGACCATTTGAAGTCATACTGCATGGTACCCATTCCATGGGTCCCAACTCTCCAGGTTTAAGCGATTCTTCCTTCAGCTAAAGCATGCATGGGAAACCCACAGTATAGTGCACCATGTGACCGGGAAACGTTTTCAAATGCATCTCAGTTTTTGTCCCCTTTTACTCGGGTTCACAATTCCAGACCCTTTACTAACACTCTCCCCACTTGGAGAGTCAGTGCCTTTAACCTCCTGTTTGGCACAGTTTGCAATTTCTGCGCAAGATGAACAGGAATAGGGAGAACCAATGAGAGACTAGCTGTAGGTGTCTGCATGGGCAAATTTAACGCTCATTTCCAACCAGGAAGAGGAATTAACAAAAGGCTCAGCATGCCGTGCCAGAACCAGATTAGGGCCTGAAGCAATCGTGCGGGTTTGCGGCCAGCTCACAAGAAAGCGATTTGAAGAAAGGAGCTCAGGGGCCAAGTAATTCAGAAACCTGCAGAGTTATAAATGACAGCTATCGTCCGAAAATATATTGAAGGAAGGCTGCGAAGAGGACTTGAAAGCGGGGCAGAATTGCAGGAAAACGATTTCAGGGGGTAGACTGGAATTGCATTTAAAGCATAGGAAAAGAGGCAGAACGTCGACAATGATGCACTTGGCCAAAAAGGGCGTATGCGTTTTTTCCTGAATATATTCAGGAAAAAACGCATACGCCCTTTTTGGCCAACCAAGCAAGCATGTTAAAGAAATCTGCACTACAATGAAGTCTCACTGCCCCCCGGTCAAAAGTGCCATGTGAAAAAAGTGTAAAATCCAGAAATGCAGCACAGGCCATGGAGAACAGGGAGCCTTGTTATGCTGATGGGTGGGATGTAAATTGCCAACAGCCACTCTGGAGAAGTGTATGGTGTTTCCTGAAACACCAAAAAACAAAGCAACGGAGCCTCCGGCACTTCCACTTATGGTCCTATAGCTTAGGGAAATTAAAATCAAAAACACACAGCCACCCCAAAGTTTCAGACAGCTCTGTTTACAAGAACCTCGTCTACGGTACAAGTTAAATATCCCAGAAAGCGAAAAATGGATAAAGAAGTTGTGGTACGTACGTACAATGGAATATCACTCACCAATGAAATCTATGTCATCTGGCCCGTCGTGGCATAATGAGTGGATTCAGGTACAATGATTCTAAGTGAAATAAGTCACACAGAAAATGAAACATCATAAGACATCACTAATGCCCTGAATGTAATCTTGGCTACACATGAACTGAATTACAAAACAGAACAGGGTCTCAAATTTAGAAAACCAACTTATGTTTGCGTAACGGGAAAGGTGAGTTGGGGTGCTGCATAAAACCAGAGTTAGAAATTAGGACAGATACCATTCCATATGTCAAATACGTAATAGTCAAGACATACCCCTTGCTCAACGAAATGGGCTAAACACCCTATATTCAACGCCTAGGAATACACCTGACTAGTAAGAATCTTCAAACCCATGGATTTATATGTCTCCATAAGAGAATCAAGCGTGTGTACAGCTGCATGAAGGCAGCAGAGACAATCCGATAAATCTTATTATCAAAATGAATTACAAAAACAAAACACAATGACAGTGAAATAGAGAGCAATTCTTAAATAATTCATTCAGGGCTTGTGATGCAACCTGGATTTACCTCATCAAAACCCAGAGCTGAGAGAGACATAAGGTTGGACACTTCGGGCTGATAGCATTGGTGAGGTTCGATGAGCAAATGCAGACCATTTGTAGTCATACTACATGGTACCCATTCCATGGGTCCCAACTCTCCAGGTTTAAGTGATTCTCCCTTCAGCTAAAGCATGCATGGGAAACCCACACTATGGTGCAACATGTGACCGGGAAACGTTTTCAAATGCATCTCAGTTTTGTCCCCTTTTACTCGGGTTCACAATTCCAGACCCTTTACTAACACTCTCCCCACTTGGACAGTCAGTGCCTTTAACCTCCTGTTTGGCACAGTTTGCAATTTCTGCGCAAGATGAACAGGAATAGGGAGAACCAATGAGATACTAGCTGTAGGTGTCTGCACGGGCAAATTTAAGGCTCATTTCCAACCAGGAAGGGGAATAAACCAAAGGCTCAGCATGCCGTGCAGGAACCAGATTAGGGCCTGAAGCAATCCTGCGGGTTTGCGGCCAGCTCACAAGAAAGCGATTTGAAGAAAGGAGCTCAGGGGCACTGTAATTCACAAACCTGCAGAGTTATAAATGACAGCTATCGTCCGAAAATATATTGAAGGAAGGCTGCGAAGAGGACTTGAAAGCGGGGCAGAATTGCAGGAAAACGATTTCAGGGGGTAGACTGGAATTGCATTTAAAGCATAGGAAAAGAGGCAGAACGTCGACAATGATGCACTTGGCCAAAAAGGGCGTATGCGTTTTTTCCCGAATATATTCAGGAAAAAACGCATACGCACTTTTTGGCCAACCAAGCAAGCATGTTAAAGAAATCTGCACTACAATGAAGTCTCACTGCCCCCCGGTCAAAAGGGCCATCTGAAAATAGTGTAAAATCCAGAAATGCAGCACAGGCCATGGAGAACAGGGAGCCTTGTTATGCTGATGGATGGGATGTAAATTGCCAACAGCCCCTCTGGAGAAGTGTATGGTGTTTCCTGAAACACCTAAAAAACAAAGCAACGGAGCATACGGCACTTCCACTTATGGTCCTATAGCTTAGGGAAATTAAAATCAAAAACACACAGCCACCCCAAAGTTTCAGACGGCTCTGTTTACAAGAACCTCGTCTACGGTACAAGTTAAATATCCCAGAAAGCGAAAAATGGATAAAGAAGTTGTGGTACGTACGTACAATGGAATATCACTCACCAATGAAATCTATGTCATCTGGCCCGGCGTGGCATAATGAGTGGATTTAGTTACGTTGATTCTAAGTGAAATAAGTCACACAGAAAATGAAACATCATAAGATATCACTAATACACCGAATGTAATCTTGGCTACACATGAACTGAATTACAAAACAGAACAGGGTCTCAAATTTAGAAAACCAACTTATGTTTGCGTAAGGGGAAAGGTGAGTTGGGGTGCTGCATAAAACCAGAGATAGAAATTAGCACAGATACCATTCCATATGTCAAATATGTAATAGTCAAGACCTACACCTTGCTCAACGAAATGGGCTAAACACCCTATATTCAACGCCTAGGAATACACCTGACTAGTAAGAATCTTCAAACCCATGGATTTATATGTCTCCATAAGAGAATCAAGCGTGTGTACCGCTGCATGAAGGCAGCAGAGAAAATCCGATAAATCCCATTATCAAAATGAATTACAATAACAAAACAGAATGACAGTGAAATAGAGAGCAATTCTTAAATAATTCATTCAGGGCTTGTGATGCAACCTGGATTTACCTCATCTACACCCAGAGCTGAGTGAGACATAAGGTTGGACACTTCGGGCTGATAGCATAGGTGAGGTTCGATGAGCAAATGCAGACCATTTGAAGTCATACTGCATGGTACCCATTCCATGGGTCCCAACTCTCCAGGTTTAAGCAATTCTTCCTTCAGCTAAAACATGCATGGGAAACCCACAGTATGGTGCACCGTGTGACCGGGAAACGTTTTCAAATGCATCTCAGTTTTCGTCCCATTTTAGTCGGGTTCACAATTCCAGACCCTTTACTAACACTCTCCCCACTTGGAGAGTCAGTGCCTTTAACCTGCTTTTGGCACAGTTTGCAATTTTTGCGCGAGATGAACAGGAATAGAGAGAACCAATGAGAGACTAGCTGTAGGTGTCTTCACGGGCTAATTTAACGCTCATTTCCCACCAGGAAGAGGAATTAACCAAAGGCTCAGCATGCCGAGCCGGAAATAGATTAGGGCCTGAAGCAATCCTGCGGGTTTGCAGCCAGCTCACAAGAAAGCGATTTGAAGAAAGGAGCTCAGGGGCACTGTAATTCACAAAGCTGCAGAGTTATAAATGACAGCTATCGTCCGAAAATATATTGAAGGAAGGCTGCGAAGAGGACTGGAAAGTGGGGCAGAATTGCAGGAAAACGATTTCAGGGGGTAGACTGGAATTGCATTTAAAGCATAGGAAAAGAGGCAGAACGTCGACAATGATGCACTTGTCCAAAAAGGGCATATATGTTTTTTCCTGAATATATTCAGGAAAAAACGCATACGCCCTTTTTGGCCAACCAAGCAAGCATGTTAAAGAAATCTGCACTACAATGAAGTCTCACTGCCCCCCCGTCAAAAGGGCCATCTGAAAAAAGTGTAAAATCCAGAAATGCAGCACAGTCCATGGAGAACAGGGAGCCTTGTTATGCTGATGGGTGGGATGTAAATTGCCAACAGCCACTCTGGAGAAGTGTATGGTGTTTCCTTAAACACATAAAAAACAATGCAACGGAGCCTACGGCACTTCCACTTATGGTCCTATAGCTTAGGGAAATTAAAATCAAAAACACACAGCCACCCCAAAGTTTCAGACGGCTCTGTTTACAAGAACCTCGTCTACGGTACATGTTAAATACCGCAGAAAGCGAAAAATGGATAAAGAATTTGTGGTACGTACGTACAAAGGAATATCACTCACCAATGAAATCTATGTCATCTGGCCCGTCGTGGCATAGTGAATGGATTCAGGTACGATGATTCTAAGTGAAATAAGTCACACAGAAAATGAAACATCATAAGATATCACTAATACAGCGAATGTAATCTTGGCTACACATGAACTGAATTACAAAACAGAAAAGGGTCTCAAATTTAGAAAACCAACTTATGTTTGCGTAAGGGGAAAGGTGAGTTGGGGTGCTGCATAAAACCAGAGATAGAAATTAGCACAGATACCATTCCATACGTCAAATATGTAATAGTCAAGACCTACCCCTTGCTCAACCAAATGGGCTAAACACCCTATATTCAACACCTAGGAATACACCTGACTAGTAAGAATCTTCAAACCCATGGATTTATATGTCTCCATAAGAGAATCAAGCGTGTGTACAGCTGCATGAAGGCAGCAGAGAAAATCCGATAAATCCCATTATCAAAATGAATTACAAAAACCAAACACAATGACAGTGAAATAGAGAGCAATTCTTAAATAATTCATTCAGGGCTTGTGATGCAACATGGATTTACCTCATCAAAACCCAGAGCTGAGTGAGACATAAGGTTGGACACTTCGGGCTGATAGCATTGGTGAGGTTCGATGAGCAAATGCAGACCATTTGAAGTCATACTGCATGGTACCCATTCCATGGGTCCCAACTTGCCAGGTTTAAGTGATTCTTCCTTCAGCTAAAGCATGCATGGGAAACCCACAGTATGGTGCACCATGTGACCGGGAAACGTTTTCAAATGCATCTCAGTTTTTGTCACCTTTTACTCGGGTTCACAATTCCAGACCCTTTACTAACACTCTCCCCACCTGGAGAGTCAGTGCCTTTAACCTCCTGTTTGGCACAGTTTGCAATTTCTGCGCAAGATGAACAGGAATAGGGAGAACCAATGAGAGACTAGCTGTAGGTGTCTGCACGGGCAAATTTAACGCTAATTTCCAACCAGGAAGAGGAATTAACCAAAGGCTCAGCATGCCGTGCCGGAACCAGATTAGGGCCTGAAGCAATCCTGCGGGTTTGCGGCCAGCTCACAAGAAAGCGATTTGAAGAAAGGAGCTCAGGGGCACTGTAATTCACAAACCTGCAGAGTTATAAATGACAGCTATCGTCCAAAAATATATTGAAGGAAGGCTGCGAAGAGGACTTGAAAGCGGGGAAGAATTGCAGGAAAACGATTTCAGGGGGTAGACTGGAATTGCATTTAAAGCATAGGAAAAGAGGCAGCAGGTCGACAATGATGCACTTGGCCAAAAAGGGCGTATGCGTTTTTTCCTGAATATATTCAGGAAAAAACGCATACGCCGTTTTTGGCCAACCAAGCAAGCATGTTAAAGAAATCTGCACTACAATGAAGTCTCACTGCCCACCGGTCAAAAGGGCCATCTGAAAAATGTGTAAAATCCAGAAATGCAGCACAGGCCATAGAGAACAGGGAGCCTTGTTATGCTGATGGGTGGGATGTAAATTGCCAACAGCCACTCTGGAGAAGTGTATGGTGTTTCCTGAAACACCAAAAAACAAAGCAACGTAGCCTCCGGCACTTCCACTTATGTTCCTATAGCTTAGGGAAATTAAAATCAAAAACACACAGCCACCCCAAAGTTTCAGACGGCTCTGTTTACAAGAACCTCGTCTACGGTAAAAGTAAAATATCCGAGAAAGCGAAAAATGGATAAAGAAGTTGTGGTACGTACGTACAATGGAATATCACTCACCAATGAATTCTATGACATCTGGCCCGTGGTGGCATAATGAGTGGATTCAGGTACGATGATTCTAAGTGAAATAAGTCACACAGAAAATGAAACATCATAAGATATCACTAATACACCGAATGTAAACTTGGCAACACATGAACTGAATTACAAAACAGAACAGGGTCTCAAATTTTGAAAACCAACTTATGTTTGCGTAAGGGGAAATGTGAGTTGGGGTGCTGCATAAAACCAGAGTTAGAAATTAGCACAGATACCATTCCATATGTCAAATATGTAATAGTCAAGACCTACCCCTTGCTCAACCAAATGGGCTAAACACCCTATATTCAACGCCTAGGAATACACCTGACTAGTAAGAATCTTCAAACCCATGGATTTATATGTCTCCATAAGAGAATCAAGCGTGTGTACACCTGCATGAAGGCAGCAGAGAAAATCCGATAAATCCTATTATCAAAATGAATTACAAAAACAAAACACAATGACAGTGAAATAGAGAGCAATTCTTAAATAATTCATTCAGGGCTTGTGATGCAACCTGGATTTACCTCATCAAAACCCAGAGCTGAGTGAGACATAAGGTTGGACATTTCGGGCTGATAGCATTGGTGAGGTTCGATGAGCAAATGCAGACCATTTGAAGTCACACTGCATGGTACCCATTCCATGGGTCCCAACTCGCCATGTTTAAGTGGTTCTTCCTTCAGCTAAAGCATGCATGGGCAACCCACAGTATGGTGCACCATGTGACCGGGAAACTTTTTCAAATGCATCTCAGTTTTTGTCCCCTTTTACTCGGGTTCACAATTCCAGACCCTTTACTAACACTCTCCCCACTTGGAGTCAGTGCCTTTAACCTCCTGTTTGGCACAGTTTGCAATTTCTGCGCAAGATGAACAGGAATATGGAGAACCAATGAGAGACTAGCTGTAGGTGTCTGCACGGGCAAATTTAACGCTCATTTCCAACCAGGAAGAGGAATTAACCAAAGGCTCAGCATGCCGTGCAGGAACCAGATTAGGGCCTGAAGCAATCCTGCGGGTTTGCGGCCAGCTCACAAGAAAGCGATTTGAAGAAAGGAGCTCAGGGGCACTGTAATTCACAAACCTGCAGAGTTATAAATGACAGCTATCGTCCGAAAATATATTGAAGGAAGGCTGCGAAGAGGACTTGAAAGCGGGGCAGAATTGCAGGAAAACGATTTCAGGGGGTAGACAAGAATTGCATTTAAAGCATAGGAAAAGAGGCAGAACGTCGACAATGATGCACTTGGCCAAAAAGGGCGTATACGTCTTTTCCTGAATATATTCAGGAAAAAACGCATACGCCCTTTTTGGCCATCCAAGCAAGCATGTTAAAGAAATCTGCACTAAAATGAAGTCTCACTGCCCCCCGGTCAAAAGGGCCATCTGAAAAAGTGTAAAATCCAGAAATGCAGCACAGGCCATGGAGAACAGGGAGCCTTGTTATGCTGATGGGTGGGATGTAAATTGCCAACAGCCACTCTGGAGAAGTGTATTGTGTTTCCTGAAACACCTAAAAAAGAAAGCAACGGAGACTACGGCTCTTCCACTTATGGTCCTATAGCTTAGGGAAATTAAAATCAAAAACACACAGCCACCCCAAAGTTTCAGACGGATCTGTTTACAAGAACCTCGTCTACGGTACAAGTTAAATATCCCAGAAAGCGAAAAATGGATAAAGAAGTTGTGGTACGTACGTACAATGGAATATCATTCACCAATGAAATCTATGTCATCTGGCCCATCGTGGCATAATAAGTGGATTCAGGTACGATGATTCTAAGTGAAATAAGTCACACAGAAAATGAAACATTATAAGATGGCATTAATACACGGAATGTAATCTCGGCTACACATGAACTGAATTACGAAACAGAAAAGGGTCTCAAATTTAGAAAACCAACTTATGTTTGCATAAGGGGAAAGGTGAGTTGGGGTGCTGCATAACACCAGAGATAGAAATTAGCACAGATACCATTCCATATGTCAAATACGTAATAGTCAAGACATACCCCTTGCTCAACGAAATGGGCTAAACACCCTATATTCAACGCCTAGGAATACACCTGACTAGAAAGAATCTTCAAACCCATGGATTTATATGTCTCCATAAGAGAATCAAGCGTGTGTACAGCTGCATGAAGGTAGCAGGGAAAATCCGATAAATCCAATTATCAAAATGAATTACAAAAACAAAACAGAATGACAGTGAAATAGAGAGCAATTCTTAAATAATTCATTCAGGGCTTGTGATGCAACCTGGATTTACCTCATCTAAACCCAGAGCTGAGTGAGACATAAGGTTGGACACTTCGGGCTGATAGCATTGGTGAGGTTCGATGAGCAAATGCAGACCATTTGAAGTCATACTGCATGGTACCCATTCCATGGGTCCCAACTCTCCAGGTTTAAGCGATTCTTCCTTCAGCTAAAGCATGCATGGGAAACCCACAGTATGGTGCACCGTGTGACCGGGAAACGTTTTCAAATGCATCGCAGTTTCTGTCCCCTTTTACTCGGGTTCACAATTCCAGACCCTTTACTAAAACTCTCCCCACTTGGAGAGTCAGTGCCTTTAACCTCCTGTTTGGCACAGTTTGCAATTTCTGCGCAAGATGAACAGGAATAGGGAGAACCAATGAGAGACTAGCTGTAGGTGTCTGCACGGGCAAATTTAACGCTAATTTCCAACCAGGAAGAGGAATTAACCAAACGCTCAGCATGCCGTGCCGGAACCAGATTAGGGCCTGAAGCAATCCTGCGGGTTTGCGGCCAGCTCACAAGAAAGCAATTTGAAGAAAGGAGCTCAGGGGCACTGTAATTCACAAAACTGCAGAGTTATAAATGACAGCTATCGTCCGAAAATATATTGAAGGAAGGCTGCGAAGAGGACTTGAAAGCGGGGCAGAATTGCAGGAAAACGATTTCACGGGGTAGACTGGAATTGCATTTAAAGCATAGGAAAAGAGGCAGAACGTCGACAATGATGCACTTGGCCAAAAAGTGCATATATGTTTTTTCCTGAATATATTCAGGAAAAAACGCATACGCCCTTTTTGGCCAACCAAGCAAGCATGTTAAAGAAATCTGCACTACAATGAAGTCTCACTGCCCCCCGGTCAAAAGGGCCATCTGAAAAAAGTGTAAAATCCAGAAATGCAGCACAGTCCATGGAGAACAGGGAGCCTTGTTATGCTGATGGGTGGGATGTAAATTGCCAACAGCCACTCTGGAGAAGTGTATGGTGTTTCCTGAAACACCTAAAAAACAAAGCAACGGAGCCTAAGGCACTTCCACTTATGGTCCTATAGCTTAGGGAAATTAAAATCAAAAACACACAGCCACCCCAAAGTTTCAGACGGCTCTGTTTACAAGAACCTCGTCTACGGTACAAGTTAAATATCCCAGAAAGCGAAAAATGGATAAAGAAGTTGTGGTACGTACGTACAATGGAATATCACTCACCAATGAAATCTATATCATCTGGCCCGTCGTGGCATAGTGAATGGATTCAGGTACGATGATTCTAAGTGAAATAAGTCACACAGAAAATGAAACATCATAAGATATCACTAATACAGCGAATGTAATCTTGGCTACACATGAACTGAATTACAAAACAGAACAGGGTCTCAAATTTAGAAAACCAACTTATGTTTGCGTAAGGGGAAAGGTGAGTTGGGGTGCTGCATAAAACCAGAGATAGAAATTAGCACAGATACCATTCCATACGTCAAATATGTAATAGTCAAGACCTACCCCTTGCTCAACCAAATGGGCTAAACACCCTATATTCAACACCTAGGAATACACCTGACTAGTAAGAATCTTCAAACCCATGGATTTATATGTCTCCATAAGAGAATCAAGCGTGTGTACAGCTGCATGAAGGCAGCAGAGAAAATCCGATAAATCCCATTATCAAAATGAATTACAAAAACCAAACACAATGACAGTGAAATAGAGAGCAATTCTTAAATAATTCATTCAGGGCTTGTGATGCAACATGGATTTACCTCATCAAAACCCAGAGCTGAGTGAGACATAAGGTTGGACACTTCGGGCTGATAGCATTGGTGAGGTTCGATGAGCAAATGCAGACCATTTGAAGTCATACTGCATGGTACCCATTCCATGGGTCCCAACTTGCCAGGTTTAAGTGATTCTTCCTTCAGCTAAAGCATGCATGGGAAACCCACAGTATGGTGCACCATGTGACCGGGAAACGTTTTCAAATGCATCTCAGTTTTTGTCACCTTTTACTCGGGTTCACAATTCCAGACCCTTTACTAACACTCTCCCCACCTGGAGAGTCAGTGCCTTTAACCTCCTGTTTGGCACAGTTTGCAATTTCTGCGCAAGATGAACAGGAATAGGGAGAACCAATGAGAGACTAGCTGTAGGTGTCTGCACGGGCAAATTTAACGCTAATTTCCAACCAGGAAGAGGAATTAACCAAAGGCTCAGCATGCCGTGCCGGAACCAGATTAGGGCCTGAAGCAATCCTGCGGGTTTGCGGCCAGCTCACAAGAAAGCGATTTGAAGAAAGGAGCTCAGGGGCACTGTAATTCACAAACCTGCAGAGTTATAAATGACAGCTATCGTCCAAAAATATATTGAAGGTAGGCTGCGAAGAGGACTTGAAAGCGGGGCAGAATTGCAGGAAAACGATTTCAGGGGGTAGACTGGAATTGCATTTAAAGCATAGGAAAAGAGGCAGAACGTCGACAATGATGCACTTGGCCAAAAAGGGCGTATGCGTTTTTTCCTGAATATATTCAGGAAAAAACGCATACGCCGTTTTTGGCCAACCAAGCAAGCATGTTAAAGAAATCTGCACTACAATGAAGTCTCACTGCCCACCGGTCAAAAGGGCCATCTGAAAAATGTGTAAAATCCAGAAATGCAGCACAGGCCATAGAGAACAGGGAGCCTTGTTATGCTGATGGGTGGGATGTAAATTGCCAACACCCACTCTGGAGAAGTGTATGGTGTTTCCTGAAACACCAAAAAACAAAGCAACGGAGCCTCCGGCACTTCCACTTATGGTCCTATAGCTTTGGGAAATTAAAATCAAAAACACACAGCCACCCCAAAGTTTCAGACGGCTCTGTTTACAAGAACCTCGTCTACGGTAAAAGTAAAATATCCGAGAAAGCGAAAAATGGATAAAGAAGTTGTGGTACGTACGTACAATGGAATATCACTCACCAATGAAATCTATGTCATCTGGCCCGTCGTAGCATAATGAGTGGATTCAGTTACGATGATTCTAAGTGAAATAAGTCACACAGAAAATGAAACATCATAAGATATCACTAATACACCGAATGTAATCTTGGCTACACATGAACTGAATTACAAAACAGAACAGGGTCTCAAATTTAGAAAACCAACTTATGTTTGCGTAAGGGGAAAGGTGAGTTGGGTTGCTGCATAAAACCAGAGTTAGAAATTAGCACAGATACCATTCCATATGTCAAATATGTAATAGTCAAGACCTACACCTTGCTCAACGAAATGGGCTAAACACCCTATATTCAACGCCTAGGAATACACCTGACTAGTAAGAATCTTCAAACCCATGGATTTATATGTCTCCATAAGAGAATCAAGCGTGTGTACAGCTGCATGAAGGCAGCAGAGAAAATCCGATAAATCCCATTATCAAAATGAATTACAATAACAAAACAGAATGACAGTGAAATAGAGAGCAATTCTTAAATAATTCATTCAGGGCTTGTGATGCAACCTGGATTTACCTCATCTACACCCAGAGCTGAGTGAGACATAAGGTTGGACACTTCAGGCTGATAGCATAGGTGAGGTTCGATGAGCAAATGCAGACCATTTGAAGTCATACTGCATGGTACCCATTCCATGGGTCCCAACTCTCCAGGTTTAAGCAATTCTTCCTTCAGCTAAAACATGCATGGGAAACCCACAGTATGGTGCACCGTGTGACCAGGAAACGTTTTCAAATGCATCTCAGTTTTCGTCCCATTTTAGTCGGGTTCACAATTCCAGACCCTTTACTAACACTCTCCCCACTTGGAGAGTCAGTGCCTTTAACCTCCTGTTTGGCACAGTTTGCAATTTCTGCGCAAGATGAACAGGAATAGGGAGAACCAATGAGAGACTAGCTGTAGGTGTCTGCACGGGCAAATTTAACGCTCATTTCCAACCAGGAAGAGGAATTAACCAAAGGCTCAGCATGCCGTGCAGGAAACAGATTAGGGCCTGAAGCAATCCTGCGGGTTTGCGGCCAGCTCACAAGAAAGCGATTTGAAGAAAGGAACTCAGGGGCACTGTAATTCACAAACCTGCAGAGTTATAAATGACAGCTATCGTCCGAAAATATATTGAAGGAAGGCTGCGAAGAGGACTTGAAAGCGGGGCAGAATTGCAGGAAAACGATTTCAGGGGGTAGACTGGAATTGCATTTAAAGCATAGGAAAAGAGGCAGAACGTCGACAATGATGCACTTGGCCAAAAAGGGCGTATGCGTTTTTTCCTGAATATATTCAGGAAAAAACGCATACGCCCTTTTTGGCCAACCAAGCAAGCATGTTAAAGAAATCTGCACTACAATGAAGTCTCACTGCCCCCTGGTCAAATGGGCCATCTGAAAAAGTGTAAAATCCAGAAATGCAGCACAGGCCATGGAGAAAAGGGAGCCTTGTTATGCTGATGGGTGGGATGTAAATTGCCAACAGCCACTCTGGAGAAGTGTATGGTATTTCCTGAAACACCAAAAAACAAAGCAACGGAGCCTACGGCACTTCCACTTATGGTCCTATAGCTTAGGGAAATTAAAATCAAAAACACACAGCCACCCCAAAGTTTCAGACGGCTCTGTTTACAAGAACCTCGCCTACGGTACAAGTTAAATATCCCAGAAAGCGAAAAATGGATAAAGAAGTTGTGGTACGTACGTACAATGGAATATCACTCACCAATGAAATCTATGTCATCTGGCCCGTCGTGGCATAATGAGTGGATTCAGGTACGATGATTCTAAGTGAAATAACTCACACAGAAAATGAAACATCATAAGATGTCACTAATACACGGAATGTAATCTAGGCTACACATGAACTGAATTACAAAACAGAACAGGGTCTCATATTTAGCAAACCAACTTATGTTTGCTTAAGGGGAAAGGTGAGTTGGGGTGCTGCATAAAACCAGAGATAGAAATTAGCACAGATACCATTCCATACGTCAAATATGTAATAGTCAAGACCTACCCCTTGCTCAACCAAATGGGCTAAACACCCTATAGTCAACGTCTAGGAATACACCTGACTAGAAATAATATTCAAACCCATGGATTTATATGTCTCCATAAGAGAATCAAGCGTGTGTACAGCTGCATGAAGGCAGCAGAGAAAATCCGATAAATCCCATTATCAAAATGAATTACAATAACAAAACAGAATGACAGTGAAATAGAGAGCAATTCTTAAATAATTCATTCAGGGCTTGTGATGCAACCTGGATTTACCTCATCTACACCCAGAGCTGAGTGAGACATAAGGTTGGACACTTCAGGCTGATAGCATTGGTGAGGTTCGATGAGCAAATGCAGACCATTTGAAGTCATACTGCATGGTACCCATTCCATGGGTCCCAACTCTCCAGGTTTAAGCGATTCTTCCTTCAGCTAAAACATGCATGGGAAACCCACAGTATGGTGCACCGTGTGACCGGGAAACGTTTTCAAATGCATCTCAGGTTTCGTCCCCTTTTAGTCGGGTTCACAATTCCAGACCCTTTACTAACACTCTCCCCACTTGGAGAGTCAGTGCCTTTAACCTGCTGTTTGGCACAGTTTGCAATTTCTGCGCGAGATGAACAGGAATAGGGAGAACCAATGAGAGACTAGCTGTAGGTGTCTGCACGGGCTAATTTAACGCTCATTTCCCACCAGGAAGAGGAATTATCCAAAGGCTCAGCATGCCGAGCCGGAAACAGATTAGGGCCTGAAGCAATCCTGCGGGTTTGCGGCCAGCTCACAAGAAAGCGATTTGAAGAAAGGAGCTCAGGGGCACTGTAATTCACAAACCTGCAGAGTTATAAATGTCAGCTATCGTCCAAAAATATACTGAAGGAAGGCTGCGAAGAGGACTTGAAAGCGGGGCAGAATTGCAGGAAAACGATTTCAGGGGGTAGACTAGAATTGCATTTAAAGCATAGGAAAAGAGGCAGAACATCGACAATGATGCACTTGGCCAAAAAGGGCGTATGCGTTTTTTCCTGAATATATTCAGGTAAAAACGCATACGCCCTTTTTGGCCAACCAAGCAAGCATGTTAAAGAAATCTGCACTACAATGAAGTCTCACTGCCCACCGGTCAAATGGGCCATCTGAAAAAAGTGTAAAATCCAGAAATGCAGCACAGGCCATGGAGAACAGGGAGCCTTGTTATGCTGATGGGTGGGTTGTAAATTGCCAACAGCCACTCTGGAGAATTGTATGGTGTTTCCTGAAACACCTAAAAAACAAAGCAACGGAGCCTATGGCACTTCCACTTATGGTCCTATAGCTTAGGGAAATTAAAATCAAAAACACACAGCCACCCCAAAGTTTCAGACGGCTCTGTTTACAAGAACCTCGTCTACGGTACAAGTTAAATATCCCAGAAAGCGAAAAATGGATAAAGAAGTTGTGGTACGTACGTACAATGGAATATCACTCACCAATGAATTCTATGACATCTGGCCCGTGGTGGCATAATGAGTGGATTCAGGTACGATGATTCTAAGTGAAATAAGTCACACAGAAAATGAAACATCATAAGATATCACTAATACACCGAATGTAAACTTGGCAACACATGAACTGAATTACAAAACAGAACAGGGTCTCAAATTTTGAAAACCAACTTATGTTTGCGTAAGGGGAAATGTGAGTTGGGGTGCTGCATAAAACCAGAGTTAGAAATTAGCACAGATACCATTCCATATGTCAAATATGTAATAGTCAAGACCTACCCCTTGCTCAACCAAATGGGCTAAACACCCTATATTCAACGCCTAGGAATACACCTGACTAGTAAGAATCTTCAAACCCATGGATTTATATGTCTCCATAAGAGAATCAAGCGTGTGTACACCTGCATGAAGGCAGCAGAGAAAATCCGATAAATCCTATTATCAAAATGAATTACAAAAACAAAACACAATGACAGTGAAATAGAGAGCAATTCTTAAATAATTCATTCAGGGCTTGTGATGCAACCTGGATTTACCTCATCAAAACCCAGAGCTGAGTGAGACATAAGGTTGGACATTTCGGGCTGATAGCATTGGTGAGGTTCGATGAGCAAATGCAGACCATTTGAAGTCATACTGCATGGTACCCATTCCATGGGTCCCAACTCGCCAGGTTTAAGTGATTCTTCCTTCAGCTAAAGCATGCATGGGCAACCCACAGTATGGTGCACCATGTGACCGGGAAACTTTTTCAAATGCATCTCAGTTTTTGTCCCCTTTTACTCGGGTTCACAATTCCAGACCCTTTACTAACACTCTCCCCACTTGGAGGCAGTGCCTTTAACCTCCTGTTTGGCACAGTTTGCAATTTCTGCGCAAGATGAACAGGAATAGGGAGAACCAATGAGAGACTAGCTGTAGGTGTCTGCACGGGCAAATTTAACGCTCATTTCCAACCAGGAAGAGGAATTAACCAAAGGCTCAGCATGCCGTGCAGGAAACAGATTAGGGCCTGAAGCAATCCTGCGGGTTTGCGGCCAGCTCACAAGAAAGCGATTTGAAGAAAGGAACTCAGGGGCACTGTAATTCACAAACCTGCAGAGTTATAAATGACAGCTATCGTCCGAAAATATATTGAAGGAAGGCTGCGAAGAGGACTTGAAAGCGGGGCAGAATTGCAGGAAAACGATTTCAGGGGGTAGACTGGAATTGCATTTAAAGCATAGGAAAAGAGGCAGAACGTCGACAATGATGCACTTGGCCAAAAAGGGCGTATGCGTTTTTTCCTGAATATATTCAGGAAAAAACGCATACGCCCTTTTTGGCCAACCAAGCAAGCATGTTAAAGAAATCTGCACTACAATGAAGTCTCACTGCCCCCTGGTCAAATGGGCCATCTGAAAAAGTGTAAAATCCAGAAATGCAGCACAGGCCATGGAGAAAAGGGAGCCTTGTTATGCTGATGGGTGGGATGTAAATTGCCAACAGCCACTCTGGAGAAGTGTATGGTATTTCCTGAAACACCAAAAAACAAAGCAACGGAGCCTACGGCACTTCCACTTATGGTCCTATAGCTTAGGGAAATTAAAATCAAAAACACACAGCCACCCCAAAGTTTCAGACGGCTCTGTTTACAAGAACCTCGCCTACGGTACAAGTTAAATATCCCAGAAAGCGAAAAATGGATAAAGAAGTTGTGGTACGTACGTACAATGGAATATCACTCACCAATGAAATCTATGTCATCTGGCCCGTCGTGGCATAATGAGTGGATTCAGGTACGATGATTCTAAGTGAAATAACTCACACAGAAAATGAAACATCATAAGATGTCACTAATACACGGAATGTAATCTAGGCTACACATGAACTGAATTACAAAACAGAACAGGGTCTCATATTTAGCAAACCAACTTATGTTTGCTTAAGGGGAAAGGTGAGTTGGGGTGCTGCATAAAACCAGAGATAGAAATTAGCACAGATACCATTCCATACGTCAAATATGTAATAGTCAAGACCTACCCCTTGCTCAACCAAATGGGCTAAACACCCTATAGTCAACGTCTAGGAATACACCTGACTAGAAATAATATTCAAACCCATGGATTTATATGTCTCCATAAGAGAATCAAGCGTGTGTACAGCTGCATGAAGGCAGCAGAGAAAATCCGATAAATCCCATTATCAAAATGAATTACAATAACAAAACAGAATGACAGTGAAATAGAGAGCAATTCTTAAATAATTCATTCAGGGCTTGTGATGCAACCTGGATTTACCTCATCTACACCCAGAGCTGAGTGAGACATAAGGTTGGACACTTCAGGCTGATAGCATTGGTGAGGTTCGATGAGCAAATGCAGACCATTTGAAGTCATACTGCATGGTACCCATTCCATGGGTCCCAACTCTCCAGGTTTAAGCGATTCTTCCTTCAGCTAAAACATGCATGGGAAACCCACAGTATGGTGCACCGTGTGACCGGGAAACGTTTTCAAATGCATCTCAGGTTTCGTCCCCTTTTAGTCGGGTTCACAATTCCAGACCCTTTACTAACACTCTCCCCACTTGGAGAGTCAGTGCCTTTAACCTGCTGTTTGGCACAGTTTGCAATTTCTGCGCGAGATGAACAGGAATAGGGAGAACCAATGAGAGACTAGCTGTAGGTGTCTGCACGGGCTAATTTAACGCTCATTTCCCACCAGGAAGAGGAATTATCCAAAGGCTCAGCATGCCGAGCCGGAAACAGATTAGGGCCTGAAGCAATCCTGCGGGTTTGCGGCCAGCTCACAAGAAAGCGATTTGAAGAAAGGAGCTCAGGGGCACTGTAATTCACAAACCTGCAGAGTTATAAATGTCAGCTATCGTCCAAAAATATACTGAAGGAAGGCTGCGAAGAGGACTTGAAAGCGGGGCAGAATTGCAGGAAAACGATTTCAGGGGGTAGACTAGAATTGCATTTAAAGCATAGGAAAAGAGGCAGAACATCGACAATGATGCACTTGGCCAAAAAGGGCGTATGCGTTTTTTCCTGAATATATTCAGGTAAAAACGCATACGCCCTTTTTGGCCAACCAAGCAAGCATGTTAAAGAAATCTGCACTACAATGAAGTCTCACTGCCCACCGGTCAAATGGGCCATCTGAAAAAAGTGTAAAATCTAGAAATGCAGCACAGGCCATGGAGAACAGGGAGCCTTGTTATGCTGATGGGTGGGTTGTAAATTGCCAACAGCCACTCTGGAGAATTGTATGGTGTTTCCTGAAACACCTAAAAAACAAAGCAACGGAGCCTATGGCACTTCCACTTATGGTCCTATAGCTTAGGGAAATTAAAATCAAAAACACACAGCCACCCCAAAGTTTCAGACGGCTCTGTTTACAAGAACCTCGTCTACGGTACAAGTTAAATATCCCAGAAAGCGAAAAATGGATAAAGAAGTTGTGGTACGTACGTACAATGGAATATCACTCACCAATGAATTCTATGACATCTGGCCCGTGGTGGCATAATGAGTGGATTCAGGTACGATGATTCTAAGTGAAATAAGTCACACAGAAAATGAAACATCATAAGATATCACTAATACACCGAATGTAAACTTGGCAACACATGAACTGAATTACAAAACAGAACAGGGTCTCAAATTTTGAAAACCAACTTATGTTTGCGTAAGGGGAAATGTGAGTTGGGGTGCTGCATAAAACCAGAGTTAGAAATTAGCACAGATACCATTCCATATGTCAAATATGTAATAGTCAAGACCTACCCCTTGCTCAACCAAATGGGCTAAACACCCTATATTCAACGCCTAGGAATACACCTGACTAGTAAGAATCTTCAAACCCATGGATTTATATGTCTCCATAAGAGAATCAAGCGTGTGTACACCTGCATGAAGGCAGCAGAGAAAATCCGATAAATCCTATTATCAAAATGAATTACAAAAACAAAACACAATGACAGTGAAATAGAGAGCAATTCTTAAATAATTCATTCAGGGCTTGTGATGCAACCTGGATTTACCTCATCAAAACCCAGAGCTGAGTGAGACATAAGGTTGGACATTTCGGGCTGATAGCATTGGTGAGGTTCGATGAGCAAATGCAGACCATTTGAAGTCATACTGCATGGTACCCATTCCATGGGTCCCAACTCGCCAGGTTTAAGTGATTCTTCCTTCAGCTAAAGCATGCATGGGCAACCCACAGTATGGTGCACCATGTGACCGGGAAACTTTTTCAAATGCATCTCAGTTTTTGTCCCCTTTTACTCGGGTTCACAATTCCAGACCCTTTACTAACACTCTCCCCACTTGGAGGCAGTGCCTTTAACCTCCTGTTTGGCACAGTTTGCAATTTCTGCGCAAGATGAACAGGAATAGGGAGAACCAATGAGAGACTAGCTGTAGGTGTCTGCACGGGCAAATTTAACGCTCATTTCCAACCAGGAAGAGGAATTAACCAAAGGCTCAGCATGCCGTGCAGGAAACAGATTAGGGCCTGAAGCAATCCTGCGGGTTTGCGGCCAGCTCACAAGAAAGCGATTTGAAGAAAGGAACTCAGGGGCACTGTAATTCACAAACCTGCAGAGTTATAAATGACAGCTATCGTCCGAAAATATATTGAAGGAAGGCTGCGAAGAGGACTTGAAAGCGGGGCAGAATTGCAGGAAAACGATTTCAGGGGGTAGACTGGAATTGCATTTAAAGCATAGGAAAAGAGGCAGAACGTCGACAATGATGCACTTGGCCAAAAAGGGCGTATGAGTTTTTTCCTGAATATATTCAGGAAAAAACGCATACGCCCTTTTTGGCCAACCAAGCAAGCATGTTAAAGAAATCTGCACTACAATGAAGTCTCACTGCCCCCTGGTCAAATGGGCCATCTGAAAAAGTGTAAAATCCAGAAATGCAGCACAGGCCATGGAGAAAAGGGAGCCTTGTTATGCTGATGGGTGGGATGTAAATTGCCAACAGCCACTCTGGAGAAGTGTATGGTATTTCCTGAAACACCAAAAAACAAAGCAACGGAGCCTACGGCACTTCCACTTATGGTCCTATAGCTTAGGGAAATTAAAATCAAAAACACACAGCCACCCCAAAGTTTCAGACGGCTCTGTTTACAAGAACCTCGCCTACGGTACAAGTTAAATATCCCAGAAAGCGAAAAATGGATAAAGAAGTTGTGGTACGTACGTACAATGGAATATCACTCACCAATGAAATCTATGTCATCTGGCCCGTCGTGGCATAATGAGTGGATTCAGGTACGATGATTCTAAGTGAAATAACTCACACAGAAAATGAAACATCATAAGATGTCACTAATACACGGAATGTAATCTAGGCTACACATGAACTGAATTACAAAACAGAACAGGGTCTCATATTTAGCAAACCAACTTATGTTTGCTTAAGGGGAAAGGTGAGTTGGGGTGCTGCATAAAACCAGAGATAGAAATTAGCACAGATACCATTCCATACGTCAAATATGTAATAGTCAAGACCTACCCCTTGCTCAACCAAATGGGCTAAACACCCTATAGTCAACGTCTAGGAATACACCTGACTAGAAATAATATTCAAACCCATGGATTTATATGTCTCCATAAGAGAATCAAGCGTGTGTACAGCTGCATGAAGGCAGCAGAGAAAATCCGATAAATCCCATTATCAAAATGAATTACAATAACAAAACAGAATGACAGTGAAATAGAGAGCAATTCTTAAATAATTCATTCAGGGCTTGTGATGCAACCTGGATTTACCTCATCTACACCCAGAGCTGAGTGAGACATAAGGTTGGACACTTCAGGCTGATAGCATTGGTGAGGTTCGATGAGCAAATGCAGACCATTTGAAGTCATACTGCATGGTACCCATTCCATGGGTCCCAACTCTCCAGGTTTAAGCGATTCTTCCTTCAGCTAAAACATGCATGGGAAACCCACAGTATGGTGCACCGTGTGACCGGGAAACGTTTTCAAATGCATCTCAGGTTTCGTCCCCTTTTAGTCGGGTTCACAATTCCAGACCCTTTACTAACACTCTCCCCACTTGGAGAGTCAGTGCCTTTAACCTGCTGTTTGGCACAGTTTGCAATTTCTGCGCGAGATGAACAGGAATAGGGAGAACCAATGAGAGACTAGCTGTAGGTGTCTGCACGGGCTAATTTAACGCTCATTTCCCACCAGGAAGAGGAATTATCCAAAGGCTCAGCATGCCGAGCCGGAAACAGATTAGGGCCTGAAGCAATCCTGCGGGTTTGCGGCCAGCTCACAAGAAAGCGATTTGAAGAAAGGAGCTCAGGGGCACTGTAATTCACAAACCTGCAGAGTTATAAATGTCAGCTATCGTCCAAAAATATACTGAAGGAAGGCTGCGAAGAGGACTTGAAAGCGGGGCAGAATTGCAGGAAAACGATTTCAGGGGGTAGACTAGAATTGCATTTAAAGCATAGGAAAAGAGGCAGAACATCGACAATGATGCACTTGGCCAAAAAGGGCGTATGCGTTTTTTCCTGAATATATTCAGGTAAAAACGCATACGCCCTTTTTGGCCAACCAAGCAAGCATGTTAAAGAAATCTGCACTACAATGAAGTCTCACTGCCCACCGGTCAAATGGGCCATCTGAAAAAAGTGTAAAATCCAGAAATGCAGCACAGGCCATGGAGAACAGGGAGCCTTGTTATGCTGATGGGTGGGTTGTAAATTGCCAACAGCCACTCTGGAGAATTGTATGGTGTTTCCTGAAACACCTAAAAAACAAAGCAACGGAGCCTATGGCACTTCCACTTATGGTCCTATAGCTTAGGGAAATTAAAATCAAAAACACACAGCCACCCCAAAGTTTCAGACGGCTCTGTTTACAAGAACCTCGTCTACGGTACAAGTTAAATATCCCAGAAAGCGAAAAATGGATAAAGAAGTTGTGGTACGTACGTACAATGGAATATCACTCACCAATGAATTCTATGACATCTGGCCCGTGGTGGCATAATGAGTGGATTCAGGTACGATGATTCTAAGTGAAATAAGTCACACAGAAAATGAAACATCATAAGATATCACTAATACACCGAATGTAAACTTGGCAACACATGAACTGAATTACAAAACAGAACAGGGTCTCAAATTTTGAAAACCAACTTATGTTTGCGTAAGGGGAAATGTGAGTTGGGGTGCTGCATAAAACCAGAGTTAGAAATTAGCACAGATACCATTCCATATGTCAAATATGTAATAGTCAAGACCTACCCCTTGCTCAACCAAATGGGCTAAACACCCTATATTCAACGCCTAGGAATACACCTGACTAGTAAGAATCTTCAAACCCATGGATTTATATGTCTCCATAAGAGAATCAAGCGTGTGTACACCTGCATGAAGGCAGCAGAGAAAATCCGATAAATCCTATTATCAAAATGAATTACAAAAACAAAACACAATGACAGTGAAATAGAGAGCAATTCTTAAATAATTCATTCAGGGCTTGTGATGCAACCTGGATTTACCTCATCAAAACCCAGAGCTGAGTGAGACATAAGGTTGGACATTTCGGGCTGATAGCATTGGTGAGGTTCGATGAGCAAATGCAGACCATTTGAAGTCATACTGCATGGTACCCATTCCATGGGTCCCAACTCGCCAGGTTTAAGTGATTCTTCCTTCAGCTAAAGCATGCATGGGCAACCCACAGTATGGTGCACCATGTGACCGGGAAACTTTTTCAAATGCATCTCAGTTTTTGTCCCCTTTTACTCGGGTTCACAATTCCAGACCCTTTACTAACACTCTCCCCACTTGGAGGCAGTGCCTTTAACCTCCTGTTTGGCACAGTTTGCAATTTCTGCGCAAGATGAACAGGAATAGGGAGAACCAATGAGAGACTAGCTGTAGGTGTCTGCACGGGCAAATTTAACGCTCATTTCCAACCAGGAAGAGGAATTAACCAAAGGCTCAGCATGCCGTGCAGGAAACAGATTAGGGCCTGAAGCAATCCTGCGGGTTTGCGGCCAGCTCACAAGATAGCGAGTTGAAGAAAGGAGCTCAGGGGCACTGTAACTCACAAACCTGCAGAGTTATAAATGACAGCTATCGTCCAAAAACATATTGAAGGAAGGCTGCGAAGAGAACTTGTAAGCGGGGCAGAATTGCAGGAAAACGATTTCAGGGGGTAGACGGGAATTGCATTTAAAGCATAGGAAAAGCGGCAGAACGTTGACAATGATGTTCTTGGCCAAAAAGGGCGTATGCGTTTCTCCTGAATATATTCAGGAAAAAACGCATACCCCCTTTTTGGCCAACGAAGCAAGCATGTTAAAGAAATCTGCACTACAATGAAGTCTCACTGCCCCCCGGTCAAAAGGGCCATCTGAAAAAAGTGTAAAATCCAGAAAGGCAGCACAGGCCAAGGAGAACAGGGAGCCTTGTTATGCTGATGGGCGGGATGTAAATTGCCAACAGCCACTCTGGAGAAGTGTATGGTGTTTCCTGGAACACCTAAAAAACAAAGCAACGGAGCCTACGGCACTTCTACTTATGGTCCTATAGCTTAGGGAAATTAAAATCAAAAACACACAGACACCCCAAAGTTTCAGACGGCTCTCTTTACAAGAACCTCGTCTACGTTACAAGTTAAATATCCCAGAATGTGAAAAATGGATAAAGAAGTTGTGGTACGTACGTACAATGGAATATCACTCACCAATGAAATCTATGTCATCAGGCCCATCGCGGCATAATGAGTGGATTCAGGTATGATGATTCTAAGTGAAATAAGTCACACAGAAAATGAAACATCATAAGATATCACAAATACACGGAATATAAACTTGGCTACACATGAACTGAATTACAAAACAGAAAAGGGTCTCAAATTTAGAAAACCAACTTATGCTTGCTTAAGGGGAAAGGTGAATTGGGGTGCTGCATAAAACCTGAGATAGAAATTAGCACAGATACCTTTTCATAAGCCAAATATGTAATAGTTAAGACCTACCCCTTGCTCAACGAAATGGACTAAACACCACATATTCAACGCCTAGGAATACACCTGACTAGTAAGAATCTTCAAACCCATGGATTTATATGTCTCCATAAGAGAATCAAACGTGTGTACAGTTGCATGAAGGCAGCAGAGAAAATCCGATAAATCCCATTATCAAAATGAATTACAAAAACAAAACACAAGGACAGTGAAATAGAGAGCAATTCTTAAATAATTCATTCAGGGCTTCTGATGCAACCTGGATTTACCACATCTACATCCAGAGCTGAGTGAGACATAAGGTTCGGCACTTCGGGCTGATAGCATTGGTGAGGTTCGATGAACAAATGCAGACCCTTTGAAGTCATACTGCATGGTACCCATTCCATGGGTCCCAAATCTCCAGGTTTAAGTGGTTCTTCCTTCAGCTACAACATGCATGGGAAACCCACAGTATGGTTCACCGTGTGACCGGGAAACGTTTTCAAATGCATCTCAGTTTTCGTCCCCTTTTACTCGGGTTCACAATTCCAGGCCCTTTACTAACACTCTCCCCACTTGGAGAGTCAGTGCCTTTAACCTGCTGTTTGGCACAGTTTGCAATTTCTGTGCAAGATGAACAGGAATAGGGAGAACCAATGAGAGACTAGCTGTAGGTGTCTGAACGGGCAAATTTAACGTTTATTTCCAACCAGGAAGAGGAATTAACCAATGGTTCAGCATGCCGTGCCGGAACCAGATTAGGGCCTGAAGCAATCCTGCGGGTTTGCGGCCAGCTCATAAGAAAGCAATTTGAAGAAAGGAGTTCAGGGGCACTGTAATTCACAAACCTGCAGAGTTATAAATGACAGCTATCGTCCAAAAATATATTGAAGGAAGGCTGCGAAGAGGACTTGAAAGCGGGGCAGAATTGCAGGAAAACGATTTCAGGGGGTAGACTGGAATTGCATTTAAAGCATAGGAAAAGAGGCAGAACGTCGACAATGATGCACTTGGCTAAAAAGGGCGTATGCATTTTTTCCTAAATATATTCAGGAAAAAACGCATAGGCCCTTTTTGGCCAAACAAGCAAGCATGTTAAAGAAATCTGCACTACAATGAAGTCTCACTGCCCCCCGGTCAAAAGGGCCATCTGAAAAAAGTGTAAAATCCAGAAATGCAGCACAGGCCATGGAGAACAGGGAGCCTTGTTATGCTGATGGGTGGGATGTAAATTGCCAACAGCCACTCTGGAGAAGTGTATGGTGTTTCCTGAAACACCTAAAAAACAAAGCAACGGAGCCTACAGCACTTCCACTTACGGTCCTATAGATTAGGGAAATTAAAACCAAAAACACACAGCCACCCCTAAATTTCAGACGGCTCTGTTTACAAGAACCTCGTCTACGGTACAAGTTAAATATCCCAGAAAGCGAAAAATGGATAAAGAAGTTGTGGTACGTACGTACAATGTAATATCACTCAGCAATGAAATCTATGTCATCAGGTCCGTAGCGGCATAATGAGTGGATTCAGGTACGATTATTCTACGTGAAATAAGTCTCACAGAAAAAGAAACATCATAAGGTATCACTAATACACGGAATGTAAACTTGGCTACAGATGAACTGAACTACAAAACAGAACAGGGTCTCAAATTTAGAAAACCAACTTATGCTTGCTTATGTGGAAAGGTGAGTTGTGGTGCTGCATAAAACCAGAGATTTTAATTAGCACAGAAACCATTCCTTAAGCCAAATATGTAAGAGACAAGACCTACTTCTTGCTCAACGAAATGGGCTCAACACCACATATTCTACCCTTAGGATTATACGTGATTAGTAAGAATGTTAAAACCCATAGATTTATATGTCTCCGTAAGAGAATCAAGCGTGTGTACAGCGGCCTAAACGCAGCAATGAAAATCCGATAAATCCCGTTATAAAAAAAATTTCAAAAACAAAACACAATGACAGTGAAATAGAGAGCAATTCTTAAATAATTCATTCAGAGCTTGTGATGCAACCTGGATTTACCACATCTACACCCAGAGCTCGGTGAGACATAAGTTTCGACACTTCTGGCTGATAGCATTGGTGAGGTTCGGTTAGCAAATGCAGACCCTTTGAAGTCATACTGCTTGGTACCCATTCCAAGGGTCCCAACTCTCTAGGTTTAAGAAATTCTTCCTTCAGCTAAAACACGCATGGGAAACCCAGACTATGGTACATTGGGTGATTGGGAAATGTTTTCAAATGCATCTCAGTTTTTGTCCGCTGGGACTCGGGTTCACCATTCCAGACCCTTCACTAACACTCTCCCCACTCGGAGAGTCAGTGCCTTTAACCTCCTGTTTGGCACAGTTTGCAATTTCTGCGCAAGATGAACAGGAATAGGGAGAACCAATGAGAGACTAGCTGTAGGAGTCTGCACGGGCAAATGTATCCCTCACTGCCCACCAGGAAGAGGAATCAATCAAAGGCTCAGCGTGCCCTGCCGGAAACAGATTAGGGACTGAAGCAATCCTGCGGTTTTGCAGCCAGCTCAGAAGAATGCGAGTTGAAGAAAGGAGCTCAGGGGCACTGTAATTCACAAACCTGCAGAGTTATGAATGACAGCTATCGTCCAAAAATATATTGAAGTAAGTCTGCGAAGAGGACTAGAAAGCAGGGCAGAATTCCAGGAAAACGATTTCAGGGGGTAGACTGGAATTGCACTTAAAGCACAGGAAAAGAGACAGAATGTTGACAATGATGCACTTGGCCAAAATGGGCATAAGCGTTTTTTCCTTAATATATTCAGGAAAAAACGCATACGCACGTTTTGGCCAACCAAGCAAGCGTGTACAGGAAATCTGCACTACAATGAAGTCTCACTGCGCCCCAGTCAAAAGGGTCATCTGAAAAAAGTGTAAAATCCAGAAAGACAGGACAGGCCATGGAGAACAGGGAGCCTTATAATATTGATTTACGGGATGTAAATTGCCAACAGCCACTCTGGAGAAGTGTATGGTGTTTCCTGAAACACGTAGGAAACAAAGCAACACAGCCTATGGCACTTCCACTTATGGTCCTATAGCTTTGGGAAATTAAAATCAAAAACACACAGCCACCCCAAAGTTTGGGACGGCTCTGTTTACAAGAACCTTATCTACGGTACGAGTTAAATATCCCAGAAAGTGAAAAATGGATAAAGAAGTTCTGATACATACGTACAATGGAATATCACTCAGCAATTATATCTATGTCATCAGGCCCATAGCGGCATAATGAGAGTATTCAGGTACGATGATTCTACGTGAAATAAGTCACACAGAAAAAGAAACATCATAAGATATCACTAATACACGGAATGTAAACTTGGCTACACATGAACTGAATTACAAAACAGAACAGGGTCTCAAATTTAGAAAACCAACTTATGCTTGCGTAAGGGGAAAGGTGAGTTGGGGTGCTGTTTAAAACCAGAGATTGAAATTAGCACAGATACCGTTCCATAAACCAAATAAGTAATAGACCAGACCTACTCCTTGCTCAACGAAATGGACTCAACACCCCATATTCAAGGCCTAGGAATATACCTGACTAGTAAGAATCTTAAAACCCACGGATTTATATGTCCCCATAAGAGAAACATGCGTGTGTACAGCGGCATAAAGGTAGCAGTGAAAACCTGATAAATCCCATTATCAAAATAATTTTCAAATACAAAACACAATGACAGTGAAATAGAGAGCAATTCTTAAATAATTCATTCAGGGCTTGTGATGCAACCTGGATTTACCACATCTACACACAGAGTTGGGTGAGACATAAGGCTGGACACTTCGGGCTGATAGCATTGGTGAGGTTCAGTGAGCAAATGCAGACCCTTTGAAGTCATACTGCATGGAACCCTTTCCATGGGTCCCAACTCTCCAGGTTTAAGTGATTCTTCCTTCAGCTAAAACATGCATGGGAAACCCAGAGTATGGTGCACCGTGTCACCAGGAAACGTTTTCAAATGCATCTCAGTTTTCATCCCCTGGTACTCGGGTTCACCATTCCAGACGCTTTACTAACCCTCTCCCCACTTGGAGAGTCAGTGCCTTTAAGCTCCTGTTTGGCACAGTTTGCAATTTCTGCGCAAGGTGAACAGGAATAGGGAGAACCAATGAGAGACTAGCTGTAGGTGTCTGCACGGGCAAATGTAACGCCCATTTCCAACCAGGAAGAGGAATTAACCAATGGCTCAGCGTGCCCTGCCAGAAAGAGATTAGGGCCTAAAGCAATCCTGCGGTTTTGCTGCCAGCTCACAAGAAAACGAGTTGAAGAAAGGAGCTCAGGGGCACTGTAATTCACAAACCTGCAGAGTTATGAATGACAGCTATCGTCCAAAAATATATTGAAGTTAGTCTGCGAAGAGGACTTGAAATAGGGGCAGAATTTCAGGAATACGATTTCAGGGGGTAGACTGGAATTGCACTTAAACCATAGGAAAAGAGGCAGAATGTCGACAATGATGCACTTGGCCAAAAAGGGCGTATGCGTTTTTTCCTGAATATATTCAGGAAAAAAGCATACGCCCTATTTGGCCAACCAAGCAAGCGTGTAAAGGAAATCTCCACTACAAGGGAAGTCTCACTGCCCCCCGGTCAACAGGGCCATCTGAAAAAAGTGTAAAATCCAGAAAGACAGGCTAGGCCATGGAGAACAGGGAGTCTTGTTATGCTGATGGGCGGGATGAAAATTGCCAACAGCCACTCTGGAGAAGTGTATGGTGTTTCCTGAAACACGTAGGAAACAAAGCAACACAGCCTATGGCATTTCCACTTATGGTCCTATAGCTTAGGGACATTAAAATCAAAAAAACACAGCCACCCCAAAGTTTGGGACGGCTCTGTTTAGTAGAACCTCATCTAAGGTTCGAGGTAAATATCCGAGAAAGTGAAAAATGGATAAAGAAGTTGTGGTACGTACGTACAATGGAATATCACTCAGCAATGAAATCTATGTCATCAGACCCGTTGCGGCATAATGAGTGGATTCAGGTACGAGGATTCTACGTGAAATAAGTCACACAGAAAAAGAAACATCATAAGATATCACTAATACACGGAATGAAAACTTGGCTACACATGAACTGAATTACAAAACAGAACAGGTACTTAAATATAGAAAACCAACTTATGCTTGCTTATGGGGAAAGGTGAGTTGGGGTGCTGCATAAAACCAGAGATAGAAATTAGCACAGATACCATTCCATAAACCAAATATGTAAAAGACAAGACCTACTCCTTGCTCAACGAAATGGACTCAACACCTCATATTCAACGCCTAGGAATATACCTGACTAGTAAGAAACTTAAAACCCATGGATTAATATGTCTCCTTAAGAGAATCAAGCGTGTGTACAGCAGCATAAACGCAGCAGTGAAAATCCGATAAATCCCATTATAAAAATAATTTTCAAATACAAAACACAATGACAGTGAAATAGAGAGCAATTCTTAAATAATTCATTCAGGGCTTGTGATGCAACCTGGATTTACCACATCTAAACCCAGAGCTGCGTGAGACATAAGCCTGGACACTTCGGGCTGATAGCATTGGTGAGGTTCGGTGAGCAAATGCATACAATTCGCAGTCATACTGCATGGTACCCATTCCATGGGTCCCAACTCTCCAGGTTTAAGCGATTTTTCCTTCAGCTAAAACATGCATGGGAAACCCAGAGTATGGTCCACCGTGTGATTGGGAAACGTTTTCAAATGCATCTCAGTTTTTGTCCCCTTTTACTCGGGTTCACCATTCCAGACCCTTTACTAACACTCTCCCCACTTGGAGAGACAGTGCCTTTAACCTCCTGTTTGGCACAGTTTGCAATTTCTGCGCAAGATGAACAGGAATAGGGAGAATCAATGAGAGACTAGCTGTAGGTGTCTGCACTGGCAAATGTAACGATCATTTCCCACCATGAAGAGCAATTAACCAAATGCTCAGCGTCCCCTGCTGGAAAGAGCTTAGGGCCTAAAGCAATCCTGCGGTTTTGCTGCCAGCTCACAAGAAAACGAGTTGAAGAAAGGAGCTCAGGGGCACTGTAATTCAGAAACGTGCAGAGTTATGAATGACAGCTATCGTCCAAAAATATACTGAAGTAAGTCTGCGAAGATGACTTGAAAGAGGGGCAGAATTTCAGGAAAACGATTTCAGGGGGTAGACTGGAATTGCACTTAAAGCATAGGAAAAGAGGCAGAATGCCGACAATGATGCACTTGGCTAAAAAGGGCATATGCGTTTTTTCCTGAATATATTCAGGAGAAAACGCATATACCATTTTTGGCCAACCAAGCAAGCGTGAAAAAAAATCTGCACTACAAGGGAAGTCTCACTGCCCCCCGGTCAACAGGGCCATCTGAAAAAAGTGTAAAATCCAGAAATACAGGACAGGCCATGGAGAACAGGGAGCCTTGTTATGCTGAAGGGCGGGATGTAAATTGCCAGCAGCCACTCTGGAGAAGTGTATGGTGTTTACTGAAACTTGTAGGAAACAAAGCAACACAGCCTATGGCACTTCCACTTATAGTCCTGTAGCTTAGGGACATTAAAATCTAAAACACACATCCACGCCAATGTTTGGGACGGCTCTGTTTACAAGAACCTCGTCTACGGTACAGTTAAATATCCCAGAAAGCGAAAAATGGATAAAGAAGTTGTGTTATGTACGTACAATGTAATATCACTCAGCAATCAAATCTATGTCATCAGGCCCGTAGCGGCCTAATGAGTGGATTCAGATACGATGATTCTAAGTGAAATAAGTCACACAGAAAAAGAAACATCATAAGATATCACTAATACACGGAACGTAAACTTGGCTACACATGAACTGAATTACAAACCAGAACAGGGCCTTAAATTTAGAAAAACAACTTATGCTTGCTTATGAGGAAAGATGAGTTGGAGTGCTGCATAGTACCAGAGATTGAAATTAACACAGATACCATTCCATAAGCCAAATATGTAATAGACAAGACCTACTCCTTGCTCAACGAAATGGACTCAACACCCCATATTCAACGCCTGGGAATATACCTGACTAGTAAGAATCTTCAAACCCATGGATTTATATGTCTCCATAAGGAAATCAAGTGTGTATACAGCGGCATGAATGCAGCAGAGAAAATCCGATAAATCCCATTATCAAATGAATTACAAAAACAAAACACAAGGACAGTGAAATAGAGAGCAATTCTTAAATAATTCATTCAGGGCTTGTGATGCAACCTGGATTTACCACATGTACACCCAGAGCTGAGTGAGACATAAGGTTGGGCACTTCGGGCTGATAGCATTGGTGAGGTTCGATGAGCAAATGCAGACCCTTTGAAGTCATACTGCATGGTACCCATTCCATGGGTCTCAACTCTCCAGGTTTAAAGGATTCTTCCTTCAGCTAAAACATGCATGGGGAACCCACAGTATGGTGCACCATGTGACCGGCAAACGTTTTCAAATTCATCTCAGTTTTCGTCCCCTTTTACTCGGGTTCACCATTCCAGACCCTTTACTAACACTCTCCCCACTTGGAGAGTCAGTGCCTTTAACCTCCTGTTTGGCACAGTTTGCAATTTCTGTGCAAGATGAACAGGAATAGGGAGAACCAATGAGAGACTAGCTGTAGGTGTCTGCACAGGCAAATTTAACGCTCATTTCCCACCAGGAAGAGGAATTAACCAAAGGCTCAGCATGCCCTGCCCGAACCAGATTAGGGCCTGAAGCAATCTTGCGGGTTTGCGACCAGCTCACAAGATAGCGAGTTGAAGAAAGGAGCTCAGGGGCACTGTAACTCACAAACCTGCAGAGTTATAAATGACAGCTTTCGTCCAAAAATATATTCAAGGAAGGATGCAAAGAGAACTTGTAAGCGTGGCAGAATTGCAGGAAAACGATTTCAGGGGGTACACGGGAATTGCATTTAAAGCATAGGAAAAGAGGCAGAACGTCGACAATGATGCACTTGGCCAAAAAGTGCATATGCGTTTTTACCTGAATATATTCAGGAAAAAAGGCATACGCCCTTTTTGGTCAACTAAGCAAGCATGTAAAGGAAATCTGCACTACAAGGGAAGTCTCACTGCCCCACAGTCAACAGGGCCATCTGGAAAAAGTGTAAAATCCAGAAATGCAGGACAGGCCATGGAGAACATGGAGCCTTGTTATGCTGATGGGCAGGATGTAAATTGCCAACAGCCACACTAGAGAAGTGTATGGTGTTTCCTGAAACACGTAGGAAACAAAGCAACACAGCCTATGGCACTTCCACTTATGGTCCAGTAGCTTAGGCACATTAAAATCAAAAACACACATCCACCCCAAAATTTGGGACGGCTCTGTTTACAAGAACCTCGTCTACGGTACAAGTTAAATATCCCAGAAAGCGAAAAATGGATAAAGAAGTTGTGGTACGTACGTACAATGGAATACCACTCACCAATGAAATCTATGTCATCTGGTCCGTCGTGGCATAATGAGTGGATTCAGGTACGATGATTCTAAGTGAAATAAGTCACACAGAAAATGAAACATCATAAGATATCACTAATACACCGAATGTAATCTTGGCTACACATGAACTGAATTACAAAACAGAACAGGGTCTCAAATTTAGAAAACCAACTTATGTTTGCGTAAGGGGAAAGGTGAGTTGGGGTGCTGCATAAAACCAGAGATAGATATTAGCACAGATACCATTCCATAAGTTAAATATGTAATAGTCCAGACCTACCCCTTGCTCAACGAAATGGGATAAACACCCTATATTCAACGCCTAGGAATACACCTGACTAGTAAGAATCTTCAAACCCATGGATTTATATGTCTCCATAAGAGAATCAAGCGTGTGTATAGCTGCATGAATGCAGCAGATAAAATCCGATAAATCCCATTATCATAATGAATTACCAAAACAAAACACAATGACAGTGAAATAGAGAGCAATTCTTAAATTATTCATTCAGGGCTTGTGATGCAACCTGGATTTACCTCATCTAAACCCAGAGCTGAGTGAGATATAAGGTTGGACACTTCGGGATGATAGCATTGGTGAGGTTCAATGAGCAAATGCAGACCATTTGAAGTCATACTGCATGGTACCCATTCCATGGGTCCCAACTCTCCAGGTTTAAGCGATTCTTCCTTCAGCTAAAACATGCATGGGAAACCCACAGTATGGTGCACTGTGTCACAGGGAAACGTTTTCAAATGCATCTCAGTTTTCATCCCCTTTTACTCGGGTTCACAATTCCAGACCCTTTACTAACACTCTCCCCACTTGGAGAGTCAGTTCCTTTAACCTCCTGTTTGGCACACTTTGCAATTTCTGCGCAAGATGAACAGGAATAGGGAGAACCAATGAGAGACTAGCTGTAGGTGTCTGCACGGGCAAATTTAATGCTCATTTCCCACCAGGAAGCGGAATTAACCAAACGCTCAGCATGCCTTGCCAGAACCAGATTAGGGCCTGAAGCAATCCTGCGGGTTTGCGGCCAGCTCACAAGAAAGCGATTTGAAGAAAGGAGCTCAGGGGCACTGTAATTCTCAAACCTGCAAAGTTATAAATGACAGCTATTGTCCAAAAATATATTGAAGGAAGGCTGCGAAGAGGACTTGAAATCGGGGCAGAATTGCAGGAAAGCGGTTTCAGGGAGTAGAATGGAATTGCATTTAAAGCATAGGAAAAGAGGCAGAACGTCGACAATGATGCACGTGGCCAAAAAGGGCGTATGCGTTTTTTCCTGAATATATTCAGGAAAAAACGCATACGCCCTTTTTGGGAAACCAAGCAAGCATGTTAGAGAAATCTGCACTACAATGAAGTCTCACTGCCGCCCAATCAAAAGGGCCATCTGAAAAAAGTGTAAAATCCAGAAAGGCAGCACAGGCCATGGAGAACAGGGAGCCATGTTATGCTGATGGGTGGGATGTAAATTGCCAACAGCCACTCTGGAGAAGTGTATGGTGTTTCCTGAAACACCTAAAAAACAAAGCAACGGAGCCTACGGCACTTCCACTTATGGTCCTATAGCTTAGGGAAATTAAAATCAAAAACACACAGCCACCCCAAAGTTTCAGACGGCTCTGTTTACAAGAACATCTTCTACGGTACAAGTTAAATATCCCAGAAAGCGAAAAATGGATAAAGAAATTGTGGTACGTACGTACAATGGAGTATCACTCACCAATGAAATCTATATCATCAGGCCCGTCGTGGCTTAATGATTGAATTCAGGTACAATGATTCTAAGTGAAATAAGTCACACAGAAAATGAAATATCATAAGATATCACTAATACACGGAATGTAATCTTGGCTACACATGAACTGAATTACAAAACAGAACAGGGTCTCAAATTTAGAAAACCAACTTATGTTTGCGTAAGGGGAAAGGTGAGTTGGGGTGCTGCATAAAACCAGAGATAGAAATTAGCACAGATACCATTCCATAAGTCAAATATGTAATAGTCAAGACCTACCACTTGCTCAACGAAATGGGCTAAACACCCTATATTCAACGCCTAGGAATACACCTGTCTAGTAAGAATCTTCAAACCTATGGATTTATATGTCTCCATAAGAGAATCAAGCGTGTGTACAGCTGCATGAAGGCAGCAGAGAAAATCCGATAAATCCCATTATCAAAATGAATTACGAAAACAAAACACAAGGACAGTGAAATAGAGAGCAATTCTTAAATAATTCATTCAGGGCTTGTGATGCAACCTGGATTTACCACATCTACACCCAGAGCTGAGTGAGACATAAGGTTGGTCACTTCGGGCTGATAGCATTGGTGAGGTTCGATGAGCAAATGCAGACCCTCTGAAGTCATACTGCATAGTACCCATTCCATGGGTCCCAACTCTCCAGGTTTAAGGGATTCTTCCTTCAGCTAAAACATGCATGGGAAACCCACAGTATGGTGCACTGTGTGACCGGGAAACTTTTTCAAATGCATCTCAATTTTCATCCCCTTTTACTCGGGTTCACCATTCCAGAGCCTTTACTAACACTCTCCCCACTTGGAGATTCAGTACATTTACCTTTCTGTTTGGCACAGTTTCCAATTTCTGCGCAAGATGAAATGGAATAGGGAGAACCAATGAGAGACTAGCTGTAGGTTTCTGCACGGGCAAATTTAATGCTTATTTCTCACCAGGAAGGGGAATTAACCAAAGGCTCAGCATGCCATGCCGGAACCAGATTAGGGCCTGAAGCAATACTGCGGGTGTGCAGGCAGCTCACAAGATAGCGAGTTGAAGAAAGGAGCTCAGGGGCACTGTAATTCACAAACCTGCAGAGTTATAAATGACAGCTATCGTCCAAAAATATATTGAAGGAAGGCTGCGAAGAGGACTTGAACGCGGGGCAGAATTCCAGGAAAACGATTTCAGGAGGTAGACGGGAAGTGCACTGAAAGCATAGGAGAATAGGCAGAACCTCGACAATGATGCACTTGTTCAAAAAGTGCATATGCGTTTTTTCCAAGACCCACCTTAAAGAGGGTAGGGGGCTCCCAGCATGCTTCAGTGGCCAACAGAGGGCCCACATCGCCAAGGTGACGTGAGCCAGCCAGGCAGGAGTGACCTCACATCAGAGGGCCCACCTCACAGGAGGGTAAGGGACCCAGCCATTATCAGACTCTCACCAGAGGGCCCACATCAGCAAGGGGCTGGGAATCAGGCAGGAGTGTCTTCACACCCGTGGGGTCACATCATCACAAGTTGAGGTACCCAGCACATGTGGCCTCAAACCAGAGGACCCACATCTCCATGGGTCTCGGAGCGAGGCAGGCAGGATGAACCTCAAAACACGTGGCCCATTGTATAAAAAAGGTGAGGAATCCAGCAGTTGGAACATCCCAGCAGGTGGCCCAGAGCACCGAGGCTATGGGATCCAGGCAATGATGAACTCACAACAGAGGGCCCTCATCATGAAACTGTGAGCAACCTAGCCATTGTGACCTCAGAGCACAAGGCCCACATCCCCATGGGGAAGCGAACCAAGCAGGAGTGTCATCGCACCAGTGGGCACACATCTGAAAATGTGGGGAGCCCAGCAGTTAGGGCCTGACGCCAGAGGGCCCTCATCACCGAGGAGAGGAGGCTCCCAGCAGGCTCCAACTGCTACAAGAGGGCCAACGTCGCCAATGCGGGGTGTGCCAGCCAGGCAGGAGTGACCTCAGAGCAGAGGGCCAACCTCAAAAAAGTGTGAGGAACCCAAAGAGGATTAGACTCTCACCAGAGGGCCCACATCACCAAGAGGATCAGAACCAGGCAGGACTGTCTTCACACCAGTGTGACCACATCATAGAAAGGTGAGGAACCCAGCACATGTGGCCTAAACCAGAAGACCCACATCTCCAAGGGGCTCGGAGTGAGGCATGCAGGAGTAGCCTCAAAACACAGGGCCCATAGAATAAAAAAGCTGAGGAATCCTGCAGTGTGAACCTCCCAGCAGGCGGCCCAGAGCACCGAGTCTATGCGATCCAGGCTGCAGTGAACTCACAGCAGAGGGCCCATATCATGAAACTGTGAGCAACCCAGCCATTGGGACCTCACAGCAGAAGGCCCACATCCCCATGGGGTTGGGAACATGGCAAGAGTGTCCTCGCACCACTTAGCACGTATCAGAAAAAGTGGGTACCCAGCAGTTACGGCCTGACGCTAGAGAGCCCTCATCACCGAGGGGAGGTAGCTCCCAGCAGGCTCCAACTGCCACAAGAGGGCTGATGTCGCCAAGGCGGGGTGTGCCAGCCAGTCAGTAGTGACCTCACAGCAGAGGGCCCACCTCACAGAAGGGTGAGGAACCCAGCCAGGATCAGACTCTCACCAGAGGGCCCACATCACCAAGGGGATAGAAACCAGGCAGGAGTGTCCTCACACCAGTGGGGCCACATCATCGAAAGGTGAGGGACCCAGCACACGTGGCCTCAAACCAGAGGACACACATCACCAAGGGGCTGGGAGTGAGTCAGGCAGGAGGAGTCTCCAAACAGAGGGCCCATAGAAGAAAAAAGGTGAGGAATCCCGCAGTTGGAACCTCCCCGCAGGCGGCCAGGAGCAGCGAGGCTATGGGATCCAGGCCGGAGTGAACTCACACCAGAGGGCCCTCATCATGAAACTGAGCCACCCACCGTTGGGACCTCAGAGCAGAAGGCCCATATTCCCATGGGGTTGGAAACCTGGCAGGAGTGTACTCACACCACAGGGTGCACATCAGAAAATTTTGGGAGCCCAGGAGTTAGAGCCTGACGCCAGAGGGCCCTCATTACCGAGGGGAGGAGACTCCCAGCAGGCACCAACCCCCAACTGAGGGCCCACGTCGCCAAGGTGACGTGTGCCAGTCAGGCAGGAGTGACCTCACAGCAGAGGGCCTACTGCACAGAAGGGTGAGGAAACCAGCCAGGATAAGACTCTCACCAGAGAGCCCACATCACCAAGGGGACCGGAACAAGGCAGGAGTGTCCTCACACCAGTGTGGCCACATTATAGAAAGGTGAGGAACCCAGCACATGTGGCCTAAACCAGAGGACCCACATTTCCAAGGTGCTCCGAGTGAGGCAGGCAGGAGTAGCCTAACAACACAGGGCCCACAGAATAAAAAATGTGAGGAATCCAGCAGTTGGAACCCCCCAGCAGGTGGCCCAGAGTACGGAGTCTATGGGATCCAGGCCACAGTGAACTCCCAGCAGAGGTCTCACATCATGACACTGTGAGCAACCCAGGTGGTGGGACCTCAGAGCAGAAGGCCCACATCCCCATGGGGATGGGAACGTGGCAGGAGTGTACTCGCATGACAGGGCACATATCAGAAAATTTTGGGAGTCCATGAGTTAGGGCCTGACGCCAGAGGGCCCTCATTACCGAGGGGAGGAGACTCCCAGCAGGCACCAACTCCCAACTGAGGGCCCACATCACCAAGGTGATGTGTGCCAGCCAGGCAGGAGTGACCTCACAGCAGAGGGCCCACCTCCCAGAAGGGTGAGGAATCCAGCCAGGATCAGACTCTCACCAGAGGGCCCACATCACCAAGGGGATGGGAACCAGGCAGGAGTGTCCTCACACCAGTGGGGCCACATCAATAAAGGTGAGGAAACCGGCACATGTGGCCTCAAACCAGAGGACCTACATCACAAAAGGGCTGGGAGTGAGTCAGGAAGGAGGAGCATGAAAACACAGGACCCAAAGAATAAAAATGGTAAGGAATCCAGCAGTAGGAACCTCCCAGCAGGCGGCTCAGAGCACAGAGTCTATGGGATCTAGGCCTGAGTGAACTAACACCAGAGAGCCAACATCCTGAAACTGTGAACAACACAGGTGTTGGGACCATAGAGCAGAAGGCACATGAGGATGGGAACCTGGCAGGAGTGCCCTCACACCACTTAGCACGTATCAGAAAATGTGGGTAACCAGCAGTTAGGGCCTGATGCCAGAGGGCCTCATCACTGAGGGGAGGAGGCTCCCAGCGGGCTCCAACTGCCACCAGAGGGCCGACGTCGCCAAGGCGGGGTGTGTCAGCCAGGCAGGAGTGACCTCAGAGAAGAGGGCCCACCTCACAGAAGTGTGAGGAGCCCAACCAGGATCAGACTCTCACTGGAGGGCTCACATCACCAAGGGGATGGGAACCAGGCAGGAGTGTCCGCACACCAGTGGGGCCACATCTGCGAAAGGTGAGGAACCCAGCACATGTGGCCTCAAACCAGAGGACACACATCACCAAGGGGCTGGGAGTGAGGCAGGTGTCTGGAGGGGCACATTTAACTCTAATTTCCCACCAGGAAGAGGAATTAACCAAAGGCTCAGAGTGCCATGCCGGACACTGATTATGGCCTGAAGCAAACCTGCGGTTCTGTGGCCAGCTTTCAAGGAAACGAGTTAAGAAAGGAAATCACGGGCACTGTAATTCACAAACCTGCAGAGTTATAAATGACAGCTATTGGCAAAAATATATTGAAGTAAGTCTTCACAGAGGACTTGAAAACGAGGCAGAATTGCAGGAATCATATTTCAGGAGGTAGATTGGAATTGCATTTAAAGCATGTGAAAAGCGGCAGATCTTTGACAGTGATGCACTTGGACAAAAAGTGCGTATACATTTTTTCCTGAATATATTCAGGAAAAAACGCATATGCCCTTTGTGGCCAACCAAGAATTCGAGCAATGGAAATCCGCACTACAATGAACTCTCATTTCCCATTCGTCAAAAGAGCCATCTGAAAAAAGTGTAAAACCCAGAAACACAGGACAGGCCATGGAGAACAGGGAGCCTTGTTATGCTGATGGACGGGATGTAAATTGCCAACAGACACTCTGGTGATGTTTATGGTGTATGCTGAAACATCTAAAAAACAAAGCTACAGAGCCTAGGGCACTTCCACTTTTGGCCCTATAGCTTAGGATAATTAAAATCAACAAGACACAGCCAACACAATATCCAGGGCTGCTGTGTTTACAAGAACCTCGAGTCCAGTACAAATTAAATATCCCAGAAAGAAAAAAATGGATAAAGGAGTTGTCCTACTTACGTACAACGGAATATCACTCAGCAATGAAATCAATGTCATCAGGCCTGTAGCAGCAAATTGAGTGGATTTAAGTATGATGATTCTAAGAGAAATATGTCACACAGAGAAACATAATTATCATAAGATATCACAAATAGAGGGAGTGTAAACTTGGCTACACATAAACTGAATTACAAAACCGAACAGAGTCTCACATTTAGATAAAAACTTATGCTTGCTTAAGGGGAAAGTTGAGTTGGGGTGCTGTATAAAACCAGAGATTGAAATGAGCACACATACCGTTCCATAAGCCAAATATGTAATAGACAAGACCTACTCTTTGCTCAACGAAATAGACTAATCCATGGTGTATCACCTCACACCTGTTAGAATGGGCATCATCAGAAAATCTACAAACAACAAATGCTGGAAAGGGTGCGGAGGTAAGGAAACCTCTTCCACTATTGTTGGGAATGTAAATTGATGCAGTCACTGTGGAGAACATTATGGAGTTTCTTATAAAACTAAGAATAGAATTACCATATAATACAGCAATCCCACTACTGGGCATATACCCAGACAAAACCATAAAACGAAAAGAGACATTCACCGCAATGTTCATTGCATCACTATTTACAATATCCAGGTAATGGAAGCAACCTAAATGCCCACAGACAGACGAATGCATAAAGATGAGGTACATATATAAAATGGAATATTACTAAGCCATAAAAAGGAATGAAATTGGGTCATTTGTAGAGACGTTGATGGATCTAGAGACTGTCATACAGAGTGAAGTAAGTCAGAAAGAGAAAAACAAATCCTGTATATAAATGCATATATGTGGAACCTAGAAAAGTTGTACAGATGAACCGTTTTGCAAGGCAGAAATAGAGCAACAGATGTGGACAACAAACGTATGGACACCAAGGGGGGAAAGCTGTTAGGGGGGTGGTGGTGGGAGGAGTTGAGAGATTGGGATTGGCATGTATACATTTCTATTTATAAAATAGGTAACCAAAAAGAACCTGCTGTATAAAAAAATAAAATAAAATTCAAAATTACAAAAAGTAAAACAGAAAAAATATTCTTCCCTTCACATACATGTATTTATATGAATAAATTATTTCCATGCTTATATCTGTAAATACAAAAAAGAGGAATAAAATCTACCTTGAACCAAAAACGAAAAAAAGAAAAAAAAACAGAACCCACCAGTTACACAGAGGAAAACCGTATCAGGGCCCTTGCTCCAGTTGTAAACAATTCTGAAGTTGGTCAGTGGTGGGGAATCATCTCCCATTCAGCCAGCAGGCCCCACGCAACAAGCGTCCTCATTGCAAAGCTGGGGGCCCGTGCCGAGGCATCTGTGAGTAAACGTGGGCCGAGCCCCAGGCCAGCTGCTGCTGAAATGTTCCCACCCTTCCCAGGTAAAACACCTGAATATGTACAAGGACTTGATAGCCTAGAGGAAGGGCCATGGAGCCACATGAGCGACAGCATGCCAGCCGACTTGGTGCCTGCAGGCCAGACAGGATGGTCCTGGCCCTGGGTGCTCTTCTGGAAGCTTTCCATTTCCCTGCCTGAGATACCCCTCCTGTCCCGGCCCCCACTGCTTTCTTCCTTACTCACCTCTGCCCAGGGAGAAATTCCAGCGGCAGGTATGGGTGACACATCCTCTTCTTTAGCAGGTGGCATCTTGGCAACTGCTGCAGAAAGTCCAGCAGAGCCCCACTCACACTGGGCCACCCACAAAGCCGTGGCCTCTCACTCCCTCCCACCAGTCCAGCCCCGAGACTGCTGACAGGGCAGAGAAAATGGCGTTAGGCACAGCTGCAGGTGCTCTTGCTGCCTGCAGCGGTGTTTATATTGATCTCAACCCAGGCACACCTGGGGAGGGATGGCCGGCACGGTCAGGCTTCCCAGGCCAGCCAATAATCACCCCTCAGGGGCTCACAGTTGCAGAAACTGGAACTTGCTGAATCGGCCAGGTCCAAGGAACAGGTGTGGGCTCCTGAGAGTCAGGATAGACAAGGGGCTGCAGCTCTGGCTTGTTTTCTAATTATATTATCTGGCCCATGAGTGGGAGACAACTTCAAGAAAACCCTCTCCTAATGAGAAGTACCCAGGAGTCAGGGAGAGCAGGGGTGGGTGGTGGGTGGAGACAGAGGCCTGGTGCCCCGGGTGCAGTGGAAATCTCTGGAAGACCAGGTGGAGGGAGGCCACACAGAGTGATGCCCAGGGTCACAGACCTGTCGGAGCTGCTGTTTGTTAGTTCAAGTCCTGCTCTGAGGTGCTCTGTGTCAGATCTGAGTGACAGGTGAGCTGGGAGTGCTCTGCAAAGAGGGCGATGTGCATGGCTCCTGTGTGCCCAGCCCTGCCACGGTACCTGAAAGGGTAGCTCTGTATCCTGGGAGGGGCCTGACCACGAGAGCCCCATGGGCTGCAGGGGAACCTGCCCAGGGAACCCCATATCCTGGGAGGGGCCTGAACACGAGAGCCCCGTGGGCTGGGGTGGGGGTGGGGTACCTGCCCAGGTGAGCTCCATATCCTGGGATTGGCCTGACCTCGAGAGACCCATGGGCTGCTGGAGTCCTGGTAAAGGATGTCAGGACAGTCAGTGAAGCCACCGAGGATATACCTCCAGTAGTTCCTAAACCCTACACCCTGCTGGTCATTCTACTAACCACCAGGACATGGTATTCTGTATTAGTCTTCAATGAAGCCTTCTTTTGTATTCTATTAGTCCCAGAGTCACAAGAAATTTTGGCTTGTGAGTGGCAGGACTCAACATACAACTAAAACAATACTTCCAGGCCGTCTTGCCCCAAGGGTTCAAAAATTCCCACACCATCTTTGGGGAAAGCTCAGCTAAAGACCTAAAAGTTCTACCTCTGGAAAAGGAAACACTCCTTCAATATGCAGACGACATTCTGATCACCAGCCCTACTAAAGAGCCCTCTGAACTACCAAGCCAATAAAGGATACAAGTTGTCCAAGAAAAAGCTCAAATATCACAGACTATGGTGACCTGCGTGGGCTGCATTCTCACAGAAGGTCGGAGAAGCCCATCCCAGGAAAGGGAAGAAACAATTTACAGCCTTACCCATTTCTAAAGCTTAGGGGTTCCTGGGGAGGCCAGGGTTTGCTGCTTCTGGATCCCTAACTACAGTCTACTAGCTGGGCCTCTATATGAAACACTGAAAGAAAAAGATGATGATCCTTTTGAATAGAATCCAGAAGTGGCCTTTCAAGAATGGAAAGAGCAGTCAATTCAGACCCTTGCCCTGGAACTCCCTAATTTAGCTAAACCCTTTGACCTTTACATTCCTAGTGAAATTTGAATGGCCATTGGAGTATTAGTGCAAAACCTGGGACCACTTGAAATGGAACAATGCAAGAATGCCATCCAGGTAGGATAAACTACGGTCACCAAGGGGCTTGGCCCACCGCCACATCTGGCCAAGATACTGGCAGTATCTGAAAACCTGGAAATCAGCAGCCCAAAAGGCCACCTCCCTCCTAAGAGAAAAGGACCCCACGTGGTGATCCTAACCCCCAACCATGCCCTGAAGTTGCAGGGTTTGCTCCGTGGGCACACTGACCTTGAGTGAGGAGGTCCTCCAACTCCAACCTCCAGAGAGATAACTGGGGCAAAGGGGCACCATGACGACTCGTGTGACCATCACTTGACCTGGAGTTTCTCTCATAAAACAACAAGAGTGTGTCCCAAAAGAGTAGACTACTGCTTGCAGGACTTACTGCACCCAGAGGGGAGGTAATAATCTTGGCAGGGGAACCGTATATCACGCTGTCACCATAGAAAAGCCTACAGACACTGTGATGATGGTGGCCAATAAGACCGGCTGGACTCCTGTTTACTTCAAAAGGCTGTTGACTCAGTGGCCATCATGGTCCTTCATCACCACTGACCCTGGACTGTCTGGGAGTTGAGCAGTCAGGGTCCTGACACCTGGTGCTGTTTTTACGTTAATTCAGGGGCCTAACTGAAGAAAGCACAGACTACTGGGCAGAGCATCTAGGCTGGCAGAAACGGTCAGCCTAAGGTGGCCGAACAAATGTGGGGCGGGGTGAAACTGGACCTCACAGCGTCACTGCACATCTCCTTCCTGGACCCTTAAAGGTCATTAGAATCTATAACACTACCAATACTTGTGCTCAGGCGGACGAGCAGGGAGGCAGGAGGCCTGCGGACAATCAACGTCACCTGGAGGCTGCTGGGGAGAAGTTCAGACCCTCTCCCACGGGTATGAGGGCTCCTAACTCAGCACTCAGCAGTTACAGATGAAGGGTCTGCACCCTCAGCACTCTAAGAATGAGGAAGGAGACAAAATGCAGAAGAGGGGTTTCTCCCAGGCGAAGCCCCTTAAAAATCCCTGGGAGATAAAAATAGAATCTGGGCAATAAAATAAAGTCTAACCTTTTTTATCCTTTGTGCTTTGTCTAATTTCACGTGCTCCTAGGGTCCCGCATACAGAGGTTCAACAGCCGGCACTTCAGACCAGATTTCCTAGTGCAGAATGGCTGGGTCGACACCTCAGCTCCTGGGGCACAGTGCAGACTCCGTGATATAGAGCCTGAGCTGCAGCCAACCGGGCCCTCGAGAGCTCCGACCCTCCCTCCCACTGACTCTGACAGGATCTCTACACAGCAGCCCAGCCCACAGCCCATGGGGTAGAACATGCTCTCACCTCTGCATTCTCTGATCAAAATATAAAGTTTCCTTTGCTTCTGAACCAAACTCAGTCTCGATCTGTTGGCTCCAATGACACTGGGCAGGGGGACACTTGTTGGGGTCCACTCTGGAGGATCAGTAACAGAAATTGAGAACATTGTAACTTCAATGAACAGATGTGTGAGCCAAACTGTAATTAGCATAGAACAGTGTATAAGGCTCGGGTAAAATAAGATGTTTCTAACACTTCCATTTGATATTTCCATCACTTTATTATAAGCAAGTTCAGTGAAAGGTTTGTCTTATTTGTCAGGTCAATACTAGAGAAACGAAGTGATTTCTTTCCAAGGATGTACATCTAATAATCTTGGTTAAAGCTTCAATCTTGTTTTAAATGCTTTTCCATTGAAAATGATACCTCTCTTTCAGCTGCCCCATTTCTGAGAAGTATAAAATCTAAACACCCTATATTCAACGCCTAGGAATACACCTGACAAGTAAGAATCTTCAAACCCATGGATTTATATGTCTCCATAAGAGAATCAAGCGTGTGTACAGCTGCATGAATGCAGCAGAGAAAATCCGATAAATCCCATTATCAAAATGAATTACAAAAACAAAACACAATGACAGTGAAATAGAGAGCAATTCTTAAATAATTCATTCAGGGCTTGTGATGCAACCTGGATTTACCACATCTACACCCAGAGCTGAGTGAGATATAAGGTTGGACACTTCGGGCTAATAGCATTGGTGAGGTTCGATGAGCAAATGCAGACCCTTTGAAGTCATACTGCATGGTACCCATTCCATGGGTCCCAAATCTCCAGGTTTAAGCGATTCTTCCTTCAGCTAAAACATGCATGGGTAATCCACAGTATGGTGCACCGTGTGACCGGGAAACGTTTTCAAATGCATCTCAGGTTTTGTCCCCTTTTACTCGGGTTCACCATTCCAGACCCTTTACTAACACTCTCCCCACTTGGAGAGTCAGTGCTTTAAGCTCCTGTTTGCACAGTTTGCAATTTCTGCGCAAGATGAACAGGAATAGGGAGAACCAATGAGAGACTAGCTGTAGGTGTCTTCACGGGCAAATTTAACGCTCATTTCCCACCAGGAAGAGGAATTAACCAAACGCTCAGCATGCCGTGCCGGAACCAGATAAGGGCCTGAAGCAATCCTGCGGGTTTGCGGCCAGCTCACAAGAAAGAGATTTGAAGAAAGGAGCTCAGGGACACTGTAATTCACAAACCTGCAGAGTTATAAATGACAGCTATCGTCCAAAAATATACTGAAGGAAGGCTGCGAAGAGGACTTGAAAGCGGGGCAGAATTGCAGGAAAACGATTTCAGGGGGTAGACTGGAATTGCATTTATAGCATAGGAAATGAGGCAGAACGTCGACAATGATGTACTTGGCCAAAAAGGGCATATCCTTTTTTTCCTGAATATATTCAGGAAAAAAAGCATACGCTCTTTTTGGCCAACCAAGCAAGCATGTTATAGAAATCTGCACTACAATGAAGTCTCACTGCCCCCCGGTCAAAAGGGTCATGTGAAAAAAGTTTAAATTCCAGAAATGCAGCACAGGTCACGGAGAACAGGGAGCCTTGTTATGCTGATGGGTGGGATGTAAATTGCCAAGAGCCACACTCGAGAAGTGTATGCTGTTTCCTGAAACACCTAAAAAACAAAGCAACGGAGCCTACGGCACTTCCACTTATGGTCCTATAGCTGAGGGAAATTAAAATCAAAAACACACAGCCACCCCAAAGTTTCGGACGGCTCTGTTTACAAGAACCTTGTCTACGGTACAAGTTAAATATCCCAGAAAGCGAAAAATGGATAAAGAAGTTGTGGTACGTACCTACAATGGAATATCACTCACCAATGAAATCTATGTCATCAGGCCCGTTGTGGCATAATAAGTGGATTCAGGTACGATGATTCTAAGTGAAATAATTCACACAGAAAATGAAACATCATAAGATATCACTAATACACGGAATGTAATCTTGGCTACACATGAACTGAATTACAAACAGAACAGGGTCTTAAGTTTAGAAAACCTACTTATGTTTGCTTAAGGGGAAAGGTGAGTTGGGGTGCTGCATAAAACCAGAGATAGAAATTAGCACAGATACCATTCCATAAGTCAAATATGTAATAGTCAAGACCTACCCCTTGCTCAACGAAATGGGCTAAACACCCTATATTCAACGCCTAGGAATACACCTGACTAGTAAGAATCTTCAAACCCATGGATTTATATGTCTCCATAAGAGAATCAAGCGTGTGTACAGCTGCATGAAGGCAGCAGAGAAAATCCGATAAATCCCATTATCAAAATGAATTAAAAAAACGAAACACATGACAGTGAAATAGAGAGCAATTCTTAAATAATTCATTCAGGGCTTGTGATGCAACCTGGATTTACCTCATCTACACTCAGAGCTGAGTGAGACATAAGGTTGGACACTTCGGGCTGATAGCATTGGTGAAGTTCGATGAGCAAATGCAGACCATTTGAAGTCATACTGCATGGTACCCATTCCATGGGTCCCAACTCTCCAGGTTTAAGCGATTCCTCCTTCAGCTAAAACATGCATGGGAAACCCACAGTATGGTGCACCGTGTGACCGGTAAACGTTTTCAAATGCATCTCAGTTTTCATCCACTTTTACTCGGGTTCACAATTCCAGACCCTTTACTAACACTCTCCCCACTTTGAGAGTCAGTGCCTTTAACCTCCTGTTTGGCACAGTTTGCAATTTCTGCGCAAGATGTACAGGAATAGGGAGAATCAATGAGAGACTAGCTGTAGGTGTCTGCACGGGCAAATTTAACGCTCATTCCCCACCAGGAAGAGGAATTAACCTAAGGCTCAGCATACCATGCCGGAACCAGATTACGGCCTGAAGCAATCCTGCGGGTTTGTGGCCAGCTCACAAGATAGCGAGTTAAAGAAAGTAGCTCAGGGGCACTGTAACTCACAAACCTGCAGAGTTATAAATGACAGCTATCGTCCAAAAATATATTGAAGGAAGGCTGCGAAGAGAACTTGTATGCGTGGCAGAATTGCAGGAAAACGATTTCAGGGGGTAGACGGGAATTGCATTTAAAGCATAGGAAAAGACGCAGAACGTCGACAATGATGCACTTGGCCAAAAAGGGCGTATGCGTTTTTTCCTGAATATATTCAGGAAAAAACGCATACGCCCTTTTTGGCCAACCAAGCAAGCATGTTAAAGAAATCTGGACGACAATGAAGTCTCACTGCGCCCCGGTCAAAAGGGCCATCTGAAAAAAGTGTAAAATCCAGAAAGGCAGCACAGGGCATGGAGAACAGGGAGCCTTCTAATGCTGATGGGTGGGATGTAAATTGCCAACAGCCACTCTGGAGAAGTGTATGGTGTTTCCTGGAACACCTAAAAAACAAAGCAACGGAGCCTACGGCACTTCCACTTATGGTCCTATAGCTTAGGGAAATTAAAATCAAAAACACACAGCCACCCCAAAGTTTCAGACAGCTCTGTTTACAAGAACCTCGTCTACGGTACAAGTTAAATATCCCAGAAAGCGAAAAATGGATAAAGAAATTGTGGTACGTACGTACAATGGAATATCACTCACCAATGAAATCTATGTCATCAGGCCCATCGTGGCATAATGAGTGGATTCAGGTACGATGATTCTAAGTGCAATAAGTCACACAGAAAATGAAACATCATAAGATATCACTAATAAACGAAATGTAATCTTGGCTACACATGAACTGAATTACAAAACAGAACAGGGTCTCAAGTTTAGAAAACCAACTTATGTTTGCTTAAGGGGAAAGGTGAGTTGGGGTGCTGCATAAAACCAGAGATAGAAATTAGCACAGATACCATTCCATACGTCAAATATGTAATCGTCAAGACCTACACCTTGCTCAATGAAATGGGCTAAACACCCTATATTCAACGCCTAGGAACACACCTGACTAGTAAGAATCTTCAAACCCATGGATTTATATGTCTCCATAAGAGAATCAAGCGTGTGTAGAGCTGCATGAAGGCAGCAGAGAAAATCCGATAAATCCCATTATCAAAATGAATTACAAAAACAAAACACAAGGACAGTGAAATAGAGAGCAATTCTTAAATAATTCATTCAGGGCTTGTGATGCAACCTGGATTTCCCTCATCTACACCCAGAGCTGAATGAGACATAAGGTTGGACACTTCGGGCTGATAGCATTGGTGAAGTTCGATGAGCAAATGCAGACCATTTGAAGTCATACTGCATTGTACCCATTCCATGGGTCCCAACTCTCCAGGTTTAAGCACTTCTTCCTTCAGCTAAAACATGCATGGGAAACCCACAGTGTGGTGCACCGTGTGACCGGGAAACGTTTTCAAATGCATCTCAGATTTCATCCCCTTTTACTCGGGTTCACAATTCCAGACCCTTTACTAAAATTCTCCCCACTTGGAGAGTCAGTGCCTTTAACCTCCTGTTTGGCACAGTTTGCAATTTCTGCGCAAGATGAACAGGAATAGGGAGAACCAATGAGAGACTAGCTGTAGGTGTCTGCACGGGCAAATTTAACGCTCATTTCCCACCAGGAAGAGGAATTAACCAAACGCTCAGCATGTCGTGCCAGAACCAGATTAGGGCCTGAAGCAATCCTGCGGGTTTGCGACCAGCTCACAAGAAAGCGATTTGAAGAAAGGATCTCAGGGGCACTGTAATTCACAAACCTGCAGAGTTATAAATGACAGCTATCGTCCAAAAATATATTGAAGGAAGGCTGTGAAGACGACTTGTAAGTGGGGGAGAATTGCAGGAAAACGATTTCAGGGGGTAGACGTGAATTGCATTTAAACCATAGGAAAAGAGGCAGAACGTCGACAATGATGCTCTTGGCCAAAAAGGGCGTATGCGTTTTTTCCTGAATATATACAGGAAAAAACGCATACGCCCTTTTTGGCCAACCAAGCAAGCATGTTAAAGAAATCTGCACTACAATGAAGTCTCACTGCCCCCCGGTCAAAAGAGCCCTCTGAAAAAAGTGTAAAATCCAGAAAGGCAGCACAAGCCATGTAGAACAGGGAGCCTTGTTATGCTGATGGATGGGATGTAAATTGCCAACAGCCACTCTGGAGAAGTGGATGGTGTTTCCTGGAACACCGAAAAAACAAAGCAACACAGCCTACGGCACTTCCACTTAAGCTCTTATAGCTTAGGGAAATTAAAATCAAAAACACACAGCCACCCCAAAGTTTCAGACGGCTCTCTTTACAGGAACCTCGTCTACGGTACAAGTTAATTATCCCAGAAATGAAAAACGGATAAAGAAGTTGTGGTACGTACGTACAATGGAATATCACTCACCAATGAAATCTATGTCATCAGGCCCGTCGTGGCATAATGAGTGGATTCAGGTACGATGATTTTAAGTGAAATAAGTCACACAGAAAATGAAACATCATAAGATATCACTAATACACGGAATGTAATCTTGGCTACACATGAACTGAATTACAAAACAGAACAGGGTCTCAAATTTAGAAAACCAACTTATGTTTGCTTAAAGGGAAAGGTGAGTTGGGGTGCTGCATAAAACCAGAGATAGAAATTAGCACAGATACCATTCCATAAGTCAAATATGTAATAGTCAAGACCTACCCCTTGCTCAACGAAATGGGCTATACACCCTATATTCAATGCCTAGGAATACACCTGACTAGTAAGAATCTTCAAACCCATGGATTTATATGTCTCCATAAGAGAATCAAGCGTGTGTAGAGCTGCATGAAGGCAGCAGAGAAAATCCGATAAATCCCATTATCAAAATGAATTAAAAAAAAGAAACACATGACAGTGAAATAGAGAGCAATTCTTAAATAATTCATTCAGGGCTTGTGATGCAACCTGGATTTACCTCATCTACACTCAGAGCTGAGTGAGACATAAGGTTGGACACTTCGGGCTGATAGCATTGGTGAAGTTCGATGAGCAAATGCAGACCATTTGAAGTCATACTGCATGGTACCCATTCCATGGGTCCCAACTCTCCAGGTTTAAGCACTTCTTCCTTCAGCTAAAACATGCATGGGAAACCCACAGTGTGGTGCACCGTGTGACCGGGAAACGTTTTCAAATGCATCTCAGATTTCATCCCCTTTTACTCGGGTTCACAATTCCAGACCCTTTACTAACATTCTCCCCACTTGGAGAGTCAGTGCCTTTAACCTCCTGTTTGGCACAGTTTGCAATTTCTGCGCAAGATGAACAGGAATAGGGAGAACCAATGAGAGACTAGCTGTAGGTGTCTGCACGGGCAAATTTAACGCTCATTTCCCACCAGGAAGAGGAATTAACCAAACGCTCAGCATGTCGTGTCAGAACCAGATTAGGGCCTGAAGCAATCCTGCGGGTTTGTGACCAGCTCACAAGAAAGCGATTTGAAGAAAGGAGCTCAGGGGCACTGTAATTCACAAACCTGCAGAGTTATAAATGACAGCTATCGTCCAAAAATATATTGAAGGAAGGCTGCGAAGACGACTTGTAAGTGGGGGAGAATTGCAGGAAAACGATTTCAGGGGGTAGACGTGAATTGCATTTAAACCATAGGAAAAGAGGCAGAACGTCGACAATGATGCTCTTGGCCAAAAAGGGCGTATGCGTTTTTTCCTGAATATATTCAGGAAAAAACGCATACGCCCTTTTTGGCCAACCAAGCAAGCATGTTAAAGAAATCTGCACTACAATGAAGTCTCACTGCCCCCCGTTCAAAAGAGCCCTCTGAAAAAAGTGTAAAATCCAGAAATGCAGCACAGGCCATGTAGAACAGGGAGCCTTGTTATGCTGATGGGTGGGATGTAAATTGCCAACAGCCACTCTGGAGAAGTGGATGGTGTTTCCTGGAACACCGAAAAAACAAAGCAACACAGCCTACGGCACTTCCACTTAAGCTCCTATAGCTTAGGGAAATTAAAATCAAAAACACACAGCCACCCCAAAGTTTCACACGGCTCTGTTTACAAGAACCTCCTCTACGGTAAACGTTAAATATCCCAGAATGTGAAAAATGGATAAAGATGTTGTGGTACGTACGTACAATGGAATATCACTCACCCATGAAATCTATGTCATCACGCCCGTCGCGGCACAATGAGTGGATTCAGGCAAGATGATTCTAAGTGAAATAAGTCACACAGAAAATGAAACATCATAAGATATCACTAATACACGGAATGTAAACTTGGCTACACATGAACTGAATTACAAAACAGAACAGGGTCTCAAATTTAGAAAACCAACTTACGCTTGCTTAAGGGGAAAGGTGAGTTGGGGTGCTGCATAAAACCAGAGATAGAAATTAGCACAGATACCTTTCCATAAGCCAAATATGTAATAGTCAACACCTACCCCTTGCTCAACGAAATGGACTAAACACCCCATATTCAATGCCTAGGAATACACCTGACTAGTAAGAATCTTCAAACCTATGGATTTATATGTCTGTGTAAGAGAATGAAGCGTGTGTACAGTGGCATGAATGCAGCAGAGAAAATCCGATAAATCCCATTATCAAAATGAATTACAAAAACAAAACACAAGGACAGTGAAATAGAGAGCAATTCTTAAATAATTCATTCAGGGCTTGTGATGCAACCTGGATTTACCACATCTACACCCAGAGCTGAGTGAGACATAAGGTTGGACACTTCGGGCTGATAGCATTGGTGAGGTTCGATGACCAAATGCAGACCCTTTGAAGTCATACTGCATGGGACCCATTCCATGGGTCCCAACTCTCCAGGTTTAAGGGATTCTTCCTTCAGCTAAAACATGCATGGGAAACCCACAGTATGGTGCACTGTGTGACCGGGAAACTTTTTCAAATGCATCTCAATTTTCATCCCCTTTTACTCGGGTTCACCATTCCAGAGCCTTTACTAACACTCTCCCCACTTGGAGATTCAGTACATTTACCTTTCTGTTTGGCACAGTTTCCAATTTCTGCGCAAGATGAAATGGAATAGGGAGAACCAATGAGAGACTAGCTGTAGGTTTCTGCACGGGCAAATTTAATGCTTATTTCTCACCAGGAAGGGGAATTAACCAAAGGCTCAGCATGCCATGCCGGAACCAGATTAGGGCCTGAAGCAATACTGTGGGTGTGCAGGCAGCTCACAAGATAGCGAGTTGAAGAAAGGAGCTCAGGGGCACTGTAATTCACAAACCTGCAGAGTTATAAATGACAGCTATCGTCCAAAAATATATTGAAGGAAGGCTGCGAAGAGGACTTGAAAGCGGGGCAGAATTCCAGGAAAACGATTTCAGGAGGTAGACGGGAAGTGCACTGAAAGCATAGGAGAATAGGCAGAACCTCGACAATGATGCACTTGTTCAAAAAGTGCATATGCGTTTTTTCCAAGACCCACCTTAAAGAGGGTAGGGGGCTCCCAGCATGCTTCAGTGGCCAACAGAGGGCCCACATCGCCAAGGTGACGTGAGCCAGCCAGGCAGGAGTGACCTCACATCAGAGGGCCCACCTCACAGGAGGGTAAGGGACCCAGCCATTATCAGACTCTCACCAGAGGGCCCACATCAGCAAGGGGCTGGGAATCAGGCAGGAGTGTCTTCACACCCGTGGGGTCACATCATCACAAGTTGAGGTACCCAGCACATGTGGCCTCAAACCAGAGGACCCACATCTCCATGGGTCTCGGAGCGAGGCAGGCAGGATGAACCTCAAAACACGTGGCCCATTGTATAAAAAAGGTGAGGAATCCAGCAGTTGGAACATCCCAGCAGGTGGCCCAGAGCACCGAGGCTATGGGATCCAGGCAATGATGAACTCACAACAGAGGGCCCTCATCATGAAACTGTGAGCAACCTAGCCATTGTGACCTCAGAGCACAAGGCCCACATCCCCATGGGGAAGCGAACCAAGCAGGAGTGTCATCGCACCAGTGGGCACACATCTGAAAATGTGGGGAGCCCAGCAGTTAGGGCCTGACGCCAGAGGGCCCTCATCACCGAGGAGAGGAGGCTCCCAGCAGGCTCCAACTGCTACAAGAGGGCCAACGTCGCCAATGCGGGGTGTGCCAGCCAGGCAGGAGTGACCTCAGAGCAGAGGGCCAACCTCAAAAAAGTGTGAGGAACCCAAAGAGGATTAGACTCTCACCAGAGGGCCCACATCACCAAGAGGATCAGAACCAGGCAGGACTGTCTTCACACCAGTGTGACCACATCATAGAAAGGTGAGGAACCCAGCACATGTGGCCTAAACCAGAAGACCCACATCTCCAAGGGGCTCGGAGTGAGGCATGCAGGAGTAGCCTCAAAACACAGGGCCCATAGAATAAAAAAGCTGAGGAATCCTGCAGTGTGAACCTCCCAGCAGGCGGCCCAGAGCACCGAGTCTATGCGATCCAGGCTGCAGTGAACTCACAGCAGAGGGCCCATATCATGAAACTGTGAGCAACCCAGCCATTGGGACCTCACAGCAGAAGGCCCACATCCCCATGGGGTTGGGAACATGGCAAGAGTGTCCTCGCACCACTTAGCACGTATCAGAAAAAGTGGGTACCCAGCAGTTACGGCCTGACGCTAGAGAGCCCTCATCACCGAGGGGAGGTAGCTCCCAGCAGGCTCCAACTGCCACAAGAGGGCTGATGTCGCCAAGGCGGGGTGTGCCAGCCAGTCAGTAGTGACCTCACAGCAGAGGGCCCACCTCACAGAAGGGTGAGGAACCCAGCCAGGATCAGACTCTCACCAGAGGGCCCACATCACCAAGGGGATAGAAACCAGGCAGGAGTGTCCTCACACCAGTGGGGCCACATCATCGAAAGGTGAGGGACCCAGCACACGTGGCTTCAAACCAGAGGACACACATCACCAAGGGGCTGGGAGTGAGTCAGGCAGGAGGAGTCTCCAAACAGAGGGCCCATAGAAGAAAAAAGGTGAGGAATCCCGCAGTTGGAACCTCCCCGCAGGCGGCCAGGAGCAGCGAGGCTATGGGATCCAGGCCGGAGTGAACTCACACCAGAGGGCCCTCATCATGAAACTGAGCCACCCACCGTTGGGACCTCAGAGCAGAAGGCCCATATTCCCATGGGGTTGGAAACCTGGCAGGAGTGTACTCACACCACAGGGTGCACATCAGAAAATTTTGGGAGCCCAGGAGTTAGAGCCTGACGCCAGAGGGCCCTCATTACCGAGGGGAGGAGACTCCCAGCAGGCACCAACCCCCAACTGAGGGCCCACGTCGCCAAGGTGACGTGTGCCAGTCAGGCAGGAGTGACCTCACAGCAGAGGGCCTACTGCACAGAAGGGTGAGGAAACCAGCCAGGATAAGACTCTCACCAGAGAGCCCACATCACCAAGGGGACCGGAACAAGGCAGGAGTGTCCTCACACCAGTGTGGCCACATTATAGAAAGGTGAGGAACCCAGCACATGTGGCCTAAACCAGAGGACCCACATTTCCAAGGTGCTCCGAGTGAGGCAGGCAGGAGTAGCCTAACAACACAGGGCCCACAGAATAAAAAATGTGAGGAATCCAGCAGTTGGAACCCCCCAGCAGGTGGCCCAGAGTACGGAGTCTATGGGATCCAGGCCACAGTGAACTCCCAGCAGAGGTCTCACATCATAACAATGTGAGCAACCCAGGCGTTGGAACCACAGAGCAGAAGACCAAAATCCGTATGGGGATGGGAACCTGGCAGGAGTGTCATCGCACCAGTGGGCGCACATCAGAAAATATCGGGAGGCCAGCAGTTAGGGCCTGACACCAGAGCGCCTTCATCACCAAGGGGAGGAGGCTCCCAGCAGGCTCCAACTGCCCCCAGAGGGCCGATGTCGCCAAGGCACGGTGTGCCACCCAGGCAGGATTGACCTCAGAGAAGAGGGCCCACCTCCCAGAAGTGTGAGGAATCCAGGCAGGATCAGACTCTCACCAGAGGGCCCACATCACCAAGGGGATGGGAACCAGGCATGAGTGTCCTCACACCAGTGGGGCCACATCACTAAAAGGTGAGGAAACCGGCACATGTAAGCTCAAACCACAGGACCTACATCACAAACGGGGTGGAGTGAGGCAGGCAGCAGGAGCCTCACAAAACAGGGCACAAAGAATAAAAAAGGTGAGGAATCCAGCAGTTCGAACCACGCAGCAGGGTGCCCAGAGCAGAGAGGCTATGGGATCTAGGCCTTAGTGAACTAACACCAGAGAGCCAACACCATGAAACTGTAAGCAACCCAGGCGTTGGGACCTCAGAGCAGAAGGCCCACATGCCCATGGGGATGGGAACCTTACAGGAGTGTCCTGGCATCACTGGGCTCACATCAGAAAACGTGGGGAGCAAAGCAGTTAGAACCTGACGCCAGAGGGCACTCATCACCGAGGAGAGGAGGCTCCCAGCAGGCACCAACTCCCAACTGAGGGCCCACGTCGCCAAGGTGATGTGCGCCAGCCAGGCAGCAGTGACCTCACAGCAGAGTGTCTACGTCACAGAAGAGTGAATTACCCAGCCAGGATAAGACTCTCACCAGAAGGCCCACATCACCAAGGGAATGGGATCCAGGCAGGAGTGGCCTCACACCAGTGTGGCCAAATCATAGAAAGGTGAGGAACCCAGAACATGTGGCCTAAACCAGAGGACCTAAACCAGAGGACACACATCTCCAAGGGGCTCGGAGAACTAGCCTCACAACGCAGGGCCCATAGAATAAAAAATGTGAGGAATCCAGCAGTTGGAAGCTCCAAGCAGTTGTCCCAGAGCACCGAGGCTATGGGATCCATGCCGGATTGAAGTCACAGCAGAGGGGCCACATCCTGACACTGTGAGCAACCCAGCCGTTGTGACCCCAGAGCAGAAGGCCCAAAACCGCATGGGGATGGGAACCTGGCAGGAGTGTCCTCTCACCACTTAGCACGTATCAGAAAATGCGGGTACCCAGCAGTTAGGGCCTGACACCAGAGTGTCCTCATCACCGAGAGGAAAAGGCTCCCAGCACACTCCAACTGCCGCCAGAGGGCCGTCGTCGCCAACGTGGGGTGTGCCAGCCCGGCAGGAGTGACCTCAGAGCAGAGGGCCGAGCTCACAGAAGTGTGAGGAACCCAAGCAGGATCAGACTCTCACCAGAGGGTCCACATCCCCAAGGGGATGCGAACCAGGCAGGAGTGTGCTCACACCAGTGGGGCCCACATCATTGAAAGGTGAGGAACCCAGCACATGTGGCCTCAAACCAGAAGAGCCACATCAAAAAGGGGCTCGGAGTGAGTCAGGCAGGAGATGTCTCGCAACAGAGGGCCCATAGAAGAAAAAAGGTGAGGAATCCAGCAGTTGGAAGCTCCAAGCAGGTGTCCCAGGGCACCGAGGCAATGGGATCCATGCCGGAGTGAACTCACAGCAGAGGGCGCACATCCTGACACTGTGAGCAACCCAGCCGCTGGGACCTCAGAACAGAAGGTCCAAACCTGCATGGGGATGGGAACCTGGCAGGAGAGTCATCGCACCAGTAGGGCCACATCCCTAAAAGGTGAGGCAAACGGCACACGTGGTCCCAAACCAGAAGACCTACATCACCAAGGGGCTCGGTGTGAGGCAGGCAGGAGGAGCCTCACAACACAGGGCCCAAAGTATAAGAAAGGTGAGGAATCCAGCAGTTGGAACCTCCCAGCAGGCGGCCCAGAGCACAGAGGCTATGGGATCTAGGCCCGAGTGAACTAACACCGGAGTGGCAACATAAGGAAACTGTGAGCAACCCAGTCGTTGCGACCAAAGAGCAGAAGGCCCACATCCCCATGAGGATTGGAACCTTACAAGAGTGTCCTGGCATCACTGGGCTCACATCAGAAATCTTGGGGAGCCCAGCCATTAGAACCTGACGTAAGAGGGCCCTCATCACCTTGGAGAGGAGGGTACAAGAAGGCTCCAACTGCCACCAGAGGTCCGACGTCACCAAGGCAACGGGAGCAAGCCAGGCAGGAGTGGCCTCACACCAGTGTGGCCAAATCATAGAAATGTGAGGAACCCAGAACATGTGGCCTAAACAAGAAAACCCACATCTCCAAGGGGCTGGGAGGGAGGCAGGCAGGAGGAGCCTCAAAACAGAGGACCCATAGAATAAAAAAGGTGAGGAATCCCGCAGTTGGAACCTCCTAGCATGCGGCAAGGAGCAGCGAGGCTATGGGATCCCGGCCAGTGTGAACTCACAAAAGAAGGCCCTCATCATGAAACTGTGAACAACACAGGTGTTGGGACCACAGAATAGAAGGCCCACATCCCATGGCTTTGGGAACCTGGCAGGAGTGTACTCGCACCACAGGGCACACATCAGAAATGTTTGGGAGCCCAGGAGTTAGGGCCTGACGCCAGACGGCCCTAATTACCGAGGGGATCAGACTCCCAGCAGGCACCAACTCCCAACTGAGGGCCCACGTCGCCAAGGTGACGTGCGCCAGCCAGGCATGAGTGACCTTACAGCAGAGGGCATACGTCACAGACGGGTGAGGACCCCAGCCTGGATAACACTCTCACCAGAGGGCCCACATCACCAAGGGGATCGGAACTAGGCAGAAGTATCATCACACCAGTGTGGCCAAATAATGGAAAGGTGAGGAACCCAGAACATGTGGCCTAAACCACAGGAACCACATCTCCAAGGTGCTTGGAGTGAGGAAGGCAGGACTAGCCTAACAACACAGGGCCCATAGATTAAAAAATGTGAGGAATCCAGCAGTTGGAACCTTGCAGCTGGCGGCCCAGAACACGGAGTCTATGGGATCCAGGCCAAAGTGAACTCACAGCAGAGGGCCCACATCATGAAACTGTGAGAAACCCAGCCGTTGGGACCTCAGAGCAGAAGGCCCACATCCCCATGGGGATGGGAACCTGGCAGGAGTGTCCTCGCACCACTTAGTACGTATTAGACAATGAGGGTATCCAGCAGTTAGGGCCTGATGCAAAAGGGTCCTCATCACTGAGGGGACGAGGCTCCCAGCACGCGCCAACTGCCACCAGAGGGCCGACGTCGCCAAGGTGGGGTGTGCCAGCCAGGCTGGAGTGACCTTGGAGCAGAGGGCCAAGCTCACAGAAGCTTGAGGAACCCAACCAGGATCAGACTCTCACCAGAGGGCCTACATCACCAAGGGGATGGGAACAAGGCAGGAGTGTGCTCACTCCAGTGGGGCCACATCATTGAAAGGTGAGGAACCCAGCACATGTGGCCTCAAACCAGAAGAGCCACATCAAAAAGGGGCTCGGAGTGAGTCAGGCAGGAGATGTCTCACAACACAGTGCCCATAGAAGAAAAAAGGTGAGGTATCCAGCAGTTCGAATCTTCCAGCAGGCGGCGCAGAGCAAAGAGGCTATGGGATCCCGGCCTGAGTGAACTAACACCAGAGAGCCTATGTCATGAAACTGTGAGCAACCCAGGCGTTGGAACCACAGAGCAGAAGGCCAAAATCCGTATGGGGATGGGAACCTGGCAGGAGTGTCATCGCACCAGTGGGCGCACATCAGAAAATGTCGGGAGGCCAGCAGTTAGGGCCTGACACCAGAGCGCCTTCATCACCAAGGGGAGGAGGCTCCCAGCAGGCTCCAACTGCCACCAGAGGGCCGATGTCGCCAAGGCACGGTGTGCCACCCAGGCAGGATTGACCTCAGAGAAGAGGGCCCACCTCCCAGAAGTGTGAGGAATCCAGGCAGGATCAGACTCTCACCAGAGGGCACACATCACCAAGGGGATGGGAACCAGGCAGGAGTGTCCTCACACCAGTGGGGCCACATCACTAAAAGGTGAGGAAACCGGCACATGTAAGCTCAAACCACAGGACCTACATCACAAACGGGGTGGAGTGAGGCAGGCAGCAGGAGCCTCACAAAACAGGGCACAAAGAATAAAAAAGGTGAGGAATCCAGCAGTTCGAACCACGCAGCAGGGTGCCCAGAGCACAGAGGCTATGGGATCTAGGCCTTAGTGAACTAACACCAGAGAGCCAACACCATGAAACTGTAAGCAACCCAGGCGTTGGGACCTCAGAGCAGAAGGCCCACATGCCCATGGGGATGGGAACCTTACAGGAGTGTCCTGGCATCACTGGGCTCACATCAGAAAACGTGGGGAGCAAAGCAGTTAGAACCTGACGCCAGAGGGCACTCATCACCGAGGAGAGGAGGCTCCCAGCAGGCACCAACTCCCAACTGAGGGCCCACGTCGCCAAGGTGATGTGCGCCAGCCAGGCAGCAGTGACCTCACAGCAGAGTGTCTACGTCACAGAAGAGTGAATTACCCAGCCAGGATAAGACTCTCACCAGAAGGCCCACATCACCAAGGGAATGGGATCCAGGCAGGAGTGGCCTCACACCAGTGTGGCCAAATCATAGAAAGGTGAGGAACCCAGAACATGTGGCCTAAACCAGAGGACCTAAACCAGAGGACCCACATCTCCAAGGGGCTCGGAGGACTAGCCTCACAACGCAGGGCCCATAGAATAAAAAATGTGAGGAATCCAGCAGTTGGAAGCTCCAAGCAGTTGTCCCAGAGCACCGAGGCTATGGGATCCATGCCGGATTGAAGTCACAGCAGAGGGGCCACATCCTGACACTGTGAGCAACCCAGCCGTTGTGACCCCAGAGCAGAAGGCCCAAAACCGCATGGGGATGGGAACCTGGCAGGAGTGTCCTCTCACCACTTAGCACGTATCAGAAAATGCGGGTACCCAGCAGTTAGGGCCTGACACCAGAGTGTCCTCATCACCGAGAGGAAAAGGCTCCCAGCACACTCCAACTGCCGCCAGAGGGCCGTCGTCGCCAACGTGGGGTGTGCCAGCCCGGCAGGAGTGACCTCAGAGCAGAGGGCCGAGCTCACAGAAGTGTGAGAAACCCAAGCAGGATCAGACTCTCACCAGAGGGTCCACATCCCCAAGGGGATGCGAACCAGGCAGGAGTGTGCTCACACCAGTGGGGCCCACATCATTGAAAGGTGAGGAACCCAGCACATGTGGCCTCAAACCAGAAGAGCCACATCAAAAAGGGGCTCGGAGTGAGTCAGGCAGGAGATGTCTCACAACAGAGGGCCCATAGAAGAAAAAAGGTGAGGAATCCAGCAGTTGGAAGCTCCAAGCAGGTGTCCCAGGGCACCGAGGCAATGGGATCCATGCCGGAGTGAACTCACAGCAGAGGGCCCACATCCTGACACTGTGAGCAACCCAGCCGCTGGGACCTCAGAACAGAAGGTCCAAATCTGCATGGGGATGGGAACCTGGCAGGAGTGTCATCGCACCAGGAGGGCCACATCCCTAAAAGGTGAGGCAAACGGCACACGTGGTCTCAAACGAGAAGACCTACATCACCAAGTGGCTCGGTGTGAGGCAGGCAGGAGGATCCTCACAACACAGGGCCCAAAGTATAAGAAAGGTGAGGAATCCAGCAGTTGGAACCTCCCAGCAGGCGGCCCAGAGCACAGAAGCTATGGGATCTAGGCCTGAGTGAACTAACACCGGAGTGCCAACATAACAAAGCTGTGAGCAACCCAGTCGTTGAGACCACAGAGCAGAAGGCCCACATCCCCATGAGGATTGGAACCTTACAGGAGTGTCCTGGCATCACTGGGCTCACATCAGAAATCATGGGGAGCCCAGCAGTTAGAGCCTGACGTAAGAGGGCCCTCATCACCTTGGAGAGGAGGGTACAAGAAGGCTCCAACTGCCACCAGAGGTCCGACGTCACCAAGGCAACGGGAGCAAGCCAGGCAGGAGTGGCCTCACACCAGTGTGACCAAATCATAGAAAGGTGAGGAACCCAGAACATGTGGCCTAAACAAGAGGACCCACATCTCCAAGGGTCTGGGAGGGAGGCAGGCAGGAGGAGCCTCAAAACAGAGGACCCATAGAATTAAAAGTTGAGGAATCCCGCAGTTGGAACCTCCTAGCATGCGGCAAGGAACAGCGAGGCTATGGGATCCCGGACAGTGTGAACTCACAACAGACGGCCCTCATCATGAAACTGTGAACAACACAGGTGTTGGGACCACAGAACAGAAGGCCCACATTCCCATGGGGTTGGTAACCTGGCAGGAGTGTACTCGCACCACAGGGCACACATCAGAAAATTTTGGGAGCCCAGGAGTTAGAGCCTGACGCCAGACGACCCTAATTACAGAGGGAAGCAGACTGCTAGCAGGCACCTACTCCCAACTGAGGGCCCACGTCGCCAAAGTGACGTGCATCAGCCAGGCAGGAATGACCTCACAGCAGAGGGCCTATGTCACAGAAGGTGGAGGAACCCAGCCAGGATAAGTCTCTCACCAGAGGGCCCACATCACCAAGTGAATGGGATACAGGCAGGAGTGGCCTCACACCAGTGTGACCAAATCATAGAAAGGTGAGGAACCCAGAACATATGGCCTAAACCAGAGGACCCACATCAACAATGGGCTCAGAGTGAGGCAGGCAGGAGGTGTCTCAAACAGAGGGCCCATAAAATAAAAAAGGTGAGGAATCCCGCAGTTGGAACCTCCCAGCAGGCGGCAAGGAGCAGCGAGGCTATGGGATCCCGGCCGGTGTGAACTCACAACAGAGGGCCCTCATCACGAAACTGTGAACAACCCAGCGGTTGGGACCACAGAGCAGAAGGCCCACATTCCCATGTGGTTGGGAACCTGGCAGGAGTGTACTAGCACCAGAGGGCACACATCAGAAGAGTATGGGAGCCCAGGAGTTAGGGTCTGACGCCAGAGGGCCCTCATTACCGAGGGGAGGAGACTCCCAGCAGGCACCAACTCCCAGCTGAGGGCCCACGTCGCCAAGGTGACGTGCGCAAGCCAGGCAGCAGTGACCTCACAGCAGAGTGTCTACGTCACAGAAGGGTGAAGTACCCAGCCAGGATAAGACTCTCACCAGAAGGCCCACATCACCAAGGGAATGGGATCCAGGCAGGAGTGGCCTCACACCAGTGTGGCCAAATCCTAGAAAGGTGAGGAACCCAGAACATGTGGCCTAAACCAGAGGACCTAAACCAGAGGACCCACATCTCCAAGGGGCTCGGAAGACTAGCCTCACAATGCAGGGCCCATAGAATTAAAAATGTGAGGAATCCAGCAGTTGGAAGCACCAAGCACTTGTCCCAGAGCACCGAGGCAATGGGATCCATGCCGGATTGAAGTCACAGCAGAGGGGCCACATCCTGACACGGTGAGCAACCCAGCCATTGTGACACCAGAGAAGAAGGCCCAAAACCGCATGGGGATGGGTACCTGGCAGTAGTGTCCTCTCACCACTTAGCACGTATCAGAAAATGTGGGTACCCAGCAGTTAGGGCCTGACACCAGAATGTCCTCATCACCGAGAGGAGAAGGCTCCCAGCACGCTCCAACTGCCGCCAGAGGGCCGACGTCACCAAGGCGGGGTGTGCCAGCCAGGCAGGAGTAACCTCAGGGCAGAGGGCCAACCTTACGAAACTGTGAGGAACCCAACCAGGATGAGACTCTCACCAGAGGGCCCACATCCCCAAGGGGATGGGAACCAGGCAGGAGTGTTCTCACTCCAGTGGGGCCACATCATTGAAAGGCGAGGAACCCACCACATGTGTCCTCAAACCAGAAGACCCACATCAACAAGGGGCTCAGAGTGAGGCAGGCAGGAAATGTCTCACAACACACGGCCCATAGAAGAAAAAAGGTAAGGAATCCTGCAGTTGGAAGCTCCAAGCAGGTGGCCCAGAGCACCGAGGGTATGGGATGCATGCCGGAGTGAACTCACAGCAGAGGGCCCACATCCTGACACTGTGAGCAACCCAGGCGTTGGCACCTCAGAACAGAAGGCACAAATCCGCATGGGGATGGGATCCTGGCAGGAGTGTCATCGCACCAGTGAGCACACATCAGAAAATGTGGGGAGCCCAGCAGTTAGGGCCTGACGCCAGAGAGCCCTCATCACCGACGGGAGGAGGCTCCCAGCACGCCTCAACTGCAACCAGAGGGCCCATGTGGCCAAGGCGACGTGTGCCACCCAGGCAGGAGTGACCTCACAGCAGAGGACCCACCTCCCAGAAGTGTGAGGAATCAAGCCAGGGTCAGACTCTCACCAGAGGGCCCACATCAACAAGAGGATGGGAACCAGTCAGGAGTGTCCTCACACCAGTGGGGTCACATACCTAAAAGGTGAGGCAACCGGCACATGTGGCCTCAAACCAGAGGACCTACATCACCAAGGGGCTTGGAGTGAGGCAGGCAGGAGGAGCCTCACACACAGGGCCCAAAGTATAAAAAAGGGGCGGAATCCAGCAGTTGGAACCTCCCAGCAGTCGCGCCAGAGCACAGAGGCTATGGGATCTAGGCCTGAGTGAACTAACACCAGAGAACCAACATCACGAAACTGTGAGCAACCCAGGCGATGGGACCACAGAGCAGAAGACCCACATCCGCATGGGGATGGGAACCTTACAGGAGTGTCCTGGCATCACTGGGCTCAGTCAGAAAACGTGGGGTGCCCAGCAGTTAGAGCCTGATGCCAGAGGGCCCTCATCAGCTAGGAGAGGAGGCTCCCAGCAGGCTCCAACTGCCACCAGATGGCCGACGTCACCAAGGCAATGGGAGCAAGCCAGGCAGGAGTTACCTCACAGAAGAGGGTCCACCTCAAAGAAGGGTCAGGAACCCAGCAAGGATCAGACTTTCACCAGAGGGCCCACAACAACAAGGGGATGTGAACCAGGCAGGAGTGTCCTCACACCATTGGGGCCATATCATCGAAAGGTGAGGGACCCAACACACGTGGCCTCAAACCAGAGGACACACATCACCAAGGGTCTGGGAGGGAGGCAGGCAGGAGTAGCCTCAAAACAGAGGGCCCATAGAATAAAAAAGGTGAGGAATCCCGCAGTTGGAACGTCCCAGCTGGTGGCAAGGAGCAGCGAGGCTATGGGATCCCGGTCGGTGTGAACTCACAACAGAGGGCCCTCATCATGAAACTGTGAACAACCCAGGCGTTGAGTCCACAGAGCAGAAGGCCCACATTCCCATGGGGTTGGCAACTTGGCAGGAGTGTACTCGCACCACAGGGCACACATCAGAAAAGTTTGGGAGCCCAGGAATTAGGGCCTGACGCCAGAGGGCCCTCATTACTGAAGGGAAGAAACTCCCAGCAGGCACCAAATCCCAACTGAGGGCCCACGTCGCCAAGGTGACGTGCGCTAGCCAGGCAGGAGTGACCTCACAGAAGAGGGCAAATGTCACAGAAGGGTGAGGAACCCAGCCAGGATAAGACTCTCACCAGAGGGCCCACATCACCAAGGGGATCGGAACCAGGCAGAAGTATCCTCACACCAGTGTGGCCAAATAATGGAAAGGTGAGGAACCCAGAACATGTGGCCTAAACCACAGGAACCACATCTCCAAGGTGCTTGGAGTGAGGCAGGCAGGACTAGCCTAACAACACAGGGCCCATAGATTAAAAAATGTGAGGAATCCAGCAGTTGGAACCTCGCAGCAGGCGGCCCAGAGCACGGAGTCTATGGGATCCAGGCCGAACTGAACTCACAGCAGAGGGCTCTCATCATGAAACTGTGAGCAACCCAGCCGTTGGGACCTCAGAGCAGAAGGCCCACATCCACATGGGGATGCGAACCTGGCAGGAGTATCCTCGCACCACTTAGTACGTACTAGAAAATGTGGGTACCCAGCAGTTAGGGCCTGACGCCAAAGGGCCCTCATCACTGAGGGGAGGAGGCTCCCAGCATGCTCCAACTGTCACCAGAGGGCCGACGTCGCCACGGCGGGGTGTGCCAGCCAGGAAGGAATGACCTCAGAGCAGAGGGCCAAGCTAACAGTAGTGTGAGGAACCCAACCAGGATCAGACTCTCACCAGAGGGTCCACATCACCAAGGGGATGCGAACCAGTCAGGAGTGTGCTCACACCAGTGGGCCACATCATTGAAAGGTGAGGAACCCAGCACATGTGGCTTCAAACCAGAACAGCCACATCAAAAAGGGGCTCGGAGTGAGTCAGGCAGGAGATGTCTCACAACACAGGGCCCATAGAAGAAAAAAGGTGAGGAATCCAGCAGTTGGAAGCTCCAAGCAGGTGGCCCAGGGCACCGAGGCAATAGGATCCATGCCGGAGTGAACTCACAGCAGAGGGCGCACATCCTGACACTGTGAGCAACCCAGCCGCTGGGACCTCAGAACAGAAGGTCCAAACCTGCATGGGGATGGGAACCTGGCAGGAGTGTCATCGCACCAGTAGGGCCACATCCCAAAAAGGTGAGGCTAACGGCACACGTGGTCTCAAACCAGAAGACCTACATCACCAAGGGGCTCGGTGTGAGGCAGGCAGGAGGAGCCTCACAACACAGGGCCTAAAGTATAAGAAAGGTGAGGAATCCAGCAGTTGGAACCTCCCAGCAGGCGGCCCAGAGCACAGAGGCTATGGGATCTAGGCCTGAGTGAACTAACACCAGAGAACCAACATCACGAAACTGTGAGCAACCCAGGCGTTGGGACCACAGAGCAGAAGGCCCACATCCCCATAGGGATGGGAACTTACAGGAGTGTCCTGGCATCACTGGGCTCAGTCAGAAAACGTGGGGTGCCAGCACTTAGAGCCTGACGCCAGAGGGCCCTCATCACCTAGTAGAGGAGGCTCCCAGCAGGCTCCAACTGCCACCAGATGGCCGACGTCACCAAGGCAACGGGAGAAAGCCAGGCAGGAGTTACCTCACAGAAGAGGGCCCACCTCAAAGGAGAGTGAGGAACCCAGCAAGGATGAGACTCTCACCAGAGGGCCCACCTCTCCAAGGTGCTCGGAGTGAGGCAGGCAGGACTAGCCTAACAACACAGGGCCCATAGATTAAAAAATGTGAGGAATCCAGCAGTTGAAACCTCGCAGCAAGCGGCCCAGAGCACGGAGTCTATGGGATCCAGGCCAAAGCGAACTCACAGCACAGGGCCCACATCATGAAACTGTGAGCAACCCAGCCATTGGGACCTCAGAGCAGAAGGCCCACATCCCCATGGGGATGGGAACCTGGCAGGAGTGTCCCAGCACCACTTAGTACGTAATAGAAAATGTGAGTACCCAGCAGTTAGGGCCTGACGCCAAAGGGCCCTCATCACTGTGGGGAGGAGGCTCCCAGCACGTTCCAAATGCCACCAGAGGGCTTACGTCGCCAAGGCGAGGTGTGCCAACCAGGCAGGAGTGACCTCAGAGCAGAGGGCCAAGCTCACAGAAGTGTGAGGAACCGAACCAGGATCAGACTCTCACCAGAGGGCCCACAGCACCAAGGGGATGCGAACCAGGCAGGAGTGTGCTCATAACAGTGGGGCCACATCACTGAAAGGTGAGGCACCCAGCACATGTGGCCTCAAACCAAAAGAGCCACATAAAAAGGGGGCTCGGAGTGAGTCAGGCAGGAGATGTCTCACAACACAGGGCCCATAGAAGAAAAAAGGTGAGGAATCCAGCAGTTGGAAGGTCCAAGCAGGTGGCCCAGGGCACCGAGGGTATGGGATCCATGACGAAGTGAACTCACAGCAGAGGGCCCACATCCTGACACTGTGAGCAACCCAGCCGCTGGGACCTCAGAACAGAAGGTCCAAATCTGCATGGGGATGGGAACCTGGCAGGAGTGTCATCGCACCAGTAGGGCCACATCCCTAAAAGTTGAGGCAAACGGCACACGTGGTCTCAAACCAGAAGACCTACATCACCAAGGGGCTCGGTGTGAGGCAGGCAGGAGGAGCCTCACAACACAGGGCCCAAAGTATAAGAAAGGTGAGGAATCCAGCACTTGGAACCTCCCAGCAGGTGGCCCAGGGCACAGAGGCTATGGGATCTAGGCCTGAGTGAACTAACACCGGAGTGCCAACCTAACGAAACTTTGTGCAACCCAGACGTTGCGACCACAGAGCAGAAGGCCCACATCCCCATGAGAATTGGAAACTTACAGGAGTGTCCTGGCATCACTGGGCTCACATCAGAAATCGTGGGGAGCCCAGCAGTTAGAGCCTGACGCAAGAGGGCCCGCATCACCTTGGAGAGGAGTGTACAAGAAGGCTCCAACTGCCACCAGAGGTCCGACATCACCAAGGCAACGGGAGCAATCCAGGCAGGAGTTACCTCACAGCAGAGGTCCCACCTCACAGAAGAGTAAGGAACCCAGCCAGGATCAGACTGTTACAAGAGGGCCCACATCACCAAGGGGATCGGATGCAGGCAGGAGTGGCCTCACACCAGTGTGACCAAATCATAGAAAGGCGAAGAACCCAGAACATGTGGCCTAAAAAAGAGGACCCACATCTCCAAGAGGCTGGGAGTGAGGCAGGCAGGAGGAGCCTCAAAAGAGAGGACCCATAGAATAAAAAAGGTGAGGAATCCCGCAGTTGGAACCTCCTAGCATGCGGCAAGGAGCAGCGAGGCTATGGGATCCCGGCCAGTGTGAACTCACAACAGAGGGCCCTCATCATGAAACTGTGAACAACACAGGTGTTGGGACCACAGAACAGAAGGCCCACATTCCCATGGGGTTGGTAACCTGGCAGGAGTGTACTCGCACCACAGGGCACACATCAGAAAACTTTGGGAGCCCAGGAGTTGGGGCCTGACGCCAGAAGGCCCTCATTACCGAGGGGAGGAGACTCCCAGCAGGCACCAAGTCCCAACTGAGGGCCCACGTCGCCAAGGTGACGTGCGTCAGCCAGGCAGGAGTGACCTCACAGCAGAGGGCCTACGTCACAGAAGGGGGAGGAACCCAGCCAGGATAAGACTCTCACCAGAGGGCCCACATCACCAAGGGGATCAGAACCAGGCAGGAGTGGCCTCACACCAGTATGGCCAAATCATAGAAAAGTGAGGAACCCAGAACATATGGCCTAAACCAGAGGACCCACATCAACAAGGGGCTCAGAGTGAGGCAGGCAGGAGGTGTCTCAAACAGAGGGCCCATAAAATAAAAAAGGTGAGGAATCCCGCAGTTGGAACCTCCCAGCAGGCGGCAAGGGGCAGCGAGGCTATGGGATCCCGGCCGGTGTGAACTCACAACAGAGGGCCCTCATCACGAAACTGTGAACAACCCAGCGGTTGGGACCACAGAGCAGAAGGCCCATATTCCCATGTGGTTGGGAACCTGGCAGGAGTGTACTCCCAAGAGAGGGCACACATCAGAAGAGTATGGGAGCCCAGGAGTTAGGGCCTGACGCCAGAGGGCCCTCATTACCGAGGGGAGGAGACTCCCAGCAGGCACCAACTCCCAGCTGAGGGACCACGTCGCCAAGGTGACTTGCGCAAGCCAGGCAGCAGTGACCACACAGCAGAGTGTCTACGTCACAGAAGGGTGAAGTACCCAGCCAGGATAAGCCTCTCACCAGAAGGCCCACATCACCAAGGGAATGGGATCCAGGCAGGAGTGGCCTCACACCAGTGTGGCCAAATCATAGAAAGGTGAGGAACCCAGAACATGTGGCCTAAACCAGAGGACCTAAACCAGAGGACCCACATCTCCAAGGGGCTCGGAGGACTAGCCTCACAACGCAGGGCCCATAGAATAAAAAATGTGAGGAATCCAGCAGTTGGAAGCTCCAAGCAGTTGTCCCAGCGCACCAAGGCAATGGGATCCATGCCGGATTGAAGTCACAGCAGAGGGGCCACATCCTGACACTGTGAGCAACCCAGCCATTGTGACCCCAGAGAAGAAGGCCCAAAACCGCATGGGGATGGGTACCTGGCAGTAGTGTCCTCTCACCACTTAACACGTATCAGAAAATGTGGGTACCCAGCAGTTAGGGCCTGACACCAGAATGTCCTCATCACCGAGAGGAGAAGGCTCCCAGCACGCTCCAACTGCCGCCAGAGGGCCGACGTCACCAAGGCGGGGTGTGCCAGCCAGGCAGGAGTGACCTCAGGGCAGAGGGCCAACCTTACGAAACTGTGAGGAACCCAACCAGGATGAGACTCTCACCAGAGGGCCCACATCCCCAAGGGGATGGGAACCAGGCAGGAGTGTTCTCACTCCAGTGGGGCCACATCATTGAAAGGCGAGGAACCCACCACATGTGGCCTCAAACCAGAAGACCCACATCAACAAGGGGCTCAGAGTGAGGCAGGCAGGAAGTGTCTCACAACACACGGCCCATAGAAGAAAAAAGGTAAGGAATCCTGCAGTTGGAAGCTCCAAGCAGGTGGCCCAGAGCACCGAGGGTATGGGATGCATGCCGGAGTGAACTCACAGCAGAGGGCCCACATCCTGACGCTGTGAGCAACCCAGCCGTTGGCATCTCAGAACAGAAGGCCCAAATCCGCATGGGGATGGGAACCTGGCAGGAGTGTCATCGCACCAGTGGGCACACATCAGAAAATGTGGGGAGCCCAGCAGTTTGGGCCTGACGCCAGAGGGCCCTAATCACCGACGGGAGGAGGCTCCCAGCACGCTCCAACTGCAACCAGAGGGCCCATGTGGCCAAGGCGACGTGTGCCAGCCAGGCAGGAGTGACCTCACAGCAGAGGAGCCACCTCCCAGGAGTGTGAGGAATCAAGCCAGGGTGAGACTCTCACCAGAGGGCCCACATCAACAAGAGGATGGGAACCAGTCAGGAGTGTCCTCACACCAGTGGGGTCACATACCTAAAAGGTGAGGCAACCGGCACATGTGGCCTGAAACCAGAGGACCTACATCACCAAGGGGCTTGGAGTGAGGCAGGCAGGAGGAGCCTCACACACAGGGCCCAAAGTATAAAAAAGGGGCGGAATCCAGCAGTTGGAACCTCCCAGCAGGCGGCCCAGAGCACAGAGGCTATGGGATCTAGGCCCGAGTGAACTAACACCGGAGTGGCAACATAAGGAAACTGTGAGCAACCCAGGCGTTGCGACCACAGAGCAGAAGGCCCACATCCCCATGAGGATTGGAACCTTACAAGAGTGTCCTGGCATCACTGGGCTCACATCAGAAATCTTGGGGAGCCCAGCCATTAGAACCTGACGTAAGAGGGCCCTCATCACCTTGGAGAGGAGGGTACAAGAAGGCTCCAACTGCCACCAGAGGTCCGACGTCACCAAGGCAACGGGAGCAAGCCAGGCAGGAGTGGCCTCACACCAGTGTGGCCAAATCATAGAAATGTGAGGAACCCAGAACATGTGGCCTAAACAAGAGGACCCACATCTCCAAGGGGCTGGGAGGGAGGCAGGCAGGAGGAGCCTCAAAACAGAGGACCCATAGAATAAAAAAGGTGAGGAATCCCGCAGTTGGAACCTCCTAGCATGCGGCAATGAGCAGCGAGGCTATGGGATCCCGGCCAGTGTGAACTCACAAAAGAAGGCCCTCATCATGAAACTGTGAACAACACAGGTTTTGAGACCACAGAACAGAAGGCCCACATCCCATGGCTTTGGGAACCTGGCAGGAGTGTACTCGCACCACAGGGCACACATCAGAAATGTTTGGGAGCCCAGGAGTTAGGGCCTGACGCCAGACGGCCCTAATTACCGAGGGGATCAGACTCCCAGCAGGCACCAACTCCCAACTGAGGGCCCACGTCGCCAAGGTGACGTGCGCCAGCCAGGCATGAGTGACCTTACAGCAGAGGGCATACGTCACAGACGGGTGAGGACCCCAGCCTGGATAACACTCTCACCAGAGGGCCCACATCACCAAGGGGATCGGAACTAGGCAGAAGTATCATCACACCAGTGTGGCCAAATAATGGAAAGGTGAGGAACCCAGAACATGTGGCCTAAACCACAGGAACCACATCTCCAAGGTGCTTGGAGTGAGGAAGGCAGGACTAGCCTAACAACACAGGGCCCATAGATTAAAAAATGTGAGGAATCCAGCAGTTGGAACCTTGCAGCTGGCGGCCCAGAACACGGAGTCTATGGGATCCAGGCCAAAGTGAACTCACAGCAGAGGGCCCACATCATGAAACTGTGAGAAACCCAGCCGTTGGGACCTCAGAGCAGAAGGCCCACATCCCCATGGGGATGGGAACCTGGCAGGAGTGTCCTCGCACCACTTAGTACGTATTAGACAATGAGGGTATCCAGCAGTTAGGGCCTGATGCAAAAGGGCCCTCATCACTGAGGGGACGAGGCTCCCAGCACGCGCCAACTGCCACCAGAGGGCCGACGTCGCCAAGGTGGGGTGTGCCAGCCAGGCTGGAGTGACCTTGGAGCAGAGGGCCAAGCTCACAGAAGCTTGAGGAACCCAACCAGGATCAGACTCTCACCAGAGGGCCTACATCACCAAGGGGATGGGAACAAGGCAGGAGTGTGCTCACTCCAGTGGGGCCACATCATTGAAAGGTGAGGAACCCAGCACATGTGGCCTCAAACCAGAAGAGCCACATCAAAAAGGGGCTCGGAGTGAGTCAGGCAGGAGATGTCTCACAACACAGTGCCCATAGAAGAAAAAAGGTGAGGTATCCAGCAGTTCGAATCTTCCAGCAGGCGGCGCAGAGCAAAGAGGCTATGGGATCCCGGCCTGAGTGAACTAACACCAGAGAGCCTATGTCATGAAACTGTGAGCAACCCAGGCGTTGGAACCACAGAGCAGAAGGCCAAAATCCGTATGGGGATGGGAACCTGGCAGGAGTGTCATCGCACCAGTGGGCGCACATCAGAAAATGTCGGGAGGCCAGCAGTTAGGGCCTGACACCAGAGCGCCTTCATCACCAAGGGGAGGAGGCTCCCAGCAGGCTCCAACTGCCACCAGAGGGCCGATGTCGCCAAGGCACGGTGTGCCACCCAGGCAGGATTGACCTCAGAGAAGAGGGCCCACCTCCCAGAAGTGTGAGGAATCCAGGCAGGATCAGACTCTCACCAGAGGGCCCACATCACCAAGGGGATGGGAACCAGGCAGGTGTGTCCTCACACCAGTGGGGCCACATCACTAAAAGGTGAGGAAACCGGCACATGTAAGCTCAAACCACAGGACCTACATCACAAACGGGGTGGAGTGAGGCAGGCAGCAGGAGCCTCACAAAACAGGGCACAAAGAATAAAAAAGGTGAGGAATCCAGCAGTTGGAAGCTCCAAGCAGGTGGCCCAGGGCACCGAGGCAATAGGATCCATGCCGGAGTGAACTCACAGCAGAGGGCGCACATCCTGACACTGTGAGCAACCCAGCCGCTGGGACCTCAGAACAGAAGGTCCAAACCTGCATGGGGATGGGAACCTGGCAGGAGTGTCATCGCACCAGTAGGGCCACATCCCAAAAAGGTGAGGCTAACGGCACACGTGGTCTCAAACCAGAAGACCTACATCACCAAGGGGCTCGGTGTGAGGCAGGCAGGAGGAGCCTCACAACACAGGGCCTAAAGTATAAGAAAGGTGAGGAATCCAGCAGTTGGAACCTCCCAGCAGGCGGCCCAGAGCACAGAGGCTATGGGATCTAGGCCTGAGTGAACTAACACCAGAGAACCAACATCACGAAACTGTGAGCAACCCAGGCGTTGGGACCACAGAGCAGAAGGCCCACATCCCCATAGGGATGGGAACTTACAGGAGTGTCCTGGCATCACTGGGCTCAGTCAGAAAACGTGGGGTGCCAGCACTTAGAGCCTGACGCCAGAGGGCCCTCATCACCTAGGAGAGGAGGCTCCCAGCAGGCTCCAACTGCCACCAGATGGCCGACGTCACCAAGGCAACGGGAGCAAGCCAGGCAGGAGTTACCTCACAGAAGAGGGCCCACCTCAAAGGAGAGTGAGGAACCCAGCAAGGATGAGACTCTCACCAGAGGGCCCACCTCTCCAAGGTGCTCGGAGTGAGGCAGGCAGGACTAGCCTAACAACACAGGGCCCATAGATTAAAAAATGTGAGGAATCCAGCAGTTGAAACCTCGCAGCAAGCGGCCCAGAGCACGGAGTCTATGGGATCCAGGCCAAAGCGAACTCACAGCACAGGGCCCACATCATGAAACTGTGAGCAACCCAGCCATTGGGACCTCAGAGCAGAAGGCCCACATCCCCATGGGGATGGGAACCTGGCAGGAGTGTCCCAGCACCACTTAGTACGTAATAGAAAATGTGAGTACCCAGCAGTTAGGGCCTGACGCCAAAGGGCCCTCATCACTGTGGGGAGGAGGCTCCCAGCACGTTCCAAATGCCACCAGAGGGCTTACGTCGCCAAGGCGAGGTGTGCCAACCAGGCAGGAGTGACCTCAGAGCAGAGGGCCAAGCTCACAGAAGTGTGAGGAACCGAACCAGGATCAGACTCTCACCAGAGGGCCCACAGCACCAAGGGGATGCGAACCAGGCAGGAGTGTGCTCATAACAGTGGGGCCACATCACTGAAAGGTGAGGCACCCAGCACATGTGGCCTCAAACCAAAAGAGCCACATAAAAAGGGGGCTCGGAGTGAGTCAGGCAGGAGATGTCTCACAACACAGGGCCCATAGAAGAAAAAAGGTGAGGAATCCAGCAGTTGGAAGGTCCAAGCAGGTGGCCCAGGGCACCGAGGGTATGGGATCCATGACGAAGTGAACTCACAGCAGAGGGCCCACATCCTGACACTGTGAGCAACCCAGCCGCTGGGACCTCAGAACAGAAGGTCCAAATCTGCATGGGGATGGGAACCTGGCAGGAGTGTCATCGCACCAGTAGGGCCACATCCCTAAAAGTTGAGGCAAACGGCACACGTGGTCTCAAACCAGAAGACCTACATCACCAAGGGGCTCGGTGTGAGGCAGGCAGGAGGAGCCTCACAACACAGGGCCCAAAGTATAAGAAAGGTGAGGAATCCAGCACTTGGAACCTCCCAGCAGGTGGCCCAGGGCACAGAGGCTATGGGATCTAGGCCTGAGTGAACTAACACCGGAGTGCCAACCTAACGAAACTTTGTGCAACCCAGACGTTGCGACCACAGAGCAGAAGGCCCACATCCCCATGAGAATTGGAAACTTACAGGAGTGTCCTGGCATCACTGGGCTCACATCAGAAATCGTGGGGAGCCCAGCAGTTAGAGCCTGACGCAAGAGGGCCCGCATCACCTTGGAGAGGAGTGTACAAGAAGGCTCCAACTGCCACCAGAGGTCCGACATCACCAAGGCAACGGGAGCAATCCAGGCAGGAGTTACCTCACAGCAGAGGTCCCACCTCACAGAAGAGTAAGGAACCCAGCCAGGATCAGACTGTTACAAGAGGGCCCACATCACCAAGGGGATCGGATGCAGGCAGGAGTGGCCTCACACCAGTGTGACCAAATCATAGAAAGGCGAAGAACCCAGAACATGTGGCCTAAAAAAGAGGACCCACATCTCCAAGAGGCTGGGAGTGAGGCAGGCAGGAGGAGCCTCAAAAGAGAGGACCCATAGAATAAAAAAGGTGAGGAATCCCGCAGTTGGAACCTCCTAGCATGCGGCAAGGAGCAGCGAGGCTATGGGATCCCGGCCAGTGTGAACTCACAACAGAGGGCCCTCATCATGAAACTGTGAACAACACAGGTGTTGGGACCACAGAACAGAAGGCCCACATTCCCATGGGGTTGGTAACCTGGCAGGAGTGTACTCGCACCACAGGGCACACATCAGAAAACTTTGGGAGCCCAGGAGTTGGGGCCTGACGCCAGAAGGCCCTCATTACCGAGGGGAGGAGACTCCCAGCAGGCACCAAGTCCCAACTGAGGGCCCACGTCGCCAAGGTGACGTGCGTCAGCCAGGCAGGAGTGACCTCACAGCAGAGGGCCTACGTCACAGAAGGGGGAGGAACCCAGCCAGGATAAGACTCTCACCAGAGGGCCCACATCACCAAGGGGATCAGAACCAGGCAGGAGTGGCCTCACACCAGTATGGCCAAATCATAGAAAAGTGAGGAACCCAGAACATATGGCCTAAACCAGAGGACCCACATCAACAAGGGGCTCAGAGTGAGGCAGGCAGGAGGTGTCTCAAACAGAGGGCCCATAAAATAAAAAAGGTGAGGAATCCCGCAGTTGGAACCTCCCAGCAGGCGGCAAGGGGCAGCGAGGCTATGGGATCCCGGCCGGTGTGAACTCACAACAGAGGGCCCTCATCACGAAACTGTGAACAACCCAGCGGTTGGGACCACAGAGCAGAAGGCCCATATTCCCATGTGGTTGGGAACCTGGCAGGAGTGTACTCCCAAGAGAGGGCACACATCAGAAGAGTATGGGAGCCCAGGAGTTAGGGCCTGACGCCAGAGGGCCCTCATTACCGAGGGGAGGAGACTCCCAGCAGGCACCAACTCCCAGCTGAGGGACCACGTCGCCAAGGTGACTTGCGCAAGCCAGGCAGCAGTGACCACACAGCAGAGTGTCTACGTCACAGAAGGGTGAAGTACCCAGCCAGGATAAGCCTCTCACCAGAAGGCCCACATCACCAAGGGAATGGGATCCAGGCAGGAGTGGCCTCACACCAGTGTGGCCAAATCATAGAAAGGTGAGGAACCCAGAACATGTGGCCTAAACCAGAGGACCTAAACCAGAGGACCCACATCTCCAAGGGGCTCGGAGGACTAGCCTCACAACGCAGGGCCCATAGAATAAAAAATGTGAGGAATCCAGCAGTTGGAAGCTCCAAGCAGTTGTCCCAGCGCACCAAGGCAATGGGATCCATGCCGGATTGAAGTCACAGCAGAGGGGCCACATCCTGACACTGTGAGCAACCCAGCCATTGTGACCCCAGAGAAGAAGGCCCAAAACCGCATGGGGATGGGTACCTGGCAGTTGTGTCCTCTCACCACTTAACACGTATCAGAAAATGTGGGTACCCAGCGGTTAGGGCCTGACACCAGAATGTCCTCATCACCGAGAGGAGAAGGCTCCCAGCACGCTCCAACTGCCGCCAGAGGGCCGACGTCACCAAGGCGGGGTGTGCCAGCCAGGCAGGAGTGACCTCAGGGCAGAGGGCCAACCTTACGAAACTGTGAGGAACCCAACCAGGATGAGACTCTCACCAGAGGGCCCACATCCCCAAGGGGATGGGAACCAGGCAGGAGTGTTCTCACTCCAGTGGGGCCACATCATTGAAAGGCGAGGAACCCACCACATGTGGCCTCAAACCAGAAGACCCACATCAACAAGGGGCTCAGAGTGAGGCAGGCAGGAAGTGTCTCACAACACACGGCCCATAGAAGAAAAAAGGTAAGGAATCCTGCAGTTGGAAGCTCCAAGCAGGTGGCCCAGAGCACCGAGGGTATGGGATGCATGCCGGAGTGAACTCACAGCAGAGGGCCCACATCCTGACGCTGTGAGCAACCCAGCCGTTGGCATCTCAGAACAGAAGGCCCAAATCCGCATGGGGATGGGAACCTGGCAGGAGTGTCATCGCACCAGTGGGCACACATCAGAAAATGTGGGGAGCCCAGCAGTTTGGGCCTGACGCCAGAGGGCCCTAATCACCGACGGGAGGAGGCTCCCAGCACGCTCCAACTGCAACCAGAGGGCCCATGTGGCCAAGGCGACGTGTGCCAGCCAGGCAGGAGTGACCTCACAGCAGAGGAGCCACCTCCCAGGAGTGTGAGGAATCAAGCCAGGGTCAGACTCTCACCAGAGGGCCCACATCAACAAGAGGATGGGAACCAGTCAGGAGTGTCCTCACACCAGTGGGGTCACATACCTAAAAGGTGAGGCAACCGGCACATGTGGCCTGAAACCAGAGGACCTACATCACCAAGGGGCTTGGAGTGAGGCAGGCAGGAGGAGCCTCACACACAGGGCCCAAAGTATAAAAAAGGGGCGGAATCCAGCAGTTGGAACCTCCCAGCAGGCGGCCCAGAGCACAGAGGCTATGGGATCTAGGCCCGAGTGAACTAACACCGGAGTGGCAACATAAGGAAACTGTGAGCAACCCAGGCGTTGCGACCACAGAGCAGAAGGCCCACATCCCCATGAGGATTGGAACCTTACAAGAGTGTCCTGGCATCACTGGGCTCACATCAGAAATCTTGGGGAGCCCAGCCATTAGAACCTGACGTAAGAGGGCCCTCATCACCTTGGAGAGGAGGGTACAAGAAGGCTCCAACTGCCACCAGAGGTCCGACGTCACCAAGGCAACGGGAGCAAGCCAGGCAGGAGTGGCCTCACACCAGTGTGGCCAAATCATAGAAATGTGAGGAACCCAGAACATGTGGCCTAAACAAGAGGACCCACATCTCCAAGGGGCTGGGAGGGAGGCAGGCAGGAGGAGCCTCAAAACAGAGGACCCATAGAATAAAAAAGGTGAGGAATCCCGCAGTTGGAACCTCCTAGCATGCGGCAATGAGCAGCGAGGCTATGGGATCCCGGCCAGTGTGAACTCACAAAAGAAGGCCCTCATCATGAAACTGTGAACAACACAGGTTTTGAGACCACAGAACAGAAGGCCCACATCCCATGGCTTTGGGAACCTGGCAGGAGTGTACTCGCACCACAGGGCACACATCAGAAATGTTTGGGAGCCCAGGAGTTAGGGCCTGACGCCAGACGGCCCTAATTACCGAGGGGATCAGACTCCCAGCAGGCACCAACTCCCAACTGAGGGCCCACGTCGCCAAGGTGACGTGCGCCAGCCAGGCATGAGTGACCTTACAGCAGAGGGCATACGTCACAGACGGGTGAGGACCCCAGCCTGGATAACACTCTCACCAGAGGGCCCACATCACCAAGGGGATCGGAACTAGGCAGAAGTATCATCACACCAGTGTGGCCAAATAATGGAAAGGTGAGGAACCCAGAACATGTGGCCTAAACCACAGGAACCACATCTCCAAGGTGCTTGGAGTGAGGAAGGCAGGACTAGCCTAACAACACAGGGCCCATAGATTAAAAAATGTGAGGAATCCAGCAGTTGGAACCTTGCAGCTGGCGGCCCAGAACACGGAGTCTATGGGATCCAGGCCAAAGTGAACTCACAGCAGAGGGCCCACATCATGAAACTGTGAGAAACCCAGCCGTTGGGACCTCAGAGCAGAAGGCCCACATCCCCATGGGGATGGGAACCTGGCAGGAGTGTCCTCGCACCACTTAGTACGTATTAGACAATGAGGGTATCCAGCAGTTAGGGCCTGATGCAAAAGGGCCCTCATCACTGAGGGGACGAGGCTCCCAGCACGCGCCAACTGCCACCAGAGGGCCGACGTCGCCAAGGTGGGGTGTGCCAGCCAGGCTGGAGTGACCTTGGAGCAGAGGGCCAAGCTCACAGAAGCTTGAGGAACCCAACCAGGATCAGACTCTCACCAGAGGGCCTACATCACCAAGGGGATGGGAACAAGGCAGGAGTGTGCTCACTCCAGTGGGGCCACATCATTGAAAGGTGAGGAACCCAGCACATGTGGCCTCAAACCAGAAGAGCCACATCAAAAAGGGGCTCGGAGTGAGTCAGGCAGGAGATGTCTCACAACACAGTGCCCATAGAAGAAAAAAGGTGAGGTATCCAGCAGTTCGAATCTTCCAGCAGGCGGCCCAGAGCACAGAGGCTATGGGATCCCGGCCTGAGTGAACTAACACCAGAGAGCCTATGTCATGAAACTGTGAGCAACCCAGGCGTTGGAACCACAGAGCAGAAGGCCAAAATCCGTATGGGGATGGGAACCTGGCAGGAGTGTCATCGCACCAGTGGGCGCACATCAGAAAATGTCGGGAGGCCAGCAGTTAGGGCCTGACACCAGAGCGCCTTCATCACCAAGGGGAGGAGGCTCCCAGCAGGCTCCAACTGCCACCAGAGGGCCGATGTCGCCAAGGCACGGTGTGCCACCCAGGCAGGATTGACCTCAGAGAAGAGGGCCCACCTCCCAGAAGTGTGAGGAATCCAGGCAGGATCAGACTCTCACCAGAGGGCCCACATCACCAAGGGGATGGGAACCAGGCAGGTGTGTCCTCACACCAGTGGGGCCACATCACTAAAAGGTGAGGAAACCGGCACATGTAAGCTCAAACCACAGGACCTACATCACAAACGGGGTGGAGTGAGGCAGGCAGCAGGAGCCTCACAAAACAGGGCACAAAGAATAAAAAAGGTGAGGAATCCAGCAGTTGGAAGCTCCAAGCAGGTGGCCCAGGGCACCGAGGCAATAGGATCCATGCCGGAGTGAACTCACAGCAGAGGGCGCACATCCTGACACTGTGAGCAACCCAGCCGCTGGGACCTCAGAACAGAAGGTCCAAACCTGCATGGGGATGGGAACCTGGCAGGAGTGTCATCGCACCAGTAGGGCCACATCCCAAAAAGGTGAGGCTAACGGCACACGTGGTCTCAAACCAGAAGACCTACATCACCAAGGGGCTCGGTGTGAGGCAGGCAGGAGGAGCCTCACAACACAGGGCCTAAAGTATAAGAAAGGTGAGGAATCCAGCAGTTGGAACCTCCCAGCAGGCGGCCCAGAGCACAGAGGCTATGGGATCTAGGCCTGAGTGAACTAACACCAGAGAACCAACATCACGAAACTGTGAGCAACCCAGGCGTTGGGACCACAGAGCAGAAGGCCCACATCCCCATAGGGATGGGAACTTACAGGAGTGTCCTGGCATCACTGGGCTCAGTCAGAAAACGTGGGGTGCCAGCACTTAGAGCCTGACGCCAGAGGGCCCTCATCACCTAGGAGAGGAGGCTCCCAGCAGGCTCCAACTGCCACCAGATGGCCGACGTCACCAAGGCAACGGGAGCAAGCCAGGCAGGAGTTACCTCACAGAAGAGGGCCCACCTCAAAGGAGAGTGAGGAACCCAGCAAGGATGAGACTCTCACCAGAGGGCCCACCTCTCCAAGGTGCTCGGAGTGAGGCAGGCAGGACTAGCCTAACAACACAGGGCCCATAGATTAAAAAATGTGAGGAATCCAGCAGTTGAAACCTCGCAGCAAGCGGCCCAGAGCACGGAGTCTATGGGATCCAGGCCAAAGCGAACTCACAGCACAGGGCCCACATCATGAAACTGTGAGCAACCCAGCCATTGGGACCTCAGAGCAGAAGGCCCACATCCCCATGGGGATGGGAACCTGGCAGGAGTGTCCCAGCACCACTTAGTACGTAATAGAAAATGTGAGTACCCAGCAGTTAGGGCCTGACGCCAAAGGGCCCTCATCACTGTGGGGAGGAGGCTCCCAGCACGTTCCAAATGCCACCAGAGGGCTTACGTCGCCAAGGCGAGGTGTGCCAACCAGGCAGGAGTGACCTCAGAGCAGAGGGCCAAGCTCACAGAAGTGTGAGGAACCGAACCAGGATCAGACTCTCACCAGAGGGCCCACAGCACCAAGGGGATGCGAACCAGGCAGGAGTGTGCTCATAACAGTGGGGCCACATCACTGAAAGGTGAGGCACCCAGCACATGTGGCCTCAAACCAAAAGAGCCACATAAAAAGGGGGCTCGGAGTGAGTCAGGCAGGAGATGTCTCACAACACAGGGCCCATAGAAGAAAAAAGGTGAGGAATCCAGCAGTTGGAAGGTCCAAGCAGGTGGCCCAGGGCACCGAGGGTATGGGATCCATGACGAAGTGAACTCACAGCAGAGGGCCCACATCCTGACACTGTGAGCAACCCAGCCGCTGGGACCTCAGAACAGAAGGTCCAAATCTGCATGGGGATGGGAACCTGGCAGGAGTGTCATCGCACCAGTAGGGCCACATCCCTAAAAGTTGAGGCAAACGGCACACGTGGTCTCAAACCAGAAGACCTACATCACCAAGGGGCTCGGTGTGAGGCAGGCAGGAGGAGCCTCACAACACAGGGCCCGAAGTATAAGAAAGGTGAGGAATCCAGCACTTGGAACCTCCCAGCAGGTGGCCCAGGGCACAGAGGCTATGGGATCTAGGCCTGAGTGAACTAACACCGGAGTGCCAACCTAACGAAACTTTGTGCAACCCAGACGTTGCGACCACAGAGCAGAAGGCCCACATCCCCATGAGAATTGGAAACTTACAGGAGTGTCCTGGCATCACTGGGCTCACATCAGAAATCGTGGGGAGCCCAGCAGTTAGAGCCTGACGCAAGAGGGCCCGCATCACCTTGGAGAGGAGTGTACAAGAAGGCTCCAACTGCCACCAGAGGTCCGACATCACCAAGGCAACGGGAGCAATCCAGGCAGGAGTTACCTCACAGCAGAGGTCCCACCTCACAGAAGAGTAAGGAACCCAGCCAGGATCAGACTGTTACAAGAGGGCCCACATCACCAAGGGGATCGGATGCAGGCAGGAGTGGCCTCACACCAGTGTGACCAAATCATAGAAAGGCGAAGAACCCAGAACATGTGGCCTAAAAAAGAGGACCCACATCTCCAAGAGGCTGGGAGTGAGGCAGGCAGGAGGAGCCTCAAAAGAGAGGACCCATAGAATAAAAAAGGTGAGGAATCCCGCAGTTGGAACCTCCTAGCATGCGGCAAGGAGCAGCGAGGCTATGGGATCCCGGCCAGTGTGAACTCACAACAGAGGGCCCTCATCATGAAACTGTGAACAACACAGGTGTTGGGACCACAGAACAGAAGGCCCACATTCCCATGGGGTTGGTAACCTGGCAGGAGTGTACTCGCACCACAGGGCACACATCAGAAAACTTTGGGAGCCCAGGAGTTGGGGCCTGACGCCAGAAGGCCCTCATTACCGAGGGGAGGAGACTCCCAGCAGGCACCAAGTCCCAACTGAGGGCCCACGTCGCCAAGGTGACGTGCGTCAGCCAGGCAGGAGTGACCTCACAGCAGAGGGCCTACGTCACAGAAGGGGGAGGAACCCAGCCAGGATAAGACTCTCACCAGAGGGCCCACATCACCAAGGGGATCAGAACCAGGCAGGAGTGGCCTCACACCAGTATGGCCAAATCATAGAAAAGTGAGGAACCCAGAACATATGGCCTAAACCAGAGGACCCACATCAACAAGGGGCTCAGAGTGAGGCAGGCAGGAGGTGTCTCAAACAGAGGGCCCATAAAATAAAAAAGGTGAGGAATCCCGCAGTTGGAACCTCCCAGCAGGCGGCAAGGGGCAGCGAGGCTATGGGATCCCGGCCGGTGTGAACTCACAACAGAGGGCCCTCATCACGAAACTGTGAACAACCCAGCGGTTGGGACCACAGAGCAGAAGGCCCATATTCCCATGTGGTTGGGAACCTGGCAGGAGTGTACTCCCAAGAGAGGGCACACATCAGAAGAGTATGGGAGCCCAGGAGTTAGGGCCTGACGCCAGAGGGCCCTCATTACCGAGGGGAGGAGACTCCCAGCAGGCACCAACTCCCAGCTGAGGGACCACGTCGCCAAGGTGACTTGCGCAAGCCAGGCAGCAGTGACCACACAGCAGAGTGTCTACGTCACAGAAGGGTGAAGTACCCAGCCAGGATAAGCCTCTCACCAGAAGGCCCACATCACCAAGGGAATGGGATCCAGGCAGGAGTGGCCTCACACCAGTGTGGCCAAATCATAGAAAGGTGAGGAACCCAGAACATGTGGCCTAAACCAGAGGACCTAAACCAGAGGACCCACATCTCCAAGGGGCTCGGAGGACTAGCCTCACAACGCAGGGCCCATAGAATAAAAAATGTGAGGAATCCAGCAGTTGGAAGCTCCAAGCAGTTGTCCCAGCGCACCAAGGCAATGGGATCCATGCCGGATTGAAGTCACAGCAGAGGGGCCGCATCCTGACACTGTGAGCAACCCAGCCATTGTGACCCCAGAGAAGAAGGCCCAAAACCGCATGGGGATGGGTACCTGGCAGTAGTGTCCTCTCACCACTTAACACGTATCAGAAAATGTGGGTACCCAGCGGTTAGGGCCTGACACCAGAATGTCCTCATCACCGAGAGGAGAAGGCTCCCAGCACGCTCCAACTGCCGCCAGAGGGCCGACGTCACCAAGGCGGGGTGTGCCAGCCAGGCAGGAGTGACCTCAGGGCAGAGGGCCAACCTTACGAAACTGTGAGGAACCCAACCAGGATGAGACTCTCACCAGAGGGCCCACATCCCCAAGGGGATGGGAACCAGGCAGGAGTGTTCTCACTCCAGTGGGGCCACATCATTGAAAGGCGAGGAACCCACCACATGTGGCCTCAAACCAGAAGACCCACATCAACAAGGGGCTCAGAGTGAGGCAGGCAGGAAGTGTCTCACAACACACGGCCCATAGAAGAAAAAAGGTAAGGAATCCTGCAGTTGGAAGCTCCAAGCAGGTGGCCCAGAGCACCGAGGGTATGGGATGCATGCCGGAGTGAACTCACAGCAGAGGGCCCACATCCTGACGCTGTGAGCAACCCAGCCGTTGGCATCTCAGAACAGAAGGCCCAAATCCGCATGGGGATGGGAACCTGGCAGGAGTGTCATCGCACCAGTGGGCACACATCAGAAAATGTGGGGAGCCCAGCAGTTTGGGCCTGACGCCAGAGGGCCCTAATCACCGACGGGAGGAGGCTCCCAGCACGCTCCAACTGCAACCAGAGGGCCCATGTGGCCAAGGCGACGTGTGCCAGCCAGGCAGGAGTGACCTCACAGCAGAGGAGCCACCTCCCAGGAGTGTGAGGAATCAAGCCAGGGTCAGACTCTCACCAGAGGGCCCACATCAACAAGAGGATGGGAACCAGTCAGGAGTGTCCTCACACCAGTGGGGTCACATACCTAAAAGGTGAGGCAACCGGCACATGTGGCCTGAAACCAGAGGACCTACATCACCAAGGGGCTTGGAGTGAGGCAGGCAGGAGGAGCCTCACACACAGGGCCCAAAGTATAAAAAAGGGGCGGAATCCAGCAGTTGGAACCTCCCAGCAGGCGGCCCAGAGCACAGAGGCTATGGGATCTAGGCCCGAGTGAACTAACACCGGAGTGGCAACATAAGGAAACTGTGAGCAACCCAGGCGTTGCGACCACAGAGCAGAAGGCCCACATCCCCATGAGGATTGGAACCTTACAAGAGTGTCCTGGCATCACTGGGCTCACATCAGAAATCTTGGGGAGCCCAGCCATTAGAACCTGACGTAAGAGGGCCCTCATCACCTTGGAGAGGAGGGTACAAGAAGGCTCCAACTGCCACCAGAGGTCCGACGTCACCAAGGCAACGGGAGCAAGCCAGGCAGGAGTGGCCTCACACCAGTGTGGCCAAATCATAGAAATGTGAGGAACCCAGAACATGTGGCCTAAACAAGAGGACCCACATCTCCAAGGGGCTGGGAGGGAGGCAGGCAGGAGGAGCCTCAAAACAGAGGACCCATAGAATAAAAAAGGTGAGGAATCCCGCAGTTGGAACCTCCTAGCATGCGGCAATGAGCAGCGAGGCTATGGGATCCCGGCCAGTGTGAACTCACAAAAGAAGGCCCTCATCATGAAACTGTGAACAACACAGGTTTTGAGACCACAGAACAGAAGGCCCACATCCCATGGCTTTGGGAACCTGGCAGGAGTGTACTCGCACCACAGGGCACACATCAGAAATGTTTGGGAGCCCAGGAGTTAGGGCCTGACGCCAGACGGCCCTAATTACCGAGGGGAGGAGACTCCCAGCAGGCACCAACTCCCAACTGAGGGCCCACGTCGCCAAGGTGACGTGCGCCAGCCAGGCATGAGTGACCTTACAGCAGAGGGCATACGTCACAGACGGGTGAGGACCCCAGCCTGGATAACACTCTCACCAGAGGGCCCACATCACCAAGGGGATCGGAACTAGGCAGAAGTATCATCACACCAGTGTGGCCAAATAATGGAAAGGTGAGGAACCCAGAACATGTGGCCTAAACCACAGGAACCACATCTCCAAGGTGCTTGGAGTGAGGAAGGCAGGACTAGCCTAACAACACAGGGCCCATAGATTAAAAAATGTGAGGAATCCAGCAGTTGGAACCTTGCAGCTGGCGGCCCAGAACACGGAGTCTATGGGATCCAGGCCAAAGTGAACTCACAGCAGAGGGCCCACATCATGAAACTGTGAGAAACCCAGCCGTTGGGACCTCAGAGCAGAAGGCCCACATCCCCATGGGGATGGGAACCTGGCAGGAGTGTCCTCGCACCACTTAGTACGTATTAGACAATGAGGGTATCCAGCAGTTAGGGCCTGATGCAAAAGGGCCCTCATCACTGAGGGGACGAGGCTCCCAGCACGCGCCAACTGCCACCAGAGGGCCGACGTCGCCAAGGTGGGGTGTGCCAGCCAGGCTGGAGTGACCTTGGAGCAGAGGGCCAAGCTCACAGAAGCTTGAGGAACCCAACCAGGATCAGACTCTCACCAGAGGGCCTACATCACCAAGGGGATGGGAACAAGGCAGGAGTGTGCTCACTCCAGTGGGGCCACATCATTGAAAGGTGAGGAACCCAGCACATGTGGCCTCAAACCAGAAGAGCCACATCAAAAAGGGGCTCGGAGTGAGTCAGGCAGGAGATGTCTCACAACACAGTGCCCATAGAAGAAAAAAGGTGAGGTATCCAGCAGTTCGAATCTTCCAGCAGGCGGCCCAGAGCACAGAGGCTATGGGATCCCGGCCTGAGTGAACTAACACCAGAGAGCCTATGTCATGAAACTGTGAGCAACCCAGGCGTTGGAACCACAGAGCAGAAGGCCAAAATCTGTATGGGGATGGGAACCTGGCAGGAGTGTCATCGCACCAGTGGGCGCACATCAGAAAATGTCGGGAGGCCAGCAGTTAGGGCCTGACACCAGAGCGCCTTCATCACCAAGGGGAGGAGGCTCCCAGCAGGCTCCAACTGCCACCAGAGGGCCGATGTCGCCAAGGCACGGTGTGCCACCCAGGCAGGATTGACCTCAGAGAAGAGGGCCCACCTCCCAGAAGTGTGAGGAATCCAGGCAGGATCAGACTCTCACCAGAGGGCCCACATCACCAAGGGGATGGGAACCAGGCAGGTGTGTCCTCACACCAGTGGGGCCACATCACTAAAAGGTGAGGAAACCGGCACATGTAAGCTCAAACCACAGGACCTACATCACAAACGGGGTGGAGTGAGGCAGGCAGCAGGAGCCTCACAAAACAGGGCACAAAGAATAAAAAAGGTGAGGAATCCAGCAGTTCGAACCACGCAGCAGGGTGCCCAGAGCACAGAGGCTATGGGATCTAGGCCTTAGTGAACTAACACCAGAGAGCCAACACCATGAAACTGTAAGCAACCCAGGCGTTGGGACCTCAGAGCAGAAGGCCCACATGCCCATGGGGATGGGAACCTTACAGGAGTGTCCTGGCATCACTGGGCTCACATCAGAAAACGTGGGGAGCAAAGCAGTTAGAACCTGACGCCAGAGGGCACTCATCACCGAGGAGAGGAGGCTACCAGCAGGCACCAACTCCCAACTGAGGGCCCACGTCGCCAAGGTGATGTGCGCCAGCCAGGCAGCAGTGACCTCACAGCAGAGTGTCTACGTCACAGAAGAGTGAATTACCCAGCCAGGATAAGACTCTCACCAGAAGGCCCACATCACCAAGGGAATGGGATCCAGGCAGGAGTGGCCTCACACCAGTGTGGCCAAATCATAGAAAGGTGAGGAACCCAGAACATGTGGCCTAAACCAGAGGACCTAAACCAGAGGACCCACATCTCCAAGGGGCTCGGAGGACTAGCCTCACAACGCAGGGCCCATAGAATAAAAAATGTGAGGAATCCAGCAGTTGGAAGCTCCAAGCAGTTGTCCCAGAGCACCGAGGCTATGGGATCCATGCCAGATTGAAGTCACAGCAGAGGGGCCACATCCTGACACTGTGAGCAACCCAGCCGTTGTGACCCCAGAGCAGAAGGCCCAAAACCGCATGGGGATGGGAACCTGGCAGGAGTGTCCTCTCACCACTTAGCACGTATCAGAAAATGCGGGTACCCAGCAGTTAGGGCCTCACACCAGAGTGTCCTCATCACCGAGAGGAAAAGGCTCCCAGCACACTCCAACTGCCGCCAGAGGGCCGTCGTCGCCAACGTGGGGTGTGCCAGCCCGGCAGGAGTGACCTCAGCGCAGAGGGCCGAGCTCCCAGAAGTGTGAGGAACCCAAGCAGGATCAGACTCTCACCAGAGGGTCCACATCCCCAAGGGGATGCGAACCAGGCAGGAGTGTGCTCACACCAGTGGGGCCCACATCATTGAAAGGTGAGGAACCCAGCACATGTGGCCTCAAACCAGAAGAGCCACATCAAAAAGGGGCTCGGAGTGAGTCAGGCAGGAGATGTCTCACAACAGAGGGCCCATAGAAGAAAAAAGGTGAGGAATCCAGCAGTTGGAAGCTCCAAGCAGGTGTCCCAGGGCACCGAGGCAATGGGATCCATGCCGGAGTGAACTCACAGCAGAGGGCGCACATCCTGACACTGTGAGCAACCCAGCCGCTGGGACCTCAGAACAGAAGGTCCAAACCTGCATGGGGATGGGAACCTGGCAGGAGAGTCATCGCACCAGTAGGGCCACATCCCTAAAAGGTGAGGCAAACGGCACACGTGGTCTCAAACCAGAAGACCTACATCACCAAGGGGCTCGGTGTGAGGCAGGCAGGAGGAGCCTCACAACACAGGGCCCAAAGTATAAGAAAGGTGAGGAATCCAGCAGTTGGAACCTCCCAGCAGGCGGCCCAGAGCACAGAGGCTATGGGATCTAGGCCCGAGTGAACTAACACCGGAGTGGCAACATAAGGAAACTGTGAGCAACCCAGGCGTTGCGACCACAGAGCAGAAGGCCCACATCCCCATGAGGATTGGAACCTTACAAGAGTGTCCTGGCATCACTGGGCTCACATCAGAAATCTTGGGGAGCCCAGCCATTAGAACCTGACGTAAGAGGGCCCGCATCACCTTGGAGAGGAGGGTATAAGAAGGCTCCAACTGCCACCAGAGGTCCGACGTCACCAAGGCAACGGGAGCAAGCCAGGCAGGAGTGGCCTCACACCAGTGTGGCCAAATCATAGAAATGTGAGGAACCCGGAACATGTGGCCTAAACAAGAAAACCCACATCTCCAAGGGGCTGGGAGGGAGGCAGGCAGGAGGAGCCTCAAAACAGAGGACCCATAGAATAAAAAAGGTGAGGAATCCCGCAGTTGGAACCTCCTAGCATGCGGCAAGGAGCAGCGAGGCTATGGGATCCCGGCCAGTGTGAACTCACAAAAGAAGGCCCTCATCATGAAACTGTGAACAACACAGGTGTTGGGACACAGAATAGAAGGCCCACATCCCATGGCTTTGGGAACCTGGCAGGAGTGTACTCGCACCACAGGGCACACATCAGAAATGTTTGGGAGCCCAGGAGTTAGGGCCTGACGCCAGACGGCCCTAATTACCGAGGGGATCAGACTCCCAGCAGGCACCAACTCCCAACTGAGGGCCCACGTCGCCAAGGTGACGTGCGCCAGCCAGGCATGAGTGACCTTACAGCAGAGGGCATACGTCACAGACGGGTGAGGACCCCAGCCTGGATAACACTCTCACCAGAGGGCCCACATCACCAAGGGGATCGGAACTAGGCAGAAGTATCATCACACCAGTGTGGCCAAATAATGGAAAGGTGAGGAACCCAGAACATGTGGCCTAAACCACAGGAACCACATCTCCAAGGTGCTTGGAGTGAGGAAGGCAGGACTAGCCTAACAACACAGGGCCCATAGAATTAAAAATGTGAGGAATCCAGCAGTTGGAAGCACCAAGCACTTGTCCCAGAGCACCGAGGCAATGGGATCCATGCCGGATTGAAGTCACAGCAGAGGGGCCACATCCTGACACGGTGAGCAACCCAGCCATTGTGACACCAGAGAAGAAGGCCCAAAACCGCATGGGGATGGGTACCTGGCAGTAGTGTCCTCTCACCACTTAGCACGTATCAGAAAATGTGGGTACCCAGCAGTTAGGGCCTGACACCAGAATGTCCTCATCACCGAGAGGAGAAGGCTCCCAGCACGCTCCAACTGCCGCCAGAGGGCCGACGTCACCAAGGCGGGGTGTGCCAGCCAGGCAGGAGTAACCTCAGGGCAGAGGGCCAACCTTACGAAACTCTGAGGAACCCAACCAGGATGAGACTCTCACCAGAGGGCCCACATCCCCAAGGGGATGGGAACCAGGCAGGAGTGTTCTCACTCCAGTGGGGCCACATCATTGAAAGGCGAGGAACCCACCACAGGTGTCCTCAAACCAGAAGACCCACATCAACAAGGGGCTCAGAGTGAGGCAGGCAGGAAATGTCTCACAACACACGGCCCATAGAAGAAAAAAGGTAAGGAATCCTGCAGTTGGAAGCTCCAAGCAGGTGGCCCAGAGCACCGAGGGTATGGGATGCATGCCGGAGTGAACTCACAGCAGAGGGCCCACATCCTGACACTGTGAGCAACCCAGCCGTTGACACCTCAGAACAGAAGGCACAAATCCGCATGGCGATGGGATCCTGGCAGGAGTGTCATCGCACCAGTGAGCACACATCAGAAAATGTGGGGAGCCCAGCAGTTAGGGCCTGACGCCAGAGAGCCCTCATCACCGATGGGAGGAGGCTCCCAGCACGCCTCAACTGCAACCAGAGGGCCCATGTGGCCAAGGCGACGTGTGCCACCCAGGCAGGAGTGACCTCACAGCAGAGGACCCACCTCCCAGGAGTGTGAGGAATCAAGCCAGGGTCAGACTCTTTCCAGAGGGCCCACATCAACAAGAGGATGGGAACCAGTCAGGAGTGTCCTCACACCAGTGGGGTCACATACCTAAAAGGTGAGGCAACCGGCACATGTGGCCTCAAACCAGAGGACCTACATCACCAAGGGGCTTGGAGTGAGGCAGGCAGGAGGAGCCTCACACACAGGGCCCAAAGTATAAAAAAGGGGCGGAATCCAGCAGTTGGAACCTCCCAGCAGTCGCGCCAGAGCACAGAGGCTATGGGATCTAGGCCTGAGTGAACTAACACCAGAGAACCAACATCACGAAACTGTGAGCAACCCAGGCGATGGGACCACAGAGCAGAAGACCCACATCCGCATGGGGATGGGAACCTTACAGGAGTGTCCTGGCATCACTGGGCTCAGTCAGAAAACGTGGGGTGCCCAGCAGTTAGAGCCTGATGCCAGAGGGCCCTCATCAGCTAGGAGAGGAGGCTCCCAGCAGGCTCCAACTGCCACCAGATGGCCGACGTCACCAAGGCAATGGGAGCAAGCCAGGCAGGAGTTACCTCACAGAAGAGGGCCCACCTCAAAGAAGGGTCAGGAACCCAGCAAGGATCAGACTTTCACCAGAGGGCCCACAACAACAAGGGGATGTGAACCAGGCAGGAGTGTCCTCACACCATTGGGGCCATATCATCGAAAGGTGAGGGACCCAACACACGTGGCCTCAAACCAGAGGACACACATCACCAAGGGTCTGGGAGGGAGGCAGGCAGGAGTAGCCTCAAAACAGAGGGCCCATAGAATAAAAAAGGTGAGGAATCCCGCAGTTGGAACGTCCCAGCCGGTGGCAAGGAGCAGCGAGGCTATGGGATCCCGGTCGGTGTGAACTCACAACAGAGGGCCCTCATCATGAAACTGTGAACAACCCAGGCGTTGAGTCCACAGAGCAGAAGGCCCACATTCCCATGGGGTTGGCAACTTGGCAGGAGTGTACTCGCACCACAGGGCACACATCAGAAAAGTTTGGGAGCCCAGGAGTTAGGGCCTGACGCCAGAGGGCCCTCATTACCGAAGGGAGGAAACTCCCAGCAGGCACCAAATCCCAACTGAGGGCCCACGTCGCCAAGGTGACGTGCGCTAGCCAGGCAGGAGTGACCTCACAGAAGAGGGCAAATGTCACAGAAGGGTGAGGAACCCAGCCAGGATAAGACTCTCACCAGAGGGCCCACATCACCAAGGGGATCGGAACCAGGCAGAAGTATCCTCACACCAGTGTGGCCAAATAATGGAAAGGTGAGGAACCCAGAACATGTGGCCTAAACCACAGGAACCACATCTCCAAGGTGCTCGGAGTGAGGCAGGCAGGACTAGCCTAACAACACAGGGCCCATAGATTACAAAATGTGAGGAATCCAGCAGTTGGAACCTCGCAGCAGGCGGCCCAGAGCACGGAGTCTATGGGATCCAGGCCGAACTGAACTCACAGCAGAGGGCTCTCATCATGAAACTGTGAGCAACCCAGCCGTTGGGACCTCAGAGCAGAAGGCCCACATCCACATGGGGATGCGAACCTGGCAGGAGTATCCTCGCACCACTTAGTACGTACTAGAAAATGTGGGTACCCAGCAGTTAGGGCCTGACGCCAAAGGGCCCTCATCACTGAGGGGAGGAGGCTCCCAGCATGCTCCAACTGTCACCAGAGGGCCGACGTCGCCACGGCGGGGTGTGCCAGCCAGGAAGGAATGACCTCAGAGCAGAGGGCCAAGCTAACAGAAGTGTGAGGAACCCAACCAGGATCAGACTCTCACCAGAGGGTCCACATCACCAAGGGGATGCGAACCAGTCAGGAGTGTGCTCACACCAGTGGGGCCACATCATTGAAAGGTGAGGAACCCAGCACATGTGGCTTCAAACCAGAACAGCCACATCAAAAAGGGGCTCGGAGTGAGTCAGGCAGGAGATGTCTCACAACACAGGGCCCATAGAAGAAAAAAGGTGAGGAATCCAGCAGTTGGAAGCTCCAAGCAGGTGGCCCAGGGCACCGAGGCAATGGGATCCATGCCGGAGTGAACTCACAGCAGAGGGCGCACATCCTGACACTGTGAGCAACCCAGCCGCTGGGACCTCAGAACAGAAGGTCCAAACCTGCATGGGGATGGGAACCTGGCAGGAGTGTCATCGCACCAGTAGGGCCACATCCCAAAAAGGTGAGGCTAACGGCACACGTGGTCTCAAACCAGAAGACCTACATCACCAAGGGGCTCGGTGTGAGGCAGGCAGGACGAGCCTCACAACACAGGGCCTAAAGTATAAGAAAGGTGAGGAATCCAGCAGTTGGAACCTCCCAGCAGGCGGCCCAGAGCACAGAGGCTATGGGATCTAGGCCTGAGTGAACTAACACCAGAGAACCAACATCACGAAACTGTGAGCAACCCAGGCGTTGGGACCACAGAGCAGAAGGCCCACATCCCCATAGGGATGGGAACTTACAGGAGTGTCCTGGCATCACTGGGCTCAGTCAGAAAACGTGGGGTGCCAGCACTTAGAGCCTGACGCCAGAGGGCCCTCATCACCTAGGAGAGGAGGCTCCCAGCAGGCTCCAACTGCCACCAGATGGCCGACGTCACCAAGGCAACGGGAGAAAGCCAGGCAGGAGTTACCTCACAGAAGAGGGCCCACCTCAAAGGAGAGTGAGGAACCCAGCAAGGATGAGACTCTCACCAGAGGGCCCACCTCTCCAAGGTGCTCGGAGTGAGGCAGGCAGGACTAGCCTAACAACACAGGGCCCATAGATTAAAAAATGTGAGGAATCCAGCAGTTGAAACCTCACAGCAAGCGGCCCAGAGCACGGAGTCTATGGGATCCAGGCCAAAGCGAACTCACAGCACAGGGCCCACATCATGAAACTGTGAGCAACCCAGCCATTGGGACCTCAGAGCAGAAGGCCCACATCCCCATGGGGATGGGAACCTGGCAGGAGTGTCCCAGCACCACTTAGTACGTAATAGAAAATGTGAGTAGCCAGCAGTTAGGGCCTGACGCCAAAGGGCCCTCATCACTGTGGGGAGGAGGCACCCAGCACGTTCCAAATGCCACCAGAGGGCTTATGTCGCCAAGGAGAGGTGTGCCAACCAGGCAGGAGTGACCTCAGAGCAGAGGGCCAAGCTCACGGAAGTGTGAGGAACCCAACCAGGATCAGACTCTCACCAGAGGGCCCAAAGCACCAAGGGGATGCGAACCAGGCAGGAGTGTGCTCATAACAGTGGGGCCACATCATTGAAAGGTGAGACACCCAGCACATGTGGCCACAAACCAAAAGAGCCACATAAAAAGGGGGCTCGGAGTGAGTCAGGCAGGAGATGTCTCACAACACAGGGCCCATAGAAGAAAAAAGGTGAGGAATCCAGCAGTTGGAAGGTCCAAGCAGGTGGCCCAGGGCACCGAGGGTATGGGATCCATGCCGAAGTGAACTCACAGCAGAGGGCCCACATCCTGACACTGTGAGCAACCCAGCCGCTGGGACCTCAGAACAGAAGGTCCAAATCTGCATGGGGATGGGAACCTGGCAGGAGTGTCATCGCACCAGTAGGGCCACATCCCTAAAAGTTGAGGCAAACGGCACACGTGGTCTCAAACCAGAAGACCTACATCACCAAGGGGCTCGGTGTGAGGCAGGCAGGAAGTGTCTCACAACACACGGCCCATAGAAGAAAAAAGGTAAGGAATCCTGCAGTTGGAAGCTCCAAGCAGGTGGCCCAGAGCACCGAGGGTATGGGATGCATGCCGGAGTGAACTCACAGCAGAGGGCCCACATCCTGACGCTGTGAGCAACCCAGCCGTTGACACCTCAGAACAGAAGGCCCAAATCGGCATGGGGATGGGAACCTGGCAGGAGTGTCATCGCACCAGTGGGCACACATCAGAAAATGTGGGGAGCCCAGCAGTTAGGGCCTGACGCCAGAGGGCCCTCATCACCGACGGGAGGAGGCTCCCAGCACGCTCCAACTGCAACCAGAGGGCCCATGTGGCCAAGGCGACGTGTGCCAGCCAGGCAGGAGTGACCTCACAGCAGAGGACCCACCTCCCAGAAGTGTGAGGAATCAAGCCAGGGTCAGACTCTCACCAGAGGGCCCACATCAACAAGAGGATGGGAACCAGTCAGGAGTGTCCTCACACTAGTGGGGTCACATACCTAAAAGGTGAGGCAACCGGCACATGTGGCCTCAAACCAGAGGACCTACATCACCAAGGGGCTTGGAGTGAGGCAGGCAGGAGGAGCCTCACACACAGGGCCCAAAGTATAAAAAAGGGGCGGAATCCAGCAGTTGGAACCTCCCAGCAGTCGGCCCAGAGCACAGAGGCTATGGGATCTAGGCCTGAGTGAACTAACACCAGAGAACCAACATCACGAAACTGTGAGCAACCCAGGCGATGGGACCACAGAGCAGAAGGCCCACATCCGCATGGGGATGGGAACCTTACAGGAGTGTCCTGGCATCACTGGGCTCAGTCAGAAAACGTGGGGTGCCCAGCAGTTAGAGCCTGATGCCAGAGGGCCCTCATCACCTAGGAGAGGAGGCTCCCAGCAGGCTCCAACTGCCACCAGATGGCCGACGTCACCAAGGCAATGGGAGCAAGCCAGGCAGGAGTTACCTCACAGAAGAGGGCCCACCTCAAAGAAGGGTCAGGAACCCAGCAAGGATCAGACTTTCACCAGAGGGCCCACAACAACAAGGGGATGTGAACCAGGCAGGAGTGTCCTCACACCATTGGGGTCATATCATCGAAAGGTGAGGGACCCAACACACGTGGCCTCAAACCAGAGGACACACATCACCAAGGGTCTGGGAGGGAGGCAGGCAGGAGTAGCCTCAAAACAGAGGGCCCATAGAATAAAAAAGGTGAGGAATCCCGCAGTTGGAACGTCCCAGCCGGTGGCAAGGAGCAGCGAGGCTATGGGATCCCGGCCGGTGTGAACTCACAACAGAGGGCCCTCATCATGAAACTGTGAACAACCCAGGCGTTGAGTCCACAGAGCAGAAGGCCCACATTCCCATGGGGTTGGCAACTTGGCAGGAGTGTACTCGCACCACAGGGCACACATCAGAAAAGTTTGGGAGCCCAGGAGTTAGGGCCTGACGCCAGAGGGCCCTCATTACCGAAGGGAGGAAACTCCCAGCAGGCACCAAATCCCAACTGAGGGCCCACGTCGCCAAGGTGACGTGCGCTAGCCAGGCAGGAGTGACCTCACAGAAGAGGGCAAATGTCACAGAAGGGTGAGGAACCCAGCCAGGATAAGACTCTCACCAGAGGGCCCACATCACCAAGGGGATCGGAACCAGGCAGAAGTATCCTCACACCAGTGTGGCCAAATAATGGAAAGGTGAGGAACCCAGAACATGTGGCCTAAACCACAGGAACCACATCTCCAAGGTGCTCGGAGTGAGGCAGGCAGGACTAGCCTAACTACACAGGGCCCATAGATTAAAAAATGTGAGGAATCCAGCAGTTGGAACCTCGCAGCAGGCGGCCCAGAGCACGGAGTCTATGGGATCCAGGCCGAACTGAACTCACAGCAGAGGGCCCACATCATGAAACTGTGAGCAACCCAGCCGTTGGGACCTCAGAGCAGAAGGCCCACATCCGCATGGGGATGCGAACCTGGCAGGAGTATCCTCGCAACACTTAGTACGTACTAGAAAATGTGGGTACCCAGCAGTTAGGGCCTGACGCTAAAGGGCCCTCATCACTGAGGGGAGGAGGCTCCCAGCATGCTCCAACTGCCACAAGAGGGCCGACGTCGCCACGGCTGGGTGTGCCAGCCAGGAAGGAATGACCTCAGAGCAGAGGGCCAAGCTCACAGAAGTGTGAGGAACCCAACCAGGATCAGACTCTCACCAGAGGGTGCACATCACCAAGGGGATGCGAACCAGTCAGGAGTGTGCTCACACCAGTGGGGCCACATCATTGAAAGGTGAGGAACCCAGCACATGTGGCTTCGAACCAGAACAGCCACATCAAAAAGGGGCTCGGAGTGAGTCAGGCAGGAGATGTCTCACAACACAGGGCCCATAGAAGAAAAAAGGTGAGGAATCCAGCAGTTGGAAGCTCCAAGCAGGTGGCCCAGGGCACCGAGGCAATGGGATCCATGCCGGAGTGAACTCACAGCAGAGGGCACACATCCTGACATTGTGAGCAACCCAGCCGCTGGGACCTCAGAACAGAAGGTCCAAATCTGCATGGGGATGGGAACCTGGCAGGAGTGTCATCGCACCAGTAGGGCCACATCCCAAAAAGGTGAGGCTAACGGCACACGTGGTCTCAAACCAGAAGACCTACATCACCAAGGGGCTCGGTGTGAGGCAGGCAGGAGGAGCCTCACAACACAGGGCCTAAAGTATAAGAAAGGTGAGGAATCCAGCAGTTGGAACCTCCCAGCAGGCGGCCCAGAGCACAGAGGCTATGGGATCTAGGCCTGAGTGAACTAACACCAGAGAACCAACATCACGAAACTGTGAGCAACCCAGGCGTTGGGACCACAGAGCAGAAGGCCCACATCCCCATAGGGATGGGAACTTACAGGAGTGTCCTGGCATCACTGGGCTCAGTCAGAAAACGTGGGGTGCCAGCACTTAGAGCCTGATGCCAGAGGGCCCTCATCACCTAGGAGAGGAGGCTCCCAGCAGGCTCCAACTGCCAGCAGATGGCCGACGTCACCAAGGCAACGGGAGCAAGCCAGGCAGGAGTTACCTCACAGAAGAGGGCCCACCTCAAAGGAGAGTGAGGAACCCAGCAAGGATGAGACTCTCACCAGAGGGCCCACCTCTCCAAGGTGCTCGGAGTGAGGCAGGCAGGACTAGCCTAACAACACAGGGCCCATAGATTAAAAAATGTGAGGAATCCAGCAGTTGAAACCTCGCAGCAAGCGGCCCAGAGCACGGAGTCTATGGGATCCAGGCCAAAGCGAACTCACAGCACAGGGCCCACATCATGAAACTGTGAGCAACCCAGCCATTGGGACCTCAGAGCAGAAGGCCCACATCCCCATGGGGATGGGAACCTGGCAGGAGTGTCCCAGCACCACTTAGTACGTAATAGAAAATGTGAGTAGCCAGCAGTTAGGGCCTGACGCCAAAGGGCCCTCATCACTGTGGGGAGGAGGCTCCCAGCATGTTCCAAATGCCACCAGAGGGCTTACGTCGCCAAGGCGAGGTGTGCCAACCAGGCAGGAGTGACCTCAGAGCAGAGGGCCAAGCTTACGGAAGTGTGAGGAACCGAACCAGGGTCAGACTCTCACCAGAGGGCCCACAGCACCAAGGGGATGCGAACCAGGCAGGAGTGTGCTCATAACAGTGGGGCCACATCACTGAAAGGTGAGGCACCCAGCACATGTGGCCTCAAACCAAAAGAGCCACATAAAAAGGGGGCTCGGAGTGAGTCAGGAAGGAGATGTCTCACAACACAGGGCCCATAGAAGAAAAAAGGTGAGGAATCCAGCAGTTGGAAGGTCCAAGCAGGTGGCCCAGGGCACCGATGTTATGGGATCCATGCCGAAGTGAACTCACAGCAGAGGGCCCACATCCTGACACTGTGAGCAACCCAGCCGCTGGGACCTCAGAACAGAAGGTCCAAATCTGCATGGGGATGGGAACCTGGCAGGAGTGTCATCGCACCAGTAGGGCCACATCCCTAAAAGTTGAGGCAAACGGCACACGTGGTCTCAAACCAGAAGACCTACATCACCAAGGGGCTCGGTGTGAGGCAGGCAGGAGGAGCCTCACAACACAGGGCCCAAAGTATAAGAAAGGTGAGGAATCCAGCACTTGGAACCTCCCAGCAGGTGGCCCAGGGCACAGAGGCTATGGGATCTAGGCCTGAGTGAACTAACACCGGAGTGCCAACATAACGAAACTTTGTGCAACCCAGACGTTGCGACCACAGAGCAGAAGGCCCACATCCCCATGAGAATTGGAAACTTACAGGAGTGTCCTGGCATCACTGGGCTCACATCAGAAATCGTGGGGAGCCCAGCAGTTAGAGCCTGACGCAAGAGGGCCCGCATCACCTTGGAGAGGAGTGTACAAGAAGGCTCCAACTGCCACCAGAGGTCCGACATCACCAAGGCAACGGGAGCAATCCAGGCAGGAGTTACCTCACAGCAGAGGTCCCACCTCACAGAAGAGTAAGGAACCCAGCCAGGATCAGACTGTTACAAGAGGGCCCACATCACCAAGGGGATCGGATGCAGGCAGGAGTGGCCTCACACCAGTGTGACCAAATCATAGAAAGGCGAAGAACCCAGAACATGTGGCCTAAAAAAGAGGACCCACATCTCCAAGAGGCTGGGAGTGAGGCAGGCAGGAGGAGCCTCAAAAGAGAGGACCCATAGAATAAAAAAGGTGAGGAATCCCGCAGTTGGAACCTCCTAGCATGCGGCAAGGAGCAGCGAGGCTATGGGATCCCGGCCAGTGTGAACTCACAACAGAGGGCCCTCATCATGAAACTGTGAACAACACAGGTGTTGGGACCACAGAACAGAAGGCCCACGTTCCCATGGGGTTGGTAACCTGGCAGGAGTGTACTCGCACCACAGGGCACACATCAGAAAACTTTGGGAGCCCAGGAGTTGGGGCCTGACGCCAGAAGGCCCTCATTACCGAGGGGAGGAGACTCCCAGCAGGCACCAAGTCCCAACTGAGGGCCCACGTCGCCAAGGTGACGTGCGTCAGCCAGGCAGGAGTGACCTCACAGCAGAGGGCCTACGTCACAGAAGGGGGAGGAACCCAGCCAGGATAAGACTCTCACCAGAGGGCCCACATCACCAAGGGGATCAGAACCAGGCAGGAGTGGCCTCACACCAGTATGGCCAAATCATAGAAAAGTGAGGAACCCAGAACATATGGCCTAAACCAGAGGACCCACATCAACAAGGGGCTCAGAGTGAGGCAGGCAGGAGGTGTCTCAAACAGAGGGCCCATAAAATAAAAAAGGTGAGGAATCCCACAGTTGGAACCTCCCAGCAGGCGGCAAGGGGCAGCGAGGCTATGGGATCCCGGCCGGTGTGAACTCACAACAGAGGGCCCTCATCACGAAACTGTGAACAACCCAGCGGTTGGGACCACAGAGCAGAAGGCCCATATTCCCATGTGGTTGGGAACCTGGCAGGAGTGTACTCCCACCAGAGGGCACACATCAGAAGAGTATGGGAGCCCAGGAGTTAGGGCCTGACGCCAGAGGGCCCTCATTACCGAGGGGAGGAGACTCCCAGCAGGCACCAACTCCCAGCTGAGGGACCACGTCGCCAAGGTGACTTGCGCAAGCCAGGCAGCAGTGACCTCACAGCAGAGTGTCTACGTCACAGAAGGGTGAAGTACCCAGCCAGGATAAGCCTCTCACCAGAAGGCCCACATCACCAAGGGAATGGGATCCAGGCAGGAGTGGCCTCACACCAGTGTGGCCAAATCATAGAAAGGTGAGGAACCCAGAACATGTGGCCTAAACCAGAGGACCTAAACCAGAGGACCCACATCTCCAAGGGGCTCGGAGGACTAGCCTCACAACGCAGGGCCCATAGAATAAAAAATGTGAGGAATCCAGCAGTTGGAAGCTCCAAGCAGTTGTCCCAGCGCACCAAGGCAATGGGATCCATGCCGAACTGAAGTCACAGCAGAGGGGCCACATCCTGACACTGTGAGCAACCCAGCCGTTGTGACCCCAGAGCAGAAGGCCCAAAACCGCATGGGGATGGGTACCTGGCAGTAGTGTCCTCTCACCACTTAACACGTATCAGAAAATGTGGGTACCCAGCAGTTAGGGCCTGACACCAGAATGTCCTCATCACCGAGAGGAGAAGGCTCCCAGCACGCTCCAACTGCCGCCAGAGGGCCGACGTCACCAAGGCGGGGTGTGCCAGCCATGCAGGAGTGACCTCAGGGCAGAGGGCCAACCTTACGAAACTGTGAGGAACCCAACCAGGATGAGACTCTCACCAGAGGGCCCACATCCCCAAGGGGATGGGAACCAGGCAGGAGTGTTCTCACTCCAGTGGGGCCACATCATTGAAAGTCGAGGAACCCACCACATGTGGCCTCAAACCAGAAGACCCACATCAACAAGGGGCTCAGAGTGAGGCAGGCAGGAAGTGTCTCACAACACACGGCCCATAGAAGAAAAAAGGTAAGGAATCCTGCAGTTGGAAGCTCCAAGCAGGTGGCCCAGAGCACCGAGGGTATGGGATGCATGCCGGAGTGAACTCACAGCAGAGGGCCCACATCCTGACGCTGTGAGCAACCCAGCCGTTGGCACCTCAGAACAGAAGGCCCAAATCCGCATGGGGATGGGAACCTGGCAGGAGTGTCATCGCACCAGTGGGCACACATCAGAAAATGTGGGGAGCCCAGCAGTTAGGGCCTGACGCCAGAGGGCCCTCATCACCGACGGGAGGAGGCTCCCAGCACGCTCCAACTGCAACCAGAGGGCCCATGTGGCCAAGGCGACGTGTGCCAGCCAGGCAGGAGTGACCTCACAGCAGAGGACCCACCTCCCAGAAGTGTGAGGAATCAAGCCAGGGTCAGACTCTCACCAGAGGGCCCACATCAACAAGAGGATGGGAACCAGTCAGGAGTGTCCTCACACCAGTGGGGTCACATACCTAAAAGGTGAGGCAACCGGCACATGTGGCCTGAAACCAGAGGACCTACATCACCAAGGGGCTTGGAGTGAGGCAGGCAGGAGGAGCCTCACACACAGGGCCCAAAGTATAAAAAAGGGGCGGAATCCAGCAGTTCGAACCTCCCAGCAGTCGCGCCAGAGCACAGAGGCTATGGGATCTAGGCCTGAGTGAACTAACACCAGAGAACCAACATCACGAAACTGTGAGCAACCCAGGCGATGGGACCACAGAGCAGAAGGCCCACATCCGCATGGGGATGGGAACCTTACAGGAGTGTCCTGGCATCACTGGGCTCAGTCAGAAAACGTGGGGTGCCCAGCAGTTAGAGCCTGATGCCAGAGGGCCCTCATCACCTAGGAGAGGAGGCTCCCAGCAGGTTCCAACTGCCACCAGATGGCCGACGTCACCAAGGCAATGGGAGCAAGCCAGGCAGGAGTTACCTCACAGAAGAGGGCCCACCTCAAAGAAGGGTCAGGAACCCAGCAAGGATCAGACTTTCACCAGAGGGCCCACAACAACAAGGGGATGTGAACCAGGCAGGAGTGTCCTCACACCATTGGGGCCATATCATCGAAAGGTGAGGGACCCAACACACGTGGCCTCAAACCAGAGGACACACATCACCAAGGGTCTGGGAGGGAGGCAGGCAGGAGTAGCCTCAAAACAGAGGGCCCATAGAATAAAAAAGGTGAGGAATCCCGCAGTTGGAACGTCCCAGCCGGTGGCAAGGAGCAGCGAGGCTATGGGATCCCGGCCGGTGTGAACTCACAACAGAGGGCCCTCATCATGAAACTGTGAACAACCCAGGCGTTGAGTCCACAGAGCAGAAGGCCCACATTCCCATGGGGTTGGCAACTTGGCAGGAGTGTACTCGCACCACAGGGCACACATCAGAAAAGTTTGGGAGCCCAGGAGTTAGGGCCTGACGCCAGAGGGCCCTCATTACTGAAGGGAGGAAACTCCCAGCAGGCACCAAATCCCAACTGAGGGCCCACGTCGCCAAGGTGACGTGCGCTAGCCAGGCAGGAGTGACCTCACAGAAGAGGGCAAATGTCACAGAAGGGTGAGGAACCCAGCCAGGATAAGACTCTCACCAGAGGACCCACATCACCAAGGGGATCGGAACCAGGCAGAAGTATCCTCACACCAGTGTGGCCAAATAATGGAAAGGTGAGGAACCCAGAACATGTGGCCTAAACCACAGGAACCACATCTCCAAGGTGCTCGGAGTGAGGCAGGCAGGACTAGCCTAACAACACAGGGCCCATAGATTAAAAAATGTGAGGAATCCAGCAGTTGGAACCTCGCAGCAGGCGGCCCAGAGCACGGAGTCTATGGGATCCAGGCCGAACTGAACTCACAGCAGAGGGCCCACATCATGAAACTGTGAGCAACCCAGCCGTTGGGACCTCAGAGCAGAAGGCCCAAATCCCCATGTGGATGGGAACCTGGCAGGACTATCCTTGCACCACTTAGTACGTACTAGAAAATGTGGGTACCCAGCAGTTAGGGCCTGATGCCAAAGGGCCCTCATCACTGAGGGGAGGAGGCTCCCAGCCCGCTCCAACTGCCACCAGAGGGCCGACGTCACCACGGCTGGGTGTGCCAGCCAGGAAGGAATGACCTCAGAGCAGAGGGCCAAGCTCACAGAAGTGTGAGGAACCCAACCATGATCAGATTCTCACCAGAGGGTCCACATCACCAAGGGGATGCGAACCAGGCAGGAGTGTGCTCACACCAGTGGGGCCACATCATTGAAAGGTGAGGAACCCAGCACATGTGGCTTCAAACCAGAACAGCCACATCAAAAAGGGGCTCGGAGTGAGTCAGGCAGGAGATGTCTCACAACACAGGGCCTAAAGTATAAGAAAGGTGAGGAATCCAGCAGTTGGAAGCTCCAAGCAGGCGGCCCAGAGCACAGAGGCTATGGGATCTAGGCCTGAGTGAACTAACACCAGAGAACCAACATCACGAAACTGTGAGCAACCCAGGCGTTGGGACCACAGAGCAGAAGGCCCACATCCCCATAGGGATGGGAACTTACAGGAGTGTCCTGGCATCACTGGGCTCAGTCAGAAAACGTGGGGTGCCAGCACTTAGAGCCTGATGCCAGAGGGCCCTCATCACCTAGGAGAGGAGGCTCCCAGCAGGCTCCAACTGCCAGCAGATGGCCGACGTCACCAAGGCAACGGGAGCAAGCCAGGCAGGAGTTACCTCACAGAAGAGGGCCCACCTCAAAGGAGAGTGAGGAACCCAGCAAGGATGAGACTCTCACCAGAGGGCCCACCTCTCCAAGGTGCTCGGAGTGAGGCAGGCAGGACTAGCCTAACAACACAGGGCCCATAGATTAAAATATGTGAGGAATCCAGCAGTTGAAACCTCGCAGCAAGCGGCCCAGAGCACGGAGTCTATGGGATCCAGGCCAAAGCGAACTCACAGCACAGGGCCCACATCATGAAACTGTGAGCAACCCAGCCATTGGGACCTCAGAGCAGAAGGCCCACATCCCCATGGGGATGGGAACCTGGCAGGAGTGTCCCAGCACCACTTAGTACGTAATAGAAAATGTGAGTACCCAGCAGTTAGGGCCTGACCCAAAGGGCCCTCATCACTGTGGGGAGGAGGCTCCCAGCACGTTCCAAATGCCACCAGAGGGCTTACGTTGCCAAGGCGAGGTGTGCCAACCAGGCAGGAGTGACCTCAGAGAAGAGGGCCAAGCTCACGGAAGTGTGAGGAACCGAACCAGGATCAGACTCTCACCAGAGGGCCCACAGCACCAAGGGGATGTGAACCAGGCAGGAGTGTGCTCATAACAGTGGGGCCACATCACTGAAAGGTGAGGCACCCAGCACATGTGGCCTCAAACCAAAAGAGCCACATAAAAAGGGGGCTCGGAGTGAGTCAGGCAGGAGATGTCTCACAACACAGGGCCCATAGAAGAAAAAAGGTGAGGAATCCAGCAGTTGGAAGGTCCAAGCAGGTGGCCCAGGGCACCGAGGGTATGGGATCCATGCCGAAGTGAACTCACAGCAGAGGGCCCACATCCTGACACTGTGAGCAACCCAGCCGCTGGGACCTCAGAACAGAAGGTCCAAATCTGCATGGGGATGGGAACCTGGCAGGAGTGTCATCGCACCAGTAGGGCCACATCCCTAAAAGTTGAGGCAAACGGCACACGTGGTCTCAAACCAGAAGACCTACATCACCAAGGGGCTCGGTGTGAGGCAGGCAGGAGGAGCCTCACAACACAGGGCCCAAAGTATAAGAAAGGTGAGGAATCCAGCACTTGGAACCTCCCAGCAGGTGGCCCAGGGCACAGAGGCTATGGGATCTAGGCCTGAGTGAACTAACACCGGAGTGCCAACCTAACGAAACTTTGTGCAACCCAGACGTTGCGACCACAGAGCAGAAGGCCCACATCCCCATGAGAATTGGAAACTTACAGGAGTGTCCTGGCATCACTGGGCTCACATCAGAAATCGTGGGGAGCCCAGCAGTTAGAGCCTGACGCAAGAGGGCCCGCATCACCTTGGAGAGGAGTGTACAAGAAGGCTCCAACTGCCACCAGAGGTCCGACATCACCAAGGCAACGGGAGCAATCCAGGCAGGAGTTACCTCACAGCAGAGGTCCCACCTCACAGAAGAGTAAGGAACCCAGCCAGGATCAGACTGTTACAAGAGGGCCCACATCACCAAGGGGATCGGATGCAGGCAGGAGTGGCCTCACACCAGTGTGACCAAATCATAGAAAGGCGAAGAACCCAGAACATGTGGCCTAAAAAAGAGGACCCACATCTCCAAGAGGCTGGGAGTGAGGCAGGCAGGAGGAGCCTCAAAAGAGAGGACCCATAGAATAAAAAAGGTGAGGAATCCCGCAGTTGGAACCTCCTAGCATGCGGCAAGGAGCAGCGAGGCTATGGGATCCCGGCCAGTGTGAACTCACAACAGAGGGCCCTCATCATGAAACTGTGAACAACACAGGTGTTGGGACCACAGAACAGAAGGCCCACGTTCCCATGGGGTTGGTAACCTGGCAGGAGTGTACTCGCACCACAGGGCACACATCAGAAAACTTTGGGAGCCCAGGAGTTGGGGCCTGACGCCAGAAGGCCCTCATTACCGAGGGGAGGAGACTCCCAGCAGGCACCAAGTCCCAACTGAGGGCCCACGTCGCCAAGGTGACGTGCGTCAGCCAGGCAGGAGTGACCTCACAGCAGAGGGCCTACGTCACAGAAGGGGGAGGAACCCAGCCAGGATAAGACTCTCACCAGAGGGCCCACATCACCAAGGGGATCAGAACCAGGCAGGAGTGGCCTCACACCAGTATGGCCAAATCATAGAAAAGTGAGGAACCCAGAACATATGGCCTAAACCAGAGGACCCACATCAACAAGGGGCTCAGAGTGAGGCAGGCAGGAGGTGTCTCAAACAGAGGGCCCATAAAATAAAAAAGGTGAGGAATCCCGCAGTTGGAACCTCCCAGCAGGCGGCAAGGGGCAGCGAGGCTATGGGATCCCGGCCGGTGTGAACTCACAACAGAGGGCCCTCATCACGAAACTGTGAACAACCCAGCGGTTGGGACCACAGAGCAGAAGGCCCATATTCCCATGTGGTTGGGAACCTGGCAGGAGTGTACTCCCAAGAGAGGGCACACATCAGAAGAGTATGGGAGCCCAGGAGTTAGGGCCTGACGCCAGAGGGCCCTCATTACCGAGGGGAGGAGACTCCCAGCAGGCACCAACTCCCAGCTGAGGGACCACGTCGCCAAGGTGACTTGCGCAAGCCAGGCAGCAGTGACCACACAGCAGAGTGTCTACGTCACAGAAGGGTGAAGTACCCAGCCAGGATAAGCCTCTCACCAGAAGGCCCACATCACCAAGGGAATGGGATCCAGGCAGGAGTGGCCTCACACCAGTGTGGCCAAATCATAGAAAGGTGAGGAACCCAGAACATGTGGCCTAAACCAGAGGACCTAAACCAGAGGACCCACATCTCCAAGGGGCTCGGAGGACTAGCCTCACAACGCAGGGCCCATAGAATAAAAAATGTGAGGAATCCAGCAGTTGGAAGCTCCAAGCAGTTGTCCCAGAGCACCAAGGCAATGGGATCCATGCCGGATTGAAGTCACAGCAGAGGGGCCACATCCTGACACTGTGAGCAACCCAGCCGTTGTGACCCCAGAGAAGAAGGCCCAAAACCGCATGGGGATGGGTACCTGGCAGTAGTGTCCTCTCACCACTTAACACGTATCAGAAAATGTGGGTACCCAGCAGTTAGGGCCTGACACCAGAATGTCCTCATCACCGAGAGGAGAAGGCTCCCAGCACGCTCCAACTGCCGCCAGAGGGCCGACGTCACCAAGGCGGGGTGTGCCAGCCAGGCAGGAGTGACCTCAGGGCAGAGGGCCAACCTTACGAAACTGTGAGGAACCCAACCAGGATGAGACTCTCACCAGAGGGCCCACATCCCCAAGGGGATGGGAACCAGGCAGGAGTGTTCTCACTCCAGTGGGGCCACATCATTGAAAGTCGAGGAACCCACCACATGTGGCCTCAAACCAGAAGACCCACATCAACAAGGGGCTCAGAGTGAGGCAGGCAGGAAGTGTCTCACAACACACGGCCCATAGAAGAAAAAAGGTAAGGAATCCTGCAGTTGGAAGCTCCAAGCAGGTGGCCCAGAGCACCGAGGGTATGGGATGCATGCCGGAGTGAACTCACAGCAGAGGGCCCACATCCTGACGCTGTGAGCAACCCAGCCGTTGGCACCTCAGAACAGAAGGCCCAAATCCGCATGGGGATGGGAACCTGGCAGGAGTGTCATCGCACCAGTGGGCACACATCAGAAAATGTGGGGAGCCCAGCAGTTAGGGCCTGACGCCAGAGGGCCCTCATCACCGACGGGAGGAGGCTCCCAGCACGCTCCAACTGCAACCAGAGGGCCCATGTGGCCAAGGCGACGTGTGCCAGCCAGGCAGGAGTGACCTCACAGCAGAGGACCCACCTCCCAGGAGTGTGAGGAATCAAGCCAGGGTGAGACTCTCACCAGAGGGCCCACATCAACAAGAGGATGGGAACCAGTCAGGAGTGTCCTCACACCAGTGGGGTCACATACCTAAAAGGTGAGGCAACCGGCACATGTGGCCTCAAACCAGAGGACCTACATCACCAACGGGCTTGGAGTGAGGCAGGCAGGAGGAGCCTCACACACAGGGCCCAAAGTATAAAAAAGGGGCGGAATCCAGCAGTTGGAACCTCCCAGCAGTCGCGCCAGAGCACAGAGGCTATGGGATCTAGGCCTGAGTGAACTAACACCAGAGAACCAACATCACGAAACTGTGAGCAACCCAGGCGATGGGACCACAGAGCAGAAGGCCCACATCCGCATGGGGATGGGAACCTTACAGGAGTGTCCTGGCATCACTGGGCTCAGTCAGAAAACGTGGGGTGCCCAGCAGTTAGAGCCTGATGCCAGAGGGCCCTCATCACCTAGGAGAGGAGGCTCCCAGCAGGCTCCAACTGCCACCAGATGGCCGACGTCACCAAGGCAATGGGAGCAAGCCAGGAGGAGTTACCTCACAGAAGAGGGACCACCTCAAAGAAGGGTCAGGAACCCAGCAAGGATCAGACTTTCACCAGAGGGCCCACAACAACAAGGGGATGTGAACCAGGCAGGAGTGTCCTCACACCATTGGGGCCATATCATCGAAAGGTGAGGGACCCAACACACGTGGCCTCAAACCAGAGGACACACATCACCAAGGGTCTGGGAGGGAGGCAGGCAGGAGTAGCCTCAAAACAGAGGGCCCATAGAATAAAAACGTGAGGAATCCCGCAGTTGGAACCTCCCAGCAGGTGGCAAGGAGCAGCGAGGCTATGGGATCCCGGCCGGTGTGAACTCACAAAAGAGGGCCCTCATCAGGAAACTGTGAACAACCCAGCCGTTGAGTCCACAGAGCAGAAGGCCCACATTCCCATGGGGTTGGGAACCTGGCAGGAGTGTACTCGCACCACAGGGCACACATCAGAAAATTGTGGGAGCCCAGGAGTTAGGGCCTGACGCCAGAGGGGCCTCATTACCAAAGGGAGGAAACTCCCAGCAGGCACCAAATCCCAACTGAGGATCCACGACACCAAGGTGACGTGCGCCAGCCAGGCAGCAGTGACCTCACAGCAGAGTGCAAATGTCACAGAAGGGTGAGGAACCCAGCCAGGATAAGACTCTCACCAGAGGGCCCACATCACCAAGGGGATCGGAACCAGGCTGAAGTATCCTCACACCAGTGTGGCCAAATAATGGAAAGGTGAGGAACCCAGAACATGTGGCCTAAACCACAGGAACCACATCTCCAAGGTGCTCGGAGTGAGGCAGGCAGGACTAGCCTAACAACACAGGGCCCATAGATTAAAAAATGTGAGGAATCCAGCAGTTGGAACCTCGCAGCAGGCGGCCCAGAGCACAGAGTCTATGGGATCCAGGCCGAAGTGAAGGCACAGCAGAGGGCCCACATCATGAAACTGTGAGCAACCCAGCCGTTGGGACCTCAGAGCAGAAGGCCCACATCCCCATGGGGATGGGAACCTGGCAGGAGTGTCCTTGCACCATTTAGTATGTATTAGAAAATGTGGGTACCCAGCAGTTAGGGCCTGACGCAAAAGGGCCCTTATCACTGAGGGGAGGAGGCTCCCAGCACGCTCCAACTGCCACCAGAGGGCCGTCGTCGCCAACGTGGGTTGTGCCAGCCCGGCAGGAGTGACCTCAGAGCAGAGGGCCGAGCTCACAGAAGTGTGAGGAACCCAACCAGGATCAGACTCTCACCAGAGGGTCCACATCCCCAAGGGGATGCGAACCAGGCAGGAGTGTGCTCACACCAGTGGGGCCCACATCATTGAAAGGTAAGGAAGCCAGCTCATGTGGTCTCAAACCAGAGGACACACATCACCAAGGGGGTGGGAGTGAGGCAGGTGTCTGGACGGGCACATTTAACTCTCATTTCCCATCAGGAAGAGGAATTAACCAAAGGCTCAGCGTGCCCTGCCGGAATCAGATTATGGCCTGAAGCAATCTTGCGGTTTTGCCGCCAGCTCACAAGAAAGGGAGTTGAAGAAAGGAGCTCAGGGGCACTGTAATTCACAAACCTGCAGAGTTATAAATGACAGATTTCGTCCAAAAATATATTGAAGTAAGGCTGCGAAGAGGACTTGAAAGTGGGGCAGAATTGCAGGCAACCGATTTCAGGAGGTAGACTGGAATTCCAATTAAAGCATACGAAAAGAGGCAGAACGTCGAGAATGATGCACTTGGCGAAAAAGGGCATATGCGTTTTTTCCTGAATATATTCAAGAAAAAACGCATATGCCCTCTATGGCCAACCAAGCAAGCATGCTAAGGAAATCTGCACTACAACGAAGTCTCACTTCCCCCCGGTCAAAGGGCCATTTGAAAAATGTGTAAAATACAGAAAGGCAGGACAGGCCATGGAGAATAGGGATCCTTGTTATGCTGGTGGGGAGGATGTAAACTCCAAACAGCCACTCTAGATAAGTGTATGGTTTTTCCGGAAACTTCTAAAAGACAAAGAAACAGAGCCTACGGCACTTCCACTTATGGGCATATAGCATAGGGAAATTAAAATCGAAAACACACAGCCACCCCAAAATTTGGGACAGCTCTGTTTACAAGAACCTCTTCTACGGTATAAGATAAATATCCCAGAAATCGAAAAATGGATAAACAAGTAGTGGTACCTAAGTATAATGGAATATCACTCACCAATGAAATCTATGTCATCAGGCCCATAGCAGCATAATGAGTGGATACAGATATGATGATTCTATGTGAAATAAGTCACACAGAAAAAGAAACATCAGAAGTTATCACTAATACACGGAATGTAAACTTGGCTACACATGAACATATTTATAAAACAGAACAGGGACACAAATTTAGAAAACCAACTTATGCTTGCTGATGGGGAAAGGTGAGTTGGGGTGCTGCATAAAACCAGAGATTGAAATTAGCACAGATACCGTTCCATAAGCCAAATATGTAATAGACAAGACCTACTCCTTGCTGAACGAAATGGACTCAAAACCACATATTCAAGGCCTAGGAATATACCTGAATAGTAAGTATCTTAAAACCTATGTATTTATATGTCTCTGTAAGAGAATCAAGCATATGTACAGCGGCATAAACACAGCAGTGAAAATCAGCTAAATCCCATTATCAAAATAAATTTCAAAAACAAAACACAATGACAGTGAAATAGAGAGCAATTATTAAATAATTCATTCAAGGCTTGTGATGCAACCTGGATTTACCAAATCTACACCCAGAGCTGCGTGAGACATAAGTCTGGACCCTTGGAGCTGATAGAATTGGTGAGGTTCAGTGAGCAAATGCAGACCCTTTGAAGACTTACTGCATGGTACCCATTCCATAGGTCCAAACTCTCCAGGTTTAAGGGATTCTTTGTTCAGCTAAAACATGCATGGGAAACCCACAATATGGTGCACTGTGTGACCGGGAAACGTTTTCAAATGCATCTCAGTTTTCGTCCGCTTTTACTCTGGTTCACAATTCCAGAATCTTTACTAACACTCTCCCCACTTGGAGAGTCAGTGCCTTTAACCTCCTGTTTGGCAAAGTTTGCAATTTCTGCGCAAGATGAACAGGAATAGGGAGAACCAATGAGAGACTAGCTGTAGGTGTCTGCACGGGCAAATTTAACGCTCATTTCCCACCAGGAAGAGGATTTAACCAAAGGCTCAGCATGCCGTGCAGGAAAAAGATTAGGGCCTGAAGCAATCCTGCGGGTTTGCGGCCAGCTCACAAGAAAGCGATTTGAAGAAAGGAGCTCAGGGGCACTGTAATTCACAAACCTGCAGAGTTATAAATGACAGCTATCGTCCAAAAATATATTGAAGGAAGGCTGCGAAGAGGACTTGAAAGCGGGGAAGAATTGCAGGAAAACGATTTCAGGGGGTAGACTGGAATTGCATTTAAAGCATAGGAAAGGAGGCAGAACGTCGACAATGATGCACTTGGCCAAAAAGGGCGTATGCGTTTTTTCCTGAATATATTCAGGAAAAAACGCATACGCACTTTTTGGCCAACCAAGCAAGCATGTTAAAGAAATCTGCACTACAGTGAAGTCTCACTGCCCCCCGGTCAAAAGGGCCATGTGAAAAAAGTGTAAAATCCAGAAAAGCAGCACAGGCCATGGAGAACAGGGAGCCTTGTTATGTTGATGGGCGGGATGTAAATTGCCAAGGGTCACTCTGGACAACTGTATGGTGTATCCACAAACAAATAAAAAACAAAGCAACGGAGCCTACGGCACTTCTACTTATGGTCCTATAGCTTAGGGAAATTAAAATCAGAAACACACAGCCACCCCAAAATGTCGGACGGCACTGTTTATAAGAACCTCGTGTATGGCACAAGTTAAATATCGCAGAAAGCAAAAAATGGATAAAGAAGTTTTGGTACGTATGTACAATGGAATATCACTCTCCAATGAAATCTATGTCATCAGGCCCATCGTGGCATAATGAGTGGATTCAGGTACGATGATTCTAAGTGAAGTAAGTCTCACAGAAAATGAAACATCATAAGATATCACTAATACACCGAATGAAATCTTGGTTACACATGAACTGAATTACAAAACAGAACAGGGTCTCAAATTTAGAAAACCAACTTATGTTTGCTGAAGGGGAATGTTGAGTTGGGGTGCGGCATAAAATCAGAGATAGAAATTAGCACAGATACCATTCCATAAGTCAAATATGTAATAGTCAAGACCTACCCCTTGCTCAACGAAATGAACTAACAACCCTATATTCAACGCCTAGGAATACACCTGACTAGTAAGAATCTTCAAACCCAAGGATTTATATGTCTCCATAAGAGAATCAAGCGTGTGTACAGCTGCATGAAGGCAGCAGAGAAAATCCGATAAATCCCATTATCAAAATGAATTACAAAAACTAAACACAATGACAGTGAAATAGAGAGCAATTCTTAAATAATTCATTCAGGGCTTGTGATGCAACCTGGATTTACCTCATCTACACCCAGAGCTGAGTGAGACATAAGGTTGGACACTTCGGGCTGATAGCATTGGCGAGGTTCGATGAGCAAATGCAGACCCTTTGAAGTCATACTGCATGGGACCCATTCCATGGATCCCAACTCTCCAGGTTTAAGGGATGCTTCCTTCAGCTAAAACATGCATGGGAAACCCATAGTATGGTGCACCATGTGACCGGGAAACGTTTTCAAATGCATCTCAGTTTTCGTCCCCTTATACTCGGGTTCACAATTCCAGACCCTTTGCTAACACTCTCCCAACTTGGACAGTCAGTGCCTTTAACCTCCTGTTTGGCACAGTTTGCAATTTCTGCGCAAGATGAACAGGAATAGGGAGAACCAATGAGAGACTAGCTGTAGATGACTGCACGGGCAAGTTTAACACTCATTTCCCACCAGGAAGACGAATTAACCAAAGGCTCAGCATGCCGTGCCGGAACCAGATTAGGGCCTGAAGCAATCCTGCGGGTTTGCGGCCAGCTCACAAGAAAGCGATTTGAAGAAAGGAGCTCAGGGGCACTGTTATTCACAAAACTGCCGAGTTATAAATGACAGCTATCGTCCAAAAATATATTGAAGGAAGGCTGCGAAGAGGACTTGAAAGCGGAGCAGAATTGCAGGAAAACGATTTCAGGGAGTAGAGTGTATTGCATTTAAAGCATAGGAAAAGAGGCAGAATGTCGACAATGATGCATTTGGCCAAAAAGGGCGTATGCGTTTTTTCCTGAATATATTCAGGAAAAAACGCATACACACTTTTTGGCCAACCAAGCAAGCATGTTAAAGAAATCTGCACTACAGTGACGTCTCACTGCCCCCCGGTCAAAAGGGCCATCTGAAAAAAGTGTAAAATCCACAAAGGCAGCACAGGCCATGGAGAACAGGGAGCCTTGTTATGCTGATGGGCGGAATGTAAATTGCCAAGAGCCACTCTGGAGAAGTGTATGGTGTATCCTCAAACACCTAAAAAACAAAGCAACGGAGCCTACGGCACTTCCACTTATGGTCCTATAGCTTAGGGAAATTAAAATCAGAAATACAGCCACCCCAAAGTGTCGGACATCTCTGTTTACAAGAACCTCGTGTATGGCCCAAGTTAAATATCGCAGAAAGCAAAAAATGGATAAAGAAGTTGTGGTACGTATGTACAATGGAATATCACTCTCCAATGAAATCTATGTCATCAGGCCCGTCGCGGCATAATGAGTGGATTCAGGTACGTTGATTCTAAGTAAAATAAGTCACACAGAAAATGAAACATCATAAGATATCACTAATACACCGAATGTAATCTTGGCTATACATGAACAGAATTACAAAACAGAACAGGGTCTCAAATTTAGAAAACCAATTTATGTTTGCTTAAGGGGAAAGGTGAGTTGGGGTGCTGCATAAAACCAGAGATAGAAATTACCACAGATACCATTCCATACGTCAAATATGTAATAGTCAAGACCTACCCCTTGCTCAATGAAATGGACTAAACACCCTATATTCGACGCCTAGGAATACACATGACTAGTAAGAATCTTCAAACCCATGGATTTATATGTCTCCATAAGAGAATCATGCATGTGTACAGCTGCATGATGGCAGCAGAGAAAATCTGATAAATCCCATTATCAAAATGAATTACAAAAACAAAACACAATGACAGTGAAATAGAGAGCAATTCTTAAATAATTCATTCAGGGCTTGTGATGCAACCTGGATTTACCTCATCTACACCCAGAGCTGAGTGAGACATAAGGTTGGACACTTCGGGCTGATAGCATTGGTGAGGTTCGATGAGCAAATGCAGACCCTTTGAAGTCATACTGCATGGGACCCATTCCATGGGTCCCAACTCTCCAGGTTTAAGGGATTCTTCCTTCAGCTAAAACATGCATGGGAAACCCACAGTATGGTGCACCGTGTGACCGGGAAACGTTTTCAAATGCATCTCAGTTTTCGTCCCCTTATACTCGGGTTCACAATTCCAGACCCTTAACTAACACTCTCCCCACTTGGAGAGTCAGTGCCTTTAACATCCTCTTTGGCACAGTTTGCAATTTCTGCGCAAGATGAACAGGAATAGGGAGAACCAATGAGAGACTAGCTGTAGGTGTCTGCACGGGCAAATTTAACGATCATTTCCCACCAGGAAGAGGATTTCACGAAACGCTCAGCATGCCGTGCCCGAACAAGATTAGGGCCTGAAGCAATCCTGCGGGTTTGCGGCCAGCTCACAAGAAAGCGATTTGAAGAAAGGAGCTCAGGGGCACTGTAATTCACAAACCTGCAGAGTTATAAATGACAGCTATCGTCCAAAAATATATTGAAGGAAGGCTGCGAAGAGGACTTGAAAGCGGGGCAGAATTGCAGGAAAATGATTTCAGGGGGTAGACTGGAATTGCATTTAAAGCATAGGAAAGGAGGCAGAACGTCGACAATGATGCACTTGGCCAAAAAGGGCGTATGCGTTTTTTCCTGAATATATTCAGGAAAAAACGCATACGCCCTTTTTGGCCAACCAAGCAAGCATGTTAAAGAAATCTGCACTACAGTGAAGTCTCACTGCCCCCCGGTCAAAAGGGCCATGTGAAAAAAGTGTAAAATCCAGAAAGGCAGCACAGGCCATGGAGAACAGGGAGCCTTGTTATGCTGATGGGCGGGATGTAAATTGTCAAGAGTCACTCTGGAGAAGTGTATGGTGTATCCTCAAACACCTAAAAAACAAAGCAACGGAGCCTACGGCACTTCCACTTATGGTCCTATAGCTTAGGGAAATTAAAATCAGAAACACACAGCCACCCCAAAGTGTCGGACGGCTCTGTTTATAAGAACCTCGTGTACGGCACAAGTTAAATATCGCAGAAAGCAAAAAATGGATAAAGAAGTTGTGGTATGTATGTACAATGGAATATCACTCTCCAATGAAATCTATGTCATCAGGCCCGTCGTGGCATAATGAGTGGATTCAGGTACGATGATTCTAAGTGAAGTAAGTCTCACAGAAAATTAAACATCATAAGATATCACTAATACACCGAATGTAATCTTGGCTACACATGAACTGAATTACAAAACAGAACAGGGTCTCAAATTTAGAAAACCAACTTATGTTTGCTTAAGGGGAAAGTTGAGTTGGGGTGCTGCATAAAAGCAGAGATAGAAATTAGCACAGATACCATTCCATACATCAAATATGTAATATTCAAGACCTACCCCTTGCTCAACGAAATGGACTAACAACCCTATATTCAATGCCTAGGAATACACCTGACTAGTAAGAATATTCAAACCCATGGATTTATATGTCTCCATAAGAGAATCAAGCGTGTGTACAGCTGCGTGAAGGCAGCAGAGAAAATCCGATAAATCCCATTATCAAAATGAATTACAAAAACAAAACACAATGACAGTGAAATAGAGAGCAATTCTTAAATAATTCATTCAGGGCTTGTGATGCAACCTGGATTTACCTCATCTACACCCAGAGCTGAGTGAGACATAAGGTTGGACACTTCGGGCTGATAGCATTGGTCAGGTTCGATGAGCAAATGCAGACCATTTGAAGTCATACTGCATGGTATCCATTCCATGGGTCCCAAATCTCCAGGTTTAAGCGATCCTTCCTTCAGCTAAAACATGCATGGGAAACCCAAAATATGGTGCACCGTGTGAAGGGAAACGTTTTCAAATGCATCTCAGTTTTCTTCCCCTTTTACTCGGGTTCACAATTCCAGACCCATTACTAACACTCTACCCACTTGGAGAGTCAGTGTCTTTAACCTCCTGTTTGGCACAGTTTGCAATTTCTGCGCAAGATGAACAGGAATAGGGAGAACCAATGAGAGAGTAGCTGTAGGTGTCTGCACGGGCAAATTTAACGATCATTTCCCACCAGGAAGAGGAATTAAGGAAACGCTCAGCATGCCGTGCCGGAACCACATTAGGGCCTGAAGCAATCCTGCGGGTTTGCGGCCAGCTCACAAGAAAGCGATTTGAAGAAAGGAGCTCAGGGGCACTGTAATTCACAAACTTACAGAGTTATAAATGACAGCTATCGTTCAAAAATATATTGAAGGAAGGCTGCGAAGAGGACTTGAAAGCGGGGAAGAATTGCAGGAAAACGATTTCAGGGGGTAGACTGGAATTGCATTTAAAGCATAGGAAAGGAGGTAGAACGTCAAAAATGATGCACTTGGCCAAAAAGGGCGTATGCGTTCTTTCCTGAATATATTCAGGAAAAAACGCATACGCACTTTTTGGCCAACCAAGCAAGCATGTTAAAGAAATCTGCACTACAGTGAAGTCTCACTGCCCCCCGGTCAAAAGGGCCATCTGAAAAAAGTGTAAAATCCAGAAAAGCAGCACAGGCCATGGAGAACAGGGAGCCTTGTTATGCTGATGGGCGGGATGTAAATTGTCAAGAGTCACTCTGGAGAACTGTATGGTGTATCCTCAAACACCTATAAAACAAAGCAACGGAGCCTACGGCACTTCCACTTATGGTCATATAGCTTAGGGAAATTAAAATCAGAAACACACAGCCAGCCCAAAGTGTCGGACGGCTCTGTTTATAAGAACCTCGTGTACGGCACAAGTTAAATATCGCAGAAAGCAAAAAATGGATAAAGTAGTTGTGGTACGTATGTACAATGGAATATCACTCTCCAATGAAATCTATGTCATCAGGCCCGTCGTGGCATAATGAGTGGATTCAGGTACGATGATTCTAAGTGAAGTAAGTCTCACAGAAAATTAAACATCATAAGATATCACTAATACACCGAATGAAATCTTGGTTACACATGAACTGAATTACAAAACAGAACAGGGTCTCAAATTTAGAAAACCAACTTATGTTTGCTGAAGGGGAAAGTTGAGTTGGGGTGCGGCATAAAATCAGAGATAGAAATTAGCACAGATACCATTCCATAAGTCAAATATGTAATAGTCAAGACCTACCCCTTGCTCAACGAAATGAACTAACAACCCTATATTCAATGCCTAGGAATACACCTGACTAGTAAGAATCTTCAAACCCAAGGATTTATATGTCTCCATAAGAGAATCAAGCGTGTGTACAGCTGCATGAAGGCAGCAGAGAAAATCCGATAAATCCCATTATCAAAATGAATTACAAAAACTAAACACAATGACAGTGAAATAGAGAGCAATTCTTAAATAATTCATTCAGGGCTTGTGATGCAACCTGGATTTACCTCATCTACACCCAGAGCTGAGTGAGACATAAGGTTGGACACTTCGGGCTGATAACATTGGCGAGGTTCGATGAGCAAATGCAGACCCTTTGAAGTCATACTGCATGGGACCCATTCCATGGATCCCAACTCTCCAGGTTTAAGGGATGCTTCCTTCAGCTAAAACATGCATGGGAAACCCATAGTATGGTGCATCGTGTGACCGGGAAACGTTTTCAAATGCATCTCAGGTTTAGTCCTCTTTTATTCGGGTTCACAATTCCAGACCCTTTGCTAACACTCTCCCAACTTGGACAGTCAGTGCCTTTAACCTCCTGTTTGGCACAGTTTGCAATTTCTGCGCAAGATGAACAGGAATAGGGAGAACCAATGAGAGACTAGCTGTAGATGACTGCACGGGCAAGTTTAACACTCATTTCCCACCAGGAAGACGAATTAACCAAAGGCTCAGCATGCCGTGCCGGAACCAGATTAGGGCCTGAAGCAATCCTGCAGGTTTGCGGCCAGCTCAGAAGAAAGCGATTTGAAGAAAGGAGCTCAGGGGCACTGTTATTCACAAACCTGCCAAGTTATAAATGACAGCTATCGTCCAAAAATATATTGAAGGAAGGCTGCGAAGAGGTCTTGAAAGCGGAGCAGAATTGCAGGAAAACGATTTCAGGGAGTAGAGTGTATTGCATTTAAAGCATAGGAAAAGAGGCAGAATGTCGACCATGATGCATTTGGCCAAAAAGGGCGTATGCGTTTTTTCCTGAATATATTCAGAAAAAAACGCATACGCACTTTTTGGCCAACCAAGCAAGCATGTTAAAGAAATCTGCACTACAGTGACGTCTCACTGCCCCCCGGTCAAAAGGGCCATCTGAAAAAAGTGTAAAATCCACAAAGGCAGCACAGACCATGGAGAACAGGGAGCCTTGTTATGCTGATGGGCGGAATGTAAATTGCCAAGAGCCACTCTGGAGAAGTGTATGGTGTATCCTCAAACACCTAAAAAACAAAGCAACGGAGCCTACGGCACTTCCACTTATGGTCCTATAGCTTAGGGAAATTAAAATCAGAAATACAGCCACCCCAAAGTGTCGGACATCTCTGTTTACAAGAACCTCGTGTATGGCCCAAGTTAAATATCGCAGAAAGCAAAAAATGGATAAAGAAGTTGTGGTACGTACGTACAATGGAATATCACTCTCCAATGAAATCTATGTCATCAGGCCCGTCGCGGCATAATGAGTGGATTCAGGTACGTTGATTCTAAGTAAAATAAGTCACACAGAAAATGAAACATCATAAGATATCACTAATACACGGAATATAATCTTGGCTATACATGAACTGAATTACAAAACACAACAGGGTCTCAAATTTAGAAAACCAATTTATGTTTGCTTAAGGGGAAAGGTGAGTTGGGGTGCTGCATAAAACCAGAGATAGAAATTACCACAGATACCATTCCATACGTCAAATATGTTATAGTCAAGACCTACCCCTTGCTCAATGAAATGGACTAAACACCCTATATTCGACGCCTAGGAATACACATGACTAGTAAGAATCTTCAAACCCATGGATTTATATGTCTCCATAAGAGAATCATGCATGTGTACAGCTGCATGAAGGCAGCAGAGAAAATCTGATAAATCCCATTATCAAAATGAATTACAAAAACAAAACACAATGACAGTGAAATAGAGAGCAATTCTTAAATAATTCATTCAGGGCTTGTGATGCAACCTGGATTTACCTCATCTACACCCAGAGCTGAGTGAGACATAAGGTTGGACACTTCGGGCTGATAGCATTGGTGAGGTTCGATGAGCAAATGCAGACCCTTTGAAGTCATACTGCATGGGACCCATTCCATGGGTCCCAACTCTCCAGGTTTAAGGGATTCTTCCTTCAGCTAAAACATGCATGGGAAACCCACAGTATGGTGCACCGTGTGACCGGGAAACGTTTTCAAATGCATCTCAGTTTTCGTCCCCTTATACTCGGGTTCACAATTCCAGACCCTTTACTCACACTCTCCCCACTTGGAGAGTCAGTGCCTTTAACATCCTCTTTGGCACAGTTTGCAATTTCTGCGCAAGATGAACAGGAATAGGGAGAACCAATGAGAGACTAGCTGTAGGTGTCTGCACGGGCAAATTTAACGATCATTTCCCACCAGGAAGAGGATTTCACGAAACGCTCAGCATGCCGTGCCCGAACAAGATTAGGGCCTGAAGCAATCCTGCGGGTTTGCGGCCAGCTCACAAGAAAGCGATTTGAAGAAAGGAGCTCAGGGGCACTGTAATTCACAAACCTGCAGAGTTATAAATGACAGCTATCGTCCAAAAATATATTGAAGGAAGGATGCGAAGAGGACTTGAAAGCGGGGAAGAATTGCAGGAAAATGATTTCAGGGGGTAGACTGGAATTGCATTTAAAGCATAGGAAAGGAGGCAGAACGTCGACAATGATGCACTTGGCCAAAAAGGGCGTATGCGTTTTTTCCTGAATATATTCAGGAAAAAACGCATACGCCCTTTTTGGCCAACCAAGCAAGCATGTTAAAGAAATCTGCACTACAGTGAAGTCTCACTGCCCCCCGGTCAAAAGGGCCATCTGAAAAAAGTGTAAAATCCAGAAAGGCAGGACAGGCCATGGAGAACAGGGAGCCTTGTTATGCTGATGGGCGGGATGTAAATTGTCAAGAGTCACTCTGGAGAAGTGTATGGTGTATCCTCAAACACCTAAAAAACAAAGCAACGGAGCCTACGGCATTTCCACTTATGGTCCTATAGCTTAGGGAAATTAAAATCAGAAACACACAGCCACCCCAAAGTGTCGGACGGCTCTGTTTATAAGAACCTCGTGTACGGCAGAAGTTAAATATCGCAGAAAGCAAAAAATGGATAAAGAAGTTGTGGTACGTATGTACAATGGAATATCACTCTCCAATGAAATCTATGTCATCAGGCCCGTCGTGGCATAATGAGTGGATTCAGGTACGATGATTCTAAGTGAAGTAAGTCTCACAGAAAATTAAACATCATAAGATATCACTAACACACCGAATGTAATCTTGGCTACACATGAACTGAATTACAAAACAGAACAGGGTCTCAAATTTAGAAAACCAACTTATGCTTGCTTAAGGGGAAAGGTGAGTTGGGGTGCTGAATCAAACCAGAGATAGAAATTAGCACAGATACCTTTCCATAAGCCAAATATGTAATAGTCAAGACCTACCTCTTGCTCAACGAAATGGACTAAACACCACATATTCAACGCCTAGGAATACACCTGACTAGTAAGAATCTTCAAACCCATGGTTATATATGTCTCCATAAGAGAATGAAGCGAGTGTACAGTGGCATGAATGCAGCAGAGAATATCCGATAAATAACATTATCAAAATGAATTACACAAACAAAACACAAGGACAGTGAAATAGAGAGCAATTCTTAAATAATTCATTCAGTGCTTGTGATGCAACCTGGATTTACCACATCTACACCAAGAGCTGAGTGAGACATAAAGTTGGGCACTTCGGGCTGATAGCATTGGTGAGGTTCGATGAGCAAATGCAGACCCTATGAAGTCATACTGCATGGTACCCTTTCCATGGGTCCCAAATCTCCAGGTTTAAGGGATTCTTCCTTCAGCTAAAACATGCATGGGAAACCCACAGTATGGTGCACCGTGTGACCCGGAAACGTTTTCAAATGCATCTCAGTTTTCGTCCCCTTTTACTCGGGTTCACAATTTCAGATCCTTTACTAACACTCTCCCCACTTGGAGAGTCAGTGCCTTTAACCTCCTGTTTGGCACAGTTTGCAATTTCTGCGCAAGATGAACAGGAATAGGGAGAACCAATGAGAGACTAGCTGTAGGTGTCTGCACGGGCAAATTTAACGCTCATTTCCCACCAGGAAGAGGAATTAACCAAAGGCTCAGCATGCCGTGCTGGAACCAGGTTAGGGCCTGAAGCAATCCTGCGGGTTTGCGGGCAGCTCACAAGATAGCGAGTTGAAGAAAGGAGCTCAGGGGCACTGTAACTCACAAACCTGCAGAGTTATAAATGACAGCTATCGTCCAAAAATATATTGAAGGAAGGCTGCAAAGACGACTTGTAAGCGGGGCAGAATTGCAGGAAAACAATTTCGGGGGTAGACGGGAATTGCATTTAAAGCATAGGAAAAGAGGCAGAACGTCGACAACGATGCTCTTGGCCAAAAAGGGCATAAGCGTTTTTTCCTGAATATATTCAGGAAAAAACGCACATGCCCTTATTGGCCAACCAAGCAAGCATGTTAAAGAAATCTGCACTACAATGAACTCTCACTGCCCCCCGGTCAAAAGGGCCATCTGAAAAATGTGTAAAATCCAGAAAGGCAGCACAGGCCATGGAGAACAGGGAGCCTTGATATGCTGTCGGGCGGGATGTAAATTGCCAACAGCCGCTCTGGAGAAGTGTACGGTGTTTCCTGGAACACCTAAAAAACAAAGCAACGGAGCCTACGGCACTTCCACTTATGGTCCTATAGCTTAGGGAAATTAAAATCAAAAACACACAGCCACCCCAAAGTGTCGGACGGCTCTGTTTACAAGAACCTCGTCTACGGTACAAGGTAAATATCCCAGAATGTGAAAAATGGATAAAGAAGTTGTGGTACGCACGTACAATGGAATATCACTCAGCAATGAAATCTATGTCATCAGGCCCGTCATGGCATAATGAGTGCATTCAGGTACGATGATTCTAAGTGAAATAAGTCACACAGAAAATGAAACATCATAAGATATCACTAATACAAGGAATGTAATCTTGGCTACACAGGACCTGAATTACAAAACAGAACAGGGTCTCAAATTTAGAACACCAACTTATGCTTGCTTAAGGGGAAAGGTGAGTTGGGGTGCTGCATAAAACCAGAGATAGAAATTAGCACAGATACCTTTCCATAAGCCAAATATGTAATAGTCAAGACCTACCCCTTGCTCAACGAAATGGACTAAACACCACATATTCAACGCCTAGGAATACACCTGACTACTAATTATATTCAAACCCATGGATTTATATGCCTCCGTTAGAGAATGAAGCGTGTGTACAGTGGCATGAATGCAGCAGAGAAAATCCGATAAATCCCATTATCAAAATGAATTACAAAAACAAAACACAAGGACAGTGAAATAGAGAGCAATTCTTAAATAATTCATTCAGGGCTTGTGATGCAACCTGGATTTACCTCATCTACACCCAGAGCTGAGTGAGACATAAGGTTGGACACTTCGGGCTGATAGCATTGGTGAGGTTCGATGAGCAAATGCAGACCCTTTGAAGTCATACTGCATGGGACCCATTCCATGGGTCCCAACTCTCCAGGTTTAAGGGATTCTTCCTTCAGCTAAAACATGCATGGGAAACCCACAGTATGGTGCACCGTGTGACCGGGAAACGTTTTCAAATGCATCTCAGTTTTCGTCCCCTTATACTCGGGTTCACAATTCCAGACCCTTAACTAACACTCTCCCCACTTGGAGAGTCAGTGCCTTTAACATCCTCTTTGGCACAGTTTGCAATTTCTGCGCAAGATGAACAGGAATAGGGAGAACCAATGAGAGAGTAGCTGTAGGTTTCTGCACGGGCAAATTTAACGCTCATTTCCCACCAGGAAGAGGAAATAACAAAAGGCTCAGCATGCCCTGAGGGAACCAAATTAGGGCCTGAAGCAATCCTGCGGCTTTGCGGACAGCTCACAAGAAAGTGATTTGACGAAAGGAGCTCACGGGCACTGTAATTCACAAACCTTCAGCGTTATAAATGACAGCTATCGTCCAAAAATATATTGAAGGAAGGCTGCAAAGAGGACTTGAAAGCGGGGCAGATTTGCAGGAAAACGATTTCAGGGGGTAGACTGGAGTTGCATTTAAAGCATACGAAAAGAGGGAGAACGTCGACGTTGATGCACTTGGCCAAAAAGGGCGTATGCATTTTTCCAGAATATATTCAGGAAAAAAAGCATACGCCCTTTTTGGCCAACCAAGCAAGCATGTTATAGAAATCTGCACTACAATGAAGTCTCACTGCCCCCCGGTCAAAAGGGTCATCTGAAAAAAGTGTAAAATCCAGAAAGGCAGCACAGGCCATGGAGAAGAGGGAGCCTTGTTATGCTGATGGGTGGGATGTAAATTGCCAAGAGCCACTCTGGGGAAGTGTATGGTGTTTCCTGAAACACCTAATAAACAAAGCAACGGAACCTACGGCACTTCCACTTATGGTCCTATAGCTTAGGGAAATTAAAATCAAAAACACACAGCCACCCCAAAGTTTCAGACGGCTCTGTTTACAAGAACCACGTCTACGGTACAAGTTAAATATCCCAGAAAGCGAAAAATGCATAAAGAAGTTGTGGTACGTACGTACAATGGAATATCACTCACCAATGAAATCTATGTCATCAGGCCCGCCGTGGCATAATGAGTGGATTCAGGTACAATGATTCTAGTGGAATAAGTCACACAGAAAATGAAACATCATAAGATATCACTAATACACGGAATGTAATCTTGGCTACACATGAACTGAATTTCAAAACAGAACAGGTTCTCAAATTTAGAAAACCAACTTATGTTTGCTTAAGGGGAAAGGTGAGTTGGGGTGCTGCATAAAACCAGAGATAGAAATTAGCACAGATACCATTCCATACGTCAAATATGTAATAGTCAAGACCTACACCTTGCTCAACGAAATGGGCTAAACACCCTATATTCAACGCCTAGGAATACACCTGACTAGTAATTATCTTCAAACCCATGGATTTATATGTCTCCATAAGAGAATCAAGCGTGTGTACAGCTGCATGAAGGCAGCAGAGAAAATCCGATAAATCCCATTATCAAAATGAATTACAAAAACGAAACACAATGACAGTGAAATAGAGAGCAATTCTTCAATAATTCATGCAGGGCTTTTGATGCAACCTGGATTTACCTCATCTACACCCAGAGCTGAGTGAGACATAAGGTTGGACACTTCAGGCTGATAGCATTGGTGAGGTTCGATGAGCAAATGCAGACCCTTTGAAGTCATACTGCATGGTACCCATTCCATGGGTCCCAACTCTCCAGGTTTAAGGGATTCTTCCTTCAGCTAAAACATGCATGGGAAACCCACAGTATGGTGCACCGTGTGACCGGGAAACGTTTTCAAATGCATCTCAGATTTTGTCCCCTTTTACTCGGGTTCACCATTCCAGACCCTTTACTAACACTCTCCCCACTTGGAGAGTCAGTGCCTTTAACCTCCTGTTTGGCACAGTTTGCAATTTCTGGCAAGATGAACAGGAATAGGGAGAACCAATGAGAGACTAGCTGTAGGTGTCTGCACGGGCAAATTTAACGCTCATTTCCCACCAGGAAGAGGATTTAACCAAAGGCTCAGCATGCCATTCCGGAACCAGTTTAGGGCCTGAAGCAATCCTGTGGGTTTGCGGCCAGCTCACAAGGAAGCGATTTGATGAAAGGAGATCATGGGCACTGTAATTCACAAACCTGCAGAGTTATATATGACAGCTAACATCCAAAAATATATTGAAGGAAGCCTGCGAAGAGGACTTGAATGCGGGGCAGAATTGCAGGAAAACGATTTCAGGGGGTAGACTGGAATTACATTTAAAGCATAGGAAAAGAGGCAGAACGTCGACAATGATGCACTTGGCCAAAAACGGCGTATGCGTTTTTTCCAGAATATATTCAGGAAAAAACGCATACGCCCTTTTTGGCCAACCAAGCAAGCATGTTAAAGAAATCTGCACTACAGTGAAGTCTCACTGCCCCCTGGTCAAAAGGGCCATGTGAAAAAAGTGTAAAATCCAGAAAGGCAGCACAGGCCATGGAGAACAGGGAGCCTTGTTATGCTGATGGGCGGGATGTAAATTGTCAAGAGTCACTCTGGAGAAGTGTATGGTGTATCCTCAAACACCTAAAAAACAAAGCAACGGAGCCTACGGCACTTCCACTTATGGTCCTATAGCTTAGGGAAATTAAAATCAGAAACACACAGCCACCCCAAAGTGTCGGACGGCTCTGTTTATAAGAACCTCGTGTACGGCACAAGTTAAATATCGCAGAAAGCAAAAAATGGATAAAGAAGTTGTGGTATGTATGTACAATGGAATATCACTCTCCAATGAAATCTATGTCATCAGGCCCGTCGTGGCATAATGAGTGGATTCAGGTACGATGATTCTAAGTGAAGTAAGTCTCACAGAAAATTAAACATCATAAGATATCACTAATACACCGAATGTAATCTTGGCTACACATGAACTGAATTACAAAACAGAACAGGGTCTCAAATTTAGAAAACCAACTTATGTTTGCTTAAGGGGAAAGTTGAGTTGGGGTGCTGCATAAAAGCAGAGATAGAAATTAGCACAGATACCATTCCATACATCAAATATGTAATATTCAAGACCTACCCCTTGCTCAACGAAATGGACTAACAACCCTATATTCAATGCCTAGGAATACACCTGACTAGTAAGAATATTCAAACCCATGGATTTATATGTCTCCATAAGAGAATCAAGCGTGTGTACAGCTGCGTGAAGGCAGCAGAGAAAATCCGATAAATCCCATTATCAAAATGAATTACAAAAACAAAACACAATGACAGTGAAATAGAGAGCAATTCTTAAATAATTCATTCAGGGCTTGTGATGCAACCTGGATTTACCTCATCTACACCCAGAGCTGAGTGAGACATAAGGTTGGACACTTCGGGCTGATAGCATTGGTGAGGTTCGATGAGCAAATGCAGACCATTTGAAGTCATACTGCATGGTATCCATTCCATGGGTCCCAAATCTCCAGGTTTAAGCGATCCTTCCTTCAGCTAAAACATGCATGGGAAACCCAAAATATGGTGCACCGTGTGAAGGGAAACGTTTTCAAATGCATCTCAGTTTTCTTCCCCTTTTACTCGGGTTCACAATTCCAGACCCATTACTAACACTCTACCCACTTGGAGAGTCAGTGTCTTTAACCTCCTGTTTGGCACAGTTTGCAATTTCTGCGCAAGATGAACAGGAATAGGGAGAACCAATGAGAGAGTAGCTGTAGGTGTCTGCACGGGCAAATTTAACGATCATTTCCCACCAGGAAGAGGAATTAAGGAAACGCTCAGCATGCCGTGCCGGAACCACATTAGGGCCTGAAGCAATCCTGCGGGTTTGCGGCCAGCTCACAAGAAAGCGATTTGAAGAAAGGAGCTCAGGGGCACTGTAATTCACAAACTTACAGAGTTATAAATGACAGCTATCGTTCAAAAATATATTGAAGGAAGGCTGCGAAGAGGACTTGAAAGCGGGGAAGAATTGCAGGAAAACGATTTCAGGGGGTAGACTGGAATTGCATTTAAAGCATAGGAAAGGAGGTAGAACGTCAAAAATGATGCACTTGGCCAAAAAGGGCGTATGCGTTCTTTCCTGAATATATTCAGGAAAAAACGCATACGCACTTTTTGGCCAACCAAACAAGCATGTTAAAGAAATCTGCACTACAGTGAAGTCTCACTGCCCCCCGGTCAAAAGGGCCATCTGAAAAAAGTGTAAAATCCAGAAAAGCAGCACAGGCCATGGAGAACAGGGAGCCTTGTTATGCTGATGGGCGGGATGTAAATTGTCAAGAGTCACTCTGGAGAACTGTATGGTGTATCCTCAAACACCTATAAAACAAAGCAACGGAGCCTACGGCACTTCCACTTATGGTCATATAGCTTAGGGAAATTAAAATCAGAAACACACAGCCAGCCCAAAGTGTCGGACGGCTCTGTTTATAAGAACCTCGTGTACGGCACAAGTTAAATATCGCAGAAAGCAAAAAATGGATAAAGTAGTTGTGGTACGTATGTACAATGGAATATCACTCTCCAATGAAATCTATGTCATCAGGCCCGTCGTGGCATAATGAGTGGATTCAGGTACGATGATTCTAAGTGAAGTAAGTCTCACAGAAAATTAAACATCATAAGATATCACTAATACACCGAATGAAATCTTGGTTACACATGAACTGAATTACAAAACAGAACAGGGTCTCAAATTTAGAAAACCAACTTATGTTTGCTGAAGGGGAAAGTTGAGTTGGGGTGCGGCATAAAATCAGAGATAGAAATTAGCACAGATACCATTCCATAAGTCAAATATGTAATAGTCAAGACCTACCCCTTGCTCAACGAAATGAACTAACAACCCTATATTCAATGCCTAGGAATACACCTGACTAGTAAGAATCTTCAAACCCAAGGATTTATATGTCTCCATAAGAGAATCAAGCGTGTGTACAGCTGCATGAAGGCAGCAGAGAAAATCCGATAAATCCCATTATCAAAATGAATTACAAAAACTAAACACAATGACAGTGAAATAGAGAGCAATTCTTAAATAATTCATTCAGGGCTTGTGATGCAACCTGGATTTACCTCATCTACACCCAGAGCTGAGTGAGACATAAGGTTGGACACTTCGGGCTGATAACATTGGCGAGGTTCGATGAGCAAATGCAGACCCTTTGAAGTCATACTGCATGGGACCCATTCCATGGATCCCAACTCTCCAGGTTTAAGGGATGCTTCCTTCAGCTAAAACATGCATGGGAAACCCATAGTATGGTGCATCGTGTGACCGGGAAACGTTTTCAAATGCATCTCAGGTTTAGTCCTCTTTTATTCGGGTTCACAATTCCAGACCCTTTGCTAACACTCTCCCAACTTGGACAGTCAGTGCCTTTAACCTCCTGTTTGGCACAGTTTGCAATTTCTGCGCAAGATGAACAGGAATAGGGAGAACCAATGAGAGACTAGCTGTAGATGACTGCACGGGCAAGTTTAACACTCATTTCCCACCAGGAAGACGAATTAACCAAAGGCTCAGCATGCCGTGCCGGAACCAGATTAGGGCCTGAAGCAATCCTGCAGGTTTGCGGCCAGCTCAGAAGAAAGCGATTTGAAGAAAGGAGCTCAGGGGCACTGTTATTCACAAACCTGCCAAGTTATAAATGACAGCTATCGTCCAAAAATATATTGAAGGAAGGCTGCGAAGAGGTCTTGAAAGCGGAGCAGAATTGCAGGAAAACGATTTCAGGGAGTAGAGTGTATTGCATTTAAAACATAGGAAAAGAGGCAGAATGTCGACCATGATGCATTTGGCCAAAAAGGGCGTATGCGTTTTTTCCTGAATATATTCAGAAAAAAACGCATACGCACTTTTTGGCCAACCAAGCAAGCATGTTAAAGAAATCTGCACTACAGTGACGTCTCACTGCCCCCCGGTCAAAAGGGCCATCTGAAAAAAGTGTAAAATCCACAAAGGCAGCACAGACCATGGAGAACAGGGAGCCTTGTTATGCTGATGGGCGGAATGTAAATTGCCAAGAGCCACTCTGGAGAAGTGTATGGTGTATCCTCAAACACCTAAAAAACAAAGCAACGGAGCCTACGGCACTTCCACTTATGGTCCTATAGCTTAGGGAAATTAAAATCAGAAATACAGCCACCCCAAAGTGTCGGACATCTCTGTTTACAAGAACCTCGTGTATGGCCCAAGTTAAATATCGCAGAAAGCAAAAAATGGATAAAGAAGTTGTGGTACGTACGTACAATGGAATATCACTCTCCAATGAAATCTATGTCATCAGGCCCGTCGCGGCATAATGAGTGGATTCAGGTACGTTGATTCTAAGTAAAATAAGTCACACAGAAAATGAAACATCATAAGATATCACTAATACACGGAATATAATCTTGGCTATACATGAACTGAATTACAAAACACAACAGGGTCTCAAATTTAGAAAACCAATTTATGTTTGCTTAAGGGGAAAGGTGAGTTGGGGTGCTGCATAAAACCAGAGATAGAAATTACCACAGATACCATTCCATACGTCAAATATGTTATAGTCAAGACCTACCCCTTGCTCAATGAAATGGACTAAACACCCTATATTCGACGCCTAGGAATACACATGACTAGTAAGAATCTTCAAACCCATGGATTTATATGTCTCCATAAGAGAATCATGCATGTGTACAGCTGCATGAAGGCAGCAGAGAAAATCTGATAAATCCCATTATCAAAATGAATTACAAAAACAAAACACAATGACAGTGAAATAGAGAGCAATTCTTAAATAATTCATTCAGGGCTTGTGATGCAACCTGGATTTACCTCATCTACACCCAGAGCTGAGTGAGACATAAGGTTGGACACTTCGGGCTGATAGCATTGGTGAGGTTCGATGAGCAAATGCAGACCCTTTGAAGTCATACTGCATGGGACCCATTCCATGGGTCCCAACTCTCCAGGTTTAAGGGATTCTTCCTTCAGCTAAAACATGCATGGGAAACCCACAGTATGGTGCACCGTGTGACCGGGAAACGTTTTCAAATGCATCTCAGTTTTCGTCCCCTTATACTCGGGTTCACAATTCCAGACCCTTTACTCACACTCTCCCCACTTGGAGAGTCAGTGCCTTTAACATCCTCTTTGGCACAGTTTGCAATTTCTGCGCAAGATGAACAGGAATAGGGAGAACCAATGAGAGACTAGCTGTAGGTGTCTGCACGGGCAAATTTAACGATCATTTCCCACCAGGAAGAGGATTTCACGAAACGCTCAGCATGCCGTGCCCGAACAAGATTAGGGCCTGAAGCAATCCTGCGGGTTTGCGGCCAGCTCACAAGAAAGCGATTTGAAGAAAGGAGCTCAGGGGCACTGTAATTCACAAACCTGCAGAGTTATAAATGACAGCTATCGTCCAAAAATATATTGAAGGAAGGATGCGAAGAGGACTTGAAAGCGGGGAAGAATTGCAGGAAAATGATTTCAGGGGGTAGACTGGAATTGCATTTAAAGCATAGGAAAGGAGGCAGAACGTCGACAATGATGCACTTGGCCAAAAAGGGCGTATGCGTTTTTTCCTGAATATATTCAGGAAAAAACGCATACGCCCTTTTTGGCCAACCAAGCAAGCATGTTAAAGAAATCTGCACTACAGTGAAGTCTCACTGCCCCCCGGTCAAAAGGGCCATCTGAAAAAAGTGTAAAATCCAGAAAGGCAGGACAGGCCATGGAGAACAGGGAGCCTTGTTATGCTGATGGGCGGGATGTAAATTGTCAAGAGTCACTCTGGAGAAGTGTATGGTGTATCCTCAAACACCTAAAAAACAAAGCAACGGAGCCTACGGCATTTCCACTTATGGTCCTATAGCTTAGGGAAATTAAAATCAGAAACACACAGCCACCCCAAAGTGTCGGACGGCTCTGTTTATAAGAACCTCGTGTACGGCAGAAGTTAAATATCGCAGAAAGCAAAAAATGGATAAAGAAGTTGTGGTACGTATGTACAATGGAATATCACTCTCCAATGAAATCTATGTCATCAGGCCCGTCGTGGCATAATGAGTGGATTCAGGTACGATGATTCTAAGTGAAGTAAGTCTCACAGAAAATTAAACATCATAAGATATCACTAACACACCGAATGTAATCTTGGCTACACATGAACTGAATTACAAAACAGAACAGGGTCTCAAATTTAGAAAACCAACTTATGCTTGCTTAAGGGGAAAGGTGAGTTGGGGTGCTGAATCAAACCAGAGATAGAAATTAGCACAGATACCTTTCCATAAGCCAAATATGTAATAGTCAAGACCTACCTCTTGCTCAACGAAATGGACTAAACACCACATATTCAACGCCTAGGAATACACCTGACTAGTAAGAATCTTCAAACCCATGGTTATATATGTCTCCATAAGAGAATGAAGCGTGTGTACAGTGGCATGAATGCAGCAGAGAATATCCGATAAATAACATTATCAAAATGAATTACACAAACAAAACACAAGGACAGTGAAATAGAGAGCAATTCTTAAATAATTCATTCAGTGCTTGTGATGCAACCTGGATTTACCACATCTACATCAAGAGCTGAGTGAGACATAAAGTTGGGCACTTCGGGCTGATAGCATTGGTGAGGTTCGATGAGCAAATGCAGACCCTATGAAGTCATACTGCATGGTACCCTTTCCATGGGTCCCAAATCTCCAGGTTTAAGGGATTCTTCCTTCAGCTAAAACATGCATGGGAAACCCACAGTATGGTGCACCGTGTGACCCGGAAACGTTTTCAAATGCATCTCAGTTTTCGTCCCCTTTTACTCGGGTTCACAATTTCAGATCCTTTACTAACACTCTCCCCACTTGGAGAGTCAGTGCCTTTAACCTCCTGTTTGGCACAGTTTGCAATTTCTGCGCAAGATGAACAGGAATAGGGAGAACCAATGAGAGACTAGCTGTAGGTGTCTGCACGGGCAAATTTAACGCTCATTTCCCACCAGGAAGAGGAATTAACCAAAGGCTCAGCATGCCGTGCTGGAACCAGGTTAGGGCCTGAAGCAATCCTGCGGGTTTGCGGGCAGCTCACAAGATAGCGAGTTGAAGAAAGGAGCTCAGGGGCACTGTAACTCACAAACCTGCAGAGTTATAAATGACAGCTATCGTCCAAAAATATATTGAAGGAAGGCTGCAAAGACGACTTGTAAGCGGGGCAGAATTGCAGGAAAACAATTTCGGGGGTAGACGGGAATTGCATTTAAAGCATAGGAAAAGAGGCAGAACGTCGACAACGATGCTCTTGGCCAAAAAGGGCATAAGCGTTTTTTCCTGAATATATTCAGGAAAAAACGCACATGCCCTTATTGGCCAACCAAGCAAGCATGTTAAAGAAATCTGCACTACAATGAACTCTCACTGCCCCCCGGTCAAAAGGGCCATCTGAAAAATGTGTAAAATCCAGAAAGGCAGCACAGGCCATGGAGAACAGGGAGCCTTGATATGCTGTCGGGCGGGATGTAAATTGCCAACAGCCGCTCTGGAGAAGTGTACGGTGTTTCCTGGAACACCTAAAAAACAAAGCAACGGAGCCTACGGCACTTCCACTTATGGTCCTATAGCTTAGGGAAATTAAAATCAAAAACACACAGCCACCCCAAAGTGTCGGACGGCTCTGTTTACAAGAACCTCGTCTACGGTACAAGGTAAATATCCCAGAATGTGAAAAATGGATAAAGAAGTTGTGGTACGCACGTACAATGGAATATCACTCAGCAATGAAATCTATGTCATCAGGCCCGTCATGGCATAATGAGTGCATTCAGGTACGATGATTCTAAGTGAAATAAGTCACACAGAAAATGAAACATCATAAGATATCACTAATACAAGGAATGTAATCTTGGCTACACAGGACCTGAATTACAAAACAGAACAGGGTCTCAAATTTAGAACACCAACTTATGCTTGCTTAAGGGGAAAGGTGAGTTGGGGTGCTGCATAAAACCAGAGATAGAAATTAGCACAGATACCTTTCCATAAGCCAAATATGTAATAGTCAAGACCTACCCCTTGCTCAACGAAATGGACTAAACACCACATATTCAACGCCTAGGAATACACCTGACTACTAATTATATTCAAACCCATGGATTTATATGCCTCCGTTAGAGAATGAAGCGTGTGTACAGTGGCATGAATGCAGCAGAGAAAATCCGATAAATCCCATTATCAAAATGAATTACAAAAACAAAACACAAGGACAGTGAAATAGAGAGCAATTCTTAAATAATGCATTCAGGGCTTGTGATGCAACCTGGATTTACCACATCTACACCCAGAGCTGAGTGAGACATAAGGTTGGGCACTTCGGGCTGATAGCATTGGTGAGGTTTGATGAGCAAATGCAGACCCTTTGAAGTCATACTGCATGGTACCCGTTCAATGGGTCCCAACTCTCCAGGTTTAAGGGATTCTTCCTTCAGCTAAAACATGCATGGGAAACCCACAGTATGGTGCACCGTGTGACCGGGAAACATTTTAAATGTATCTCAGTTTTCGTCCCCTTTTACTCGGGTTCACCATTCCAGACCCTTTACTCACACTCTCCCCACTTGGAGAGTCAGTGCCTTTAACCTCCTGTTTGGCACAGTTTGCAATTTCTGCGCAACATGAACAGGAATAGGGAGAACCAATGAGAGACTAGCTGTAGGTGTCTGCACGGGCAAAATTAACGCTCATTTCCCACCAGGAAGACGAATTAAGCAAAGGCTCAGCATGCCGTGCCGGAACCAGATTAGGGTCTGAAGCAATCCTGAGGGTTTGCGGCCAGCTCACAAGATAGCGAGGTGAAGAAAGGAGCTCAGGGGCACTGTAACTCACAAACGTGCAGAGTTATAAATGACAGCTACCGTCCAGAAATATATTGAAGGTAGGCTGCGAAGACGACTTGTAAGCGGAGCAGAATTGCAGGAAAACGATTTCAGGGGGTAGACGGGAATTGCATTTAAAGCATAGGAAAAGAGGCAGAACGTCGACAATGATGCTCTTGGCCAAAAAGGGCGTATGCGTTATTTCCTGAATTTCAGGAAAAAACGCATAGGCCCTTTTTGTCCAACCAAGCAAGCATGTTAAAGAAATCTGCACTACAATGAAGTCTCACTGCCCCCCGGTCAAAAGGGCCATCTGAAAAAAGTGTAAAATCCAGAAAGGCAGCACAGGCCATGGAGAACAGGTTGCCTTGTTATGCTGATGGGCGGGAAGTAAATTGCCAACAGCCGCTCTGGAGAAGTGTATGGTGTTTCATGAAACACCTATAAAACAAAGCAACGAAGCCTACGGCACTTCCACTTATGGTCCTATAGCTTAGGGAAATTAAAATCAAAAACACACAGCCACCCCAAAGTGTCGGACGGCTCTGTTTACAACATCCTCGTCTACGGTACAAGTTAAATATCCCAGAATGTGAAAAATGGATAAAGAAATTGTGGTACGTACGTACAATGGAATATCACTCAGCAATGAAATCTATGTCATCAGGCCCGTCGCGGCATAATGAGTGGATTCAGGTACGATGATTCTAAGTGCAATAAGTCACACAGAAAATGAAACATCATAAGATATCACTAATACAAGGAATGTAAACTTGGCTACACATGACCGAAATTACAAAACAGAACAGGGTCTCAAATTTAGAAAACCAACTTATGCTTGCTTAAGGGGAAAGGTGAGTTGGGGTGCTGCATCAAACCAGAGATAGAAATTAGCACAGATACCTTTCCATAAGCCAAATATGTAATAGTCAAGACCTACCCCTTGCTCAATGAAATGGACTAAACACCCCATATTCAACGCCTAGGAATACACCTGACTAGTAAGAATCTTCAAACCCATGGATATATATGTCTCCATAAGAGAATGAAGCGTGTGTACAGCGGCATGAAAGCAGCAGAGAATATCTGATAAATCCCATTATCAAAATGAATTACACAAACAAAACACAAGGACAGTGAAATAGAGAGCAATTCTTAAATAATTCATTCAGTGCTTGTGATGCAACCTGGATTTACCACATCTACACCCAGAGCTGAGTGAGACATAAGGTTGGGCACTTCGGGCTGATAGTATTTGTGAGGTTCGATGAGCAAATGCAGACCCTTTGAAGTCATACTGCATGGTACCCATTCCATGGGTCCCAACTCTCCAGGTTTAAGGGATTCTTCCTTCAGCTAAAACATGCATGGGAAACCCACAGTATGGTGCACCGTGTGACCGGGAAACATTTTAAATGTATCTCAGTTTTCGTCCCCTTTTACTCGGGTTCACCATTCCAGACCCTTTACTCACACTCTCCCCACTTGGAGAGTCAGTGCCTTTAACCTCCTGTTTGGCACAGTTTGCAATTTCTGCGCAACATGAACAGGAATAGGGAGAACCAATGAGAGACTAGCTGTAGGTGTCTGCACGGGCAAAATTAACGCTCATTTCCCACCAGGAAGACGAATTAAGCAAAGGCTCAGCATGCCGTGCCGGAACCAGATTAGGGTCTGAAGCAATCCTGAGGGTTTGCGGCCAGCTCACAAGATAGCGAGGTGAAGAAAGGAGCTCAGGGGCACTGTAACTCACAAACGTGCAGAGTTATAAATGACAGCTACCGTCCAGAAATATATTGAAGGTAGGCTGCGAAGACGACTTGTAAGCGGAGCAGAATTGCAGGAAAACGATTTCAGGGGGTAGACGGGAATTGCATTTAAAGCATAGGAAAAGAGGCAGAACGTCGACAATGATGCTCTTGGCCAAAAAGGGCGTATGCGTTATTTCCTGAATTTCAGGAAAAAACGCATAGGCCCTTTTTGTCCAACCAAGCAAGCATGTTAAAGAAATCTGCACTACAATGAAGTCTCACTGCCCCCCGGTCAAAAGGGCCATCTGAAAAAAGTGTAAAATCCAGAAAGGCAGCACAGGCCATGGAGAACAGGTTGCCTTGTTATGCTGATGGGCGGGAAGTAAATTGCCAACAGCCGCTCTGGAGAAGTGTATGGTGTTTCATGAAACACCTATAAAACAAAGCAACGAAGCCTACGGCACTTCCACTTATGGTCCTATAGCTTAGGGAAATTAAAATCAAAAACACACAGCCACCCCAAAGTGTCGGACGGCTCTGTTTACAACATCCTCGTCTACGGTACAAGTTAAATATCCCAGAATGTGAAAAATGGATAAAGAAATTGTGGTACGTACGTACAATGGAATATCACTCAGCAATGAAATCTATGTCATCAGGCCCGTCGCGGCATAATGAGTGGATTCAGGTACGATGATTCTAAGTGCAATAAGTCACACAGAAAATGAAACATCATAAGATATCACTAATACAAGGAATGTAAACTTGGCTACACATGACCGAAATTACAAAACAGAACAGGGTCTCAAATTTAGAAAACCAACTTATGCTTGCTTAAGGGGAAAGGTGAGTTGGGGTGCTGCATCAAACCAGAGATAGAAATTAGCACAGATACCTTTCCATAAGCCAAATATGTAATAGTCAAGACCTACCCCTTGCTCAATGAAATGGACTAAACACCCCATATTCAACGCCTAGGAATACACCTGACTAGTAAGAATCTTCAAACCCATGGATATATATGTCTCCATAAGAGAATGAAGCGTGTGTACAGCGGCATGAAAGCAGCAGAGAATATCTGATAAATCCCATTATCAAAATGAATTACACAAACAAAACACAAGGACAGTGAAATAGAGAGCAATTCTTAAATAATTCATTCAGTGCTTGTGATGCAACCTGGATTTACCACATCTACACCCAGAGCTGAGTGAGACATAAGGTTGGGCACTTCGGGCTGATAGTATTTGTGAGGTTCGATGAGCAAATGCAGACCCTTTGAAGTCATACTGCATGGTACCCATTCCATGGGTCCCAACTCTCCAGGTTTAAGGGATTCTTCCTTCAGCTAAAACATGCATGGGAAACCCACAGTATGGTGCACCGTGTGACCGGGAAACGTTTTCAAATGCATCTCAGTTTTCGTCCCCTTTTAATCGGCTTCACCATTCCAGAAACTTTACTAACACTCTCCCCACTTGGAGAGTCAGTGCCTTTAACCTCCTCTTTGGCACAGTTTGCAATTTCTGCGCAAGATGAACAGGAATAGGGAGAACCAATGAGAGACTAGCTGTAGGTGTCTGCACGGGCAAATTTAACGCTCATTTCCCACCAGGAAGAGGAATTAACCAAAGGCTCAGCATGCCGTGCTGGAACCAGCTTAGGGCCTGAAGCAATCCTGCGGGTTTGCGGGCAGCTCACAAGATAGCGAGTTGAAGAAAGGAGCTCAGGGGCACTGTAACTCACAAACCTGCAGAGTTATAAATGACAGCTATCGTCCAAAAATATATTGAAGGAAGGCTGCAAAGACGACTTGTAAGCGGGGCAGAATTGCAGGAAAACAATTTCGGGGGTAGACGGGAATTGCATTTAAAGCATAGGAAAAGAGGCAGAACGTCGACAACGATGCTCTTGGCCAAAAAGGGCATAAGCGTTTTTTCCTGAATATATTCAGGAAAAAACGCACATGCCCTTATTGGCCAACCAAGCAAGCATGTTAAAGAAATCTGCACTACAATGAACTCTCACTGCCCCCCGGTCAAAAGGGCCATCTGAAAAATGTGTAAAATCCAGAAAGGCAGCACAGGCCATGGAGAACAGGGAGCCTTGATATGCTGTCGGGCGGGATGTAAATTGCCAACAGCCGCTCTGGAGAAGTGTACGGTGTTTCCTGGAACACCTAAAAAACAAAGCAACGGAGCCTACGGCACTTCCACTTATGGTCCTATAGCTTAGGGAAATTAAAATCAAAAACACACAGCCACCCCAAAGTGTCGGACGGCTCTGTTTACAAGAACCTCGTCTACGGTACAAGGTAAATATCCCAGAATGTGAAAAATGGATAAAGAAGTTGTGGTACGCACGTACAATGGAATATCACTCAGCAATGAAATCTATGTCATCAGGCCCGTCATGGCATAATGAGTGCATTCAGGTACGATGATTCTAAGTGAAATAAGTCACACAGAAAATGAAACATCATAAGATATCACTAATACAAGGAATGTAATCTTGGCTACACAGGACCTGAATTACAAAACAGAACAGGGTCTCAAATTTAGAACACCAACTTATGCTTGCTTAAGGGGAAAGGTGAGTTGGGGTGCTGCATAAAACCAGAGATAGAAATTAGCACAGATACCTTTCCATAAGCCAAATATGTAATAGTCAAGACCTACCCCTTGCTCAACGAAATGGACTAAACACCACATATTCAACGCCTAGGAATACACCTGACTACTAATTATATTCAAACCCATGGATTTATATGCCTCCGTTAGAGAATGAAGCGTGTGTACAGTGGCATGAATGCAGCAGAGAAAATCCGATAAATCCCATTATCAAAATGAATTACAAAAACAAAACACAAGGACAGTGAAATAGAGAGCAATTCTTAAATAATGCATTCAGGGCTTGTGATGCAACCTGGATTTACCACATCTACACCCAGAGCTGAGTGAGACATAAGGTTGGGCACTTCGGGCTGATAGCATTGGTGAGGTTTGATGAGCAAATGCAGACCCTTTGAAGTCATACTGCATGGTACCCGTTCAATGGGTCCCAACTCTCCAGGTTTAAGGGATTCTTCCTTCAGCTAAAACATGCATGGGAAACCCACAGTATGGTGCACCGTGTGACCGGGAAACATTTTAAATGTATCTCAGTTTTCGTCCCCTTTTACTCGGGTTCACCATTCCAGACCCTTTACTCACACTCTCCCCACTTGGAGAGTCAGTGCCTTTAACCTCCTGTTTGGCACAGTTTGCAATTTCTGCGCAACATGAACAGGAATAGGGAGAACCAATGAGAGACTAGCTGTAGGTGTCTGCACGGGCAAAATTAACGCTCATTTCCCACCAGGAAGACGAATTAAGCAAAGGCTCAGCATGCCGTGCCGGAACCAGATTAGGGTCTGAAGCAATCCTGAGGGTTTGCGGCCAGCTCACAAGATAGCGAGGTGAAGAAAGGAGCTCAGGGGCACTGTAACTCACAAACGTGCAGCGTTATAAATGACAGCTACCGTCCAGAAATATATTGAAGGTAGGCTGCGAAGACGACTTGTAAGCGGAGCAGAATTGCAGGAAAACGATTTCAGGGGGTAGACGGGAATTGCATTTAAAGCATAGGAAAAGAGGCAGAACGTCGACAATGATGCTCTTGGCCAAAAAGGGCGTATGCGTTATTTCCTGAATTTCAGGAAAAAACGCATAGGCCCTTTTTGTCCAACCAAGCAAGCATGTTAAAGAAATCTGCACTACAATGAAGTCTCACTGCCCCCCGGTCAAAAGGGCCATCTGAAAAAAGTGTAAAATCCAGAAAGGCAGCACAGGCCATGGAGAACAGGTTGCCTTGTTATGCTGATGGGCGGGAAGTAAATTGCCAACAGCCGCTCTGGAGAAGTGTATGGTGTTTCATGAAACACCTATAAAACAAAGCAACGAAGCCTACGGCACTTCCACTTATGGTCCTATAGCTTAGGGAAATTAAAATCAAAAACACACAGCCACCCCAAAGTGTCGGACGGCTCTGTTTACAACATCCTCGTCTACGGTACAAGTTAAATATCCCAGAATGTGAAAAATGGATAAAGAAATTGTGGTACGTACGTACAATGGAATATCACTCAGCAATGAAATCTATGTCATCAGGCCCGTCGCGGCATAATGAGTGGATTCAGGTACGATGATTCTAAGTGCAATAAGTCACACAGAAAATGAAACATCATAAGATATCACTAATACAAGGAATGTAAACTTGGCTACACATGACCGAAATTACAAAACAGAACAGGGTCTCAAATTTAGAAAACCAACTTATGCTTGCTTAAGGGGAAAGGTGAGTTGGGGTGCTGCATCAAACCAGAGATAGAAATTAGCACAGATACCTTTCCATAAGCCAAATATGTAATAGTCAAGACCTACCCCTTGCTCAATGAAATGGACTAAACACCCCATATTCAACGCCTAGGAATACACCTGACTAGTAAGAATCTTCAAACCCATGGATATATATGTCTCCATAAGAGAATGAAGCGTGTGTACAGCGGCATGAAGGCAGCAGAGAATATCTGATAAATCCCATTATCAAAATGAATTACACAAACAAAACACAAGGACAGTGAAATACAGAGCAATTCTTAAATAATTCATTCAGTGCTTGTGATGCAACCTGGATTTACCACATCTACACCCAGAGCTGAGTGAGACATAAGGTTGGGCACTTCGGGCTGATAGTATTTGTGAGGTTCGATGAGCAAATGCAGACCCTTTGAAGTCATACTGCATGGTACCCATTCCATGGGTCCCAACTCTCCAGGTTTAAGGGATTCTTCCTTCAGCTAAAACATGCATGAGAAACCCACAGTATGGTGCACCGTGTGACCGGGAAACGTTTTCAAATGCATCTCAGTTTTCGTCCCCTTTTAATCGGCTTCACCATTCCAGAAACTTTACTAACACTCTCCCCACTTGGAGAGTCAGTGCCTTTAACCTCCTCTTTGGCACAGTTTGCAATTTCTGCGCAAGATGAACAGGAATAGGGAGAACCAATGAGAGACTAGCTGTAGGTGTCTGCACGGGCAAATTTAATGCTCATGTCCCACCAGGAAGAGGAATTAACCAAAGGCTCAGCATGCCGTGCCGGAACCAGATTAGGGCCTGAAGCAATCCTGCGGGTTTGCGGCAGCTCACAAGATAGCGAGTTGAAGAAAGGAGCTCAGGGGCACTGTAACTCACAAACCTGCAGAGTTATTAATGACAGCTATCGTCCAAAAATATATTGAAGGAAGGCTGCGAAGACGACTTGTAAGCGGGGCAGAATTGCAGGAAAACAAATTCGGGGGTAGACGGGAATTGCATTTAAAGCATAGGAAAAGAGGCAGAACGTCGACAATGATGCTCTTGGCCAAAAAGGGCGTAAGCGTTTTTTCCTGAATATATTCAGGAAAAAACGCATATACCCTTTTTGGCCAGCCAAGCAAGCATGTTAAAGAAATCTGCACTAAAATGAAGCATCACTGCCCCCCGGTCAAAAGGGCCATCTGAAAAAAGTGTAAAATCCAGAAATGCAGCACAGGCCATGGAGAAGAGGGAGCCTTGTTATGCTGATGGCTGGGATGTAAATTGCCAAGAGCCACTCTGGAGAAGTGTATGGTGTTTCCTGAAACACCTAAAAACCAAGCAACGGAGCCTACGGCACTTCCACTTATGGTCCTATAGCTTAGGGAAATTAAAATCAAAAACACACAGCCACCCCAAAGTTTCAGACGGCTCTGTTTACAAGAACCTCGTCTACGGTACAAGATAAATATCACAGAAATCGAAAAATGGATAAACATGTAGTGGTACCTACGTACAATGGAATATCACTCAGCAATGAAATCTATGTCATCAGGCCCGTAGCAGCATAATGAGTGGATACAGGTACGATGATTCTACGTGAAATAAGTCACACAGAAAAAGAAACTTCAGAAGTTATCACTGATACACAGAATGTAAACTTGGCTACAAATGAACACATTTATAAAACAGAACAGGGACTCAAATTTAGAAAACCAACTTATCCTTGCTTAAGGGGAAAGGTGAGTTGGGGTGCTGCATAAAACCAGAGATCGAAATTAGCACAGATACCTTTCCATAAGCCAAATATGTAATAGACAAGACCTACTCCTTGCTCAACGAAATAGACTCATCCATGGTGTATCACCTCACACCTGTTAGAATGGGCATCATCAGAAAATCTACAAACAACAAATGCTGGAAAGGGTGTGGAGATAAGGAACCCTCTTCCACTCTTGTTGGGAATGTAAATTTATACAGTCACTGTGGAGAACATTATGGAGTTTCTTATAAAACTAAAAATAGAATTACCATATGATACAGCAATCCCACTACTGGGCCTATACCCAGACAAAACCATAAATCAAAAAGAGACATTCACCGCAATGTTCATTATATCACTATTTACAATATCCAGGTAATGGAAGCAACCTAAATGCCCACAGACAGACGAATGCATAAAGATGTGGTACATATATAAAATGGAATCTTACTAAGCCATAAAAAGGAATGAAATTGGGTCATTTGTAGAGACGTCCATGGATCTAGAGGCTGTCATACAGAGTGAAGTAAGTCAGAAAGAGAAAAACAAATCTTGTATATTAATGCATACATGTGGAACCTAGAAAAATTGTACAGATGAACCGTTTTGCAAGACAGAAATAGAGCAACAGATGTAGACAACAAACGTATGGACACCAAGGGGGGAAAGCTGTTGGGGGGGTGGTGGTGGGAGGAGTTGAGAGATTGGGATTGGCATGTATACATTTGTATGGATAAAACAGATAACCAATAAGAACCTGCTGTATAAAAATTAAAATAAAATTCAATATTAAAAAAATAAAACTAAAAAAAGTAAAACAGAAAAAATATTCTTCCCTTCACATACATGTATTTATATGAATAAATTATTTCCATGCATATATCTGTAAATACAGAAAAGAGGAATAAAATCTACCTTGAACTAAAAACGAAAAAAAGAAAAACAGAACCCACCAGTTACACAGAGGAAAACCGTATCAGGGCACTTGCTCCAGTTGTAAACAATTCTGAAGTTGGTCAGTGGTGGGGAATCATCTCCCATTCAGCCAGCAGGCCCCACACAACAAGCGCCCTCATTGCAAAGCTGGGGGACCATGCCGAGGCATCTGTGAGTAAACGTGGGCCGAGGCCCAGGCCAGCTGCTGCTGAAATGTTCCCACCCTTCCCAGGTAAAACACCTGAATATGTACAAGGACTTGAAAGCCTAGAGGAAGGGCCATGGAGCCACACGAGCGACAGCATGCCGGCCGACTTGGTGCCTGCAGGCCAGCCAGGATGGCCCTGGCCCTGGGTGCTCTTCTGGAAGCTTTCCATTTCCCTGCCTGAGATACCCACCCTGTCCTGGCCCCCACTGCTTTCTTCCTTCCTCACCTCTGCCCAGGAAGAAATTCCAGCGGCAGGTATGGGTGACACATCCTCTTCTTTAGCAGGTGGCATCTTGGCAACTGCTGCAGAAAGCCCAGCAGAGCCCCACTCACACTGGGCCACCCACAAAGCCGTGGGCTCTCCCTCCCTCCCACGAGCCCAGCCCCGAGACTGTTGACAGGGCAGAGAAAATGGCGTCAGGCACAGCTGCAGGGGCTCTTGCTGCCTGGAGTGGTGTTTATATTTATCTCAACCCAAGCACACCTGGGGAGGGCTGGCCGGCATGGTCAGGCTGCCCAGGTCAGCCAATCATCACCCCTCAGGGTCTCACAGTTGCAGAAAATGGAAATTGCTGAATCGGCCAGGTCCAAGGAACAGGTGTGGGCTCTTGAGAGTCAGGATAGACAAGGGACTGTAGCTCTGGCTTGTTTTCTAATCATTTTATCTGGCCCATGAGTGGGAGACAACTTCAAGAAAACCCTCTCCTAATGAGAGGAACCCAGGAGTCAGGGAGAGAAGGGGTGGGTGGTGGGTGGAGACAGAGGCCTGGTGCCCCGGGTGCAGTGTAAGTCTCTGGAAGACCAGGTGGAGGGAGGCCACACAGAGTGATGCCCAGGGTCACAGACCTGTCGGAGCTGCTGTTTGTTAGTTCAAGTCCTGCTCTGAGGTGCTCTGTGTCACATCTGAGCAACAGGTGAGCTGGGAGTGCTCTGCAATGTGGGCTATGTGCACGGTTCCTGTGTGCCAAGCCTTGCCACGGTATCTGCAAGGGTAGCTCTGTATCCTGGGAGGTACCTGACCTCGAGAGCCCCATGGGCTGCTGGAGTCCTGGTAAAGGATGTCAGGACAGTCAGTGAAGCTACTGAGGATATACCTCCAGTAGTTCCTAAATCCTACACCCTGCTGCTCATTCTACCAACCACCAGGACTTGGTATTCTGTATTAGTCTTCAATGATGCCTTCTTTTGTATTCCATTAGTCCGAGAGTCACAAAAAATTTTGGCTTGTGACTGGCAGGACTCAACATACAACTAAAACAATACTTCTGGGCCGTCTTGCCCCAAGGGTTCAAAAATTCCCACACCATCTTTGGGGAAAGCTCAGCTAAAGACCTAAAAGTTCTACCTCTGGAAAAGGAAACACTCCTTCAATATGCAGACGACATTCTGATCGCCAGCCCTACTAAGGAGACCTCTGAACTACCAAGCCAATAAAGGATACAAGTTGTCCAAGAAAAAGCTCAAATATCACAGACTACGGTGACCTGCCTGGGCTTCATTCTCACAGAAGGTCGGAGAAGCCCATCCCAGGAAAGGGAAGAAACAATTTACAGCCTTACCCATTTCTAAAACTAGAAGACAGCTTAGGGGTTCCTGGGGAGGCCAGGGTTTGCTGCTTCTGGATCCCTAACTACAGTCTACTAGCTGGGCCTCTATATGAAACACTGAAAGGAAAAGATGATGATCCTTTTGAATAGAATCCAGAAGTGGCCTTTCAAGAGTGGAAAGAGCAGTCAATTAGACCCTTGCCTTGGAGCTCCCTAATTTAGCTAAACCTTTGACCTTTACATTCCTGGTGAAAGGTGAATCGCCATTGGAGTATTAGTGCAAAAACTGGGACCACTTGAAATGGAACAATGCAAGAAGCCATCCAGGTAGGATAAACTACGGTCACCAAGGGGCTTGGCCCACCGCCACATCTGGCCAAGATACTGGCGGTATCTAAAAACCTGGAAATCAGCAGCCCAAAAGGCCACCTCCCGCCTAAGGGAAAAGGACCCCACGTGGTGTTCCTAACCCCCAACCATGCCCTGAAGTTGCAGGATTTCCTCCGTGGGCACACTGACCTCGAGTAAGGAGGCCCTCCAACTCCAACCTCCAGAGAGATAACCGGGGGCAACGGGGCAACATGACAACTCGTGTGACCATCACATGACCTGGAGTTTCTCTCATAAAACAAAAACAGTGTGTCCCAAAAGAGTAGACTACTGCTTGCAGGACTTATTGCACCCAGAGGGGAGCTAATAATCTTGGCGGGGGAACCGTATATCACGCTGTCACCATAGAAAAGCCAACAGACACCATGAGGATGGTGGCCAATAAGACCGGCTGGACTCCTATTTACTTCAAAAGGCTGTTGACTCTGTGGCCATCATGGTCCTTCATCACCACTGACCCTGGACTGTCTGGGAGTTGAGCGGGCAGGGTCCTGACACCTGGTGCTGTTTTTACGTTAATTCAGGGGCCTAATTGAAGAAAGCGCAGACTACTGGTCAGAGCATCTAGGCTGGCAGAAACGGTCAGCCTAAGGTGGCAGAACAAATAGGGAGCGGTGTGAGACTGGACTTCACAGCGTCACTGCACCTCTCCTTCCTGGACCCTTAAAGGTCATTAGAATCTATAACACTTCCAATATTGGTGCTCAGGCAGATGAGCAGGGAGGCAGCAGGCCTGGGGACAATCAACGTCACCTGGAGGCTGCTGGGGAGAAGTTCTGACCCTCGCCCACGGGTATGAGGGCTCCTAACTCAGCACTCAGCAGTTACAGAAGAAGGGTCTGCACACTCAGCACTCCAATAATGAGGAAGGGGAGAAAAGGCAGAAGCGGGGTTTGTCCCAGGCAAAGCCCCTTAAAAATCCCTGGGAGATAAAAATAGAATCTGGGCAATAAAATAAAGTCTAACCTTTTTTATCCTTTGTGCTTTGCCTAATTTAATGTGCTCCTAGGGTCGCGCATACAGAGGTTCCACACCTGGCACTTCAGACCAGATTTTCTAGTGCAGAATGGCTGGGTCGACACATCAGCTCCTGGGGCACAGTGCAGACTCCGTGATATAGAGCCTGAGCTGCAGCCAACCGGGCCCTCAAGAGCTCCGCCCCCTCCCTCCCACTGACTCTGACAGGATCTCTACACAGCAGCCCAGCCCACAGCCCACAGGGTAGCACATGCTCTCACCTCTCCATTCTCTGATCAAAATATAAAGTTTCCTTTGCTTCTGAACCAAACTCAGTCTCGATCTGTTGGCTCCAATGACCCTGGGCAGGGGGACACTTGTTGGGGTCCACTCTGGAGGATCAGTAACAGAAATTGAGAACCTTGTAACTTCAATAAACAGATGTGTGAGCCAAACTGTAATTAACATAGAACAGTGTATAAGGCTCTGGTAAAATAAGATGTTTCTAACACTTCCATTTGATATTTCCATCACTTTATTATAAGCAAGTTCAGTGAAAAGTTTTGTCTTATTTGTCAGGTCAATATTAGAGAAACGAAGTGATTTCTTTCCAAGGATGTACACCTAATAATCTTGGTTAAAGCTTCAATCTTGTTTTAAATGCTTTTCCATTGAAAATGATACCTCTCTTTCAGCTCCCCCATTTCTGAGAAGTATAAAATCTTATAATTTATTATTACCAAAGGGGAAAGTTGGGAGGAGGGATAAATTAACAGTTTGGGATTAACACATACACACTGCTATGTATAAAATCGATCATCAACAAGGAACTACTGTATAGCACAGGGAACTACACTCAGTATCTTGCAATAACCTATAAGGGGAAATAATCTGAAAAAGAATAGATATTTTTATTGACATCATCTATCAATGACAGTTAAAATGGAACCTAAGGGAAGCCGGTGGTGAGTGCTTCTGACCAGGAAGACTTCAATCATCTAAAGTTTGGACTCTGCCTACTTCCCAAGGCCCTTAATGAACATACGTGTAGCCGTAGCTTAAAAAATTCCCCAGTTTGGGTTGCGGAGAGACACTGATTTAGAAAAAGCCCTGGTGTTCTCCTCACATGAATGGGATCCTTCCTACAGCTAAAACATGCCTGTCACACCCAGAGGATGGTATACCGTCTGATCGGGAAGAGTTAGGAAAAGGCATCTCATCTCCTCATCTCCTGGTACTCGGGTTCACCCCTCCAGCGTCTTTACTAACAGTCTCCCCACTTGGAGATTTCAGCACTGTCAACACCCTGTTGTGTACAGTTTGGAATTTCTCCAGAGGATGAAGCGGAAGGAGGAGGAACAATGAGAGACAAGTCCTAGGTGTTCGGACAGGCACAAGTCACTCTAATTTCCAATCAGGAAGACGAATTGACCAAACGCTAGGGCTGCCCATGGAAACAGAATAGGGCTTGAGGAAATCCCGCTGCTTTGTGGCCAGTTCCCATAAACACAAGTTGAAAAATGGAACTCAGGGACACTAAAATTCACGAAACTGCAGAGTTGAAAATATCTATCACTGAACAATGTCTTGAGGAAAGTCAGAGAAAAGGACTTGTAAGCAATGGAGAATGGCAGGAAAGGGATTGGAAGAGGTAGAAAGGACTCACCATTAAGCACAAGAAAAGGGGCTGAACATTGCCAACATTGCAGTTGGCCAAAAAGGGTGTATGCGTCTTTTTCTGTATATATTCAAGAAAAGGGCACACATATTTTTAGCCAACCAAACAGGTGGGCACTGGAAATCAATACTACAAAAGATATCACTTCGCATCAGTCAGAAGAGCCGTCCTCATAAAGTGTAAACACCAGAAATGCAGGACAGGAAAGGAGAAAAGGGAGACCTGTGAGGCTTATAGTGGAAATGTATGTTGCCAACGGTCACTCTGGAGAAGTGTATTGTGTTTACTAAAGCATCTAAAAAATGAGCTACAGAGCACAGGGCACTTGCACTCATGGACGTATATCCTGGGAAAAACAAAAATCGAGAGGACACAGTCACCCCAATATTTACCGCCTCTCTGTGTAAAAGAACCTCGACTAGGATATAACTTGAATGTCTCTGGAGGGAAAAAATGGATTGAGATGTGGTACTTATGTAGAGTGGAATATTACTCAGCCTGGAAATCAATGAAATATGGCCATTTGTAACAACTCCAGAGGAGTTACGTATGATCATACGAAGTCACATAATACAAAAAGGAAAAGACATAAGATATCACTAATACATGGATTGTAAACTTGGCTACGCATGAACTGAATTACAAAACAGAACGGGTTCTCAAATTTAAAAAACCAACTTATGCTTGCTTAAGGGTAAAGGTGAGTTGGGGTGCTGCATAAAACCAGAGATTGAAATTAGCAGATACGGTTCCATAAGCCAAATATATAATAGACAAAACCTACTCCTTGGTCAACGAAATGGACCCAACACCCCATATTCAGCACCTAGGAATATACCTGACTAGTAAGAGTCTTAAAACCTACGGATTTATATGTCTCCATAAGAGAATCAAGCATGTGTACAGCGACATAAATGCAGCAGTGAAAATCAGCTAAATCCAATTATCAAAATAAATTTCGAAAACAAAACACAATGACAGTGACATAGAGAGCAGTTCTTAAATAATTCATTCAGGGCTTGTGATGCAACCTGGATTTACCACATCTACATCCAGAGCTGGTTGAGACAGAAGGCGGGGCACTTGGGGATGATACGTTTGGTGAGGTTCGGTGAGCAAATGCAGACCCTTTGAAGTAACACTGCATGGTACCCATTCCATGGGTCCCAACTCTCAAGGTTTAAGGGATTCTTCCTTCAGCTAAACATGCATGGGGAACCCAGAGTATGGTCCATGGAGTGATCGGGAAACGTTTTTAAATGCATCTCAGTTTTCGTCCCCTGGTACTCGGGTTCACCATTCCAGACGCTTTACTAACACTCTCCCCACTTGGAGAGTCAGTGCCTTTAAACTCCTGTTTAGCTCATTTTGCAATTTCTGCGGAAGACGAACAGGAATAGGGAGAACCAATGAGAGACTAGCTGTAGGTGTCTGCACGGGCAAATTTAACTCTCATTTCCCACTAGGAAGAGGAATTAACCAAAGGCTCGGCGTGCCATGCGGGAACCAGATTAGGGACTGAAGCAATCCTAAGGTTTTGCGGCCAGCTCACAAGAAAGCGAGTTGAAGAAAGGAGCTCAGGGGCACTGTAATTCACAAAACTGCAGAGTTATAAATGACAGATTTCGTCCAAAAATATATTGAAGTAAGGCTGCGAAGAGGACTTGAAAGCAGGGCAGAATTGCAGGAAACCGATTTCAGGAGGTAGACTGGAATTCCATTTAAAGCATAGGAAAAGAGGCAGAACGTCAAGAATGATGCACTTGGCGAAAAAGGGCGTATGCGTTTTTTCCTGAATATATTCAGGCAAAAACGCATATGCCCTTTATGGCCAACCAAGCAAGCGTGCTAAGGAAATCTGCAGTACAACGAAGTCTCACTTCCCACCAGTCAAAGGGCCATCTGAGAAAAGTGTAAAATCCAGAAAGGCAGGACAGGCCATGGAGAACAGGGAGACTTGTTATGCTGGTGGGCAGGATGTAAATTGCCAACAGCCACTCTAGATAAGTGTATGGTGTTTCCTGAAACTTCTAAAAGACAAAGAAATAGAGCCTAGAGCACTTCCACTTATGGTCCTATAGCTTAGGGAAATTAAAATCAAAAACACACAGCCCCCCCAAAGTTTGGGACAGCTCTGTTTACAAGAACCTCGCCTACGGTACAAGATAAATATCCCAGAAATCGAAAAATGGGTAAACAAGTAGTGGTACCTACGTACAATGGAATATCACTCAGCAATGAAATCTATGTCATCAGGCCCGTAGCAGCATAATGAGTGGATACAGGTACGATGATTCTACGTGAAATAAGTCACACAGAAAAAGAAACATCAGAAGTTATCACTAATACACGGAATGTAAACTTGGCTACACATGAACATATTTATAAAACAGAAGAGGGACTCAAATTTAGAAAACCAACTTATCCCTGCTTAAGGGGAAAGGCGAGTTGGGGTGCTGCATAAAACCAGAGATTGAAATTAGCACAGATACCGTTCCATAAGCCAAATATATAATAGACAAGACCTACTCCTTGCTGAATGAAATGGACTCAACAACGCATATTCAACGCCTAGGAATATAGCTGACTAGTAAGTATCTTAAAACCTATGTATTTATATGTCTCCGTAAGAGAATCAATCATGTGTACAGCGGCATAAACGCAGCAGTGAAAATCAGCTAAATCCCATTATCAAAATAAATTTCAAAAACAAACACAATGACAGTGAAATAGAGAGCAATTCTTAAATTATTCAGGGTTTGTGATGCAACCTGGATTTACCACATCTACACCCAGACCTGGGTGAGACATAAGGCTGGACACTTGGAGCTGATAGGATTGGTGAGGTTCGGTGAGCAAATGCAGACCCTTTGAAGGCTTACTGCATGGTAACCATTCCATAGGTCCAAACTCTCCAGGTTTAAGGGATTCTTTCTTCAGCTAAAACATGCATGGGGAACCCAGAATATGGTCCAACATGTGATCGGGAAACGTTTTTAATTGCATCTCAGTTTTCGTCCCCTGGTACTCAGGTTCACCATTCCAGACGCTTTTCTAACACTCTCCCCACTTGAAGAGTCAGTGCCTTTAACCTCCTGTTTGGCAAAGTTTGCAATTTCTGTGGAACATGAACAGGAATAGGGAGAACTAATGAGAGAGTAGCTGTAGCTGTCTGCACGGGCAAATTTAACTCTCATTTCCCACCAGGAAGAGGAATTAACCAAAGGCTCAGCGTGCCATGCCGGAACAAGGTTAGGGCCTGAAGCAATCCTGCAGTTTTGCAGCCAGCTCAAAAGAAAGCTAGTTGAAAAAAAGAGCTCAGGGGCACTGTCATTCACAAACCTGCAGTTATCAATGACAGCTATCTTCCAAAAATATATTGAAGTAAGGCTGCGAAGCAGACTTGAAAGTGGGGCAGAATTGCAGGAAACCGATTTCAGGAGGTAGACAGTAATTGCATTTAAAGCATAGGAAAAGAGGCAGTACGTCGACAATGATGCACTTGGCCAAGAAGGGCATATGCGTTTTATCCAGGGCCCTCATAAAGAGGGGAGGAGGCTCCCAGCACACTCCAATGGCCAACAAAGGGCCCATGTCACCAAGGCGACGTGTGCCAGCAAGGCAGGAGTGACCTCATGTCAGAGGGCCCACCTCACAGCAGGGTGAGATACCCAGCCACGATCAGACTCTCACCAGAGGGCCCACATCACCAAGGGGATGGGAACCAGGCAGGAGTGTCCTCACACCAGTGGGACCACATCATCGAAAGTTGAGGAACAGAGCACATGTGGCCTCAAACCAGAGGACACACATCACCAAGGGGCTGGGAGTGAGGCAGGCAGGAGGAGCCTCAAAACAGAGGGCCCATAGAATAAAAAAGGTGAGGAATCCCGCAGTTGGAACCTCCCAGCAGGCAGCCAGGAGCAGCGAGGCTATGGGATCCAGTCCGGAATGAACTCACACCAGAGGGCCCTCATCATTAAACTGTGAGCAACCCAAACGTTGGGACCTCACAGCAGAAGGCGCACATCCACATGGGGATTGGAACCCGGCAGGAGTGTCATCGCACCAGTGGGCAAACATCAGAAAATATGGGGAGCCCAGCAGTTATTGACTGATGCCACAGAGCCCTCATCACCGAGGGGAGGAGGCTCCCAGCAAGCTCCAACTGCCACCAGAGGGCCGACGTCACCAAGGCAACGGGAGCAAGCCAGGCAGGTGTGACCTCAGAGCAGAGGGACCAACTCACAGAAAGGTGACGAAACCAGACAGGATAAGAATCTCACCAGACGGCCCACATCACCAAGGGGATGGGAACCAGGCAGGAGTGTCCTCACACCAGTGGGTCCACATCACTAAAAGGTGAGGAAAGCGGCACATGTGGCCTCAAACTACAGGACCCACATGACCAAGGGGCTGGGAGTGAGGCAGGCAGGAGGAGCCTCACAACACAGGGCCTAAAGAATAAAAAAGGTGAGGTAACCAGCAGTTGGAATCTTCCAGCAGGCTGCCCAGAGCACAGAGGCTATGGGATCCCGGCCTGAGCGAACTAACACCAGAGAGCCTATGTCATGAAACTGTGAGCAACCCAGGCGTTGGAACCACAGAGCAGAAGGCCCACATCCCCATGGGGATGGGAACCTTATAGGAGTGTTCTGTTATCACTGGGCTCACATCAGAAAACGTGGGGAGCCCAGCAGTTACGGCCTGACGCCAGAGGGCCCTCATCACCGAGGGGAGGAGGCTCCCAATAGGTTCCAACTGCCACCAGAGGGCCGACGTCATCAAGGCAATGGGAAGCCAGGCAGGAGTTACCTCACAGCAGAGGGCCAACCTCACAGAAGTGTGAGGAACCCAGCCAGGATCAGACTCTCACCAGAGGGCCCATATCTCCAAGGGGAGGGGAACCAGGCACAAGTATCCTCACACCAGTGGGGCCACATCATCGTAAGGTGAGGGACCCAGCACACGTGGCCTCTAATCAGAGGACACACATCAACAAGGGGCTGGGAGTGAGGCAGGCAGGAGGAGCCTCAAAACAGAGGGCCCATAGAATAAAGACGGTGAGGAATCCCGCAGTTGGAACCTCCCAGCAGGCGGCCAGGAGTAGCGAGGCTATGGGATCCAGGCTGGGTGAACTCACACCAGAGGGCCCTCATCATGAAACTGTGAGAAACCCAGACGTTGGGACCTCAGAGCAGAAGGCCCACATTCCCATGGGGTTGGGAACCTGGCAGGAGTGTACTGGCACCACAGGGCGCACATCAGAAAATTTTGAGAGCCCAGGAGTTAGGGTCTGACGCCAGAGGGCCCTCATTACCGAGGGAAGGAGACTCCCAGCAGGCACCAACACACAACTGAGGGCCCACGTCGCCAAGGTGACGTGTGCCAGCCAGGCAGGAGTGACCTCACAGCAGAGGACCTACCTCACAGAAAGGTGAGGAACCCCGCCAGGATAAGACGGTCGCCAGAGGGCCCACAGCACCAAGGGGATCGGAGCCATGCAGGAGTGTCCTAACACCAGTGTGGCCACATCATAGAAAGGTGAGGAACCCAGCACATGTGGCCTCAAACCAGAGGACCCACATCTCCAAGGGGCTCGGAGTGAGGCAGGTAGGAGTAGCCTCACAACACAGGGCCCATAGAATAAAAAAGGTGAGGAATCCAGGAGATGGAACCTCCCAGCAGTCGGCCCAGAGCACAGAGGCTATGGGATCTAGGCCTGAGTGAACTAACACCAGAGAACCAACATCACGAAACTGTGAGCAACCAAAGCGTTGGGACCACAGAGCAGAAGGCCCACATCCCCATGTGGATTCGAACCTTACAGGAGTGTCCTGGCATCACTGGGCTCAGTCAGAAAACGTGGGGTGCCCAGCAGTTAGAGCCTGATGCCAGAGTGCCCTCATCACCTAGGAGAGGAGGCTTCCAGCAGGCTCCAACTGCCACCAGATGGCCGACATCACCAATGCAATGGGAGCAAGGCAGGAGGAGTTACCTCACAGAAGAGTGCCCACCTCAAAGAAGGGTCAGGAACCCAGCAAGGATCAGACTTTCACCAGAGGGCCCACAACTCCAAGGGGATGTGAACCAGGCAGGAGTGTCCTCACACCTTTTTGGCCATATCATAGAAAGGTGAGTGACCCTACACACGTGGCCTCAAACTAGAGGACACACATCACCAAGGTGGTGGGAGTGAGGCAGGTGTCTGGACGGCCATATTTAACTCTCATTTCCCACCAGGAAGAGGAATTAACCAAAGGCTCAGCGTGCCCTGCCGGAAAGAGATTATGGCCTGAATCAATTCTGCGGTTTTGCAGCCAGCTCACAAGAAAGGGAGTTGAAGAAAGGAGCTCAGGGGCACTGTAATTCACAAACCTGCAGAGTTATGAATGACAGCTATTGGCCAAAAATATATTAAAATAACTCTGTGAGGCGCACTTGAAAGTGGGGCAGAATTTCAGGAAAATGATTTCAGGGGGTAGACTGGAATTGCAATTAAAGCATAGGAAAAGAGGCAGAATGTCGACCATGATGCACTTGGCCAAAAAGGGCGTATGCGTTTCTTCCTGAATATATTCAGGAAAAAACGCATACGCCCTTTTTGGCCAAACAAGCAAGGGTGTAAAGGATATCTGCACTACAATGAAGTCTCACTGCCCTCCAGTCAAAAGGGCCATTTGAAAAAAGTGTAAAATCCTGAAATACAGGACCTGCCATGGAGAACAGGGAGCCTTGTTATGCTGATGTGCGGGATGTAAATTGCCAACAGCCACTCTGGGGAAGTGTATGGTGATTCCTGAAACAGGTAGGAAACAAAGCAACACAGCCTATGGAACTTCCACTTATGGTCCTATAGCTTAGGGAAACTAAAATCAAAAACACCCAGCCATCCCAAAGTTTGGGATGGCTCTGTTTACAAGAACGTCGTCTATGGTACAAGTTAAATATCCCAGAAAGCAAAAAATGGATAAAGAAGTTGTGGTACGTACGTACAATGGAATATCACTCACGATTGAAATCTATGTCATCAGGCTCGTAGCGGCATAATGAGTGGATTCAGGTACGATGATTCTACGTGAAATAAGTCACAGAGAAAAAGAAACATCATAAGATATCACTAAAGCATGGAATGTAAACTTGGCTACACATGAACTGAATTATAAAACAGAATAGGATCTCAAATTCAGAAAACCAACTTATGCTTGCTTATGGGGAAAGGTGTGTTGGCGTGATGCATAAAACCAGAGATTGAAATTAGCACCGATACCGTTCCATAAGCCAAATATATAATAGACAAGACCTACTACTTGCTCAGCGAAATGGAATCAACACACCATATTCAACAACTAGCAATATACCTGACTAGTAAGAATCTTAAAACCCATGGATTTATATGTCTCCGTAAGAGAATCAAGCATGTGTAGAGCGGCATAAACGCAGCAGTGAAAATCCGATAAATCCCATTATCAAAATAAATTTCAAAAACAAAACACAATGATAGTGAAATAGAGAGCAATTCTTAAATAATTCATTCTGGGCTTGTGAGGCAACCTGGATTTACCACATCTACACCCAGAGCTGGGTGAGACATAAGGCTGGACACTTCGGGCTGATAGCATTGGTGACGTTCGGTGAGCAAATGCAGAACCTTTGAAGGCATACTGCATGGTACCCGTTCCATGGGTCCCAACTCTCCAGGTTTAAGGATTTCTTCCTTCAACTAAAACATGCATGGGAAACCCAGAGTATTGTCCACCGTGTGATTGGGAAACGTTTTCAAATGCATCTCAGTTTTCGTCCCCTTGTACTCGGGTTCACCATTCCATACGCTTTCCTAACACTCTCCCCACTTGGAGAGTCAGTGTCTTTAACCTCCTGTTTGGCACAGTTTGCAATTTCTGCACAAGATGAACAGGAATAGGGAGAACCAATGAGAGACTAGCTGTAGGTCTCTGCATGGGCAAATGTAACGCTCATTTCCCACCAGGAAGAGGAATTAACCAAAGGCTCAGCGTGCCCTGCTGGAAAGAGATTAGGGCCTAAAGCAATACTGTGGTTTTGCTGCCAGCTCACAAGAAAACGAGTTGAAGAAAGGAGCTCAGGGGCACTGTACTTCGCAAACCTGCAGAGTTATGAATGACAGCTATCGTCCAAAAATATATTGCAGTAAGTCTGCAAAGAGGACTTGAAAGAGGGGCAGAATTTCAGAAAAACGATTTGAGGGGTACACTAGAATTGCACTTACAGCATAGGAAAATAGGCAGAATGTCGACAATGATGCACTTGGCCAAAAAGGGCGTATGCGTTTTTTCCTGAATATATTCAGGAAAAAACGCATACGCACTTTCTGGAAAACCAAGCAAGCATGTAAAGGAAGTCTGCACTAAAATGAAGTCTCACTGCCCCCCTGTCAACATGGCCTTCTGAAAAAATTGTAAAATCCAGAAAGACAGGACAGGCCATGGAGAACAGGGAGCCTTGTTATGCTGATGGGCGGGATGTAAATTGCCAACAGCCACTCTGGAGAAGTGTATGGTGTTTCCTGAAACACGTAGGAAACAAAGCAACACAGCCTATGGCACTTCCACTTATGGTCCTGTATCTTAGGGACATTAAAATCAAAAACACACATCCACCCCAAAGTTTGGGATGGCTCTGTTTACAAGAACCTCATCTACGGTACAAGTTAAATATCCCAGAAAGCGAAAAATGGATAAAGAAGTTGTGGTACGTACGTACAATGGAATATCACTCAGCAATGAAATCTATGTCATCAGGCCCGTAGTGGCATAATGAGTGGATTCAGGTACGATGATTCTAAGTGAAATAAGTCACACAGAAAAAGAAACATCTTAAGATATCACTAATACATGGAATGTAAACTTGGCTACACATGAACTGAATTACAAAACAGAACAGGGTCTTAAATTTAGAAAACCAACTTATGCTTGCTTATGGGGAAAGGTGAGTTGCGGTGCTGCATAAAACCAGAGATTGAAATTAGCACAGATACCATTCCATAAGCCAAATATGTAATAGAAAAAACCTACTTCTTGCTCAAGGAAATGGACTCAACACCACATATTCAACGCCTAGGAATATACCTGACTAGTAAGAATCTTAAAACCCATGAATTTATATGTCTCCGTAAGAGAATCAAGCATGTGCACAGCGGCATAAACGCAGAAGTGAAAATCCGATAAATCCCATTATCAAAATAATTTTCAAATACAAAACACAATGAGAGTGAAATAGAGAGCAATTCTTAAATAATTCATTCAGGGCTTGTGATGCAACCTGGATTTACATCATCTACACCCAGAGCTGAGTGAGAAATAAGGCTGGACACTTCGGGCTGATAGCATTGGTGACGTTCGGTGAGCAAATGCAGACATTTTGAAGTCATACAGCATGGTACCCTTTCCATGGGTCCCAACTCTCCATGTTTAAGGGATTCTTCCTTCAGCTAAAACATGCATGGGAAACCCACAGTATGGTGCACCGTGTGAGTGGGAAACGTTTTTAAATGCATCTCAGTTTTGTCCCCTGGTACTCGGGTTCACCATTCCAGACGCTTTCCTAACACTCTCCCCACTTGGAGAGTCAGTGCCTTTAACCTTCTGTTTGGCACAGTTTGCAATTTCTGCGCAAGATGAACAGGAATAGGGAGAATCAATGAGAGACTAGCTGTAGGTGTCTGCACGGGCAAATATAATGCTAATTTCCCACCAGGAAGAGGAATTAACCAAAGGCTCAGCGTGCCCTGCCAGAAAGAGATTAGGGCCTAAAGCAATCCTGCCGTTTTGCTGCCAGCTCACAAGAAAACGAGTTGAAGAAAGGAGCTCCCGGGCACTGTAATTCACAAACCTGCAGAGTTATGAATGACAGCTATCGTCCAAAAATATATTGCACTAAGTGAGCGAAGAGGACTTGAAAGAGAGGCAGAATTTCAGGAAAATGCTTTCAGGGGGTAAACTGGAATTGCACTTAAAGCATAGGAAAAGAGGAAGAATGTCGACAGTGATGCACTTGGCCAAAAAGGGCGTATGTGTTTATTCCTGAATATATTCAGGAATAAACACATACGCCCTTTTTGGCCAACCAAGCAAGCGTGTAAAGTAAATCTGCACTACAAGGGAAGTATCACTGCCCCCCGGTCAACAGGGCCATCTGAAAAAAGTGTAAAATCCAGAAATACAGGACAGGCCATAGAGAACAGGGAGCCTTGTCATACTGATGGGCGGGATGTAAATTGCCAAGAGCCACTCTGGAGAAGTGTATGGTGTTTCCTCAAACACCTAAAAAACAAAGCAACGGAGCCTACGGCACTTCCACTTATGGTCCTATAGCTTAGGGAAATTAAAATCAGAAACACACAGACACCCCAATGTTTTGGATGGCTCTGTTTACAAGAACCTCGTCTACGGTACAAGTTAAATATCGCAGAAAGCAAAAAATGGATAAAGAAGTTGTGGTACATATGTACAATGGAATATCACTCTCCAATGAAATGTATGTCTTCAGACCCGTCGCGGCATAATGAGTGGATTCAGGTACGATGATTCTAAGTGAAATAAGTCACACAGAAAATGAAACATCATAAGATATCAATAATACACGGAATGTAATCTTGGCTACACATGAACTGAATTACAAAACAGAACAGGGTATCAAATTTAGAAAACCAACTTATGTTTGCTTAAGGGGAAAGGTGAGTTGGGGTGCTGCATAAAACCAGAGATAGAAATTCGCACAGATACCATTCCATAAGTCAAATATGTAATAGTCAAGACCTACCCCTTGCTCAACAAAATGGACTAACAACCATATATTCAAGACCTAGGAATACACCTGACTAGAAAGAATCTTAAAACACATGGATTTATATGTCTCCATAAGAGAATCAAGCCTGTGTACAGCTGCATGAAGGCAGCAGAGAAAATCCGATAAATCCCTTTATCAAAATGAATTACAAAAACAAAACACAATGACAGTGAAATAGAGAGCAATTCTTAAATAATTCATTCAGGGCTTGTGATGCAACCTGGATTTACCTCATCTACACCCAGAGCTGAGTGAGACATAAGGTTGGACACTTCGGGCTGATAGCATTGGTGAGGTTCGATGAGCAAATGCAGACCATTTGAAGTCATACTGCATGGTACCCATTCCATGGGTCCCAACTCTCCAGGTTTAAGGGATTCTTCCTTCAGCTAAAACATGCATGGGAAACCCAGAGCATGGTGCACCGTGTGACCGGGAAACGTTTTCAAATGCATCTCAATTTTCGTCCCCTTTTACTCGGGTTCACAATTCCAGACCCTTTACTAACACTCTCCCCACTTGGAGAGTCAGTGCCTTTAACCTCCTGTTTGGCACAGTTTGCAATTTCTGCGCAAGATGAACAGGAATAGGGAGAACCAATGAGAGACTAGCTGTAGGTGTCTGCACGGGCAAATTTAACGCTCATTTCCCACCAGGAAGAGGAATTAACCAAAGGCTCAGCATGTTCCGGACCAGTTTAGGGCCTGATGCAATCCTGCGGGTTTGCGGCCAGCTCACAAGAAAGCGATTTGAAGAAAGGAGCTCAGGGGCACTGTAATTCACAATCCTGCAGAGTTATAAATGACAGCTATCTTCCAGAAATATATTGAAGGAAGGCGTCGAAGAGGATTTGAAAGCGGGGCAGAATTGCAGGAAAACGATTTCAGGGGGTAGACTGGAATTGCATTTAAAGCATAGGAAAAGAGGCAGAACTTCGAAAATGATACACTTGGCCAAAAAGGGCGTATGCATTTTTTCCTGAATTAATTCAGGAAAAAACGCATACGCACTTTTTGGCCAATCAAGCAAGCATATTAAAGAAATCTGCACTACAGTGAAGTCTCACTGCCCCCCGGTCAAAAGGGCCATCTGAAAAAAGTGTAAAATCCAGAAAGGCAGCACAGGCCATGGAGAACAGGGAGCCTTGTTATGCTGATGGGCGGAATGTAAATTGCCAAGAGCCACTCTGGAGAAGTGTATGGTGTTTCCTCAAACACCTAAAAAACAAAGCAACGGAGCCTACGGCACTTCCATTTATGGTCCTATAGCTTAGGGAAATTAAAATCAGAAACGCACAGCCACCCCTAAGTTTCAGACGGCTCTGTTTACAAGAACCTCATCTATGGTACAAGTTAAATATCACAGAAAGCAAAAAATGGATAAAGAAGTTGTGGTACGTACGTACAATGGAATATCACTCTCCAATGAAATCTATGTCATCAGGCCCGTAGCGGCATAATGAGTGGATTCAGGTACGATGATTCTAAGTGAAATAAGTCACACAGAAAATGAAACTTCATAAGATATCACTAATACACCGAATGTAATCTTGGCTACACATGAACTGAATTACAAAACAGAATAGGGTCTCAAATTTAGAAAACCAACTTATGTTTGCTTTAGGAGAAAGGTGAGTTGGGGTGCTGCATAAAACCAGAGATAGAAATTAGCACAGATACCATTCCATAAGTCAAATATATAATAGTCAAGACCTACCCCTTGCTCAACGAGATGGACTAAACACCCTATATTAAACGCCTAGGAATACACCTGACTAGTAAGAATCTTCAAACCCATGGATTTATATGTCTCCATAAGAGAATCAAGCATGTGTACAGCTGCATGAATGCAGCAGAGAAAATCCGATAAATCCCGTTATCAAAATGAATTACAAAAACAAAACACAAGACAGTGAAATAGAGAGCAATTCTTAAATAATTCATTCAGGGCTTGTGATGCAACCTGGATTTACCTCATCTACAACCAGAGCTGGGTGAGACATAAGGCTGGACACTTCGGGCTGATAGCATTGGTGAGGTTCGGTGAGCAAATGCAGACATTTTGAAGTCATACTGCATGGAACCCTTTCCATGGGTCCCAACTCTCCATGTTTAAGGGATTCTTCCTTCAGCTAAAACATGCATGGGAAACCCAGAGCATGGTCCACCGTGTGAGTGGGAAACGTTTTCAAATGCATCTCAGTTTTAGTCCCCTGGTACTCGGGTTCACCATTCCAGACGCTTTCCTAACACTCTCCCCACTTGGAGAGTCAGTGCCTTTAACCTCCTGTTTGGCACAGTTTGCAATTTCTGCGCAAGATGAACAGGAATAGGGAGAATCAATGAGAGACTAGCTGTAGGTGTCTGCACAGGCAATTTTAACGCTCATTTCCCACCAGGAAGGGGAATTAACCAAAGGCTCAGCATGTTCCGGAAACAGATTAGGGCCTGATGCAATCCTCCGGGTTTGCGGCCAGCTCACAAGAAAGCGATTTGAAGAAAGGAGCTCAGGGGCACTGTAATTCACAAACCTGCAGAGTTATAAATGACAGCTATCGTCCAAAAATATATTGAAGGAAGGCTTCGAAGAGGATTTGAAAGCGGGGCAGAATTGCAGGAAAACGATTTCAGGGGGTAGACTGGAATTGCATTTAAAGCATAGGAAAAGAGGCAGAACGTCGACAATGATGCACTTGGCCAAAAAGGGCGTATGCTTTTTTTCCTGAATATATTCAGGAAAAAACGCATACACCCTTTTTGGCCAACCAAGCAAGCATATTAAAGAAATCTGCACTACAGTGAAGTCTCACTGACCCCCGGTCAAAAGGGCCATCTGATAAAAGTGTAAAATCCAGAAAGGCAGCACAGGCCATGGAGAACAGGGAGCCGTGTTATGCTGATGGGTGGGATGTAAATTGCCAAGAGCCACTCTGGAGAAGTGTATGGTGTTTCCTGAAACACGTAGGAAACAAAGCAACACAGCCTATGGCACATCCACTTATGGTCCTGTAGCTTAGAGACATTAAAATCAAAAACACACATCCACCCCAAAGTTTGGGACGGCTCTGTTTACAAGAACCTCGTCTACAGTACTAGTTAAATATCCCAGAAAGCGAAAAATGGATAAAGAAGTTGTGGTACATACGTACAATGGAATATCACTCAGCAATGAAATCTATGTCATCAGGCCCGTAGCGGCATTATGAGTGCATTCAGGTACGATGATTCTACGTGAAATAAGTCACACAGAAAAAGAAACATCATAAGATATCACTAATACACGGAATGTAAACTTGGCTACACATGAACTGAATTACAAAACAGAACAGGGTCTTAAATTTAGAAAACCAACTTATGCTTGCTTATGGGGAAAGGTGAGTTGTGGTGCTGCATAAAACCAGAGATTGAAATTAGGACAGATACCTTTCCATAAGCCAAATATGTAATAGACAAGACCTACACATTGCTCATCGAAATGGACTCAACACCCGTTATTCAACGCCTAGGAATATACCTGACTAGTAAGAATCTTAAAACCCATGGATTTATATGTCTCCGTAAGAGAACCAAGCGTGTGTACAGCTGCATGTATGCAGCAGAGAAAATCCGATAAATCCCATTATCAAAATGAATTACAAAAACAAAACACAATGACAGTGAAATAGGGAGCAATTCTTAAATAATTCATTCAGGGCCTGGAATGCAACCTGGATTTACCTCATCTACACCCAGAGCTGAGTGAGACATAAGGTTGGACACTTCGGGCTGATAGAATTGGTGAGGTTCGATGAGCAAATGCAGACCCTTTGAAGTCATACTGCATGGTACCCATTCCATGTGTCCCAACACTCCAGGTTTAAGGGATTCTTCCTTCAGCTAAAACATGCATGGGAAACCCACAGTATGGTGCACCGTGTGACCGGGAAATGTTTTCAAATGCATCTCAGTTTTCGTCCCCTTTTACTCGGGTTCACAATTCAAGACCCTTTACTAACACTCTCCCCACTTGGAGAGTCAGTGCCTTTAACCTCCTGTTTGGCACAGTTTGCAATTTCTGCGCAAGATGAACAGTAATAGGGAGAACCAATGAGAGACTAGCTGTAGGTGTCTGCACGGGCAAATGTAACGCTAATTTCCCACCAGGAAGAGGAATTAACCAAAGGCTCAGGGTGCCCTGCCAGAAAGAGATTAGGGCCTAAAGCAATCCTGCGGGTTTGCTGCCAGCTCACAAGAAAACGAGTTGAAGAAAGGAGCTCACGGGCACTGTAATTCACAAACCTGCAGAGTTATGAATGACAGCTATCGTCCAAAAATATATTGCACTAAGTGAGCGAAGAGGACTTGAAAGAGAGGCAGAATTTCAGGAAAACGATTTCAGGGGGTAGACTGGAATTGCACTTAAAGCATAGGAAAAGAGGCAGAATGTCGACAGTGATGCACTTGCCCAAAAAGGGCGTATGTGTTTTTTCCTGCAGGAAAAAACACATACGCCCTTTTTGGCCAACCAAGCAAGCGTGTAAAGGAAATCTGCACTACAAGGGAAGTCTCCCTGCCCCCCAGTCAACAGGGCCATCTGAAAAAAGTGTAAAATCCAGAAAGACAGGACAGGCCATAGAGAACAGGGAGCCTTGTCATACTGATGGGCGGGATGTAAATTGCCAAGAGCCACTCTGGAGAAGTGTATGGTGTTTCCTGAAACACGTAGGAAACAAAGCAACACAGCCTATGGCACATCCACTTATGGTCATGTAGCTTAGGGACATTAAAATCAAAAACACACATCCACCCCAAAATTTGGGACGGCTCTGTTTACAAGAACCTCGTCTACAGTACTAGTTAAATATCCCAGAAAGCGAAAAATGGATAAAGAAGTTGTGGTACATACGTACAATGGAATATCACTCAGCAATGAAATCTATGTCATCAGGCCCGTAGCGGCATTATGAGTGCATTCAGGTACGATGATTCTACGTGAAATAAGTCACACAGAAAAAGAAACATCATAAGATATCACTAATACACGGAATGTAAACTTGGCTACACATGAACTGAATTACAAAACAGAACAGGGTCTTAAATTTAGAAAACCAACTTATGCTTGCTTATGGGGAAAGGTGAGTTGTGGTGCTGCATAAAACCAGAGATTGAAATTAGGACAGATACCTTTCCATAAGCCAAATATGTAATAGACAAGACCTACACATTGCTCATCGAAATGGACTCAACACCCGTTATTCAACGCCTAGGAATATACCTGACTAGTAAGAATCTTAAAACCCATGGATTTATATGTCTCCGTAAGAGAACCAAGCGTGTGTACAGCTGCATGTATGCAGCAGAGAAAATCCGATAAATCCCATTATCAAAATGAATTACAAAAACAAAACACAATGACAGTGAAATAGAGAGCAATTCTTAAATAATTCATTCAGGGCCTGGAATGCAACCTGGATTTACCTCATCTACACCCAGAGCTGAGTGAGACATAAGGTTGGACACTTCAGGCTGATAGATTTGGTGAGGTTCGATGAGCAAATGCAGACCCTTTGAAGTCATACTGCATGGTACCCATTCCATGGGTCCCAACACTCCAGGTTTAAGGGATTCTTCCTTCAGCTAAAACATGCATGGGAAACCCACAGTATGGTGCACCGTGTGACCGGGAAACGTTTTCAAATGCATCTCAGTTTTCGTCCCCTTTTACTCGGGTTCACAATTCAAGACGCTTTACTAACACTCTCCCCACTTGGAGAGTCAGTGCCTTTAACCTCCTGTTTGGCACAGTTTGCAATTTCTGCGCAAGATGAACAGGAATAGGGAGAACCAATGAGAGACTAGCTGTAGGTGCCTGCACGGGCAAATTGAACTCTCATTTTCCACCAGGAGGAGGAATTAACAAAAGTCTCGGCATGCCGAGCCGGATCCAGATTAGGGTCTGAAGCAATCCTGCGGATTTGTGGCCAGCTCACAAGAAACCGAGTTGAAGAAAGGAGCTCAGGGGCACTATAATTTACAAACCTGCAGAGTTATACATGACAACTATCGCCCAAAGATATATTGAACTAAGGCTGCAAAGAGGACTTAAAAGCGGGGCAGAATTGCAGGAAACCGATTTCAGGAGGTAGACTGGAATTGCATTTAAAGCATAGGAAAAGAGGCAGAACGTTGACAATGATGCACTTGACCAAAAAGGGCTTATGCGTTTTTTCCTGAATATATTCAGGAAGAAACGCATAAGCCGTTTTTGGCCAACCAAGCAAGCGTGCAAAGGAAATCTGCACTACAATGAAGCCTCACATACCCCAGGTCAAAAGGGCCACCTGAAAAATGTGTAAAATCCAGAAAGCAAGAACAGGCCATGTAGAACAGGGAGCCTTGTTATGCTGATGGGCAGGATATAAACTGCCAACTGCCACTCTGGAGAAGTATATGGTGTTTCCTGAAACACCTAAAAAACAAAGCAACAGAGCTTACGGCATTTCCACTTATAGTCCTATAGCCTACAAAAATTAAAATCAAAAAGACACAGCCACCCCAAAGTTTGGGACGGCTCTGTTGACAAAACCTCGCCTACGGTACAAGTTAAATATCCCAGAAAGCGAAAAATGGATAAAGAAGTTGTTCTGAGACCAGAGGGGTCACATCATTGAAAGGTGAGGAACCCAGCACATGTGGCCTCGAACCAGAAGACCCACATAAAAAGGGGCTCGGAGTGAGGCAGGGAGGAGGTGTCTCACAACAAAGTGCACAAAGAAGAATAAAGGTGAGGAATCCAGGAGTTGGAAACTCCAAGCAGTTGTCCCAGAGCACCGAGGCTATGGGATCCATGTCGGAGTGAACTCACAGCAGAGGGCCCACATCCTGACACTGTGAGCAACCCAGCCGTTGTGACCCCAGAGCAGAAGGCCCAAAGTCTCATGGGGATGGGACCCTGGCAGGAGTGTCCTCTCACCACTTAGCACGTATCAGAAAATATGGCTACCCAGCAGTTAGGGCCTGACACCAGAGTGTCCTCATCAACGAGAGGAGAAGCCTCCCAGCACGCTCCAACTGTCGCCAGAGGGCCGACGTCACCAAGGCGGGGTGTGCCAGCCAGGCAGGAGTGACCTCAGGGAAGAGGGCCAACCTTACGGAACTGTGAGGAACCCAACCAGGATGAGACTCTCACCAGAGGGCCCACATCCCCAAGGGGATGGGAACCAGGCAGGAGTGTTCTCACTCCAGTGGGGCCACATCATTGAAAGGCGAGGGAACCACCACATGTGGCCTCAAACCAGAAGACCCACATCAACAAGGGGCTCAGAGTGAGGCAGGCAGAGTGTGTCTCACAACACACGGCCCATAGAAGAAAAAAGGTAAGGAATCCTGTAGTTGGAAGCTCCAAGCAGGTGGCCCAGAGCACCGAGGCTATGGGATGCAGGCCGGAGTGAACTCACAGCAGAGGGCCCACATCCTGACACTGTGAGCAACCCAGCCGTTGGTACCTCAGAACAGAAGGCCCAAATCTGCATGGGGATGAGAACCTGGCAGGAGTGTCATCGCACCATTGGGCGCACATCAGAAAATGTGAGGAGCCCAGCAGTTATGGTCTGACGCCAGAGGAACCTCATCACCGATGGCAGGAGGCTCCCAGCACGCTCCAACTGCAACCAGACAACCCATGTGGCCAACGCGACATGTGCCAGCAAGGCAGGAGTGACCTCACAGCAGAGGGCCCACCTCCCAGAAGTGTGAGGAATCCAGCCAGGATCAGACTCTCACCAGAGGGCCCACATCAACAAGAGGATGGGAACCAGTCAGGAGTGTCCTCACACCAGTGGGGCCACATACCTAAAAGGTGAGGCAACCGGCACATGTGGCTTCAAACCAGAGGACCTTCATCAACAAGGGGCTTGGAGTGAGACAGGCAGGAGGAACCTCACAACACAGGGCCCGAAGTATAAAAATAGTGTGGAATCTAGCAGTTGGCACCTCCCAGCAGGCGGCGCAGAGCACAGAGGCTATGGGATCTAGGCCTGAGTGAACTAACACCAGAGAACCAACATCACGAAACTGTGAGCAACCCAGGCGTTGGAACCACAGAGCAGAAGGCCCACATCCCCATGGGGACGGGAACCTTACAGGAGTGTCCTGGCATCACTGGGCTCAGTCAGAAAACGTGTGGTGCCCAGCAGTTAGAGCCTGACGCCAGAGAGCCCTCATCACCTAGGAGAGGAGTCTCCCAGCAGGCTCCAACTGCTCCCAGATGGCCGACGTCAACAAGGCAACGGGAGCAAGCCAGGCAGGAGTTACCTCACAGAAGAGGGCCCATCTCAAAGAAGAGTGAGGAACCCAGCAAGGATCAGACTCTCACCAGAGAGCCCACATCACCAAGGGGATCGGATCCAGGCAGGAGTGGACTCACACCAGTGTGGCCAAACCATAGAAAGTTGAGGAACGCAGAACATGTGGCCTAAACAAGAGGACCCACATCTCCAAGGGGCTGGGATTGATGCAGGCAGGAGGAGCTCAAAACCGAGGACCCATAGAATAAAAACGGTGAGGAATCCCGCAGTTGGAACCCCCTAGCATGCGACAAGTAGCAGTGAGGCTATGGTATACTGGCAGGTGTGAACTCACAACAGAGGGCCCTCATCATGAAACTGTGAACAACACAGCTCTTGGGACCACAGAACAGAAGGCCCATATTCCCATGGGGTTGTGAACCTGGCAGAAGTGTACTCGCACCACAGGGCACACATCAGAAAATTTTGGGAGCCCAGGAGTTAGGGCCTGACGCCAGAGTGCCCTCATTACCAAGGGGAGCAGACTCCTAGCAGTCACCAACTCCCAAGTGAGGGCCCACGTCGGCAAGGTGACGTGCGTGAGCCAGGCAGGAGTGACCTCACAGCAGAGGGCCTACGTCACAGAAGGGTGAGGTACCCAGCCAGGATAAGTCTCTCACCAGAGGGCCCACATCACCAAGGGGATCGGATCCAGGCAGGGGTGGCCTCACACCAATGTGGCCAAATAATAGAAAGGTGAGGAACCCAGAACATGTGGCTTAAACCAGAGGACCCACATCTCCAAGGGTCTCGGAGTGAGGCAGGCAGGACGAGCCTCACAACCCAAGGCCCATAGAATAAAAAATGTGAGGAATCCAGCAGTTGGAACCTTCCAGCTGGTGGCCCAGAGCACCCAGTCTATGGGATCCAGGCCGCAGTGAACTCACAGCAGAGGGCCCACATCATGAAACTTTGAGCAACCCAGCCCTTTGGACATCAGAGCAGAAGTCCCCCATCCCCATGGGGATGGGAGCCCGGCAGGGGTGTCCTCGCACCACTTAGTACGTATCAGAAAATGTGGGTACCAGCAGTTAGGGACTGACGCGAGAGGGCCCTCATCACCGAGGGGAGGAGGTTCCCAGTATGCTCCAACTGCCACTAGAGGGCGGACATCACCAAGGCGGTGTGTGCCAGCCAGGCAGGAGAGACCTCAGTGCAGAGGGCCAAGCTCACGGAAGTGTGAGGAACCCAACCAGGATCAGACTCTCACCAGAGGGCCCACATCACCAAGGGGATGGGAACCAGGTGGGAGTGTTCTGAGACCAGTGGGGTCACATCATTGAAAGGTGAGGAACCCAGCACATGTGGCCTCAAACCAGAAGAGGCACATGAAAAAGGGGCTCGGAGGGAGGCAGGGAGGAGTTGTCTCACAACACAGTGCACAAAGAAGAAAAAACGTGAGGAATCCAGCAGTTGGTAGCTCCAAGCAGTTGTCCCAGAGCACCGAGGCTACGGGATCCATGCCTGAGTGAACTCACAGCAGAGGGCCCACATCCTGACACTGTGAGCAACCCAGCCGTTGTGACCCCAGAGCAGAAGGCCCAAAACCGCATGGGGATGGGAACGTGGCAGGAGTGTCCTCTAACCACTTAGCACGTATCAGAAAATGTGGGTACCCAGCAGTTAGGGTCTGACACCAGAGGGTCCTAATCACCGAGAGAAGTCCCCCAGCATGCTCCGACTGTCACCAGAGGGCCGACGTCACCAAGGCGGGGTGTGCCAGCCAGTCAGGAGTGACCTCAGAGCAGAGGGCCAACTTTACGGAACTGTGAAGAACCCAACCAGGATGTGACTCTCACCAGAGGGCCCACATCCCCAAGGGGATGGGAACCAGTCAGGACTGTTCTCACTCCAGTGGGGCCACATCATTGAAAGGCGAGGAACCCACCGCATGTGGCCTCAAACCAGAAGACCCACATCAAAAAGGGGCTCAGAGTGAGGCAAGCAGGGTGTGTCTCACAACACACGGCTCATAGAAGTAAAAAGGTAAGGAATCGTGCAGTTGGAAGCTCCAAGCAGATGGCCCAGATCACCGAGGCTATGGGATGCATGCCGGAGTGAACTCACAGCAGAGGGCCCACATCCTGACACTGTGAGCAACCCAGCCGTTGGCACCTCAGAACAGAAGGCCCAAATCCGCATGGGGATGGGAACCTGGCAGGAGTGTCATCGCACCAGTGGGCACACATCAGAAAATGTGGGGAGCCCAGCAGTTACGGCCTGACGCCAGAGGGCCCTCATCACCGACGGGAGGAGGCTCCCAGCATGCTCCAACTGCAACCAGAGGGCCCATGTGACCAAGGCGACGTGTGCCAGCCAGGGAAGAGTGACTTCACAGCAGAGGGCCCACCTCCCAGAAGTGTGAGGAATCAAGCCAGGGTCAGACTCTCACCAGAGGGCCCACATCAACAAGAGGACGGCAACCAGTCAGGAGTGTCCTCACACCAGTGGGGCGACATACATAAAAGGTGAGGCAACCGGCACATGTGGACTCAAACCAGAGGACCTACAACACCAAGGGGCTTGGAGTGAGGCAGGCAGGAGGAGCCTCACAATACAGGGCCCAAAGTATAAAAAAGGGGCGGAATCCAGCAGTTGGAACCCCACAGCAGTCGGCCCAGAGCACAGAGGCTATGGGATCTAGGCCTGAGTGAACTAACACCAGAGAACCAACATCACGAAACTGTGAGCAACCCAGGGGTTGGGACCACAGAGCAGAAGGCCCACATCCCCATAGGGATGGGAACTTACAGGAGTGTCCTGGCATCACTGGGCTCAGTCAGAAAACGTGGGGTGCCAGCACTTAGAGCCTGACGCCAGAGGGCCCTCATCACCTATCAGAGGAGGCACCCAGCAGGCTCCAACTGCCACCAGATGGCCGACGTCACCAAGGCAACGGGAGCAAGCCAGGTAGGAGTGGCCTCACACCACTGTGGCCAAATCATAGAAAGGTGAGGAATCCAGAACATGTGGTCTAAACCAGAGGACCCACATCTCCAAGGGGCTGGGAGTGAGGCAGGCAGGAGGAGCCTCCAAACAGTGGACCCATAGAATAAAAAAGGTGAGGAATCCCGCAGTTGGAACCTCCTAGCATGCGGCAAGAAGCAGCGAGGCTATGGGATCCCGGCCAGTGTGAACTCACAACAGAGGGCCCTCATCATGAAACTGTGAACAACATAGGTGTTGGGACCACAGAACAGAAGGCCCACATTCCCATGGGGTTGGTAACCTGGCAGGAGTGTACTCGCACCACAGGGCACACAACAGAAAATTTTGGGAGCCCAGGAGTTAGGGCCTGATGCCAGACGGCCCTAATTACCGAGGGGAGCAGACTCCTAGCAGGCACCAACTCCCAACTGAGGGCCCACGTCGCCAAGGTGACCTGTGTCAGCCAGGCAGGAGTGACCTCACAGCAGAGGGCTTACGTCACAGAAGTGGGAGGAACCCAGCCAGGATAAGACTCTCACCAGAGGGCCCACATCACCAAGGGGATCAGAACCAGGCAGGAGTGGCCTCACACCAGTATGGCCAAATCATAGAAAAGTGAGGAACCCAGAACATATGGCCTAAACCAGAGGACCCACATCAACAAGGGGCTCAGAGTGAGGCAGGCAGGAGGTGTCTCAAACAGAGGGCCCATAAAATAAAAAAGGTGAGGAATCCCGCAGTTGGAACCTCCCAGCAGGCGGCAAGGAGCAGCGAGGCTATGGGATCCCGGCCGGTGTGAACTCACAACAGAGTGCCCTCATCACGAAACTGTGAAAAATCCAGTGGTTGGGACCACAGAGCAGAAGGCCCACATTCCCATGGGGTTGGGAACCTGGCAGGAGTGTACTCCCACCAGAGGGCACACATCAGAAGAGTATGTGAGCCCAGGAGTTAGGGCCTGACGCCAGAGGGCCCTCATTACCGAGGGGAGGAGACCCCCAGCAGGTACCAACTCCCAGCTGAAGGCCCACGTCGCCAAGGTGATGTGCGCCAGCCAGGCAGCAGTGACCTCACAGCAGAGTGTCTACGTCACAGAAGGGTGAAGTACCCAGCCAGGATAAGACTCTAACCAGAAGGCCCACATCACCAAGGGAATGGGATCCAGGCAGGAGTGGCCTCACACCAGTGTGGCCAAATCATAGATAGGTGAGGAACCCAGAACATGTGGCCAAAACCAGAGGACCTAAACCAGAGGACCCACATCTCCAAGGGGCTCGGAGGACTAGCCTCACAACGCAGGGCCCATAGAATAAAAAATGTGAGGAATCCAGCAGTTGGAAGCTCCAAGCAGTTGTCCCAGAGCACCGAGGCAATGGGATCCATGCCGGATTGAAGTCACAGCAGAGGGGCCACATCCTGACACTGTGAGAAACCCAGCCGTTGTGACCCCAGAGAAGAAGGCCCAAAACCGCATGGGGATGGGTACCTGGCAGTTGTGTCCTCTCACCACTTAACACATATCAGAAAATGTGGGTACCCAGCAGTTAGGGCCTGACACCAGAATGTCCTCATCACCGAGAGGAGAAAGCTCCCAGCATGCTCCAACTGCCGCCAGAGGGCCGACGTCAACAAGGCGGGGTGTGCCAGCCAGGCAGGAGTGAACTCAGGGCAGAGGGCTAACCTTACGAAACTCTGAGGAACCCAACCAGGATGAGACTCTCACCAGAGGGCCCACATCCCCAAGGGGATGGGTACCAGGCAGGAGTGTTCTCACTCCAGGGGGCCACATCATTGAAAGGCGAGGAACCCACCACATGTGGCCTCAAACCAGAAGACCCACATCAACAAGGGGCTCAGAGTGAGGCAGGCAGGAAGTGTCTCACAACACACGGCCCATAGAAGAAAAAAGGTAAGGAATCCTGCAGTTGGAAGCTCCAAGCAGGTGGCCCAGAGCACCGAGGGTATGGGATGCATGCCGGAGTGAACTCACAGCAGAGGGCCCACATCCTGACGCTGTGAGCAACCCAGCCGTTGGCACCTCAGAACAGAAGGCCCAAATCCGCATGGGGATGGGAACCTGGCAGGAGTGTCATCGCACCAGTGGGCACACATCAGAAAATGTGGGGAGCCCAGCAGTTAGGGCCTGACGCCAGAGGGCCCTCATCACCGACGGGAGAGGCTCCCAGCATGCTCCAACTGCAACCAGAGGGCCCATGTGGCCAAGGCGACGTGTGCCAGCCAGGCAGGAGTGACCTCACAGCAGAGGACCCACCTCCCAGAAGTGTGAGGAATCAAGCCAGGGTCAGACTCTTTCCAGAGGGCCCACATCAACAAGAGGATGGGAACCAGTCAGGAGTGTCCTCACACCAGTGGGGTCACATACCTAAAAGGTGAGGCAACCGGCACATGTGGCCTGAAACCAGAGGACCTACATCACCAAGGGGCTTGGAGTGAGGCAGGCAGGAGGTGCCTCACAACACAGGGCCCAAAGTATAAAAAAGGGGCGGAATCCAGCAGTTGGAACCTCCCAGCAGTCGCGCCAGAGCACAGAGGCTATGGGATCTAGGCCTGAGTGAACTAACACCAGAGAACCAACATCACGAAACTGTGAGCAACCCAGGCGATGGGACCACAGAGCAGAAGGCCCACATCCGCATGGGGATGGGAACCTTACAGGAGTGTCCTGGCATCACTGGGCTCAGTCAGAAAACGTGGGGTGCCCAGCAGTTAGAGCCTGATGCCAGAGGGCCCTCATCAGCTAGGAGAGGAGGCTCCCAGCAGGCTCCAACTGCCACACCAGATGCCCGACGTCACCAAGGCAATGGGAGCAAGCCAGGCAGGAGTTACCTCACAGAAGAGGGCAAATGTCACAGAAGGGTGAGGAACCCAGCCAGGATAAGACTCTCACCAGAGGGCCCATATCACCAAGGGGATCGGAAGCAGGCAGAAGTATCCTCACACCAGTGTGGCCAAATAATGGAAAGGTGAGGAACCCAGAACATGTGGCCTAAACCACAGGAACTGCATCTCCAAGGTGCTCGGAGTGAGGCAGGCAGGACTAGCCTAACAACACAGGGCCCATAGATTAAAAAATGTGAGGAATCCAGCAGTTGGAACCTCGCAGCAGGCGGCCCAGAGCACCGAGTCTATGGGATCCAGGCCGAAGTGAACTCACAGCAGAGGGCCCACATCATGAAACTGTGAGCAACCAAGCCGTTGGGACCTCAGAGCAGAAGGCCCACATCCCAATAGGGATGGGAACCTGGCAGGAGTGTCCTCACACCACTTGGCATGTATCAGAATATGTGGGTACCCAGCAGTTAGGGCCTGACGCCAGAAGGCCCTCATCACCGAGGGAAGGAGGCTCTCAGCAGGCTCCAACTGCCACCAGAGTGCCAACGTCGCCATGGAGATGTGTGCAAGCCAGGCAGGAGTGACCTCAGAGCAGAGGGCCCACCTCACAGAAGTGTGAGGAACCCAATCAGGATCAGACTCTCACCAGAGGGCCCACATCACCAAGGGGATGGGAACCAGGCAGGAGTGTCCTCACACCAGTGGGGCCACATCACTAAAAGGTGAGGCAACCGGCACATGTGGCCTCAAACCAGAGGACCTACATCAACAAGGGGCTCGCAGTGAGGCAGGCAGGAGGAGCCTCACAACACAGGGACCGAAGTATAAAAATGGTGAGGAATCCTGCAGTTGGCACCTCCCAGCAGGCGGCCCAGAGCACAGAGGCTATGGGATCTAAGCCTGGTGAACTAACACCAGGGAGCCAACATCATGAAACTGTGAGCAACCCAGGCGCTGGGACAAGAGAACAGAAGGCACACATCCCCATGGGGATGGGAACCTTACAAGAGTGTCCTGGCATCACTGGGCTCACATCAGAAAACATGGGGAGCCCAGCAGTTAGAGCCTGACGCCAGAGGGCCCTCATCACGTAGGAGAGGAGGTTCCCAGCAGGCTCCAACTGCCACCAGAGGGCCGAGCTCACCAAGGCAACTTGTGCCAGCCAGGCAGGAATTGCCTCAGAGAGAGGGCCCACCTCACAGAAGGGTGAGGAACCCAGCCAGGATCAGACTATCACCAGAGGACTCACATCACCAAGGGGATCGGAACCAGGCAGGAGTGTCCTCACACCAGTGTGGCCAAATCATAGAAAGGTGAGGAACCCGGAACATGTGGCCTAAACCAGAGGACCCACATCTCCAAGGGGCTCGGAGTGAGGCAGGCAGGAGTAGCCTCACAACACAGGGCCCGTAGAATAAAAATTGTGAGGAATCCAGCATTTGGAACCTCCCAACAGGCGGCAAAGTGCAGCGAGGCTATGGGATCCCGGCCGGCGTGAACTCACAACAGAGGGCCCTCATCATGAAACTGTGAGCAACCCAGCCTTTGGGACCACAGAGCAGAAGGCCCACATTCCCATGAGGTTGGGAACCTGGCAGCAGTGTACTCACACCACAGGGCACACATCAGAAAATTTTGGGAGCCCAGGAGTTAGGGCCTGACGCCAGAGGGCCCTCATTACTGAGGTGAGGAGACTCCCAGAAGGCACCAGCTCCCAACTGAGGGCACAAGTCGCCAAGGTGACGTGTGCCAGCCAGGCAGGAGTGACCTCTGAGCAGAGGGCCTACGTCACAGAAGGGTGAGGAACCCAGCCAGTATAAGACTCTCCCCAGAGGGCCCATATAACCAAGGGGATCGGAACGAGGCAGGAGTGTCCTCACACCAGTGAGGCCAAATCATAGAAAGGTGAGGAACCCAGAACGTGTGGCCTAAACCAGAGGACCCACATCTCCAAGGGGCTTGGAGTGAGGCAGGAAGGAGTAGCCTCACAACACAGGGCCCATAGAATAAAAAATGTGAGGAATCCAACAGTTGGAACCTCTCAGCAGGCGGCCAAGAGCACGGAGTCTATGGGATCCAGGCCGCAGTGAACTTACAGCTGAGGGCCCACATCATGAAACTGTGAGCAACCCAGGCGTTGGGACCTCAGAACAGAAGGCCCACATGCCCATGGGGATGGGAACCTGGCAGGAGTGTCCTCAAACCACTGGGCGCACATCAGAAAATTTTTGGATCCCAGGAGTTAGGGCCTGAAGCCAGAGTGACCTCATTACCAAGGGGAGTAGACCGCCAGCAGGCACCAACTCCCAACTGAGGGCCCACGTCGCCAAGGTGACGTGTGCCAGCCAGGCAGGAGTGACCTCAGCGCAGAGATCCCACGTCACGGAAGTGTGAGGAACCCAACCAGGATCAGATTCTCACCAGAGGGCCCACATCACCAAGGGGATGGGAACCAGGCAAGAGTGTCCTCACACCAGTGGGGCCACATCAGCGAAAGTTGAGGAACCCAGCACATGTGGCCTCAAACAAGGGGACACACATCACAAAGGGTCTGGCAGTGAGGCATGCAGGAGGAGACTCAAAACAGAGGGCCCATAGAATAAAAAATGTGAGGAATCCAGCAGTTGGAACCTCCAAGCAGGCGGCCCAGAGCACCGACGCTATGGGATACAGGCTGGAGTCAACTTACATCAGAGGGCCCACATCATGAAACTGTGAGCAACCAAGCCGTTGGGACATCAGAACAGAAGGCCCACATGCCCAAGGGGATGGGAACCTGGCAGGAGTGTCCTCGCACCACTGGGCGCACATCAGAAAATTTTTGGAACCCAGGAGTTAGGGCCTGAGGCCAGAGTGCCCTCATTACCAAGGGGAGTAGACCCCCAGCAGGCACCAACTCCCAACTGAGGGCCCACGTCGCCAAGGTGACGTGTGCCAGACAGGCAGGATTTACCTCATAGCAGAGGGCACACCTCACAGAAGGGTCAGGAACCCAGCCAGGATCAGACTCTCACCAGAGTGCCCACATCACCAAGGGGATGGGAACCAGGCAGGAGTGTCCTCAAACCAGTAGGGCCACATCACTAAAAGGTGAGGAGACCGGCACATGTGGCTTCAAACCAGAGTACCTACATCACCAAGGGGCTGGGAGTGACGCAGGCTGGAGGAGCCTCACAACACAGGTGTCAAAGAATAAAAAAGGTGAGGAATCCAGCAGTTGGAAACTCCCAGCAGGCAGCCCACAGCACAGAGGCCATGGGATCTAGGCCTGAGTGAACTAACACCAGAGAGCCAACATCATGAAACTGTGAGCAACCAAGGCGTTGGGACCTCAGAGCAGAAGGCCCACATCCCCTT